>NC_136057.1:1212784340-1214215679 GCF_964261635.1 Lissotriton helveticus | reverse complement strand
TGATAAATGACAAAGCTATTAATTTCGCTATTTTCAAAAAAAAAAACTAAATACAAAATTTGTCATTTACAATACCAATAGCTCAAACTTTAGGGTGCAGGGCAGGGGGGACAGTTTTTGGCCCACAGCAGCGGGGAAAGGAATAGTTTGCAGCCCATCTCATTATTTAGGCGCAGGTAGGGACGAGGGAAACATAGGGGCGAAGGGCACTAAAAACGAAGTCTCAAGAAATAGAACACTAGCCTACTGAACACTTACCGATTGCAAACGCCCCCACGGACGTTGCGGCACATAAACTGCATGTTACGAATAGAAGGTGCGCTCCGTGTCTATGATCAAAGCGGTCTAAAAAATACTGCATGCATGCTGTAAGGCAAATTACCTTTCACCCATCCACCCATCCCACCCACCCACCCATCCATCCCACCCACCCACCCACCCATCCATCCAGCCACCCACCCATCCATCCACCCATCCATCCATCCATCCATCCATCCCACCCACCCATCAGATGTTACCTGAAATTACTTTTCTTCTCTGCTGCCTGTTGGTGATCCAAGATATTTGAGCTCCAAAGTTAGTGCTGTGTGATGCAGGCAACAACGTGTCGACCACCTGAATCGGGATGATCTAAGAGAAAATAGCCAGAAAAAAGTATACAATATAAGCAGCTGAACGTCAGTAATTCTTTTAAGCATGAAAGCAAAACGATGTGCTTTCCTTGTCTTATAAAGCTAAGGGCAAAAAGATTCAAATCAGAAACAGATGGAAAGAATTCAATATACCTGAATCGATTATTACATGAGAAAGGACACTGTAAGTCTAATTACCTTTGTTTTCTGCTGCCTGATGGGGTTCCAAAAAAATCTGAACGCCAAAATGAGTGTCGTGTGATGCAGGCAACAACGTGACCTCTTGTCCAAGATAGCCTTAACAAAATAAATTGTATTGTTTTATATATTTACTGGCCAATAAAATACATGCAGGTTTATTACTGACATTTTATTCCATCCTTTTCTTTTCGTTGAAGATTATAAGTCATTGATGCTACTTAATTTCATAATGAGGCCTTGAGTGAGTTTAACCCCAAGCAGTTGCCATTGGCACCTCGTTTCTCCTATGAAAGGCAAAGAGCATGTATTACACAAATGGGCGTCTTTTTGTCAATGCAGTGCACATGCATCACCTCCCTCGAGCCCAGCCTCCAAAGGGCTGTTGTGTGGATAATGTCTGCGCATAATGCTTCTGAGGGAAGGACTTCTTAACATTGAAAGGACTAAAAGTTTGCTAGACCTCTTACGCCTCTGCTGTTTTTTTAATTGTCATTCACCTGCCAGGAAACAGTTTCACCCCCTTTAAAAGTAAACAGAGAATTAACGATTTGTGGGCCTGCTCCAGTTTTCTTGATTTTAGCCATGTTTGGCGGTGACTTGCAAATCGAAGCTTCAGCAGCCATTACCGAACACCATACAAGATCAAAGGAGGCATCCTCAGATGCCAGGGATGCAGGGGTTGCCACTTGCTAATATAGTATTGGCTTTTGAAAATTGAAGAAACTTTTCTACAAAGAACATATTGTATGTTTTTAGCCTGGAAACACAGAAAGTTACATTTATCAATTTCTTTCCACTTCCATTTTGGGGCTTTATATTGTGCAAGAAACTCCTCATCCAGTGCCTCACTCTGTTCGAACCCCAGCGGCGCTATGAAATGTTACCGCATCAGCCGCGGCCCGTGCAGGTAGGAGCGGTGGGGGAGGGTGAGGGGGCATCATGATGGATGATGATGAGGGCAAATAAAAGAAATCATTTTCCCTTGTCATATTCTGTCAAAATCCCCCCACCGGGCCTCACCGCTCTCACCAGCAGGGGCCGCGGCTGTGCAGCACATACAACTTTAGCGTTTGAAAATCAGGTCTGCTTTGAACTTATACTGCACGGGAATTGTGTAAAGAATTGCAGACTACATACATTTTGTTTGCCGCATGCACCGTTTTTTCAAGCTGAATACCCTACTGCCCTCTCCTGTTCTAAAATATTAGTTTCCCCTGTTTACCGTCTATCCTGACTTCCACAAACTCGCCCTTGAGACTCTTGCTAAAATGATTGATGTTTCCCGCTTGTTCACAGGGCACAACTCTCATGCTCTATTTCTTCCTTCAATAGACATTTTGTTAAACTCCTTCCTCAATGTGGAGTATGTGGGAAAAATGTGCCTAGGCCAGTTGAACAAATGGAAAATATATTGCCTATACATACAGCTAACAAGACATGCCAAAAACCTCGGGAAAACATACATGTATTGGTATTTATATAGCTTAAAGCGAACTAGGCAAGTGAGCACTGTGCATTTAAAGCAGATACTGGGAAATGATGCAAAATCCTTAAAAGAATGTACAATAAGGGTAATACCACTAAAGGAATTTACAAATATCGCCTAAGCACGGAACATGAAGGAAATAAAAACAGTAAAAACACGAACATACTGCACACTTACTGATTGCAAAGGCTGTCCACAGGGTACGGATACAGGCACAAATGGCGGAAATCACGGTGGACTAGACAATATATACCCCCCACCCACCCCCCAACAAACGATTGGCTGACAAGATTTTGTAGCTCGGTGAAACATTGCGTTGTCATGTCGCGCGATGTAATGTGATACGCGATCCTAGGCCACGGCCTCATTTGCGTTGAAACGACGCGCGATGACAAAATGGCCGATGTAAGTGTCATTGCGATGTATTGACCGCGATGCGAACGGCCGCGAGGAGTTGCATTGCGATGGATCGTCATACAACCCGTTACAACGTGGCACACAAATCTACACACAACGTCATGGAGCACACCTTTGGGCTGTTAAAAAGCAGGTTCCGCTGCCTCCACAAAAGCGGAGGCGCACATCAGTACTCACCACTCATTTGAGGTAAAATCACTTCACCTTGCGCAATGAGGCACAACCTTGCCACCAGGAAAGGAACAACAGTAGAATTAACAGATATTGAGGATAATGATGATGAATTTGCACAGCCTGAGCCCAACACAGCAGGAGTGGCACCAGCAACAGATGGGAGACAGAGACAGGCAGAGACCACACACAACTATTTTTAACTAAGTAAGGAGACACAGCCAGGCGTTGCATGTACATGATGTAGTTTAATAACTGGGCACTATGACAATGAACAAATAGCACACCATGCCAGTCCAAATGGTGACAACCTTGATAGGTGGTCATGGGTTACTTCATCCTAAATATGTTCATAAATGTGTGGGCAGCATTAACGTCTGCGCCCACGCACAACAGTGCTGGATGCCTGCAGCTGGCTATCCTCACTGTCTGCTGAGCCAGGGCACACAGCATGCCGCCTGATTTTCCTCCGGGTGCCTGGTACAGGTGGGGTAATGCTACTTCTGCTGGTGGTCTCATCACTCTCACCCACACCTAGAGCACCAGTGTTGGCTGACAGGGTAGTCAGAATCACTTCCAGTGCGGACGTCACCTTCCCCATCCCCATCCCCTGGAGACATCAGTGAAGCAGTGCAAAAGCCCCTCCTGTATTGCCACAGAGCGCCTGCAGAGCAGGGAAGTAGCAGTTGCCAGGCGGTTCACTGCCCTGGTGTACTGCTCCATATTATGCATCTCCCTGCACCTTGTTGCCCTGTCTTCGTCCAGTTTGTCACACAGCACCAACACAGACAGGGACATGTCCCGCATACCCTCAGCCACCTCCTTGATGCCCTCCACCATAGAGCTGATGCCCCTCTCAATGTTAACCATGTTCTAGTTTAGGTGCCGCATTTGTCTCTGTACTGACTGAATCACCTTCCCCTGCAGGCGCTGCACCTTTACTATACTGGCCTCCAGCCCTCTGAAGACCCCATCACCCTGCTGAGTTGTGCTGTGCTCCCGGGCCCTGTGGCGTCTCGCACCTGTGTGCGCACCCTTGGAGGTGGACTGCAGCCCAGTATTTGTTTCCTCCAGTGGACAAGTTGGTGTGTCACCCCCCTTGTATCCTCAGAGGACGACTCCATGACATGGAGAGTGGCAACAGCATGCCTCCTGTGCCTTACCACTACAGGTGATGTTGCTGCTGGTGAGGCTGAGAGTTGTTGTGAGGCTTGCTGTGGTGGTGAGTCAATCAGCAGTGTCGATGCTGGCTCTGATGTTGCGGCTGGCTCTGTTGGTGCAGCTGCCTGTGGTGTTGATGCCGGTGGTGGTGGAGTGCTGTGACCTGCACTTGTGCTGGCATCCTCTGTTCTTCCCTTACGGGGTGCCCTTCTTTCCTTCTCCTGCGCAGTCCTGCACGATGACTCTCCTGTGGACAGATATGGACATTAGTTCAGTGGTCCTGTAGCCCTGCATTTCAGTATTAAATTACATTCCTGTCTCAATGTCCTCAACTGCTTCTAAATGATGTGTGTGGCATGCCTTGTTGTTTAGTGTGATGACTGTTATGATGGGTGTTTCACTGACTACATCTCTCATAATGCAATGCTGGTGTATACTAAAACCTGTCCTGGAGTGTGAGTCATACTGCAACATTGGGGAATGGGGATAGGGAAGGGGGGAGAATTGCTGTGCATGCTTCTTACCTTGTTTCGCGACAGCTCTGGCAGAGCTGCCTGCATCCCCGATTCCAGACACACTCTTGGGCTCCAGGGTTGACTCAACCAGCTGCACCAGGTCAGTGAGCGCAGGTGCCCTGCTCCTTCCTCGCCCTGTGAGACTGGCCTGTTTCCTCTGTGCAGCCAGCTTCCTCTTGGTGATGATCCCAAGGTCATACCACCTTTTCTTGAGGTAATCGATGTCCCATGGGCTTACCCCAATAGCATTGACCTGCGCCTGGATTGCCAGCCGGATCCTCCTTTTTACTGCTTCTGCTACCTGCAGGGACTGCTTTCCAAAAAGCTGAGTGTGGTGTTTCACCACCTCCTCCACAAGGACCCGAAGCTCATGTGCACTGAAATTAACGAGATACCTCTCCTCTCCTGTGAGGCTCTCCAATTTTCCATTAAACTTACTCCTTCGGTAAACTTCAAAGGTATCCTCCTTTACCGTCGTCCAGGGCAAAGGTCGGCGTTTATTTCCGACATCAGTCATATCCTGGAAGTATCTGCCCTGGATGGTTCATTTACCATATTAGGCGACTTCAATTTTCACTTCAACAAAATTGAAGATAATGATACAGCCGCCCTTCAGGCATGCCTGACAACTTTCGGACTCTCCCAGCTAGTGAAAGCCCCTACCCATGAAGGAGGCCATACTCTTGATGGCATTTTTACTAATTTAAATGACCTTCAGGTCTCTGCCATTTTCCCCACCATTTGGTCGGATCACTTTGTCATAACGGCAACTCTAATCAACCATGCCCCAGGAACAGCTATGGAAAATGGTAATCATCATCAGACTTTCCTGGATTGGAAAAATATTGACAGTAACAGCTTACAATCACTGTTGATTAAAACCAGTCCACCTCTGTCATATGATCCCAATTTGGCAATTACTCAATACAATGAATGGGTTGCATCTGCGACCACTTTCTTGGTCCAGTCAAAACAAAGCTCCCGAAACAGATCATCCCCGTCCGCCCCATGGTACTCGGAAACTCTAAGGACACAAAAGCAGCTGTGTCGGAGGAATGAAAGGAATTGGCGCAGACACTATTCCGAAGAGGCTAAAATAACATACAAGCACTTGGTCATCATATACAAAAACATGATCCTAGATGCCAAGAAGAAGTTCTTTTCTGAGAAAATTGAACTCTCCAAAAATTCAAACAAGGCTTTGTTTGAGACCACCAAACAGTTGGCCGGCTGCTTGCTTAATCTACAACCTCCCTCTTCCCAATCATTCTGTGATGCATTGGCAAACTATTTTTACAACAAAGTCAATGACATTTATGCTGTCTTTGCCAACTGCGTAAAAAGGCCGCTAAACACTGCCCCTGAGATGGCGAGTCCCTCCATGGCTGGCCCTTCTCTTTCTCAGTTTAAGGAGGTCTCTATCACTCAGGTCAGGGATATTTTGTCATCCATCAAATCAGGCTCTGCCCTTGATCCCTGCCCTTTTAAAGTATTGCTTCCAGTCTCGGAACTGCTGCTCCCAGCCATCACTACCATCTGCAACACTTTGATTAACACAGGAGTTTACCCCTCCGATTTAAAAAAGACACTACTAAAGCCGCTGCTGAAAAAACCAAACCTAGATAGGGACGAGCTCAAAAATTACCGGCCTATTGCCAATCTGCCTATTTTGGCTAAAGTTGTCGAGAAGGCCCTAAATGTCCAACTGTCAGCCTTTATAGAAACTCACCATCTACTGGATGATTCCCAGTTTGGTTTTCTCCAATATCATGGGACGGAGACGGCCCTGATCAAGGCAACAGAGGACATCAGAACCATTCGCGATGCGGGTGGTACAGCAGTCTTGATACTGCTGGACCTGTCAGCGGCGTTCGACACGGTCGATCATGCCATCTTGATCGACCGTGTCGAAGGCCTGGGGATTAGGCACAAGGCTAGGACTCTCCTGGCTTCCTTTCTTGCTGAAAGAACTCAGGTGGTCACCATAGGGCCTTTTCAGTCCACCACCCTGTCCCTGCCGTGCGGAGTACCCCAAGGCTCATCCCTGAGTCCGACACTTTTTAATATATACGTGTCGGACCTTGCCAATACCATTCGAGCTCATGGGATGAGCCTTACATCCTACGCTGACGACACCCAGTTGGTTTTGGCCATCAGAAATGACGGCCAAAAAAATCGCCGATAATTTCAATCTAGGCAAGCAGGCAATAGGGAATTGGATGGCCTCCAATTGCCTTAAATTGAACTCGGATAAGTCCGAGGTAGTTATCTTTGGAAACTTAACCCCAGAATGGTCCTCCCGCTGGCGGCCACAGTCCATGGGCCCTCCCCCCACTCCCGTCAGCAAAGTGAGGAACCTAGGTGTCATGTTTGACGACCGTCTCACTTTCCTCCCTCACGCAAATCAGATTGCCTCCTCTGCTTTCTATAAGCTACGAATCATAAAAAAAATCCTCCCTTTTCTTCCTGCCTCAGCTGGTAAAACCCTGATCACGTCCTTGGTTTTGTCCACCTTGGACTATTGCAATGCCCTATTCTTGAACTCTCAAGAAAAAGTCCTTAATAAGCTGCAAACCATTCAAAATGCTGCTGCCAGACTGCTGGGTGATATCCCCAAATTTCAATCAGTCTCAGGAACCATCAGAGAACTTCACTGGCTTTCCATCAGGAACAGAACTAAGTTTAAGGCTCTGTGCATTGTTTATAAGGCGTTGCACAACCAGGGACCAGTCTTTCTCACTCAACAACTTGTTCCCTACCGGCCCACCAGGTCCCTGCGGTCCTCTGATCGCTTCCAGCTGGAAGTACCCCGTACCAAACTGGTTTCATGGGGTGACAGAAGATTCCTTGTTTCAGCACCCAAGCTCTGGAACACTTTGCCACTGTCCATAAAGAGTAGCCCCTCTCTATTGTCCTTTCGAAAGCACCTCAAAACGTGGCTATTTGACCAATGATCACATCCTCTTATAGGGCTGAACTCAGCAGATACTTAGCGCCGAGATGCCCTTGGGCCTTCGTTGCGCTTTATAAGTGTTTAAATAAAATATAAATACAATTAATTTTCCTTTTCCTGTCTGCTCCTTCCCTCTCAGATTAATTGGATGCCATCCTGCAGTTCTCAGTTGCTCTCCTCTGCACTCCCAGCTCTCCAGAAGGTTCTGATTGTCTGCACCTGCATGGGTGTGGCCACTTCCTGGTTGTGGGGTGGGGTGGATGCACAGGATTGGTTGATTCCTCAATTGCTTGTTTTTTTAATATCCGATTCGGTATTTACTGATTCGGTATATACCGATTCGGTAAATAACGATTCGGTAAATACCGATTCCGTGCACATTTTCCGAATTTTTCCGATTTGGTAAATGTTACCGATTTTTTACCTACATCTCATTTACCGAATCCTAAATACCGAATCGGTAAAATTTGGTATTTAGGAATCTGTAAATGGTCTTTATTACTGAAACTTGGCTAGACGACAATGATTCCCGTGTTATCAAATGTATTCTTCCTGCTGGCTACAAATTGCTAAAATATGATATAAATGGGCGAAAGCGAGGAGAAATAGCCATCCTTTTCAAAGATTGTGTTACCTGTCTCCCCTAACCAGTGACACTACCAGCAGATGATGAAATCCTAGCATTACAGGTTTTCAGCAGAGACTACAAAACATTTGCGGGTGCAGTTATCTACAAGCACCCTGACTACAAGCCTGAACTTAGTGCCAAACTACTAGCTCAACTGTTTCCTACTTGTTTGAAACATACTCACTTACTATTAATAGGTGATTTTAACATCCATTACGAAGGCAGGGATGACCCTACGGGCAAACAACTAGAAGGTGATATGAAAATTCTACAGCTCAAACAATGGGTTGAAGGGTCCACCAATATTTCTGAGCACACACTGGATCTCTTATTTTCTAATATGGAGTCTATAAAAGTCGCAGGAATCAAGTCCCCTTATCTTTACCAACCATTCTCTAATTGACTTTTCCTTCACTCTGCTGGCCACAACAATCAGCTCGATGACACCCTTGGTAGGGGTAAAAAGACATTGGAACCTTATAACACCTGAACTGTTTGCTTCTCACTTTCCTTGAAGGAATCAAACTACCCTAAGGACAAAAAAAAAAGAAAATGTAAAGTTTTAAGAACATAAAAGGAGAATGAAAAAAGATAAGGACGATAAATTATCATTCAGAAATGAGCTAAAGAAATATCACACAGCCCTTAAACATGCTAAGAAGGCATATTTTGTCAAAATAATGAAATCAAACAGCAAATCAAATGAAGAACTATTCAAAATGGTGAAGGAACCGTGCAGACCAGCTGGCATATCACAAACACTGACCCTGTCTGCAGACAACTGTAAAAAGTTAGCAACTTCTTATTTGATAAAATTGCCCAAATTTAGTCTGTATTTATAAAATATCCCACCCTGGAGGACACTGATTGGGAAACCTGGAAACCCACCCTAATGCTTGTTGTCATTTAGGAAACGTTGTCTCTTTTTTTCTGACGAACAAGTTGTGAAGATAATGTCAGAGGTCAAATCCAGATCTTTGCCCACTCACATTTTATTTTTTCTTGTCTGATTTCAGTTGTATGCTCTTATAATCACTCGCTAGACACAGCTGTGTTCCAAGAATCTTGGAAACAAGCCATTGTCTCCCTTCTGGTGGAAAAAGCTGGCATGGATGTCACCAATTTAGCAAATTATCAACCAATTTTTCAACTTCCTTATTTGTCCAAGATTTTGGAGAGATTGATCTATAAGCAATTAGTTGACTATTTTTAGAATAATGATCTCCTGTATCCCTCACAGATAGGCTTCAGGGCCTCAAACAGTACTGAAGCCACTCGGCTAGCAGCATTAGACAGTATTAGACTATTGATGGACCAGGATATAAGCCGCCACCCTGATCCTCTAGTACTTCTCAGCGGCCTTCAATACTGTATCGCATGAAATCTTGCCGAGAACCTTACATGAAAACCTGCTACACTCTAAAACCCTTCATTGGTTAAACTCATTTTTGTTTAACAGAACTCAAACAGTACAAATAGGCCCCTTTTCCTCTAACCCCAAAACAATTGGGTGCAGCGTTCAGCAGGGAGCCTCC
Organism: Lissotriton helveticus; assembly: GCF_964261635.1. Taxonomy (NCBI): domain Eukaryota; kingdom Metazoa; phylum Chordata; class Amphibia; order Caudata; family Salamandridae; genus Lissotriton; species Lissotriton helveticus. Next base: position 1,214,205,980 of record NC_136057.1, on the reverse strand, counting down.
CTGAGCCCAACTTTTTTTAATGTATACGTCTCCCTTTGGCTACGATCGGTATGAAATGGGGTTTTAATACCCAGTCCTATGCCAATGATACACAGTTGCTGATAGCTATTGAGGAAAGATTTGAGGACACTAAGAATAATTTGAGCAAATGATTCTCACCCAAGTATAAGAAACAGTATTATGAATATTACAGTATTCTCCGGTTTTGGATTTGTCCTCAGTAATTCTTTATTTAACTTCTTGGGGTGACCATGTTAAAACCGAACTATTCTTTAACCATGCAGGATTGAACTTACATCTAGGAGATCTGCCACGCATCATTGAAAAAGGGGACAATTTTGCTATATCATTCTTTGTAATTCTATAAGCCCACACACCTTTTTTGACTGCTAACTTCCAATCATTGTTACAGCAAATGGCACTCTGATTGACTCCCTTTAACACTCTATTAAGTCTTTCTACAGTTCTGTTTCCACTTGGATTATATAGCGCTGTAGTTTTGTGTTTTAAACCCACTCTATGAAAATATGTTTTAGCAGCTAAAGAAGTGAATTGCACACCATTATTGTTCAGAAGTGTGATAGGTAGAAGAAGACGTCGTCCAAAAATTCCAAAACAGTATTTGTGTCTGCCTTGCTCACAATTTCAATGATAGGCCATTTAGTAAATAAGTCCATTAAAACGATGATATAATCTTGTGATTCCCCAATTGGCCCCATTCTATCAATTTCAATGTCCTCCCACGGTTGATTTGGAATGCTAATTTTTGACATAGGAGGTTTAAGTATGTGAAGTGTCTTGTCTGAACGAGAACAAATAGTACAATCATTAACAAATCACTCCACAGCCCTGTCGATACATGGCTACCAGAAGTATTCTTTAACTACATTCTTTGTCCTTACCACCCCGAAGTGACCTTCATGACACAATTCCAAAATTACATTCCTTATGCCCGAGGGGGGAATGACCTTACAACCTCTGTAAATTATGTTATTTTCAATAGATAATTCGGATCCAACATTCCAAAAAGCTTTGCATTCTTTAGACACATACGCTTTTCTTGGCCAACCCTGTTCGATTGTAGATAAGCCTGAATCGTGTACTAAAGCAACTTTAAAGTAACCCCAAGGGTCATCCTCACATGTCTCCAAAGGATTGGGAGAAAGTGACAAAAAGTCAGCATTTAGATTGTCCTTGCCCGGAAGATAGAGAATGTTATAAGTATAATCTTTCATTCTCATGGATAAACCTGCTAGCCTTGTAGAAGCAGTAGAAACGCCTTTTGTGGAAAGCAACTTAATTAGTGGTTCGTGGTCAGTCCGCAAGACGACTGGTTTACCCCAAATGAAAGTTCTGAAATGATCAAGTACCCACGTACATGCAAGCGCCTCTCGCTCAATTATAGGATATTTTTTAAGTATGGGCGAATTTTGTGGATCTGCGGTCCGCGAATTCGTGCGAAATCGCAAAAAAGTCCAGGAATTTGCAGATTTTCCCGTGAATTAGTGGATTTTCCTGCAAAATGGCAGATTTGTTTGCGATTTCAATCTACTCAACTGGAGTACTTTCTACTGGCTGATCAGTAAGTGCTACCTAGTTGGGTAAATATATAGTGCTTTTCCTACACTGCAGCTGCGTAAAGGGCCAGAAGATTTGTCTCCACTGATCATATGTGCCCGTAACTTTGCCACCGCGCCAAAAGTCGCCGAGGTCCTTTGAGTGAGCTGTCCATCATAGTTGGGAAAGGGCTGGAAGACGTTTGATACCGCTAGTGTGTGGTGCGGGGCTACTATGCGTGTCAACATGCTTCTTGTGTGTAAAGGGTCAGAGAGCGAGCAGGGCAGCAGGTGAGGAGAAATCAGCCTCCTGGTCACAGGAACTACACGGGGATTCCACTCGAGAAACTCATGGATTGAAAGACCTCCTTCGAGTATTACAGCTTATTTTCGAAGGCAGATATGGGGTTCAAGCACACTTGCCCAGCCTCAACCGTGCTTACTAATGTTTTGGGCTGATTAAAGCGTTACTGAATTTGAGCTTAAACTCGGGCACCTGCTTTATTTATATCTGTAAGTGCTTCCTGTTGAGGTTTAATTTTTGTGACAGGAGCCTCGTGCCAGAATGAATTCTGCCCTGCATAGTTACCCACGAAGATGCCACTGTTTTGTTCAATACCTCTACTCTATGGGCGAATTTTGTGGATCTGCGGTCCGCGAATTCGTGCGAAATCGCAAAAAAGTCCAGGAATTTGCAGATTTTCCCGTGAATTAGTGGATTTTCCTGCAAAATGGCAGATTTTTTTGCGATTTCAATCTACTCAACTGGAGTACTTTCTACTGGCTAATCAGTAAGTTCTACCTTGTTGGGTAAATGATAGTGCTTTTCCTACACTGCTGCTGCGTAAAGGGCCAGAAGATTTGTCTCCACTGACCATGTGTGCTTGTAACTTACCACCACTCCAAAATGCGCCGAAGTCCCTTGAGTGAGCTGTCCATCATAGTTGGGATTGGGAAAGGGCAGGAAGATGTTTGATACCGCTAGTGTGTGGTGCGGGGCTTCTATGCGTGTTCACATGCCTCTTGTGTATATAGGGTCAGAGAACGAGCAGGGCAGCAGGCAAGGAGAAAGCAGCCTCCTGGTCACAGGAACGGGATTGTGCTTGAGAAACTCAGGGATGCAAAGACCTCCCTTGGGTATTACAGCTAATTTTCGAAGGCAGATATGGGGTTAAAGCACACTTGCCCAGCCCGTGCTCACTTATGTTTTGGACTGATTAAAACGTTACTGAATTTGAGCTTCAACTCGGGCACCTGCTTTATTTATTGCTGTAAGTGCTTCCTGTTGAGGTTTAATTTTTGTGACAGGAGCCTCGTGCCAGAATGAATCCTGCCCTGCATAGTTATCCACGAAGATGCCACCATTTTGTGCAATACCTCTACTCAACTGGAATTTCTACCGGCTAATCCAGTAAGTGCTACCTCGTTGGGTAAATGATAGTGCTTTTCCTACACTGCAACTGCGTAGTGTGCTTCTTCTGGGCCCAAAAAAAATCCCCCCGCTCGCGTATTCGCAACTTTTTCGGCAATTTCGCGAGATTCGCGGATTGCAAAATTGCCGAAAATTCGCAAATTTCGCGGAGCGGATTTTGCGCCCATAATTAATATTTTTCCTCTGAGGGTGAAATTGACCTTGACGCAAACAATATAATTTTTTCCTTGTTGCTAGAATTCTTTTGAGTGAGCAAGGCCACCAATCCCTTCTTACTTGCGTCGACTGTGATGTATGTGTCTGAACACGGGTCAAAGCTTTAATAAATGTGGCACTTATCTAAGAATTTTTTGATATATTGGAATTTCTCTTCACACAATGGATCCCAACTAAACTTCACATTTTTTTTAGTCGTTGTGTAATATTAAATACTTTCACTGTAAAATTTGCAATAAACTTCGCACAATACTCCCAGGAAAGACCTTACCTCATCTTCGCTGCTGGGGGAAGGCACGTTCTTTATAGCATCTATTAGTTCAGGTTTTCGTTTAACGCATTCTGCACTGATCACATGACGTAACTATGAGACATTTCGCTCACGGAATTGACACTTGCTCAACTCAATGGTTAAACCCTTACTCTCTAAGATACTTAAAACTTTTTCTAGTCTCTCATCATGTTGGTGCATGTTCTCTCCATAAACCAAAATATCATCTTGAAAAAATGGTATTCCATTTTCCTTGCCAAACAATTTGTACATTAGTCTTTGAAATACGGCCGCTGCCAAAGCCAATTTGAAAGGCATAAGTTTGTATTGAAAACACCCAAAAGGTGTTATAAAGGCTGTGACTCTTCTAGATTCCTCCGACAACAAGATTTGATGATATGCTTTTGAAAGGTCAATGGTTGAAAACCAAGAAGCTCCTTTAAGACACAACACCATCTCTATAATTTTTGGTAATGGAAAGCAATCAACTAATATGTTATTATTTACATGGCGCAAATCCACACATAAACAATTTTTGCTGTTACTCTGACGTGCCACAACAACTGGAGAAATCCAGTCACAGGATTCTACCTCTTCAATAACATCTAGATCAACTAGTTTTATGAGTTCCTTTTCTACTTCATCACGTAGCATAATGAGTATCATTCTGTGAATATTAGGACTTAGATGAACAAAAAGGTAATAATTCTTAGGAAGAATGAGAAAGTAATTAAGGACTCCCACCTGTTTCCTGTGTAATTCGATAAGAATCTCTTAAAGCCGGTTGCTAAGCAAAGCTGTGTATGACGATAAAATGACTTGAAATAGATTTTTTTTTAAATGGCTCCTCTGTCGGGTCACGTTGCATGACCTTGTCACGTTACATAATGCGTGTTTCCGTTGTGTTGCGTACACAATTGCAGTACGTTCTAGAGAACTTGGAGGCAGCAGGTAAGGGGCGCGTGGTGACTTTTCAAATGTCGCGCTGCTTATTAAAGAGCGCATACACCGTAACTGACATGAGTAAATAGCGGACGGATTGTCCCACGTTATTTTACGGAATAACTAACAAAAGAGGATGAGAGTACCTTAGTGATGTTTAGCCTGGCTCTCCGTATTGTCTGTTTTTCGATAATTTTCGTTATATCCTTTAGCACCAACAGATTTTATCCATAATTTCTCTTTTCCTTGAATAATGTTCTTATTTGAGAAGGTAGTTCATCCGCCAGCCCGTCACCATAAATTGTTGTTTTAATTCCAGGAGAAAAATGTACATAAAATAACTTCTTTATTCAAGGAAGAGGAAGCAGCTCCGTCCGCATCAGCAGAAGTGAGATACTGGCTCAAGCAAGACAGAGCATAGAACGGAATACATATACGTTCTAAATTCCACAGTATTAAATAATAACAAGACAAAGAACACAACCAAAGCATGGCAGGAAACCCTGCAAGACCTGCCTCTGGCCCTCCATTGCAGAGGAGGTAGCATGAGTCTCGGAAGTTGTGGTGGTCCAGCGGTGGTGTTATAGTCAAATCCTGCCAGGATCATAATTGGAATGTCGGACCGCCATGGTCGCAAGGAAGACCTCCAAAAAAGCAATGGTGGTCCCTTTCAACCAAACTCGTAATTGGGCCCTTAGTATTTTTTGCTTGGTCCAATTTGTGCATAAGTGTCTGGATTACGTAGTATACACTGATACCAGTGAAATTTAGCACAAAAAGTACTATCTGACAAGTACAAAAAAACGTTTATGTACAATCAAATGAGGAAAAAACATATAAAGCACTGATCGGGAGATCTAAATATGCATGTCAAATATCACTGCCATCAGTAGAATCTGTTTAATCTGCTAGTGTTCAATCTATAGGAATATTGTTTGGAGGAAAATTATTTTATATACGAATTTTAGTGCAAAATTCCATCAGAATCATTCCAATGTATGTAATCTGGAACATTTAGGAGCACATTGCACCGCCATTAGTAAATGCACTTAAATCATCGATATTAGTCAATATTATACCTGTGCAATCTTTGCAATCCTGCAATATTGGTTATAAACTACTCCAGTGCAGTCTTTTAACGAACAGTACTTGATTACTTATATTACAAAAAGTTAGTGCATTTTGTGCAAACCACTCTAGGATCTTAAAGCTGTGCTGTACTGCGTTAATTAGGCCATCATTTTAAGGTGTTATTTAAAAATGCAATTAAAATATCACTGCTTATGTGCTCATACATAATTGCGAATGTTAAATGAGTCAATTACTGTGCCACTATATCTGATAATATTTGAAAGGAACAGAAACATTTCTTTTTGTTTTGTAGATAGTTCTGATGACGTTAATTCACACTGTCACCGTAACACGTTACACAGATAGAAAACAAACATGTTGTGACATCTCCAGATGAACCTCAACAAAGACAACACTAGCAAAATGTGGATCGGGCACAGCTGTGGCAATATGCTTCATGAACATATTGTTGGCAGCAAAATGATCTGTAACAGGAAACTTGCTGAAGCTTGTCGAAAATTGAGAGTGATGAAAAAATGCAGTAGACCAAACAAATATCTAAAACCAATCAGAGAGACAGTAACTGCACATACACAGTGAATATCATTAGATTCAATAACGATTCAATTAAAATGCAAATGCACACACATTGTAGTATCATTGTGAAATCACAAGGTTGCATGCTTGAAAAATGTCTCGGTGTTCTTTTTTAATACAGAACTTCCTCTACTACATACAGTTTGATAACAGCCTCTGTTATGATAAGAAAATATTGTAACCATCAGCCACTGATTTGAGAAAAAAATTGATATTTTGGTGAAAGAATATAAACGTTACATTTAGAAACAGTTAACAAGAATATAAGTGCATTTCGCAGTTCTCAACCCATGGATCAGTGTTTTACTTAAAAGAATTATGAAATTATGGACAGGATAACAGTTCTTTTAAGAAGAGTAATATTCACTCACAGGATAGCATTATCTCCGATACATGGGCTTGCTTTAGAGTTTAGGAGACTGTACTCAGTTACAACAGCAATAACACCCTCACTACTAAACCCTCAGTGAGCCCACCTGATTTTCAGATGAGCAGAGCTTAAGTGGGTCAGCGACCAATCCCACTCAGGCTCTGTTGCTGATGTGCTCCTCCAATGGCTCGACAAAGTATGGACCAGCGAAAGTTTACACATAACATAGTCCATCAGAATTTGAGAAGACCGCCAAACTTTAGAGCCTGGTATCAAACTTTTAACACAGTCACAGGAACTGGCATGATTGCAGCTTCTGACAAGGACTAGAGATGTCCACAGAGCCAGCAGAAATCTCTGAATGTGGAGTATGAAAATTCCGTCAGGTCAAATGAATATTTTAGTCTGTCGCCCTGACCGAGTTAACACCATACTCTGCACTCTAGATCAGGCCCATAGTCTGTTTAGTCAATAATGTGCACAATGCACACTATCTCAGTCAATATCCCACAATTACTGCTGAACACACTCTGGTTTCATTGAAGGTATTGAAGGCAAAACGTCACCCGGGCGTGATATCTACTTCACTTAATTTCTAGCGGTGACCACATTAGAGGGTTTTGTTTTTCAAATGGCGGCAACAGAATTAAATAAGTTTCAGGGGAAACTTTATTGAGTGTTCAGGAAATAATGTCAAAAAAATAATTTAATTTAAGTGATAAAGGGCCTAGTATACTATCCTTTTTTGAGTTCAAATAGAATTTTATTAGGAGAAACAAAATTGGTAGTACAAAATTGAAATGGTAAACAGTATCAACAACAAGAGTAATAAAGTAGTAGAACACAGTAAATATCAAGGGGGAAAGGACGCGGAAGGGGCGAAGGAAGAAGAAAAAGAAAAAGGGAAAAATAAAAAGTGAATGAGGCTAAAGGCACAAAATGTACATTGTGAGAGGCATAATAACGTGGGAAACAATGCAAATACATGCAAAAAAAATAAATGTTAGAGAAATATAATGAACGAAAGGTAACTCAAGGGGGTTTCGAAACTTCTTGTTGAATTGGGGACATATGAGAGGGACGCTTGGCACAGACATCCAGATAAAGGGTGACAGGAAGCCATAGCACATGCCTTTTCGGGGCTAGGGTGAGGGGATAAACAAAGGCAGTGTCCAGTCTATGGTTATAACACACATTAAACCACCAAGCTTTGAAAGTAATACTCTTTGAGTCTTTCCAATTCACAGTAATCTGTTGAAACGCAACAGCTAATAACAAATCAATAATATGAACATTCATTTCAACTGCGGACCAAGAAGAAGAAAGGGAGCCAAGGAAGAGGTCAGGAAGAGAAAAGGGGATACAAGTGTGGAAAATAGAGTTGAGTTGATTCCATACTCCAATCCAAAATGCGTGCGTGAGAGGACAGAGAAAAAGCATGTGAAAGAGCGTGGCATTGGGGGCAGAACAGGACCAACAGGTTTCCGGGATCAAAGGAAATCTTCTATGGAGAATAGATGGCGTGTAAAGAAGTCGATTGTAGATAAAGAAAAGGGTTTGAGTAAGGGAGGCAGCTCTAGAGGATTTGCGAAGCTTAGTCCATATTCTATCCCATAGAGAAGTGGGCCAAGAAACGGCAAGGTCAGATTCCCATTGCTCTTCTACTGTGGTTTTTGGCCGAGGCGATGGAGGATTATGAAAAGAATGATAGATGGAGGATGCTGAAGAATTGGAGCGTAGTTGAGAGTGTAGAGAAGAAAGTGCGGAATTAGCGACGGTAGTAGGAGAAGAATGAGGGAGGGAGTCAAATGCAGACATGACTGCAGTCTTGAGTAGGGCGTACTTATGAATGAAGGAGGGGGGGAGAGAGAATGTACGGCTAAGGTCAGAGAAAGTTATGAAGGTAGATCCCGTGAATAGCTGGGAGACCCAGATTAGACCACGCTGCCGCCAAGTTTTCCAATAAAAAGATTTCAGGTTGATAAGAATACTAGCATTATGCCAGATAGTGGTGGTAAGAAATTCAGTGGTGGAAGAGGGAGGATCTGGAGTGGAAGCTAAAAGTAGTTTCGCAGTGTATTTATGAATGGGAGAGGATAAGAATTGGGGTTTACGGGAAAAGGAAAGAAATTCAGCGAAGGAAAAGGGGGAAAGAGAAAGACGTTCAAGTTCAGCCCAAAGTGGGAGAGGTTCGAGAGGATCTTTGAGCCAGATAGAAGCTTGTTTCAGAAGGAAAGCTTTGTGGTAAGCAGGGAAATTCGGAAAATTAACCCCGCCTTCCGATTTGGGGAGGCGCAATCGTGATAAGGACATGCGCGGTTTCTTGCTAGACCATAAGAAGGATGATAAGATGGTATTGATTTTTGCAAAAAATTTGGCAGGGATATTAGAAATGGTGTAGAGGACGATTGGGGAGAGCATCATCTTGATAGTATCAAGACGACCCCACCAAGAGAGATAGAGGGGGTGCCATCTGGAAGTAAGGTCTGTTAGTTTCTGGGTACATTTAGTAAGGCATAATGAGATAGTGTCTGGGATAGAAGGGGTGATATGCAAACCGAGATATTTTATGTGGGTAGGACTCCATTTAAAGTTGGACGCCGCAAAGTCCGGCTTAAAGGTGAATTTAGTAAGGGGAAGAATTTCACACTTATCATTATTCAGTTTATAACCAGAAAGATGGGAATAAACGTTAACTTCGGCAAGGAAAGCTGGGATGGAGACAGATGGGTTCGAGATGAATAATAAAATGTCATCTGCGTAAGCAGCTAGCTTAACTTGAGAATGAGGAAGAGGAAAACCATGGATGTTTGGATTTTGACGGAGCTTGGATAAAAAGGGTTCTAGGGCAAGATTAAAAAAAAAAGGGGAAAGAGGGCATCCTTGCCTAACACCTCTGCGAAGGTTAAAAAAAGAGGAAATTAGGCCTTTGGCACAAACTGCTGCTCTAGGATTGGTATAAAGGAAGGAGATGAGGGAAATAAAGTGAGGGCCAAACCCAAACCATTTCAGCGCAGAGAAAAGAAAAGACCATTCGACCCTATCAAATGCCTTCTCGGCATCTAAGGCGATCGCGGCAAGGGAATCATTAAATCGTGATGATTTAGAGAGAACATTAAAAAGGAGTCTGGTGTTATCTGAAATAAAGCGGCCTTTAACGAATCCTGATTGTTCAGGACCAAGGAGATCAGGAAGAAAAGGATCTAATCGGATGGCTAAAGATTTGGCATATAATTTATAATCAATGTTGACGAGTAAGATCGGTCTATAATTCTTGCAGTGTTGGGTGTCCTTCCCTTCCTTCGGTATAATACATATATAAGCATCCGCAAAGGAACCTGAGGAGGCTCCACTGATTTTGAAGGAATCAAGAAGGTGATGCAATTTGGGTAATAATATTTTGGCAAAGTGTTGGTAAAATTCGACAGTAAAGCCATCTGGGCCAGGGGCCTTTTCTTTTTTGAGAGAATGAAGTGCAGTATGTAATTCTCGAATGGTGAGGGGAGTTTCAAGGGAGGACAAGTCAACAGGAAAGTTGGGAGGAGGTTGAATGTTCGTGAAAAAGGAGGAAAGAGAATGATCAGAGGGTTGAGTTTCAGATGAGTAAAGTGTAGAATAGAAACGAGAGAATTCCTCCAAAATAGCAGTATCATTATGTTGCAAAACAGAATTAACATCAAAAATAGACTCAATATTCAATTTGTTTTGTTTAACTTTCAGATAATTGGCAAGGATTCTCCCCGCCTTATTTTTTCCCCCATAAAATTTCGAGCTGGATTTTAACAAGTACAATGATGCATCTTCAGTAGACTGTTTGTTATAATTCATTTTTGCATTCACAAGGGCTGTTAAACTGTCCTGGGTATGCGAGGTGTAAAAGGAGTGTTCTAGAGCTTTGATCTGAGATAAGAGGTCAGTTGTGCGCTGACGAGCAATCCTACGCTTAGCGGCAACATGTCTGATGATAAAGTCTCTTGCCGCCGCTTTGTAAGCATCCCAAATAGTATGAGTAGCTAAGGAGGGGGTATTATTGATGGCAAAAAATTCAGAAGTAAACTCAATAAAGGAGGCAGTAAATTTGGGATCTAGAAGAAGGGAATTATTAAAGCGCCATCTTTTAGGACCGGTGGATTTGGGTAAAATATCAATCTGAATGAGAACTAGGGCGTGATCAGAAAAAACAATGGGACCAATCTCAGCCTGGGTGAGGGATTGGGAGATATGATGAGAAAGAAAAATATAATCAATACGTGATTGGGAATGGTGAACCGGGGAATAGAATGTGAATTCTTTACTGGTGGGGTTACAAATGCGCCAAGCGTCGACCAGATTGTGCTGGGAGATGGCATGTGTGAACAACTTATGGGACTTGTTAGGAGTGAAAAAAGATTTGGAGTGTCTGTCCAAAAATGGATCCAATGGCATGTTGCAATCACCTGCTAAAATAAAATTGTCATCAATACATTCAGTAATACGAGAGGCAAATGTATTCCAAAAAATTAGGTTTCCGCCTGTGGGGGCGTAAACATTAAGCAGGGAAAGAGGAACACCTTTGGAGGACAGCTTGACAAATAACCACCTACCATCAGGGTCAGATTCGGAGTGCAACACAGAATGGGAGAAGGACTTGCGGAGTAACAAAGCAACACCATTCCTTTTGCCATCGCCAGGAGCTGAGAATACCTTTCCTACCCAACCTCTCTGTAGTTTAGCAGCCTCAGTATCAGATAAATGGGTCTCTTGCAAGAAGGCGACATCTATATTTAATTTAGCTAAGTGAGAAAGGATTTGTTGCCTCTTAATGGGCGAGTGTAAACCTTTAACGTTCCAGGAAACAACGCGTACTGACATCAAGAATAATTAGAAAGTGGAAATGATGAGAAGGAACATAAGAAAGCCTCAAAAGAGAAAAGAGAAGAGAAAAAGGGGAAGAAGAAGGGAAGAAGAATGTAAAAAGAAGGAGGAGAAACTGTTGGAAGATAAGAGAGCTCGGAAAAGAGTGCAGCAGAAGTGATACAAGAGAAAACTACAGGGAAAAATAGATACTGTAGGAAAAGTGGAGAAAACTGATGGGGTGAAGAGGAAAGGAAAGAAGAAAAGAGCCAGAAGAAGAGAATGGCAAGAAAAGCCATGGTGAAAAATTTGAAGAAAAAGAAGAAGAAGAAGAAACGTATGGCAAGAAAATGGAGTTGTGAGAAGGAAAGAGAGAAAAAGGCGAACCAAAAGGAGAAGAGATCACTAGAAAGAGGAGTGAAGGGAAAACAAATAGAAAAAGCAGCGTAAACAGGATAAGATGAAAGATACAGAACTGACCAAAGGCAGAGAAAAGGGAAGAAAACATGGAAAAGGAACATGTAAGGGACAGAGTCAGGTAAACAAAACCGACTAACAATGATGAAAAGACTAGTAACTAGAGGAGAAGGGAAAAATGGCCAGATACTTACAAGGGTGAAGAATGAGGGTACGAAATCTGGAAGGAGGACGGAAGGGATGAAAACGGAGACAAGACGAGGGGGGTAAGGCCAACCAACGAAGGGCAGGAAACGGGGCAACGATACGTCCAGCCAGGGAGAAAGGACGGGGCGCGAAAACAGGGATCTGCAAAAAGAGGGAAAACAGCACAATTAGATGAGAAGAAATATCACAGAGAAAAACAGTAAAAATAAGACAAACGTGTCATAAGATGCAAGAGACATTAAAACAGGGTCTCGAGCAAAAAAAGACTAAACATGAACCAGGTTAAGGAATAACAATCAGTAAAACGAGAAAAACAGGGCTTAAAAAAGGCAACAGATCATCAGGAAATCCAGGGACAGCAGTGCAAAAAAGTCACGGAGGAAATGATGATGAAGAACCGGAGCCGGAGAATTCCATGTTACCAGGACCACAGGAGTTGAGAAAACTACGAAGGCGCACTGGATCTTCGTAGGTCGTGGTCTTGTTGTTGTGGGTAACCTTGAATAGGCAAGGATGAAATAGGCCATATCTTGCTCCAATAGAACGAAGTTCTGCTCTCATGTCCAGGAACGCTTTTCGTCGACTTGCTGTGGCCTTGGCGTAATCTTGGGCGAAGAAAAGGGTGGAGTCAGACCAAATTAGGCGTGGAGAAGCTTTAGCTGCCAAGAGGACCTTTAAAAGATCCGTGTATTCCAGAAAATACATTATGACACCCCTGGGCTTCGCAGTTGGAGAGTTAGAAGAGGGAAGTCGACCAAGCCTATGGGCCCGCTGAATGTTGAGCGTGGTGTCTGCGGGCAGATGCAGAAGCTTGGGCAAAAGGGACTTGAAGAAAGTTATAGGATCGTTCCCCTCGCTACCTTCTTTCAGGCCGTAAAGACGAAGATTATTGCGCCTATTTCTATTTTCAAGGTCTTCCACCTGCTTCTGGAGGGAGGACAGCTGTGCATCCATGAAGGGAATTTTGATGGCTGACTCTCGAAGAGTTGAGACAGATTTTTCCACAGTGGAGACTCTGGCATCCATTTGAGACCAATTGTCAGTGAGCGTTTGCAACTTGGCATTAGTCTCTTCCATATATGGGCGCAATGCTCTAATCTCCTCAAGTAAAAGCTCCATGGAGATGGTGGAGGGGGGTAAAGTGGGAGACGGGGATTTTTCTTCAATCTCTTTGGAGTAGTTTTAGAGGAGTTCTGTGGAGAAGGATCCATTGCGGACACCGAGTCCCCAGCGTGAATGGGCGTAGAAGCTTCTAAATGAGCGAATTCTGAGAACAGTTTGGAGTTTTTAATGTAGTTGCGCTTGGGGGTCTTTCCAGTAGTATTCGCCATGCAAGCGTGCGTGGAGAGGAGTACAGAAGGCGCACGCACAGAGTCTAAACAAGCCAAAAATGGGTTATTCAGGCAAGAAGCGACCAAAAAGCAAGGCAGGGAACTCAAAAAGAGTCAATGTGCAGCGAGGAGCAAGAAAAGCAACAAAATGGCCAAAGGAGAAAGGAAACTCCTAATGTAGGGCGCAAGAATATTGCCCGTGAGGAAAGTACATCACAAAATGGCGTCTCGCCCTGAGGAGAATGCAAGGAGCCAGAGGTATTGCATTTGTGGATCCAAAGTTCAAATAAAAGTCACCTTAAGGAAGTCACAGCTGTCTCCATACTCGTAGTGCCGATGTTGAGGATCCTGGAGGCTGCGTGACGCTGGAGAAGAGCTGTGAGGCGTCGGTGCGCAGCTCCGCGATGAGAGACAAAATGGCGGTCGCGGCCGCTTCAGAGCCGCGACCGGGATGAAAATGAACTGCTGCGGGAATAAGGGCGTCACATCAGCGCAGGAGTCAGCTCGCTTGAAGCCCGGCTCTTTCTCATGCCGAACGCTGTTTCCGCTGTGGAGATTAGGCAGCGCAATCCGCCTGTCGGCCCCGGCGCGGACGGAGCTCTACCGCCGCACCTCCATTCGGTTCGGGCGCTTAGCCAAGCCTCCTAGTATACTATCCTGATTCACAAACACAGTTTGTGCTATTTGCACACCAAGACGTTTGCAACTTTGTAGGCAAATTGCTATAAGAACTACCTATTAAAAGGTTGCATAACAACATGTACAATTCCAGAGCTATAAAAACAACATACCTAATAAAGACTAATGAGGCAGGTCGCATTTTGCCTCTCTCTTTGATCAACTGTGAAAGCAAGATGGAGACACGCAAGGGAAAGCAGATGTCATCTGTGCATAATCATTCACAAATGGGAAATGTGACATGTTAAAAAAGTTACCCTTTGGAAAGACACTAGGGGAGCAGGCAGTAGTCACCTGACCACTACCTTCTCTCTCAGAGTACACCAACATGATTTTTAAGAATAAAATGTTGCAGGGGCAGAGATGCCTCTAATTACCTAAATCAAATACCACCCACATTGAGGTGTTGTTATCTGATTGATGGTTTGTTACAATTTGCTCCCTGTATTCTCATACTTGCCACCAGGGGGCCTAAATGTGGAACTTTTCAGTATTCAAATAAGCTTCCTGACCTCCAACTGTATGAATATACAGACCTCCAAGCTTTTGGACTCTATTCTAAAATTCCCATTCATTCCATATCTATTCTAGGTTTGTGGAAGACAGTCCGCTACTTCAAAAACTCCAATACTTAGATTTCCCTGCTCAATGCTTCAACTTCACCTCTGTACACTAAAGATCGGAGGAGAAACTCAGCAAAGACAAAATCATATCTTGCATATTTTACATTAGTGGGCAATCCTATAACTAAATAGTTTGTGCATTTGAGTTATACTGGGCTTGACATGTGGGTAAATGATTTTAGTGACTGACTATCACTCTAAGGTAGCTATGGGAGAATAAATCATTGTGCATACCTGCGAGAATTAATTAACCCTCTCATCTTAATTGGAGGTAGTCTGGTTATCGTGTCTCAATTGAAAGAGACTCGAGTTTAATCCATCGAGTGTGAAATTCCTTTCTGTAGAGGACATAAAATTACAGAAAGTGACTAGGTACTGGGTGGCCGGATTTCGTTTTAAATTTTTTTATATAATCACGGGCCCACGTTTTATAAATGACGTGTGGTTTTACCTGTAAAATTAAGGAACTCAATAGTGAGGATATAGCCGGAGGGGAGCCACCGTATGTTTAAGGAGTATGTACCTATAATAAAATAGATGCATTTATACATGGGGGATCTTGAAACCCAGAATCCACAGTTGTCTAATCTTGGTCGGTTTGTTCGACCATAGTACTCACCCACGAAGGGTTATTAGGTCCTTACAGCAGCGTGACTGAATTCTTTTAATTTTCTATCAGCGCTGAATTTTCATTCATAGTGTCTTTTTCAATTTGACCCGTGAAAGATTACATTGATCATGTCTCATTATATTGTTACATCAACGTCGTGTCTAATATTTTGCATTTTTATTTGATTTCGTTATTAGGACTACTCTCGGGAATTATGATTAACCCTGGGCGTAGTTCGCGGAGCCGCACTCCGCAGAGCTACGCGAAGACGCACTTGCACTCCGCGACCTACGCGTAGCTCCGCGGACATGCGTAGTTGCTTGCTAGACCCGTTCGCGCGCCGTTTTTCGTCTTCGGGAGCGCGGTGCGCGTGTTCGGGGCGCTGCCTGCATGCTCGAGATAGCTAGCACGCTAAGTTACCCAAGAGGTTTGTCCTGCCCGCTTGCGTTCCCTTATTTCCTGTTCCGGGTCACAAGTAACGTGTTTGCGTTGTGTAAGACATGTTCGGGAACTCATCTTCTCGTTCGTACTACAAAAGTGCGCAATCGCGTCAAATATCGCGCAAACCTACCCAGGCGGTCGCGACGGGCGGAACCATCTTGGATTTCACACTCTGGCTATGGTTTTGGGCCTACTTTAGCATCTACCTCCTATCTCTTCAATCCTGGTCTTTTCACCCACTTTTTCTAACTTTCTTTAGTTATTACCTATCTCTCTCTGTGCCTAGGTTTATATTTTTCATCTTATTTCTACTTTTACAACTTTTTTGCAACTTTTCTCTTGTTTTATATTACTTCCTTCTTTTACCTTGCTTCTTCCTTCCCCTACCTTTTTGTCTTCAACTTTTCTTCTCCCCTCCACCCAGAACCATGGTGAAGGGTGCCAGCAGCATCGGCGGCTCAAAGGGCAAGGCGGCTGTGTCCAAAAAAACCCGGCTGCCTTGCAGCAGAATGCGCCCCGCAGGAGTGACGGCCCGCCAACTTTTTGGGGAGGAGGAGGTGGCTGCCCTGGTCTTTTTTATCCAGCGTCACCTCCCCTTGACCTTGGCAGCAGGCGGCAGGCCCGGCTCCGGCTACCGTATTGAAGAGCGTCTCCGGCGGTGGGCGAAGGTGCGCCGGGCAGTCTTCCACTGCTCCGGTATCCGGCGTACCCACCATCAGCTGTCCCACCGCTGGGCCGACATTTTGGACCGGGAGCAGGACCTGTTGGACCTGCTTGGTGTCGAGGTTGTGGGTCTTGGTGAGTGGCTACCCAAAAAAAATGTGTGTGTATATATATATATATATATATTTATATATATATTACCTACTGGCGGTCGCCAGTAGGTATATATAGTTAGGATTTTTTCTCTATGGGTTTTTTGAAAATTCTATGTCTAATAACTTTGGCGTTGTGGACGGAATTGGCTGAAATTTTCAGGAAAATGGCACATTTTGTTTCTGAGCAGCCCTTGAAAATTGGGGGGGGTTCGTCAAGGGGGGGCCGAGAAAAAAGGGGGGTCCAAAACGTGTTTTTAACATTGAGTTTTCCATAGGGCGGTTGGCCTCACTTTTAGCCCGAACGGCTGAATGGATTTGCACGAAACTTGGCAAAATTGTAGGGACTGGTAGCCCGATGTGCCTTTTGTAGGTCTCAATATATGTGCTCCAGTGGATTTTGAGAAATTAACGTTTAAAAAAAGATATATATCTGTAACAGCGGACCGGGCAGCGCTCTGGTTCGCGGACTTTTCGCGCAACGGAGCTTTGGTGAAGCGAAGCTGATTGGTTCTCCGGCGTCTGTCAACATTCCAAACAGTCCGTAGCGGCCGCCATCTTGTCTCTCGGTAGGATCGAGAGACAAGAGGAGGTCAAAACAAAGGGGGAAATAACTATAAGGGGGCATAGTAGATCCTCGCTGACCCCCTAGGTTTGATGTGGAGGTTTTAAAAGGGCCCCGCGGGGCAAAAAAAAACCAAAATAATAATAATCGAACGGCTGAATGGATTTGCACGAAACTTGGCAAAATATTAGGGACTGGTAGCCCGATGTGCCTTTGCTAGGTCTCAATATATGTGCTCCAGTGGATTTTGAGAAATTAACGTTCAAAAAAAGATATATATCTGTAACAGCGCTCCGCTTCGCGTACTTTTCGCGTTACGGAGCTTTGCGAAGCTGATTGGTTCTCCGGCGTCTGTCAACATTCCAAACAGTCCGTAGCGGCCGCCATCTTGTCCCTCGGTAGGATTGAGAGACAAGAGGAGGCCAAAGCGAAGGGGGAAATGACCATAAGGGGGCATAGTAGATCCTTCCTGACCTCTTAGGTTTGATGTACCATTTTGCCAAGTTTGGTGTAATTCCGTTCAGCCATTCAGGCTGTAGACGTATGTAAATGTCCTATGGAAAATTGCATGGGGAAAACACATTTGAAAGTGTTGAAATTTAGAACCAATTAAAATGTTACTTTGGTTTTGTATTTGTGTGTGATGAAAGTTAATTGGTTATGTATATATGTCAAATGAGAGGAAAACCACAGCCATTTTGTGATACTACTGTCTGAGGTACATTTGTGAGGAATTTTTGGTGGTGAATTTCTGGTGTTTGATTTACACAGTACTAACACTTCTGCTACTTTTAAAAAGGTGAGTTGTTAATTTGTAAGGGGAACTATGTTGTACACTTGAAGATAATTTGAAAAATGTTTTCTGTTATTTATTTGCAGTCCTTCTGTTATACTAAATACTTGATAAAGTTAGTTTTATATTATGTATTACTAAAGACGATAAATGAAAGTGATTATTTTTTTCTGCAATTTACAGCAAGCAATTTCAAAATAAAATGGCTCACAATGAAGAGACCGTGGCAATTTCTTTTGAAATTGTCCAACACATTGATTGAAATTGAGAGCACCAATAATGAAATATTGTCACAAGGAGGACATGACTTGTATGATTCCATTAGATTGATTGAAATGGACAGCACCAAGAATGAAATATTGTCACAAGGAGATGACTTGAATGATTCCACTACATTGATTGAAATTGAGAGCACCAATAATGAAATATTGTCACAAGGAGGAGATGGCTTGTATGATTCCATTAGATTGATTGAAATGGACAGCACCAATAATGAAATATTGTCACAAGGAGGAGATGACTTGAATGATTCCACTACATTGATTGAAATTGAGAGCACCAATAATGAAATATTGTCACGAGGAGATGACTTGAATGATTCCACTACATTGATTGAAATTGACAGCACCAATAATGAAATAATTGTCACAAGGAGGAGATGACTTGAATGATTTTTTTGATCAATCTCTTGATGGCGAATTTATCGAGTGTTTGGAGACCATAGAGTTACAAGAATCATCATTGGAGACTTTTAATGAGGACATTGCTGATGAGGACATGTTACTAGTTCTTTCAAATTTAGAAAATTCTGAAGAATAAATTTATATTTAGAAATCAAAAATTGTTTGAGACATTATTCATTTTTATTTTTAATTTATGAGGTTGTAGCGAAGTGATTGTAGTATAAAATGAGACTTATAGTATAGAGTGCAACATTTTTATGTTACATGGTAAGTTTACTCATATTTACTTCCCTTCTGCCACTATATTATCTCCAATGTGTATTTGACATGTCATCTTCATCTCCGGCCTCCTTTCTCTCACTGTGTGTCTCCGATGCATCTTATCGCTGGTATTTTGTGTAATTACAGAAGAGAGTAAAATAAAATAGTTCGGAACGTGAAAAGGGGGCAAAGTAGAGTACTCCTCACCCCCTAGGCCTTTTTAGGCGGTCCCAAAAGGATCAGTTTCTGCTTTCCTGAGAGATTATGGTATGAGTTCCATATACCACAATAACTTGCATTACAACATGCAAGATATCTATCTCCTATTACCAACTTTTGGAGATATTCGCGCTAAGCGCGAATATCTCCAAAAAGTAACACCTGCCCTGAGCAGTTCTTAGCCATGTTATCTAATGGGAGGTGGATAACATGGCTAAGAGTATTAGCTCGGTAATGCATGAATATCGCTGAGTTTTTAGCGATATTCATGCATTGCGGCCGTTTATTATCGCATTTGCGATAAACCTTGATAATAGTAAGGTTTATCTTCGATAATTTCTGACGATGCTTAGTGGTAAAAAATTGGTTGGTAAGCATCGTTAGCGATAAATATCGCTTAACTTTGGTAATATGCCCCAACGTCAGTTAACGTTCGATTCGAAGGAAATGAGGAAGTGTTGAAAAACATTGTCTGCGCCATCTTGCCTTTTTTGAAATGCCACACTTTTGTCGTGCACGGCAGCCATTTTAGATGTCTTGACCAGACCCACTCTCTGCACGCTGTCGATTCGTAGCATGGCTCCTCACCCACGCAAGCATCTTCCCCAGGCACTGGTCACCACCGCTCTCTGTCTTATGCATGGGCAATAAACCTCCCCCCATCTGCGCTGCTCTTCCCTGAGAATCACACTCTGTGCCCGCCCGACACCTCCCTTTCGCCCTATTCACTACCGCACCCTCTGACACTCCTCTTTCTCTGTGTCCGATTGTCCAGGCCGGTCCTAGGCTATCAGCTAGCCCTGCAGATGTAGTTTATGGCCCCAGCTGTAAAGAATCACCCCTCTTCAAAGGAGTTATAGTAGATCAAGGCCCACACTCGATGAGATCCGTCACACCACACGTGTTCCTACTATCTGAAAACCATCCTTTATTGTGATTGGGGAGGGGACCGAGCCTGAAGCGGAAGATTCCAGGAATGACTCTTTGTACATCAAAGTTTTTACAATTATGTGTCACATTAAAAATATATAGCACTCCAACAAAGTAGTAGGAATATAAAACTTTAATAACATATAAATATATACAACAAAACAAAAACAGTAAAAACATTTAAACAACGAAGAGACCGTGGCAATTTCTTTTTAATTATCCAATAGATTTATTGAAATTGACAGCACCAATAATGAAATATTCTTGTCAGTAGCGGTCTGTTGTGCGAATAGTTCCAAGGCAGCAGAACGCGCTGAAATCTAGATGGCACGAAAGTGATGTCTAGTAAGTTGCCGCCCAGCAAAAAACGGCGTGGGGCGCCGCGGGGGTGAGTGAGTCCAGTAGGCACCACAGCTATTCTTACCGGCATTGCAGAATTACTGCTGGGGACAATGCCTGTGCTGTAGCAGGGTCACAGCAGAAACAAAAAGGATTCTGTTGAAGATGTTGTTGGTTTTCAATTTGAAAACAGTTCTGGTGTCAACTGCTATGCTAATGTAGTGGTTAATGTTTTGTTTTCTCTAGAAAATGTAAAAGAGGGGGAGGCAGTCCAAAGTTCCGGTAAAAGGGCAAAGGAAAGGATCGGTGGTTTGAACTATCAGTCAAAAAGGGGAGGGGGTGCAATAATTTTTCCTACCGGGTCACACTGTGCTTTCACCGGAAGTGAGGTCTGCAGGATTCTAGTAATTCAAAGTGAGGCTGGCGCCAGCATGGGAGCGCCGACGTCCCGCGGATACAGTTTCGTCACTCCACGGGCGATCATGGCAGTCATTCCCCATCGGGGGTCGGAGACTCCCGCGGCTCCTCTAGAATCTTCAAGGTCGTGGAGGACTACGGTGGTGGAGTCAACCAGTGACCGGGCCATTTCTTTATGTTGGGCCCGCTCTTGCCAGGTCGACCGCCATTTTGAGAGTTCGGCAGCTACCGGCGATCGCGGGGTCACATGAGCGGACGGGCTCCACCCTTCCGGGCGAGACGTTGCAGCATGGCCACAGTGGAAGAACCCTTTTCCGGGCGCCTGGAGCGCTGAGGGTGCAGCTGGGAAGAAGCCTCCACCTGGGGAGGCGGGAGAGGCCTGTTCGCACCGTCTCTCCCTCCCAGTGCACCCCACGGCGTCTCGCTTGAGATTTGTTATGGCCGGACCAGGCGATGAGGACGAGGGGGGGGTCGGAGGCATGTGCAAGACATCCCCCCCCAGTGTTGTCGCAGCCATTATAAAAGAAAGAAGTGTCCCGTCCGTCTTCGGGCCGGGCTTCCGGTGGATGTCGGCCGGACGCCCCTGGCTCTGGCCCCATGAACGGGTTTCTTGGTTTATCGGCTGCAGCCGGATCCCGTCGGCCTCGGCCCCCCGACCGTTGGTGGTCGGACCGGAAGAGCATGTGGCGGGACTACCTGCAACTCTCAAGGGCCACCGCGGCCGGACTGGGAGAGAGAGGGGAGGGTCGAGGAGACATCCCCCCCCCCTGCAACTGTTCAGCGTTGTAAAGGCAATCCCCTGGCCGGGTCCCGCTGGCCTCGGCCTCTCCTTCGGCTACACCCTACGTTAGGATCGCGTGGCCGAGGCGTGGCAGCAGGACCTGCCTTATATGGGCTGCTCCCGGCTGGGCGTAGCCGGAACCCTGCCCCACCTTGGAAGTTTCCAGAGTGGGGGTGGATGTTCTACTGACTTGCATTTTCCCTAGTCTATCGATTTTTTTGGCGTGGCAGGCGGTGGGACAGCGAGGGGTGATTTGGTTTCTCTTACTGTTTTTCTGGTCTCTCACCACTGGCATATTTTAACGTTTTCTTGTTTCTAGGACATTAATAGGTTTTATCATTACGTTATGTTATCGTTTCTTTGTTCGTTGTTTAATAAAAGTTCATGTTCATCAGTGGCCTACTGATTTTCGTTTTCCTATTTTTTTCTTTCCAGGTTGTTTCATGGTAAAGTTTCTGTTAACAGGATACAGTGATCACTTCGTTATTATTGCATATGTCCTTTTCACTAGGGGTGCTCTCTGGTCGGGCCAGATGACGTATCTCTAGTAAATGGTCCGGGTGAAAAAGGTGCATCAATCAGTGGGGAGTAGATAGGCATGACAGATTACAACGGGGGAGAACGGTCCGCATTACGTACCCTTTCACTACTTGCAAAGATTTTCCTACGTTTATTTGCAAACAGGGAATACCTCCAAAAAGAACTAATTCCCAAACAGTCAATGTTCGGACAATCAATCAATCAATGAGGAATGAAATAGGTACGACGTGTTAAAGGCTTGCGTTACCTACCCTTCACTATCTGCAAAGGGAGATAGAATATTCCTATTCTTCCTCATTTGCAGGTAGAGAAGATCCTTAAGAGAATTAACTTCGAACAATTCAATGCTCGATTGAAACAATCAACAAGGGGTACTGTGAACACAAATGAACGCCGCTTATATACATACGCATTGCTATTTTCAACAGGTTGTTCCTAATGTTTCTATTTTAGCGAGGTCAAAAGAGATCCCATTAGTGGCCTACTGATTTTGCTCGATTCCTTTTGTTTTTTTACACGATTTTTCGCTATCTGCAAAGACTAAACAGAGTATTGCGACTCTGTGCTTGTTTGTAAATAGAGAATGAACCAAAGAGAACAATCAATCAAATGGAGAGAGAAGCAGGCACGACGGATTACAAAGGGGGCAAAGGGCTGCGTTAACTACCCTTCACTATCTGCAAAGAGAGAGTACTCCTAATAGAAATGAGGGGTGGGGGGCAGCAATCAAAGCAGATCAGTGTGCATAAACACGAAAAACAAAATTCTTACCACGTACTTGACATTCGACAGCTTATGATATTTGCTATTAAAAAACCATTGAAATTCACTGAAAAAACCATAGGTTATAGACCATATATAGTTAGGAATTAGCATTTACAAAACCTTGAAAATTCACTGAAAAAACCATAGGTTATAGACCATATATAGTTAGGAATTAGCATTTACAAAACCTTGAAAATTCACTGAAAAAACCATAGGTTATAGACCATATATAGTTAGGAATTAGCATTTAAAAAACCTTATTTTACTCACACAAAACCATTGAAATTCCATATATAGTTAGTTGCACTAACTATATATCGCGCACCCGCAATCCACTGCTGATGATGTCACATATTACATCATTCATGACATGGTCAGTGACATCACTGATGACATCACTGATGACATCTCAAATGACATCACTGATGACATCACTGATGACATCTCATTTGACATCAATGACCACATCACTGATGATATCATTCATGTGACAATACAATGCATCTCCTCACACTTTAATATAACCTCTGTTACACCCAGTGTTAAATACAGAGTATAATTTTTGAAACCATTGACACACCAATACTAGTTACTACATACGCACTCAGTGATTCCTATGTTTACACACACATTCACTCATTTACCCATACAATCATTCATACATACAATCACTCATCTTTACAACACTATCATATGCACTCATACACCTATACAGACTCTCACACTCTGTCACTCATCCATGGAGTTACTCACACACCTAGTCAGTCCTGTAAAGAATCAATCACACTTCCATTTTCTAATCTATACAGTTAAACATAGAGCACCTTACATTTTGAAACATATACTAACACATAATTACTCTCTTATACAATCATTGATACAAGTACACATTGATCTGCACAGAGTCACACACCTCCCAGCCAGCCACACACACACTCAGTCTCCCATACAAATACTTGGGCAATCAATCAATAACCCATATAGTTACTCATATAGCTACTGATCAACACATGCAGCAGTTTACAGAACAACAGACATAATGATGCACAAATTAAGACAGTTTAGTCACTAACCCATGCACTCAGTGAGACACATTTAATCACTCACTCATACAGTCAGTCACGCACCTACTAAATCCTTCATCCAGACACTTCTACATCTACTCATTCTTCAATATGTAAAACATATTTAAACTTTACAGAAACACACAGTCACTGGATGATGTCATCAGTGATGTCATCAGTGATGTCATTTGAGATGTCATCAGTGATGTCATCAGTGATGTCACTGACCATGTCATGAATGATGTAATATGTGACATCATCAGCAGTGGATTGCGGGTGCGCGATATATAGTTAGTGCAACTAACTATATATGGAATTTCAATGGTTTTGTGTGAGTAAAATAAGGTTTTTTAAATGCTAATTCCTAACTATATATGGTCTATAACCTATGGTTTTTTCAGTGAATTTTCAAGGTTTTGTAAATGCTAATTCCTAACTATATATGGTCTATAACCTATGGTTTTTTCAGTGAATTTTCAAGGTTTTGTAAATGCTAATTCCTAACTATATATGGTCTATAACCTATGGTTTTTTCAGTGAATATATATATATATAGTAGTATAAATATTGTTATTGTATCTTTGTAAATATTGGCTGAATAAGTAACGCGATGACTGTTGCTCCTAGTTAAAGTTCCGATGTATTCCGGTATATCTACTGTAATTGTATGACACTGTTCTTCTTCACTGACTCTTGCGTGTTGTTTCAACTTGGCGCTAGCTGTTGCTGTTTATTGATGTGAGATTTTCTTTATTGTAGAGAACTGAAGTTAGTTAATGCTATTAATAGAGTCTTGTCCTTCCTTTGTCCGTCAGTGAAATAGCGGTGGATGGATAATTGTACGTAGTTTGCATGTAGCATTTTTTTCACGGCCTTCTCTTCTGCATGAATCCTCCTCTGGCAATGAATGCTAAAGTTACTTTGTTCTTCTTACCTCAGCCAGGGCCGGCTTTAGGCATGTGCAAGCTGTGCAACTGCACAGGGCTACCAAATTTCAGGGGCCACCGCACCAATATATATCCTTAATTTAATAATCCTCTGAGGATGGATACATATTTGCGTGGCGGCCCCTGGCAGGGATTTGTTGCCTCCGGCTCTGTTCCACTTCCTCCAAACACCCTGACTCCCCCTCTTCACTGTCCTCCGTCCTCCGCCCCGACCTCCTCTTCCGCGGCCCCCTACCTATGCTCCCTGCCCAGGAGGACCACCATGAGCCTAGAGCCACCCCTGCCTCAGCCCTCCATAGAACTGATGTAGTTTATTTAATGAGTGGTAGGCTTGGCAGCAGTAGCATTCAGTCAGTAGCAGAACAAAATATGATGCACCGAACGTACAATTTCGTGTATGCACAACATTTCTGCATGTCTCCTCCTTGTGATCTATGCATTTTGCTGGCAAAAATGAAAAAGAAATGACTACTCACTCACAGATAATTGATTACCCCATTCTTGAATCTCTTGAATCGGTGGTGTTGTTCAGGTGTTACTGCCTCTGTGTTACTTAGTAATCTGCAATCAGAATGTTTATGGAACATGTGATTTGTTTTCTACAAGTGTACAATCAGTGAATCCTGCAAGGCAGTAGTCATTTGGTAGATCAATGTTTGTTTCTTTTAATGTTCTAGCAGTGGTTTTTGAAATGATGTCTATGTTTCACAGCACTCAATTTTTTTCTCTTTGTTTATTATTTCTTACATGAACCACAGAACCCAGGGGCAAGCAGAATGCTGGGACCGAGTCGGCGGGTGAACCACCACAGGCACAGAGCTCCTCTACTAAGGATCCTGCTGCTGTCCCCAGTAAGTCCAACAGTGCTTTCTTTTGGAACAATGATATTTCCCTAACTTTGTAACAGAACTTTTTTTTCCCAACCGATTAATTACATTTACTTCCTAAAGAAATTTTGACTCTTTAGTAAAGGTATTCATCTTTTCCATAAATATGTGATAAAAAAAATTAGAATAGCTGTAGGCACAGGGTCCACTCCGGTCTTATGTTTTTTCCTCTGTAATGTCTCTGCTTTGGCAATTGACACCAACCAAGTATGCATCCAGATGTTTGTCTAGTATTTTGTACACGTTAGTATACCACTACTAGTCTTGTGGGTATTCTATCTTCTATGGAGTCATATACATATTACATAACTATGTATGCACCAGAAAATTGGATGTTGGTGCTGATAGGCAGGTTGGACCTTACTTACACCTCAGTCACAGAACTCTGAGGAACCCAAAATTCACTGAACGACAACCTATATGGGCTCAGTCATTGGTCAATTATTCAATTATCACACTCCTGAACCCCAATACCAAGATGCCCAATGCTTTTATTACACAAACCATAACCTAAGAAACCCCCTTTTGCTCACTCACTCGTGTGAGTCTACAAGACAACAGACACTGAAAATAAACTTCAGATTCAAAGTGGTACTTCAAAAGCTTTATTTTGTTAGAAGTAAGTAAGTAACATCAATGTTTTTAAGTTGTTCCATTAAATACGTCGAGGGGCCCACCAGAAAAAATCCAGAGTTAAAAAAGGCAGAATAAAGTAATCAACATTTGTACAGCTACTAGTGCACGATAGGGAAATGTGGGAAATGTCGGAGACCCCTCACCATTGAACGTATACTGGTTACATATGCCTCTTTTTGGTAAGCTCTGGAAATGTCAGCTTCGTAGAAGGAAATCTTCTCATCTGCCGAAAATTAATGACAAAAGTGGTGCACGTTAGACAGTATGAAATACATTTAGGCCAGTTTTATGCAGCCATGCTAAAAAGAAGTTGTAACCTGTAAGCAAACTCTATTCCACAATCCACATAGAAAACTTAAATACGGGCCCTTTTATTTTCCAACCTCTTCAGGTGTATGCATTGAACAATCATGTTGCCTCAAAGGCGTCTTCTCGTACTGCGCAACAAGCTGCGAGGTAGCATGCGCAAAACTGGATACATTGATGTACAAAGGTTACATAGTTCACTTCAAATTTCCAAGGACTAGAGTAGCAGTACAGATGAGATGAGCTTGGGTATCATACCATAACAATGAATGCTAATATGTGTAGTGACTCTGCTGTACTATGCAATGTGGACTCCTACTGATTACGTACGTTGTACTTAACTGTTTTGAAGAACTCCATTCTTGGTGAACAAGTACAATGGGGGCTGTGCATCCATCTAAAAAGGTGTACTTATTTTTATAGGTGCAGAACCCTTACCATCCACCAGTGCCGACGGGGACAGCGGCGCAGCGTCAGCGATCCCGGCGGGGACAGGAGGACCAGAGGCACCTACACCAGCACCAGCAGCAGTGGGGGGGGAGCCAACAGCGGCGGGCGATGGTAAGTTACATTCAATAGTGATCCGCATTACTTGGTGGGAGGGGAAAACTTCCTCACTGTACTCTACTGGACAATATATGATGTTACCTTTACTTGTCATTACCATGCTTAGCATTACCACTACAGTAATGCAGGTGGCTGATAGCAGTCGGATGCATGGGTTGTTGTTGAAGCATGGAAAGGGGAAAACACAACTGCCAGCGTGGTTGGGAGACACACCCAATATCGGTGGTTAGTGGATAGTCTCAGCAGCAGCGGTGTTTTGGTCAAACCCAAAGGCAAGGGAAGGAGGGGACGACTGGATGCATGGGTCGTTGCTGGTGAAACACAAACCAAATAAGGTTTGTTGCGCGATATAAAGAATGATAGTCTCTACTAGACATGTACTACTAGCTGCCCCCTGTTAATTAATGTTAGTTTGAGACTGTTCCCGCCTTCCCGGAATCAGAGTATATAATATAAAACGAGATATGAAAAAGACAGGTGTTCGTTCTAATGTGTGTGACCGTTGAGGTACACCCATGCTACTAGGGCAGGCATAATGCCGTGCCAAAAAGTCCAACAAATTAATTATATAGGCCGTAGAATGTTCAAGATAGATGCAACACAATTTTTTGTACTCAGCTTGCTTGCTAGTGCTACTGTGCCACTATGTGTTGAATCAATGTTGTGTTCTTGATTTGCAGGGATTTTGGATTACAACAATTCTGTTTCTTTCTTTATAGTTACTCCTTCAAAACCAACAAGGAAGGAGTTGGCAGTCCGGGCCCGGCAGCGGAAACTGCAGGCCATCGTAGAGGCCTACCGCCGGCTGGTGGATCAGGCCGAGGAGGAGGAGGAGGAGGCGGCGGCAGCAGCTGCTGCCTCTTCAAATGCCCCGGCCCCCAAGCCTGCAGGACTACGTCGCCGTGGTCAGGCAGCCGCCCACCGCCGAATTGTTACATCATCGGCGGCCCCCCCACAACATGCGTGCAAATGTAGGTGCCGGGAATTTCTCCGCCGGGTAGCGAGGCTTGAGGAGGAGCGGAAGAAGCTTGAGGATGGAATAGAGGAGCGTGTCAAGATCATGGTGGACAAACACCTGAAAGCCCGCCGGCTTTGAAATGGACCCTGTTGTTTGCCCCTTTTTAAATCCTTTTGTTGGTGGGTGGGATTTGGGTGTTGGGGTTTACATTTAACTTTGAAATTTGGTTGGGGTTAGGGGAGGGTAGGGACAGCTGTGGGCCTGGGGTAAGATTTGATATATATTTTATTTTTCTATCATCTTTCTTTATGTTATGTTAAAATAAAAATGAGACAAAGTTATGTTCAAACGAAAACATTTGAAGTTCATTTCTGTTTGTTGGGGGGGTGGAGGTGGGACTGTTTCACCAAATAATGTACGTTGTGCAACATCACAACGTTTAATTGGCCATGCAGGTCAGGGGACAGTGCTTTCGAATTAAAAAATATATTGTCCACATCTTTAACATGCAGACAGGTAGATGCGGTAAACCCTCACCGAGTTATATTTGTAGTATTAGAAGAACTACCAGTCTGTCTTGCGTTATACCTCACAGCAAACTTATCTTACCTGTGATTGCTGATGATGAAGTGGGCTGCATTTGTTTCCCAAGACAATGGATAAGAATCTGTTGTTCTGAACTTCTGTGATAGTAGTAGTAGACAGACCCTGCCAGTAGCATTTTGAGACAAAAAGAAAGAGGCAGTCATTTTCGTGATAGACAATGTGGGGGTAGTATAAGTATTAAGTACAGTACATTACACGACTGACCCAATACAATTTTGCAACTGCTAAACTGTAACAAAACAATGGTTTTGGGGACTGGAAAGTAAGTGCAAGAGAAGATAAGAAGTTCAACTGTAGTTGTAGTACTCACGTCAACCTCAAACTTTTCTAAATCATAATGCTGTAAACTTAAACACAAACAATGCCGCCAATTCATTACGTATTCGTTGTTTCATGGTAATGGTAAAGTAATTGCTAACAGCAGAGTACAAAGTTCCCCAGGGGGCGTTAAACCGTGTGGAGCAAGGAGTTGGTATTATGAATACCGTGGCTGTGAAGAAAGGGTTCCCTAGTCGGAACTTAGAGAGCCTCACACACCCAAAGTAATAAGCGTGAAACACACCCTTACTAGAGGGTGTCCGGTGTCATCATCGGCTCACTGCCCCTCGTCAGACCGGCGCTGCAATATCTGACGGAGTCCCCAAAGGTACTCTTTTGACGGGGTTCTTTTAGTTCCTTGCCGAAGGTGGATGTGGGTGAGGATGAAAAGGAAGGTGTAGTCAGTGCAGTGGTGAGTGAAAGCGATAAAAAAGGTAATCAGTCCACTTGCAACTTTAATAACGTGGCTGATTCCTTAGTTAAAAGGGGTGGGAGGGGAGTTTAGAGACCGTAAAAGGTGTACAGAACAATAACTCTACCCCCTAGTGTGGTCAACATGTTTCTCGCCGAAAGGCGATTCGTCAGGACCTAAAATAAAGTACTACACAAAAAGAAAGTGAACTCAATGCTCAATCTATATAAAGAAAGCAAATACAACCTCGCTGGGTCGGAGGACAAGAGGGCCAAGGGGTCCTGCTCTATTTAGGCGACCTAGAGGTAGGGGAACAAAATATAAAAACAAAGAGAACAGCTCAAGTCAAATGCAATATAGTGACTCAATGTTCAAATCGTGCAGCGTGACTCTTGTGACACAGGCTCCACACTGTGAGAAGTGAAGGGGGGTGGTGTGGAAAGGGAGCATACACCACCCAGATATCACAATTGGGGAATTTTCATTGTGTGTTTTTTAAAAAAACAACCTGTGGTATATAACCGAAGCTTTCAGGATAACAACCCGTCCCTCCGGAAACAACAGTAGGCGTGCAGCATTGGTCAAGTTCTTACCCTAAGGGGATTAAGAATGGGCCCCGCAGCAAGCTCCCGTGAGGCCAGCGTAATAAGGATTGGATACACCTATTGGATGTAAAAATAGGTAGCTGGTAACTGAGACAGGTAAGGTTGAAGTGTAAAGTGGACAACTCGGCCCGATATTGTCCCGTCAACCACGCTCCATGATGACGCTGGGGCTTTAACGGTCTCGAGTTGAGCTTACCTTTGAGTAGACACTGGAACGGCGGAACACCTACCCCTCACGCTCGCGGCACCTGGTCAGGGTGCGGAGCTGCTGGTGGAGGTTTCTACCGGTGTCCGCCCTTTTAAGGGGATGAAGGCGCATCTAGGTTGCGTCAAGCGCATGCGCAGTACCCGGTATGGGGATGAAGGCGCATTGAGATTGCGCTACGCGCATGCGCTGTCCCCGGTCTGGGACAATGGGCAGAATTAGATGCTCGGATGGTACAGTGAAGGGGCCATCTTGGGAGTGTCACAACATGCTTTCACAGATCGCGAATGGCTTCGAGATCAATAGCTCAGGGAGGCAGGTGTAATTAGACCAGAAGGGGGAACGTTACAGGGAATGCCTAAGTGAGTATTCCTGCAGTGTCCATAGGGAGTGTAATGGTGCGAATGTTAGCGCATATAGTATCGTAGTCTACACACGATGTCAGGACACTGTCTGTAATGACCGTATGCTGCCGAGACTGCGTGACTAAACCCAGTCAGTCCGTGGAGTAATGAACAAAAGGTATGCTGTATGAGAGGGATCAAGGTGGACTGGGATGGCAGAAATAGTAAGGGGTAAGGAGTTGGGCTATAGGTTATGTAGCACCATTAGTCAGGGGTTTATGGCAGGAGAGGAATGTCTGGGATGTGATACCATTACAGTAGGGGTGGACTGGTATTGGAGTAGAGGGTATCTACCTCGAGACACTCGCCCAAGGAATAGCGTCATTCAGCCCAATTGTATCTAGCTGGAGACGATGCACCCATCTCTGTTCAAGCCTGAACAAAGCTTGTCTAGTCATGGCTGGTTGGGACTCAAGCACTAGCCATTGGATGCTGTCGGCCGGGTGATTATGTTGTTTATAATGTTCATACATTCTCGTATGAGTTCTGGAACATCGTATGTTGCTTTTATGCTCCGTTATTCTCAATTTGACCTGTCTCATGGTCATCCCGACGTAGAATTTGTCACAAGGGCAGATAAGGAGATAGACACACTTGGAGCTGTTACAGTTAGTATGTCTATTCAGTTTCCAAGTGAAAGAGTCTGTTAATGTGATTTCTTTACACTGTCTAGATTGGGGACAAACGGCACAGCCTCCGCACGGGTAATGTCCAACCACGGGTGGAAGGTCCCATAATGTGCGTTGTCCACCAACAGATGATTTCTTAGGACGTGTATGTATCAGGGAGTCTTTGAGGTTTGTTGTTCGTTTAAATGCAAACCTAGGCTTGGGTAAATCAGTACCCCCTGAATTGAGGATGCCCCAGTGTTTGTTCACTGTTTTCTTAATGAAGTTTGAATTCCTGGTGAAACTAGTGACACATGTTATAAGATTGTCGCGTTCTTTTTGGTGTACTTCTAGGAGGGCATCCCTATGGTTGTTAAGGGCTCTCTTACTAGAGTCTCGTATCAATTTGGTGGGGTACCCTCTGTCGAGCAGCTTACTTTGTAAGGAATTAGCTTCCTGTCTGTAATCGTCCCTTGAAGAGCAATTCCTACGTATCCTCAAGAATTGACCGAAGGGAAGATTTTCGCGTAGTGCTCTGGGGTGATGACTGTTAAACAGAAGGAGGCTGTTTCTGTCCGTCTCTTTACGAAACAGAGTGGTACTCAGACCGGCTGGTCCCAGCCGTATCGTGAGGTCAAGGAAGGGTAAAGCTGTCTCTGACATCGTCCCAGTGAATTTCAGGTAGGGATTCTGTAGGTTAATCCAGGTGCAGAACTGATTACAACTCTCTCGGTCCCCCTTCCATAGTATCAGAATGTCGTCGATGTACCGACGCCATAGTGTAAGATGTTGTCGGAAGGGGTTAGAGTCGGGATAGATGAACTGGTCCTCAAAAGCCGCCATGTAAATGCAAGCAATGCTAGGAGCAAAGGTCGAACCCATAGAGGTACCTCTGATCTGGTGGTACAACTGTGAACCATATTGGAAGAAGTTTTCCGTCAATGCAATACTTGCACATGCCATGATGAAAGATATAGGGGTAGGCGAGGACCACTCCTGCTGCATCAGGGCGGATTCCACGGCTTCAAGTGTGGCTGCCTGGGGAATGTTCGTATATAATGCTTCTACATCAAGCGTGAGAAGTAGGTCTACATCTTCTCGCCCTTCAATTGACTCAATGAGACGTAAGACATCTCTAGTATCTTGGAGGTAGGAGGGTATTTCCTTTACAATGGGTTGAAGAAACACATCACAAAACTTAGATAGAGGTTCTAATAATGAGCCAATCCCAGAGACAATGGGTCTCCCTGGGACTGGACTGGTCCCTTTATGAATTTTAGGTAGAGTGTAAAAATACGGGACCACAGGATGCTTCGTCAGGAGGAACTCTGCCTCTTTTTTAGAGATCCAGCTATTGGCTTCACCTTCAATGATCAGACTGGAGATGTCTGTAATTAGTCTGTTAGTTGGATCTGCTGGGAGGGGTCTATAGTGGGTAGTGTTGGCCAGTTGGCGCTTACACTCTGTGTCATAGTCGATGGCGTCTTGTATGACAGTTGCTCCCCCCTTGTCAGCTTGTTTTATCACGATGGCGGTGTCATTGCCAAGGGATAGGACTGCTTGTCTTTCAGCTTTGCTCAGATTATTATAACTACTGGAGTGTGGTTTATTCTCCAAGGATTTTAGTACAGCCTTCTCAAAGGTCAATACCTCAGGAGGGACCATCCCGTCCGCTGGGGTGAAAGTAGAGGGGTTATGTAGACCCGTGTCAGTTTTATCAATGGGAGGCTGGTCCTGGAAGTAGGCCCTAAGGCGTACTTTGCGGAAAAATTGTTTGATCTCACATATTTCTGTAAAACTGTCCGGGATGGGCGTGGGAACAAACCCTAAGCCCTTTTCAAGGGTAGTCGTTTCTAAAGGAGAGAGAACTCTGTTTGAGAGATTGACCACTAAGCTCTTCTCCCCCTCGCTGTACTCCTGGTTTCCATCGGGGCTGATGTCGATGGCTGGTCTTGCCACTGCACCCCTCTTGTGCCGCTCCGTTTGCGCCCTTTTCCTCTGCCCCAACCTCTGTCGTGAAAAGGGTTCTGGGGGTAGAATTGTGGAGGGCCTTGCGGGTAAAAGGGGTATTGCCATGGAGGCAGCATTTGTGGGGGTCCATGGAACATGGGTCCTTGATGGAAGCCCCGGTTCCAGTTGGGGCGCCGTTGCTGGCGGTTGTTGTTAGGGGTGGTACCAGTACTAGAGTCGCTGCTTGAGGACCCTCTTCGACTTTCAAAACCAGAATTCTCATCGGAGGAGTACCCAGTTTTCTTATTGGTGTATCCTTCCTTAAGGTAAGGGTAAACTTTTTCTTTCTCAAACCTTGCTACATCTTTTTCAAGTTTGGACAATTTCTGTTTAAGGAGATATTCCTGATTATCGGCAATCTCCTGATTAATCTCTGCGAGTTTAGCTGTGAAGGCCGTTTTAGCATTTTTGCTCACGGCTGTCTTCATCGTTGTTTCTATAGCTGTAATTTTGTCCAGCAGAGCGTCTGCCAATCTCTTGGCTGTTTTGACAATCAAGAAGAGTAGGTCTTTCGTACACTTCCAGGAGACTTGACACCAGTCCCCTTTGAACTGGTTGTCTTCTAGGAAGATCCTGGGGAAAAGGTTGACTATGAGTCCCTGGGGGGCGATATTGGCCCTCAGATATTCTGCCATCATAAGTCCATGTATGGTAATACGTAACCACTCCTTTTTCAAGGCGGTGAGTATTGTCCAGTCGTCAGTAGAGGAGCCAGTGGCGGCAGCCTCTGATGTTCCCAAGAGTGAGGGTGTATCCCTCAGGGCTTCGGCTATAGTTTCCTCATCGAAACTGAGACCCGGGACGTCCTCCATGGTGGGACGGACACCCGGGGGAAAGAGTCGTGGGAAGTGAAAGGTAAGACAAAAGGTATGTGGGAAACACTCAAATGCAATAAGTTATTCGAGGTACCCAGTGGGCCTCACAGCGATCTGTCGCTGGAGGTAGCCTAAACAGTTCCGTGGGTTGGCCCACGCAAAGATTTTTAACAAAAGGGGAACAGAAGAGGACGATATTTAATGGGGTCCAGTGTACATGTCCTAAAGTAGAGCTAACAGCAGAGTACAAAGTTCCCCAGGGGGCGTTAAACCGTGTGGAGCAAGGAGTTGGTATTATGAATACCGTGGCTGTGAAGAAAGGGTTCCCTAGTCGGAACTTAGAGAGCCTCACACACCCAAAGTAATAAGCGTGAAACACACCCTTACTAGAGGGTGTCCGGTGTCATCATCGGCTCACTGCCCCTCGTCAGACCGGCGCTGCAATATCTGACGGAGTCCCCAAAGGTACTCTTTTGACGGGGTTCTTTTAGTTCCTTGCCGAAGGTGGATGTGGGTGAGGATGAAAAGGAAGGTGTAGTCAGTGCAGTGGTGAGTGAAAGCGATAAAAAAGGTAATCAGTCCACTTGCAACTTTAATAACGTGGCTGATTCCTTAGTTAAAAGGGGTGGGAGGGGAGTTTAGAGACCGTAAAAGGTGTACAGAACAATAACTCTACCCCCTAGTGTGGTCAACATGTTTCTCGCCGAAAGGCGATTCGTCAGGACCTAAAATAAAGTACTACACAAAAAGAAAGTGAACTCAATGCTCAATCTATATAAAGAAAGCAAATACAACCTCGCTGGGTCGGAGGACAAGAGGGCCAAGGGGTCCTGCTCTATTTAGGCGACCTAGAGGTAGGGGAACAAAATATAAAAACAAAGAGAACAGCTCAAGTCAAATGCAATATAGTGACTCAATGTTCAAATCGTGCAGCGTGACTCTTGTGACACAGGCTCCACACTGTGAGAAGTGAAGGGGGGTGGTGTGGAAAGGGAGCATACACCACCCAGATATCACAATTGGGGAATTTTCATTGTGTGTTTTTTAAAAAAACAACCTGTGGTATATAACCGAAGCTTTCAGGATAACAACCCGTCCCTCCGGAAACAACAGTAGGCGTGCAGCATTGGTCAAGTTCTTACCCTAAGGGGATTAAGAATGGGCCCCGCAGCAAGCTCCCGTGAGGCCAGCGTAATAAGGATTGGATACACCTATTGGATGTAAAAATAGGTAGCTGGTAACTGAGACAGGTAAGGTTGAAGTGTAAAGTGGACAACTCGGCCCGATATTGTCCCGTCAACCACGCTCCATGATGACGCTGGGGCTTTAACGGTCTCGAGTTGAGCTTACCTTTGAGTAGACACTGGAACGGCGGAACACCTACCCCTCACGCTCGCGGCACCTGGTCAGGGTGCGGAGCTGCTGGTGGAGGTTTCTACCGGTGTCCGCCCTTTTAAGGGGATGAAGGCGCATCTAGGTTGCGTCAAGCGCATGCGCAGTACCCGGTATGGGGATGAAGGCGCATTGAGATTGCGCTACGCGCATGCGCTGTCCCCGGTCTGGGACAATGGGCAGAATTAGATGCTCGGATGGTACAGTGAAGGGGCCATCTTGGGAGTGTCACAACATGCTTTCACAGATCGCGAATGGCTTCGAGATCAATAGCTCAGGGAGGCAGGTGTAATTAGACCAGAAGGGGGAACGTTACAGGGAATGCCTAAGTGAGTATTCCTGCAGTGTCCATAGGGAGTGTAATGGTGCGAATGTTAGCGCATATAGTATCGTAGTCTACACACGAAAAAAAAAAAAAAAAGGGTAAAGTAATTGGCATTATACACAGAGCTTGAGTTGGGAAGCAGAAGAAGATCCCGGCCATGCCTTGTTGAAAAGACACTATTGTTGCTTTCACCACATCTGCCCCAGCAAGCGCGTGATCAAATTGTTGGTGTATATTTAATGTAACAAACATCGCACCTCAATGAAACCACGCAGCCCGGGGGAAGAGGGTTAGGGTTTGTTGAATGGATGGGTACGGGGTTTGCGGAAAGGTTTGAGAAATAAAAACAGTACGCATGTAGACAACAAAAGCAAAACAATGAAGACGATGATTTATGATGTTGAATTTGATCCACTAGCCAATGAATGTAAGGAATAAACGTAGAACCAGGATACGCAGAATATCATTCTTTGTTTCCCGCCATCCAATTGCTTGATGATGATGATTAGTGGTAATGGTGAGTAGACGCTCATAGTATAATAGCAGTGGGTGAAAAACGTCCAGCCTGTGTGGATTGAAAAAGAAAAGGCAAATACAAAAGAATGTGAATGACCTAAACAAAGTGTATTTGAAATACAGTGCAGATCAAAAAAATAATACAAGCGGAGTAGTCGTAAAGAGAGGACTTTCAGACTGAGGCGGCTTCGATACAATATGTTATGTATAAGTCTACTAGTTGCACATCATTATTAATCTAGAAGTACAAGAAAAGATAGGAGCCAGCACAGAACAGACCCACGACACAGGGTCGCCAGTAACACAAACTGCATTTACCTAACAATTTGACTGAGCCAGAGAAAGGGGCATAAAAATTAAAAAAGCAACCTAGCGTTTTCAAAATTAATCAACAAAATCAATGCGTCATTCTCAGTCACCAATAATACCACTATTGTACTGTACCACTGCACAGTGCACACACATGAAGTAGCCTGGGTCTACTGTGCTGTGCCTCTTATTTTTATTTACCTTGTATTCCACTCCAAGAAACATCGTACATCAATCAGCGCAGATCCAACTGCCTGACAGCGTGCAATGATATGTGTGGTGTCACCATCATTATCAGGTCTGGCACGTCTAGTCCAACAGCACCAGCAACTCAGTCTAATCTGTAGTGAGTGACTACGAACGATAAATTAAGTCCTGACTGCACCTGTAGTAGTAGGATCACAAGTGCGTAAATAATTTATATTATTAAATAACATGGAAAAATTGCCCATCACGTGAGTCTGAACTTACTATATACTTCAATTCCATGCACATTTGCTCAGAGTCAGCTAAACATCCTATGCAATGCATTGCATCATTCATTTAATATACCTGTCTTGCTCTTGTCTTTCACTATCAGATGATTGATCACAGATGCTGCCGAGCCTTTTAAAAATAATGACGAGTCACAACAAGTTGACTTCAGTTGTGGATGCCTGCTCAAGTATTGACACTGAACAGTCGTCTATGAATGCCTGCAGACAGAGGTGGTAGCCTTAAGAGTAAGACAGTGATGAGTTGCAGATTTCAAATGATATAGAGGATGGCTGTAGTCATGACTGTACGGTTCACTTGTTATGGAGGGACTGTTAGAGGCTACATTATTGTACTATACTCCATCTACATACAACATCCAATGTATGGCTGGCAAGATGGAATTGTATTGACTTGAGTGGGAGGCAAGAAGATGGAGCAAGACTCTGAGGAGTGCTGCAGTCAACAAATGCACAGGCGTGCAACTCCAGTAGGTAAATAAAAAGATACAGTGAAAATAAATGCACAGGCGTGCAACTCCAGTAGGTACATAAAAAGAATCAGTGGTGGGGATGGATTTGATTGTGGTTTTGCAGTTTAGCACCAGAAAGCCATTGTTAATAAGAAAATTAAATAACACAAATAAAGGAAGGGAGAAAGTAACAATTTAAAAGCCTAGTTGTCTGGGAAGAGGAGCTCGTCCTCAAACTCTGTGCGTTCGGACAGAAGTAGGTCATGTAACCCAGTAGTGAGGAGGTCTTCGGACTCGCTTTCTTCATCCTGCTCTGATTCACGTACTTTATAGTCTGGTGGTATGAAGTGTTGATTCATTTTTATCATTGTCAGCCTCTCCACGCTTTTGGGGGAGAGACTAGTCCTTTTCGATGTCACAATGGCACCAGCAGCACTGAAAACCCGCTCAGAAGAGACACTGGCTACAGGACAAGCCAGATACTTTATCGCCAGCCTCCTCAGCACTGGCTTTGCTCCATGAACACCTCTGTTGTGTCATCCAGATAGGCCTGAACCATCCGCTCAGTGTTCATTGGGGCTCGGCTTTGCTGGTCCTCTTTCCCCTTTGCAACAGCAATGGACTTACCCATCCCTTTCTGTAGAAAAAAAGCAGTTATGCTTTTGGTTGGGTCTGCTGAATCAGATCGTGTAGGTGCCGCTTTTGGTAAATGTAAATGTAAATGTAAATGTATTTCGATTTATATAGCGCACGAATCACCCAGGGGTCTCAAGGCGCTTGCTTAGGGAACCCATCCTGGTATTCCCCTGTGAGATACCCCGGCAGGGTATTCACAAGGTGAAAGCCAGGCATCCCGCCGCGAGGGGCCGTAGTGGAGATTAAGCAAGCTATTGCCCAGAGTCGCAGAGTGTGACCCCGTGAGTCGAGTAGGCACCGGAGCGAGAATTGTCGAGTCCGTGGAATTTTTGAGCCCGAGACCCGCCAAGGCGGGGAATCGAACCCTGGTCCACGGCTGATCTCAGCTGCCGGGTCCGCCGCCTCTAACCACTGAGCCACGCTTCTGTTGGTGCCTGCTGGAAAGCAGACGCACTGCTCTCATGCTGTGAAGAACTTGCATAAGGAGTACTTGGACTGGCCTGGGCTGGCACTGGCAGGCCTTTAAGTAACAGCCGTTCAGTTTCTAAATCATTAGCTTCCGCAGCTATGGAAGTTTTGTACTTGGCAACATCCTCATCTGAAAAAGGAATTACTGCGCTACTGCTGACAAATAATTTGTACCGTGGATCCAACATTGTTGCAGTTATGTAATGTTCACCTGACACAATCATTTGAAGCCTTGCGTTTAGAGATAAGCGGTTGGCTAAGCCCTTGGCCAAGGTATATGCCTCAACTTTTTGTTCGTCACCTTCGTATGTTTGACAGACCTCCTTCACCTGTTGCTCAAGCATGTACAACAATGGGATGGCTTGGCCCATAGTACAGTCCTCCCTGCTAACTGCACGTGTGAAGACCTCAAAGGGTAGGAGCATCTCTGTGATGCATTTAATGAGGTCCCACTGCCACATCTCAATGGTCAGGGCTTTAAGATTAACAGTAGGATCCCCTAATCTTCTTGACATGACATAAGCATTCAGTGGTATGTACTGCTCAAAGAGACGCTCAATCATGAAATAAGTTGAGTTCCAACGTGTTGGGACCTCCTGGATCAGTGCTTTGACTGGCAAATTATGCTCACGCTGAATGACCCGTAGCAGCTTTCGTCCTTTAAAAGAATGGTTAAAGTGCGTGCATATTCTTCTGCAGATGATCAGTATGTTGCTGACTTTGGCTTCCGTTTTCAGAAAGTCTTGCACGACTAAGTTGATGCAGTGTGCCAAACAGGGTACCCTGAAATAATGTCCTTCTCTCATTGCCTTCATTACATTACTGCCATTGTCAGTGGCAACAAAAC
This sequence comes from Lissotriton helveticus, assembly GCF_964261635.1. Lineage (NCBI taxonomy): Eukaryota > Metazoa > Chordata > Amphibia > Caudata > Salamandridae > Lissotriton > Lissotriton helveticus. The sequence goes on along the minus strand of NC_136057.1, from coordinate 1,214,166,490 downwards.
CAATCTTAAGGCCTCTTGGTTTCAGCCATTCAAAGACCTTGGTGTTAAACTCTGACAGAATGTTTTCAGCAGTATGACTTTTCTCCATAGCAAACATGGCTACAGTTGCATGTCTGCGCGTATCATTAAAAATCCCAGCAACGTCAAGGAGGCCTGAAGTTAACTTGTCTTTAACACCTGCAAAAGAGATCCAGTGTGCGGTGATGCACATGAAATCTGTAGCAGCGCAACTGCTCCACATGTCTGTTGTCAGGTGGATACAATGGACAACACTCTGTTGTAAGGCTTTCCCAATCAATTCCAGCACGTCGTGGTGTAGTGCTGGAACAGCAACTCGGGCAAAATAGTAGCGACTGGGAACGTTCCATTTTGGGCAGAGGGTTGCCACTAATTCCAGAAATCCAACAGCCTCAACAAATGAAAATGGGAGAAGGTCCAGTGCCAACATTTTTGCAAGTTTCGAATTGTACAAACGTGCTATTGGGTGGTTCCGCTCGTACTTTCCCTCCTGCCTAAACATGCTAGGAATGGTACGCTGCTTTGTATTTCTTTCAGTTATGCTAGACGGACCACCTTGCATCGCAGACTTTGCACTCCTTGGTGTCTCCAGCTGACTCTGGTGCCACTGAGAAGTTGCTGATGCGGAGGATGTGGACTTTACCACTCCAGTGCTGGCGACAGGGCTCATTTGTGTACCACTCCTAGATAGAAGGTCATCGTCTCCCTCTTCTTCTACATCCTGGTCAACCATGAGTGGACCTTGTAGCACTGTATCCCCACCAACACCAGTGCTCACATTTTTTAAGCTTGCAAGGTGGTTCTCCCACCTGATTAAGTGTGTTTTTTTCAAATGGGTCGTTTGGCCTCCAGTACCATAGTTTGTACCAATCTTACCACGACTAACATTGACATGACAAATGGTACATACAGCAATGTTCTCCTGAACTGGGTGAACCGTAAAGAAGTCCCACACTGGAGAGGTAAACTTTTGTCTCCTGCCATAGGAAGAGGAGGACCCACTTCCAATGCCGGATGGACTGGAGGATTGTTGAATTTCACTATGTGACAGCTCAGTCCTAGTACTGCCACTACCTCCTTCTGTTGAAGTGGCGCTTCTGCTGGATGTCGGATGGTGCCGGGCCTTCGCTGATGAAAAAATGGGAGCTGGTGTTAGTTTGGGTGTTGAGTGTGTAGGATTTATGCGTGCTACCTGCTCATCACTAATCGCAGCATTTCTGGATAGGGTGAAAATGTTGGTCTCTACATCCTCTGCACCAGGAATAACGCTCGTGATGATGACAGTGTCAGACCCGTCTTTATCACCAGCAGTATCCTGCTCACCTACATCGGCCTCCATAAGTTCAAGCCTTGCTGGACACTTCCTTTTTCCTAGCCTGGTCTTCTTGGGATGTCTCTACTTTGAATGCTCAGATAGTTGTGGCTGCCAATCCGTATCAAGGTCATCGGAAGGGATGCTTGGCGAAGAACTCGATGCACTAACACTCCTTTCCCTTGGTGAATTCAAAGACAATAGATCACCTCCAGAAGTGGCTTCCTCTTCTTCTTGCTCGGAATGAGGCTCTACTTCCTGAACTGCCCCGACTTCGGGAGGAACAACTACTACTATTGCGTGCGGAGATGGTGGTTGTTGTTCTTGAGGAAGTACTATTGCGGGCTGTGGTTCTTCAACAACTACTATTGTGGGAATTGGTTGTTGTTGTTGAACAACTCCAATTGCGGGCGGTGGTTGTGGTTGTTCAACAACTGTTGCGGGCGGTGGTTGTGGTTGTTCAACAACTGTTGCGGGAAGTGGTTGTGGGTGAACAACTCCTATTGCGGGCGGTGGTTGTGGTTGTTGAACATCTACTGCTGGCGGTGGTTGTTGAGCACTTCCATCTTGCGTGGATTGTGTACTACTTTGAGACAGCGATAAGTTTAGTTCAGGCTCAGTATCACTGCTTGCAAACATTAGGCTGGCTACCTCTTCGACCCTCATCAGGTGCTTGGCCCTGGGTTGGTGGCTTGCCCCCACTAATGCGGATGTGCTGGTCCCAGCTTGCACCCCAGACACCGCTGCTGCAGGCGTACCTTTTGGGGTCCCAAAAAAGGTTTTGGGGTCCATACCAGACTTAAGTGACACTTCCTTCTTCTGTTCCTTCTTCTCAGCAACTTTCTTGGTGGTGGAGGACCTGGTAGCTTTCTTAGGGCCCATCTTCTTCTGATGTCAGCTGAGCTCACAGCAGCACAAATTGCAGAGATGTCTGGTCAGATGAGTCACACACTACACGTCCCGTACAACTGAAGGACGTCCGTCTGGCAGTAGAACGGGCGATGGATGAAAAAACCACCAGCACCTCCTCAGTCTTTTTTTGTGCACCTACAAGCAAAGAAGGCAGAACAACATCAGTCAAACAAGCAGTAAGGCAACATGAACAATTGAAAGACACACAGGCCAATGTATAAAAGACAAAACAGAAGACTAATACTACCAGTCCAGCACCACAGCTCCAAGCCACATGAAGTCCAGAAAGAACCAATAAAGTCAAGCAGGCCTATATATACCAATATGGACAGAAAAAGGAGGATGCCTGCTGCACATGACAGGTTAATGCAAGGAATAAAAATACCCCATGGCTAAGACAGAGGTTGTAAACCTACACCGCAAAAACACATACAAAACCCCTGCCCAGACAACACATTTTGGAATGCAATGCCATACACACATGCCCTAATGTTAATTGCATACACCGAATGAAAACAGCTACATAAAGGCAGCACCCCCGCTAACTACTACCTCTGGGACTCTGGCCTACTGTCAGATCAGACCAAAAGCTGGGAGGCCAATGATAAATGCACAAAGGAAGTACCTACAAAATGGCCGCCACCACATGGCCTGGCCACCCCCAGCAACATGAAAAGAAAGAGATAAGAGAAGACAGACAATAAATGCCTATGGGAAAGGGACAATGCTTTGTTTTGCTTCACAAAGTAGCTGCACCGCTGCCCACGTGGTCAGCCCACCCACAAACCAGAAGACAGACACAGGAATTGTTCCAGGCTCCAAAAACTACAACCAAATGACAACTTCCATTTTTTTGGGTGCACAAGAAACAAATGCAACATTTTCGAGAAACTTTTATGCAACTCGGGACATATTGTTCGCGAGAATGCAAAATCGGCGTGTTCGGCAGCGCGAATGGAATAAAACGTCGTTATCGCGTTCCCGAGCAAGTACATTGAGCGCGCGAACAAGACAAAAAATGTAATGTCGCGTGTCAAGAGTTGATTAACTTTAATGCACCTATGGCTATGAGTAGTAGTAACTCTGCCCTACTGCCAGAATTGTCAAAAACCTTGGATGCCTATGGCAAAAGCACAAAGGAAGGACACACAAAATGGCCGCCACCATAGGGCCTCGCCACCAACAACAACATGGAAAATTCACAAAGGATGTATACACAAAATGGCCTCCACCACATGGCCTGGCCACCAACAACAACATGGCAAAATCACAAAGGAAGCATACACAAAATGGCCGCCACCATAGGGCCTGGCCACCAACAACAACATGGTAAATTTTAATGTATACACAAAATGGCCTCCACCACATGGCCTGGCCAGTGGCCACCAACAACAACATGGCAAAATCACAAAGGAAGCATACACAAAATGGCCACCACCATAGGGCCTGGCCACCAACAACAACATGGAAAATTTTAATGTATACACAAAATGGCCTCCACCACATGGCCTGGCCACCAACAACAACATGGCAAAATCACAAAGGAAGCATACACAAAATGGCCACCAACAACAACATGAAAAGAAAGAGAAGACAGACAATAATGCCTATGGCAAAGGGACAATGCTTTGCTTCACAAAATGGACACACCACCACCGCCCAAATTGGTCACCCCACCCATAAACAAGAAATCATTACATAGAGGACAGAAAATGGGAGTGGTCCATGCTCCAAAAACAGAAAACTACAACCAAATGACAACATAAATGAGGACTTTTTGTAGCACAAGAAACACATTAAACATTTTCGGCGTGTTCGGCAGCGCGAATGGAATAAAACGTCGTTTACGCGTTCCCGAGCAAGTACATTGAGTGCGCGAACAAGACAAAAAATGTAAGGTCACGTTCTCACACTGTGCGAAGTTACCAAAACTACCCAAGCTGTATTCCTAGGGTTACCTAATGGCAGAAATTGACAGAGTATTTAAACACACCCAAAACCTGAAATACCCCACACATAAAAATAAGATTTTCTACATCAATCCAAGCCATCCATGATTTTCAAATTAAGGGTACACCACAAAAACAGTTGATTAACTTTCATGACCCTATGAGTAGTACCTCTGGCCTACTGGCAGAGTAGGCCACAAGGTTGGAGGCCTATGGCAAGAGCAAAGTGGCTGGAAACATAAAATGGCCGCCAACACATGGCCAGGCCAACCACAGAAAGTTAATACAATGAACTCAAGCATGCCTACACACTAACTACATGGAGTACTAGGGTCAGCTATTGGCTTAAAAAAAAAAACATTTTAAATTCCACAAACAGAAATTCCACAACAGACATTGCTATTGCATAATGAACATAATCCAATGCCATCCATGATGTTTGTTTACAAAGTGGAATACAAATTTAAACACAGACTACAGAAACATGATTGGACCCATGGGTACCTCTCTATGTAGCCTGGATGAAATAAAAAAAAAAAATACAAGTTGGGACCTCATAAAAGTACAGGCCTCCATCAATAATTTAATTCCAGGATTGAATACTGTAGTTAAAAAAACTCAAATCAAACAAACACAAGTCTACATCATACTCACTCATACATTACACAAACTTACTTGAAAAAGAGAATTCCAAATCCAAAAGTCCTCAATAAATCCAAGAAAAATCAGTAATGCAGCCAACACACACAGAAAGTGATCCTTCCAGCTCAAAATCCAAAGGAAAGTGAGCACCACATGGACAAAGCACTGGGAGGAGCCTGGTGGACAGGAACAGGAAGTTGTAAACTCAAGGGCCCTTCCTCCTTCCTCCTTACTCTTCAAAACAAGAGTAGAAACAAAAAGAGGGCTCCTTCCCCCCCAAAAATACAGCCAAAGGTACAACTTTAAGTTTTTTTTTCATTTTTTTGCTAACCAAAATGGTAATTTATTATGGTTTTAACATGCTCGCGAGATATTCTGTGCAAGAATGCAGTTTCTGCGTGTTCGGCAACTCGATCTTACCAACAAGCATCCTCGCGCATCATTATGACGCTATCGCGCATCCAAATGACATTATCGCGTTCGCACAGTTTCCAAACATGGTGGCACACGCGACCAGGAAAAAGCGAACGCAGAACCAAGGTAAGCCATTGCCGCGCACGCGATAATATTATTCAGCGCGCGAGAACTACGCTACGCACCGGATCGCGGAGTAATCGACAGCTTCGCGTTCTCCGTAGAACGCGGAGTTGCCGAAACACCGCAAGCTCCGCGAACGGAGCGTAGTTCTTCGCCCAGGGTTAATTATGATGTTATATCACTTATCTTCCTTCAACAAACTAGCCTTCGGGTGTCTTAATGTATATCTCCACAAAACGAAAAATAACATTATGGTACTTTTTTTTCTAATAAGTACTGGTAGAGCGATATAATGTTTATGTTGACTAGTCTCTTTATATACGTTGCACCCCAAGAACGTGGAGGCAATGTTATCCTCAATTCTTTGTTATAGCGACATATGCCATTTTAATAGGGCACAGTCTTAGTTATTGTTAGCTATAAGTCCTTATTGCGCCAAAGGTTTCGTGCCTACATTATTCTTAAATCTCTATCCCTTTGTGTCAACACCGGATGGGAGGTTTACTCCCCTTGGTATTAACAATGTTGTTATCGATTTTCAATTAACCCGCACAAAGGCTAGGGGGATATTTTAACACGTCATTAATAACGCAGTGGAAGCAGATCTTACCTTCTTACTTAGTATCGGCCTCCCTGCGCCCCTCACAGCTTCTCGCCTTCTTGGTCCAAAAGCTATATTCCGCTCACGTAAAACCGCTTGTTATTTAAGCGAGTTATCGCGGTCTTTTTGGAGGCGTATTATCGCGAGAAGTGGACAGCCGCATTTCGTCAGTAACGTGCGGCTCACAGTTAAAAGACTACAATTGTAGTTTTTAGATTGTATCTTACGCCCTGTCATGTCGTCATTCATATAAGACGCACGACTGAGGGACTACAGTTGTAGTTTATTATGGTTTATTGCGCTCTCTCGTTAGTCGCAGGACCTATAGTTAGGTTAAGCCTTATGCTTTATCAGGATTGCCTTTCGCTGGGAAAAAAGTCCTTCATCTGTGTGCAAAGAATCACTTATCTCCCTATCTGTTTGTTATTCGACTGCAGGTATTGCTTCTTTATGCTTATAGGATCCTTTCCCAGTCCTCTTTAGTATTCAGTCCATCTTTAACTGAGTTAAATCTGGACATGAAAAATTGTTCCAGTTTTTTCCGTTTAATATCAGTGTTACCTCCTCTGCTGTTATACGTTGTTAATTCAAGACCACACCAACGTAGATCATCAGTACTGTGTCCTGCGGTTTTCCAGTGATCTGTTAGAGGGGCGCCTACTTTCTGACAGCGAATGGCCGATTTATGCTCATTGATTCTTAATCTTATTTTGCGAGATATTTCGCCTATATATATGTAAGCACATGGGCATTTTATTAAATACACCATGTTTTGGGATCTACAGTCTATTAACTATTTTACTCTATGTTTTGTTTTTTTATGTTCCACGCAGTCACCTTTGATAATATTAACACAGTTTGAACAGTTGCTACATGGAAACGTGCCTAAGGGGAGTGGGTTATTAGCAATAGTCGGTTGCGCTTTCTTGTTATCTTCCCTATAGGTATGAACTAAACTGTTCCTAATAGTCCGATTGCGTCTAAAAGCAAACATCGGTTTCGGGACTCTCTCTTTGTTCTTTTTTGTCACAAGGTTCCAATTACGATTGATTATATTTTTTATTTTGTTACTGACTCCACTGTGGTTACTCACAAATACTAACCTTTTATCCATTTGTGTATCTTTGATTTTCACTTGGAAAAGATTATCTCTGTTGAAATACCTTGCTCTTTTAAAAGCTTGCTTAACCATCCGATTTGGGTATTCCCTATTTCTTAATTTTGTCGATAGTGCCTCAGCATGTTTTAAAAAATCACTATTCTGTGAACAGTTTTGTTTTAGTCTTAAAAACTGTCCAAAAGGGATGTTGTTTTTGTGGCAGGGAGGATGGTGGCTTTGATAATGGAGCATGGTATTTCTATCTGTTTTTTTTGTGAATAGTTCTACTTGTAAGTTGCCAGACTCATGTTTGATTATTATGTCTAAAAATTCACACTTTTGTTGATCATAGTGGCTTGTAAATTTGAGATTTCTATCGCCTAAATTTAACCAAGAAATAAAATCGTCTAATATCTCTGCAGGTCCCGTCCAAATAAAGAAAATGTCATCTATGTATCGGGACGATGCTGAAATATTTTCGAAAAAAGGGGCAACGGAATTAAATATGTGCATTTCTTCAAATTGCGCAACGTAGAGACATGCCAAGCTGGGAGCACAGGTGGCTCCCATGCTGGTACCTTTAGTTTGTTAAAAAAATTCTTTATCAAATAGAAAAATATTATTTTCCAGAACAGTGGTTACGCAGCCGATGATAAATGATTCATGAGGAGTCGGGTCATTACCACTTGGACAGAGTAGATTAACAATCATGTTGATAGTGCTGTCTTGAGGTATGTTTGTATATAACGCCTCTATATCTAACGTGACTAGATATTGTGTTTCGGGATTAAAGGGTAAATTCTCCACTTTTTTTAATAATAGCAGCCGTATCTTTAATATATGCCTTTTGTTTAGTTACATATGGTTGTAAAAAAGTGTCAGCATATTTACTCAGGGGCTCCGTCAGGGATCCTATACAGAACACTATGGGTCGCATTGGGGGGTCAGTGGGGTTCTTATGGACTTTTGGAAGTCCATATAGTGCGGGCACTATAGGGTTGAGGTTTAATTAAAATCTATTCTCATCATCGCAAATTATATCGTTGTCTTTTGCAAAATCTAACATTCTTCCTATCTTGATTTCAAGAGCGGACTAATCTTTCCTGCTTGACTTTTGGTAGTGTTCTTTATTGTTTAAAAGTAATGTCATTTTTTTATTGTATTGTGTAGTTGACATAACCACAATACTGCCGCCTTTGTCAGCCGGTTAAATTGTCAGCACCTGGCTATTCTCTAATTTAATAAGAGCCTCTTTTTCTGCTTTACTAAGATTAAAATCTATCAAATTTTTTTGAACCAAGACGTCTGAGACGCTTTTGGTGACCGCTATTTCAAAAGCTTCAATGTGTTTGTCAACCTGACTAATCTGTGGAGTCCAGGTTGATCTTGGTTTTAGGCCAGATTTATTGAGTGAAGGGGGCTTCTCTTTGTCATCAAAAAATGACATTAGTCGCTTTTTCCTAAAGAAATTTTGGAGGTTCCTTTCTAGACTAAATCTGTCAACTGGGGATGTAATCGCATATCCTAGGCCTTTTTCAAGTAACTTAATTTCTACTATTGCCAATTCTATATCCGAGAGATTAATTACAGAGGCTTTGTTTACATGTCCCAGTTCTTCTGGCTCCTGGTGTAAGGTCTCTGTTGGTACTGAGGTTGAGGCACGTACTTGCCCCTCCCCCTGCCTCTCCCACTCTGTTGGACAAAATTCTGTCGTTGTTATAAAAAAGAGAGGGAGTCTCTATTTGGTCCTTTTGAGGTATCGTTCTCTTTGCCAGTATTTCTATTGTTACTCTGTAATTCTGATTCACTGTCAGAGCTAGTGTATGAAGTACCGAAGAATCTAACCTTCTTGTTTTGATAGTTATTCCCCTGATGTTGTTGCCAGGGTTTACGATATTGAAATGTCTCTCTGGGGCGGTCATAATAATCTTTTTGCAAATATGGGTAAATAAATTCAGGATTATACTTAGCAACATCTTGTCTTAGTTTGTTACTCTTTTTATTAAATAAAAAATCCCTATATCCATCGACATCTTTTTGGATGTCTTCTAATTTTTTGATAGCGTCGTCCAGGGCTGTACTGTCAGTTAGTTTCTTTTCAAGATCTTTTAATTCTTGTCTTTCCACTATTAGTATATCTGATTCTGTTTCTATAATTAAAAGCATCCAGTCACGGCTGCATCTATTCGCGACTCCGTGTCCATTTTTCTATAAATTTGTGGTTTCCTATAAAAATCCCTGGTTCGTTTGTTACCTGTAGTCCCTTAGGGATTATCCCATTTTTACAATAATCAATTAAAAAGTCAGAATGTAATTCAGTCCGTATTATTTATTTCTTGGTGTTCCATAAATTGCGCCATTCTTCCTCATCGGTATTATTAATTTGGGCAGATGAGATGTTTTTTGTTGTGCCATTAATTATTTTGTTGAATTGATCCTCACTATAACTTAGGATCTTAATGCCTTCCATCTAGCAATACCTCCCCGGTTAACAAACCGTGAGTCACAAATAAAAAGAAAGGAAGGTCTCCTTATTGATCCAATCAGGGACAAGGAGAAAGGAAATGAAGAACTTAGTGAGTCCCGTAAGTTTAACTCTTGAAAGAACCTTTACTGTATTGCCCTCATAACTCACAATGCTGACTATGTAGAAAACTATACATAATTAAACAATATTCAACATATGATGAAAACAGGGATATATAAATGAATGAAAAAATATTACTTGGTATATTAAAAAAACAGTTTATTACAGATCAATAAAATCACTAATAAATCACATCAGTAAAGTGCCATACATTAAAATTGTGTCTCAGTTTTTTTTTTTTTTTAAACTATACCGATACACATGTAGAACAATAAAAAATCATGAAATTCACAGTTGTCACAATTGTCATAAACCCTAAAAATCACAGTTGTCAAGGTTGTCGACGCAGCTTTTCGGTGTATTGCGATACCACCTTCATCAGGACAAACAATTCTATACAGAGAAAACATGCAATTAGATACATTCATAGATTTTACTAAAAAGACACTTTCTTTTTACATTTTCGAAGGCATATTCGTGTTTTCACCAAAATCATATGTTGCATATTTTACATTAGTGGGCAATCCTATAACTAAATAGTTTGTGCATTTGAGTTATACAAGGCGTGACATGTTGGTAAATGGTTTTAGTGACTGACTATCACTCTAAGGTAGCTATGAGAGAATAAATCATTGTGCATACCTGCGAGAATTAATTAACCCTCTCGTCTTAATTGGAGGTAGTCTGGTTATCGTGTCTCAATTGAAAGAGACTCTGGTTTAATCCATCGAGTGTGAAATTCCTTTCTATAGAGGACATAAAATTACAGAAAGTGACTAGGTACTGGGTGGCCGGATTTCGTTTTAATTTTTTTTATATAATCACGGGCCCACGTTTTATAAATGACGTGTGGTTTTACCTGTAAAATTCAGGAACTTAATAGTGAGGATAAAGCCGGAGGGGAGCCACCGTATGTTTAAGGAGTATGTACCTATAATAAAATAGATGCATTTAGACATAGGGGGATCTTGAAACCCAGAATCCACAGTTGTCTAATCTTGGTCGGTTTGTTCTGACCATAGTACTCACCCACAACGAAGGGTTATTAGGCCCTTACAGCAGCGTGACTGGATTCTTTTAATTTTCTATCAGCGCTGAATTTTCATTCATAGTGTCTTTTTCAATTTGACTTGTGAAAGATTGCATTGATCATGTCTCATTACATTGTTACATCAACGTCATGTGTCTAATATTTTGCATTTTTATGTGATTTCGTTGTTAGGACTACTCTCGGGAATGATGATGTTATATCACTTATCTTCCTTCAACAAACTAGCCTTCGGGTGTCTTAATGTATATCTCCACAAAACGAAAAATAACATTATGGTACTTTTTTTTCTATTAAGTACTGGTAGAGCGATATAATGTTTATGTTGACTAGTCTCTTTATATACGTTGCACCCCAAGAACGTGGAGGCAATGGTATCCTCAATTCTTTGTTATAGCGACATATGCCATTTTAATAGGGCACAGTCTTAGTTATTGTTAGCTATAAGTCCTTATTGCGCCAAAGGTTTCGTGCCTACATTATTCTTAAATCTCTATCCCTTTGTGTCAACACCGGATGGGAGGTTTACTCCCCTTGGTATTAACAATTTTGTTATCGATTTTCAATTAACCCGCACAAAGGCTAGGAGGATATTTTAACACGTCATTAATAACGCAGTGGAAGCGGATCTTACCTTCTTACTTAGTATGGGCCTCCCTGCGACCCTTACAGCTCCTCGCCTTCTTGGTCCAAAAGCTATATTCCTCTCAAGTAAAACCGCTTGTTATTTAAGCGAGTTATTGCGGTCTTTTTGGAGGCGTATTATCGCGAGAAGTGGACAGCCGCATTTCGTCAGTAACGCGCGGCGCACAGGTAAAAGACTACAATTGTAGTTTTTAGATTGTATCTTACGCCCTGTCATGTCGTCATTCATATAAGACGCGCGACTGAGGGACTACAGTTGTAGTTTATTATGGTTTATTGCGCTCTCTCGTTAGTCGCAGGACCTATAGTTAGGTTAAGCCTTATGCTTTATCAGGATTGCCTTTCGGTGGAAAAAAAGTCCTTCATCTGTGTGAAAAGAATCACTTATCTCCCTATCTGTTTGTTATCCGACTGCAGGTATTGCTTTGGTATGCTTATAGGATCCTTTCCCAGTCCTCTTTAGTATTCAGTCCATCTTTAACTGAGTTAAATCTGGACATGAAAAATTGTTCCAGTTTTTTCCGTTTAATATCAGTGTTACCTCCTCTGCTGTTATACGTTGTTAATTCAAGACCACACCAACGTAGATCGTCAGTTCTGTGTCCTGCGGTTTTCCAGTGATCTGTCAGAGGGGCGCCTACTTTCTGACAGCGAATGGCCGATTCATGCTCATTGATTCTTAATCTTATTTCGTGAGATGTTTCGCCTATATATATGTAATCACATGGGCATTTTATTAAATACACCATGTTTTTGGATCTACAGTTTATGAACGATTTTATTCTATGTTTTGTTTTTTTATGTTCCACGCAGTCACCTTTGATAATATTAACACAGTTTGAACAGTTGCTGCATGGAAACGTGCTTAAGGGGAGTGGGTTATTATCAATAGTCGGTTGCGTTTTCTTGTTATCTTCCCTATAGGTATGAACTAAACTGTTCCTAATAGTCCGATTGCGTCTAAAAGCAAACATCGGTTTCGGGACTCTCTCTTTGTTCTTTTTTGTCACAAGGTTCCAATAACGATTGATTATATTTTTTATTTTGTTACTGACTCCACTGTAGTTACTCACAAATACTAACCTTTTATCCATTTGTGTATCTTTGATATTCTCTTGTAAAAGATTATCTCTGTTGAAATACCTTGCTCTTTTAAAAGCTTGCTTAACCATCCGATTTGGGTATCCCCTATTTCTTAATTTTGTCGATAGTGCCTCAGCAATGTTTTAAAAAATCACTATTCTGTGAACAGTTTCGTTTTAGTCTTAAACACTGTCCACAAGGGATGTTGTTTTTCTGGCAGGGAGGATGGTGGCTTTGATAATGGAGCATGGTATTTCTATCTGTTTTTTAGTGAATAGTTCTACTTGTAAGTTGCCAGACTCATGTTTGATTATTATGTCTAAAAATTCACACTTTTGTTGATCATAGTGGCTTGTAAATTTGAGATTTCTATCACCTAAATTTAACCAAGAAATAAAATCATCTAATATCTCTGCAGGTCCCGTCCAAATAAAGAAAATGTCATCTATGTATCGGGACCATGCTGTAATATTTTCGAAAAAAGGGGCAACGGAATTAAATATGTGCATTTCTTCAAATTGCGCCACGTAGAGACATGTCAAGCTGGGAGCACAGGTGGCTCCCATGCTAGTACCTTTAGTTTGTTTAAAAAATTCTTTATCAAATAGAAAAATATTATATTGTGTTTAGTTCTACACTCTTTTTGTTACTGCTTGTGCATTCCTGTGTTATCACCCGGATTCATGGGCACTGCTGACAACCTAGGTGGTGTTTCTTGTCCATTGTGGGTATTTTCTTTGAGTTACTTTTATAACATCACCATAGGTATCAACTCCATAGTCCCTGCCTTTGCATGCATATCCAATGAGTGAGCATTTGCAGTGACTATCTGCAACAGCAATTGCTGCTGCAGAACATATTGAGCTTCAGTCTAACAGTGTGGAGCTCTGAGTCCTTGCCCCACATTCTCTTTATTGTTAATGTTGTTACATATACGTCTCAATTGTCTGCCATGGGTGTTAGTTAGTCTGATAGACAAATTGCCTCTTGAGTGCCATATATTTCTTACATTTAACTTTCTTGATGCCTTGTGCAGAGCTTCAACTTATGATCCAATTTCTCCTATGACTTCCTGTGTGATCTTGGGTAGCTCTGTACCCAATATACTGTTTACTCTGTCTATCCTGTCACCAGTCCTTGCTACAGTTCCTGGCATTGTTTGCATCTGCAATGGTGGTCACAATACATTGATATTATCATTTACAAATCAGAGATAGCAAAGGGATGTCCCTTACACCCTTTCCTATATATGATTCAGACACAGTCACAAAAAAATCTTTTACAATTTGGAAATATTGATCTGACTCATAAAAGGGCTTTGAAATTGTATACAAAATTTTGGGCACTCTTAAACCCTATGATTTATTGAAATCACCGGAATGCAACAACACAATACTTTCAGACCCAATGAGTTCAGACAAAGTACAATTGTATCAAGAAAGTAAATATTAAATGCTAAAAGCACCAAAATAATGACTTTTGTTCAAAACAGAAATAAATATGTAATTCACTAAGGCAACCAAGTTTCCCTGTTGGCTTCATAACACTTTTATGAGCCTTAGGAATTATATAATCAGTACACATTAATGGATGTTTAATTAGTAAATATTGCAAATGCTCTGCAGATAAAATCTAAACATCTCATCATTCAATTGCTCTTACGCAGGTACTTCTTTTGTCTGGGGCAACTTTCTGTGGAGTTGCTGCTTTCCTTCGACCTGCTGCCACTTGTCTTGGTCCCCTCCCGCCGCCGCAGCCCACAACAACGCTGCGCGGCGAGCGAGGAGCGGGGAGACCACAAGCCCCAGGATCCCTAGCGGCGGAAGCCGCCTCCGCCCTCACCGCGCCCGGAGGCGCATAAATCTGAGCTGAGCCCCGGTGGAGCGGGGGCCCAGGTACTTCTTTTGTCTGGGGCAACTTACTGTGGAGTTGCTGCTTTCCTTCGCCCTGCTGCCGCATTTCTTGGTCCCCTCCCGCAGCCCACAACAGCGCTGCGCGGCGAGCGAGGAGCAGGAAGACCACAAGCCCCAGGATCTCTAGCGGCGGAAGCCGCCTCCGCCCTCCCCGCGCCCGGAGGAGCATAAATCAGAGCTGAGCCCCGGTGGAGCGGGGGCCCAGGTACATCTTTTGTCTGGGGCAACTTACTGTGGAGTTGCTGCTTTCCTGTGCCCTGCTGCCGCTTGTCTTGGTCCCCTCCCTCCGCCGCAGCCCACAACAACGCTGCACGGCGAGCGAGGAGCAGGGAGACCACAAGCCCCTGGATCCCTAGCGGCGGAAGTCGCCTCCATCCTCATCGCGCCCGGAGGAGCATAAATCTGAGCTGAGCCCCCACGTCACGGGATCACACGCGACTCGCGCCGGGATAAGCCCGGGACAAGGGCGGGACCGTCTGAGGCCGTCCGAGGCCAGACGAGGCCAGACGAGGCTGGGCTGGGCCCCCCTCTAACATCTGCCCCAAACAAAGGTACTGTTCCATACTAATGACTTAGCCAAGCTATTATGGGGAAAAGGAGAACTGATGGCTGTAAACCCAATGGTGGGCGAGGAGCGACCCTGGACTCATACCTGGTAAAAGTATCAAGCATGCTGAATGAGGAAATCGAAAGAACAGAAAGGAGGCTTTCATTGGACCCTGGTCGTACCGTCATTGCTATGGTACATGACATCCCAGAAACATTGACTCCATCCCCAGGCCTACCACGGGACTTGATAGATTTAGTCGAACCACCTTGCATGTCAACAAGTAACCATGTTCAGTCCCTAAATGTTTCCCCCCCAGGTTGTACAGAAGATGCTTCATATTGTATTTCCCCGTCACCTGCTACTATCATGAGACGATGTACCAGGGCTGGTGGGTTGGTACACCCTGGAAAAGCTAAACAACAGAAGGGGGCAAAGCTTTCTAAAGCTAAGTTAAAATTATCAAAACAACCACCTCTGATCACCCAACCCTCATTGGAGGATTTATCTAACACCATTTGGGGCACCCTTAAAGAGAAACTAGAACTTACTCTGGTCCCAATCATGTCTAGGTTATCCTCCATCGAGGACAGGGTGATTGCCCTGGAGCAAAGTGGTGGTTTGATATCCCAGCCAAACGTTTCCACTGTAGGATCAATATTAGCACACCAGGTGCCTGATGGGCAGGCAGCTATTACAAAGAGGCAGGTTCCCCCATTCCCCCAACACAGGGTATATCTGACGCCAAGGTGCCAAACACTAAAGTCCAAGCCTTCATAACAGCTGCCCCAAAGCACACTAGTGGACCGGTAAACCTGGAGAAAGGGACCCCCCTTGCTATCCTTGCCACTCACCCGACTGTCCCCTCAGACACACATACAGTATCTTCATTAGAGAAAGAGTCATTCCAATTTATACCCGAGGCCCTACCATTAGTTCTTGTCTTGGCCAACGCTCCCCCTTTGGGTCCTGGCCAAGTGAAAACTGCAGCCTCTTTAATTGATAAAGCTTTGCACTGGCTGACTAATAACATGAGGATATCCGTAAAGGGCAGACAGCAACTAGCCGCGGAAAATATAATGGCTCAAAGGGTGACATGGCTAGGCGATCATAAGAAAAGATTCAAGGGTGACTGCATAGCTATGAATTTCTCGAGTCCCCAGGTGCTGACTGATGTGCTGGCAAACCTGCTCCCTCCCCAACAAAGAGATTCCGTAATAATCCCACTAACCCTAGAATTCTTCCATGAGAGGAGCTGGTGTGAGAGGAGTTCCAGCAGATTTAGGCCAAAATGCCTGCATGCACTTAGGCCATTTGGGAGGGCAACTCCATCCTTGGTGGGCACAATCAGTTTGAGGAATGTGATTGACTGCAGGGTGTCTACAATAATTTCCAGAGAGACATAAAATTGAATGGCCGTCTGAACGACCCCAGGTACAGGTTAATGCAGTTAATAGCCAAGATCCTACACCACCATCAAAATCCTTGGTAAAATCGCCAGTGAATGCTGTGATTACTCATGTTAGTAACCCCTGGCTAGTGGCACGTTTGAACTCTACCAGGGAGTGTGGTCCTTGCACAACATGTAGAACTCCGTTAATGTCCCATTCCCCAAAGCATATCATCACAGAGAAATTACCAGAGAGAGAGAGGGTGATATCATAGGAATAGAGTATCCCCTAGACACGACCACCACCCTGCAAAATAATGAAGGGTTGTCCCTCCTCTCTTGGAACCTAGCGGGAATTGGTAACAAGGTACTGTCTCCCGAATGGTGTAGGTTCATTGATCAACATGACATCAACCTTTTCCAGAAGTCTTGGTCAAAAGCTCCAGTCTTCCGCATGGGGTTTCTCAATTTTTATGTCCCCACAATAAAAAAAACTAAAGGGCGTCAGTAGGTGGCCTGGTAATTTGGGTGCGCCAGATTCTATGATGCAAGGCGCAACAAATCAAGTCACCTATGAATGATATTATGATGGTTAGACTCGAATAGACACATGGCCATAGGGTGGCCATCTTCAATGTTTCAATGTTTATGCCAGGGGATAGCAGGGGGGCATACATCCGAGGTAATAGCCACTCTTGACACCCAGCTCGAAGCTCTTCCAGAGCAGATCATTCCGATAGTGGGAGGAGATTTCAATACAACCTTTAAACAACTTGGCCAAGAGGACCAGGTTCTCACGGCAGATCAGGACCATAGATGGGGAATCCCACAACTTGAAGTACCTACTGTAAAAAGATGGTCAGCTGCAGCAATACAACTAAAGGCTTTGTGCTTGGAAAGAGGGCTTAGAGCAGCAAATGGGAGAACCCCTTCAGACCGGCAGGGAGCTAACACATTTGACAACGGACGGAATAGCAGCCGCATAGATTATTTGTTGGTGGAATAAGATTATGGTATTGTCTAGTAGATATGACCATCAAACCTAGGTTGGAAAGTGATCACAACCCCCTATGTTCGATATTCCAAGCTCAAGAGGGGGTTAGAGATGTCACTCCTAGGGGCGGGATGGATACACTAGACATTGTTGCCTCAAATAACATGCGCTACGTCAAATGGGGTAAATTTATGGAGAACCCTGTGAAATTGGACGCGCTTAAAGCCGAGGTCATCAGTGAATTGGCCTATCTTAATCCACAAACTAGTAGCCCGGATTTTCCCCAAGTAATGCTAGAGGCACATACCTAACTTTTCTCTAGACTTAAATAGTTTTTTACGAAGGCCTTAAATCCGGAAAAAAGAGGTAAAACGTTGTACACGGCTAGGTGGTTTAACGAGGCATGTAAATCAGCCCGTCAAAAACTGAGTGTGGAACTAAGGGCAAAGAATCCCTCTAGAGTGAGAGAGGCCAGGGGTGCATATATTATAATAATCAATAAGAAAAGGACACTGGTATCTACAATAACCATTGGTTATCTTTGACAACCCTCATAGACGCTTAAGATTGTAACGATGCGGTGTATTTGTTTCTCCGCCCCTCATCTAGCGTCATGGCATAGTCATTGGGTCGTCAAAAGGATAGTATGCCTGCCTCACCCGAGGCAACCTCTTGAGAAAGTAGAAGTGTCCAGAGATATAATGACACCTCCAGAGGGATGATGTCCGAAAGCCAAACTAAGAGGGTGAATTTAAAAAACAGTTATTCACCAAATTAACAGCTTTATTAGAAAAGATGAGTACTGTTAATAAAATAATTGGGTATATTCAATAATCGAGTTACTGGATTATCATATATGACTTTATAAAAAGGTCGACATGTTTCAGCTCCTGTTGGCCCAGCCCATTTTCCTGTTAGCTGGGAGAATTTCTCCTCTTCAGGGCGCATTAAGTCGCTTAAATCATGGTCTAGACACGTGGAGTCTCAAAACTTCCTGTGCTGACTCTGCCCCTGGAAACAGCGGGCGCGGTCAGTTCGTCTCGAGACGAACATGATTTAAGCGACTCAATGCGCCCTGAAGAGGAGAAATTCTCCCAGCTAACAGGAAAATGAATATGTGATTCCCTGTAAGTACAAGAATACTACACAAGTTGTGTAAGTACCCCTCCCTTTGTTATTGTCCTGACGAAAGCTCTTTAGACCCGGCTGGGCCAACAGGAGCTGAAACATGTCGACCTTTTTATAAAGTCATATATGATAATCCAGTAACTCGATTATCGAATATACCCAATTATTTTATTAACAGTACTCATCTTTTCTAATAAAGCTGTTAATTTGCTGAATAACTGTTTTTTAAATTCACCCTCTTAGTTTGGCTTTCGGACATCATCCCTCTGGAGGTGTCATTATATCTCTGGACACTTCTACTTTCTCCAGAGGTTGCCTCGGGTGAGGCAGGCATACTATCCTTTTGACGACCCAATGACTATGCCATGACGCTAGATGAGGGGCGGAGAAACAAATACACCGCATCGTTACAATCTTAAGCGTCTATGAGGGTTGTCAAAGATAACCAATGGTTATTGTAGATACCAGTGTCCTTTTCTTATTAATTATTATAATGTTGTCCATGGGGAACTGAACTGGACAGGAATTCCTCATCCCTCCTCTTTGATGAATGACAGGGGTGCATATAGACATGCCCAGAGGGCCGCTAAAAGACAGTGGGATGAGGACAGGTGGTGGGACCTGAAATCTGCTTGTGAAGCCAAAGACTCCAAACAATTTTGGAACATTATTAAATGGGTATAGGGGAGGTCTAGCTAAACCGCCTCAAAATAATGTTGCAAAATCTCAGTGGATGGATTTTTTTAAACCCCAATATGCTCAAAGCCTGGAAGAGGAAGAGTGCCCCTTACCTCCTGCCATCTTTTACCAAAGCCAGCTCTTTACCACCAAAGATGTTAGTATAGCATTAGATTGTGTGACCGGGGGCAGAGTGCCAGGCATGGACGGCATCCCTGCTTATGTTTTTTTAAGTGACAGACTGTCCTTGTTGGACCTGGCCCTTTTGGCAGGTTCACCCCGAAACTTTTTGCTTTTTCCTAGCCTGTTTCTGTGACCTGGTGCTGCTGATTTTAGGCCTTTGCGTACTTTTTCACTGTGGTACAGTGTAAAGTGCGTGAGCTCTCTGTGTATGTGTGGTGAGTGACCTGCCCTCCCATAGGAATGAATGGGGAATATGTATGCCCATGGTAGTTCCTGATGTGTGGGGAGTGCAGGGTCGAGTTTGGTATGTACGAGCTCGTAAGATTGAATGCTGCGTAATGGTATATGCGGCATGAGTGTGTCTAGTGTAGAAGTGCCACTTCTAGAAGTTGGCATATTTGTGTAATTTGTGCCTGGCGTGTGATTGGCTGGTGAGCCTGGCCCAAGAGTGCCTGGGCCTGCTTGTGGATTGACTGTCTGGTTTGAGGGTGACAGGGGCTGGAGAGCCCCAGGAGGTTGTCTGAGTCAGCCCGTGGATAAAAGGCTGCATCTGCTGCCAGGGAAGTGGGAGGAGATAGCACCTAGGAGTGAATAGGGCTGTGCCTGCCTGCCACAATGCTGGCTCCACCTCCTGCTGGGCGACTGTCACCTCTGCCCCTCACACTGAAAGAAGTTCCCTATAACCAGTTCTAGCTGTTTCTCACACTGCATGCACCCTTTAGACAAAGGATTTTATAGTATAAAAAGGGTCTGTGTCCCCTTACAAAATGTTCTTGTTTCTGACTTGAATCCTACCAGGGGCGTGCTGCTGCTTGGGCCCAGGGGAATCCCTGTGCCCTGCCCAGCCCCTGGGTACCTGATGGAGTGCATTGCTAAGAATCCTCCCTGGGGGACTTGATGGACTCTGCCCCCCCCCCCTAGCGCCTGGGAAGCGCTTTATTTTGGGGATTGCCTTGTTGCTGGGACCTGCTTTCTGCTGTGTGGTCCTTTCTGGGGGGCTTGGTGGTCCCTCTGCCCCTTGGCACCTGGGAGGCGCAGTATCTTGGTTGGCCTTGTTGTGGAGGGAGCCTACACCTCCTTGCTGCATTCACTCGCAGCAGCGCGAGTGCCCACCTCGCCCATTGTGGATGTTGCCTTGCAGGTGCCACCCTGCTTTATGCCCGATATTGCTATTTTTTAATCTACGGGTTCCACCCCGTTTATCTGGACCCTCAGCGAGTGCCCACCTCGCTGCTACGTTTATTGTGGAATTCGAGGGTGCCCACCGCTCATTATTTCCCAAAATCTCTGCCGCGGGCCAAACGGGAAATCAGGCGACATCGCGCCTGACTCGGGGTGGGACGTCCAGTTTGCCAAGGAAGTCCCGCCCGCCGCCGCACAGGGATTGGCCAAATCGCCGGAGGAGAAGTGTTGCGGGGCTCCCATGAGCTGAGGGAGCCCCGTGATGTCCTGAGGAGCCCCGGGTCCCAGGAGGGGGGCCCGGGTGAAGCACCACCGCCGCCGAGAGAGAGGATGAAGAGGCTGTCGTCGGGGGGTGCCAGGCTCCCTGGAGTCAATGGGAGCTCCACCGGAGACATGCTGTCGCCTGCCCGAGGGAGCCCCGCCGGAGGAGAACAGCCGGTAAGTGAAGACCGTCTGGGGGCTCCGGGCGTGTGTTGCGGCGTGTGTGATGGGGGCATCTAGGGCGGCCCCAAATGGCAGTGGGCTTCCCCAACGGTTCTGGTTGCAACGCGCAGAGCCTCAGCTGGCTTCACCGTTTGGGCCAAGTGTTTCCTCGGGCCCAAGTGGGCCCATACTTTGTTGTTATGGGGGGGTGGTGTCGGGGCACGTTGCCGGTGCCCGCCCCCTCCCTCTTTGCGCCCATAGCAGTAGGGGGCCGGATGTGTTGAAGAGCCCAGAGAGGCTCGTGGGGGCATTTGGCCATGTCTAGCCCACAAACGGCTCCAGAGGTATATTTAGAGCCTCGAGGGCTCCATGGGGAGCCGTGCCAGTGCGAGGCCTAAGATGTTGGTGGGAGATAGGGTGGTCCCGGATGGCAGCGGGCCGCCCCAACGTTGTACAGAGCCGGTGTGGCTCCAATCCCTGGAGCACATTAGTGAGTTAAAGGGCCAGAGGAGCCCGTGCTGAGCCCCATGGCTCCAACGTGTTGGCGCAGTGCTGTACTGAGGGTCAGTGAGGGCCATGGCACAGTTTTGGTCCCTGAGGGCTAGTGAGAGCCCTGCCGCAGTTCTGCTTCACAGCTGCCCAGCAATTAGTGGGCAGCTGTACCGTTTATGTCTTGTGATTGTTCCAAGGTGCCCAGCAAGTAGTGGGCACCTGCAACGTTTAGGTTTTGCGCCGGTGGCACACCCCTGACTGGCGCTGCAAGGCAGCGCGCCCTGACATTCTGGACACAGGGCTCTTTAGCCCCTTTATTAGATGGGGGCTGGTATGTGATTTTATTTAGGCGCAATGTGATTATCTATGTGATGGTGATTGCCTAATGTGAGTTTTGTGCAATGTGATGTGGTGCTAGGAAATGTAATGCATTTAATATGATAACGCACCTTGATCTTACACCTCTGAATGTTTTTGGGCATCAGGTGTTTTTGCGCTATTGAGTTATGGTCTGGCACCTCTGAATGTTTTTATGCATCATGTGTCTTCCTTGATTTTACACCTCTGAATGTGTTGGTTTAAGCATCATGTGTTTTTCCTTCCCTGCACCGCTGAATGTGTTTTTGATGCATCATGTGCCTTGTTATTACACCGCTGAATGTGTTTTTATGCATCATGTGTTTACCTTTTTCCCTACACCTCTGAATGTTGTGATGCATCATGTGTAATGTGTTCTTGCTGATACCCCTAAATGTATTTTATTCTTAGGTGGTTGTTCTTTCCAGTACAGGTGGTCCTAGTGAGGTCCTGGTCCCCTGCGTGACATTCTCCTAAGGTGGTTAGGGTTGCGTAGGTGGTACTTACCTGTTACCAGTAGTTACTGGTTGTGATTTATAACTGTTATTTTGTGCTATACTTATTCTAAGTTCTAGAAGTGCTATTTCTACTAAGTGTTGATTATGACAGTGGCCCATGTGGCCCTGTCTTGTACATAATCCCTTGTGAATATTGCCCGAGCCAGTTGGCACAATGTACATGTGTGATTTCTATCTGATGTGATTTATACAATACAGAAGTTATTTTTATATAACCTTGTGTGGAGTTCCTTTTGTGGGGTGCCTAGTATGTTGTTGCTGTTGTGTGCTTGCGCAAATGCTTTACACATTGCCTACGAGTTTAGCCTTACTGCTCGTGCCAAGCTACCAAGTGGGTGAGCAGGGGTTATCTTGGTGTGTGACTCCTTGCCCTGACTAAAATGGTGGTTTCTGCCTGGCTTTGGCGTCAGCCTTAGCCTACCAGAAATAGCCAGTTCTAACAGTCCTGGTGCCAGTATTTTGCAATGCTAGCTAATTCAGTGGCCAGGGCAGCTCCAATTCCATTTTCGTGGAAAGGAGCTGAAATAATTCCATTTTTTAAAAAGGCGACAAATCTCTCCCAAATAACTATAGGCCTATCAGTCTTATAGACAACTCAAAAACTCATAGGCCGATTAGTCCAAAATAAAGAACAGACATGGGCAGAGGAACACAATATCTTATCCCTATTTCAATCTGGTTTTCGTCCCTGTACTAGTTCTATTGATCAAGTCTTCTATTTTATTGCACTTTATTGGAGGAATTTTGTTTTAACTAAAGGGTCACTCTATGCAGTCTTTGTTGACCTGAAATCGGCTTTCGATTTAGTCCCCCGTTCTAAACTCTGGAAAGTTCTTGCTGATTTGGGGATGTCCCCTGAGCTATTGACCTTCCTTGTCCGCTTACATGAGAACAACTTTGCTAGAATTAGATGGGGGGTAGAGGGTGAGGTTACCGACTCATTCCCTGTTGAGCGTGGCATTCGGCAGGGGTGTGTTTTGGCCCCCACCCTGTTTTCCTTATATATAAATGGAATAGTGGACCATCTTTGTAGTTCCCCCACAGATGCCCCTGTTCTAGCTGGGGTTCGTGTACCCGTCCTCATGTTCGCGGACTACACCCTGATTGTCTGTCGGAGTTCGAGTGGGCTGCAGAAGGCTGTCAACGCCTTCGGGGAATTTTGCCAACTGCGTGGACTAGAGATTAACACCTCAAAAACCAAGTTCATGTCCCTGAATCAGTGCAAATCTTTTAAAGGTAAAATCCTCCTGAATTATATACCCTTAGAGCAGGTGGAGGCCTTTACCTATTTAGGTATTTTACTCCAGAGTAACATAGGTTGGAAAGGTCACACAGACATGGCCATTTTAAAATTCCATCAGCTTGCAGGTGCCCTATCCTCCAAACACAAATCTTCTCTCACAAAGCTAATTACACCTGCTTTGGAGATTTATAATATGAAAGTAATAAGTGCTACCCTGTATGGACCATGCCTGAACTTGCTCATTACGCCCATGCACTGAAGGACGTGATCTCGGTAGATCGCTTCCACACAATCCAGTGGCTCAAAGAGCTGAGGTCACTTTTAAAAAAGCTGGATCTTAGCCATTTATGGGATGAACCGGATATATCATCTTTCCCATCCAAAAAACAACTAAAAGAAAAATATTGGGAAATGGCTCTGGTAACATCCCATAGTGCTAGTAATACCAACAACCTAACTGGTCGTTTCTTAGATCATAAATCACGCACCTTTTGTGAAGCGTATTGGGATATCATTGAGAGCCCTTTAGATCGCAAACTGTACTTTCAATTCAGGGTAGGGACCCTTTCAGTCAAAGCTTTTACCTACAAATGGGCGCCATCCGGAGATGAGAAATGTCACAACTGTTTAAACTCAGTAGAGACTATAGCACATTTATTTTTTGTATGCCCCCTTTATGTTGCCCCCCGACGTAAATGGCTTAAACCCATTCGCTTAAATCTGGGCACCGGGAGGCACACAGAAGGCCTAAGGATATTAGAGTCAGACTGTTCTCCCTGTATAGCGGTTGCTGTAGCTAAATTCTTAAAGTGGGCTTGGATTATACGCACACGCACTTTTCAGCCACTCGATGCTAGCTAGCACATTGTATGCCGTAATTAAAGCTGTTTTTATTTCATGAAATAACTTTTATTAGTTTATAAATTATTTTTTAACTTGCTTCTTAAACAACAGTAACCAAGGAATTTAATAACTTTTTACTATGTGTTTTGTTATGTACTATTTATTGTGTTTTGTGTTTGATGTATTGTGCGTAGCTTTTATGACTTTCTGTCGAATAAAGCTTTTGAAATTGTAAAATTGTTGATATTCTTCTATGATTCAAATCACATTATTACTTCCTTTATCTGGAGTTTAATTATTATATTTGAATGCTCTCTCACCGTAATCAAGGTATTTTACGGAGATTTCTGAGGTGGTATAAGATGTATCATTTAAAAGCATACAAATCATTTAGTGTCAGTTTTCTAAATGACTGTATCATTTTATCATTGCTCTACGTAGGGCAAAATGCAGACTTAAATACCAACCCAGTATACTTAGATAAATTGCTATCAATGCTTCATTTTTGTAAATCTGCTAACTTCATTACTACTTTCTCAGGTTCACAATTGTCTGCACCCTCCAAATTTTTGAGTAAGGCACGTTTTAGTCATGCAGCAATTTAGATGCTTCCTGTGTTGTGATAATATGCACTCTATTTCACAAAAACAATACTTATGTAGACAATTTGCATCTATATCTGAAAACATCTATTTTAAAGATACAATAATCAAATTTAGGACAAAATTACAAACCCTATTGCAAGGTATCCGCATTCATCTATGTCATATTCCTGCTTGTAAAATTAATATCCATGCCACTATTCACATCAGTTATTTCTACCCCACACAATGCAGGGAGTTACTTTTGCATTACTTGCTCTGTTTCTTTGTAACTTTCCTCTTCAGGTTTAAAAACACAAATTTTCTTCCATCCTCCTAATAATCCTCCTAATAACACCTTCATCTGTTTTAAAAATAAATCTTTTTTGTTGCCCCCAGTTATTGTAATATCAATTCCTTCTGGTTCTGATTCCTCTTCAGAAGAGCTTGGTGGTTAAATGAGCAATCCTTATGTTAGACCTGGCATCTTTGGCGTTGTTTCCCCTATCTTTTTGCCTGTACCTGTATTTTTAATGCTGTGCTGGATTTCGTTTTTGCTGGTTTAGATGCTTTGGACACTCTGCCACTGCTGATCATTGCCAGAGTGTAAGTGCTTCCTATGTAAAGTGTTATTCTGATTGGATATACATGTTTGGCATATTTGTATCACCATGAAGTCCCTAGTAAAGTGCACTGGGTGTGCCAGGGCTGGTGATTACAAATGCTACTAGTGGGCCTGCAGCACTGACTGTGCCACCCACAGGAGTAGCCCTAAAATGATGTCTCAGGCCTGACACTGCAGTGCCTTTGTGCAGTTTAGAACTGCCATGTCCTCCTGGTCAGTGTCCCCACTGACCAGGCCTAATCCTTCCCTTTTTGTGCAGCTCAGTCACCCCTATGGAAGGCCCAAGGTACCCCCCTGGGCAGGGTGCAGTGTATGTAAAAGGTAGAGCATGTACTAGTGCAGGTGACATGCTCTGGTAGTGAATGGCAGCCATTTTCGTTTTTCACTACTGTAAGGCTATCTTGCTCCATAGATTAACATGGGGGATGCTGGCTACAGTGGTTAACAGCATTTCTTCCCATAGGAACAAGATAGGACATAAGTATCTAGTATACCTGAACTCAGAATTTAATAACACATCTTTTAGGAAAGGTTGTTTTTAAATCCTGTGTTTGAGAACAGTACTTTTAGAAAGTTGCTGTTGTCTTGTCTGACCCTTCTGTGTGCCTGGGCCTGTTTGTGTATTGACTGTCTGGTTTGAGAGTGACAGGGGCTGGGGATCCCCCAGGAGGCTGGATGAGTCAGCACTAGGCTGACTGACTGCAATTGCAACTGGAGTGGTGGGAGGAGTTAGCACCTGGGCCTGAATAGGGCTGTGCCTGCCTTCCACAATGCTGGCTCCACCTCCTGCTGGGCGGCTGAGGACCCTGCCCCTCACTCTGAAAGGAAAGATGCAGCCAGCAAAACAAAGTACTCAGGAACCACCCAGAACTGGTTCAGACCGGGCTCAGGGCCCACATGCACCAAGAGAACAAAGACTTTAGGGGTATAAGTACAGGACCCCTGACAACAGAAAATTAGATCATCCTGGAATCAAGAAGGAACCTCTGCCAAGGAGAAAGCTGAAACTGAAGAAGGAAGACTGTCCTGCTGTTGCTCTGCTGGACTGACCTGTTGCTTTGCTGCCAAGGAGAGGGGAAGGACTTTGCTGTTGAGCTGTGTCCCCTGTCTTGAAGGAATCTCCAAGGGCCTGAGTAGAGATGGCTCCCTGTTTTAAAGTCCCAGGAACAAAAGGACTTCACCCCCAGCTTCCCTGAACTCTGCTGAGAGAGTTCTGTCCTTCCTAGAGTGTTTGATCCAGTTGTGGGGCCTCTGGAAGTTGTACCTGTGCTGGGGAGCTTTAAACTAAGCTTGAGAGACTTTTGAAACTGAAAAGTGTCGCATCGCTCGCTTGCGGAGCGCATCCCCGACAGTGCGAGAAGTTTCCCGCCGCTATGGAGGTCGAGATCGTCGCAGCGCCTGACGCCGCTGCAAGAGACGTCGCATCCTTCGTTTACGGGACGCACCAGACCGGTGCGGGAAAGTCGAACATCGCTGCGAGTGTTGTCGCAGAGCCTGTCGTCGCTGGGTGAAATCGCCACACCGCTTGCTTGCGGACCGCATCACGTCACTGCGAGCATCGTCGCAGAACCATTGCATCGAGGAGCTGCGAGAGAGAGGATCACTGCTGGACCGCGCATCGTCGCCCCGGAGATGGTCGCAGCCCCTACAAGATCATCGCATCGTGCCTTTGCGAGAACAGACTTCCTACGGAACCTACGCTACGGAATCCATACAAGTGGCCTTCCTCCCCATACAAACCGGAATCATCGCAACACGCCCGCTGCTGCAGCGGGGCTGTCGCAATCGCCTCCCCAGGGTCTCAGGAGCAACGCATCGCTTGTTTTCCACCGCACCAGCTTCTGCTTTTGGAACTTTGTTGCAACTAAAAGGTACTGTGAGTAAACGTGACACAACTGTGAACTTTTCATGCATCAGTAGAGAATTATATCGCAACGTAGAGAATTCTATCGCAACCTAAAGAATTTTAACGCAACCTTAAGAACTCTTTTGAAACCATATTCTTGAACTGTGTATGTTGGATTTTTTTAGTTTTGGTCCTGTGTAGTTTAGATTAAAATACCTTTATTTTTCAGTCAGTTTGTGGTGTTTTGTGGTGTGGTGTTTTCACTGTGTTACTGTGAGTGTTGGCACAAATACTTTACGCATTGCCTCTGGTTAGCCTAGACTGCTCGTGCCAAGCTACCTAGAGGGTGAGCAGGGGTTATCTCAGAGGGTTATCTCCTTGCCCTGACTAGAAGCAAGGGTCCCTATTTGGACAGTGGTACCTACCTCTGCCAACTAGAGACCCCCAGATCTAACACCTTACAATTTTAAAATCTTTTTTCTACAAATCATATTTGCATACAAAAGAATATGCCTTCTCAGTTTCATAATGATTATCATCTTGTTTAAGTTCTCTTGGTTTGCTCTGTGCAATTTTATCCTGATGTTTAACCAATTCAGTATTCAAATCTTTCACAAAATTACTCACAGCATCATTGATTGTCATTTGCAACAATTCAAGTCCTGAGTCAATGTCAACTTTCCATTGTGTATGTTGTAAATAACTATCCTTATTATCTAGGACTTCTTTCCATTCTTGAAATAATGTCTTATTTAATCCTCCTGTGGATTTTATGCCCAAGAGGGGCTTCTCCGGATCATGACCTGATCGTCATTATGGACAGTGAGATCTACCATGTAGAATGCATCCAACCCCTATCCAATGATAACAGTTATAAATTTACCAGACTGACCCCACGCCCAGACTTATCAACCAAATCAAAAGCTTGGTTGATGGGGGGCTTTTGAATGATTGGATCACAAGTCATGAAGCAGAGTATCTCTTGTGTGAAACCTCTCGCACACCAAGCTTCTACACTCTCCCTAAGATCCAAATAAAAACAAGAATCCTCCTCCGAGTAGACCAATAGTGTCAGGAGCCCCTGTCACAGTTTTGTGACTGGTTCCTAAGACCCATTTTGCAAACATCCATCTTATACCTGAGAGACACAAAAGATGTCCTGTGCCTACTCTGTGACATAGAGATTGACCCCATAGAAGAGGCTCTTTACACTAGGATACTACAGAAGTATTCCCCGAGCGTGCTTGAACATATTCTGCTTGAGAGGGAGTTGGATTATATGACTCAAAGACATTGTATTTAAGAATGCGCAGAACTGGCCCTGACAGAGAACTTTTTTTTAATACGAGGGCTTGATATACCATCAAATTGGAGGTACTTCGATGGGGAGCACATTTACTTCCAGTATGGCTTGTCTATACATGCACCTCTTCAATCTTTACCTCGAACCGCTAGCCAAAGTACTACGCTTTGCCAATATCTCCTACCACATGTATGCCGGTGACACCCAGATCTACATCAAAATCTCTTCTCTGGAGGAGATTTTTTCCCTGAATGAGGCCTTGAAATTGACTGTCCTATGGCACACCTCCAACCAGCTCAAACTAAATGCGCAAAAAACAGAATTCCTTCTAATCACCTCACCTAAAACCAACCCTGACATTCGGGAATAGACTAAGTCGATCACAGCCGAAAACTGCCCACCAACCATAGTGGAATCTGCCAAATCCCTTGGAATAACCCTGGTCAGCAGCTTGAATATGAGTGACCACATCAACTCAATGGCCAAAACTGCCAGGTTTCACCTGAGCTATCTAAGAAAACTAAAACCTTTCCTTGACACTCCCAACCTAAAAATGGCAGTCCAGGCACTAGTTATCTCCAGACTCAAATATGGATGCTCTACCCTTTCTGGCCTACCCACGATCTTCCTGGCCCCCCTAAAAGCCTGCCTCAAAGCCGCCGCCAAACTCCAGGTTCTAAAAAATTTGACCACATCTCAACACATCTCAAAGCTCTTTACTGGCTTCCTCATGAAGCTAGAATCCAACTTAAACTGGCATGTATCACTCACTAGGCTCTATACACTAAATCTCCTCCATTTCTCGCCCAGAAGCTCATGGTGTCCCGAGGAGCCAGAAACTCCCGGTCCTCCAGAGACCTTTTGCTCCTGCCTCCGTGCTTTCAAAAGGAAAAAACCTATATTTGTGCATTTTCTGGGGCTGCACAAAGAATATGGAATTTATTCCCGCCCGCCATTAGAAGAATTCAGTCTCTGGCATGTTTTGAAAAGGAAGCCAAAACCTTCCTAATGGGCACATTCCTCTCCTAATTCTTGCATTGCACTCACCTTCAGCGACCTTGTTTTTATTGTATTACTACTATACCTTGGACTGATCAAATGCTATCCACCTGGCACCTCCTGGCACTCCACCCTTATATTCTTGGACCTTCGCTCTTATAAAATGTTTGTACTTTTTTTTATCCCAAATGTTCCACCTCCCTACCTAAGTCTTATTTGTGTACAATATGTTAACCCTTTAAAGCGCTCTGATACCCTAACGGGTCAAGTCAGCGCTCTATAAAACACACTCAAATAAATCAAAAATGTGTTGCATGCAACTACACTAGGGCAACAAAAGAAGTTGACATTAAGACAGGTAGGCGATTGGTCTTTAGGGACTTCAGCAATTGCAACAGCGAGACTGTCATTTATCTCATCTCCTGCTGCTGCGACCTCATGTATGTAGGAATGACTACCAGAAAGATCAAGGTACAAATCAATGAACATAGGAGCACCATCAGCTGCAAAAATACAAACACCGAACTAAAGTGCCATTATCTAAAAAAAAACACTGAGATGTGGATCTGAAACGGGTAGTCCGTGAGACAATTAAAAGAAACAGCCCAGATATACAACAATGGGTGTATCGCCTCAGAACCTGTGCAACCGGATTAAATGATGATATCCCATGGTTA
This sequence comes from Lissotriton helveticus, assembly GCF_964261635.1. NCBI lineage: Eukaryota > Metazoa > Chordata > Amphibia > Caudata > Salamandridae > Lissotriton > Lissotriton helveticus. The sequence goes on along the minus strand of NC_136057.1, from coordinate 1,214,136,135 downwards.
CTCATTGGGAAGTAGAATAGTAATCAAAATCATCTCTTTGTAAAACCATCTCTGCTGCTTACTACATTAAATTTTTGCAAAACAACAGTGGTCCTTAACGCATTTGATAACAACACTGTAATGAAATACAGTCAATAATTTGTACTATATTCAAAGAAAGAAGTGACCAGCCGGACACGGCGTTTAATCAATGTAGGGTTATCGAGGAATTTTACAAGCACAAATATGTACAGTGGGATACACTCTGTATCTAATACATGAAAACTTAACAAAACAAAAATGAACAAAAAGGTTTTTCAGGCAAAAGCAGAGTGGATGTTTGTGATCAGTAGCAGTGCATATCAAAGCTATCCGCAAATAGTTAACAAAGAAATAAAACACATTGGTAGGCTTGTGTGTAACTATATTACTGGTCAACGGAGTTTTGATCCCTAAACAACAGATACTGGGATCGTCATCAGGACTTGTATGATATGCCTGAATATTGTAAGCAAGCCTGTAAAGGAATGGAGGAAAAAGGCGAGGAAAAGCTTTAGAAAAGGACAACATTCAGCTTTGTTTTCTCATTTTATACTCGTTAACCATGCACATTAAGGCAACTAGGTTGCAGGGTGAGTAGAATATTTGATAATGATGTAGAGAATCGAGGAGAAAGAATAAGGTGCCAAACAAGTGGTGAAAGTAGCCGGGCCCGAAAATATACTAACGCAGACTCTCTAACCAAGTATAAACAATCCTTACGGAATTGTGGTGAGCAGCGGAGTCTTGGCAAAGGACAATACTGACGGTGACTCTGCGGGTGATGGCTATAGTGAGTTTACCAAGAAAAATAAATGAAACAGAGGTGAAGTGAGAACCGACTGAATAAGGGATCGAAAGGTGAGAGCCGGCTGTGGCGATCACATGCGAGGAAGAATGCAATTGATTGGGAGTCAACCGGGGGGTCGGCGTGAAAGGTGGCTACGCCAAGGGGAGAATTGTGCAAGCATTCTGACCTGTAGTTCAGGCAAGAGGGGTGCGGAGTGCCTGTATGAGGCAGATCCGCAATTGAATGATGTTGGCTCACACGTTGTGATTACTTGTCAGAATCGTGACTCGAGGTTGCCGCTATTGAGCACGTACCCAAACCTGGGGGGTAAAAGACAAGGATGAAAAAGCACCACTGGCGCCGTGTGAAGCGGATGGCGACAGATGTGGATAGGCAAATTACCTGCTGGTCAAGGATACAGCGGGTATTAGTATAGATGGTCAGTTAACCGCGGGGAAGAGTCTCCTCGTCGGTTGTCATCTACGAAGGATAATGCCTGTGGGAGGAAATTACTTACAGTGAACGGACGACGGCTGATAATGAGCTGGCAATAACTGGGGAAGCAGTCTGGAATGCTTACCTTCCAGCCGAAAGGCTGGTGTTCGTAAGCTGCCGTGCACGGTGGTGTGAGCAGGAGCGACACTCCAGGGGGCGGGGGTTTAAATAATCGTGGAAGAATGGCGGCCATCTTGGGTGAGGGAGTGAAAGCGGGGTTAATTGAGGCTGTGAAACCCGGCAAGCATGAAGTAGAAACAAGTTTCTAAACCGCAAAAGAAGAGAAGAATGCAATTAAAGAAAAAGGTTCATTTAGTATTCGCAGGAAGTTCGGTGTGAGGGGAGTCCGACAATATCAATGCATTTAGCAAACGGGGAATGTAGGCATTTGGATTAGCAGTTAAAAATGTCGGGTCCTGTACATATTTCCAGAAGTAAAGAATTACATTTCATTTGGACAAGTTAAAGGAGAGAAGTAAAATCTTTGCTTCAGTTCAGTCCTGTTCTTGTGCTGTCCATGAGAATGAGCATTTTGAGTTCCTCTTTGTTTATTCCATATAACCCCTTCTTTTCCCCACCCTCAGCTTGTTTACAAATTATGTCAGACCTTGCACCTTTGTATTCGGACGAATACCTTGAAAATATTTGTGAGGGGCCTTCCCTTTTCTCTGACTCAACTGATAGTTCAGTCAATACAAATTCCACACTTCCAGAGCAATTAGAAAAACTTAGGAAAAAGCAAGTCCGCTTACAATTGATGACTCTTATGCTAAGGGAATATCTGAAGGAAGGCATAATTACCGTAGGACTCCAAGTACAGAACATCCCTGGTATATTTACCGATAACCCAAAGTATATTCACAATTTTAGTCATATTGGTACAACGTGTTCCAGGCACTGGTTAGTTCTAGGGAATGACATCGCCATTGAGACCCTCACTAGCCTAGCTGAAGAAATCGCTGAAATTGAAAAACAGCTTCAAGAATCAACCCCCGTCACTGAGTCAAAGAAATTGCTAGATCAAATCCCAAAAACTGTAGACGACTTCTACAGAATTGAACAAAATAAAAAGACCAACAAAGTCAAGAAATTGTATAACATTGAGACCACCTACCCCTACTTCCAGAAGGATTTCTAATAGCAATAGGTCATACTCCAGTCCCCAGAATACAAGACTGTGGGGATGCTTTAACAGGCGCCAAAACCTAGTGGGTTTTCAGACACTTCCGCAGATTCTTCTGATAATTCCGACACTAGTGAGAACTCTAGCACATCCAACAGAAAACCAGGCCCGAGCAGTAATTTTTTAGGCAGAGGCCAGCACGACACACCCAAACGGGGTCGAGGGAAACACACTCGAATGGCAGACCCACCAGAAATGTTGTCAATGGTGAGTCATTCTGATACCAACATGACGCAATCTAAGATCATCCCTATTTTTATCCTTTCAAAGCACACTCTTTCTGAGGATGAAATATACCTTCTCAGTAAAGGACTATCATTTGTCCCGACCATCCCCACCAATTTTTTGGACCTACACACTGAATTATTGAGGTTTTTTGCCGGATTCGCCTACAAGCCTTTTTCCAACTTAATCCCTCACCTACCACTACATCAAACACTCCATTCTGTCCTCCATCTACCTTTACACCCACATCAGGTATGCTTCCACCCAACGTCATCGCCTTCCAAAAAATGGTAGTCAAAGACCTCTCCTTACTCAAAGAAACTAGAAGATTCATTCCCAATAACCTATCCCTGGAGGAGAAAAAAGCGATTGGATCTTTGTAATCCAATAAATCATTGGTCATTAAGAGTGCAGATAAAGGGGGTGGGATTGTCCTTCAAGAAAGGGATGCATACAGTACAGAAATCCTTAGACAGCTTGGTAATACTGATCATTACACAAGACTTCCCACTAATCCCACTAAAGAACTACAAAGACTTATTTCTAAAATTACTCGCGACGCTTTGGAGACAGGATTTATTAACCAGAAAGAATTCCTATCCCTCAACGTCAAATCACCCAAGACACCTGTTATGTATACTCTTCCTAAAGTCCACAAAAACCTCTCCAACCCACCAGGCAGACCCATTGTTTCGGGTTATGGCTCAGTCCTTGAGCCCCTCGGCCACTACGTTGACTTCTTTATAAAATAATTTGTTCCATCTACTGCATGCTATGTGGGAGATAGCATGGCGATGATTAACCTGATTGAACATCACCCTTTCTTTGAGGATACTGATTTACTTTGTATACCCGATGTAGAATCGTTGTATACGAATATTCCTTAAACTAGCACTATGCTGGTCATCCAGAAAATACTTGACTCCAGTCCACGCCCTCAACCGGTAACATCCATCTTCATTCTCCAATTATTGGAGTTATGTTTGACAAGAAATGTCTTTGTCTTTGAAAACCAATACTACCAACAGGTAAAGGGTACATCCATGGGTGCTATGTTTGCCCCCAATCTGGCAATACTATTCAAGGACTATCTAGAAACCAACACCATGCTCTCTCCTTCCAACCCTTTCTGCTCTGCAATAACTATTTGGAGAAGATATATCTATGATATATTCCTTATTTGACACAACAACCTAGACACTCTCAACCAATTCCTCCACTGGTTGAACAATAATTGCTCTGGCCTCACATTCACCATCACCACCAACAAGTCATCTATTGCCTTTTTAGATCTCACCATTTATCACTCTGAAGGCAGTCTACCCACAACATTGTACCGTAAGCTCAAAGAACGTAACACTCTGTTAAACTATTCAAGCAATCACCCAAGGGCCCTCAGAGACTCACTACCATATTCACAATTCCTAAGAATCAGACGCAATTGTTATGCTAAAGAAGATTATTTTAGAGAAGCCACTACATTATCTCTGAAACTGAGAGACCAAGGGTACTCTAAGAGACTTGTACGCAATGCTCTCAGAAGAGCATGGTACTTCGCCAGGGAGGTACTACTAAGCCCTAAACGTAAAAATAAGACCACAAAAATTGCATGTGTAACACCATTTTCCCCCATTTCAAACCCCCTATGCAAATCAATACTCAAACATTGTCCATTACTCAACGCAGGAGTTCTTAACATTGAAAGACTGACCCCCCTGTTGACTCCCAATCAATCGCATTCTTCCTCGCATGTGATCGCCACAACCTGCTCTCACCTTTCGATCCCTTATTCAGTCGGTTCTCACTTCAACTCTGTTTCGTTTATTTTTCTTGGTAAACTCACTATAGCCATCACCTGCAGAGTCACTGCCAGTATTGTCCTTTGCTCTCGTATGTCCACTTGACACGCCCAAGCCTCCGCTGCTCACCACAATTCCGTACGGATTCTTTATACTTGGTTAGTGAGTCTGCGTTAGTATATTTCCAGGCCCGGCTACTTTCACCACTTGTTTGGCACCATATTCTTTTTCCTCGATCTCTACATCATTATCAAAGGTTCTACTCACCCTGCAACCTAGTTGCCTTAATGTGCATGGTTTACGAGTATAAAATGAGAAAACAAAGCTGAATGTTGTCCTTTTCTAAAGCTTCCCCTCGCCTTTTTCCCCCATTCCTTTACAGGCTTGCATGCAAGTCCTGATGATGTATTTATTTATTTATTTATGAGGTTTTATATAGCGCTGCTGGACCCAAGAGTATCAGAGCGCTTTACAAGGTAGGTAGACATTTTAGGAAATAATACACAATTTACAATGTGCAGGAAGATTCACAGAAAGGTGAAAACATTGAATTGAATGCGTGAGGGGGCAGAGAAGCAACGGGATAAAAAGAGGGATAGACAGGAGTTGAAATTAGGGAGAGAAGGGGGTGTAGAGAAGGGGAGTGAGAGAATGGAAAGAAGAAGAGGGGATGGGTAAAATGTGAGTCACAGTAGAGCGGTAATGAGCGGGGTCAGAGTCAAAAACATTAGGAACCCCAGTGTTTGTTGAGGAGAAGTACTTTGAGTCTTTTTTTGAAAAGAGGGTAAGAGGGGTTGCAGCGAAGGGCTTTGGGGAGCGAATTCCAAATCCTCGGAACCGTACCAGAGAATGCAAGAGATTGCGTCTTTTTACGTTTTAGTTTAGGAGGGATCAGCGTAAGGGAGTCAGTGCTCCTCAGGGACCTGGAGCATCGTGCTGTTTGTAGTTTAATAGAAAGGTAAGAAGGGTTTTTTGGTAAAGAGCTTTGTGCGTGATACAAGCAATCTTATATGTGGATCGTCCTTCAACTGGAAGCCAGTTTAGGTTTTTGAGGACAGGGGAGATATGGTCAAACTTTTTACAATCAGAACTAAGTCTGGCGGCTAGGTTGAGAACAGATTTGATCGGTGCAAGGTGGACTTTAGGGGTTCCAGCAAGCATGGCGTTGCCATAGTCGATCTTGGAAAGGACAAGTGATTGTACCACGATTTTGAAATCATCAGTTGGAATAAAAGGTTTAATTTTTTTGAGGTGGTGAAGGGCAAAAAAAGCACTTTTGGCTGCATTTCTAATGTGGGGGATGAGGTTAAGATTTTGGTCGATGCTGATGCCTAGTGATTTCACAGAATTAGAGGTGAAGAGTATGCAATTAAGTGCTTTGATATCATTAATCCAGAGTTGAATGGGAAGGCGGTTGTTTTTGGGAGTGCACAGGATGATTTCTGTTTTTTTAGGAATAACTTTGAGATGGTTGAGATGGAACCAGGTTTGGACTTTCATCAGAGTATCATTGCGGTGAAGGATGTCATTGTGGGATTTGATCTTGTAGTAAAGTTGAGTATCATCGGCATAGAGGTGATAACTGATTTTGGCTTGTTTGAGAATGAGGGTGAGTGGTTCCATGAAAAGATTAAAAAGGGTTGGGGAAAGGATAGATACTTGTGGGACACCGAGTGAGATAGGTTGGGGTTTGGAGAGGCAGTGACCAAGCTTAATTTCTTGAGATCTATTTTGGAGGAACAAGGAGAACCATTTAAGTACAGTGCCTTCAATACCAAAGCGATCTTTGAGGGTATTAAGAAGAGTGGGATGGTGGACAGTATCAAATGCAGCTGAGAGATAAAGGAGGATTAATATTGAGCATAGCAGTTTCGGTACTGCATCCCTTTCGAAAGCCAGATTGGAAAATGTCGAGGAGATTGAAGGAGCTGATATGGTTATCTAGTTGGGATAGGACACATTTTTCAAGCGCTTTAGAGAGGAAGGGAAGGTTAGAGATAGGGCGCAGATTGTTAAGGTCATTAGGGTCAGCATAGGGGTTTTTAAGAATTGGGGAGATTTGCCCCAGCTGAAGGGAGTCAGGAACACAGCCAGTGGAAAGTGAGGAGTTGATGATATCGGTCCAAATTGGGGCTATGATAATTTTGAGATCTTGAACTAAATGGGAGGGAAGAGGGTCTTTGGAGTGTGAGGATGGTTTGAGTTTAGAAATGACTAAGCATGGGCGCAAAATCCGTTCCGCTCGCGGATTTTGCGGATTTTTGGCAAATTCGCGATCCGCGAATTCCCGCGAATTTGCCGAAAATCCGCGAATCCGCGAGCGGAACGGATCCAGGGGGCAAAAGTTCAAGCTTCAAGCTTGTAACTATTTTACAACGGCGCCGGCAAGCTGCCAGCACCATTCCAAAATAGCTACTAAGTTAGCTTCAACAGGAAGCACTAATAGATAAAATGCAGGTGCTCGAGCACCTGCTTTATTTGTATCTATTAGTGCTTCCTGATGAAGCTAACATAGTAACTATTTTAGAATGGCGCTGGCAGCTTGCCGGCGCCATTCTAAAATAAAACAGGAGTGGGGCAGAGGGCAGAAGGTCACAGAGTGGGGCAGAGGGCAGAAGGGTACAGCAACGAGTGGGGCAGAGGGCAGAATGGCACAAAAACGAGTGGGGCAAGGGGCACAAGAGCACAACAACGAGTGGAGCAGAGGGCAGAATGGCACAAAAATGAGTGGGGCAAGGGGCACAAGGGCACAACAACGAGTGGGGCAAAGGGCAGAATGGCACAAAAACGAGTGGGGCAAGGGGCACAAGGGCACAACAACGAGTGGGGCAGAGGGCAGAATGGCACAAAAACGAGTGGGGCAAGGGGCACAAGGGCACAACAACGAGTGGGGCAGAGGGCAGAATGGCACAAAAACGAGTGGGGCAAGGGGCACAAGGGCACAACAATGAGTGGGGCAGAGGGCAGAATGGCACAAAAACGAGTGGGGCAAGGGGCACAAGGGCACAACAACGATTGGGGCAGAGGGCAGAATGGCACAAAAACGAGTGGGGCAAGGGGCGCAAGGGCACAACAACGAGTGGGGCAGAGGGCAGAATGGCCCAAAAATGAGTGGGGCAAGGGGCACAAGGGCACAACAACGATTGGGGCAGAGGGCAGAATGGCATATAAACGAGTGGGGCAAGGGGCACAAGGGCACAACAACGAGTGGGGCAGAGGGCAAAATGGCACAAAAACGAGTGGGGCAAGGGGCACAAGGCCACAACAACAATTGGGGCAGAGGGCAGAATGGCACAAAAACGAGTGGGGCAAGGGGCACAAGGGCACAACAACGATTGGGGCAGAGGGCAGAATGGCACAAAAATGAGTGGGGCAAGGGGCACAAGGGCACAAAAACGAGTGGGGCAGAGAGCAGAATGGCACAACAACGAGTGGGGCAAGGGGCACAAGGGCACAACAACAATTGGGGCAGAGGGCAGAATGGCACAAAAACGAGTGGGGCAAGGGGCACAAGGGCACAACAACGATTGGGGCAGAGGGCAGAATGGCACAAAAACGAGTGGGGCAAGGGGCACAAGGGCACAACAACGAGTGGGGCAGAGGGCAGAATGGCACAAAAAAGAGTGGGGCAGAGGGCAGAATGGCACAAAAACAAGTGGGGCAAGGGGCACAAGGGCACAACAACGATTGGGGCAGAGGGCAGAATGGCAAAAAAATGAGTGGGGCAAGGGGCACAAGGGCACAACAACGATTGGGGCAGAGGGCAGAATGGCACTAAAACGAGTGGGGCAAGGGGCACAAGGGCACAACAACGAGTGGGGCAGAGGGCAGAATGGCACAAAAACGAGTGGGGCAGAGGGCAGAATGGCACAAAAACGAGTGGGGCAAGGGGCACAAGGGCACAACAACGATTGGGGCAGAGGGCAGAATGGCACAAAAACGAGTGGGGCAAGGGGCACAAGGGCACAAAAACGAGTGGGGCAGAGGGCAGAAGGGCACAAAAAAAACGAGAGGGTGGCAGTGATGAACCAGAGGGCGCATCGCGGTCTCGCACAAAAAAAACCCGCGAACACGCAAAGCACCCCGCGAACACACCAAGAGCCACGAGAACACGCAAAAATAAAAATATCCGCAAATTCGCACAAATTGGCGAATTTTGCAGATCGCGAATTCGCAAATCCGCAAATTCGCGGATCGCGAATTCACAAAATTTGCCCATGCTTAGAAATGATGTTGAAGATAGTGGTTTCAGAAATTGGACTAAATTCACTCCATGAAGACTTGTTTTTCAAAAGGTGTCCAGTCTGAGATTAATCGAGATGGGGAAGGGCATGGGTGGGTGGAGAGGGGTCGAGATGTGGTGGAGGGGAGGATGAAGGTGAGTTAAGAACGTTAGGGAGGATCCATTGGTTAAGGGGAGTATCTGTTGTTTAGGGATTGAAACGCCGTCGACCAGTAATATAGTTACACACAAACCTACCAATGTTTTTTATTCGTGTGCTAACTATTTGTGGATAGCTTTGATATCCACTGCTATTGATCACAAACATCCAATCTGCTTTTGCCTGAAAAACCGTTTTGTTCATTTTTATATTGTTAAGTTTTCATGTATTGGATAAAGGAGTGTATCCCACTGTCTATATTTGTTCTTGTAAAATCCCTCGATAACCCTACATTGATTAAATGCCGTGTCCGGCTGGACACTTCTGTCTTTGAATACAGTACACATTATTGACTGTATTTCATCACAGTGTTGTTATCAAATGCGTTAAGGACCACTGTTGTTTTACAAAAATTGCTACCCTAGGTCCTTAACTACCTAGAGGGTTCCCTTGTTCACTTATAACCAGCTCACTACATTCAAGGCTGGAATGAAAGAGTACTATTTGAAAAGACTCAGAGAACAAGGGTTTCTGCCACCTATGTGTCCCCTGTAATTCTATTAATCCATTGGCTCTTTTTTAATTTTGGAGCCCGAAACCCTTTGAAAAAAGGATATGGTGTCCAGCATTCTCAGGACAAAATATGTATATCATCTCACTACATTTCTTCTACTCTTAAGTAAGCATGGGTGTAAAATCCGTTCCGTTTGCGGATTTTCTGCAATTTCGCGGTCCGCGAATCTCGCGGATTTTCAAAAACTGAAGTACATGAAGCACTTACAGGGTTACAGCAGGTGCCCAAGTTGAAGCTAATTTCTTTGTAACCATTTACAAAATGGTTACAAAGAAATTAACTTTAACTTGGGCACCTGCTGTAACCCTGTAAGTGCTTCCTGAGCGGCGCCTCCAGAGTTGTTGCCAACTTGCAACAATTCTCTGACCCTGCTCTGACCCTCGAAGCAGGGTCAGAGAATAGTTACAAGTATGGCACAATGCTCCAGGCTGTCACAAAAATTAAACCACAACAGGAAGCACTTACAGATAAGGAAGCAGGTGCCGGACTTGAAGCTCAAATTCAGTAACACATTAACCAGCCCCCGGTTGAGGCTGGGCAGGTGTGCTTTCTCCCCATAATCTACAGTGGTGAACCAGAGGGTGCTGTGATGAACCAGAAGGTGCAGTTGTGAACCAGAGGGTGCTGTGATGAACCAGAGGGTGGCAATGATGAACCAGAGGGTGGCAGTGGTGAAGCAGAGGGTGGCAGTGGTGAACCAGAGGGTGGCAGTGGTGATCCGGAAAGTGGTAGTGATGAACCAGAGGGTGGCAGTGGTGAACCAGAGGGTGTCAGTGGTGAACCAGAGGGTGGCAGTGGTGAACCAAAGGGTGGCAGTGATGAACCAGAGGGGGACAGCGGTGAACCAGAGGGTGGCAGTGGTGAACCAGAGGGTGGCAGTGATGAACCAGAGGGTGGCAGTGGTGAACCAGAGCGTGGCAGTGATGAACCAGATGGTGGCAGGGGTGAACCAGAGGGTGGCAGTGGTGAACCAGAGGGTAACAGTGGTGAACCAGAAGGTGGCAGTGATGAACCAGAGGGTGGCAGTGATGAACCAGAGGGTGGCAGTGATGAACCAGGGGGTGGCAGTGATGAACCAGAGGGTGACAGTGATGAACCAGAGGGTGGCAGTGATGAACCAGAGGGTGCTTTGATGAACCAGATGGTGGCAGGGGTGAACCAGAGTGTGTCAGTGGTGAACCAGAGGGTGGCAGTGGTGAACCAGAGGGTGGAAGTGATGAACCAGAGGGTGGCAGTGGTGAACCAGAGGGTGGCAGTGATGAACCAGGGGGTGACAGTGGTGAACCAGAGGGTGACAGTGGTGAACCAGAGGGTGCTTTGATTAACCAGATGGTGGCAGGGGTGAACCAGAGTGTGTCAGTGGTGAACCAGAGGGTGGCAGTGGTGAACCAGAGGGTGGAAGTGATGAACCAGAGGGTGGCAGTGGTGAACCAGAGGGTGGCAGTGATGAACCAGGGGGGACAGTGGTGAACCAGAGGGTGATAGTGGTGAACCAGAGGGTGCTTTGATGAACCAGATGGTGGCAGGGGTGAACCAGAGTGTGTCAGTGGTGAACCAGAGGGTGGCAGTGGTGAACCAGAGGGTGGCAGTGATGAACCAGAGGGTGGCAGTGGTGAACCAGAGGGTGGCAGTGATGAACCAGAGGGTGGCAGTGATGAACCAGAGGGTGGCAGTGGTGAACCAGAGGGTGGCAGTGATGAACCACCAGAGTGTGCCAGTGGTGAACCAGAGGGTGGTAGTGGTGAACCAGAGGGTGGCAGTGATGAACCAGAGGGTGGCAGTGATGAACCAGAGGGTGACAGTGATGAACCAGAGGGTGGCAGTGATGAACCAGAGGGTGACACTGCTAAACTGCCCGGGAGCCCTGTGGGTGTGAGCCCCTGCACTGCTGAGCTGCCCAGGGATTGTGAGCCCATGCGCTACTGAACTGTGCCAGGACCCAGTGGGTGTGAGCCCCCGTGCCGCTGAACTGCCCCGGAACCCTCTCAGTGTGAAAATCATTTGTGCTCAATAGCCTAGGAGCCCTCTGGGTGTGAGCACACATTGTGCTAAGTGTCCCCCTGCCCCAGTACATATATACCCGTACCGCACAGCACCATTATGCTCTTGCAGCATGAAGTCGGGTGCCTGGATGCTCCTGATCCGTGTAGGGGGTACCACCGTCTGGTGCAGTCAAAATGTAAAGTGATAACTTTCTACACAGCACCAATAAACATGTTTCCCCCCTGGCACCGGTATGCGCATGTACCAGGCGTGGAGCACCCGCATGCCACTGCACCTTACTGCCCAGCGCCAGCATATGCCTGTACGGGGCAGTTTAGTATGAGATGGGACATTGTCCAGCAGCAGCAGCTGCATGCGCCTGAATGCACTGAGCAGGATCAGAATGGCTTTGTATCAACACGCGCAGCAGAGCTATCTTGGACATCTGAAGGATTCTGGGGTCCTGTGCCAAACGTATTTTTGCATCCATGAGTTTCCCAAGCGCCATCCCCGTGTAGCTCCTGTGACCAGGAAGCTGCTTTCTCCTCATCTGCTGCTCTGCTCGGTCTCTGACCCTTTATAAACAAGATGCATGTGAACTCACATAGAAGCCCCGCCCGTTTGGCCCCATCCACCACACACTAGCGGTATGAAACGTCTTCCCGCCCGTCCCCACTATAATGGCCAGCTCACTCAAAGGACCTCAGCGCCTTTTGGCGCACTGGCAAAGTTACAGGCACATGTGGTCACATATTTGTGCAAATGGCACAAAAATCTGCGAGTTCGCGGGAAAATTTGTGAACTCGCTGACTTTTGTTGCAATTTTGCAAAATTTCGCGGACCGCAAATTCGCAAATTTCGCCCATACTTACTCTTATGCTACATGAGCCAATAACATCGCAATCAACCTAGCCAGTTATCACACCAGCTCCAATCCACCCCGCATCAAGTCGTTCATGACGTGAGTCAGAATGCGCGTGGGGCCGCCCAGCTGCCCAGCACTGTGATGCGAAGCCCAGGCAGTCCCAATCCGGACACCGGGGCTTGCAAACATGCAGTGGCTCAGTTCTAATTGAGGCACGCAGCTGGTTTGAGGCCCAGGCAGCCCAGAGCGGGACACCGGGGCTCGCACACGTGCAGCAGTCTGGCTTCAATTACGGGACACAGCTGACTGGCTCACACGACGCAGACATCAGCCTCTTTCCAAGTATTTTAATATATGCAGCCTCCAGGCAACCGCCTGGACACTGGCAACCACTCAAATTAGCTATTTAGCACATGTGTAACTAATTAAGTAAATTCGAACAATTACGATGACCTATTTAAGGTTACGCTCTCACCCCTCTCTATTACACATCAAGGAAGAAGAGCAAACACATCTAGGCAGATGGGGAGTCGCACCTTGAGGCAGTGAGAGTATGAAAAGTGGTGTGGATGAATTTTTTTGTGTAGACACAGAGACTCCGAAAGACGTGTAAATCATATGTTTATCTGCCAAAACATTTGAATCTTATTTTCTTTCAGAATGTGACTACAGGGGTCTCTAATACTCCCTTCCCATGGGGCATTTAGGAACCTCCATTGGGGTAAGATTGTGAGTTGGTCTCCCATAATAGTGTAAAATGTACTGTGTGCCTCACTTTACAGTGACACGTGTCTCACGTGCACACTCAATAGCCACTATATATATGCATGATAGATATTTAATTCTGCTATGACCAGATACCATTCAGATATTTTCAGATATTTCTCTGATGGCACTATCACTTTTGAATTACTGGTTTAAGAAAACCCTTTCAGCTAGAGGTTGACATAGGTCACCCTACACAGTGGTAATTTCGACCCAACCTTGGTAAGATAGGAGCCCACCGTTTTCTCATCCTTATGAATGCCACGGACCCTATGGACCACTTTGGCAGAAACATGTTGACAACTACAATCACGGTGGTGATTGGGTACTAATTCCCTCATTCCACGCATTTTCTTTTAATAACAAGTAATTGCCCAGTGAATAAATGTATTTTGGCTTTCACATTGGTTTTTAAATGACTAATTTTAAAGGGCCCCCACTTAGAGTTTAGAAGTGCCTCCCTGTCTCCAGGTGATGGCCCGCTCTCTACCAAATGCAGTTTCTAGAGAGCGAGGACTGCCAATGAAGAAGCTTGACACCTGATGTTGTGTGAGGACAGTCTTTCACTTTTTGAGATTCCTGGTACGTCCCCAAGTACCTTGTAATATCCTTGTCATTTTTCTTCAGGGTGGTTTCTTTGTGTGTAGCTGATGAGTGGGTACTCATACAGGATGATCAATAGTGAGGTTGCATTTTCTTTGAGTCAAGCATTACATTGCGTGATTTTTGTGCTCTGATGTGGTGTTGCTCCACATACTGGCAGGTGAGTATGACTCCAAGTGATCAAACTGAATAGGTAATATGAGGGTCAATGGGCTGTCCAGCCAAAGATCAAAGGGTATGGTACTCATTGAAAGAAAACGTAGAACATATCCTTAAATAATGACAAACACCATGTTGGAGTCCACAAATATTGTATTTTCAACTGATCCAATTGTTCAGCCACATCCACTTGATTGTATCAATTCATTTTACTTGTTGGAAAGTTGGTTCCCAAAAAGTATGCCGAATGAGGGTCATTGGGGACTTTGTGAGAGAAAAATATTAATGTAAGCATTTTCAGGATGGTATTTGCCTTTTGAAATATAAACAGATTCTACTTCCACAAGCAGTGCTTTAACATTGGCTTTGAAAACTCTCATAAGTATATGTACACATTTGCTCAGATCCATTCATTAATGTATTGTACACTCTCCAACACACTAAACAAGTAATGTCAACTTTGCTTGAATCCCATGTTAATGAAATGAGGAAGAGCTGTATAATTAAACAGGAAATATTTTGAAAATCAGACACTTAAACAGTCAAGTATTTAAACTGAATGAGATTAAAATTCTACTTGACTAATTTGCCATCCTCAGCAGTAACATAAAACACATACCTCCCCACATATATCTCCCACAAATTCAAATAGAAACCCATAAAGACCCACACTCTACTACCACATCCCTTTCTGCCATTAAAGTATATCAGTGTTCATACATGTACCCTGGGCATCACTATGGCTCTCCTACAATGTGTCAATCATGCTCCATAAGTCTGTCCATCTCTGTTCATCAGTGTGTGTGGAACTTGCTGAATCGGACAGCCCTGTGTTAGACCTTCCAGCCTTAAAATGGTCTTCTGCAGACTTTTTGCCTTACCCCTCCGTATTTGATTATCTTGTTTGTATTAGCCTTACGACCCTGTGCACTTTAGCACTGCTAACCTGTTCTAAAGTATGCATAAATTGCAAATAAAAAAGCCTAAAGCGTGATTATACAAATGCACAATTAGAGAAGCACATCAACTTCGAATATTTGAACTTTTTCTAAACTATAACAAAATTCATTAGCAAATAGTCCCCACTATCATAGTGTATCTACTATACTTATAAACAAGTCAATAATGCATATGGGCTAACATAAACATTAATTTCTCAACAAAAGGAGGAAGTGCTCTCCATGTTCTTTTTTATTTTTCCTTTTTATTTATGCGTCACAAAAATGAGGTACAAGAAACTTGACACAACTAGAACACAGACTATGCATTTCCTTCCTGTTTCACAGTACTTCTTCAGGGCAAACAATTCAGGTATGTATCCAAGCTCAAAGCAAAACAAAACAACAAGTCACTCTCTCCAGGGTTCAACTATTTTTAAATCCTGCATCTAAATCCACCTTAAGATGGAAACATATATCGTACAAACGAGTGATTCAAATCAGATGCTCTCCACCGTAGTCAATTTATATATTCCTTTTTTTCACTTTAGTCATTTTGGAAAACCACAGTCTTTCTTCTATAAGTGGAAAGACAACAAGTTAATGTCGGTCCTTGCATTGCTACACCTACCAACGTTTTAGTGCTCCCTGTACGAGCAGGCAAAAAGACGTCCCACTGTCTCTTTCTGCACCTCAGTTGCTTCTTTCTACACTTCCCTTTCTTCTTTCTGTACCTCTCTTGCTTCTTTCTTTACCCCTGTTTCCTATTTCTGCACTAGTCTTCCCTCTTTCTGCATCTCTCTTGTGTCTTTGTGCATCTCTCTTGTCTCTTCGTGCGCCGCGCTTGTCTCTTTCGGCACTGTTTTTTGCACCTCTGTTGCTTCTTTCTGTACCCCTCTTGCTTCTTTCTGCATTTCTGTTCCTTCTTTCTGCACTTCTCTTGCCTCTTTCTGCACCTCTGTTGCTTCTTTCAGCACTTCTCTTGCCTCTTTCTGCATCACTCTTATCTCTTTATGCACCTCTCTTGCCTATTTCTACACCCCTGTTCCCTGTATCTGTACCTCTCTTGACTGTTTCTGCAACTCTCTAGCCTGTTTATGCAGTTCTATTGCCTCCTTCTGTACCTCTGTTGCTTCTCTCTGTACTTCCCTTACCTCTTTCTGTACTACTCTTGCTTCTTCTTTCTGTACTTCTCTTGCCTGTTTCTGCAACTCACGTGCCTCTTTCTGCACCTCTGTTGGATATTTCTGCACTGCTCTTGATTCTTTCTGCACCTCTCTTAAAATTGTCAGTATGCCCTCATCTCTTTCTGCACCCTTCTTCCTTCTTTCTGTACCTCCCTTACCTCTGTCTGCACTCCCGTCCCCTATTCTGCACCTCTTTTGTCTGTTTCTGCAACTTTCTTGCTTCTTTATGCACCTCTCTTGCCTATTTCTACACCCCTGTTCCCTTTATCTGTACCTCTTTTGTCTGTTTCTGCAACTCTCTTGCCTGTTTCTGCAGTTCTCTTTCTCCTTCTGCACCTATGTTGATTCTTTCTGCACTTCCCTTGCCACTTTCTGCACTTCTCTTGCTTCCTTCTGCACCTCTTTTGCATCTTTCTGTACCTCTTCTATCCCTTTCTGCACCCTCCTTGCCTCTTTTTGCACATCTGTTGGTTCTTTCTACACTGCTCTTGCTTCTTTCTGTACCTCTTTTGCAAATGTCCACATCCCTCTTGCCTCTTTCTGCACTACTCTTCCCTATTTCTCCACCTCTCTTGCTTCTTTCTGCACTTCTCTTGGTTCTTTCTGCACTGCTCTTGCTTCTTTCAGCACCCCCCTTGCAAATTTCTGTACCCCTCTTGTCTTTCTGGACCCCTCTTTCTACTTTCTACACCTCCCTTGCCTCTGTCTGTACCCCGTTCACTCTTTCTGCACCTATTTTGTCTATTTCTGAAACTTTCTTGGCCCTTGTGCAGAACTCTTGCATCCTTCTGTACCTTTGTTGCTTATTTCTACACTTCCGTTGCCTCTTTCAGCACCTTTATTGCTTCTTTCTGTACCCCTGTTGTCTCTTTCTGAACTTGTCTTCCCTCTTTCTGTACCTCTCTTGCTTCCTTCTGTACCCTTCTTCCCTTTTGGTCATTCCTTTTGCACATCACTAGCCCCTTTCTGCACTTCTCTTGCTTCTTTCTACACCTCTGTTGCTTCTTTCAGCAATTCGCTTGCCTCTTTCTGCACATCTCTTGCTTGTTTCTGTACCTCTCTTGGTTCTTTCTGTACCTCTGTTGCCTCTTTCTGCACTTCACTTGCTTCTTTATGCACCCTTCTTCCCTTTTTCTGCACATCTCTTGCCTCTTTCTACACTTCTCTCTCCTCTTTCTGCACCCTGCATGCCTCTTTCTGTACCTCTGTTGCTTCTTTCTGCACCATTATCACTTCTTTCTGTACCTCTCTTACCCCTGTCTGTACCCCTGTCTGCACCTCTTGTTTCTGTTTCTGCAACTCTTGTGCCTCTTTGTGCAGTTCTCTTCCCTTCTTCTGCACCTCTGTTTCCTTTCTGTGCACCTCTCCTATCTCTTTCTGCACTCCTCTTGCCTCTTTGTGCACCTTTGTTTGTTCTTTCTGCACTGCTCCTGCTTCTTTCTGCACCTCTTTTGCAAATTTCTCCATCCCTCTTGCCTCTTCCAGCTCTTCCTTATTTCTACAGCTCCTGTTTCTATCTGTACTTCTCTTGCTTCTTGCTGCACTGCTCTTGCTTCCTTCTGTACCTCTCTTGCAATGTTCTGCATACCTCTTGCTGCTGTCTGCATACCTGTTCCCTCTTTCCACACCCCTTTTGCCTGTTTCTGCAACTCTCTTGCTTCTTTCTGCACCTTTCTTACTTCTTCCTGTACCCTTCTTCTCCTTTTCTGCACCTCTCTTGCCTCTTTCTGTACCTCTTTTGCCTCTTTCTGCACATCTCTTGGTTCTTTCTGCACTTGTATTGCCTCTTTCTGTACCCCTCTTGCCTCTTTCTGCACCTCTTTTGCTCTTTTTTCACTTCTCCTTCTACTTTCTGCACTTCTCTTGCCTCTTTCTGCACCTCTGTTGCTTCTTACAGCACTACTCTTGCTTCTTTCGGCACCTCTCTTACCTCTTTCAGCACCGCTCTTTCCTCTTTCTGCAATTCTCTCACCTGCTTCTATATTCAAATGGGAAGTGCAAGCTGTCAAGTTTAAAGGTCTTAGTGCTCTCATGACTGAGGTATATGTCCATTTCCACATGTATTCTCACATGTGTTATGCATCTGAAGATGACAGCTTAACAAGCGGGTAGCTTCTCTAGAGGTGGTCAAATCTTGTAAGTTCTACTCTGTCATTCGGTTGCACATGCAAACATCTCTTATGTATATATGTGTTATAGAGTCCCTCAAATATACTATTGAATACCCATGTGCCCTGTATTGTGAGCAGAAAGAAATACATGCAACTTTTTAACACAAATGTATAGAGTATGCTGTTTGAAACACAGGTATTCAAGTGTTTGTATGTTAATATAACATGTCACTAGGTAAAAGCATAAATACACATGCATACCTTCACAAACTTGGTCAGACCTAAAACAGTGATATGCTTAGGATTGCTGTTTTATTTTTGGTAGGCCTAACATTCTGAGCAGTCGATTAATAGTGAACCATCAAGAAACAAGTGAGGTTTAAGAGTTCTTCGGAGAAGGATTAGTGATCAGGGTACTTTGTATGAGTCTGTTGTAAGGTACAGTCAAAGTAGGCCTCTTTCTGCACATCTGTTGCTTCTTTCTGTACATCTCTTGCTTCTTTTGTCACCTTTCTTCCTCTTTCTTGACTTCTCTTGCCTCTTTCTGTATTTCTTTTGTTTCTTTCTGCACATTTCCTCCTCTTTCTGTACCTCTCTTGTGTCTTTCTGCACTTCTCTTGCTTCTTTCTGCACTTTTCTTCCTCTTTCTGCACATATCTTACCTATATAGGCATAGTTAGAAATTAGCATTTAAAAAACCTTAGAAATTCACTGAAAAACCAGAGATTGCAAGGAAGTAATAGTTAGGGATTAATATTTAAAAAACTTTAGAAATTCACTGAAAAAACCACAGGTTTCAAGGATGTTATAGTTGGAAATTGTCATTTAAAAAACCTTTGAAATTCACTGAAAAAAGCATACGTTTCAGGGACATTATAGTTAGAAATTAGCATTTAAAAAACCTTTGAAATTCACTGACAAAACCATAGGTTTCAGGGCCATTATAGTTAGGAATTATCATTTAAAAACCATACAAATTCACTGAAAAAACATAGGTTTCAGGGACATTATAGTTAGAAATTGGCATTTAAAAAAACCATAGAAATTCACTGAAAAAACAACAGGTTTCTGGGATGTTATAGTTAATGCAGATTTTCCACAGTTTTAAAGTATAGAAAATCATGATTTTATTAAAGGCACGAAGGCTAATATTATGCATCATCTTTTATTACTCCTCAAACACAGCAGCAACATCATATAGAATTAGAACATTATAAAAACTCTAGAATGCCGGACATGCTTATAACCCAAGAACAGGCAGCCATCTTCCTCTTTTGTAGCTGCGAAAAAAACAAAGTCCCAAGAACCACAATACATCTTTTCTTCCTTAAACTTAGAATTCTTCTGACTTCTTTAAACTCCAAATGTTTCTTCTTCAATTTTAACCTATAAAACAAAAAACAAACAGTAGTAGGTTGGGAACAGCAGAGGGATAATATTAGCCTCCGTGCCTTTAATAAAATCATGATTTTCTATACATTAAAACTGTGGAAAATCTGCATTTTATGGCAAGGCCCGGAGGCCAATATTGCGGATGTTCAAAGTTCATCTAAGACTCTTTCCAAAACATTGTCCACAGGTTAAAAGTAAAACTTTCTAAAAGTTGAATCAGTTGACCAATCTGCAGCCTTCCTAATACCATTTAAACTGAAACCTTTCATAAATGCTTTACTAGCCATAGCTCCTCTAGCTGAATGTGACCCAAACACAGTAACATCCACCCCTGCCTTGAACATAACACTTCTTATCCATCTTGCCAAGGTAGGAGCAGAAACCGCCTTATATGGTTTCACATAGGAAATTAACAGCTGTGAACAATTTCCCTCTCTCAAACAAGAGGTTCTCTTCTCATATTCCTTCAAACATTTTTACTACACATAAAACACTCTCACCCTCCAAATATGGATAAAATATTGTCCTTGACATAGTCTTTGTTCTTTTCCTTAACTCAAAACAAACCTCTTCTGGCTGGAAAAACCTAGAATTAACCTCTAAAGCTCTAATATCGGAAACCCTTGTAAAGGAAACTAGACATAAAAGCATAGCCATCTTCCTAGTAAACATTTTTAAATCCAAACTTTAATTCTCTCCCCAACTCTCAAGCTCTCTCAACACCAAAGAAACTTCCCAGAGTGAATCATATTTCGCTTTAGGAGGAAGAACTACTCTTACACTCTTAACCAGTCTTTTAATCAAAACATGTTGATCTACAGGAATCCCATCCACCAAATCATGCTCAGCCGAAATGGCAGACCTACTCGAATTGACAGTATTATATGCTAAACCCTCATTAAATAGATCTGACAAATAATTTGCAACCTCTACCACAGGTGCCGATATGGGATCCAAACCCCTCTCAGTACACCAACCATTCCACTTTCTCCATGCTGATCCATAAACCTTTGATGTCCCACTAGACCTTGATTTTGATACAAGTTCCTCAGCTTCTTTTGATAATCCCTGCATTTGCCATGTTCTCCTGGAATCAACCATGCCATCAACCTTAACTGTCCCGAAACCACTAGATCGTGAATGTTTCCTTGAACATCCATCAAGATTTCCCTGTAATTTGGTAGAATAACAGGATACTCCACTAACAGATTCATTAAATCTGGAAACCATACCTGAGCCTTCCAATAAGGTGTTATCAGAACTATCTCTGCTCCCTCCTGACCTTGTTAAAAACTCTTTGAATCATTGAAAATGGTGGAAACGCATAATTCCTGCCTTCCTTCCAACTCTGAAGAAATTCATCTGCTCACTTCGCCTCTGGATCCGGTCTCCAACTGTAAAACTCCTTCAACTGAGTGTTCAATCTTTCCGCAAAAAGACCTAAACTGAAAGGACCCCACATCTTCTCTAAGCTCACAATAACCTCCCTTTGCAATCTCCAGCTGCTCGCATCCCTGAGGTATCTTGAATACCAATCCGCTTCTATGTTGTTCAATCCTGGTATGTACTGAGCCTGATCCATAATCTCCCTTTCCAAACAAAACTTCCGAAACTCCTTGGCTAGTTCCGCTAACCCTCTTGATCGAGGACCTCCCAACTTGTTCACATACCGAACTGCTGATAAATTGTCCATTTTCCAAAGCACACAACATCTCACCTGAACCTTCACAAAACTCTTTATCGCAAAGGAACCTGCCAGTGACTCCAAACAATTTATGTGCAAGCAACCTTCCTCCTTGGACCATTGTCCCCCTGTTGCAACTGTTCCACATCTCGCACCCCATCCGTACAGACTTGCATCCGACTCTATTTCTATTTCTGGCATCATTCCGAAAAATCGCCCATCCATTCCATGCTTCCAAACTCATCATCCACCAATCTAACTCCTCCAGAGTATCCTGATTCATCCTCACCCTCTGAGAATATCTCACATCCTTTCTTAAATGATAAGCTTTCAGTCTCTGTAACGCACGATACTGCAGAGGAGCTGGAAAAATTGCTTGAATCGACGACAACAGAAGATCCAGTAATCATTCTAACTGCCTCAGGGTAATCCAATCCACAGATTTCACTCTCTTTACCTCTTTCGTGAACTTTTTCACCTTCTCCATAGGCAACTTCAACACATATTCCAATGTCTGTATCTGAAAACCTAGAAACTTCATTTCCTGCATCGATTCCACACATGATTTCTCCATGTTTTCTACAAAACCCAGATCCTCCATAACCTTCACTGCAAACTCTGTCCATTCTTTTGCTAAAACTTTCTCCTCTGCCATAATCAAAATATCGTCCAGATGAACTATCAGACAAATACCACTTTATCTCAACCAAGCTGCTACAGGTCTCATTACTTTTGTGAAGCGCCATGGGGCCGACGTCAAACCGAATGGTAGACTCTTGAACCTCCAGCGTTTCCCCAACAATCTGAATTGCAGAAAGTCCCTTTGATTCTGACACATAGGAATCGTCAAATATGCATCCTTTCAATCCAACCTTGTCAACCAGTCTCCTTTCCTCAACAAATCTCTTAGCATGTGAATCCCTTCCATTTTGAAATGATTGTAAACAACTCACTCTCTTAGATTGATGACAGGTCTCATCTTTTTGTCTTTCTTCTCCACCAGAAATAAATTGCTTAAGAAACTGTTGTAATTCTATCTAGGACCCTAATTCGATATTCCTGATTTATGCCTTCATGTGGTTATAATAGATAATATCCTTATAAAGGCATAAGAATCATATCCATATTAAGTCATAGCCCATGCAGTCCAAATTAAGCAAGGCTACTTCCCCCGGCTCCTAGAAAGTACAACGAGTTCTGTAAACAAACCAAACCTCCAGCAACCTGGGAATTCCCCATGGCTTTTGTTTTGATTTGTCCTAGAACTCCTGTGAGTACTCTAAGAACGGCCAGTTCTTAGTGACATCTTTATTGACGTCTTATGTCCAACCTTACGTCAAACCCGGCACCTTTCAGGTATAAATATACCAATGTTGCCTTAAGCAAACACACGGTGGTTTGGAGCAGAGCGGCTATCTACTTGCCCGAGAGCCAAGCTGATGCGAGAGCCCACGGATGCCGCCACTCCCTTTTGACGCACTGAGAGAGACGCTGTCTTTTCTCCTGCCGAGAAATCCAGCTCCGGTGTTCTCAGCCGCCCTTGCGGGTTGCTGGGATATCGAGTCCTGAGAAAGAGATACCAGACCTCCTGCTTTCTATTACCCAGGTACGGAGCTGACTAAACCCTTGAAGAGAATTCTTGATTCAGATTCTTGGCAAAACCAACTTAACTTAAACTGCTACTTACTTACTCCTTCCCACGTATTAGGCTTAGGTCAGGTACACCGGGGTAGGCGTATTTAGAAGCACCAGTTGAGTACGTTAGTCAATGTATATTTGTATGTATATATTTTATCCATTTTAAAGTATCATATGGCTAAGAAACCATATCAATGCTTTTACAGTATTATTTTATAATACTCCTTTTACTGTACACACTTTACTTTATGCTAAGTATTGCAATTGTGGCAATTCATTTCTCTTGCATGAGAAAGAAGACTGCTCAATAAATAACACCTTTTATTGAAAACGCCCGTCTCTCTATTCTCTGCACTCTGGTGAAACTAAGTATGCACGATTGACTGAGTAAAATAGCTGTCTATTGTTTTCACACGACTCTAGAGATACACTCTTATTCTGAGGGAGCAAAGTTGTCATGTTTTATGGTTGTCAGAAGCTAATCCCTTTTTGTCTATCCAGGGAAGTTAAACTCCTCCCTGTTTATTCGAGAAAGTTTCTAGTGACCTCTGAGCTAGCTGGCAAAACTAATTAAGTCTAATATAGTCAGTAGAGACCTAGTCGACCTCAGTCCTACGTCTACACTGCTGTTTATATTATTCCAATGCGTAGAGCCTATTGGGAATATAGGAACTACACTACAAAACATCCTGGCACAGCCTTCGCCATCTCTATTGCGCCTTTCCTCTCCACTTCCTGCACCTCTTTTGTTACCAACTTCTCCATTTCCTTAGAAAATCTCAATTTTTTTTTAAACCTTTTCCTGTACCGGAATACTAATAAAATCTATTCTTTACGCAGCTACAGTTTCCAAAACTCAAGGATCTTGAGTGATTTCTTGCCATCTGGAAACAAA
Organism: Lissotriton helveticus; assembly: GCF_964261635.1. Lineage (NCBI taxonomy): Eukaryota > Metazoa > Chordata > Amphibia > Caudata > Salamandridae > Lissotriton > Lissotriton helveticus. The sequence continues at coordinate 1,214,112,449 of NC_136057.1, read as the reverse complement.
CTCTGCCGCCTAACTTTATTTCAGTATACAAAGGGTCTTGTAAAATCTTACCTGAGACTCCCCTGGGTCTTCTATCTGACTGTGAATTCCTTCTTCTTTCTCTCTGTCTTTGTGGGAAGAAACTCCCCATATCTGATCTCGAATTACCATATCCTCCTCCATATTTAGATCCATTGGGTCTATTACCTCTTCCAAAATTGCTTCTGGTAACTCCAAATCCTCGGCCGGGGAACCGACCCCGTGTTCGCCCGGCAAACCCAAAAACCCTTCCAATGTCCTTTTGGGCTTTTTTCAATGAGTTAAATGTCCCCACATATTTTGCCATGTCCTTGACAAAATCATCCCCAAATGGAAGACCGTCACTCTGCTCCCCTAATTCTTTACTTGCCAAATCTACAAGTTTAGTACCGATTTTGAATAAAATACTTTTCCTTCTCTCCAAGCACGAAGCCGCATTCGTATTGCCAGGCAAACAAATTGCCCTTTGCACCCACTGCCCCATTTCTCCAACATCCACACCAGTATTATATCTGTGAGTTTCTTCACACATATCAAAGGTTTTTGGCAAGTGTCCCAAGACATCCAATAACCTGTCTTGACAGCCTTTCAACCCTTTGTCTAATCCTCTCCTAGGATGTTTTCCACCTTTATTGATAAATGCCAACATTTTTTGGCCCAATTCTGGCGTGAATGCCACCTTGCTATTAAGACTAGGTCTCCGCCTTGTTCTCACGTCTTTAGGGATTTGCCTTCTAATCCAGTATCTTATGTATCTAGCCACATGTTCAATGGGAGACCATTAGGGGGACAGTGGATGTTGAATCAGTAAAGGGGCGAAAATCTCTTCGCCCTGTGGATCCACAAAATAACCAGCTTCTAACTTTATCTCTCCTTCATCCAATCTCCTTTTCTTAATCGGTACCTCCTCCACGTCTGACTTCTTCAAACTCGAACTACATGTCAACTCAACATCACCGCTGGTTAAACTTGAGTCACATGCTACTGCACTAGGTCTCCTCTTATGCACCTTTATAGCGCTTTCTCTGGCCTTTATAGCCAACCCTTTTTTAACCTTATGTTCAATTTCCTTCGCTTGTTTTACTTGTAAAACATGCCTTTTTTTCTCCTTCCTCTTAGCTTTCTCTCCAAACTTTCCTGCAAGTACCTCAATCTCTTCGGTAGTCCAGAAACTGTCTTCCTCACCAGACTTTTGTCTATTTTCCATTTTTTAATATTTTTCTCCAAAGAATTCTCAATTTTCTTATCAATTGAAGCACCTAATTCTCCAAACAATTTCTCCATATCATTTTTCATTCTCTCTTCCACATTTCCTTCCAAATTCTCCATTCTCTAAATATAAATTCTAGTCAACTCTAATTCGAATTCCAATAAACCACTTTCAACTTTATATTAACCCACTCACAATTTCAAACTGTCCAAAAAACCTTAACTTTTATCCAAAACCTCTTCTAAAAGCAACAAAACAAACACAATCCTCCGATCCTTCGTGATGAACTTTTAACCTGCGTCTGACTGAAACTAACTTTGTTCAGTCAGACGCTAATAAAAAAAACAAAATATGGCCGCCATCATTGCTACTTTAAACCATACATACTGCCCAATTTACTAAATTGGCCACCGCACGCTGCGTGCGTACGGCGGCTCATCCAACTCAAGTTTCCTTCCCCAAGCGCTCAACAGAACGCCGAGAGGAAACTCAGAGACTCAACTGCTCTGAAGCGCTGGAGCGTCTCAAAAGCAGCGCTCGAGCCCTGCGCGTGAAGTCTTCTGACTGAAGTGATGCGCTCCTTCTCCCTCACGCGCCCACATTCAAACAATGCCAACCATGATAACAACGCTAGCGGGGCCTTTTTATCTATTTCATGAAACCTAATTACATCTGAAAACAAGCGCTACGCTTCCTCTTAAAAATACTGAAAAAGCTTCTTCCTTAATAAACATTTCATAAAAAATTACATTTTGGATCTTATTACTAAATTAATTTTAGATCCCAAACATTCTTTATATATTTATTTACCTTACTATCTAAATACACTCCATTAATACTATAATTATTTTATAAAATCTATTAATTAGACTAATATAACACAGTTAGAAATAAAATGAACTTAACTCGTGTTTGAGCAGCAACAAAAGAGGAAGATGGCTTCCTGTCTTGGGTTATAAGCATGTTCTGCGTTCTAGAGTGTTTATAATGTTCTAATTCTATATGATGTTGCTACTGTGTTTGAGGAGTAATAAAAGATGATGCATAATATTGGCCTTTGGGCCGTGCCATAAAATTGCACATTTTACTCGTACAAAACAATAGAAATTCATCCGTTATAGTTAGTTGAGGTAACTATAACATGCACCACCGCAATGCACTGCTGATGTCATTACATGTTACATCACTCATAACATGGTCAGTGATATCACTGAAGACATCACTGATGATATCTCAAATTACATCACTGATGACATCACTGATGATGACATCATCCATGTGAAAACCAGATGTACCTCCTCACACCCCAATATAACCTTTGATACAACCACTCTAAAAAACAGACTTCCATTCTCGAAAACATATACACACCAATACCAGTTACTACATACCCACTCACTGATTCCTAGGTGTACACACACACATCCACTTATACATGCAGTCACTCATCAATACTGCAGTCACTCATCAATACAGCCTCTATCATACGTACACATACACCCATACAGACACTCACACACTGCCACTCACCCATAGAGTTACTAAACCAGCTAGTCAGTTATGCAAAGAATCAATCACACTCCCCTTTACTCACCTACACAGTTATACAACACACCACCTCACTTTTTTATAGAGATACTAACACATACTTACTCTCTTATACAATCACTGACAAAAGCACACACTCATCCGTACAGCCACTCTCACATTCACTCGCGCTCACATGTAACATTTATATACTCCAATACTCACATATACTGCCTTTCACATATGTAGTTACTCACCCATGTACCACTGAAACATCCATTCACTCACCAACACAGCCATATGCACACTCACCCACCCATACAGCCCCTCACAGACACACTCCTGAACCCATACACCCAGTGAAACACCCACTCAAACATCCATGCAGGGAGTCAACCATACCTCACCCACACAGACACTCAGGCTCCCATTCAGGTACTCACACAAGCAATCAAAAACCCATATAGACACTCATGTAGATGCTCACCAACCCAGGCAGCCACTTATAAACCAACTGACAGACTGATACATACATTCATACAGATTAGTCAGTCACCCATGTATTAGTAAGACACATTTAATCACTGAATTATACAGTCAGTCATGCACCTACTAAATCATCTCATACACCCACTCATTCTTCAATACACCTTGGCATATATATATATATATATATCAAATATATTTACACTTTTTAGAAACACTCAGTCACTGGATGATGTCATCAGTGACGTCATTTGAGATGTCATCAGTGATGTCAATGACCTTGTCATGAGTGATGTCATATGTGATGTCATCAGCAGTACATTGCGGGGTTAGCTCAACTAACTATAATGGCTGAATTTCTCTGGTTTTGTACAAGTGAAATGTCCAACTAACTATAAAGTCCCTGAAACCTATGTTTTTTTGTGTGAATTTCAAAGGTTTTTTAAATGCTAATTTCTAACTATAACGTCCCTGAAACCTATGGTTTTTTCAGTGAATATATATATTGATGATATATTTATGGTTTGTAAAGGTAAGGATAGTAGTGCCCAAAAATGTGTGGAGGAAATTAACTATAACAACTTGAATTTAAGCTTCTCAGCACAGATGAGTAGAGAAAATATCTGCTTTCTCGATGTAGAAGTATTCATTGTTAACAATAAGATATAAACTAGACTACACAGAAAGATAACTGCTGGGAACACAGTATTACATGCCTCAAGTCATCACCACACTCATTTGATTAACAGCATCCCATACGGGGAGATGCTGCGCATTCATAGAATTTGTAGCTCTGTCACTGAGTGCAGATTGGCCCAGATACAAAGTAGGGATAGGTTCCTGGTCAGGGGCTGTTCCAAAAAAATGCTCAATAGGGCTATGAACAGAACTGCCCATATAGATCAATCCAAAGCACTCACTAAAACCAGTAACAAAGATTTTGATGATAAACATGCTGAGTCCCCCACCAGACTGATCCTTACGTACAACTTACAACACAAAGTCCTACGTAAAATGATTAATAAGAACTGGGCTTTCTTGCAAAGTGATTGAGCAGTCAGGTCACACGATTCCCCTGTATTAGCTTTAGAAAGGCTCGTTCTATGAGCAATTCCCTAGTTCAAAGCAGCCCAGAGGTGGTGAGACCCAAACACGGTTGAGTTCTAGGAAAGGAATGTAAATATGGGTTAACAAAACTAGTTATATAACACCATTCAAACCCAATCCGGTACCTATTATCAAAAGTCTCAATTGCCAAACAGAATACGCTGTTTACGTGCTGGAGTGCTCATGTAACTTGCAATATGTAGGAAGCACACAACTGCAAGTATATAAATGAGTGCTCCAGCACCAGAGGGCCATCACAAACAGCAATGTCACTTACCCGGTTGCCTGACATTTTAAGGAACATCATGATAGCAAATTAGAATATCTGAGATACTTTATCTCAAGTACGATTCTTCCCCAAAAACAAAGAGGCAACTGGGAAGCCATGCTCAGGAGACTTGAGACTAGGTACACCCTAGAACTCGACAGTAAAATACCCCAGGGTCTGAATTTGAGCGAAGATTTTTATACATGTCTGTGACTGATTTCAATTGCTTTTAAATTATGTTTTAAGTATGATCTTATACTCATTTAGCTGCTGCCACAAGATAACCCGTTTTAGCTTTCATTTTCTATTTTTCGTACATTTGCACTTTATTAAGTCACAGCTCTGATTTCTATATGTGACTTTTTTGCACTATCTGCACATGCACGTTAGGCAATTCTAGCCATAGAAACTTCTTTAATTAAGGCCCATTTGGGCAGGACTTGGATTAATCAACTGCATTTGTACCCCTTACTGCACAACAATATTATCAGTCCTGATTCAGTACTCATACATGGTCTGCACACTGGTATCAGGGCCAACTAACTGATTTATGGCAAGGTTTCAGGATTGAACATTGTTTCTAATTCTTGTTCACAACATTTTTGCAGTGAAATACTTGTTTAGCCTGTTCTTAGCATCTTTTTAAAATTGTAAAGTGTTTGCTTTACCTATACTTGGTTTTAAATATTTATGAACTGTTTTAAATATTTTACCAACCTGTGCTTTTTATTGTGTATATTAATGATAATCATGATATATTTATCTCTGTTCATATATGCATTCAGGACATTACAGTGTCTTTTTAAGCTATTTAATATAAGTCTCTTCTAGGTCTATTATACCAATGCATTTTTAAAACTATCACGTGCTAGTACTGTCACTTTAAATATATGAAAGCACTTTACATGAGCGGCATGTGATCAAGGGCACTGAGTTGCCCGAAATGCATCATGGCGGTGGTGCAGGGGGTCCACAAAATAAAGTACATTTGCACCAGTAACAGGTCTGCATTTGTCATCCTTTGGCAGAAAACTCTACTTGGCGAAGTAAGGTACATATATATATATATATATATATATATATATATATATATATATATATATATATATATATATATATTATATATATATCCGCTCCAACAGTCCCTCCCCGCAATGCTCGGGAAACAGGAAGCAGCACTCCAAAGATAGGGTTTCACAAAATTTAATCTCACAAAGCGCTTTCGGCACTCGGCCTTCCTCAGTTATGAGACAGAGAGAAGTTTCAACCATCATACATTTAAACCTTTACGTTGCGTAAATAAACATAAAGAAGGGACTCAGAAATAAAACGGCGTCCGCCATCTTTGAATGGGTTTGTTTGTGTATACACATGAAAGCATAGTGAAAAACGAATGTATCAACTTATAATATACATAAACCAATGTTCTATACTCCAAGCTCAATATGGCTAAGATCTATATACAATGCAATCAATTTTACGTTTATCATCACATTATTAAGCCCAGGATGGGCATAAACCATTCCATGTGTCGTCACTTCATCACGCCCAAAATGGGCATAAGCCATTCATATGTCTGCAACGTGATACAACCCTCGATTCATATTATAATTCTTGCTGAAAATCAGATCATCACCGATATGGATAAGATCAACAGAAAAAGCAATGATGCAGTCAATCCATTCAGGTCAAACACTATAAAGTAGCAAAATAGCAATCATCATACTAAATGAACCGCTAAGTCCTCATGCATATTTAGTCCAGTAGGTGTTTTACTTAACAAATCTATGATGTACCGTGATTCCAGTCGCCTTAACTTCAAGAGTCTATCTCCGCCCCTAGCACTTACAGGGACAGAATCCAAGCAGAAAAAGGTTAGTAATTCCCTGTTGCGTGCATGCTCTTTGTCAAAGTGTCTTGCAACTGGGTAACTTACATCTGCATTCTGTATGGCTCTCTGGTGTTCTAAGATTCTTAGTTTCACCGGATTAGTTGTGCTGCCCACATACCTTCTGCCACATGGACATGTGAGACAGTACACAACGTAAGGCGTGGTACATGTGAGGAACTTTTGTATTCTCTTCGGTTCTTTAACACCAGGTATGCTGTATTGAAGGGTGCGTTTACTCCCTTTACACGCCTTACAGCGTCCACAGGGAAAGAAACCCTTCATGGGTTCTGTTTTGGGTTTGGGCTTCAGTTCTTCATGGTGGCTGTGAACCAAATAGTCTTTTATTGCTCTGGCTTTCCTGAAAGTTACTAGAGGATGTGAGGGCAGATCTTGTTTTATAACATTATCCGTCATCAGGATAGTCCAATGTTTGCGCAAAATGCGTTTAATGTCATTGGAATTTCTAGAGTAGGTGGTTATAAGCCGAAATTGTCCAGTATCAACATTTTTAACAGGCGTTTTTTCTTCTAGCAACTTACTCCTTTCTAGAGTCTCCACTTTGCTTAAGGCTTGTCTGAGTACCCCTGTCATGTACCCCCTTGCTTTAAACCTTTGTATGCAGTTGCTAGCAGCTTTTCTGAACTCATTTTCTTTAGTATTGTTCCTCTTTACCCTCAACAGTTCACCATACGGTATACTCTTTACCAGGCTCTTGGGATGTCCGCTGGTGGCATGCAGCGTAGAATTGCCAGCGGTAGCCTTCCGAAAGAGCTTGGTGTGGAGACTGCCATCCTCAACAAAAACAGTCAAATCTAAGAAATTAACTTCCGTTTGGCTGATTTCTCCTGTGAATCTCAAATTGTTATTATTGTTATTGAGTACCATTAGATACTCTTCAGCTAGTTCCACTGACCCTTCAATGATAATAAACAGGTCATCTATGTAACGATGCCAACATTTTACCAGATCGTTCCATTTCTTGTTGACTTGAGACCAGGCCACCCGCTCTTCCCAATGCCCCACGAATAAATTCGCGAAGCTCGGGGCCGAACAATTGCCCATCGCTACACCTGTTAGCTGTTTATAGAGATTCTTTCCAAATAGAAAAATGTTATTGTTGAGACAGAATCTGAGAAATTCCATCAACATCTTATTGTGTTCATAGTACTTCACTGGTCTGCTCTCCAAGAACCAGGAAATAGCTAGAAGTCCTTCATCATGTGCAATACATGTGTATAAACTCGCAATGTCAATAACCATCATGGTATACCCCTCAGTCCAATTCATTTGATCAATACAGTTCAAAAAGTGTTTCGTATCTTTTAGATATGATTTGAGATTGACTACATGCGGAGAAAGAAAAAAGTCAACATATATAGATAGATGTTCTGTTAAGCTGCCCTGGGAAGCTACAATAGGCCTCCCAGGGGGATTCACCGGATCCTTATGTATCTTGGGTAGATAATAAAAGGTCGGAGTCACCGGGTTCAAGCATCTCAGAAACAAATGTTCATCACCATTAAGCATGTTACTATTATACCACTTCAGTATCATATCGTGGTACTCTTTTATGCTGTCGTTGTATATTGATTCGTTGACCCTCATATATGTGTTTGGATCATTAAGCTGTCGCAATGCTTCTTGCTCATATTGCATTTTAGTCAACAGTACTATGTTGCCCCCTTTATCAGAGGGTTTACACACCAAGGACGAATCATCACAAAGCTTTTTAAATGCCACTTGTTGTTTATTGGTGAAGTTAAACCTGCCATGTCCAGATTGATGTTTCCTTCTGAGAGATCTTAAATCCTGAATTACTGCTTCAGAAAAAGTGTCTATCGCATCCGTTCCCATTACTGGCATGAAAGTAGATGTAGGTTTAAAGTTCGTGGCTCCCCCTCTCTGCTGTACTTCCATATGTGTCACCATTTGTGTATCTCTTAAGTTGACGATATCATCATCCTCCACCTCTCTTCTCAACTCTTCTAGGGATCTTATTCCTGCCAGATCTCTGCATAGTAGAGTGCTCTCTTCAATGTTACCAACAGCCGTTGGTTTGGGTAGGGGAGGTTTCAACTTAAAGTATTTGTACAGTTTCAGTTTGCGGGTGAACTTAAACAAGTCTATGCGTGTCTGTGTAAACTCAAAGTTTCTCTCAGGGCAAAAGGTGAGTCCCAATTTTAAGATATTTTGTTCCTCGGTAGTCAAGATTTTGGGTGTCAAGTTGACAATAGTCAAATTGTCTTTAGTGTCTACGTTTTCTTCTTGTAGGCATTCTTCATGCTTCTTGTTAAAGGTGGCGAGCCCACAATGTGTACGGCTCCAGCCCCCCCTCCTCGTCTTCCTCGTCTATTTATATTCCAACCTTGCTCTCTCCTGCTGACAAAAAGAGTGTGACACTGCTCCGGGGTCATAAGAAGTAGCTTTATTTCTGTTAAAACGCTGGCATTAAAAGTTTCTGGAAACGCAGGACAGACGCATTTCCGCCTTCAATGGCTTCATCAGTGCCCATTTCAGATAATCTCTTGTTATTCCTAAGGGTCTTTTCAAATGTTCTTTTAACAATGACCACTCCCAGTCATGTGATCATATGCCCCTCCTTTACCTTGCAGGTGCAGGCACCTCGCGTTCCTTTCACCACACAGCTGCATTCTGGTTAGTGAAGTCCTCCATAGGACCCCATGAAGTAATGGACCTTCCTTTAACATCGGTTGATGCTCCAAACATTGTTGGCTGGTGACCCCACGCCGGATGTATGACGTTACAACGCATACTTTTACCAAGCCTACCATTACCACGCATTTTTTACAACGCAGGATCCATGACAACGCATACCATTACCACGCATGTATTTACAACGCATATACCTTTACAACGCATACAATTACAACGTAAGTATTGGTAAGTATATAATATTTTTTAATATTTAATTTAATTAAAATTAATATAATGTAATTTAATTTAATTAATTTAATTTAATTTAATTAATTTAATTTAATTTAATCAATTTAATTTAATGTAATTTAAAATTAATTATATTTAATTTTTACACTGTACCCTTTTACACAAAAACCCAAAACTGACCCTGAACCCAAAAAATACCCCTTTTACCCAAAAACCTAAAACTGACCTTGAACCCTAAAAATACCCCTTTACCCAAAAACCCAAAACTGACCCTGAACCCAAAAAATACCCCTTTTACCCAAAAACCCAAAACTGACCCTGAACCCTAAAAATACCCTTTTACCCAAAAACCCAAAACTGACCCTGAACCCTAAAAATACCCCTTTACCCAAAAACCCAAAACTGACCCTGAACCCTAAAAATACCCCTTTTACCCAAAAACCCAAAACTGACCCTGAACCCTAAAAATACCCTTTTACCCAAAAACCCAAAACTGACCCTGAACCCTAAAAATACCCCTTTACCCAAAAACCCAAAACTGACCCTGAACCCTAAAAATACCCATTTACCCAAAAACCCAAAACTGACCCTGAACCCTAAAAATACCCTTTACCCAAAAACTAAAAACTGACCCTGAACCCTAAAAATAACCCTTTACCCAAAAACTGAAAACTGACCCTGAACCCTAAAAATACCCCTTTACCCAAAAACTGAAAACTGACCCTAAACCCTAAAAATACCCCTTTACCAAAAAACTGAAAACTGACCCTGAACCCTAAAAATACCCCTTTACCCAAAAACTGAAAACTGACCCTGAACCCTAAAAATACCCCTTTACCCAAAAACTGAAAACTGACCCTGAACCCTAAAAATACCCCTTTACCCAAAAACTGAAAACTGACCCTAAACCCTAAAAATACCCCTTTACCCAAAAACTGAAAACTGACCCTGAACCCTAAAAATACCCCTTTACCCAAAAACCCAAAACTGACCCTGAACCCAAAAAATACCCCTTTACCAAAAAACCCAAATAATATTTTTAATAAAATAATATACTTACCAATACTTACGTTGTAATGGTATGCGTTGTAAAAGTACCTGCGTTGTAAATACATGCGTGGTAATGGTATGCGTTGTAATGGATCCTGCGTTGTAAAAAATGCGTGGTAATGGTAGGTCGTGGTAAAAGTTGCGTTGTAAAGGTTGTATACCCCCCACGCCGTTACAGACATGTGGAAGGTAAGGCCGTCCTTAGTCCCCCTTCTCAGGCAAACATTTTTACATCCTCTCTCCCCATACTGGCGATAGGCTCCTTGTGGAAGTATGGCGCCTGGGGGGGCGACGCGTTACAGTTGCATGCAAACCCTTTTTGCAGGTACACCGAGTAGCTCCATATCGAGAGGACGTATCACTAAGCCAGCACCTGCTAGCTGGAAAACATTCCAACCTTGCTCTCCCCTCCTGAAGATAAGAGTGTGATACTGCTCCAGGGGTCATAAGAAGTGGATTTATTTCTGTTAAAGCGATGGCATTAAAAGTCTCTGGAAACGCAGGGCAGGCACGTTTCCGCCTTCAATGGCTTCTTCAGTGCCCATTCCAGATCATCTCTCGTTGTTCCTAGGGGTCCTTTCAAATGTTCTTTTAACTATGAGCACTCCCAGTCATGTGATCATAGGCCCCTCATTTACCTTCCAGGTGCAGGCACCTCGCGTTCCTTTCACAGCACAGCTGCATTCTGGTTAGTGAAGCCCTCCATAGGAGCCCATTAAGTAATGAACCTTCATTTAACATCGGTTAATGCTCCAAACATTATTGTCTGGTGACTACCACGTTGTCGCAGACATGTGGAAGGTAAGGCAGTCCTTAGTCCCCCTAGGACGGCCTTATATATTATGTATATATATATATATATATATATATATATATATATATATATATATATATATATTACCTACTGGCGGTCGCCAGTAGGTATATATAGTTAGGATTTTTTCTCTATGGGTTTTTTGAAAATTCTATGTCTAATAACTTTGGCGTTTGTGGACGGAATCGGCTGAAATTTTCAGGAAAATGGCACATTTTGTTTCTGAGCAGCCCTTAAAAATTTGGGGGGGGTTCGTCCAGTGGGGGCCGAGAAAAAAGGGGGGTCCCAAAACGTGTTTTTAACATTGAGTTTTCCATAGGGCGGTTGGCCTCACTTTTAGCCCGAACGGCTGAATGGATTTGCACGAAACTTGGCAAAATTGTAGGGACTGGTAGCCCGATGTGCCTTTTGTAGGTCTCAATATATGTGCTCCAGTGGATTTTGAGAAATTAACGTTTAAAAAAAGATATATATCTGTAACAGCGGACCGGTTAGCGCTCTGGTTCGCGGACTTTTCGCGCAACGGAGCTTTGTGAAGCGAAGCTGATTGGTTCTCCGGCGTCTGTCAACATTCCAAACAGTCCGTAGCGGCCGCCATCTTGTCTCTCGGTAGGATCGAGAGACAAGAGGAGGTCAAAACAAAGGGGGAAATAACTATAAGGGGGCATAGTAGATCCTCGCTGACCCCCTAGGTTTGATGTGGAGGTTTTAAAAGGGCCCCGCGGGGCAAAAAAAAACCAAAATAATAATAATCGAACAGCTGAATGGATTTGCACGAAACTTGGCAAAATATTAGGGACTGGTAGCCCGATGTGCCTTTGCTAGGTCTCAATATATGTGCTCCAGTGGATTTTGAGAAATTAACGTTGAAAAAAAGATATATATCTGTAACAGCGCTCCGCTTCGCGTACTTTTCGCGTTACGGAGCTTTGCGAAGCTGATTGGTTCTCCGGCGTCTGTCAACATTCCAAACAGTCCGTAGCGGCCGCCATCTTGTCCCTCGGTAGGATTGAGAGACAAGAGGAGGCCAAAGCGAAGGGGGAAATGACCATAAGGGGGCATAGTAGATCCTTCCTGACCTCTTAGGTTTGATGTACCATTTTGCCAAGTTTGGTGTAATTCCGTTCAGCCATTCAGGCTGTAGACGTATGTAAATGTCCTATGGAAAATTGCATGGGGAAAACACATTTGAAAGTGTTGAAATTTAGAACCAATTAAAATGTTACTTTGGTTTTGTATTTGTGTGTGATGAAAGTTAATTGGTTATGTATATATGTCAAATGAGAGGAAACCACAGCCATTTTGTGATACTACTGTCTGAGGTACATTTGTGAGGAATTTTTGGTGGTGAATTTCTGGTGTTTGATTTACACAGTACTAACACTTCTGCTACTTTTAAAAAGGTGAGTTGTTAATTTGTAAGGGGAACTATGTTGTACACTTGAAGATAATTTGAAAAATGTTTTCTGTTATTTATTTGCAGTCCTTCTGTTATACTAAATACTTGATGAAGTTAGTTTTATATTATGTATTACTAAAAACGATAAATGAAAGTGATTATTTTTTTCTGCAATTTACAGCAAGCAATTTCAAAATAAAATGGCTCACAATGAAGAGACCGTGGCAATTTCTTTTGAATTGTCCACTACATTGATTGAAATTGAGAGCACCAATAATGAAATATTGTCACAAGGAGGACATGACTTGTATGATTCCATTAGATTGATTGAAATGGACAGCACCAAGAATGAAATATTGTCACAAGGAGATGACTTGAATGATTCCACTACATTGATTGAAATTGAGAGCACCAATAATGAAATATTGTCACAAGGAGGAGATGGCTTGTATGATTCCATTAGATTGATTGAAATGGACAGCACCAATAATGAAATATTGTCACAAGGAGGAGATGACTTGAATGATTCCACTACATTGATTGAAATTGAGAGCACCAATAATGAAATATTGTCACGAGGAGATGACTTGAATGATTCCACTACATTGATTGAAATGGACAGCACCAATAATGAAATATTGTCAGAAGGAGGAGATGACTTGAATGATTTTTTTGATCAATCTCTTGATGGCGAATTTATCGAGTGTTTGGAGACCATAGAGTTACAAGAATCATCATTGCAGACTTTTAATGAGGAGATTCCAGATGAGATGATTGAAGAGGAAATTACTGATGAGGACATGTTACTAGTTGTTTCAAATTTAGAAAATTCTGAAGAATAAATTTATATTTAGAAATCAAAAATTGTTTGAGACATTATTTATTTTTATTTTTAATTTATGAGGTTGTAGCGAAGTGATTGTAGTATAAAATGAGACTTATAGTATAGAGTGCAACATTTTTATGTTACATGGTAAGTTTACTCATATTTACTTCCCTTCTGCCACTATATTATCTCCAATGTGTATTTGACATGTCTTCTTCATCTCCGGCCTCCTTTCTCTCACTGTGTGTCTCCGATGCATCTTATCGCTGGTATTTTGTGTAATTACAGAAGAGAGTAAAATAAAATAGTTCGGAACGTGAAAAGGGGGCAAAGTAGAGTACTCCTCACCCCCTAGGCCTTTTTAGGCGGTCCTAAAAGGATCAGTTTCTGCTTTCCTGAGAGATTATGGTATGAGTTCCATATACCACAATAACTTGCATTACAACATTCAAGATATCTATCTCCTATTACCAACTTTTGGAGATATTCGCGCTAAGCGCGAATATCTCCAAAAAGTAACACCTGCCCTGAGCAGTTCTTAGCCATGTTATCCAATGGGAGGTGGATAACATGGCTAAGAGTATTAGCTCGGTAATGCATGAATATCGCTGAGTTTTTAGCGATATTCATGCATTGCGGCCGTTTATTATCGCATTTGCGATAAACCTTGATAATAGTAAGGTTTATCTTCGATAATTTCTGACGATGCTTAGTGGTAAAAAATTGGTTGGTAAGCATCGTTAGCGATAAATATCGCTTAACTTTGGTAATATGCCCCAACGTCTGTTAACGTTCGATTCGAAGGAAATGAGGAAGTGTTGAAAAACATTGTCTGCGCCATCTTGCCTTTTTTGAAATGCCACACTTTTGTCGTGCACGGCAGCCATTTTAGATGTCTTGACCAGACCCACTCTCTGCACGCTGTCGATTCGTAGCATGGCTCCTCACCCTCGTAAGCATCTCCCCCAGGCACTGGTCACCACCGCTCTCTGTCTTATGCATGGGCAATAAACCTTCCCCCATCTGCGCTGCTCTTCCCTGAGAATCACACTCTGTGCCCGCCCGACACCTCCCTTTCGCCCTATTCACTACCGCACCCTCTGACACTCCTCTTCCTCTGTGTCCGAATGTCCAGGCCGGTCCTAGGCTATCAGCTAGCCCTGCAGATGTAGTTTATGGCCCCAGCTGTAAAGAATCACCCCTCTTCAAAGGAGTTATAGTAGATCAAGGCCCACACCCGATGTGATCCGTCACAGCACACGCGTTCCTACTATCTGAAAACCATCCTGTATTGTGATTGGGGAGGGGACCGATCCTGAAGCGGAAGATTCCAGGAATGACTCTTTGTACATCAAAGTTTTTACAATTATGTGTCACATTAAAAATATATAGCACTCCAACAAAGTAGTAGGAATATAAAACTTTAATAACATATAAATATATACAACAAAACAAAAACAGTAAAAACATTTAAACAACGAAGAGACCGTGGCAATTTCTTTTTAATTATCCAATAGATTTATTGAAATTGACAGCACCAATAATGAAATATTCTTGTCAGTAGCGGTCTGTTGTGCGAATAGTTCCAAGGCAGCAGAACGCGCTGAAATCTAGATGGCACGAAAGTGATGTCTAGTAAGTTGCCGCCCAGCAAAAAACGGCGTGGGGTGCCGCGGGGGTGAGTGAGTCCAGTAGGCACCACAGCTATTCTTACCGGCATTGCAGAATTACTGCTGGGGACAATGCCTGTGCTGTAGCAGGGTCACAGCAGAAACAAAAAGGATTCTGTTGAAGATGTTGTTGGTTTTCAATTTGAAAACAGTTCTGGTGTCAACTGCTATGCTAATGTAGTGGTTAATGTTTTGTTTTCTCTAGAAAATGTAAAAGAGGGGGAGGCAGTCCAAAGTTCCGTTAAAAGGGCAAAGGAAAGGATCGGTGGTTTGAACTATCAGTCAAAAAGGGGAGGGGGTGCAATAATTTTTCCTACCGGGTCACACTGTGCTTTCACCGGAAGTAAGGTCTGCAGGATTGTAGTAATTCAAAGTGAGGCTGGCGCCAGCATGGGAGCGCCGACGTCCCGCGGATACAGTTTCGTCACTCCACGGGCGATCATGGCAGTCATTCCCCATCGGGGGTCGGAGACTCCCGCGGCTCCTCTAGAATCTTCAAGGTCGTGGAGGACTACGGTGGTGGAGTCAACCAGTGACCGGGCCATTTCTTTATGTTGGGCCCGCTCTTGCCAGGTCGACCGCCATTTTGAGAGTTCGGCAGCTACCGGCGATCGCGGGGTCACATGAGCGGACGGGCTCCACCCTGCCGGGCGAGACGTTGCAGCATGGCCACAGTGGAAGAACCGTTATCTAGGTCGTTCCGAAACTGTGCAGCACTGTAGTTGTTAGGATGCCACCGCCTGGAGCGCTGAGGGTGCAGCTGGGAAGCCTCCACCTGGGGAGGCGGGAGAGGCCTGTTCGCACCGTCTCTCCCTCCCAGTGCACCCCACGGCGTCTCGCTTGAGATTTGTTATGGCCGGACCAGGCGATGAGGACGAGGGGGGGGTCGGAGGCATGTGCAAGACATCCCCCTCCAGTGTTGTCGCAGCCATTATAAAAGAAAGAAGTGTCCCGTCCGTCTTCGGGCCGGGCTTCCGGTGGATGTCGGCCGGACGCCCCTGGCTCTGGCCCCATGAACGGGTTTCTTGGTTTATCGGCTGCAGCCGGATCCCGTCGGCCTCGGCCCCCCGACCGTTGGTGGTCGGACCGGAAGAGCATGTGGCGGGACTACCTGCAACTCTCAAGGGCCACCGCGGCCGGACTGGGAGAGAGAGGGGAGGGTCGAGGAGACATTCCCCCCCCCCTGCAACTGTTCAGCGTTGTAAAGGCAATCCCCTGGCCGGGTCCCGCTGGTCTCGGCCTCTCCTCCGGCTACACCCTACGTTAGGATCTCCTGGCCGAGGCGTGGCAGCAGGACCTGCCTTATATGGGCTGCTCCCGGCTGGGCGTAGCCGGAACCCTGCCCCACCTTGGAAGTTTCCAGAGTGGGGGTGGATGTTCTACTGACTTGCATTTTCCCTAGTCTATCGATTTTTTTGGCGTGGCAGGCGGTGGGACAGCGAGGGGTGATTTGGTTTCTCTTACTGTTTTTCTGGTCTCTCACCACTGGCATAGTTTTAACGTTTTCTTGTTTCTAGGACATTAATAGGTTTTATCATTACGTTATGTTATCGTTTCTTTGTTCGTTGTTTAATAAAAGTTCATGTTCATCAGTGGCCTACTGATTTTCGTTTTCCTATTTTTTTCTTTCCAGGTTGTTTCATGGTAAAGTTTCTGTTAACAGGATACAGTGATCACTTCGTTATTATTGCATATGTCCTTTTCACTAGGGGTGCTCTCTGGTCGGGCCAGATGACGTATCTCTAGTAAATGGTCCGGGTGAAAAAGGTGCATCAATCAGTGGGGAGTAGATAGGCATGACAGATTACAACGGGGGAGAACGGTCCGCATTACGTACCCTTTCACTACTTGCAAAGATTTTCCTACGTTTATTTGCAAACAGGGAATACCTCCAAAAAGAACTAATTCCCAAACAGTCAATGTTCGGACAATCAATCAATCAATGAGGAATGAAATAGGTACGACGTGTTAAAGGCTTGCGTTACCTACCCTTCACTATCTGCAAAGGGAGATAGAATATTCCTATTCTTCCTCGTTTGCAGGTAGAGAAGATCGTTAAGAGAATTAACTTCGAACAATTCAATGCTCGATTGAAACAATCAACAAGGGGTACTGTGAACACAAATGAACGCCGCTTATATACATACGCATTGCTATTTTCAACAGGTTGTTCCTAATGTTTCTATTTTAGCGAGGTCAAAAGAGATCCCATTAGTGGCCTACTGATTTTGCTCGATTCCTTTTGTTTTTTTACACGATTTTTCGCTATCTGCAAAGACTAAACAGAGTATTGCGACTCTGTGCTTGTTTGTAAATAGAGAATGAACCAAAGAGAACAATCAATCAAATGGAGAGAGAAGCAGGCACGACGGATTACAAAGGGGGAAAGGGCTGCGTTAACTACCCTTCACTATCTGCAAAGAGAGAGTACTCCTAATAGAAATGAGGGGTGGGGGGCAGCAATCAAAGCAGATCAGTGTGCATAAACACGAAAAAAAAAATTCTTACCACGTACTTGACATTCGACAGCTTATGATATTTGCTATTAAAAAACCATTGAAATTCACTGAAAAAACCATAGGTTATAGACCATATATAGTTAGGAATTAGCATTTACAAAACCTTGAAAATTCACTGAAAAAACCATAGGTTATAGACCATATATAGTTAGGAATTAGCATTTAAAAAACCTTATTTTACTCACACAAAACCATTGAAATTCCATATATAGTTAGTTGCACTAACTATATATTGCGCACCCGCAATCCACTGCTGATGATGTCACATATTACATCATTCATGACATGGTCAGTGACATCACTGATGACATCACTGATGACATCTCAAATGACATCACTGATGACATCTCACTTGACATCAATGATCACATCACTGATGATATCATTCATGTGACAATACAATGCATCTCCTCACATTTTAATATAACCTCTGTTTCACCCAGTGTTAAAAACAGAGTATAATTTTTGAAACCATTGACACACCAATACTAGTTACTACATACGTACTCACTGATTCCTACGTCTACACACACATTCACTCATTCACCCATACAATCATTCATACATACAATCACTCATGTTTACAACACAATCATATGCACTCATACACCTATACAGACACTCACACTCTGCCACTCATCCATGGAGTTACTCACACACCTAGTCAGTCCTGTAAAGAATCAATCACACTTCCATTTTCTACTCTATACAGTTAAACATAGAGCACCTTACGTTTTCAACCATATACTAACACATACTTACTCTCTTATACAATCATTGATACAAGTACACATTGATCTGTACAGAGTCACACACCTCCCATCCAGCCACACACACACTCAGTCTCCCATGCAAATACTTGGGCAATCAATCAATAACCCATATAGTTACTCATATAGCTACTGATCAACACATGCAGCAGTTTACAGAACAACAGACATAATGATGCACAAATTAAGACAGTTTAGTCACTAACCCATGCACTCAGTGAGACACATTTAATCACTCACTCATACATTCAGTCATGCACCTACTAAATCCTTCGTCCAGACACTTATACATCCACTCATTCTTCAATATGTAAGACATATTTTAACTTTACAGAAACATAGTCACTGGATGTTGTCATCAGTGATGTCATCAGTGATGTCATTTGAGATGTCATCAGTGATGTCATCAGTGATGTCACTGACCATGTCATGAATGATGTAATATGTGACATCATCAGCAGTGGATTGCGGGTGCGCAATATATAGTTAGTGCAACTAACTATATATGGAATTTCAATGGTTTTGTGTGAGTAAAATAAGGTTTTTTAAATGCTAATTCCTAACTATATATGGTCTATAACCTATGGTTTTTTCAGTGAATATATATATATATATATATATACCCAGTGTGTGTGTGAATATATGTATACTTACCTCTAAAATGGCTCAAACAGCAAAAATCATTTAAGCCCCACAGAAGACAGTTTCCAATCCGATGGCTTCTGGGAGTGGTAGTCTCCTACACCGGACTACGCAATAGAGTCTACACGGTCTCAATGGGGGCCAGCTGAACTCCAATGACATGGGAGGAGCCAAGCAGGTTTAAATCAAGGTGTTACCCTTTTCCTGTTTTGCGAAGGCATCTGATGAAGACACATTTTGAAATGCATTATGCCGCTCTATTATGCAAATAAATTATCTTCCTTATCCCCGTTGTATCCTTATGGTGTCTCAAAGAGGAGTTGCCGTTTTGATTCATTAATAGCACGGAAGCCAGTCACGTGCAGAGGGACCTGCTCAGAAGAGTCCGAGGGATGTCTGGCAGTTTTGGCGTTCCCAACGAGGTTGGTTCTAACCTCGGACCGCCTCACAGATAAGCCCAGCATGCGGTTTCTGCCAGGAAGCAGCCCGGATATGACGGGGGAACACAGACACTAAACTGTTTGTTCTGTGACCCTGTTGGAGAAAGTCTCGTGGGCAGAGCGTCAGGGGACCCAAGGAAGAATGTTTTTTATACAAGGACAATATGCAAGGAAAATTACTTACCTCTAAAATGGCACGAACAGCAAAAATCATTTAAGCCCCACAGAAGACAGTTTCCAATCCGATGGCTTCTGGGAGTGGTAGTCTCCTACAAAGGACTACGCAATATTTATTTTATTATTTATTTATTTATTCAACTTGTATAGCGCAATTATCACCGATAGGTCTCTAAGCGCTTATGGTGTAAACAGCCGAATCAGTACAGAGGAGAAGATCACCCAAATCATACCAAGCCCCAAGCTTCTCGGAACAGAATCGTTTTTAACTTGCGCCTAAAAGGCAGTAAGTTTGGTTCTTTCCTCAAGCAGAGCGGTAGTTTATTCCAAGCTGCCGGTAGAGTAGTAGAAAGAGCACGGCCACCATAGGTGGTCGTGCGGTAGCGAGGACAAACTAGAAAAGACTCCTCAGATGAGCGTAGTGTTCTTTTGGGGAGGTAGTGTCTCAGCTTATCTTTGATGTATCTAGGAGCATTGCCATAAACTGCCTCATGCGCAATGCACATGCCCTTAAATAAAATCCTTTGCCTAATTGGAAGCCAATGTAGTTGGCATAGGAGAGGGGAAGCATGTTCTCTTCTAGCCTTTCCAAAGATCAACCTCGCAGCATCATTCATTACAATCTGTAATCTTGAGAGTTGCTGCTGAGGGAGTCCAACATAAAGGGAGTTTCCATAATCGAGGCGCCCTAAGATTGTTGCAGACACTACCGTTCTCAAAGTAGAGAAAGACAGCATCTGCGAGATTTTCCGCAATTGCCTAAGAAGGCCGACGCATGTACCCACCACCGACGACACCTGATTCTTCATTGACAGTTTCCCGTCAATGTGGATGCCCAGGCTTTTCACCACCGCAGCTGGTACCGGAGTCCTCCCCAACTCCTTAGGCCAGAGGCAATCGTTCCAAGGGTTTCCCGAGATGGTTATGGGCAACACCTCAGTCTTCTCTGGGTTAATTTTTAGGGAGTTGGAGGACATCCAGTTGCTTGTGAACTTTAAGATGTTATGTAATCTATCCTGGGCTCCAGATGTATCTTCAATTTGTATAATGATCTGGGTGTCGTCGGCGTAGTTGTAGACTTGGCAATCCATATGGTTAAGAGCATAAATCAGAGGCTGGAGATATATATTAAAAAGGAGCGGTGAGAGAGCTGACCCCTGCGGAACTCCGCAGGTTAAGGCTGCTGCAGTGGAGACCAAGTCCGACAACTGGACCCTCTGCGATCTTCCCTGCAAGAAGGAAGTCAGCCAGCCTAACACAGTCCCCCCAATGCCCAGATCTCTCAGCCGCTTCAACAACAGTTTATGGCACACCGTGTCAAACGCGGCCGAGAGATCTAAGAGCACCAGGGCTCCAGGGATCTTCTTGTCAGCTCTACATCGTAGTTCATCCAAAATGGAAACCATCACCAGCTCAGTACTGTGGTGTTTACGAAAACCAGCTTGATTTTGCTCTAGCAAGTCCCAGGTCTCCAGATGTTGTGACAGGAGTGCTAGGACGTGCTGCTCGATTACTTTGGCTAGGAAGGGAAGTTGGGAAATGGGCCTATAATTCTTCAAAGTTTTTACATCAGCCCCTGGCTTTTTTAAAAGCGGAATCAGCCGAGCTTCTTTAAAGGACGACGGCACCTGTCCAGTTTCCAGCGACTTGTTTAGGAGAGTAAGGACATCTCCTTCACAACCTAAAATAGCGACCTTAAAGACGCTAGGGGGGCAGGGGTCTGCCTGGGAACCTGAATTAACTCTTTCCACCAGACTGGAGAGCCTCTCCTTAGTAATCAAGGGGAAGGTCTCGAGTTGTTGGCGCACGTCCTGGGTAGTTGGCAGAGTACAGGGTGGACAGTCAAAGATAGAGGTCCGTGCTATCTCATCCTGGAGATCCTCTATTTTACTTGTGAAGAAATCTTGGAAATTCTGACAGTCATCCTGGGAGAACTCCGGCTTTTGTTCTTTAACATTTTTCAGTTCATTAAGAACTTTAAAGATTTCTTTCTGTGGGATCCGGGCTGTCGCTATCCTAGTTTCAAAAAAGACTGCTTTACAAGACACGATAGCTTTTTTATACAATGCTAATTCTTGTACATAGCTTTTACGTGCCACCGAGCAATAATCCTTCCTCCACGCTCTCTCCAGTCTCCGAAGGGCTTGTTTCTTGGCTCTTAAGGTCTCATCAAACCAAGGTGCCCCTGGCCCTCTGTCCGCCCATTTCACCTTTTCTGCTGGAGCGACTACGTCCATAGCTCTCATTAATTTATCAGTAAGCTTTTGACTGCTCACCTCAACGCTTTCGTCGGTCATACTTAGGGCGGTGGCATTCGCTAGGTGTTCAATCAAATCTGTCTTATTGATGTGATTCCATCTCCTAACGGTTTTCCATTTCATTTCCTGCCTATATGTCCCCTTGCCAAGCTTCTTGTGACCTGTAATTAAAAAGTGGTCTGACCACACACACGGCACAGAGGTGGGTTGCCCTGATGCAGAGTCAGTGGTCCATACCAAGTCCAGAGTATGGCCTTTGGAATGCGTAGGGCCAATTACCAATTGCGACATTCCTATAGCCCCGAGGGCCTCTTCTAGAAGAAGAGCCTGCCCTTCCTTTGGGGAGAGCTCCCAATGGAAATTGAAATCTCCCATGATCAACAGATTTTTATAACGGGATCTAAGATCATGAGCAATTTCCAGAAAGGAATCCAGAAAAGCAGGTTTAGCCCAGGGAGGACGATATACTAATAAAACAATCCAACAGGTAGCGCCTATCTCGAATTTTACTCCCAGCACTTCTGCGCCTCCGCAATTTTCTGCGCACACCCTCTCAGTGCGCCGAAGGCCATTATAGAAGAGCGCCACCCCCCCTCCTCTCTTGGGGCCCTGGCGATTAAAGCAAATAGCCTTATAGGTCGGAGGAAGCGCGGCCACCAAATCTGGGTTGGAACCGTCTTCGAGCCACGTTTCCGTAATACCTAGAATGTCAAGACCCTCGCTCTGAAGTAATGAAAAAATTTCTAAATTGTGCTTTTGTAGGGAACGGGTATTTAAGAGGCCGTACCTCAGAATGTTATAAATTCGTTTATTTTTCCTCTCCTCCCTTGGACATGTAGTTATATAAAGACCCTCTTGTTGTAATGTCGTTATACATCCCTGTGGAGGTATGAACCTAGCATGCTGTAGCTGTAGCAAGGCCGCTTTACTGTACCTGATGGAATGGCCAGGGGTTATGGCCCCTGTTCCCGGCTGGTCGTGGATGGGCGTAGATGGGCTCGCCTCTGGCGAGCCTCCGGCGCGCCCACGGCGCGCACGCTGCGCGCCTGCGCTGCGCGCTTGCATGCGGCCGGTTAAAGTAGACATCGTAATGAGCCTCCTGACAGCTAGAACGCTGCCCTGGAAATGGCGGCCCGAGACCAAGCGTCCCAACTACCCCCAAGATGGCGGTGATGAACGAAGAAGTAGGGAAAAGATCCGCAAAATAGCGGTGGGGCCACAGTTTAGTGTGCAAGTAAGCGTGAACAGAGTACTAGACAGTGCACAATATTATCAAGTTAAAAATTCAGCCAATGGTAAAATATCAGCCACTATTAAAAATTCTCATAACATGAGTACTAACAGCGCGCTACTATGCTTATTGCTTGTTACTTGCTATAACTCTAGGAATCCTCTCCTGAAACAAATTAAAGTCACCATTAAACAGGGCCAGCCTGGGAACGATGCGTCTTAAGTAGACGTCGTAATGAGCCTCCTGACAGCTAGAACGCTGCCCTGGAAATGGCGGCCCGAGACCAAGCGTCCCAACTACCCCCAAGATGGCGGTGATGAACGAAGAAGTAGGGAAAAGATCCGCAAAATAGCGGTGGGGCCACAATTTAGTGTGCAAGTAAGCGTGAACAGAGTACTAGACAGTGCACAATATTATCAAGTTAAAAATTCAGCCAATGGTAAAATATCAGCCACTATTAAAAATTCTCATAACATGAGTACTAACAGCGCGCTACTATGCTTATTGCTTGTTACTTGCTATAACTCTAGGAATCCTCTCCTGAAACAAATTAAAGTCACCATTAAACAATAGAGACTTCACGGTCTCAATGGGGGCCAGCTGAACTCCAACGACAAGGGAGGAGCCAAGCAGGTTTAAATCAAGGTGTTACCCTTTTCCTGTTTTGCGAATGCATCTGATGAAGACACAGTTTGAAATGCATTATGCCGCTCTATTTTGCCAATAAATGATCTTCCTTATCCCCGTTGTGTCCTTCTGGTGTCTCGAAGAGGAGTTGCTGTTTTGATTCATTGTTAGCACGGAAGCCAGTCACATGCAGAGGGACCCGCTCAGAAGAGTCCGAGGGATGTCTGGCAGTTTTGGCGTTCCCAACGAAGTTGGTTCTAACCTCGGACTGCCTCACAGATAAGCCCAGCATGCGGTTTCAGTCAGGAAGCTGCCCGGATATGACGGGAGAACACAGACACTGAACTGTTTGTTCCGTAACCCTGTTGGAGAAAGTATCGTGGGCAGAGCATCAGGGGACCCAAGGAAGACCGTTTTTAATACAAGGACAATATGCAGGGAGAACTACTTACCTCTAAAATGGCACGAACAGCAAAAATCATTTAAGCCCCACAGAAGACAGTTTCCAATCCGATGGCTTCTGGGAGTGGTGGTCTCCTACACGGGATTATGCAATAGAAACTACACGGTCTCAATGGGGGACAGCTGAGCTCCAACGACATGGGAGGAGCCAAGCAGGTTTAAATCAAGGTGTTACCCTTTTCCTGTTTTGCGAAGGCATCTGATGAAGACACAGTTCGAAATGCATTATGCTGCTCTATTTTGCAAATAAATGATCTTCCTTATCCCCGTTGTGTCCTTCTAGTGTCTCGAAGAGGAGTTGCCGTTTTGATTCATTGTTAGCACGGAAGCCAGTCACGTGCAGACGGACCCGCTTAGAAGAGTCCGAGGGATGTCTGGCAGTTTTGGCGTTCCCAACAAAGTTGGTTCTAACCTCGAACCGCCTCACAGATAAGCCCATCATGCGGTTTCTGCAAGGAAGCAGCCCGGATATGACGGGGGAACACAGACACTGAACTGTTTGTTCCGTGACCCAGTTGGAGAAATTATCGTGGGCAGAGCGTCAGGGGACCCAAGGGAAGCCCGTCTCTAAAATGGCATGAACAGCAAAAATCATTTAAGCCCCACAGAAGACAGTTTCCAATCCGATGGCTTCTGGGAGTGGTAGTCTCCTACACCGGACTACGCAATAGAGACTACACGGTCTCAATGGGAGCCAGCTGAACTCCAACGACATGGGAGGAGCCAAGCAGGTTTAACTCAAGGTGCTACCCTTTTCCTGTTTTGCGAAGGCATCTGATGAAGACACAGTTCGTAATGCATTATGCCGCTCTATTTGGCAAATAAATGATCTTCCTTACCCCCATTGTGTCCTTCTGATGTCTCGAAGAGGAGTTGCCATTTTGATTCATATATATATATATATATATATATATATATATATATATATATATATATACATATATATCTACACAGACACACACACATATATATATTTATATATATGAATTTTACTTACCTCTAAAAGAGGTATAATTGCTTGTGCATCCTTTACCCTGCATACAACTTTGCCATCAATGCTTTTACATCAAGATTGTTTGTAAAGGGTTGCCTTGAAAAGGCATGCATGCTTAAAGTTATGCATAGCAATGGAATTTGCATTGTAACGGCGGCGTTGTAATGTCATGCGTTACAACAGAACGCATGGTTCCTTCAAACATCCATCATGATGCCTGGGTGAAGACCATTCTTCAACTCAATTTATCTTCTGATACGGCTTGGGGTAAGTAGGCTGAAATTGCTTCACCACCCAAGCAGGCTGCTATATTTCACATTCCAGTGGTGAACAAGGTATGAGCAGCATACCTATGGATTGTTAATGTATGAGGGCAGCTAAAACAAAAAGTGCCTTTATACATGCACAATACATGGATAGAGGATTACAGACACACCCTTCTCTTTTCATCTGATAGACACACTTTGCACTATTTTCAGCAATAAATTTGAATGAGCTTCAGGTTTCCCGGGTCCATGTGAGATGTGAGAGGTGGAGCCAGTGAAGGTGTGAGCAAGCCGAAGTGAGGGGTCAGTGGTCAGTGTTTCTCCCTCAGGCTGAAAACCTTTTGAAGTGAAACACCACCTGAGACCCATACCCGTGTTCTTACGGGTTGGCAGGTTGTGCCGCTGTTGACCACTTACTTCAGCAGGACAAGGACGAAGACCTGTGCAGCTGCTGATTATTGTCAGCCGCAGAGTGAGAGATATAGTTTTCCATGAAGGCAGCCCGACTAGGTTCACGTGTGGTCTGTGGTCTCTTTGGGGAATTCATCTGCCCAGTAGGCATGGCTGGAGCCAAAAGCTACCTCCAACCAGCAAAGAAACCAGCATAAGAAAAAAAAGGAAATAAAGGGGAAGTAATAGCCCAGGCAGAGATTTAGCGTAAACATCAGAGGTCTCCTCAGTTATAGGTTCAACTACAGTTCCTGCTACATTCCTGCTACTTCAGCCAAATCTCTGCCAATTCTTTTCAGAACCCCATGCTTCGATGTATCCGGCTCTACGGTTTCAGATGCGCCTCAGCTACATCAGCCATAGAACTGCAATACTCTAGGATATGTTGTGGTAGTAAGGACCTTACAGATATTGCAGAGCCAGAGGAAAAAAGGCCATCATATTATTTGTCTCTCTTAGCACTGGGAGTCTTTTAGATACGTACTGCCAGCTGACTGCCACCAGGGTGTTTTGAAAACCGTGAAATGATGTAAGTGAAAAGAGCCCTTACAAAACAGTAGAGGAGATTGGCAGAGGAGATGTGGCTTGTTGAGCAGAGATTCCTCTATTTGATTCAAATCAGAGAGCCTGAGCCTTAGAGCAGGTGAGGGTAGGTGTCATTGGGGGAACAGACTAGTGCTGCACTTCCTCCTGCATGCGCGGAGTCAGTCGGAGTTAGGCCAGCGTGCCTTGCACTGCGGAGAGGTTCGCTTTTGTCCCCTTGCTCTCCTACACTCTCCTATATTCCATTGTCCCATTGTCTCACTTACACTAACACATCGGGGTTGAGCTTGGCCGGATCAGCTGTGTGGTGTCTGATTTGGCTGTCCGACTGTTAAGCTCTTTATTTTAAGAGTGGATGAAAACCATTTGTAACTCTGCTCAATAGTTTATTGGTTGTAATCTTGTAGACTATCAGGATTCACTTGGCCTAGAGTGCGCTGTTCAGAGTAGACCGATTCAGAAAAGGGGGTGGTGATGAACAGAGTGCCTGAATTAAGCCGACCACTCTTACCCAGTCCAAAGATCAGGGCTTGATCCATCACCGTTTTTTAGCTCACTGCACCATCCCAGCTCAGAACTTGGCTATATGCAAATTAGTCTGTTCCTGTCCCAGTGCATGATGGGAACAGGGCAAACCAAACTACCAAGCCAATTCTTGTACTGGGAAGGAAACAAGCTTCCGGGGACCGGTTTCTGCCATTTCAGGCGTCGTCGGCCCGGCTTGCTTGAATCCTGATGGTGCAATGAGCAAG
The DNA here is from genome assembly GCF_964261635.1 of Lissotriton helveticus. NCBI lineage: Eukaryota > Metazoa > Chordata > Amphibia > Caudata > Salamandridae > Lissotriton > Lissotriton helveticus. The sequence goes on along the minus strand of NC_136057.1, from coordinate 1,214,085,148 downwards.
GGACTCACATCTGAGTATACCCTCCCACGCTTATGGTGGACAAAATGATTCAGAAAAGGGGGTGGTGATGAACAGAGTGCCTGAATTAAGCAGACCACTCTTACCCAGTCCAAAGATCAGGGCTTGATCCATCACCGTTTTTTAGCTCACTGCACCATCCCAGCTCAGAACTTGGCTATATGCAAATTAGTCTGTTCCTGTCCCAGTGCATGATGGGAACAGGGCAAACCAAACTACCAAGCCAATTCTTGTACTGGGAAGGAAACAAGCTTCCGGGGACCGGTTTCTGCCATTTCAGGCGTCGTCGGCCCGGCTTGCTTGAATCCTGATGGTGCAATGAGCAAGGGACCCACATCTGAGTATACCCTTCCACGCTTATGGTGGACAAAATGATTCAGAAAAGGGGGTGGTGATGAACAGAGTGCCTGAATTAAGCAGACCACTCTTACCCAGTCCAAAGACCAGGGCTTGATCCATCACCGTTTTTTAGCTCACAGCACCATCCCAGCTCAGAACTTGGCTATATGCAAATTAGTCTGTTCCTGTCCCAGTGCATGATGGGAACAGGGCAAACCAAACTACCAAGCCAATTCTTGTACTGGGAAGGAAACAAGCTTCAGGGGACCGGTTTCTGCCATTTCAGGCGTCGTCGGCCCGGCTTGCTTGAATCCTGATGGTGCCCTGAGCAAGGGACTCACATCTGAGTATACCCTTCCACGCTTATGGTGGACAAAATGATTCAGAAAAGGGGGTGGTGATGAACAGAGTGCCTGAATTAAGCAGACCACTCTTACCCAGTCCAAAGATCAGGGCTTGATCCATCACCGTTTTTTAGCTCACTGCACCATCCCAGCTCAGAACTTGGCTATATGCAAATTAGTCTGTTCCTGTCCCAGTGCATGATGGGAACAGGGCAAACCAAACTACCAAGCCAATTCTTGTACTGGGAAGGAAACAAGCTTCCGGGGACCGGTTTCTGCCATTTCAGGCGTCGTCGGCCCGGCTTGCTTGAATCCTGATGGTGCAATGAGCAAGGGACTCACATCTGAGTATACCCTTCCACGCTTATGGTGGACAAAATGATTCAGAAAAGGGGGTGGTGATGAACAGAGTGCCTGAATTAAGCAGACCACTCTTACCCAGTCCAAAGATCAGGGCTTGATCCATCACCGTTTTTTAGCTCACTGCACCATCCCAGCTCAGAACTTGGCTATATGCAAATTAGTCTGTTCCTGTCCCAGTGCATGATGGGAACAGGGCAAACCAAACTACCAAGCCAATTCTTGTACTGGGAAGGAAACAAGCTTCCGGGGACCGGTTTCTGCCATTTCAGGCGTCGTCGGCCCGGCTTGCTTGAATCCTGATGGTGCAATGAGCAAGGGACTCACATCTGAGTATACCCTTCCACGCTTATGGTGGTCCCCGGAAGCTTGTCTCCTTTCTGGTGAAGAATTGGCTTGGTAGTTTGGTCTGCCCTGTTCCCATGATGCACTGGGCCAGGGACAGACTAATTTGCATATAGCCAGGTTCTGAGCTGGGATGGGGCAGTGAGCTAAATAACGGTGATGGATCAAGCCCTGATCTTTGGACTGGGTAAGAGTGGTCTGCTTAATTCAGACACTCTGTTCATCACCACCCCCTTTTCTGAATCATTTTGTCCACCATAAGCGTGGAAGGGTATACTCAGACATGAGTCCCTTGCTCACTGCTCCATCAGGATTCAAGCAAGCCGGGCCGACGATGCCTGAAATGGCAGAAACCGGTCCCCGGAAGCTTGTCTCCTTTCTGGTGAAGAATTGGCTTGGTAGTTTGGTCTGCCCTGTTCCCATGATGCACTGGGCCAGGGACAGACTAATTTGCATATAGCCAGGTTCTGAGCTGGGATGGGGCAGTGAGCTAAATAACGGTGATGGATCTAGCCCTGATCTTTGGACTGGGTAAGAGTGGTCTGCTTAATTCAGACACTCTGTTCATCACCACCCCCTTTTCTGAATCATTTTGTCCATCATAAGCGTGGAAGGGTATACTCAGACATGAGTCCCTTGCTCACTGCTCCATCAGGATTCAAGCAAGCCGGGCCGACGACGCCTGAAATGGCAGAAACCGGTCCCCGGAAGCTTGTCTCCTTTCTGGTGAAGAATTGGCTTGGTAGTTTGGTCTGCCCTGTTCCCATGATGCACTGGGCCAGGGACAGACTAATTTGCATATAGCCAGGTTCTGAGCTGGGATGGGGCAGTGAGCTAAATAACGGTGATGGATCAAGCCCTGATCTTTGGACTGGGTAAGAGTGGTCTGCTTAATTCAGACACTCTGTTCATCACCACCCCCTTTTCTGAATCATTTTGTCCATCATAAGCGTGGAAGGGTATACTCAGACATGAGTCCCTTGCTCACTGCTCCATCAGGATTCAAGCAAGCCGGGCCGACGACGCCTGAAATGGCAGAAACCGGTCCCCGGAAGCTTGTCTCCTTTCTGGTGAAGAATTGGCTTGGTAGTTTGGTCTGCCCTGTTCCCATGATGCACTGGGCCAGGGACAGACTAATTTGCATATAGCCAGGTTCTGAGCTGGGATTGGGCAGTGAGCTAAATAACGGTGATGGATCAAGCCCTGATCTTTGGACTGGGTAAGAGTGGTCTGCTTAATTCAGACACTCTGTTCATCACCACCCCCTTTTCTGAATCATTTTGTCCACCATAAGCGTGGAAGGGTATACTCAGACATGAGTCCCTTGCTCACTGCTCCATCAGGATTCAAGCAAGCCGGGCCGACGACGCCTGAAATGGCAGAAACCGGTCCCCGGAAGCTTGTCTCCTTTCTGGTGAAGAATTGGCTTGGTAGTTTGGTCTGCCCTGTTCCCATGATGCACTGGGCCAGGGATAGACTAATTTGCATATAGCCAGGATCTGAGCTGGGATGGGGCAGTGAGCTAAATAACGGCGATGGATCAAGCCCTGATCTTTGGACTGGGTAAGAGTGGTCTGCTTAATTCAGACACTCTGTTCATCACCACCCCCTTTTCTGAATCATTTTGTCCACCATAAGCGTGGAAGGGTATACTCAGACATGAGTCCCTTGCTCACTGCTCCATCAGGATTCAAGCAAGCCGGGCCGACGACACCTGAAATGGCAGAAACCGGTCCCCAGAAGCTTGTCTCCTTTCTGGTGAAGAATTGGCTTGGTAGTTTGGTCTGCCCTGTTCCCATGATGCACTGGGCCAGGGACAGACTAATTTGCATATAGCCAGGTTCTGAGCTGGGATGGGGCAGTGAGCTAAATAACGGTGATGGATCAAGCCCTGATCTTTGGACTGGGTAAGAGTGGTCTGCTTAATTCAGACACTCTGTTCATCACCACCCCCGTTTCTGAATCATTTTGTCCACCATAAGCGTGGAAGGGTATACTCAGACATGAGTCCCTTGCTCACTGCTCCATCAGGATTCAAGCAAGCCGGGCCGACGACGCCTGAAATGGCAGAAACCGGTCCCCGGAAGCTTGTCTCCTTTCTGGTGAAGAATTGGCTTGGTAGTTTGTTCTGCCCTGTTCCCATGATGCACTGGGCCAGGGACAGACTAATTTGCATATAGCCAGGTTCTGAGCTGGGATGGGGCAGTGAGCTAAATAACGGTGATGGATCAAGCCCTGATCTTTGGACTGGGTAAGAGTGGTCTGCTTAATTCAGACACTCTGTTCATCACCACCCCCTTTTCTGAATCATTTTGTCCACCATAAGCGTGGAAGGGTATACTCAGACATGAGTCCCTTGCTCACTGCTCCATCAGGATTCAAGCAAGCCGGGCCGACGACGCCTGAAATGGCAGAAACCGGTCCCCGGAAGCTTGTCTCCTTTCTGGTGAAGAATTGGCTTGGTAGTTTGGTCTGCCCTGTTCCCATGATGCACTGGGTTAGGGACAGACTAATTTGCATATAGCCAGGTTCTGAGCTGGGATGCTGCAGTGAGCTAAATAACGGTGATGGATCAAGCCCTGATCTTTGGACTGGGTAAGAGTGGTCTGCTTAATTCAGACACTCTGTTCATCACCACCCCCTTTTCTGAATCATTTTGTCCACCATAAGCGTGGAAGGGTATACTCAGACATGAGTCCCTTGCTCACTGCTCCATCAGGATTCAAGCAAGCCGGGCCCACGATGCCTGAAATGGCAGAAACCGGTCCCCGGAAGCTTGTCTCCTTTCTGGTGAAGAATTGGCTTGGTAGTTTGGTCTGCCCTGTTCCCATGATGCACTGGGCCAGGGACAGACTAATTTGCATATAGCCAGGTTCTGAGCTGGGATGGGGCAGTGAGCTAAATAACGGTGATGGATCAAGCCCTAATCTTTGGACTGGGTAAGAGTGGTCTGCTTAATTCAGACACTCTGTTCATCACCACCCCCTTTTCTGAATCGTTCAGAGTAGACCAGCAGACCAGCTGAGTTAGTTCCACCATACCGCGCAAAAAACGAGTTTGAGCCTGGCAGGCTGAATTAGGACTAGCAAGCATAATCAACATGATCACCATTACCAGCAGTGCTCAAACAGTCAGCCATCTCTTGAGTTGCAGTATTCTTGGTTTCACAATCCCACAAACTAACCACACTTGCTGGTGATGCCCTCTAGGTGCCTGCTTTCAGGGTGCTCTACTGCTCCGTCTGGATCCCCCGCAGGATCACCAGGGTCCCATCTAGGACCAGCTAATAGCTTCTTTGATCACCCTAGTCCTCTTAAGTTACTCAAGACCATCTGGCGAAGGAAACCACGGGGTCACCTCTCACACCTGAAATCCAATACCTCCATGATGTCAATATTCACGAAGGGCATGAGGAGTTCAGTAATGGCCATAACATCAAAGGATAAGGCCCAGGGAGTGGGCTCTGGTGTAGTTTGTGAAGGTGAGGTGGGTGCTTGCCCTATTCTTTCTGAGCTGACAGTTGTACTTTTCCCTACGTTTTCCCATCAGAACACTGGTGGAGCAACTTCAGTATCTCCAATAACAGAGGCTCTAGATGGAAGTTCTCTACCAGTAGTGGCGGATGACACTGAGATGGAGATGGGCATGCCCGTTGTAAATGTTGAGGCTCAATCTGAAACAACTTCCGCGGAAAGGGGTTGTCTCCATTGTCAGGGATGTTGTCCTTTATTGGTAAATCTAGCCCCTTGAGCAACACTGAGCTTGGCACCGGTCATCTCTCCCATAAAAGGACTCAAAAAGTGCCACAAACTGTGGACGGCAGCCTTGAACTCGGGGATCTTTAGGATTACACCTTGCAGGACATTGCCATACCATTGGAATAACACAAAGTCTTGGAGGCCAATCAGAAAACGCCAGTCACCAGGGAGCTGGAGCAGAGACTTTCATCAGTTACTCATGCAAGTTGCCCCAGTATGCCAACCCTGTATAGTACCACCCCATCTAAGGTGTCTTGTGTGCATTCATTAGATTTGTCTAATCTGGAGGTGTCAGAGGCGTCGCCAGATAAAGGGGGACACAATTTTCTGCAAGTATTAAATGTAGCGGATAATAGATTTGGAGAGGGGTAATCTCGAGATATTTTTCTGTATTATAGAGGATTCTCTCATCAATTTTGTCCTTGTTGGAGAAAACCACTATGAACTCTGATCATATACTGGATGTCCTTTCACCAATTTTAATGTTAATGTTAAACCCAGTATAAGTAAGCTTGAAAAGGGCATTGAAGTAAAATCCCAGGCATGCCAGATGCATTGAGCGGTGTCTAGCTTGGGAATCCAAGGTGAGGTTCAGGAAGATAAGGGGTCCCCATTGCTCTCCCATTTAGAGATAGTCCCTTGGTAAGCTCTGCACCTGAAAAACAATGCATAGGGGATACTTTGGACATCAGTTCTGGGGCAACACAAACGTAATCACACCTATGAACTCCTTACAGGTGTACCCTATCTTTAAAAAAGGGAACACAAACATATCTTCCACTACTGAATCATTAACCAACCCCCTCCACGTTAAACAGTCAAATGACAGTTTAGATGCTGTTCTCAGATGCGGTCTGTGCAGGTAACAGCGGTGGGGCGGTGGGGCTGAGTAAGGGAGCATTTTGAGGATCGATGCAGAGGGAAAATAAAATAAATAATTCATTTCCCCTCTGATTTGTCCCTCAAAATCCTCCCTTTCATGCCCCACCGCCCCACCGCTGTTACCTGCATGGACCGCAGCTGGCTGTTCTCCCTGGGGAGCTTGCCCCTCCAAAAGAAAGTGATGGTCTAAAAGGTCGGAGGGGGAAGGACGGGATTTGGCGCATTCCAAAATGGAAGCACAAAAATTGTGGTTTCTTATGGCACTTGAGGAGCCAGACATTTCAAACCCGCCACAGTGTCCTCCTCTAAAACAAAAACAACAGTTGATGGACAGAATGCAGAACACTGTCATACATTCACCCCAGTACAGATATCTGGGCCTAAATCCATCGTTTTTTTGCACTCCACACCACCCCAGTTCAGACATGGCCATATGCAAATCAGCCTTGACCCTGTGCCTCATGGGAACAGTCCAGCCCGAACTGCCAAGCCATGTCTTTCCTTGACCGGAATCAAGCATCCTAGGACCTGTTTCTGGCTATCAGCCGTCTTCAGCCAGGATAGCTTGACTCCAGTGGTGTGGAGAGCATGGGACTCACGTCTGAGCATACCCATCCCACTCAGGGTGACAAAGGCAAAAACAACGGTTGATGGACAGAATGCAGAACACTGTCATACATTCACCCCAGTACAGATATCTGGGCCTAAATCCATCTTTTTTTTGCACTCCACACCACCCCAGTTCAGACATGGCCATATGCAAATCAGCCTTGACCCTGTGCCTCATGGGAACAGTCCAGCCCGAACTGCCAAGCCATGTCTTTCCTGGACCGGAATCAAGCATCCTAGGACCGGTTACTGGCTATCAGCCGTCTTCAGCCAGGATAGCTTGACTCCAGTGGTGTGGAGAGCATGGGACTCACGTCTGAGCATACCCATCCCACTCGGGGTGACAAAGGTAAAAACAACAGTTGATGGACAGAATGCAGAACACTGTCATACATTCAACCCAGTACAGATATCTGGGGCTAAATCCATCGTTTTTTTGCACTCCACACCACCCCAGTTCAGACATGGCCATATGCAAATCAGCCTTGACCCTGTGCCTCATGGGAACAGTCCAGCCCGAACTGCCAAGCCATGTCTTTCCTGGACCGGAATCAAGCATTCTAGGACCGGTTTCTGGCTATCAGCCATCTTCAGCCAGGATAGCTTGACTCCAGTGGTGTGGAGAGCATGAGACTCACGTCTGAGCATACCCATCCCACTCGGGGTGACAAACGCAAAAACAACAGTTGAAGGACGGAATGCAGAACACTGTCATACATTCACCCCAGTACAGATAACTGGGCCTAAATCAATTGTTTGTGTTTGTATTGTCAATGCTCCGTCCATCATCCCCTTTGGTTTTTCTTTGTTCGCCCTAAGTTGGCAGGGTTTGCTCAGACGTGAGTCCCTTGCTCACTTTGCCACTGGATTCAAGCGAGCCCGTCTGAAGACGGCTGTAATGCCAGAAACCCGTCCGGGGAAGCTTGATTCCGGTCCAGGGAAGACATGGCTTGGCAGTTCGGGCTGGACTGTTCCCATGAGGCACAGGGTGAGACTGAATTGCATATGGCCATGTCTGAACTGGGGTGGTGGAGTGAGCTAAAGAACGATGATGGATCCAACCCAGATCAGTTGACTGGGGGTGAGTGTTTGTATTGTCAATGCTCCGTCCATCATCCCCTTTGGTTTTTCTTTGTTCGCCCTAAGTTGGCAGGGTATGCTCAGACGTGAGTCCCTTGCTCACTTTGCCACTGGATTCAAGCAAGCCCGGCTGAAGACGGCTGTAATGCCAGAAACAGGTCCTGGGAAGCTTGATTCCGGTCCAGGGAAGACATGGCTTGGCAGTTCGGGCTGGACTGTTCCCATGAGGCACAGGGTCAGACTGATTTGCATAAGGCCATGTCTGAACTGGGGTGGCGGAATGAGCTAAAGAACGGTGATGGATCAAACCCAGATCAGTTGACTGGGGGTGAGTGTTTGTATTGTCAACGCTCCGTCCATCATCCCCTTTGGTTTTTCTCTCTCCTCTAAAACAGGCACGTCATCCGCACTGAGAGTAGCTTCTTCTGCACTGAGAGTAGGTTCATCATCAGATGATTCCTCATGGACAGAAAACTCACTGCCAGAATCTTGCACTTCCTCAGGCACACTGTCAGTCTCATAATCCTGCTCAGAGGAAGATTCAAAAAGCGTACCAACCACCTGCTGAGCAGTAATACTATGACTAGTCATAATTCTTACTAATAAAGGTAACTTATCAAACAAGTCATCAACAACAAACACTTTGTGAAATAAGTAATAAACAAAATGTGGCTTTATCACAAATACGTATATACTCCAAAACTATACCTCTCACTTGCCGGAAGCAGCTAGACTCACCACCACCTACTCTGCACAGACACAGTAAGGATCAACAATATCCCTCTAAAAAAGAAAATGAAAAAAGAAAAGTAAATTACACATAAGACAATGGAAAACACATCGCAAAAGATTTCATACTCAAAACACTAACTAAATATGCTGCCATTATGACACCACTTACAAAAAAAATCATTCATGCATGACAATAATATTAATTTGGAGAAAAACACAACAGGAAAGTTTTTTACAAAATAACTGCAACTACACAAAACTGTAGAACAACCACTGCCGAAACCGCAAACAAGAATCAAAAGCTTTACACTATAATAAAATGGAGAAAAAAAATTACAATCTTATATGCAAATAATGCACCAGTCCACACACAATTCACCAGCCAAGCTAAGAGGTAGGTGGACCTAAGAGTATAAATAAAATATTCACCCCTTAAAACAGGAGCAACCCTTGCGCAAGAGGCCACTCACCAACACCAACAGTGGCCGGAAATGCGCCAGTAAGGCGCCGAAGGTTTTATATAACATCCTCCAGTCCTCTAAGAAACCTAAGGCAAGTGAGAATGCAGAAGCACCTTCACAAACACTGTGTGATAACATTGCATCTTACTTCTCATGAAAAATTGAATCAATTTACGATATCATTGTTTCTTCAGGGAGTTCACATCCAATGCAAACTGTGCTAATAGATGCAGCAGGATTGACTTCTTCTATGCTGCTTGAGAACTTCCCTCCGCTTACTACTACAGAGGTAGAAGCTTTAATGCACCAAATGAAGACCGGCTCCTGCGCGACGTGATCCATGCAAGAATAGCTAACACTCTTATTCCTCAACTTGCCCCATTGATTGAACATCTCTTGAATCTTTCTCTAAAAGAAGGTTATTTTCCATCAGAATGGAAAGTAGCTCAGATAATACCTATCCGAAAGAGCACGAAGGCTCCTCTGACGGATCTGACCAATCTTCATCCTATCTCACTCTTGCCATTTCTGAGTAAAGTACTAGAGAAGTATGTCAACAAACACCTCTCTTGTTATGTCAAATTGTCAGGCAACCTAGACCCTTCTCAGTCAGGTTTTAGGTCCAAATATAGCACCGAATCAGCCTTAGCTAGTGGGCATAGATAACATCAGAATGTCCCTAGACAAAGGCCACTCTATGATTCTGGTGCTATTGGCCCTTTGTGCCGCATTCAACACTGTTTGCCATCAAATACTACTCAGAAGGCTGAAGGAAATAAGACTAAGAGGCTCTGCCCTCCATTGGGTGGCAAGTTTTCTATCTGGTCGGACTTAGACTGTCAATTTGGGCCCGAATCATTTGGCACCCATGGAACTTACCAAGGGTGTTTAACAGGGCTCCTGCCTGAGCCCCACCCTATTTAATATCTATGTGGCTCCTTTGGCTAATGTTCTAAGGAAATTGTAGTGTAGTTCCTATATTCCCAATAGGCTCTGCGCATTGGAATAATATAAACAGCAGTGTAGATGTAGGACTGAGGTCGACTAGGTTTCTACTGACTATATTAGACTTAATTAGTTTTGCCAGCTAGCTCAGAGGTCACTAGAAACTTTCTCGAATAAACAAGGAGTTTAACTTCCCTGGAAAGACAAGAAGGGATTAGCTGCTGACAACCATATAACATGACAACTTTTCTCCCTCAGAATAAGAGTGTATCTATAGAGTCGTGTGAAAACAATAGACAGCTATTTTACTCAGTCAATCGTGCATACTTAGTTTCACCAGGGTGCAGAGAAATAGAGAGACGGGCGTTTTCAATAAAGGGTGTTATTTATTGAGCAGTCTTCTTTCTCATGCAAGAGAAATGAATTGCTACAATTGCAATACTTAATATAAAGTAAAGTGCGTACAGTAAAAGGAGTATTATGAAATAATACTGTAAAAGCATGGATATGGTTTCTTAGCCATATGATACTTTAAAATGGATAAAATATATACATACATAAAACATTGACTAACGTACTCAACTGGTGCTTCTAATCTACGCCGTACCTGACCTAAGCCTAATACGTGGGAAGGAGTAAGTAAGTTGCAGTTTAAGTGAAGTTGGGTTTTGCCAAGGAATCTGACTCAAGAATTCTCTTAAGGGTTTAGTCAGCTCCGTACCTTGGTAATAGAATGTAGGAGGTCAGGTATCTCTCTCTCCGGATTCGATATCCCAGCAACCCGCAAAGGCGGCTGGAAACACCGGAGCTGGATTTTCTCGGCTGGAGAAAAAGACAGCGTCTTTCTCAGTGGGTCAAAGGGGAGGGGCGGCGTCCGTGGGCTCTCGAACAAGTAGATAACCACTCAGCTCCAAACCACTGTGTGTTTGCTTAAGGCAAGGTTGGTATATTTATACCTGAAAGGTGCCGGGTTTGACGTAAGGTTGGACATAAGACGTCAATAAAAGATGTCACTAAGAACTGGCCGTTCTTTCAGTGCTCGCAGGAGTTCTAGGACAAATCAAAACAAAAGCATGGGGAATTCCCAGGTTGCTGGAGGTTTGGTTTGTTTAAAGAACGCGTTGTACTTTCTAGGAGTCTAGGGGAGTAGCCTTGCCGTATTTGGACTGCATGGGCTATTACTAAATATGCATATGATTCTTATGCCTTTATAAGGATATTATTTATTATAGCCATATAAGGGCATAAATCGGGAATATCGAATTAGGGCCCTAGATAGAAACACAACACCCACTCCACAAATTAATGTCCATCATTACTAAAACTAAGCAATATTAAACATATAACGATGCATGTGTGTTTAGCCAGGTTCTGAACTGGGATGGTGCAGTGAGCTAAAAAACGGTGATGGATCAGGCCCTGATCTTTTGACTGGGTGGGAGTGTTCTGCTTAGTTCAGATACTCTGTCCATCACCACCCCCCTTTTTGAATCGTTTTGGCCACCACAAGTGTGGAAGGGTATGCTCAGATGTGAGTCCCTTGCTCACTGCACCATCAGGATTCAAGCAAGCTGGGCCGAAGATGGCTGTAATGCCAGAAACCGGTCCCCGGAAGCTTCTTTCCTTTCCAGTGAAGAATTGGCTTGGTAGTTTGGTCTGCCCTGTTCCCATGATGCACTGGGCCAGGGACAGACTAATTTGCATGTAGCCAGGTTCTGAACTGGGATGGTGCAGTGAGCTAAAAAACGGTGATGGATCAAGCCCTGATCTTTTGACTGGGTAGGAGTGTTCTGCTTAATTCAGATACTCTGTCCATCACCACCCCTCTTTTTGAATCGTTTTGGCCACCACAAGTGTGGAAGGGTATGCTCAGATCTGAGTCCCTTGCTCACTGCACCATCAGGATTCAAGAAAGCCGGGCCGAAGATGGCTGTAATGCCAGAAACCGGTCCCCGGAAGCTTGTTTCCTTTCCAGTGAAGAATTGGCTTGATAGTTTGGTCTGCCCTGTTCCCATGATGCACTGGGCCAGGGACAGACTAATTTGCATGTAGCCAGGTTCTGAACTGGGATGGTGCAGTGAGCTAAAAAACGGTGATGGATCAAGCGCTTATCTTTTGACTGGGTAGGAGTGTTCTGCTTAATTCAGATACTCTGTCCATCACCACCCCCCTTTTTGAATCGTTTTGGCCACCACAAGTGAGGAAGGGTATGCTCTGATGTGAGTCCCTTGCTCACTGCACCATCAGGATTCAAGCAAGCCGGGCCGAAGACGGCTGTAATGCCAGAAACCGGTCCCCGGAAGCTTGTTTCCTTTCCAGTGAAGAATTGGCTTGGTAGTTTGGTCTGCCCTGTTCCCATGATGCACTGGGCCAGGGACAGACTCATTTGCATGTAGCCAGGTTCTGAACTGGGATGGTGCAGTGAGCTAAAAAACGGTGATGGATCAAGCCCTGATCTTTTGACTGGGTAGTAGTGTTCTGCTTAATTCAGATACTCTGTCCATCACCACCCCCCTTTTTGAATGGTTTTGGCCACCGGAAGTGTGGAAGGGTATGCTCAGATGTGAGTCCCTTGCTCACTGCACCATCAAGATTCAAGCAAGCCGGGCCGAAGACGGCTGTAATGCCAGAAACCGGTCCCCGGTAGCTTGTTTCCTTTCCAGTGAAGAATCGGCTTGGTAGTTTGGTCTGCCCTGTTCCCATGATGCACTGGGCCAGGGACAGACTAATTTGCATGTAGCCAGGTTCTGAACTGGGATGGTGCAGTGAGCTAAAAAATGGTGATGGATCAAGCCCTGATCTTTTGACTGGGTAGGAGTGTTCTGCTTAATTCAGATACTCTGTCCATCACCACCCCCCTTTTTGAATCATTTTGGCCACCACAAGTGTGGAAGGGTATGCTCAGATGTGAGTCCCTTGCTCACTGCACCATCAGGATTCAAGCAAGCTGGGCCGAAGACGGCTGTAATGCCAGAAACCGGTCCCCGGAAGCTTGTTTCCTTTCCAGTAAAGAATTGGCTTGGTAGTTTGGTCTGCCCTGTTCCCATGATGCACTGGGCCAGGGACAGAATAATTTGCATATAGCCAGGTTCTGAACTGGGATGGTGCAGTGAGCTATAAAACGGTGATGGATCAAGCCCTAATCTTTTGACTGGGTAGGAGTGTTCTGCTTAATTCAGATACTCTGTCCATCACCACCCCCCTTTTTGAATCGTTTTGGCCACCACAAGTGTGGAAGGGTATGCTCAGATGTGAGTCCCTTGCTCACTGCACCATCAGGATTCAAGCAAGCCGGGTCGAAGACGGCTGTAATGCCAGAAACCGGTCCCCGGAAGCTTGTTTCTTTTCCAGTAAAGAATTGCCTTGGTAGTTTGGTCTGCCCTGTTCCCATGATGCACTGGGCCAGGGACAGACTAATTTGCATGTAGCCAGGTTCTGAACTGGGATGGTGCAGTGAGCTAAAAAACGGTGATGGATCAAGCCCTGATCTTTTGACTGAGTAGGAGTGTTCTGCTTAATGCAGATACTCTGTCCATCACCACCCCCCTTTTTGAATCATTTTGGCCACCACAATTGTGGAAGGGTATGCTCAGATGTGAGTCCCTTGCTTACTGCACCATCAGGATTCAAGCAAGCCGGGCCGAAGACGGCTGTAATGCCAGAAACCGGTCCCCGGAAGCTTGTTTCCTTTCCAGTAAAGAATTGGCTTGGTAGTTTGGTCTGCCCTGTTCCCATGATGCACTGGGCCAGGGACAGACTAACTTGCATGTAGCCAGGTTCTGAACTGGGATGGTGCAGTGAGCTAAAAAACAGTGATGGATCAAGCCCTGATCTTTTGACTGGGTAGGAGTGTTCTGCTTAATTCAGATACTCTGTCCATCACCACCCCCCTTTTTGAATCATTTTGGCCACCACAAGTGTGGAAGGGTATGCTCAGATGTGAGTCCCTTGCTCACTGCACCATCAGGATTCAAGCAAGCCGGGCCGAAGACGGCTGTAATGCCAGAAACCGGTCCCCGGAAGCTTGTTTCCTTTCCAGTGAAGAATTGGCTTGGTAGTTTGGTCTGCCCTGTTCCCATGATGCACTGGGCCAGGGACAGACTAATTTGCATGTAGCCAGGTTCTGAACTGGGATGGTGCAGTGAGCTAAAAAACGGTGATGGAACAAGCCCTGATCTTTTGACTGGGTAGGAGTGTTCTGCCTAATTCAGATACTCTGTCCATCACCACCCCCCTTTTTGAATCATTTTGGCCACCACAAGTGTGGAAGGGTATGCTCAGATGTGAGTCCCTTGCTCACTGCACCATCAGGATTCAAGCAAGCCGGGCCGAAGACGGCTGTAATGCCAGAAACCGGTCCCCGGAAGCTTGTTTCCTTTCCAGTGAAGAATTGGCTTGGTAGTTAGATCTGCCCTGTTCCCATGATGAACTGGGCCAGGGACAGACTAATTTGCATGTAGCCAGGTTCTGAACTGGGATGGTGCAGTGAGCTAAAAAACGGTGATGGATCAAGCCCTGATCTTTTGACTGGGTAGGAGTGTTCTGCTTAATTCAGATACTCTGTCCATCACCACCCCCCTTTTTGAATCGTTTTGGCCACCACAAGTGTGGAAGGGTATGCTCAGATGTGAGTCCCTTGCTCACTGCACCATCAGGATTCAAGCAAGCCGGGCCGAAGACGGCTGTAATGCCAGAAACCTGTCCCCGGAAGCTTGTTTCCTTTCCAGTGAAGAATTGGCTTGGTAGTTTGGTCTGCCCTGTTCCCATGATGCACTGGGCCAGGGACAGACTAATTTGCATGTAGCCAGGTTCTGAACTGGGATGGTGCAGTGAGCTAAAAAACGGTGATGGATCAAGCCCTGATCTTTTGACTGGGTAGGAGTGTTCTGCTTAATTCAGATACTCTGTCCATCATCACCCCTCTTTTTGAATTGTTTTGGCCACCGCAAGTGTGGAAGGGTATGCTCAGATGTGAGTCCCTTGCTCACTGCACCATCAAGATTCAAGCAAGCCGGGCCGAAGACGGCTGTAATGCCAGAAACCGGTCCCCGGTAGCTTGTTTCCTTTCCAGTGAAGAATCGGCTTGGTAGTTTGGTCTGCCCTGTTCCCATGATGCACTGGGCAAGGGACAGACTAATTTGCATGTAGCCGGGTTCTGAACTGGGATGGTGCAGTGAGCTAAAAAACGGTGATGGATCAAGCCCTGATCTTTTGACTGGGTAGGAGTGTTCTGCTTAATTCAGATACTCTGTCCATCACCACCCCCCTTTTTGAATCATTTTGGCCACCACAAGTGTGGAAGGGTATGCTCAGATGTGAGTCCCTTGCTCACTGCACCATCAGGATTCAAGCAAGCTGGGCCGAAGACGGCTGTAATGCCAGAAACCGGTCCCCGGAAGCTTGTTTCCTTTCCAGTAAAGAATTGGCTTGGTAGTTTGGTCTGCCCTGTTCCCATGATGCACTGGGCCAGGGACAGAATAATTTGCATATAGCCAGGTTCTGAACTGGGATGGTGCAGTGAGCTATAAAACGGTGATGGATCAAGCCCTAATCTTTTGACTGGGTAGGAGTGTTCTGCTTAATTCAGATACTCTGTCCATCACCACCCCCCTTTTTGAATCGTTTTGGCCACCACAAGTGTGGAAGGGTATGCTCAGATGTGAGTCCCTTGCTCACTGCACCATCAGGATTCAAGAAAGCCGGGCCGAAGACGGCTGTAATGCCAGAAACCGGTCCCCGGAAGCTTGTTTCTTTTCCAGTAAAGAATTGCCTTGGTAGTTTGGTCTGCCCTGTTCCCATGATGCACTGGGCCAGGGACAGACTAATTTGCATGTAGCCAGGTTCTGAACTGGGATGGTGCAGTGAGCTAAAAAACGGTGATGGATCAAGCCCTGATCTTTTGACTGAGTAGGAGTGTTCTGCTTAATGCAGATACTCTGTCCATCACCACCCCCCTTTTTGAATCGTTTTGGCCACCACAATTGTGGAAGGGTATGCTCAGATGTGAGTCCCTTGCTCACTGCACCATCAGGATTCAAGCAAGCCGGGCCGAAGACGGCTGTAATGCCAGAAACCGGTCCCCGGAAGCTTGTTTCCTTTCCAGTAAAGAATTGGCTTGGTAGTTTGGTCTGCCCTGTTCCCATGATGCACTGGGCCAGGGACAGACTAACTTGCATGTAGCCAGGTTCTGAACTGGGATGGTGCAGTGAGCTAAAAAACAGTGATGGATCAAGCCCTGATCTTTTGACTGAGTAGGAGTGTTCTGCTTAATACAGATACTCTGTCCATCACCACCCCCCTTTTTGAATCATTTTGGCCACCACAAGTGTGGAAGGGTATGCTCAGATGTGAGTACCTTGCTCACTGCACCATCAGGATTCAAGCAAGCCGGGCCGAAGACGGCTGTAATGCCAGAAACCGGTCCCCGGAAGCTTGTTTCCTTTCCAGTAAAGAATTGGCTTGGTAGTTTGGTCTGCCCTGTTCCCATGATGCACTGGGCCAGGGACAGACTAACTTGCATGTAGCCAGGTTCTGAACTGGGATGGTGCAGTGAGCTAACAAAACGGTGATGGATCAAGCCCTGATCTTTTGACTGGGTAGGAGTGTTCTGCTTAATTCAGATACTCTGTCCATCACCACCCCCCTTTTTGAATCATTTTGGCTACCACAAGTGTGGAAGGGTATGCTCAGATGTGAGTCCCTTGCTCACTGCACCATCAGGATTCAAGCAAGCTGGGCCGAAGACGGCTGTAATGCCAGAAACCGGTCCCCGGAAGCTTGTTTCCTTTCCAGTAAAGAATTGGCTTGGTAGTTTGGTCTGCCCTGTTCCCATGATGCACTGGGCCAGGGACAGAATAATTTGCATATAGCCAGGTTCTGAACTGGGATGGTGCAGTGAGCTATAAAACGGTGATGGATCAAGCCCTAATCTTTTGACTGGGTAGGAGTGTTCTGCTTAATTCAGATACTCTGTCCATCACCACCCCCCTTTTTGAATCGTTTTGGCCACCACAAGTGTGGAAGGGTATGCTCAGATGTGAGTCCCTTGCTCACTGCACCATCAGGATTCAAGCAAGCCGGGTCGAAGACGGCTGTAATGCCAGAAACCGGTCCCCGGAAGCTTGTTTCTTTTCCAGTAAAGAATTGCCTTGGTAGTTTGGTCTGCCCTGTTCCCATGATGCACTGGGCCAGGGACAGACTAATTTGCATGTAGCCAGGTTCTGAACTGGGATGGTGCAGTGAGCTAAAAAACGGTGATGGATCAAGCCCTGATCTTTTGACTGAGTAGGAGTGTTCTGCTTAATGCAGATACTCTGTCCATCACCACCCCCCTTTTTGAATCGTTTTGGCCACCACAATTGTGGAAGGGTATGCTCAGATGTGAGTCCCTTGCTCACTGCACCATCAGGATTCAAGCAAGCCGGGCCGAAGACGGCTGTAATGCCAGAAACCGGTCCCCGGAAGCTTGTTTCCTTTCCAGTAAAGAATTGGCTTGGTAGTTTGGTCTGCCCTGTTCCCATGATGCACTGGGCCAGGGACAGACTAACTTGCATGTAGCCAGGTTCTGAACTGGGATGGTGCAGTGAGCTAAAAAACAGTGATGGATCAAGCCCTGATCTTTTGACTGGGTAGGAGTGTTCTGCTTAATTCAGATACTCTGTCCATCACCACCCCCCTTTTTGAATCGTTTTGGCCACCACAAGTGTGGAAGGGTATGCTCAGATGTGAGTCCCTTGTTCACTGCACCATCAGGATTCAAGAAAGCCGGGCCGAAGACGGCTGTAATGCCAAAAACCGGTCCCCGGAATCTTGTTTCCTTTCCAGTAAAGAATTGGCTTGGTAGTTTGGTCTGCCCTGTTCCCATGATGCACTGGGCAAGGGACAGACTAATTTGCATGTAGCCAGGTTCTGAACTGGGATGGTGCAGTGAGCTAAAAAACGGTGATGGATCAAGCCCTGATCTTTTGACTGGGTAGGAGTGTTCTGCTTAATTCAGATACTCTGTCCATCACCACCCCCCTTTTTGAATCGTTTTGGCCACCACAAGTGTGGAAGGGTATGCTCAGATGTGAGTCCCTTGCTCACTGCACCATCAGGATTCAAGCAAGCCGGGCCGAAGACGGCTGTAATGCCAGAAACCGTTCCCCGGAAGCTTGTTTCCTTTCCAGTAAAGAATTGGCTTGGTAGTTTGGTCTGCCCTGTTCCCATGATGCACTGGGCCAGGGACAGACTAATTTGCATGTAGCCAGGTTCTGAACTGGGATGGTGCAGTGAGCTAAAAAACGGTGATGGATCAAGCCCTGATCTTTTGACTGAGTAGGAGTGTTCTGCTTAATACAGATACTCTATCCATCATCACCCCCCTTTTTGAATCGTTTTGGCCACCACAAGTGTGGAAGGGTATGCTCAGATGTGAGTCCCTTGCTCACTGCACCATCAGGATTCAAGCAAGCTGGGCCGAAGACGGCTGTAATGCCAGAAACCGGTCCCCGGAAGCTTGTTTCCTTTCCAGTAAAGAATTGGCTTGGTAGTTTGGTCTGCCCTGTTCCCATGATGCACTGGGCAAGGGACAGACTAATTTGCATGTAGCCAGGTTCTGAACTGGGATGGTGCAGTGAGCTAAAAAATGGTGATGGATCAAGCCCTGATCTTTTGACTGGGTAGGAGTGTTCTGCTTAATTCAGATAATCTGTCCATCACCACCCTCCTTTTTGAATCATCATTCAGTTAAAAGCATATATATATCAGCTGAATGAATTGCGAAAATTACACATGAAATGGCTCTGTATACACAAAAGAAGGTCAAGACCATTCCATCACATATTTATACAAATGCTGTACATGTGCTAGAGGCTGAGGTAAAATATTGTCTCTAGAGTTCCTAAAATAGAAGCTCTGTTCTCTAAGAATAGTTCTACTTTAAGCAGAGTACTTTGTGCCAGAAAAAAGGGTAAATATTTTGTGGAAGAAAATAATTTCGCTTTCAGGGGAAAAAATAGTTCCAAATGTTTTCAGTAGCTGTGTTTATCAAAAACTGAAGACCGAATTCAGAGTTCAGGGAACGCTGTGTGCTTGTTGTTTTAAAAAAGTTATTCTTTTTGTTCAGGGGAGAACATCATATTAGAAAGACTTGCAAAAAATTGGTCTACAACATCAGGTGAAAGTTCGACCAAGTTCGAAAATGCCATAACAGTGCATGTGTGAGAATGATTGCTATCATCGATGTCAGGATCAGCAATGCACACAGAAGGATGTACCTGTGTGGTGCTGCTATCAACTCGTACACCACCGCCACAAACTCGTAGTGGTGAAGTCTCAACGAATGTCATCATCAGAATAGGTAGCCGCTGGGGACAACACGATGCATGAGTCGTTACCGGAACTAGCAAGGTATCTGTATCCATTGGTACTGCTGATGGTAGTGTAAGACAGACGTCCAACACGCATTCTTCTCCGCATAGCATACATCGAAGCACAGGTAAGATGCAATCTTGCCAGATTGGTCTGAATGAAAGAAACCAAGTTGTACTTAGATTTCTTAGCCGGGCAAATCCGTGGACTTTAGTGATGCGGTCCCGGTAGCGTATAGCTAGGATCGTTTCTCCCATCGTTGCTGGGGTCTTGTCTGTGGCTTGGCTTGCCATATCGGAGCAGAAGAATCAAAAATAAAATTCCTGCTACGGGTCCCAATAGTAGAGGCACACCGCCAAAAATAGAATGCACTAAATTCGGGATAATGCCCAGAACTGTTTCAAAGGGTGCTAACAGTCCCGAAAAAATTGTCTTAAATACATGTGCGAGGCCACTGGTATCAGACATGTTTAAGATTTGACTTAACATTTCTACGAAATGCACGGGACAATTTGTTGATAATAGGGAATGTATCTCTGCCGCTGTCCTTGCAACTTGCAGATCATACGTTTCTTTGGACGAGGTCAAAGGAACAGTTGTCTGTAAAAGAATAGACTTCATTCTGCTTAAAGTATCAATTCGAATAGAAGAGATATTCAAATAAGGCCATATTGCCGCCTCCATGTCTGGATTGCTGTTTGGATACAATACTTGCATGCAGCAAGTGACCATGGAACGAACGCTCACGAGATAGGCTTTTCCTGGCACCATGCCGCAACAGCTGTGGTCACTTATTAGAACATAACTGCCGTTGGAAAGCTGTCTGAAAAATGGCTCTATCTGAGTTGTAGGAGTGCCGTGCAGGCTCCACGCAAGTTAATACCTTGACACAGAAGTGTACCGCTTAGTGATTTTTTTTACAATTGTTACCACTAAGAAATACCTCCTTTTTCTTTTCACTATAACATTTGTGTGTATAAGGTAATTTCCATGTTGACTTGATGTACCCAACCTTTCATACTGGCCCGCTGGTATATACTCTTGGCAATATTTAAACTGGAAAGTTGTTATCGGAATTGTGATTATTCCGTGTATTTCTGACATTGTCAATGGTAATCTCTCAAGTTTTTCAATGCTCAGAATCGTATAGTCTGCTCCTTTTTGTGCCAAACTGATTTGTTTATCAGTAAGGTTAAAGATAGAGAATAATGACGTTGTGTTGATTAAACGCCATGGCACGTAGCCTGAACGCAGATTTTGCAATGTCCAGCCAAGCTGTACAATAGAACGTAATTGGGACTGACCATGTTGTAACATTAGTAAGTCCTGCTCTATTATATCAATAGCAGATGATACAATGCTGTCCAGTGAATATATTCTGGAGGACAGAGTCGTTAACCCATTGTCCACAACAGAAAGTGATTTTTCCAAATGAATACTATCAATTTCTCGTATTTTTTCTGCTGTCTCAATTTGTGTTTCTTTCCAAGCCTCGTTGTATACAGCATATATACCGGACGCTATGAAACGTTTTTGACGCTGTTTGCGCGGTCCCAATATGAAATCACACAAGTCAGCACCGTCTTTAAGTAAAGTCAAGTGTTGCTTAATTTCAGCCAGTGTGGATTTCTGTAGCCATTGGAGGCATAGTTTCCCTACACTGTATGTTGTAACTATCCCTGGATGTTGTCTCTGGGAGTATCTAGGGTCTGGCCTGGTCTGTGCAAACCCCTGTATTTTGTTCAGGAATCTATCTTGACAGTTATTTGTGTCTGTGGGCCAGATCAACCATTTTTTCCAATCAGAATTTGTTCTGTTTTGGTGTAAAATATGGGATACGTCTATCTCCACATCTGTAGTGCTATTGCTATCAGGAATGGGCTTCGGAATAGACGGTTTGTTTAAGTCTTTAATCTTGGCTAGGCCAAGACAGGTTGTCTGTTGAATGGTGTCATTCAAGAATATTATTTGTTCTGGGATCATGCAGGCTCGAAATAATGCTTCTAAACCTTGGACCTGCCATTCTTTTGTACCCCAGATGGTTTTTGTTTCAATGTTGTTTTTCCAAAATTAAAAACCAAATGTAGTCATTTTTTCATAAAATGTTTCAGAATAAATCAATTTAGTATTTGTCAACATTGTTTTCATTCCTGTCTTATTTAACATTTTAAAATAAAACGTTTCTGCATCACTTGTGTTAAACCCTGAGAAGTATGGGAATTTCTCATAAAATGTTTTCGAGCTGCTTTTAGGCGGTGTTGCACAATGTTCCCATTGGTTATAATTAAAAACATTTCTAGGCTGTGCAGATTTATGCAAATAGTGATGACCAAAATGATTATAGCAGTACATTTCTTCATAATTTGATGAACCCTGTAAGTAATCATGTTCTGTAAATTTTGCTGACATTACTAAATCTGACATCATATTATTAATATTTTCAAAGTCCCAATCATCAGAGAAAATACTTGGTTTTACAAAGTCACTTAAGGAAACCTTAAACTGGTGTGGATATTTCAAGAGCTCAATCGGGCCATAGATTTCATTATCCGTTTTGTCCCATGCTACCCCACCGGGTATTGGATTGGCTGTGATGTTAACTGATGATAGTTCTCTTTTCTCGATGTGGGATGACTTGTGAGGTTTTAGGACCAAGTTGATGTTCTGACTTGCTGTGTCCATTGTACTGTATTTTCCTTCAATGAATTTTCCCAAGCAAAGAACCATGATGAACCAAAGTAGGAGGAAAAGTACACCTAACACAATCCAAAATTCAACCCATGGAGAAATCAGATAGGTTTCTTTGAGTTGATGAAAGAGTTCAGTTACTTTGTCTTTGAAAGTTTTTGTTGCTGGCGTTTCTTCATGTTCACTTGGATCATCAGAAAAGTCATCGAAATTGATGAAGTAGCCAGATGCAGTTCTGTCAATTGTTGGAATTGCTTCCGGATTTTCTTTAGTCTTTGGATCTTTCTTTGAGACATTAGTATAGTCCGATGCTACATCATTGTAGACAGGTGTTTCTTGACGAACTGTTGCAATTTGGGTTTCAAGAGGCACAAGTTCCATGGCTTTGTTGCATAGTCCTTTTTTATTGACTGCAGGTTTATCAAATGTGATTAGTCTCTCAGTTTGAACCTCTTGGATTGTAGCAAATTTTGGTATTCTGCTATTTCTTGGGAGTCCACTGGCCCTACTACTTATTATTGGCCACATGATTGTGGTTTTACCAGGTCAATGGATACACCTCGGTTCTCCTTTTTACCAGCAAGGGGCGGTAGTACAACTGATCTTGTTCCGCTGACAGCTAAGACAGGTACTGCTTTTCTGTAAGAAGGCCCAAATTCCTTCTTCACCACGATCTTCTCTCTGACCAGATCCCCAATCTTTGGAATCCAGACAGGTCCTGCTGGGACAGGTGGTTTTTCTTCAGTGGCTGTTGGCTGTTGTTTTAACTTTATGTTACTCAGGTTTCTTCTTGTTTCATTTAAGTCCTGTAAAACAGCCAAACGGTCTTTGATATCAAAGTATTTTTCTTCTACCACTGAAGTGTGACTATCAAGATCCTGAATGTACATTCTAGTACCGAACAATAGTTTGTATGGAGTGAGACCTTTTAGAGCATTTCTGGGCAGATTGTTAAGACTACGTTGGACACTTGTTAAATGTTTGACCCACCCATCACCCGTACCTAATACCCTCGCCGTTATAGATTGCTTTATGTCACGTTTTTTTCTTTCCACTACCGCATTTCCCTCAGGATGGAAGGGAGAAGAGTACCGCAATGCAATGCCCATGCTGGTTATGGCCTCCTTGTAAGCCCTAGAGCTAAACGCAGGACCCTGGTCAGAATGTAGCATGCCAATTGCATATATGCCGATAAAGACTCACAAATCTTTTATAACAGTTCTGGCGTCAGACGAGCGCTGGTGTCTGCATTTTAAGTGAATCTAGTCTTAATATTTATGGGATCGCGTTTCTCCTGCTGGATTTTTGCGAATAGATAGCCTTATGCTTTCTAATAGAGGTACCCTGGCACTAGTCTGGTCCGGTTCACGACTGCGATCTCGGTTGCAGTCTGGACAATCCTTTGCAAATTTGTAATGTTGCAAGTTTATCCCCGGCCACCAGTATTCCGATTGTAATTCTTTTAGAGATTTCACGATCTCTGGGTGCCTTAGACCCTCTCCCATGTGTGCGTCTGCTATTAATAAGACTCTCCTGTTCGTGTTTGGAATTACTCTATCCCCCACTCCAGGGACTTGAGCAAAAGGAACGGAGTTTGCATCTAATATGTATGTATAATTGAGTGGATAGCCGAGAGGTAATGCTGCATAGTCGCCTTTTAATGAGGCTTTAACCGCTAGCATAGTTTCTCCGTCTATGTATTTTTTAGAGCACTTTTTTGTGGCTACGGAAGCTGGTTGAGCTGCTTCCGCTGTGGCTCTGTCAGCCAATGAATTCCCTGCAACGTGAACGCCATCATGTTGATGACTCAGTGTATGTATCACGTGAGTCTTTTATAGTTCTTTCTGTAAAAGAACTACCTGTTCCCAAAACTTTTTATGCTTTATTGTGGCACCTGTGTCATCTTTGTAACCGTTTTGAATCCAGGTCTGCATGTCATTATTGTAAGACTTGACGCAGTAATGCGAATCGCACACTATTAGTGTGGGGAATTCGCGATCGGCATTTTCAAGCACCATCTTTAAAGATCTTATTTCAGCTCGCTGAGTTGAACAGTTTCTGAGTGATTCAGTTTTGGTAATTAATGCTCTGAATTTACCAAAACGCCAGCGACCTTTAACAATCGCGCACGCTGCGTTGTAGGATTTGTTCTCTACATCGTAGTGTTGTGCGAATCTGTCCATGTAGATTACACATGTGTACTGTTCGAGTGGCAGAATTTCGATTGGCAAAGGATATTCTTCTTCATGTTCTAGATCTTCTAGTTTTTTCATTTTCAAGTCAAAATAGTATTTCACGCCTTCTGTAGCAAGAGAATTTTCCCATTGTATCCATTTAGGATCTAATGGCACAGCATTCAAATTGCGTGGGCTTGTTAATGCCTCAAGGGCTGATTCTGCTGTTAAAACAGTTATCCTTCTGCCGTGAGCTTGGGCTTATTCTTTTGCTACAGCAGTTTGAACCGCAGCTTGAATTTTTTCAGTAGAACTGAAATTCATTTCAGCTTGTGTGTACAAGTGTGATTTGTAAGCTATTGGTACCGTTTCTCCCTCATTAGAGGTTAGGTACGTGAATCCGCATCTTCCTGGGACGACTCGGATTACAAGGTTGCGTATGTTTTCGTGAGTTTATAATTTTGTTTTAGCTAACATGTCTGTTTGCAATGAATTTAAAATGTTTGTATTTTTCTGAGTCAAATTGATTGGTTTGAAATCAGGTTTTATTAATTAATGGAGAGGTTTAACCCTCTCTGCATAATTTAGAATGTATGTTCTTCCGAAATTCAGGAAACCTAGTATTGATATTAAGTTATTCAGCTTTTTAGGTGCTTGGAGTACAGCGCACTTCTCTAAGAAATTGTCTGCTAGGCTTTTACCTTCACTTTATAATTCATATCCTAAACATAGGACAGGTAGATGGGCAATTCGTGACTTTTTAAAGTTGAATTTGTAACCCTCAGCTGCAAACTCAAGTATTATGGTGTTCACTCTTTTCAAGTGAGTCTCCAGGTCATCATCTGTGAAATAGATGTCATCGACATAAGATAATGCTTCATCATCATATATTTGTAGTAACTCTGTTACTCTTGCTGAGAATAATCCTGGGCTATTCTTGAATCCCTGTGGGAGTCGACAGAAGTGTTTGTGCGACCCCATTATTGAGAAAGCGGTCAAATACCTGCTTTCAGGTGCAATATTTTGACAAAAGAATCCATTAGAGATGTCTAATGTTGTTTTATACTTTTTTGCGCTCTATGTTATTCATCAGTGCTGCACTGTGTGAGTTTTGTACTGCAAATGTTTTGCAACAGGAGTTTAGGTGTCTGTAGTCCAAAACTAGACGATATGAATCGTCTGGCTTGGAGACAGGAAACAAAGGATTGTTCATTTGTGAGGCGCATGTTTCAATCACCCCCTGATATTCAAGTTGATCTAAGATCTCCCTGACTTGCTTTTTATCTTCTTGTTTAACTGGGTACTGTCTTTGTGCAGTGGGTTGATTTTTTGAACTGGATTTTATGAGGAGGAGAATCCTCATCCCATCCTACATGATTTTTATATAATGCAGGGGCTTTGGCTACTGCCCATTTTCTTGCATATATGGATTTTTATGAGTTGAAATATCATTTGAGAAGGCAGGCATAATCATTTCTTCGCCATGAGGGCACTCCCTGACAAACTCTGGTGGCCAGTCTTTCTCAGCTAACAGGATGTCATAGCCTTTCGAAAGGTTATCCAAAAAGAGACCCCTTACTTTCCTAGTCTTGTCCCCCTCTATACGCAGTGTTAATTCGTATATTTTATGAGGTTTGCTAACTCTGGTATCTGCAGTTTCAACCTGAATGTATTCATTCGTGTCCACTGTCTCCAGAAGATTCATCAAGATCTTGCGAGTTATTGTCACTTCTGCTGCGCTGTCTAGCATTGTCTGGGCCCACTCTCCGTTTTTCAGTTGTGTCCTCAGTATCCTTGGCATGTTTAATTATTTTAATACTGGCTACCTTCTTTTTTGGAAATTGTAATTTTTTACTTTGATGAGCAGGTTCCTTGTCTTTGGACTTGACGTGCTCTTCCTTGTGTTCTGACCATCCTCTTCTTTCCAATTTCTGTGAGGAAGTCTGAAAAGATCGACAGGGACGTGTATCAATATCTTGATATCTATCAGGTTTTCTCAATTTATCCCTATCTCTAAGGTTGTATCTTTTCTCAGAGGGCTCCCTCTGGGGAGACTTGTTTCCTCGGTCCGGAGATCTTTCTCTCCATTGAGGAGACCTTCCTCTGGACTGGAATCGTTTTTCTTTAGGAGTGGATTGTTTATTACCATCCCAACTCTTTTTTTGAGTATTTAGATTTTTTTGAATAAAAGTTTTTTCAGGATTTTCAGTTAGTTGGGGTTTTACTGGTTTCCCACCCAAACTATCTCTACACAGTTCTTCATAGGATTTTTCTATGATTCTGGCAAGTTTAAATGGTTGTTCTGCTATATCTGTTTTTTTCAATTTCTGGCAGATCGCCACAGATGCTGCTTCTCCTTTTATGTTGGCTAATAATATAGCCGAGACCTGCTTGAAGTCTTTTAGTAATTTCATACCCAGAGTTAAAGCAGGTTCTGGACCATATTCATTTTGAATCCGTCTTAGTACGTCTGGTATTACCGCCATAGAAGGAACACCATGTGTTTTTGTGTATATCGAAGCAAAGACTGTGCCCCAAGTGTCACAGTCCTCCACATGTGGTGCGATCCCGATTGGAAGACAGATAGTCAGAATTCTGTGTTTCTCAGTAGGTGTAGTATCAGGAAATACTGCCTCTAATTGAGTGATTTTTTTGTGCCAACCAGAATGGAATTTGTTCCCGTTTTGAGGGTATTTTACCAAGACATGATTGTATGTTCTGTGGTGTTATTTTGTTTGTGTTCCCCTGATGAGGGGTCAGCTGTGGAATGTTAATTGCTGGTTGGACTGTTGAAGTCCGCATATTGGACCAATTGTCTATTGTATTTTAATTCATAGTTTTAGCTGAGCTAAAAGTTCCCGGTCTGACATTTTATCAATGTCTGGATGTGGTGTGTAGCTGGCTAGAACTGGCCAAGTGGCTCCTGGTCTACCTAGTGGACCTAGCCTGGTGATGTGATTTTGATATTTTAGGGCGCCTTTAAACCAGAGCAGGTGCTCTTGGTAATTTAGTGAGTTTCAACCTCCTCGAAAGGAGTGTACTCATCTGGAGGTTCCTCTATTTTGTAATAGTGGAATTCTTTTGTTACAGCGTTTGCTGCTGGAAAGTGTATCCATGAATAGAATACCTCTGTCTGCCGATATTCACGAATATGACTGTACCACCTCGTGATGATAGTCCATTTTCTATAAGTTTAATAGTTATAGTTCTTCTTATATTTGCCGGGATGATAATTGCATCCGGGTCATTCTGTTGGAGAGTTGTGTCATCTAACAACAGTTGAGACGCTGTTGCATCTCTTTCTTCGTCACCGTCCGGCATTTTACTGACAGAAAGTTTTTTGTTGCAGAGCAAGTTTCAAGGAAACAAAGATTAGGTGCACAATATTTTGGAACACTGTATCCTTCAACGTTGACTAAATCAAAAACTATACATAGGAATCTCTTCCTACTAATTTCCGGCGGATTTTAACCCTTTACCCACTCCATGTAGTGTAGTTCCTATATTCCCAATAGGCTCTGCACATTGGAATATTATAAACAGCAGTGTCGACGTAGGACTGAGGTCGACTAGGTCTCTACTGACTATATTAGACTTAATTAGTTTTGCCAGCTAGCTGAGAGGTCACTAGAAACTTTCTCTAATAAACAAGGAGGAGTTTAACTTCCCTGGATAGACAAGAAGGGATTAGCTTCTGACAACCATATAACATGACAACTTTGCTCCCTCAGAATAAGAGTGTATGTCTAGAGTCGTGTGAAAACAATAGAAAGCTATTTTACTCAGTCAATCGTGCATACTTAGTTTCACCAGGGTGCAGAGAAATAGAGAGACTGGCGTTTTCAATAAAGGGTGTTATTTATTGAGCAGTCTTCTTTCTCATGCAAGAGAAATGAATTGCCACAATTGCAATACTTAATATAAAGTAAAGTACGTACAGTAAAAGGAGTATTATGAAATAATACTGTAAAAGCATGGATATGGTTTCTTAGCCATATGATACTTTAAAATGGATAAAATATAGACATACATAAAACATTGACTAACGTACTCAACTGGTGCTTCTAATCTACACCTACGCCGGTGTACCTGACCTAAGCCTAATACGTGGGAAGGAGTAAGTAAGTTGCAGTTTAAGTTAAGTTGGGTTTTGCCAAGGAATCTGAATCAAGAATTCTCTTAAGGGTTTAGTCAGCTCCGTACCTTGGTAATAGAATGTAGGAGGTCTGGTATCTCTCTCTCAGGACTCAATATCCCAGCAACCCGCAAAGGCGGCTGGAAACACCGGAGCTGGATTTTCTTGGCTGGAGAAAAAGACTTTCTCAGTGCGTCAAAGGGGAGGGGCGTCGTCCGTGGGCTCTTGGGCAAGTAGATAGCCGCTCTGCTCCAAACCACCGTGTGTTTGCTTAAGGCAACGTTGGTATATTTATACCTGAAAGGTGCCGGGTTTGACGTAAGGTTGGACATAAGACGTCAATAAAAGATGTCACTAAGAACTGGCCGTTCTTTCAGTGCTCGCAGGAGTTCTAGGGCAAATCAAAACAAAAGCAAGGGGAATTCCCAGGTTGCTGGAGGTTTGGTTTGTTTAAAGAACGCGTTGTACTTTCTAGGAGTCTAGGGGAGTAGCCGTATTGCCGTATTTGGACTGCATGGGCTATTACTAAATATGGATATGATTCTTAAGCCTTTATAAGGATATTATTTATTATAGCCATATAAGAGCATAAATCGGGAATATCGAATTAGGGTCCTAGATAGAAACACAACAAAATATGGGTTTATTCCAATATCATGCCGATGATATGCAGCTACTCTTTTCCTTCGATTAACTAACTCCTACCATCCAAGAGACCTTCTCTCTGGGCATGAGTGCCATCTCACAATGGATGAGGAATAACTTTCTTCAGTGCAATGTCGGCAAGACCGAGCTCCTACTTTTTGGGGAAGGCCCCATATTGTGGTCCCTCAATTGATGGCCTGTTAATCTTCGAAAGCCTCCCATTTCCAAAGTTTCTGTCAAAAATCTGGGAGTCCGGTTAGACCACGCCCTTACTTTCAAAGAACATGTTGGCCAGACAGTTGGTACATGCTTTCATACTTTGGGTCTACTTGGGGGAGTCTTCCTTTTGCTTTCGGACTCTGCAAGAAAGACTCTGACTCAGGCCCTTATACTGGGTCGCCTAGATTATTGTAATGGTTTATTGCTCTCTGCTAATGAAGCATCAATCGATAAACTGCAGGTGGTTCAGAATACGGCGGCGTGATTGGTGTTGAACATGCCGCCCAGATCTGCCTCTTGCCCTCTTCTCCTAAAACTCCATTGGCTGACAATACGCCATAAGATAACATTCAAGATATGTTGTACCATCCACAAAGCATTATTCAATCTTGGTCCCAGCTATCTGTCGGAAAAATTCATTCCTTATCGCCCCTCGAGATTCTTGCGCTCCAGTTCTAAACATCTACTGAAGGTCCAGAGAATTAGGAGAGCAAGATTAGGGGGGACATCTCTATCATACCTTGGACCGAAATACTGGAACGAACTTCCCCTCTCTCTAAGAGAATGCTCAAATCACCTAGTTTTTAGGAAATTACTTAAAAGTACTTTGTTCTGCTTTTAATTTAAAAAAACACAGCCGCCCGCTGCACAGTTGATATGCCTCCTGAAAGCGCAGAGATACTCCTTGGAGTCGATTCTGGCGCTATATAAACCCATAAATAAATAAATAAAAAACTCTGGTATTTAGTGGCTAATGCTGACCTGCCACCCAAAGAGGGCAGAAATGTCCACAATCATCCTCCCATATTTGGGAGCAACCCTTGTCCAAGGGGCCGCTCCACAATATCAACATAAAATTCCTGGTGGCCTAGGGGCCATACAAAAAAAAAATCAGCCGATCAGCCTCCCAGGGCGGCAGAAACTGACAAATTAATGCTCCCCAAAGGGGAGCAACCCTTGCCCAAGGGCCACTCCCCACAAACAAATTCCTGGTGGTCTAGTGGGCCCGATTAAAAAAAAAATGTTGAGATCTGCCCCCTGGGGGGCAGATACAGCCAAAAACATTGCCCCAAAGGGTAATGACCCTTGCCCAAGGGGCCACTCCCCACAAATCGGTCTTCCCCTGCCTTCCCCTGTGGGGGCACCTTGAAGGGCGTCCCACTGCTGGAGCACCAGCGTTTCCCCTGTGGGTGGGTGGTAGGACTGCCAGGAGCTGCCCGACATACACACCCACCATGACGTCGGACAGCTCCTGGCCGCCCGACTCACAGAAAGGGTTAAAAGGGTCTTTTGATATTGGTGCTACAGTTGCGTGGCTGCACTTTTATTTCCTTATATGCTGCTATGAATACCGTCATGTACAATTGAATATCTATCATTCCAAGACTTTGATATTTGAACACTTGCACTTTTTTCTTTCCCTTGATGCTGCTAGTTATTATGTACAGTATTCTGAATCATAATTAATCATATTATTTTAATCATAGTTTTTTAGCAATTATCACAAAAGCACAGTTGATGTCATCTAAGGATCCAAGGGTTTAACTTGCTTTGTCCAGCCCCTGCAAGCTTTGTTTTTTAAAGGTCTTTGAAATTGATTTTGTGCTTACATTGCTTCTCCCTGTATTTAACACGTATGTATGAATTTTTCATCATTTTATGAAAACAGAATCTCTTCTTTTTAAGAGTTGGTTGAGTTGATAATTTAGATATATGTTTTTAAGTTGAACTCTTCGGTGTTCCAAATCATAATAAATACATTGAAGTGAATTGAAAAGGAAAAGAGACAAACTGAGAAATCGGGATCTGCCATTTTGTCTTTTTACATTTCTGCCAGTCAAAGCTACAAAGAGCAAGTGCTGGTGGCACAATGTCTAGCATTTCTGGGAACCAGCCACCACTGGGCAGAGCATCAATAGATCTGATCCCTGATTAGGAGTGGTCACTTCATTCCCATGGGGTTAGTAAAAGAACTTACAAACCCCACTGTAATTACAAGTTCCATGGTAACTCCAGAGATCATTTTCTTCCTTTTCTCTCTCTTTCTTTCTCTGGGGACCCGCTGAATCCAGCACATGTTACCTGGTAAACTCAGGCCTCGACGGCTAATTTTTTTAAAATTATTTTTATTGAACATAGCTCTTAGTACAAAGTCACAGTGGTCGATGATCAATAGGCAAATTAGAAAATAGCATTGTGGTGAATAAAGAAAATTAGCCCAACAGTACACAAGTGAGTAAACAAGTACATGATTACCCCTCGGAATCCCCTCCCGCTTCCCTATATTTTTGCCATGGTCCCCAAATCTTTTCCCATTTCTTCCTACAACCCCTGCTCTTATAGATAGTTTCTTCAGGCTCTTTGGCACCAATCTAGGTCCCTCCCCCACTGCTTCCCTGACGAGGGCGTCTGTGAGCCCCAACCCCTGGCTATGTTTCTGTTGGCCACCCCCGCAGCCAAAGCAATCCAAAGTTCAACGTGTCTTGACCAATCTGTGTCTCCCTTAATCATCAACAAAAGCCACCTTGGCTCAAGCGGAACAGATTCGCCCACAACCCTTGACATTGTGTCCGCAACCTTGGTCCAGAAAGGGACTATTGCGGGGCACTCCCACAGTGTGTGATAGAAGGTACCAACCCCTGGCAACCACTCAAACAGAGGGCCGATAGACTCCTGCCCCATTCATATAAGTGTGTGCGGGGTAGTATATACGGTGAAGTATTTTTAATTGAACCAATCGGAACCTAAGATGGATTGCTATCTCACATGGGCTCTGTATCGCGTCTTGCCAATCATCATCTTTGAGGGCACCTATGTCTCGGGACCATGTCACTTTGAGCTTCACCAAGGGGTCCGGCATATTGTTTATGAGTTTACGATAGATGGTGGATGGGTGCTTCTCTAATATGGGGTCTAATAATAGCCTATCCTCTAGAGGGGAATACTCCGGGATGGAGGAATCTTTATCCTGGTGGGAGCGAATGGCATGTGTAAAGCGTATGTAATGATAGTGTTGGGAGTCGTGAAGGTTGTACTCCTTCTTAAGGTAGGCAACGGGGTGGGGGGCAGAACCCATCCAGACATCACCCGAATAATCTATGCCAATCAATCTCCAACCCCCAAGCCAGTCAATTGTGACACTTCGCGCAGCTGGTCCCCAACCCACAGGGGGGTTCTACTGGTCAATCTGTCTGTCCACCCCAGGAACTTGTTCGCCTCCCTCCAGAATGGACCACCACCCTAGTATGCGTGTTCCACTCTTTTCCCAAACTTCGTGCATAAAGCAAATGTTCAATGTTTCCCCCTGGCATTACTAGTCAGTCCACTCTGTTGGCCGGTTCGGAGCCATCTGCGTACACACAGTCATTAACTACCTGGAGCTGGGAGGCCCAGTAGTGTAGGCGCACGTCAGGGGGCGCCAGGCCTCCATCGTACACCCCTCTGGTGAGTTTGCTAAATGCAATTCTAGGAGTCCCACCATTCCAGAGCAGTGTACGCACTGCCTGTGGGATACACGTAAATACTCCCTGAGGAACAGGGTGTGGTGTGTTTAGGCCTCGACGGCTATTGATGCTCATGAGCATTTGGAATGAGACCACTTGTGTATAGTGTGCTTTATACAAATGTAGTAAGTTAGTAAGACATTTATTTAGGATCTGCTGTGAGAACCCTTCTTGATATGTCTGGCGAAATTTTTATTACAGTGGCAAAATTATTGAAATTTATGGATTTTGCTGTACATGAAATTCGTAAAATGTGTTTGAGACAATTTATTCTTTACTGTGATTTTTTTGAGAAAGGTATTTCCTCACAGGCAGTTTTCACTTGAGATACTAACAAACCATATTTTGCCTAATTTTACATAATATTCCTGAACTGTAATGAAAAACATCATGCTATTTCGCACTACTGTAGTTGTCCTAGATTTGTTTTCTCATCTTATATTGTCAGACATCGATATATTACCTCCTGCTCTTTATGAAAAAACACACTCCATCCAGAAATACATCGTCAAATGGACATATGCTAATTTCCACCTACAAGAGCAACTGAAAGCAACTGTTAAAATCCTCATTTCCATTAGTTACTGCAGCAGTCATTGCCTAGCTCTGATCCAATATTAACAGTATTTTCTTCAAATGCATTTCTTACAGTAAAGTCGCGTGGTATTTTTTCTTCATTTTATGCCCTTAATTACGTCCGCGCTAAATGACTGCTATCTGAAACTGATTGTTCAATTCAAGGGACCAATTTAATTTCTGGGCCAGAGAATAATAAGAGGAAATGTAATAAAGTGCGAGTAACTAATGAATTAGTTCAAACGAGCTCATGGACAAACTGAAAAGTCGACGGCCAAATTTGGCAGAAAGAGAATGCTAGATTTCCAAAATGACTTACATTTGTGAATTTCCGATCCAAAAGAGTGCTCTTGGAATTGCCGACGACTCCACCATGCTTCCCTCAATCCCCTTATAATTGAGCAGCTGCCATTAGTTAATCATGTGTCCGGCCAGTTACTCTTCGCGCAAGAGAAGCCATCCCTCACAGCTGTCTCTCCCGTGAATCTCGTTAATTGCCTTTGTCACAGGTAGCACTCCAATCTCTCACTAATGTGCTCTCTGTCAGCGCTCAGCGTCTGGCTACTCGCGGTTCACACAGCCGACCAGCAACTTAGTTTTTCTAACTCTTAGCTTAACCACAATTTAGAAACTTTGGGTTTCAGATACTAACAAGGAGGCATCCTTTTTGCTGAAGTAGGTGTTTGTTTGAAGGACAATTTCTCTTCTTGACATCCAGCTTTAATCCAAAGACCTGCCTTGCACTTCCCTCCTGCTAGTAAATTCCTTTTTAGATTTTTTGATTTAAAAGCTAAGCCTGGGAGAGCTGTTTGCGTGTAAATCTACGTATTATTTTTTTTCTTTTTACAAATTAATGTTTGCACAGGTATTGTCAATGCAGAAACTTACTCGCCTTTACTTTATTTCTTTCCACAAAACCAGATCACTAGTTTGCATTGATGGTGAAGACCTCATAAGACTCTCTTGCAGTAAGAAAACACTTGTAAGCAACCTTTTGACATCCTTACTTTTGTTCCAAAAGTGCAAAAATCCGCTCAAACTATTGCAAGTGACTTCTTTTAAAACCTCTGATTTAAATAATCTCTGAAAGTCAATCAACTCGTTTACCTTCAGAAGAGAACGAGTACCAATTAAGATTACCAGAATAATTCCCTGAGCTAAAACATTTTAAAAAAAGGACAGAAGGGTATTTCAACATTTTATAGAGTGTATATTGCTGAAACAAGCTAACTAGGATTTAGAATAAAGCAATAATTTAAATACAAAGTAGAAGAAATAATTGGAACAATCCATCCTTAAACTCTATTGCATTTAACACATGCTTTTCACAATAAGTGGGTCAAGCCGACTGTCTTTGTCATAACGTTTCATAATAAACAGACAAAAACAAATGGAATCTGGCACAACCTTTCCCACCTACACCGTTTTCACTGGATTTACACTCTAACCAACATAGGCCTATTTGTAAGTAAGTACGTTTATTTGCATAGTTAATAAAAAACATTGCAATACAAGGAACATCAAGATAAAATAATTCTGCGTACGATATTAAAAAGATGTTTCATAATTTGTCTTTTTTTTTAACCAGTTCTTCAACTTAATAGACATACTCCTGGCCAAGCAGTTTTTGATTCAGCTCATGCTGTTAGTGGTCGAGGGCAGTTAGTTAAAGTCCACTACTTCCCGTCACTTCTTATGCCGGAGTTCTATGAAAGTGCTTCTAAGTGCATACAATGCTTGAGATTTTTTAATAAGGTGCCTTAGTGCCAAGATCAGTAGAAACAAGTAAAATACTGCCCTCTTTGAACCTCCATCGTAGAATTGCAGCTTTACTTGGATGCTGTACTGTGGTTGGATTATGGCTATAGTGCTGGCACTTTCTTTTCCACCAACCTCAGGAATTTCAACAGGCAGCAGTTCAACTGTGGGTCATTAGGTGCAAAGCACTGCTTATCTTCTAGAGCGTACCCCTCGCTGATTGAAGTGACATTTTAGCAGCTGTTTTCGCTCTTCCAACAGTTCTTTACATGTACATAACATGGGCCTATTCGATTTCACGTAAACTTGCAATCATCACGGCTTCTGTTATAAAATTACAAATACTGAGAAAATACAGGTTACTAAACACTATACAAACTATCTGATATAATGATTCCCGGTGGACTATTCAGTTGTATAGTCTACCACTATAACCAACTCATGCCCATTGTTTTGAGCATAAGCTTTTCCCCAAGGCAACCATCAGGCACACAGTCATATAATTAGAAAGGTATACAAAAAGACAGTTGGCTAAGCAAAATTCTATCTCTACTTAGAGAGCCTAACAAAGATTCTCAGAGAGCGAATCTTCTATATCCAAAATGTGTTACAAGGGGAAACCAAGACCAAAACTTCTGCCTATTTCATAGAGATCAGGGAGAGTTTATTTAACAAAATACCTATTTGTAGGCTTTAATATATAATATGTAGCAATAGCAATCTATCCTTAAATGCATATTCACTTTAAATTTTCCTTTTCACAATAAGTCCATCCGGCCTATGGCTTTACCGTAACAATTCATGAGAAACAGAACAAGCCTATAAGCATGATCATTAGCTTCCTACCATCATCATCTCAGTCATTCTATATAGAGTATAAGCTTTGCCACAAGCCAAAACGTGTAATACAAGTAGTCATTTTAGTGGAAGCATTGGGCCCAATCAAATCATTTATTCAAGGGAACCAATACTTGAACTTAGGCTAAGCACCTCACCTCACTCACTAGTACTCTGAAAGCTCTTTTTAAAGTTTGAAAAGTTTTTTTATTAACCATGAACTATCATAAAATAAGATATCACAAAACAACAAAATGAAGGTAAGGGAAATGAAAAAGAAACAAAAATATAGCAAGGAGAAAGGCATACATTGCACATAAATTACAGTCTGATTATTTGCCCAGCAAAGCTATTTAAATAAACGACAAACAATAACTAATATGAAAAAAATCAAATGATCAAATTCAGGAAGTCGAGGAGGTTGTAAAACTTCCTCAATGTAAGGTGGAGGTGCGAAAGTTGTGATAGCAGAATGGTTAAGGAATTGAGTGACAGGTGTCCATAGTGCCTTTCGTTTTAGAGCAAGAGATAAAGTGTGCATGTATGCAGTATCTAATCTATGGTTGCGACAGACAGCATACACTTTAGATGATAATTGTGTAGAATCCTTCAAATAGCGAGTCATTTGCTGGAAAGCAAGTGACAATAACATGAATACCCCAATGGATCGCACACCGCTAGCCTCTCCTCCGGATCGCCCCTAGGCACTCTGGTATTTGAAGTGCGTGTAGTTCGAAGAGTAGAAACAAAGTTTGTAAGTGGTTCATCAAAGATGGTGCGTGTAGGTACTCGTTGTCCCCAAGATCTCTAGACCCGAGACATGGCACGGGTTTCGGGATAGTTTCCCTCATCAGTAGAGAAGTATTTGGGTTGGATGAGAAGGCCGCCAAGTATCCGTCACAGGCCCTGATGCCTCTCCGGCGCGCAGGTGCGTCTCCAGGAGCTCGTCAGCTCGGGGCTCATGGGAGCGCTATAAGTAGAATACCACAATGGATCGCAAACCGCTAGCCTCTCCTCCGGATTGCCCCTAAGCACTCTGGTATTTGAAGTACGTGTAGTTCAAAGAGTAGAAACAAAGTTTGTAAGTGGTTCACCAAAGTTGGTGCGCGTAGGTACTCGTTGTCCCCAAGATCTCTAGACCCGAGACATGGCCCAGGTTTCGGGATAGTTTCCCTCATCAGTAGAGAAGTATTTGGGGTGGATGAGAAGGCCGCCAAGTATCCGTCACAGGTCCTGATGCCTCTCCGGCGTGCAGGTGCGTCTCCAGGAGCTCGTCAGCTCGGGGCTCATGGGAGCGCTATAAGTAGAATACCACAATGGATCGTACACCGCTAGCCTCTCCTCCGGATCGCCCCTAAGCACTCTGGTATTTGAAGTGCGTGTAGTTCGAAGAGTAGAAACAAAGTTTGAAAGTGGTTCACCAAAGTTGGTGCGAGTAGGTACTAAGCATGGGCGTAAAATCCGCTCCGCTCGCGGATTTTTCGGATTTTCGGCAAATTCGCAATCCGTGAACTCTCGCGAATTTGTCGAAAATCCGTGAATCCGCTGGCGGCGGATTTTTTGCTTGGTTGCGGCGCGCGGTGTGGTGCACGGCGTTCACTTTCCGTCATTAAGCGTTTGCCGAGTTGTTTTTCTCGATCATATTTTTCTAGTGCCGCGCCATTTTAGATCTTGCTGCGTGATCCCGCGGGAGTTTGGCGCCCGCGAATACGTAATCGCGGCTTGCCACCTTGCACAGCACACCTCGCGAGAGTTCGCAATTGCGAACACGTAGTTGCGGCGGAGAGGAACAATCTCGCACTCGCGAAATAGAGATTTTGCAATTCTGCACAAGAAAATCACCAGCAAACAGGATAAACCTTCAGAAAATTATGATTTTTATCAGAATCACTCCTCAGGTTGACATTTGCATGGCCTTTTTTTTTGCAAGGAGTCCATTTTTTGGGGGGGGGGAGGAAGGTAGTGCCCCACAGTCTCCAACTTCCTGTTCCTGTCCAGCAGGCTCCTCCCAGTGCTTTGTCCATCTCCTGGTCACTTTCATTTGGATCTGGAGCTGGAAGGATTACTTTTTGTGGGTGCTACTGGATATTTGGATTTGAGGCCTTTTTGACTGTCTTTGGATCACTTTTGGATTAGAAATCAACTTTCACAAGTAAGTTTGTTTGGGGCATTACAGTTGCTGCAAGTACAATTTTGGAACTTTTCCAGAGCATTAAATAAATTATATTGTGGGTAGCCACAGTATCCAGTAGGACCAGGGTTGGTTAGGGGTGCATGATACAACTGTTTTGTTGAATTTAAACACCATTGAGGCCATGGATGGGCTGGGATTGTGCTGATTTTTGTCGTTTTTTTGGGCCTGCTGGTGTGGTCCTTTGCCCAGGGGTGGTGAGTGTTGCATGGGCCTAGTCTTTCTGTGGGGTGTCTTCTTGAATTCAAACATCATTGAGGCCATGGATGGGCTGGGATTGTGCTGATTTTATTGTTTTTTGTCGTTTTTTTGGGGCTGCTGGTGTGGCCTTTTGCCCAGGGGTGGTGGTGCATGGACTGAGTGTGCCTGTGGTGTGGTCTCACTCTCTTTAATGTAAACATCATGGATGGCATTGGATTGTGGTGATTTCTGGCTGGTTTTCTGTTTTTTGGGGGTGTACTGTTGATGTGGACTGGCCATGTGGGTGGTGGTGATGGCCATCTTGAGTGCTGGCTGGTACAGGCAACATGTGCTTGGGGTGTAAGGGGCCATTTTGAAGAGAGGCAGTGTCTGAGGCCTGCACTTATTTTGCCTACTTTTCATCCATTATGCCCAGGGGTAGTGAGTGTTGCATGGGCCTAGTGTTTCTGAGGGGTGTCTTCTTGAATTTAAACACCATTGAGGGCATGGATGGGCTGGGATTGTGCTGATTTTATTGTTTTTTGTCGTTTTTTTGGGGCTGCTGGTGGGGCCCTTTGCCCAGGGGTGGTGACTTGCATGGGCCTAGTCTTTCTGTGGGGTGTCCTCTTGAATTTAAACACCATTGAGGCCATGGATGGGCTGGGATTGTGCTGTTTTTTGTTGTTTTTGTCGTTTTTTTTGGGCTGCTGGTGTGGCCTTTTGCCCAGGGGTAGTGGTGCATGGACTGAGTGTGCCTGTAGTGTGGTCTCACTCTCTTTAATGTAAACATCCTGGATGGCATTGGATTGTGGTGATTTTTGGCTGTTTTTCTGTTTTTTTGGGGTGTACTGTTGATGTGGACTGGCTTGGGGTGTAAGGGGCCATTTTGAAGAGAGGCAGTGTCTGAGGCCTGCACTTATTTTGCCTACTTTTCATCCATTATGCCCAGGGGTAGTGAGTGTTGCATACTTGCATGGCCCTAGTCTTTCTGTGGGGTGTCTTCAATGTAAACATCATGGATGGCATGGGATTGTGCTGATTTTTCTGTGTCTTGTCGATTTTTTGGGGTGTATAACTGAACTGATGTTCCTCTGTCTTCCATTGCTTTTAGGTGCACAAGACTCAAGAGAACCACCAGTGCCAGGAAGAAGTCCTGCAGCGGTGTGTGTGTGCAGCATAACGTCACGCGACGTCACGTCTGGACACAGACAACTCTGCAACTCGTGCAACTGCTGCCTGCTGTTCTGACCTGCTCTGAAGAAGATGGCCCCAAAAAAAGTTACCCGTAGCTCCTCTAGCAAGAAAGGTGCCAGTAAGGAGCAGAAGAAGCAAGTTACCAAGGAGACTGGTGTGCCGCCCGCCCCTTTTTTTGGGAGTAAAATAAAAAGTATGCCTGCAGCAGCAGCGGGATCTGCTGGGGACCAAGCTGGCAGCAGCACCCCCGCTCCATTGGGCTCAGTGCCACCACCACCACCACGCCAACTTAAGTCCAAGCCCTTGAGTGCTGCAGAGGCAGCCAATCTACTTGTTCAATCACCATCGACCAGTGATGTTGGCTCATCGCAAGAAAGCAGCAGCAATGTCCCTCAATCAACACAGGTTGTTGTAGCTCATCTGACGAGTGTTGAACAACCACAGCCGCAACAACAATCACATGTGCAAGTACAAGCCCAAGTACATGTGGAAGGAGAGGCAGCGCAAGGAGATGCGCAAGCAGAGATGCATGGAGGGTCACAAGTGCCCACAATAGTTGTTCCTCCCGAAGTAGGGGCACATCAGGAAATCGACAATCAAGGCGAGGTATCATTTGAGGAAGCCACTCCTCCTGATGATCATTCATTGTCTTCCACACCCCTAGCAAGGAAGAGATCAAGGGTGGTGTCTACATCTTCTTCAAGCACACCTCCTTCTGATGATATGGATCAAACTTGGGAACCAGCACCACTGCCGTCTGAGAGTGAGGCACACCATGATCTGACAAAGGTAGTTAAGCGTAAAAGGAAGCTCGTCCAAAGTGTGGTTCTGAAAAATATGGATCCGTAATAGTACCGGACTCGAGAATAAAAACTTCGTCGAAATAGGACGAATTTGGTATCAAAAGACCGGAAATGACGAGTACATCAAGCACATGTATTTTCAGTATATTCGAGTGACAATTTCACCTCGAAATCGTCATTTACCTTCTGAACCCTTAGTTGCATGTTGCCCTCTACATAGGCCTTAATCCAGTCGAATTTGATTCCACAAGGACACGTACTCCTTAATCGACTTCTTCCTGACCCCAGTACAAGTTAGAACCATTGCCCCAGGCCGAACTCGTTAGGTCAGTTCCCTCCCAGTGGCCAAGCAAGATAGTATCTAGGCCCAACCGGCCATAAAACCATTTCAGCACGCACACCTGCCATATCTCGCTCACATCTTTCTTCACTCCTTTTCCTCACTTATTTTATGGTGGGGAGGTGACCATCTTTATTAGGGGTCCAGCGATATCTGATGAAATGTTGGGCCTTGCCGGATGATTTGTTATGGGTATCACGACGTGAAATATGTACATGTCATCATGACTCTGCTTTCTTTTTGTAATCAGTAACCATAAATGAAATACCGCGCACCCAAGGAATGTTTCGCCAAAGGGCAAATGTTATGTATAAGAAGAGAAGCCTAACTTTGTGAAAGTGTGCAGTCTCCTGAATATACTGGCATTGTACTTCTAGGACCCTGTCACCTTGGTTGCAGCCAATAAACTAATCTTTGACTTCACCTAGAAGACTCTGAAGTTTCTGTGGGTCTGACTCAGGAGAACCCGAGGTCTTTGGTGTGTTGATCCCCTGGCACCGCTGGGTTACCGGTTCGGTACCGGTTCCTAAAAACCCAGTACCTCATTTGGCGCCCAGCGTTGGAGCGATTCCAGTGGTACCAATCAGCCTGAAGATCGTGAGGAGCTTCGTGTGAAAATTCCGGAGGAGGGCCCACCACCTCATCGACCCCTGCATGTCGACGTGGTCTGAAGGTCTTTACTACGAGGTTCTCCGCTTCCCGACGGCTACAAGGACTGCTGCCCTGGCTATCGCCCTGATGTTGGACCCTTGACATTTTCGGTAGAGCGAAACGCTGAGACGAGTCTTCTGGTGAAGCCATCGATAATTTTCAGTTAAGTATAAGTGGAGCGTCTCCTAGTCCTTAGTTGGACTTACTTTGTGATATCTTAGAGATACATAAAGGTTTTTATTGGTTCTTGCAAGTACCATAACCGAAGGACTCGTGTTTTCACGAGCAATATCGTAATCGATAACTCCTTTGAAGTTTTGGAACTAGACTAGAGAAGAAGGATGCCTAGTCTTAGACTCGGGAATTTGTTTTGTCTTGGTAATAATAATAGGGACTCCCGATTGGAGGACTCATGTCCGGTTCCTCCAGTTGGAACTCCGACTTACGAGCTATACGTTAAACATGGGGTAGGCCCCATCATTTACAACGAGGTATGGATTAAATACACTAGGAAAGACGGTGTTTTAAAATGGCCCCAATATGGTAGCTTTGATTCTGAAATCTTAGACAACCTTGAAGTTAAACTCTTCAAAAAGAAAGTCTGGCCGGCGATGTTTGACTCTTTCCGCATATGGCGCAAAGAAGCCAAACAAAAAGAAATTAAATTAGCTAAAAAAAATAAGAGAGAATAAGGACTTTCAGTAATGCAAGCTGCCGTGCAGTTTAAAGATAATGAGGAAGAGCAGATAAATGAACAACTGCACAGGCAACGTAAAATGGCAATAGATAAGTGCTATCCAGTCTTGCCGTCTCTTCAGCAAGGGAAAGCAAAAGAGCGTGAAAAAGACCAATTAATGTCGCAATTGTTAACTTCGCCACCGCCCTATGCGCAGAATGCTACCGCACCCCCGCAACCTTTAGTTGCACAAGCTGCGCCTCTGGCTTTTCCACAGCACCCACCAGCTGTTCTTCAGCTGGCTCCTACTTCTTCGGTGCAGCCTCCTCTAGGCCCACCGACCACTTCTGTTGCTCCTGTGTTTTCTACGATCTTGCCTACTGTACTTTCTACAAATGCCCCTTCTGTGATTTTGCCTAGTACCACATCTATTATTCCTCATACCTCTTCTGCCATCTCTGCATCCGCTTTACCTCACCCCGTTCTTTCATCTGTTTGTTCTTCCGTTTCACCTTCCCTTCGGCAAAAAATGGCCAGTACTGTTACTAATCTTCTTTTACCACTTTTCGGGTCGCCTGCTACGACCCCTAACATAGGAAAAAGACAGTTGCAAAGTCAACTGCCCGATTATCAAGAGAGAGATTCCCTGAATAATTTAGCTCGGAAATGGGTCATGGACACTGCGAAATATGATTTACAGTCTGTCATGGAAGTTTTCCATCAATGGGAAACAGCGACACAGAGATATGTGTTCGAACAGATGTGTGTTTTTCTTTGCGAGGATTTAGAAGACAATGATCATGATTGCCTCCCACAAGAGATGTGTCGTATAAGGTTTAAGTTTAGTCTGGGTATGATTGTAGGTCCCGATGTAGAAGAAGCAGTTGAAATGCTATTATCACATCGAAGTAAGGGAAGTAGTTCTGGGTCACCATCAGAATCTAGTGCATCTAGTAAGAAAAAGGCACGACAATACCCTATGAGAGAAGTTCCCCCACAGTGGAGAGAGGGTGACGCGACAGCTGTCCCACCTGTCCTGCCCCACTTTCACCGAGTATGGGTACATGTTCCATGGAAGCGAGCAGAAGTTTTAGCACTCAAACAAACAC
This sequence comes from Lissotriton helveticus, assembly GCF_964261635.1. NCBI lineage: Eukaryota > Metazoa > Chordata > Amphibia > Caudata > Salamandridae > Lissotriton > Lissotriton helveticus. Next base: position 1,214,042,245 of record NC_136057.1, on the reverse strand, counting down.
TACCAGATCCGCGTAAAAATCCTGCAGGGTACTATAAAGAATTGTCGCAAACTGCTGGGTCATGTATTATGAATTTAGCCGATATCGATATGTTATTCGGGAACGTTGTTCCACAGCCTTTATGGGGAAAAATTTGTCATGAAGATCATGACCAGGAATTAGGTGACACGTGGGCTAATATTACTGTTGCAGATGCACGACAAGTTGGTGGTGCAAAACCTGAGCCCCTGATAGCGGAACTACCTGGTAGAATAGTAGATTACATGAAGACGATAATGCCTGCGATACGTGTAAATTGGGATAAGTTATCTGCATGCAAGCAAAAGAAAGAAGAAACTGTGTCAGATTTCTTCACCAGATTTGAAGAAACATTCATTGATCACAGCGGTCAAGATATGACCACAGAAGGTGGTCAGAGATTGTTCGTCGATAAATTTGTGCACAATCTGTTTCCAGACTTGTGTAGAAAATTGAAAGATTCAGAAAGTTCTTGGGCAGTCTCATCTTCAGCCCAGATATTAGCTACCGCACAGTACTACGAGAATAGAGACAAGGATGAGAAAGATAAAGTAGAGAAGAAAACTAGAGAACTCAAAACGAAGGTTTTGCTACAGCAAGCATATCCTCCACGTGGTGGTGGTAATAGAAATAATAATGGTCCGAATCACTACCGGAACACTTTTCAGCAGCCGCAGAGAAACTTGCAGAGATTCGATTACAATCAAAACCGCGTAGGTCCCAATCAGTGTTTATACTGCAAACAAGAAGGCCATTACAAATATGACTGTCCCGCCCTGCCGCAACGTACAAGCGAGTTTTCTGGTGTACGAGGTCGTGGTAGTCAGCAAGCGCCCAGAGGTAGAGGGCGTGGAAACACCCCTCAGGACACACGTCCCCTTCCACCACAAAACTCTATGAACAGGTTTGACCAGCAAAATAACGTATCTGATAGGACAGCTCAATACTACGTCGATGAATATTACACAGAAAATGAGCAGTGGGAGAATAACGATTGCTAGGACAGCCTTAGACGAAGAGAGGGAGTTGTTTCAGTTCCAGTAGATCAGAGTGGACCTTACGTTGAGGTGATTACATCGGGTGTGTCAGAACCTTTTCTGTTGGATACTGGTGCTACAAAGAGTTCTATTATGCACTCCAAACTCCCTGGCGCACCTTTGTCTGGCGAAATGAACGTTTCCGTAGGTTTTTCTGGCGCCCCGGTTAGAAATCCGATTTCTGACCCTTTATCTCTTTCTGTTGGTCCTTGTGAATTCGAAGCACCCCTTATTTTGACAACAGGTTGTGGTGAAAATTTGCTAGGATTAGATTTGCTAAAAAGATTGTATGCGACTTTGTACTGTTCTCCCTCAGGAGTACAACTGACTTTAGGTAAGAAAGTGGTCTCTCCCATGTATTTGTCGAGAAATACGCTTCCAACAGAATTGACACTTCTTCCGGATATTCTTTGGGCTACTGGTCCGAATGATGTAGGTCTTTTAGAAATTCCACCGTATGTTGTAACATTTAAGTCGAATGTCAAAATGCCACGAATTCCCCAATACAGAATATCCAATGAGGGCGAAAAAGCTTTGCTAGCGATTGTTTACGAGTTGATTGAGAAAGACGTAATTGAGGAAACACGAGGCAATGTTTGCAATAGTCCTGTTCTGCCTGTTTTAAAACGAACTGACCCTTCTCAGCCACCTGTGTATAGATTTGTGATTGATCTTAGGGAAGTAAATAAGATAGTGGTGCCACAATTCCCAGTTGTCCCCGACATTACAATATTATTGACTATGATTCCAGCATCCGCATCATGGTTTTCGGTGATTGACCTGAAGAATGCTTTCTTCAGTATCCCGATTGCGGAGGAGAGCAGGGATATTTTTTCCTTTAGTTTAGGTGGTCGCAGTTTCCGCTTTAAACGCGCTCCTCAAGGCTACTGTGAGAGCCCCTGAATATACAGTCAAGCTCTGAAAAGTCAGCTTGACGCAATGGTTTTGCCCAAAGGTTCCACTCTAGTACAGTACGTGGACGATTTGCTCATAGCTGCGGATACTGAGAAAATATGTAAAATGGCCACGTTGGCACTACTGCGTCATCTATGTGATCTACATCACAAGGTGTCACTTTCCAAGCTCCAATATTGCCGACAAGAAGTGACCTACTTAGGTCATCTCTTATCGAAGGAGGGAAGGAAACTGACCCCAGAAAGAATTCAGGCAATAGCGAAATTAAATGTGCCAAGAACGCAGAGAGAAGTACGCGCTTTCTTGGGCATTACATCGTACTGTAGACAGTGGATTCCAAATTTTTCGTTATTAGCCAAACCCTTATTGGCACTAACGTGTACAAATACACCCAATCCCATTCCTTGGTCCGATGAGTGCCAGAAAGGTTTTCTCGAATTACGCACAGCATTATGTTCGGCCCCTGTGTTAGGTAACCCCAACTACAGTAAGCCTTTCACATTATATGTCCACGAGAAGGAGGGCTGTGCATTGTTTGTGCTGACTCAGTTATACGGAGATAGACAACGGCCATGCGCCTATTTTTCGTCAACTTTGGATCCAGTAGCACGAGCATTGCCAAGTTGTCTAAGGGCCACAGCAGCAGCAGCTGTTTCTATTCGACAGTCTGCAGGCCTAGTAATGAATAATACACTAATTGTGATGGTTCCGCATGCAGTAGATACATTGTTAAATAGGACCAAGACACAGCACTTAACTAGTGCTCGACTGTCCAGTTATGAATTGACGCTACTAGCGAGCCATGTGCACATCAAAAGATGCAGTACTCTGAACATAGCCACATTGTTACCAATTGCTGAGGAATCGGATGCTTCAGAAAAGCACGATTGTTTCCTCAGGACGGAGGAGGAGACCAAAGGGAGAGTTGATCTATCCGATACTCCTCTCGCCGAAAGTGATGGTACATTATGGGTGGATGGTTCATGCTTTAAACTCCCAAATGGTAACGTGACTACAGCGTATGCTGTCACAACTCTGCACACAATCGTTGAAACTGCGCGAATACCACATGGTTCGGCTCAAGCCGCCGAACTCGTGGCACTGACGAGAGCATGTGTGTTATCAAAAGGAATGAAAGTGACTGTCTATACCGACAGTCAGTATGCTTTTGGAGTGGCTCACAGTTTTGGTCGATTGTGGAGAGAACGTGGGTTCCTGACTTCGCATGGAGCTAAGATTCAGCATGGTCAGTTGGTGAATGAGCTTCTTGAATCGCTGACGTTGCCCCTGAAAGTAGCAGTTGTAAAATGTAGTGCACACAAGAAAGTGATCGATGATGTTGGTCGTGGAAATGCATTTGCTGATGAAACTGCTAAAGAAACGGCAAAGAATGTGATGAGCCGAATGTATGTTGCGAGCCCAGAAAGATGGACTGGTGATGTTGGAATGTGTGAAGACACGATAGAAAGTGTGAAGTCCATCCAAGCTGAGGCCACGGAGAAAGAGTTAAGCATGTGGAAAGAAAGTACAGGGAGAATGGATGTAAATGGTTGTTGGATTGAATCGACAGAGCAACAAAGATGGATGTTACCCGATGCGTATGTGCCTGCAGTGGTTACAATGGCTCATGGGATGGCCCATATCAGCGCGAAAGGGATTTGCGAGTTGTTGGCCCCAGTGTGGAAGAATTCAGGGATTCCCAAGTGTGCAGAAAATGTTGTCAAGAATTGCATGGTATGTCTGAAGCACAATCCTGGTAGGGGAACTCCAACTCCAGCTGGTCATTTCGCACCTCCTACGTATCCGTTCGAGGTTTTGCAGCTAGATTTCATACACATGGAGAGGTGCAACAACTTAAAATATGTGCTCGTGGTTGTTTGCGCCTTCTCAAGGTGGGTAGAAGCCTATCCCCTAAGGGACAATACTGCCTTGTCCACAGCGAAAGCCCTTGTGAAAGAGTTCTTCCCCAGGTTCGGAATGCCTTGAATGGTCTGGTCGGACAACGGAAGTGAATTTGTGGGTAGTGTGATGAAACAAGTGTGTGAAGGGCTAGGCATTAGTCAGAAGTTCCACGCTGCAAATCACCCCCAATCAGCTGGATTAGTGGAATGTTACAATGGCACGCTTAAACTTAAATTGGCCAAAATCCAAGCGAGCACGGGTCTTAAATGGCCGACGCTCTACCCTTAGCACTCCTATCTACCAGAATGACTGTGCATTCGCGAATGAAACTCAGCCCCTATGAAATAGTCTTTGGTCGGCCAGCCAACATATGGGGAGTGCCTAGGCCCACGAAGTTTAGCGAGCTGCAACACCCCATTTTGCTCGACTATCTGTATGAATTGACCTCTAAATTGCGTGTTTTATATCAACAGGTCCACAACACCTTGCCTCCGGTTTCCGAGACACCGGGTCACTCCATTGACCCTGGCTCCTGGGTTCTGGTCAAGAATTTCCAGAGAACAAGAAACGACCAGCCCAGATGGACCGGACCGCACCTCGTCCTCCTGTCTACAAGGTCAACTGTTAAAGTGGAGGGGAAGGCCAATTGGGTCCACGGGATCCATTGTAAGAAAATACCCTTCCCTCTGCCACATGACCAATGGGTCCGGACAGGAGGCACTGACTCAAAGCGCACAACTGATGAACGCGTAGAAGAAGCTAAACGCGATTGTGACAGTAAGAACATTTTTCAAGAAACTACGCCGCCATCAGAACAATTGAACTCTGTGGAACCTGAGCTACTATTTCCGGACCAGACAGCACCCGGGAAAAAACGCTATAATTTCCGACCGAGAAAAACAGACTAAAGTAAAAGTGATTCATTTTTTGATACGAGAGAAAAACCTGTGGACTAATAAAATCATGAGTTTTTTCCTTCCAAAATGCTATTTTGAAAATGCAGATTCTCCCATCTAGGTAACTTGCTTATTTTTGTTTTTTTCGAACCGCCATCCGGGTTCCGCTGCTAGGGTCGCGGTTGACTAAAGACTTTTGGGTGCAGCTGACAACAATAGGTTGCCGGTTCCAGTTGGTCGAAGGGAGCCACCCTAGACTGACGGAAGCATCCTTTAGCAGAAACAACCTACCGCCGCGGGCAGCACCTTAGAGAGGATGGAGTTTCCTGATGTGGCGAGAACTGCCAGACAAATGAACTTTAAGCAGAGACTTTTGAAAACAATGAGAAAGAAAATTTTTATAATGATGTGTATTTTTATGATATTTAGCGTAATGGTGTTTTTGATAAGCTATGCTTTATTCTCTTTTCATGTGACATTCACGCCTACTACATCGCCCATACCTCCCCCTACTGTTTCCTTTCATTCTTTCCACTCTTTGCCTGACCACGAATCAAATAGGAGATTAGAGTTCATTAATAACTCCTTCATTCAGCTATTACACCAACACCAACTTGTGATGAACACAACCAACTGTTGGGTGTGTGGTCTCATGCCCCACACCACGGATAGAGGTATCCCCTATTTGGTCCTGCCATTTAGTCACAATGGGTCAGTATGGGCATATAGGACAATGTTCATATATGCATGAGAAATCCAACCCCTACGTTCTGTAAAAGACAACCTCAAGACTAGCGCTCTAGTGAAGGGTATAGTTGACATGATCAAGGAAGTGACTTCTTACGAAGATACCCCAGACGATGAGATACTTGCATATGTAGGTTGGAATGTGACCGGATATGGCACTACACTAAGTGAGAAACAGCAAGCCAAGAGATCGTCCCCTATCTGGATCGTACCCCATCAAGGTCACCTGTGTCTGCAAGGTATTGGTAGGAATCCCAGAGCTCAGCTAGGGAAGAGTGTCTGCACAGAAACGTATGTTTTTGGATCTCAGACTTCCCCTGCCTTTTTAGCCGCAAAGGGTACTTATTTCATCTGCCACGATAGAGCCTATACATGGTTGCCCCCTGACTTCTCAGGCTCATGTTTTGTTTCATTCCTGTTACCTCCCACCTACACAGCAGCGGCGGATTACCATCGGACAAGGGTAGTTAGAGGTGTTTTGAGTAAAGAAGACACTGCGGGTCAAGAATTTGGTGACTTTGCAATGGGTATTCTGCCGTTCTGGGGAGCCATGGTTAACAGCAGAAACATAAGGCAATTGACAAGGGTAGTTGAATCCACCGTGATTGAAACTGCCGGTGCCCTTAGTAACCTGACTGCTGAGCTCCAGTCGGATCGACTGATGACCCTTCAGAACCGGGTCGCTTTGGATGTAATACTTGCGGACCGGGGTGGGGTATGCAAATTGATCCAGTCCAGTTGTTGCATTTTTATTCCGGATAATGCTCCAACAGTGTACAGGGCCATCTCCAAACTACATAAGATTTCCGAATCTATCCATGTGGACAAAGGAGATTGGTCATTTATGGGATGGTTCTGGGGGCTGATATCTGCTTGGGGATGGAAAATTCTGATGGTCATTGGGATGGTCTTAGCCATTCTTTTCCTGTTCTGTCTATGCATACAGTGTGCTCCTGCAATATGTGGCCTCTGTGCTACATCATGTGTAAGGAAGCCTGTGTCAAGACACGAACTCAGCACTAGAATGATGTTACAGCAACACCTCAATGACTTTATGAATATAGATCCGGACTCAGATTAACATAAGGATAGATTAATTGCCTATGTAAGGGCAAAAGGAGGGTCTGTGGTTCTGAAAAATATGGATCCGTAATAGTACCGGACTCGAGAATAAAAACTTCGTCGAAATAGGACGAATTTGGTATCAAAAGACCGGAAATGACGAGTACATCAAGCACATGTATTTTCAGTATATTCGAGTGACAATTTCACCTCGAAATCGTCATTTACCTTCTGAACCCTTAGTTGCATGTTGCCCTCTACATAGGCCTTAATCCAGTCGAATTTGATTCCACAAGGACACGTACTCCTTAATCGACTTCTTCCTGACCCCAGTACAAGTTAGAACCATTGCCCCAGGCCGAACTCGTTAGGTCAGTTCCCTCCCAGTGGCCAAGCAAGATAGTATCTAGGCCCAACCGGCCATAAAACCATTTCAGCACGCACACCTGCCATATCTCGCTCACATCTTTCTTCACTCCTTTTCCTCACTTATTTTATGGTGGGGAGGTGACCATCTTTATTAGGGGTCCAGCGATATCTGATGAAATGTTGGGCCTTGCCGGATGATTTGTTATGGGTATCACGACGTGAAATATGTACATGTCATCATGACTCTGCTTTCTTTTTGTAATCAGTAACCATAAATGAAATACCGCGCACCCAAGGAATGTTTCGCCAAAGGGCAAATGTTATGTATAAGAAGAGAAGCCTAACTTTGTGAAAGTGTGCAGTCTCCTGAATATACTGGCATTGTACTTCTAGGACCCTGTCACCTTGGTTGCAGCCAATAAACTAATCTTTGACTTCACCTAGAAGACTCTGAAGTTTCTGTGGGTCTGACTCAGGAGAACCCGAGGTCTTTGGTGTGTTGATCCCCTGGCACCGCTGGGTTACCGGTTCGGTACCGGTTCCTAAAAACCCAGTACCTCAAAAGTCTCAGAGTTATGGAGTGTGATGAGGCTCAACAAGAAGTGGCGGATACTGCTGCTGATGAAGACTCTGACAACGACGACCCAGTCATCATAAAGGTCACTGCAGCCCCAGCGGGCATGCAGCAAACAGACATTTTGACCCTAGCCCGAAGAGCTGCTGAGCGTGATGATGATGATGTTGTCGATGAGGAGGCAGTGGAAACACCACAATCATTGGAGTTAAGTAGTACACCAACTCGTCCCGCTTCCATATTTCTTTCTGGCAAGAAGGGACCTCCATCCACCTCGACCTTAATTAGTGGCGGTGAAAGTGCACAACGTACAAAAGTTGGGCAATCCAGATCCTCCACTTCATCTGGCATTAGCTTCATGACCACCACCACCAGTATCGCCGCCTCCTCCAGGCCCCACAGACACTTCAAGTCCCCAGTTTGGGACTTCTTTACTGTTTGGCAAAAAAATCCAAAGTTTGCCATTTGTACCCTTTGTAAGCTTGCAGTTAGTCGTGGTAAGTCAGGTACCAACTATGGTACCGGAGGCCAGAGAGGTCATCTTGAGAGAAAGCACACTGTCAAATGGTTTGCGCACCTAGATGCGATCAAGGAAGCCCGAATTGGAAGTCAAGAAAACGTTGATGTTGCATCTGATGATGACGAGGAGGAAGAAGACGTGTCAAACACTTCCCTTACACCCAGTACCCCTGTCAGCAGCACACCCAATGTGAGGCACACTAAGAGTGTTGGAGCGAGTGAGACACCAACGCACAAAAGTTCACCAGCGAGCAAAATTGGGTCAACGAAGTCATTATCAGCCCGTAAATGCTTGGTCCAGGGCAACATTAGAACCATGTTTTCTTCAGACGTGCCATATGAACGCAACCACCCACTGACGCGTCTGTATAACACTAAGCTGGCTAAAATGCTAGCTGTGGACCTTCTCCCTTTTTCTTTTGTAGAAGCGGTAGGTTTTCTAGAATTAGTGGCAACGCTCTGCCCTAAATGGAAGGTTCCTAGCCGGTTCTATTTTGCCAGAGTTGCGGTTCCAGCACTACATGAAGATGTGCTGGAGGCGATTGGGGCAGCTTTGCAGAAGAGTGCTGTTCACACAATACATCTGACAACAGACATGTGGACCAGTGGCGCAGGCGCTGATTACATGTGCATCACTGCACACTGGGTCTCTTTTTCAGGTGTTAAAGCAAAGCTAAACGCAGGTGTTGACCCGGACCAAGTTTTCAAAGCTGCTCGGAAACATGCAACACTAGCCATGTTTGGCTTGGAGAAAAGTCACACATCCGAAAACATTTTGGACGAGTTTAACAAAAAGGTCTCGAAAATGCTATCCCCAAAAAAACGCCAGATTGGTTATGTTTCCACGGATAATGGCGCCAATGTAGTTAAGGCCATGTCGCTGGGTGGCTATTTCAGAGTGCCGTGTTTGGCGCACTGTATCAACCTGGTAGTTCAAAAATTCTTGAGTGATAGAGACAGTGCAGCGTTCGCGGTAATGGCCACCTGCCGCAAAATGTGCAACCATTTCAGCCATTCTTTTAAGGCCCGGAAGCATCTGAGGAGGCTGCTACTTGAACGTCGAATGCCAGTGAAAGCACTCATCCAGGAGGTGGCAACACGTTGGAACTCAACCTTCTACATGCTTGAGCGTCTGTATGAGCAGTATACGGTACTCGATCACTATTTCTTAACAGAGGGTACATCTCAGAAGGAGGACCTGCGGATGGGTGCGGCGCAATGGGACATAGTTAAAAGCCTGACAGACATGCTTCGTCCTTTTGAGTTCTTCACGCGTGCAGTCAGCCAGGAGGACTGTAATTTGGGAAAAGCTATCCCATTGTTGTGCATGCTGGAGCACCAACTGATGGCGGTGTCTTCTGAGTTTGAAAAAGATGTAAAAAAAAAGACCCTTTTATTTTGTCTGAGAAATTATTAGAGCGCCTACGTGGTGATGAACGTCTTCAAAAGATCAAGTCAGAACAGCATTACATTTGTGCTACTATTCTGGATCCACGCTACAAAAAGGCGCTGGCAGGCGAAGCATTCTTTCCTTTTACTGATGAAGATGTTCAAAAGTACAAACATTGGCTAGCCTGGTCAGCCAAGAGGTTTGAAAAAGAACGGCAGGTTATTGAAGGAGAAGGCAGTACATCAGCATCAGCATCAGCAGGCCATCCCCAGCCACAAGAATCCACTTCTGCACCTGTGGCTGGGGCACAAGTGACCTCTCAGCCCTTAAAGACACCGGCAACTGGATCATCTGCACCACACACAACAGTAACAGTGGCTGCTGTAGAGGATTGGCTAAGTTTGCTTGGGTATGGTTCTCGAAAAAAAGTCACAGGCAGTAAAAGTAAGCAAAGTGGAGGAACCGTTGATGACCTTGAGTCGATGGTGCAGGACTATCTGAATGACTCAACAGAGGTCTTTCTTAATGATGAGCCATTGCAGTATTGGCATGGCAAAAAACAATTGTGGCCACAGCTCTCCAACCTGGCTATAAACGATTTGTCTTGCCCACTCGCAAGTGTGTCTTCTGAACGTGTTTTCAGTGCTGCTGGTGGCATTGTAACTCCCAAACGGAGCCGCCTCTCGCCCAAAAATGTGGAGCGGCTGACAATGATCAAGATAAATCAGCACCTCATACCACCAGATTACAAAGTACGAGAAAGCACGCCGCATGAAGACGAGGAGGACGGCAACGTAGATGAGGGGATTTGTTCTCTGTTCGGTGGCACTGACCTCATCCTGCCTGAATTCGCAGAGTATGATGACGAAATCTTCTTCTTATTCCCTGACACCGAGCCCTGAAAATGAGACAATGAATCAATAACTTTCTTTTTCATCCTTATTCACTTTTATTCCTGTGTGTCTCTCTTTCTTTGTTTTGCACAGTTAATTTAATTCAAACTTTAATCACCTAATCCCAAAAACAAGACCATCAGCAGAACTGTCTTCACTTGTTTGCTTATTGATTTGAAGGTGCCGCAGTCTACATTCCTCAGGTTCACAAGTTCTGAAGAACATGCTCCTCTATCCTCCTCCTCCAGACTGCGATTTCCCTCAAAGCAGAGTGCTGGATTACGCCCAATGAAGAAAGACTCAGCACTTGTGGGGGTGTTCTACTTCTTTGCGGGTGAGTTGACGGCTTTGGGCCCATTGCTGTCAAGCTCTAATAATGGATAAAAGTGTTTTGGACCAAATATGAGGTGGAAATTTCTTGCCGTTTTTGCTGACTTGCTTGCCTTTGAGGTGCTCTTTGGCGGGGTTCCGGGTGTTTGTGGGTGAGTTTTGGGGTCTGGGAGCACTGCTGCGACAGTCTCATCTTGATTGCATTTGCTTTTCAGGAAATCCGTGGTGGAAAACAGGAGTTATGATGATTGGTGACCTAGCTGCACAGCGCGTTTGGACGGAAGGCCGAGAGATATTGTAAGTATGAGATTTAGCTTTTTTGCTGTTTGGGGGTGTTGTCGCGTGCTTTTTTGCGGGTGGGTTGGCGGGTCTTGGCTGGGGCATTCCTGGGAAGGTCTAATACCGGATAGAAGTGTTTTGGACAAAATCCTTAAGGAAAAGCGTTTTTCTTGCTATTTCTTCTGACATCTTGCTCAATGTAGCGTTTTGGGGGGCTTCCTGCTGTTCGTGGGTGGGTTGCGGCCGGGGTCTCTGTCGAAGCACTGCTGCGACAGTCTAATCTTGATTGCATTTGCTTTTCAGGAAATCCGTGGTGGAAAACAGGAGTTATGATGATGACCTAGCTGCACAGCGCGTTTGGACCGAAGGCCGAGAGATATAGTAAGTATGAGATTTATCTTTTTCGCTGTTTGGGGGTGTTGTCGCGTGCTTTTTTGCGGGTGGGTTGGCGGGTCTTGGCTGGGGCATTCCTGGGAAGGTCTAATACCGGATAGAAGTGTTTTGGACAAAATCCTTAAGGAAAAGCGTTTTTCTTGCTATTTCTTCTGACATCTTGCTCAATGTAGCGTTTTGGGGGGCTTCCTGCTGTTCGTGGGTGGGTTGCGGCCGGGGTCTCTGTCGAAGCACTGCTGCGACAGTCTAATCTTGATTGCATTTGCTTTTCAGGAAATCCGTGGTGGAAAACAGGAGTTATGATGATGACCTAGCTGCACAGCGCGTTTGGACCGAAGGCCGAGAGATATAGTAAGTATGAGATTTATCTTTTTCGCTGTTTGGGGGTTTTGTCGCGTGCTTTTTTGCGGGTAGGTTGGCGGGTCTTGGCTGGGGCATTCCTGGGAAGGTCTAATAACGGATAGAAGTGTTTTGGACAAAATCCATAAGGAAACACCTTTTGGCACTTTTTGTAAGTTAGGGTTCGTTAGGGTTAGCCCTAGCAGCAGGATTGCATGTGTTTCGGGGTGTTCTATTGCAACGCAGTTCTGGGGTTTTAGAGCACTGTTGGAGCGATGCTGGCTATGGATACTTTTGCTTGCTTGCAAGTGGTTTGAATACAATCCACGGTCGGTAAGGGTGTATTTGGGCCTACTGTTACTTTCAAAGTACGTTTTGTCACCATTTTTCTGCTAGGCATCGTTTTTGGAGATCTGATTGGGGGTCTTCTACATTTTTGCGACTGGCTTTAGTAAGGGTCTTGGTGGGAGCATTGCTTGGAAGGTCAAATTGTGTTCTAAAACACAGTTTACAGTACACCTACCTTGAGGGGAAAGATCCGCTATAATATTTTGGCCATACTTATTTATCCTTAAAAAGGTGACTCAGACAGAGCACGCAGTTTCAAAAATATTGTACTGTCTATTAGGGAAATCAAAGTGTGACTTTTTGCACCACACAGCGTACATACCTTTTATGTATTTATCAGTGGTATTGTAATAGCACTTCCTGTTTTCCGTTCAATAATTACAGGCCGGGTTTCAGTCAACATCCGCCAGGCAGGCAGTGGACAGGGTGTCTTCTGTCAGTGGTCACCAACATTGATGGACGAAGCGTCAGCTGGAATGGAGGAGTGCCGCTAATAAGAGGAATTGTTTGCTGCATGCAACTTACTTACCAAATTCAACAGGACAACTCCAACAACATACAGAATACAGATACAGTATCCATTGTTTTCTTCTATGAGTGTGACTGCATGTGCTTAGCTTTAGTTTGTACCAAAAGATTTCTTTATCTTCAATTATTGTTTGTCCAGGCTGTGCATTTTTTTTCTTCTCTCCACAAAACCTACCCAAAAAGAAACCCCCATTCCCATCCATTTTCCAAACCCTAACCCTCTTCCCCCGGGCTGTGTTGTTTTGCTTGATGTCTGACTAAAATGACATCAATAATTCCACACACTTGCCGGGGAGGATAAGGTCATAGCAACAGGCTGGCGAAGGAATACGAGGATATCTTCTAGACTTACTCAGCTTCAGTACTATTTCTTCTAGTAGTAGGAGCCAATGTCAAATAAATTCAACGCAAGTACTAGTTATACTTGCAAGCAAATACTTTACCATTTGTTAGGCTACATTATGGCACTGTTCTAGTGTACTGTCACCTGCTATATTCTCGATCGTACCGTAACTGTTGTAATGCTACAGTAAGGACAAACCAGGAAACGTTTTCTTTTTTTCCATAGGCATGCAACTGCCACTGTGTCACACCACTAGTACCACCGCAATGAGGAAATTTCACCCGCCCAGGATTGCCAACGTTAATCCCCATTTCACGTGGAGCCAGCCCTGGGCCTAGCCCTAATTTCTAACACAAATTACAGGTAAGATAAGCGTTTGGTGGGAGGTAGTATAATGGAGTATTAGGACTAGACGAGAGATTGACGGTAGTACTACTAAAGTCCTACGACTGTTCAGGAAAACAAACTTACTGTTACACCCCCGTCCCCCACCCACCAGACTGAAAAGCAGTAAAAAACAGGTATGGTCAGATAAAGTTCAAAAAAGTATATTTATGTAGCCCTAACAAAATAATCTCCCTCAAGACCCTCCCTAACCCCAACGATTGTCTTTGAAAAGTCCCAAAAAGAACCCAACTCCCAAATCCCACCCCCCAAAAGTCTCTAAAAAAAGGGCAAGGGACACTCCACTACTGGAGGGTGCTGGTGAATTTTTTCGGCCAGGGCATCATACTCCTTGCGGAGGGTGGCAAGGTCGAAGCGGAGGCCCTCCACCAAGTTCTTGTACCTAAGGACCTCCTGCTCCAGGTAGGACATTCGGACTCCTAAGCGGCGCTGGCGTGCCTTGCAGCTCCTGTGGGGGGCAGCTGGTCTTTCTGCTGCTTGGCGGTGGCGGTTGGCTTTCTTAGCCCGGCTCCGTACCGCTGGAGCACTGCGCATGCTGGCGGCCCGTGGGGTCACGGAGGAGGATGCAGCTGTCCCAGTCGAGGATGTTGTGGTTGCACTGGTCGACTGCGTGTCCTCCTCCTCCTCCAGGGCCACCAGCCGCCGATATTCGGCGACAGTGGCATCCAGCCTCCGTTGCCGGGCCATTCGAGCCTGCTCCCTCCGTGATGTCGATTTGGAAGGAGCAACTATATGAAGAAAGAAAGACATAGTCTGTAACCAATGCTCCTTAGCATTAATAACACAAAGTGATTGAGCCGAAAGTTGGGTCACAGTACAAGTAGCAAATTGAAAGCACAGTACATAACTATTGAGGACAGTATCTATGTAACCTCCCACTTCTGCATCCTTGCTCTAACATTAGTGGTAGTTTAATGAACAAATTCTACGACCACTATGGACTTCCATTACAGTCGACTATGACAGTACCCCAGTCTTATTCTTCTTCTTCTCTCTTGTTTAGGAAAATTGGTACGTTATCTTATGCAAGCCGGCAGAATGGCAGCACAGTGAACTTGCACCCGAGAAAAACAGTTGCACACCATGATGAGTGAGACACACTGGCGTTACTGTACCGGTCCAGTACATGCAGGTGGTGAAGCTATTACTTTTCTATTACGGGTGGCACTGAGAATACTCTGTTACAAGGGCTACTGCTTAATTAATTTACCTTTCACCCTACAGTGCAAATGAGTACTAGAAAAGGAAAATGAAGAAGCTAAATAATTTGATTATCTATCACTTCACATGGGACGTATTTGATGACATATGGGATGACTTTAGGTGCTTTGCTCAATATTGAGTGAACAGTGATACACCCACACATGAATGACGTACTACAACTAAACTAAAGTTATTAAGAGAGGTACGGAGTGTCCACCGTAATAACCGGATATATGCTGTGCTTGCAGTTGCAATACAAAGTACTGCTACTATTCATGGTAGTATTGGACACATTTACAATTTCTTTTCCTTGCCTTCCCTACACTGGAACGGACGTGCGGGTGCGGTGGTACATGCTCTTCAAGGTAACACTTAGTTCATCCAGCGACCATCTACTCTCTCTAGATACACATGTGCTATCTAAGAGTCAGAGAATACCATGCTCCAGGCATCCATTCATTCAAAGTATACGCACACATACAGTTTCTGTTTCACCCACCCAGGCTGCTGTCCTTCCACCCATCCTTGCTTCATCATTGACCCAGCCATGCACCATACCATATTCTTTCCTTCCCAGCCACCTCGGGGGCCAAGCAAACACATATCGTTCTTCTTTGCCAGCCATCATAAAATTTCGCGTCCCACTTACTTACACCCTTCTTTCGCTTTTCGTTCATCCCATCCATCACGTTCATCTAAGATCTTATTGGGATTCTTCTCACCAAAAACTTCACAGCTAAGTCGGAGTACATTTCGAGGAGGCTACTACCTGGTTGATTTGTAATACACCTGTGCAGAAAGCACACTATGCAGTCTTCAATCTCAATAAGTAAGGAATATATAGCTTACCTGTTCCCGCCACCACCGTGGGAACCCCCACAGGACCGTCCGCCGGCTCTTGCACCGCTTCCTCCCCAGAGTCCTCCGAGTCCTCGCCCAACACCGCCACCTCCGCGCTGGCCCCGCCACCAGATGTTCCACCTACAAAGTACATTTAAGAATGTTAGAATACACCACTCACTACTATATAATATTTGGTCTAGGAGTAATAAAGAAATGTTAAAAAAACAGAATACAATATAATAATTTGTGACTGTCTACTCTAAAGTAAAAATGTCCCTTTTTCCAGGGAAGGCTGTTGCCTTGCTGCACTTTTATGCACAACTGATGAATGCTTGCTTTTTATTTTTAACACGCACCACTTTTTCTCCTAACAGACAGAAGCTTGACTTGTAAGAACACGAGTCCAGGATCAAGTTCAAACCAGGTGAGAGCTCGGCTCGACCACAAGAAATGTGTCCAATTAATCGTCAGCACTAAGCACTTTTCCGTTTTCAGTTAAATAGTTTTATGACAAAGTTGATTTTAATAAATGTGTTTACCTTTAATAAAGCTATTAAACTTAGATAGACTCTGTGGTTTTTGGTCCTCCAGACTAGAGTGGATGAGCTAAAGGTTTTGGAATTTTTGCAAGCATGAGTGCCTCTGACACTTCTTGACTGTGACTCCGTACTCTTGTCCTGCGTAGGATAATCTAAAGATCATTGGGGATCAATCATCGGTGACTTCGGGAGCTAAATGACTCTGCCACACTATCTAGTCAGTAAGGAGACAGTGCATAGAGCTATTGCTGAATAGAATGGGAGTACAATGGAATTGCCAAATGTCCAATCTTAGTTAGCTACACAGACAGACTAATAAGAATAATCTAGTAATACCACATGGAGTCATATTCGAGGCAGGATAATAATTTATATCCAGTCTACAAGAAGATCAAAGACGATTTAGAAAAAAATCGAATGAGGAACGCTAGGAAAAAATAGGTACTCTTTATTAAAATTTAAACTTACTGGGGCCAGCAAAGGAGCCCTCGCCTGCCCGATCCTGGCCTGCATCCTCCTGAACAGCACCCTCCCCCTCCTCCTGTGTCCGACTCCTCTTGCCCTTGGGGGGAGCTGATGTACAACATGAAAGAAAGAAAGACCAGAAAACATGGATGAGATTTGTCAACCAAATCAAACATTTCAAAAGAACAATAACAAAATATTTTGGAGAAATAGCAAATAGATAGACAACTATTCCACGGGATCTATCTCATGTGGTATACTACGTTATTCGTATTGCCTGATTTGCGGACCGTTGACTTAGAAAGTTCCTATGTAACTCAAAAAACAGACTACTAAAGAGGTTTGCCTAGGCCTGGCAGGCAGCAGTCCGCAGCACGCGAAGTGACAGACAAAGTCCATCCTGCTTGCAGATCAGTGAATACTCAAACTATCAATCCACCGACCACCGCCACTATTTCTTCTTATAGCCATGTGTCTAAAGGAAGGACTGGACTTCAGTCTCTTGGGGCTGATTTAGAAGTCCCTTGCGGCTCATTTTCCTCCATTGTTGTGTGACTTTTGTGACACAGCGGCAGAACAAAAGACTCGCCATGGTGTTGGTGCGGCGTATATATGCATCACGTTGTAAAGCCCTGCGCCATCAGGGGGCGTTCCGGCGCAAGGGAGGGCGTACCTGCGCAGGAACGAATCCTAAAAGTGGCTGAGGGAAATCTACAAGATGTCAATCAGTCACTTTTAGGACAATGATGCATGACTCAAACCCTGCGCGCTTGAAGCCGACGTACGGCTTGATGCAGCATTGGGGAGATAGGGTACCCCAGAGCATTGCTGGAGCTGCGCCATCGTTGGCACGCAACTCCAGCAATGCGCCGCCTTTACGGCACAGATGCGTAAGGCTTCTGTGACATTTTGGGCCAATGGGTGGTGGTGGCATGGCACACAATTACTGCCGCACCCCTGCTACTTTGCAGGGATGCGCCAGTAATGGAAAATATGACCCTTAGTGTCTAGCATTACGCAGTTCTTATCTTTACACTACACTCATACATAATTTCTCAGGCCAATGAAATGAACACAAAATACAAAACAAATAAGCATAGTAGCAAGCAAGGAGAGCAGTGCACCTGAAATGCATAGAAGATTTTGAAATATAATTTACCTACAATGTAATCGGCAGCATTATTGCTCTTGGTAAAGAACAAAGATTTGCAAATGACAGAGCCGGATAAAACAGAGTAGTGATGAATAGCTACTACTACTCACCAAGCCCGGGGACCTCTACGCCGAGCGCGTCCAGCAAGTCCCGTTCCCGGTCCATGACATCTGTCCAGCGGTGGGTGGCCTGGTTATACTTGCGCCTGACCCCAGAGAGCTTAAACATGGCCCGGCACACCTTCTCCCACCGCTTCCGGCGCTCCCGGATGCCATAGCCGGTTGCGATCTTGCCGCCTCCCAGGATCGTCTTGGGGAGGCGGCGCTGGACGTGGAAGATGAGTGCGGCCACCTCCTCCGCGCTAAAGATCTCCCGTGGCACCACTTGCTCCCCCCTCAAACGCCCGCACGGGAGCCGGGCACGGGGTGCGGGACCCTTCCCCTTCTCAGGGTGCTTCCCGGCTCCCTTTACCATGGTCTGGGCAGAAATAAAGTTAAATGATAAAGAAGAAATAGAATAGTGAAGAAGAAAAGAAAAGAGTTTAAAAAAGTAGTTTAAAAGTAACTAAAAGCAGCAGAAAACACAAAAATATAGAGCTAGAAAAATAGAGGGATAGATAATAAGTAAAATAGATCAAATAAACTTCAAACAAGCAAAGGATGGCAGAGATTCAGAGAGGATACAGAAAGCATGCCCAGAACCATAGCAATGAATGAGAAACAAGATGGCCGCGCCCGTTCACGACCGCGTGGGTAAGTTCGCGCGAGATTTTCCTCACGAGCACGCGCGAAATTGTACTAACGAGCAGCACAGTTTGCGAGATTACACATAGCGGCCGGAAACGGAATTACGTCATGCAAACAAGATGGCCGCGCCCGTGTACGACCGCTAGGGTAACTTGGCAAACGTATAGCTACAAGCGCCTCGCAAACACGCACAAAATCACGCGAACATACACGTCGCAAAGAAAAATTTAGTGTATTCGCAAGCATTCGCGGCTTCCGAAATCGATCTCGCACGGATTCGCGCCCCAAAAAAAGCGCGAAATTGCAGAAAAAATGATTTTTGCTAAACTGAAAGCAATGAGCAGGTGCAAAAGTTCAAACTTAACATTAGTAACATTCACTCTAGTGCTTCCTGAGGGGCCCCTCCAGAGTTTGCAACTATTCTATGACCCTGCTATGACCCAAACAGCAGGCTCATAGAATAGCTACAAGTAGACCATAAAGGTCCTGTGAAAAAAAATTGCACTGCAACAGAAAGCAAATTACAGATAAGGAAGGAAGCAGGTGCCAGCCAGACTGGAACTTTCGAAATAACTGACACATTAATCAACCCCAAATTAATTCATGGCAGTTGAAGTAGGGGAGGTGTGCTTGCTTTTTTCAACCCCCATAAACTACAGTGATAAACAAACCTAATGGGTGGCAGTGAGGATGTACCAGAGGGTGGCATGGGTGTCCCAGAGGGTGGCAGTGGTGAAACAGAGGGTGCTGTGAACCTGTGATGATAAACCAGACGTAGAAACAACATAGTCGCGGCCGTTGCGAGCCGAAAAGTAAGTTCGCGATTGCGAAATTGTCCCAAAATCCGCGCGAACGCTCGCCAACACAAAAAACGGGAAAATCCGCAAATCCGCGAGAGTTCGCATATTGTCGCGGATTGCGAATCCGTAAATACGCAAATTCGCGTACGCGAGATCCGCTAGATCCGCCCATGCTTAGTAGGTACTCGATGTCCCCAAGATCTCTAGACCCGAGACATGGCCCGGGTTTCGGGATAGTTTCCCTCATCAGTAGAGAAGTATTTGGGGTGGATGAGAAGGCCGCCAAGTATCCGTCACAGGCCCTGATGCCTCTCTGGCACGCAGGTGCGTCTCCAGGAGCTCGTCAGCTCGGGGCTCTTGGGAGCGCTATAAGTAGAATACCACAATGGATCGCACACCACTAGCCTCTCCTCCGGATCGCCCCTAAGCACTCTGTTATTTGAAGTGCGTGTAGTTCGAAGAGTAGAAACAAAGTTTGTAAGTGGTTCACCAAAGTTGGTGCGAGTAGGTACTAGTTGTCCCAAGATCTCTAGACCCGAGACATTGCCCGGGTTTCGGGATAGTTTCCCTCATCAGTAGAGAAGTATTTGGGGTGGATGAGAAGGCCGCCAAGTATCCGTCACAGGCCCTGATGCCTCTCCGTCGCGCAGGTGCGTCTCCAGGAGCTCGTCAGCTCGGGCTCATGGTAGCGCTATAATTAGAATACCACAATGGATCGCACACCGCTAGCCTCTCATCCGGATCGCCCCTAAGCACTCTGGTATTTGAAGTGCGTGTAGTTCGAAGAGTAGAAACAAAGTTTGTAAGTGGTTCACCAAAGTTGGTGCGAGTAGGTACTCGTTGTCCCCAAGATCTCTAGACCCGCGACATGGCCCGGGTTTCGGGATAGTTTCCCTCATCAGTAGAGAAGTATTTGGGGTGGATGTGAAGGCCGGCAAGTATCTGTCACAGGCCCTGATGCCTCTCGGGCGTGCAGGTGCGTCTCTAGGAGCTCGTCAGCTCGAGGCTCATGGGAGCGCTATAAGTAGAATACCACAATGACCGCACACCGCTAGCCTCTCTTCCGGATCACCCCTATGCACTCTGGTATTTGAAGTGCGTGTAGTTCGAAGAGTAGAACCAAAGTTTGTAAGTGGTTCACCAAAATTGGTACGAGTAGGTACTCGTTGTCCCCAAGATCTCTAGACCCGGGAAATGGCCCGGGTTTTGGGATAGTTTCCCTCATCAGTAGAGAAGTATTTGGGGTGGATGAGAAGGCAGCCAAGTATCCGTCACAGGCCCTGATGCCTCTCGGGCTCGCAGGTGAGTCTCCAGGAGCTCGTCAGCTCGGGGCTCATGGGAGCGCTATAAGTAGAATACCACAATGGATCGCACACCGCTAGCCTCTCCTCCGGATCGCCCCTAAGCACTCTGGAATTTGAAGTGCGTGTAGATCAAAGAGTAGAAACAAGATATCCCGAAACCCGGGACATGTCTCGGGTCTAGAGATCTTCACAACAACAAGTACTTACTTGCACCTACTGAGGTGAACCACTCATGAACTATACGTACCAGAATCCTTAGGGGCAATCCGGAGGAGGGGCTAGCAGTGTGCGATCCATTGCGGTTGATTCTACAAACCGGCACCCTTGATCCTTTAAGCTGACGAGCTTCTGGATGACGCACCTGCGTGCCCGTAGGCATCAAGGCCAGTGACGGTTGCTTGGCGGCCTTCTTTTCCACCCCTAATACGTTCTCTACTGATGAGGGAAGATATCCCGAAACCCGGGCCATGTGTCGGGTCTAGAGATCTTCACAACAACAAGTACTTACTTGCACCTACTGAGGTGAACCACTCATGAACTATATGTACCAGATTCCTTAGGGGCGATCCGGAGGAGGGGCTAGCGGTGTGAGATCCATTGCGGTTGATTCTACAAACCGGCTCCCTTGAGCCTTTAAGCTGACGAGCTTCTGGATGACACATCTGTGTGCCGGTAGGCATCAAGGCCTGTGACGGTTGCTTGGCGGCCTTCTTTTCCACCCCTAATACGTTCTCTACTGATGAGGGAAGATATCCCGAAACCCAGGCCATGTCTCGAGTCTAGAGATCTTCACAACAACAAGTACTTTCTTGCCTCTACTGAGGTGAACCACTCATGAACTATATGTACCAGAATCCTTAGGGGCGATCCGGAGGAGGGGCTAGCTGTGTGTGATCAATTGCGGTTGATTCTACAAACCGGCTCTCTTGAGCCTTTAAGCTGACGAGCTTCTGGATGACGCACCTGCGTGCCGGTAGGCATCAAGGCCTGTGACGGTTGCTTGGCGGCCTTCTTTTCCTCCTCTAATACGTTCTCTACTGATGAGGGAAGATATCCCGAAACCCGGGCCATGTCTCGGGTCTAGAGATCCTCACAACATACGTACTTACTTCCACCTACTGAGGTGAACCACTCATGAACTATACGTACCAGAATCCTTAGGGGCGATCCAGAGGAGGGGCTAGCGGTGTGCGATCCATTGCGGTTGATTCTACAAACCGGCTGACTTGAGCCGTTAAGCTGACGAGCTTCTGGATGACGCACCTGCGTGCAGGTAGGCATCAAGGCCTGTACGGTTGATTGGAGGCCTTCTTTTCCACCCCTAAAACGTTCTCTACTGATGAGGGAAGATATCCCGAAACCCGGGCCATGTCTCGGGTCTAGAGATCTTCACAACAACAAGTACTTACTTGCACCTACTGAGGTGAACCACTCGTGAACTATACGTACCAGAATCCTTTTGTGGCGATCCGGAGGAGGGGCTAGCAGTGTGCGATCCATTGCAGTTGATTCTACAAACCGGCTCCCTTGAGCCTTTAAGCTGACGAGCTTCTGGATGACGCACCTGTGTGCCCGTAGCGCATTAAGGCCTGTGACGGTTGCTTGGCGGCCTTCTTTTCCACCCCTAATACGTTCTCTACTGATGAGGGAAGATATCCCGAAACCCGGGCCATGTCTCGGGTCTAGAGATCTTCACAACAACAAGTACTTACTTGCACCTACTGAGGTAAACCACTCATGAACTATACGTACCAGAATCCTTAGGGGCGATCCAGAGGAGGGGCTAGCGGTGTGCGATCCATTGCGGTTGATCCTACAAACCAGCTCCCTTGAGCCTTTATGCTGACGAGCTTCTGGATGACGCAACTGCGTGCCGGTAGGCATCAAGGCCTGTGACGGTTGCTTGGCGGCCTTCTTTTCCACCCCTAATACATTCTCTACTGATGAGGGAAGATATCCCGAAACCCGGGCCATGTCTCGGGTCTAGAGATCTTCACAACAACAAGTACTTACTTGCACCTACTGAGGTGAACCACTCATGAACTATACATACCAGAATCCTTAGGGGCGATCCGGAGGAGGGGCTAGCGGTGTGCGATCCATTGCGGTTGAGTCTACAAACCGGCTCCCTTGAGCCTTTAAGCTGACGAGCTTCTGGATGACGCACCTGCGTGCCGGTAGGCATCAAGGCCTGTGACGGTTGCTTGGCGGCCTTCTTTTCCACCCCTAATACGTTCTCTACTGATGAGGGAAGATATCCCGAAACCCGGGCCATGTCTCGGGCCTAGAGATCTTCACAACAACAAGTACTTACTTGCATCCACTAAGGTGAACCACTCATGAACTATACGTACCAGAATCCTTAGGGGCGATCCGGAGGAGGGGCTAGCGGTGTGCGATCCATTGCGGTTGATCCTACAAACAGCTCCCTTGAGCCTTTACGCTGACGAGCTTCTGGATGACGCACCTGCGTGCCGGTACGCATCAAGGCTTGTGACGGTTGCTTGGCGGCCTTCTTTTCCACCCCTAATACGTTCTCTACTGATGAGGGAAGATATCCCGAAACCCAGGCCATGTCTTTGGTCTAGACATCTTCACAACAACAAGTACTTACTTGCACCTACTGAGGTGAACCACTCATGAACTATACGTACCAGAATCCTTAGGGGCGATCCGGAGGAGGGGCTAGCGGTGTGCGATCCATTGCGGTTGATTCTACAAACCGGCTCCCTTGAGCCTTTAAGCTGACGAGCTTCTGGATGACGCACCTGCGTGCCTGTAGGCATCAAGGCCTGTGACGGTTGCTTGGCGGCCTTCTTTTCCACCCCTAATACGTTCTCTACTGATGAGGGAAGATATCCCGAAACCCGGGCCATGTCTCGGGTCTAGAGATCTTCACAACAACAAGTACTTACTTGCACCTACTGAGGTAAACCACTCATGAACTATACGTACCAGAATCCTTAGGGGCGATCCAGAGGAGGGGCTAGCGGTGTGCGATCCATTGCGGTTGATCCTACAAACCAGCTCCCTTGAGCCTTTATGCTGACGAGCTTCTGGATGACGCAACTGCGTGCCGGTAGGCATCAAGGCCTGTGACGGTTGCTTGGCGGCCTTCTTTTCCACCCCTAATACATTCTCTACTGATGAGGGAAGATATCCCGAAACCCGGGCCATGTCTCGGGTCTAGAGATCTTCACAACAACAAGTACTTACTTGCACCTACTGAGGTGAACCACTCATGAACTATACATACCAGAATCCTTAGGGGCGATCCGGAGGAGGGGCTAGCGGTGTGCGATCCATTGCGGTTGAGTCTACAAACCGGCTCCCTTGAGCCTTTAAGCTGACGAGCTTCTGGATGACGCACCTGCGTGCCGGTAGGCATCAAGGCCTGTGACGGTTGCTTGGCGGCCTTCTTTTCCACCCCTAATACGTTCTCTACTGATGAGGGAAGATATCCCGAAACCCGGGCCATGTCTCGGGCCTAGAGATCTTCACAACAACAAGTACTTACTTGCATCCACTAAGGTGAACCACTCATGAACTATACGTACCAGAATCCTTAGGGGCGATCCGGAGGAGGGGCTAGCGGTGTGCGATCCATTGCGGTTGATCCTACAAACAGCTCCCTTGAGCCTTTACGCTGACGAGCTTCTGGATGACGCACCTGCGTGCCGGTACGCATCAAGGCTTGTGACGGTTGCTTGGCGGCCTTCTTTTCCACCCCTAATACGTTCTCTACTGATGAGGGAAGATATCCCGAAACCCAGGCCATGTCTTTGGTCTAGACATCTTCACAACAACAAGTACTTACTTGCACCTACTGAGGTGAACCACTCATGAACTATACGTACCAGAATCCTTAGGGGCGATCCGGAGGAGGGGCTAGCGGTGTGCGATCCATTGCGGTTGATTCTACAAACCGGCTCCCTTGAGCCTTTAAGCTGACGAGCTTCTGGATGACGCACCTGCGTGCCTGTAGGCATCAAGGCCTGTGACGGTTGCTTGGCGGCCTTCTTTTCCACCCCTAATACGTTCTCTACTGATGAGGGAAGATATCCCGAAACCCGGGCCATGTCTCTGGTCTAGAGATCCTCACAACAACAAGTACTTACTTGCACCTACTGAGGTGAACCACTCATGAACTATTCGTACCAGAATCCTTAGGGGCGATCCGGAGGAGGGGCTAACAGTGTGCGATCCATTGCGGTTGATTCTACAAACCGGCTCCCTTAAGCCTTTAAGCTGACGAGCTTCTGGATGACGCACCTGCGTGCCGGTAGGTATCAAGGCCTGTGACGGTTGCTTGGCGGCCTTCTTTTCCACCCCTAATACGTTCTCTACTGATGAGGAAAGATATCCCGAAACCCGGGCCTTGTCTCGGGTCTAGATATCTTCACAACAACAAGTACTTACTTGCACCTACTGAGGTGAACCACTCCTGAACTATATGTACCAGAATCCTTAGGGGCAATCCAGAGGAGGGGCTAGCGGTGTGCGATCAATTGCGGTTGATTCTACAAACCGGCTCTCTTGAGCCTTTAAGCTGACGAGCTTCTGGATGACGCACCTGCGTGCCGGTAGGCATCAAGGCCTGTGACGGTTGCTTGGCGGCCTTCTTTTCCTCCTCTAATACGTTCTCTACTGATGAGGGAAGATATCCCGAAACCCGGGCCATGTCTCGGGTCTAGAGATCCTCACAACAATACGTGCTTACTTCCACCTACTGAGGTGAACCACTCATGAACTATACGTACCAGAATCCTTAGGGGCGATCCAGAGGAGGGGCTAGCGGTGTGCGATCCATTGCGGTTGATTCTACAAACCGGCTGACTTGAGCCGTTAAGCTGACGAGCTTCTGGATGACGCACCTGCGTGCAGGTAGGCATCAAGGCCTGTACGGTTGATTGGAGGCCTTCTTTTCCACCCCTAAAACGTTCTCTACTGATGAGGGAAGATATCCCGAAACCCGGGCCATGTCTCGGGTCTAGAGATCTTCACAACAACAAGTACTTACTTGCACCTACTGAGGTGAACCACTCGTGAACTATACGTACCAGAATCCTTTTGTGGCGATCCGGAGGAGGGGCTAGCAGTGTGCGATCCATTGCAGTTGATTCTACAAACCGGCTCCCTTGAGCCTTTAAGCTGACGAGCTTCTGGATGACGCACCTGTGTGCCCGTAGGCATTAAGGCCTGTGACGGTTGCTTGGCGGCCTTCTTTTCCACCCCTAATACGTTCTCTACTGATGAGGGAAGATATCCCGAAACCCGGGCCATGTCTCGGGTCTAGAGATCTTCACAACAACAAGTACTTACTTGCACCTACTGAGGTAAACCACTCATGAACTATACGTACCAGAATCCTTAGGGGCGATCCAGAGGAGGGGCTAGCGGTGTGCGATCCATTGCGGTTGATCCTACAAACCAGCTCCCTTGAGCCTTTATGCTGACGAGCTTCTGGATGACGCAACTGCGTGCCGGTAGGCATCAAGGCCTGTGACGGTTGCTTGGCGGCCTTCTTTTCCACCCCTAATACATTCTCTACTGATGAGGGAAGATATCCCGAAACCCGGGCCATGTCTCGGGTCTAGAGATCTTCACAACAACAAGTACTTACTTGCACCTACTGAGGTGAACCACTCATGAACTATACATACCAGAATCCTTAGGGGCGATCCGGAGGAGGGGCTAGCGGTGTGCGATCCATTGCGGTTGAGTCTACAAACCGGCTCCCTTGAGCCTTTAAGCTGACGAGCTTCTGGATGACGCACCTGCGTGCCGGTAGGCATCAAGGCCTGTGACGGTTGCTTGGCGGCCTTCTTTTCCACCCCTAATACGTTCTCTACTGATGAGGGAAGATATCCCGAAACCCGGGCCATGTCTCGGGCCTAGAGATCTTCACAACAACAAGTACTTACTTGCATCCACTAAGGTGAACCACTCATGAACTATACGTACCAGAATCCTTAGGGGCGATCCGGAGGAGGGGCTAGCGGTGTGCGATCCATTGCGGTTGATCCTACAAACAGCTCCCTTGAGCCTTTACGCTGACGAGCTTCTGGATGACGCACCTGCGTGCCGGTACGCATCAAGGCTTGTGACGGTTGCTTGGCGGCCTTCTTTTCCACCCCTAATACGTTCTCTACTGATGAGGGAAGATATCCCGAAACCCAGGCCATGTCTTTGGTCTAGACATCTTCACAACAACAAGTACTTACTTGCACCTACTGAGGTGAACCACTCATGAACTATACGTACCAGAATCCTTAGGGGCGATCCGGAGGAGGGGCTAGCGGTGTGCGATCCATTGCGGTTGATTCTACAAACCGGCTCCCTTGAGCCTTTAAGCTGACGAGCTTCTGGATGACGCACCTGCGTGCCTGTAGGCATCAAGGCCTGTGACGGTTGCTTGGCGGCCTTCTTTTCCACCCCTAATACGTTCTCTACTGATGAGGGAAGATATCCCGAAACCCGGGCCATGTCTCTGGTCTAGAGATCTTCACAACAACAAGTACTTACTTGCACCTACTGAGGTGAACCACTCATGAACTATTCGTACCAGAATCCTTAGGGGCGATCCGGAGGAGGGGCTAACAGTGTGCGATCCATTGCGGTTGATTCTACAAACCGGCTCCCTTAAGCCTTTAAGCTGACGAGCTTCTGGATGACGTACCTGCGTGCCGGTAGGTATCAAGGCCTGTGACGGTTGCTTGGCGGCCTTCTTTTCCACCCCTAATACGTTCTCTACTGATGAGGAAAGATATCCCGAAACCCGGGCCTTGTCTCGGGTCTAGATATCTTCACAACAACAAGTACTTACTTGCACCTACTGAGGTGAACCACTCCTGAACTATACGTACCAGAATCCTTAGGGGCAATCCAGAGGAGGGGCTAGCGGTGTGCGATCCATTGCGGTTGATTCTACAAACCGGCTCCCTTGAGCCTTTAAGCTGACGAGCTTCTGGATGACATACCTGCATGCCGGTAGGCATCAAGGCCTGTGACGGTTGCTTGGCGGCCTTCTTTTCCTCCTCTAATACGTTCTCTACTGATGAGGGAAGATATCCCGAAACCCGGGCCATGTCTCGGGTCTAGAGATCCTCACAACAATACGTACTTACTTCCACCTACTGAGGTGAACCACTCATGAACTATACGTACCAGAATCCTTAGGGGCGATCCAGAGGAGGGGCTAGCGGTGTGCGATCCATTGCGGTTGATTCTACAAACCGGCTGACTTGAGCCGTTAAGCTGACGAGCTTCTGGATGACGCACCTGCGTGCAGGTAGGCATCAAGGCCTGTATGGTTGATTTGAGGCCTTCTTTTCCACCCCTAAAACGTTCTCTACTGATGAGGGAAGATATCCCGAAACCCGGGCCATGTCTCGGGTCTAGAGATCTTCACAACAACAAGTACTTACTTGCACCTACTGAGGTGAACCACTCGTGAACTATACGTACCAGAATCCTTTTGTGGCGATCCGGAGGAGGGGCTAGCAGTGTGCGATCCATTGCAGTTGATTCTACAAACCGGCTCCCTTGAGCCTTTAAGCTGACGAGCTTCTGGATGACGCACCTGTGTGCCCGTAGGCATTAAGGCCTGTGACGGTTGCTTGGCGGCCTTCTTTTCCACCCCTAATACGTTCTCTACTGATGAGGGAAGATATCCCGAAACCCGGGCCATGTCTCGGGTCTAGAGATCTTCACAACAACAAGTACTTACTTGCACCTACTGAGGTAAACCACTCATGAACTATACGTACCAGAATCCTTAGGGGCGATCCAGAGGAGGGGTTAGCGGTGTGCGATCCATTGCGGTTGATCCTACAAACCAGCTCCCTTGAGCCTTTATGCTGACGAGCTTCTGGATGACGCAACTGCGTGCCGGTAGGCATCAAGGCCTGTGACGGTTGCTTGGCGGCCTTCTTTTCCACCCCTAATACATTCTCTACTGATGAGGGAAGATATCCCGAAACCCGGGCCATGTCTCGGGTCTAGAGATCTTCACAACAACAAGTACTTACTTGCACCTACTGAGGTGAACCACTCATGAACTATACATACCAGAATCCTTAGGGGCGATCCGGAGGAGGGGCTAGCGGTGTGCGATCCATTGCGGTTGAGTCTACAAACCGGCTCCCTTGAGCCTTTAAGCTGACGAGCTTCTGGATGACGCACCTGCGTGCCGGTAGGCATCAAGGCCTGTGACGGTTGCTTGGCGGCCTTCTTTTCCACCCCTAATACGTTCTCTACTGATGAGGGAAGATATCCCGAAACCCGGGCCATGTCTCGGGCCTAGAGATCTTCACAACAACAAGTACTTACTTGCATCTACTAAGGTGAACCACTCATGAACTATACGTACCAGAATCCTTAGGGGCGATCCGGAGGAGGGGCTAGCGGTGTGCGATCCATTGCGGTTGATCCTACAAACAGCTCCCTTGAGCCTTTACGCTGACGAGCTTCTGGATGACGCACCTGCGTGCCGGTACGCATCAAGGCTTGTGACGGTTGCTTGGCGGCCTTCTTTTCCACCCCTAATACGTTCTCTACTGATGAGGGAAGATATCCCGAAACCCAGGCCATGTCTTTGGTCTAGACATCTTCACAACAACAAGTACTTACTTGCACCTACTGAGGTGAACCACTCATGAACTATACGTACCAGAATCCTTAAGGGCGATCCGGAGGAGGGGCTAGCGGTGTGCGATCCATTGCGGTTGATTCTACAAACCGGCTCCCTTGAGCCTTTAAGCTGACGAGCTTCTGGATGACGCACCTGCGTGCCTGTAGGCATCAAGGCCTGTGACGGTTGCTTGGCGGCCTTCTTTTCCACCCCTAATACGTTCTCTACTGATGAGGGAAGATATCCCGAAACCCGGGCCATGTCTCTGGTCTAGAGATCTTCACAACAACAAGTACTTACTTGCACCTACTGAGGTGAACCACTCATGAACTATTCGTACCAGAATCCTTAGGGGCGATCCGGAGGAGGGGCTAACAGTGTGCGATCCATTGCGGTTGATTCTACAAACCGGCTCCCTTAAGCCTTTAAGCTGACGAGCTTCTGGATGACGCACCTGCGTGCCGGTAGGTATCAAGGCCTGTGACGGTTGCTTGGCGGCCTTCTTTTCCACCCCTAATACGTTCTCTACTGATGAGGAAAGATATCCCGAAACCCGGGCCTTGTCTCGGGTCTAGATATCTTCACAACAACAAGTACTTACTTGCACCTACTGAGGTGAACCACTCCTGAACTATACGTACCAGAATCCTTAGGGGCAATCCAGAGGAGGGGCTAGCGGTGTGCGATCCATTGCGGTTGATTCTACAAACCGGCTCCCTTGAGCCTTTAAGCTGACGAGCTTCTGGATGACATACCTGCATGCCGGTAGGCATCAAGGCCTGTGACGGTTGCTGGGCGGCCTTCTTTTACATCCCTAATATGTTCTCTACTGATGAGGGAAGATATCCCGAAACCCGGGCCATGTTTTGGGTCTAGAGATCTTCACAACAACAAGTACTTACTTGCACCTACTGAGGTGAACCACTCGTGAACTATACGTACCAGAATCCTTTTGTGGCGATCCGGAGGAGGGGCTAGCAGTGTGCGATCCATTGCAGTTGATTCTACAAACCGGCTCCCTTGAGCCTTTAAGCTGACGAGCTTCTGGATGACGCACCTGTGTGCCCGTAGGCATTAAGGCCTGTGACGGTTGCTTGGCGGCCTTCTTTTCCACCCCTAATACGTTCTCTACTGATGAGGGAAGATATCCCGAAACCCGGGCCATGTCTCGGGTCTAGAGATCTTCACAACAACAAGTACTTACTTGCACCTACTGAGGTAAACCACTCATGAACTATACGTACCAGAATCCTTAGGGGCGATCCAGAGGAGGGGTTAGCGGTGTGCGATCCATTGCGGTTGATCCTACAAACCAGCTCCCTTGAGCCTTTATGCTGACGAGCTTCTGGATGACGCAACTGCGTGCCGGTAGGCATCAAGGCCTGTGACGGTTGCTTGGCGGCCTTCTTTTCCACCCCTAATACATTCTCTACTGATGAGGGAAGATATCCCGAAACCCGGGCCATGTCTCGGGTCTAGAGATCTTCACAACAACAAGTACTTACTTGCACCTACTGAGGTGAACCACTCATGAACTATACATACCAGAATCCTTAGGGGCGATCCGGAGGAGGGGCTAGCGGTGTGCGATCCATTGCGGTTGAGTCTACAAACCGGCTCCCTTGAGCCTTTAAGCTGACGAGCTTCTGGATGACGCACCTGCGTGCCGGTAGGCATCAAGGCCTGTGACGGTTGCTTGGCGGCCTTCTTTTCCACCCCTAATACGTTCTCTACTGATGAGGGAAGATATCCCGAAACCCGGGCCATGTCTCGGGCCTAGAGATCTTCACAACAACAAGTACTTACTTGCATCTACTAAGGTGAACCACTCATGAACTATACGTACCAGAATCCTTAGGGGCGATCCGGAGGAGGGGCTAGCGGTGTGCGATCCATTGCGGTTGATCCTACAAACAGCTCCCTTGAGCCTTTACGCTGACGAGCTTCTGGATGACGCACCTGCGTGCCGGTACGCATCAAGGCTTGTGACGGTTGCTTGGCGGCCTTCTTTTCCACCCCTAATACGTTCTCTACTGATGAGGGAAGATATCCCGAAACCCAGGCCATGTGTTTGGTCTAGACATCTTCACAACAACAAGTACTTACTTGCACCTACTGAGGTGAACCACTCATGAACTATACGTACCAGAATCCTTAAGGGCGATCCGGAGGAGGGGCTAGCGGTGTGCGATCCATTGCGGTTGATTCTACAAACCGGCTCCCTTGAGCCTTTAAGCTGACGAGCTTCTGGATGACGCACCTGCGTGCCTGTAGGCATCAAGGCCTGTGACGGTTGCTTGGCGGCCTTCTTTTCCACCCCTAATACGTTCTCTACTGATGAGGGAAGATATCCCGAAACCCGGGCCATGTCTCTGGTCTAGAGATCTTCACAACAACAAGTACTTACTTGCACCTACTGAGGTGAACCACTCATGAACTATTCGTACCAGAATCCTTAGGGGCGATCCGGAGGAGGGGCTAACAGTGTGCGATCCATTGCGGTTGATTCTACAAACCGGCTCCCTTAAGCCTTTAAGCTGACGAGCTTCTGGATGACGCACCTGCGTGCCGGTAGGTATCAAGGCCTGTGACGGTTGCTTGGCGGCCTTCTTTTCCACCCCTAATACGTTCTCTACTGATGAGGAAAGATATCCCGAAACCCGGGCCTTGTCTCGGGTCTAGATATCTTCACAACAACAAGTACTTACTTGCACCTACTGAGGTGAACCACTCCTGAACTATACGTACCAGAATCCTTAGGGGCAATCCAGAGGAGGGGCTAGCGGTGTGCGATCCATTGCGGTTGATTCTACAAACCGGCTCCCTTGAGCCTTTAAGCTGACGAGCTTCTGGATGACATACCTGCATGCCGGTAGGCATCAAGGCCTGTGACGGTTGCTGGGCGGCCTTCTTTTACATCCCTAATATGTTCTCTACTGATGAGGGAAGATATCCCGAAACCCGGGCCATGTTTTGGGTCTAGAGATCTTCACAACAACAAGTACTTACTTGCACCTACTGAAGTGAACCACTCATGAACTATACGTACCAGAATCCTTAGGGGCGATCCGGAGGAGGGGCTAGCGGTGTGCGATCCATTGCGGTTGATTCTACAAACCGGCTCCCTTGAGCCTTTAAGCTGACGAGCTTCTGGATGACGCACCTGCGTGCCTGTAGGCATCAAGGCCTGTGACGGTTGCTTGGCGGCCTTCTTTTCCACCCCTAATACGTTCTCTACTGATGAGGGAAGATATCCCGAAACCCGGGCCATGTCTCGGGTCTAGAGATCTTCACAACAACAAGTACTTACTTGCACCTACTGAGGTGAACCACTCATGAACTATTCGTACCAGAATCCTTAGGGGCGATCCGGAGGAGGGGCTAACAGTGTGCGATCCATTGCGGTTGATTCTACAAACCGGCTCCCTTAAGCCTTTAAGCTGACGAGCTTCTGGATGACGCACCTGCGTGCCGGTAGGTATCAAGGCCTGTGACGGTTGCTTGGCGGCCTTCTTTTCCACCCCTAATACGTTCTCTACTGATGAGGAAAGATATCCCGAAACCCGGGCCTTGTCTCGGGTCTAGATATCTTCACAACAACAAGTACTTACTTGCACCTACTGAGGTGAACCACTCCTGAACTATACGTACCAGAATCCTTAGGGGCAATCCAGAGGAGGGGCTAGCGGTGTGCGATCCATTGCGGTTGATTCTACAAACCGGCTCCCTTGAGCCTTTAAGCTGACGAGCTTCTGGATGACATACCTGCATGCCGGTAGGCATCAAGGCCTGTGACGGTTGCTTGGCGGCCTTCTTTTCCATCCCTAATATGTTCTCTACTGATGAGGGAAGATATCCCGAAACCCGGGCCATGTTTTGGGTCTAGAGATCTTCACAACAACAAGTACTTACTTGCACCTACTGAAGTGAACCACTCATGAACTATACGTACCAGAATCCTTAGGGGCGATCTGGAGGAGGGGCTAGCGGTGTGCAATCCATTGCGGTTGATTCTACAAACTGTCTCCCTTGAGCCTTTAAGCTGACGAGCTTATGGATGACGCACCTGCATGCCGGTAGGCATCAAGGCCTGTGACGGTTGCTTGGCGGACTTCTTTTCCACCCCTAATACGTTCTCTACTGATGAGGGAAGATATCCCGAAACCCGGGCCATGTCTCGGGTCTAGAGATCTTCACAACAAGTACTTACTTGCACCTACTGAGGTGAACCACTCATGAACTATACGTACCAGAATCCTTAGGGGCGATCCGGAGGAGGGGCTAGCGGTGTGCGATCCATTGCGGTTGAGTCTACAAACCGGCTCCCTTGAGCCTTTAAGCTGACGAGCTTCTGGATGACGCACCTGCGTGCCGGTAGGCTTTAAGGCCTGTGACGGTTGCTTGGCGGCCTTCTTTTCCACCCCTAATACGTTCTCTACTGAAGAGGGAAGATATCCGGAAACCCGGGCCATGTCTCGGGTCTAGAGATCTTCACAACAAGTACTTACTTGCACCTACTGAGGTGAACCACTCATGAACTATACGTACTAGAATCCTTAGGGGCGATCTGGAGGAGGGGCTAGCGGTGTGCGATCCATTGCGGTTGATCCTACAAACAGCTCCCTTGAGCCTTTAAGCTGACGAGCTTCTGGATGACGCACCTGCGTGCCAGTAGGCATCAAGGCCTGTGACGGTTGCTTGGCGGCCATCTTTTCCACCCCTAAAACGTTCTCTACTGATGAGGGAAGATATTCTGAAAGCTGGGCCATGTCTCGGGTCTAGAGATCTTTACAACAAGTACTTACTTGCACCTACTGAGGTGAACCACTCATGAACTATACATAACAGATTCCTTAGGGGCGATCGGAGGAGGGGCTAGCAGTGTGCGATCCATTGCGGTTGATTCTACAAACGGGCTCCCTTGAGCCTTTAAGCTGACGAGCTTCTGGATGACGCACCTGCGTGCCGGTAGGCATTAAGGCCTGTGACGGTTGCTTGGCGGCCTTCTTTTCCACCCCTAATACGTTCTCTACTGATGAGGGAAGATATTCCGAAACCCGGGCCATGTCTCGGGCCTAGAGATCTTCACAACAACAAGTACTTACTTGCATCTACTGAGGTGAACCACTCATGAACTATACGTACCAGAATCCTTAGGGGCGATCTGGAGGAGGGGCTAGCGGTGTGCGATCCATTGCGGTTGATCCTACAAACAGCTCCCTTGAGCCTTTAAGCTGACGAGCTTCTGGATGACGCACCTGCGTGCCAGTAGGCATCAAGGCCTGTGACGGTTGCTTGGCGGCCATCTTTTCCACCCCTAAAACGTTCTCTACTGATGAGGGAAGATATTCTGAAAGCTGGGCCATGTCTCGGGTCTAGAGATCTTTACAACAAGTACTTACTTGCACCTACTGAGGTGAACCACTCATGAACTATACATACCAGAATCCTTAGGGGCGATCGGAGGAGGGGCTAGCAGTGTGCGATCCATTGCGGTTGATTCTACAAACCGGCTCCCTTGAGCCTTTAAGCTGACGAGCTTCTGGATGACGCACCTGCGTGCCGGTAGGCATTAAGGCCTGTGACGGTTGCTTGGCGGCCTTCTTTTCCACCCCTAATACGTTCTCTACTGATGAGGGAAGATATTCCGAAACCCGGGCCATGTCTCGGGCCTAGAGATCTTCACAACAACAAGTACTTACTTGCATCTACTGAGGTGAACCACTCATGAACTATACGTACCAGAATCCTTAGGGGCGATCTGGAGGAGGGGCTAGCGGTGTGCGATCCATTGCGGTTGATCCTACAAACAGCTCCCTTGAGCCTTTAAGCTGACATGCTTCTGGATGACGCACCTGCGTGCCGGTAGGCATCAAGGCTTGGGCGGTTGATTTTGGCCTTCTTTTCCACCCCTAATATGTTCTCTACTGATGAGGGAAGATATCCCGAAACCCGGGCCATGTCTTTGGTCTAGAGATCTTCACAACAACAAGTACTTACTTGCACCTACTGAGGTGAACCACTCATGAACTATACATACCAGAATCCTTAGGGGCGATCCGGAGGAGGGGCTAGCGGTGTGCGATCCATTGCGGTTGATTCTACAAACCGGCTCCCTTGAGCCTTTAAGCTGACGAGCTTCTGGATGACGCACCTGCGTGCCGGTAGGCATCAAGGCCTGTGACGGTTGCTTGGCGGCCTTCTTTTCCCCCCCTAATACGTTCTCTACTGATGAGGGAAGATATCCCGAAACCCGGGCCATGTCTCTGGTCTAGAGATCTTCACAACAACAAGTACTTACTTGCACCTACTGAGGTGAACCACTCATGAACTATTCGTACCAGAATCCTTAGGGGCGATCCAGAGGAGGGGCTAGCAGTGTGCGATCAATTGCGGTTGATTCTACAAACCGGCTCCCTTGAGCCTTTAAGCTGACGAGCTTCTGGTTGACGCACCTGCGTGCCGGTAGGCATCAAGGCCTGTGACGGTTGCTTGGCGGCCTTCTTTTCCACCCCTAATACGTTCTCTATTAATGAGGAAAGATATCCCGAAACCCGGGCCTTGTCTCGGGTCTAGAGATCTTCACAACAACAAGTACTTACTTGCACCTACTGAGGTGAACCACTCATGAACTATATGTACCAGAATCCTTAGGGGCAATCCGGAGGAGGGGCTAGCGGTGTGCGATCCATTGCGGTTGATTCTACAAACCGGCTCCCTTGAGCCTTTAAGCTGACGAGCTTCTGGATGACACACCTGCGTGCCGGTAGGCATCAAGGCCTGTGACGGTTGCTTGGCGGCCTTCTTTTCCACCCCTAATACGTTCTCTACTGATGAGGGAAGATATCCCGAAACTCGGGCCATGTCTCGGGTCTAGAGATCTTCACAACAACAAGTACTTACTTGCACCTACTGAAGTGAACCACTCATGAACTATACGTACCAGAATCCATAGGGGCGATCTGGAGGAGGGGCTAGCGATGTGCAATCCATTGCGGTTGATTCTACAAACTGTCTCCCTTGAGCCTTTAAGCTGACGAGCTTCTGGATGACGCACCTGCGTGCCGGTAGGCATCAAGGCCTGTGACGGTTGCTTGGCGGCCTTCTTTTCCACCCCTAATATGTTCTCTACTGATGAGGGAAGATATCCCGAAACCCGGGCCATGTCTCGGGTCTAGAGATCTTCACAACAACAAGTACTTACTTGCACCTACTGAGGTGAACTACTCATGAACTATACGTACCAGAATCCTTAGGGGCGATCCTTTGCGGTTGATTCTAAGTGCCAATAACATGTCAAGTATCTGCATATTAGATGAAGCAGTGGGCCAACAGTTGGAGACACTTCCCAAAAATACAGTTCATTTGCTGCCAAACTTGAGACCAAAATTTAGAAACATGTGGACAAGTGAGAAGTAAGTGTTTCAAGTCAGCTTGTTGAGCAGAGCAAGATCAACAGGTTTCTGATGTGTCTTGCTTAACCTTGTGCAGGGTGACTGGTGTCATAAAGAGCCTATTGCAAATGAAAAAAGTGTTTGTGTTGTGTTGGCTGCACAGAAAGATTTGCAAATCTTAATCAAGATTTATTTCCAGGTAGAGATGGATAATATTAAACTTAGATCTAATATTGGAGGTAACAAGAAAATGGGAATAGATAATGGATCCCTTAGTATGAGTAGATAAAAGACTACTAATGGCGGAGGGGAAGGAATGTTAGAAGGAGGAATGGATTTGAAGTGATTGTAAGCTTGAGAAATAACATTTTGTAAAGGAAGAAATCTAGTACGGAAAGTGGATGAACGCCAAATTGAAGAGGAATGTGGAGAGGGGGCAATCCTGAGGACCTCCTCTGCATAAATTGAAGTAAGAAGACATTAATCTGTTAGCACAAATGGCTGCCTTAGGGGGAAGCATAAAGAAGAGATATTAAAGACAATATTTTTGGGCCAAAACCCAAAAAGACTTTGTACTAGACACCAAGCTGCCAAAATGTGTACAGGAACGTGTTACAGAAAACAAGGACTCGTGAAAAGCCATGTGCCTCATGCATATGTAAATGAGGGTTTCACACGCACCCATAGACTCAAGGAACATTCCTGAATCATGAATATGCTCTTACGCACTAATCGCCAAGCAGAAGACACACATATGAAAATAATTGCTCACACGTGAATGAGAGGGCATTTAGATCACTCCCATTCATGCTTGTTGCTTGGTCTCGTCAATCCCCAACACTTACCTGGCTCCAGCTTTGTTTCTCGCTCCTCCAGTCCTGTTCCCTTCTTCTCCAGGCTTCGCTTCACTGCTCCAGAGATCCGCTGGGGTTTTCAGTCAGAAGGCTTCCCCTTCAGCTTCCAGATATCGCCCTTCAAGCTCCTGTAAATCCTGAAAGAGAAAAGCCGAGACAAAAGGTATCTCAGGTATTTCACTTCGTAATGGCCTTGGTGAGTTCATTTCTTGACATTTGCTTATAAATTCTGCATTCTTTCAGGAATAAAGACATTGCTAAAAAGACTTGGCATTTTTAAACTTGAGAAGGAATCAAGTTGGCAAGCATTACAGTGAGAGATTTCCTTATTTCTTCGACATAATTGGCAGCAAGAAACAGAGATTTGCATTAGCTAAACAGTGACTTTTAAACTTGATAATGAAACAAGTGCAGTTTCAAGGACAATTGCGCTATAAGAACAATTGAGTTTCAGTGCTGTTGTACTTATTTGCTTGTCATTGTTTTCTTTATTGTTTAACCCTCCTCTTATTGAGCTCAGCGATTGTTAAACACAGAATTAATGAAGATTGGCAACCTTTGATCCAGGTTATTCAAAGGAAGGCATCAGGTATCATTCAAGAAGCAATAAAGTAGGAATGCATATGATAGTTGTTTGAATATGTAAACAAGATATTATTGTCATGTTGTTTATTCTAGATTGTACAACTGTTAACTAGGTTGTAGAGCAAATCCATAATCCCCTACCCAATCTGCACAATTAGTAGGTATGATTTAATGGTTAATACTTTTAGAAATCATTAGCGATTACACTTTGTTATTTCTCTGTAATCAGTAGCATTGAAGAGGTATTGTAGAAGATTCAAGATATTTCTAAGCACCTGGTCGTATTCCTGTCCTGTAAAATTCTGTGCTCAACCCAGCCCAGCTGAATCCAGTCCACTAGTGAAGACATCTGGAATCTTAATTTTTGTCTCTTGTCTTTTTTCATCCCAACCCCTTTCCCCCTGGGGACTTCAGTGTGGCGCAAGTCATACATCTTTGTAGTCATGCTGGTAGTTTGTAGAGGGGCTGCGGAAATGATCTTCATCCTGAGTCTCCGACGTCATCAAGGTGATACAACCTGGAGTTCCTCATAACAGAGATAGCAGTGTAAGATGAAGTTCTAATTGTGTGATATCAGCTTCCAGAGAAGAAAAATCAACATGGGATAAAGTAGGTTTAGATGTAGAAGATAAATAACTTAAAACCTTCAGAATCTTAAGGAAGACTTTCTGGAGTAGAAAGAGATATGTAGAATTGCTTGAATTGAGCTAAAATATCTGCATCTTTACAATGGAAGGAGATAGAATCATCGGCAATTAATTCAATAATTGATTTATTTTGTTTAAATTTAAGATATGTAGCTAACAGCTTCCCAGATTTTATTTTACCCCCCGTAGAATCTAGCATTAGATTTGAGGAGATAGGATGCTGCACTATCAGTAGAACCCTTATTAAATTGGAGTTTAGCTTTATTGAGTTTGTTTAAAGAATACTAGGTGTGAGAGGTATAATAAGAGTGCTCAAGGCTTTTTCATTTTAGAGAGAGTTTGGATAGATTGTGATTATAAAATCATGAGCTGATGCCTTAGAAGCATCCCAAACAATGAGAAAAGTGGCATCTCCTGCCTTTTTAAAAAGAAAAAAGTCACGAACAAAGGTATTAAAGAAAGAAATAAAGATAGTATCCAATGGTAAAGAATGATTGAATCACCACAATTTGGGGAAGGTGGAAGCGGGTAAGATATCTAAATGCACATATACCAGGGCATGGTCAGAGATTAAGATGGAACCAATATCTGCTGAATGTAAGGATTAAGTTAATTGTTGTGAAATAAAAACATAGTCAATTCAGGATTGGGTATGATATACTGCGGAGAACACATATATCCCAGTAAAGTGGGGTTACACAATCTCCAAGCATCTGTAAGCTGTCATCTTGAAAAGCTTGTGCAAAAGCTTTTTGTGTTTTGTTTGGTATGTAAGGAGAAGAGGAGTTCCTATCTAGGAAAGAGTCAGCGGCTAAGTTGCAGTCACCCGCAAGGACTGTGTTATCATCTGGAACTTGCAGAAGCTTCTGTGATATCAGGGACCAGAATTGACAGTCAGGTGCATTAGGACCATAAATATTAAAAAGGACAATCTGAACTTTATCAATGCATAATTTAAGTAATAACCTCCTTCCTTCGTCATCCGTTTCCTGAGAATTCAACTGAACTTTTAAAGATTTGTGGCCCAATATAATATTACAAATCCATGTTTTTTCCCTATAACAGATGAGAAGAAAACGTCCTCCACCCATCCTCTCTTTAATTTTTTGGGATTCTGTGTCAGATAAATGAGATTCTTGCAAGAAAGCAATGCATGCACCAAGCTTTGACAAGTCAGCAAGAACTCATTGTCTTTTAATTGGAGAGTTTAAACCCCTGACATTCCAGGAAATCATTGTCAAAACCATTTGAAAAAGTCAAATTGAAGATAATAATCATACCCCATTGGAAAGATAATAAAATAGAGCCGTACAAATACTAGAGAACATAACAGGTTAAAAATGAAGAGAACGTTTAGAAAAACTATAGGGAGGAAGAAAAAAGGGAGAAGAAGAGTGGAAATCAGAATGAAACAAAGAGATACAAAAAGAGAGAATTCAATATCAGTTTGTAGATGATGTACAAAACATGAAGCAAAAAAGGAAATTATACCTAACAATAATTTGATGATGGTGAGGGGGAACCACAACGAGAAGACAGCACCCATTTACAAGGGGCGACAAGGTGCAGATGGGTCGGCATGACTGAAACTATAACAAAGACAGCATGAACGCACATATAATACCTGCAAAGAAAAAATGAATAACTTAAAATTGTTAAGCCTACAAAAATATATGAAACTACAAAAATCCATATTGACAGGTCAGCAATAACAAAAAGAAATTATATATGCAAGATGAGGACACTACAATATAATATAATCTCTTTATGATGACATTTTAACAGGCAAACTCAACAGCATAATTATATCATATTCATGAGGTTGAAGGAACAACATCCATAACATCCGCTCTGGAAGATTCAAGGAAATTTTTCAAACAAGATGGATCTTCAGCAGTCGTTGTTTTATTCTTGTACGTGACTTTGAATAGACACGGATGAAAAAGTCCAAACCGGACTCCCATAGCATGATGAGCAGGTCTTAAATTGAGAAACTCCTTGAGCCTATCTGCAGTGCTTTTGCCCTAATCATGGGAAAAATAAAGATCATGTCCAAACGACAACATTCTTTTGATGAGTCTGGCGCAGAGATAACGTGCATGAGCTCCGTATATTCTAAAAAATATGAACTGATGCTTCTAGGTTTCTTGAGAAGTGAAGCACTCAAAGGATGACAATCCAGTCTATGTACTCTTTGGATGTTGAGTGGCGGACATTTTGGCAAAAAATAATTTAAAAAAGAGATGGAGTCCACCCCTTTTGTATCTTCAGAAAGCCCATAAATACTAAGATTATTCCTTCAGTTCCTGTTTTCAATGTCCTCGACCTTCTTCTGAAAAGAGGAAACCTGTGCCTGAAGAGAGTTCACTTCAAGAGATAATATCACAAAATTTAGTGAGTGGTAGCTCAGATGTTCCTCCATAAGTGACCATTGATCACTGAGGGTTTGTAACTTGGTATTAGTGGCCTCCATAAAGGGGCACAGAGCTCTAATTTCCTCCAACAAAAGATCAAGCAAAGCCACTGGTATTGACTAAGTAGGAGAAGATGGGTCTTTTTTAGTCTCTTGACCGTTGCTTTACTAGCAGAAGAATGAGGAGTTGTTGTAGTCAAAATACAAGAAGCCAAATTGGGTCTTGTGGCAGAAGTAGAGTTCTCCATTGCAGTGGACAATTAATGAACAGGTGTGCACCTTCGTGAATTGCCCCCTGGAGATTTAAATACAGAATTGAGAGCTCTTGACCTGCCCATATGCTGAAATCCCATCTCTTGAAAGGAAGGAACGCAGTCAATATAAAGCAAATAATGCTGTAGAGAAATAAAAAAAAGTATCTATATAGCAAAGTATAAATGTCCTAATGTTTATTTCTGTATGGAGAGGTCAGCAAGAGATGAACAAAAATACGTTTAACAAGAAGAAAAATGCCTTTAATTCTGATGCACCTTCAAGGAAGAGGTTGCCTTTAATTATGAACCAGTAAACCAACTGCTTAAGATTGCCTTATCCTGCACTCAAAATTGCGGCCACTGTTGAGGAGAAAAAGTGAGCCTCCTAAACTGCAACAAACACGTCCCTCCAAGCTGGGAAAAGCATGAGAGTGGTGACTGTCAGGTGTCAGGAGTGATTTCCAAGCATTAAAAATCAATTGCGAGCTGGGAGGCCATGGTCTCCTCGAGCTCCGCCGCCCAGAGCTACATTTGGATGTGGCCATTCTGCTCAAGCGATAAGCCCCTGCCCTGTTTGCAAACTAAGGTCAAGCGACAATTACCTTGACAAACCTACAATAAAAATCCATGTAGATTAGTGTAGCCAAAGACATCATTGACTGCTCTAAAACACAAATCTGCAATTGAAAGTCTAAGCTTTATGATGGAAGCGAAGGGTGCTATGACTGGAAAACAGCAAACATTCCTCATGAATGCCCTCTTACTCATTGTGCTGCTTTAGCAGCATATGTGCTCCCTTGAAAGATCAAGCTCTATCCCACTGTAAGTTTGGCACTTTATGCTTGTTTGGGAGACTTCTTTTGGCATCCATACGGCTAATGGATCAGGCAGCAGTCTAAATAAATACAATATTCACTGATGCATGAAGGGGAAGCTCTTTTTTCTGTGGAAGCACTTATCGTCTTCCCAATCAAAGCATGCACTCCTCTCCATTACCATGTGGGCGGAGTCAAATACTTTACTGCAGTACTCCTGACATAAGGTCTGGCAACAGCTGTGCTGTCAAACCAGACCTAACAATGACATTTTGTTCCAATGTGTTGGTGCAAATGCCCTAGGACAGCGATCATTAAATCTTTTTTATATTGCCCACCTTGAAAAGAGTTTCACCCTGGCTCCTCAAAATGAAAACTTCATTTTTCATGATTATTCTATAGAATTGCCAGCTCTAAACATATTTATCAACGTAAACATAGCAGTTATGTTTAGTTATCCTGTTTAAAAACATAATCAAACCATTACTGCCAGTCTCCTATCTAAAGTGTAATAGAATCTAAAGACTGGTTCTTTAGCAGAAATAGACGGGGGTAGGTAGAAGCGATGTTGAGGATTATTTCAAGTCCATCTTTCTTTGACACCTACTCCCAGCCAGCATCTGAGTGACAGAAAAGTCACTGATAGCCCGTTACAAAGTGGCTGAAGATCCCTCTTTTTCCATTAAAAACAAAACCATGTTTTTATCATGATTCTGTTTTTGTCCAGTGCCTGGCAACCAACCTGTGATTAATTCAGGTGCTCTAGTTGGGGCTGCCTCCTACTTTGAAGACCTCTGCAACCCCTGGAAACCTGCTATGAAATGCAGAACTGACTTGTACAGAGGTTTCAATCTACCACAATGTTGTACAACAAGTATCACATTGTTATCACGTTGAAGAAATATGCAATATATGTTCCTTGAACAAAACAAATGTGTTCATAATGTTTAGTATTGAACAACGTCCATATATTGTTTTACTTTGACATATTTTATTCAGCTCAATTGCTTTTCAAACTGAATTCTCGACAACAATCATTATTGCTTTTCCCTTTTTCAGAAGTGCTACGATAATATTTTGCCTTTATTCAGTTTTTCATTCCTGTTTTCCTACTTCTCTAACCTTTTTAGGTTTCGTAACCTGGCGAGGGGCGAAGCCACTCCCAGATCGAAATCTGTTGTTTCTAATAGTGAGGTTAGGACAGCCTCTGTTTCCAATTGGCTAGCTCCATAAATGGAGGCTAGCCATTGGGAGGCAGAGGCTGTCAATCGCGCTTTCTCACGAAAACGCGATTCGGGGGCGTTTCTGGTGCTTTTTTTAAGCCCCGCCCCTTTGTCCCGGGCCGCGCTGCCATTGGCTGCCGGCCCGGGACACCCCCGTGACGTCATTCCCGGGCCGCGCTGTGATTGGCTGCCGGCCCGGGACCTGACTTGTTTTTGTTAGTGACGGGTTTTATGGTCATCCTTTGTATTTTTGTTTTTGCTTTGTTTGTGTCTGCCCCCTACATTGTGGTGTCGGAATTTCAGAGCTAGTGTTATACCTGTATTTTCCCTTGCGTTTTGTGCTATTCATACTTGTTTTTCTGTTATATTTCAGTATGCCTCTTGGTAATGTAGTGGGGTCCGTACTGTTAGCATTATATTTTGTGCAGCGTATACTTTCTCTGCTAATCTTAAAAGTGTTTGTCCTCACAGAGATGGCTGCATGTCCACCACTGTCCGCTGAAATCTCACTTCCTGTGCGCTTCCAGTCTGCTGCCCGCCCAAATGCGCGTCACTTCCGCTCTGCCATCTTGTCCCTGTTGCAGTAGGGATTGCTGGAAAAGTTTGTGCTATGGGAGGTAGCGGGAAGCAAAGCGGGCTTGAGAGGCGCCAGCTGAGGAGGCACAGAGGGGAGCGACACCGTAGTAGGTGGCGTCCCGGTTGGCAAGGGGCGGAGATAAGAGAGGGGAGGGTTTTGAAGCACTGTCGGGATAAGGGGAGCCCCCCCCCCCCAGGAAGAGGGGGGGCAACCACAACGGTGTTGAAAGAGGAGCCATAGGGGAAAAGAGCCCCAAGGGCTCAGAGGCTGTCAAGGTACGGAAAGTGGAGCTGCACGGACACCGTAGGGGTGAAAGGAAGGACCTCCAGAGACAGTGAGGAGCCACAGCAGAAATCGGTGCTCCTGTGAATAATTTTAGGGGAGCGCCGATGACGGGAGGGTAGGAAGAGGGAGGCGCCGCAGCTAACTCAGATAGACGGGGCACCTGAATGGTGTTTGTGTGTCAGTCAGCCAAGAGCGCTGCAGAGGCACCCCCAGTGCGTTGGTAGTAGAGCACAGGGTTCCTCGCCGATTAGGATAAGGGAATCATCCCTACCGAGGGAGATAACTGCGGACACGCCCAATCGAATTAGACGCCCCA
Organism: Lissotriton helveticus; assembly: GCF_964261635.1. NCBI lineage: Eukaryota > Metazoa > Chordata > Amphibia > Caudata > Salamandridae > Lissotriton > Lissotriton helveticus. Next base: position 1,213,997,910 of record NC_136057.1, on the reverse strand, counting down.
CAGTGATGAGGAACCATTCATTCATGCATTCATTAAATAGTTAATGTCCTGTTAAAGATCATCTGCTACCGAAGTGTGGTCACTTAGTTGGAAGATCTTCTATAGGTGCGACAGGCACCTCAAGGCAGAAAACGGTACTTAACTGTACACTAAGCACTGCTGAGGGTTTTTTGCTGAAACAAGCCGACACGAGCCCGTTGTGCAGTTTGTGAAGCAAGTTATACTCAGCCGTGTAAAGTTACGGATCCAGTCGTGTAGAAGATTTCCCCAATGGTACCAAAAAATCACAGGCGACACCCGAGGGTGCTGTCAGTATTGGAAGACGCTTACAGTGGCCTATGGGCAGCATTAGATCACCGAAGGCACTCTGTCATTCCATTATGTCTTTTATATTTAAAGTACAATTAAATACTTGCTCGGTATAAAGAGTGCCACTCGGGTGTAAACAGAACTCCGTGGCGCTACCTCAAGGGTTAGTAGGCTGAGGTGGTAGTTAAAAGCCTGATCTTCGTAAGCCATTCCGAGTGTGAGTTGACAGTGCTGCATTTCTGCAGCTACTGTTTGTTATCGAAGATCGTTCGTCTCTCGCTTACAGGAGAGCTGGAGGAAGGAGACACAAAGGATTATAAGTAGCCCGCAGTTGTGCACATTAGGGAAAAGCAAAGGCTCAAACACGACGTGTGATTTAGCGCACGCTGTGTTCCTTTTCTTACAGTGCACAGCTGCGGGGCTGATTGGGGTCCATTGAAATAGTATTCGTGTTACTAATTCAAAGGACCACAATCAGCAGCTGTGCACTGTAAGAATCTCGCGCTGCTCGCATTTTAAAAGCGGCGGCGCGAACGGTATCACGGGAGTGCGCGCTAATTACAGCACACTGTGTGCTTAAGGTGACCTCTGTGCTCGCGTGCGCAGCTTCTTGGGAACAGTGGCGGTAACTATTTTTGAGTTATCGCCTTCTCTCTCCTCGTGTGTAGAAGATGCACTGAGGATGATGGATTGCTTGACTGAGTTGTATTTTTGATTTCTGTTGTGTTGCTGGCGGGGTCAGGAGCTGCCCGCTGATGGTGTGTGGATGGCCGAGAAAGCGACTACTTTATCCCATCACTCTCAGCGGTTTGCTCTTCCTGTCCCTTGCCCCTGAGTGCTCGTGGTGGTGTTGTTTCGAATCTGGGGAGTCATGATGCAGAATGAACCGACAGCAGGTCTGTGATGTGCGTTTGGCACACTGGAGAGTAAACCCAAGTTTATTAGTTGTTTTATGCCATATTCCATCACCACGCCACCCACCATGCTGTGCCATGCTTCAGTTTCTAATGTATCGGGGATTTCCACGGAGACCGGAGCTGGTGCAGAACCCAGGTTGGCATGTCCAGCGGGGCTGCACATACCGATCGTATGTTTCTCATGACCAGTACGAGACTGCTTGTGTTTTTGGAGGTGAGGGTGGGGCCTTCATTCTGCTAGGTGGTATGTAGTGTTGGGGCAGTGCGCCTTGTTTCAAGCACAAACACCGCAGCAGTGTACACACTGTGCATGGAGTATGTACAACATTGAATGTGTGTTCATGCAGACTGTGGCTCTGGTCTCCATACAACGTAAATGGTGCTATTCTGTGCCTGCTATATGTTACAGGGTGCTACCACCCAAAGCAAAAGACATCCAGAAGAGCGGCACAATTCCGATGTGACCAGGGCTTAATTTGTGCCGGTGCTAAGCACCGGCACTTATTAATCAGGGCCGGGTCTACCCTGCCACGGGCAACTCCTCAAATCAATGACTCGCTGCACGTGCAGTCAAAATTCTAAGTAAATATAATTGACTGTCTTACTGCTGTGTTTTTCAAACACTTACAGTCTCCCGAGAATGTTGCTGTGCTAAGAGTGTGAATAATACATCCTCCTTATCTATGCAAATTTGCGTTCGGTTCAGTGCTACGGGTGGCGGGCCACTGATTGGGCAGTATTTGATTCCGTGGGGGTAGGGGCTGCGGCGGCTGCCTGCGTAACTTTTTTTTCCAATTGAATTCCAAGCCCCGGCACATGCGCACCGCCACCGCATGAGTAACCAGTTGAGCGCGACTTCGAGGCGGGCACTGTTATTTTGAAGCAGCAGCAGATCTCTTATATAGGCATTGCCACCAGTAAAGTAAAACAGTCAGTAAAACATTAAATGAACTCTGCTTTTCCTTGAGCGCGGTGACGTTTTAAAAACAGACTTGGTATACAGCGATACCCGAGCAATCATTCCAATGGCGTCGGGTGGGGCATCGGGTGGAGGAACAGTCAGGTCAGGAGGCTGGAAGGGCAGGGCCTTGCCCTTAACCCCTTCCTGTCTAATAATGTTAGACTTGCTTGGCTTAAATGAAATGAATTGCTGTTTGGAAATGAAATGCTTTTTTCCGTGCATTTTATCTCTTCCCGAATCTGGATATTTCTGATCTACAGCATCAAGCCTCGTGGCTCAGGTTGTTTGTGCACGTAGTGGTGATTCCTGCTGGGTGAACTTGTGCCAGAAGTTGGGGCAGGCTTATGCCTTGCTCACTAATCATATTTCCTGCCGCCTGTCAGGTTCCAGACGACCCAGGCCCTGGGTGCGCTGGCAGTGATCTGCCTGTGCAGATTATTACAGTGCAGCCGCACTTTGGCTTCTCGTCGCCAGAGCCTCATCAAGCTGTGTGCTACAATTAAAGTCAGATGGTGCCCAGGTTGAGCGGGCTCTAGTCCTGCAGCTGTCTGTCTGTCTGTATGAAGCGGACCAGCGGCGGGAACAGATGATGTATATGGCAGGCCCGCGCCACAGATTGTACAGCGGGGGCTCCAACGTATTAATGAACTGACATGCTCATTTTACACTGATGCCCTGCCTACTTTATTTCCCTTTTCTACACAATGTAGGGTGCATTTTAATGAAAGGCAAATGCCTAATTGGGAGGCTTTCTTTGCTGGAAGCCTTGAAGATTGCTGGCCGATAATGCTACTGCGTGATGAATGCTGTGTCACACATGCTCCTAAGCAGTATTTATAATGTAGTATCATTCTGAGCAGATTTAGCTAAGCTTTGAATATGTAAATATATTTTTACATATAAATTAGTTGACTTTTCTGCAGCCTTCCACGATAGATCATGTCTTCAGCGCAGCATAAATCACCATGTTTAGTACAATGACGTTTATTTGCCCAGAACAGTATGTTTAGGAGCAATAAGCTAGAGAATCGGGCACACCCGATGCCCATAAATTTGTCAAACACTTTACAAAAAGGCATAGTTAAACTTGCATACATTGAAGTTCGGTTTATTTGTGGTCAGGCAAAATACCAGCAATAATCCATTTGAGCCACAACATTGTCGTGTTTCTTCCCTCTCCCTCGCCCCCACAAAACCTTTTTACTTGAAAGTTGCAAGACGCTTTTAGTTTACCCTATCCGTCCAACTATTGCTGAACAGTTTTCACCGAGAAGGATTTACAATGCCAATAGCTCTAACTTTTGCAAAGGCGAAACCGTTGCATTGTAAATGCTTGTTATTTATTTAGCTGTAGTTGTAAAGCCTTTAGTCATGCTCTTTTAATAATTAAAAGCAATGTAACAAAAAGCACTTGCGATCTGAATATCTACAAGGATGGCAGCGAAGAAATTAATTTTTATTCTACTCTGGGAAAAAAATGGAACTCTTTATTAATACAGATTCGCACAGTTCTCCCTTGAGTACAAGGATCCCTCAATTAATCAAGCACCCTTCAATGAAATACAAAATAGGCTTTTAGTCAGTATGTATTTCTCATTTCTATATTTTCTTGCACTCCTTTTAATAGTGGTGGATTTATTCTCACACAAGTGCAATAGGTCAGATAATGTTTATCGTCCATAGCATTTTTCTATAAAGAGGGAAATGGCTATTGACCGTAAATTGTTTACATTGAATTCAGTGGATTTTCCTGAATATGAAGGTCTGGAATGTAGCACAATGTTCTCACTTACCTAGAAAAACAAGCTATTGTCATTGGTTCTGCGCATGCAAATGAATGACCTCACACTGCACCTCTGACCTATGTTGGCCAGTTAATATGTAGGATGGCTTTTTCTGTGGATCACTGACAAAATATTGGGTCCAAAAAAAAGTTCAACACGATATTCTGTTCCAATATTTATAATGGGAAGTACATAACTATCATGAAAAATATCTTTAACACATAATATTGTTCACAATATGACTTTTTGAAAAAAGTAAATATATATATATATATGTTCCAAGTTGCCCCTGGGCTTAAATATGCGACTCCACAGCAGGATAGTACAAACTTTTATTTTCAAACAGGCTCACTTTCCCAATTAATCACAAAACCCCTAACGCGTTTCAATGCAACATGCATCTTAATCATAGGGCAGGGACAGGCCAAGTCACGGGTTAGACTGCAACTTCATTTTCCCTTTAAATTGCACCACCTTTCAATCCGTGGAATGCTGGGTGTTGTAGTCCTAAATTACACCTTTCAGTAGGGTCCGTGTAAATGCCAATGATTTAAAACCCCCAATATACTTGTCAATATCTGTGGCCCTCCGGTGAGCCTTAGGAAAATGCTCCGGTTTCCAATTTCGAATTTGAAAATAAAAGTTTGTACTATCCTGCTGTGGAGTCGCATCTTTAAGCCCAGGGGCAACTTGGAACATATATATATATATGTCTATGTTATCAGTCCAGAAAATGTTTAAAAGGCACACAACCACTAGAGGTGAATAATGGGCAAGAATTTGAAACTACAAGTTCTGGCATGCATCAAAACTGACTCTACTGAGAATGGCACAGAGGAGGCCAAATAAATAATTAATGTAGCTTGCAGGGAACTGTGGGTATGCGCAAAGGAGATGTGCTGTTTTAAAGGGCCTCTAAAGAAAGAGCACGAATGCTCTGAAACACGTTAGGCTAATGGGCATTCAAAACAGAGCTGTAATCCTGTTCCTTTGGCAAATAAAAGAATGTAAACTTACCGGCTGGAGGAGTGCGCCTCTAATGCAGGGACTTTTTAGAACAACAACGGTCCCATGCATACAAGTTATATGCGAAGCAATGAATATAGACAACATCAATTCTATATTTGGAGCAACATGTCCAGCCGAACAGAGGTCTTCAATTTTTACGCAATTGAAAGTTTTATATACAAAAAGAATACCTTCAACAAATCACCAGTGTGGGGCACAAGCCTGTACCCATACACAATCAGATCAGTACAGAAGGTTGACAGAAGACCAAGACAGGGCTTTTTAAGGCAAAGACATCGATTTCTGTTAGAAATTCAGGTGTACAGAAATATCAGAAAAGCACCATTACATTTACAACACATATAAATCAAGTTTTTGTATAAGGTGCACAACAGGTCGACGGCGTTTCGGTCCCACTACTTAATCATGGGGACCATCATCAGGACACTTAGTAAATGCCTTAACGTTTTAAGCCTCTAATGCCTAAGGAAGGGAGGAAGAGAGAAGGCATACATACATTTAGATAGGGACATGTACATAGTAATATTTACATACTTTATTAGGTGACTTAAGTGAACGGTGAGCCGAACTAAAATTAAAACTGCCCAGCGAGGTGTACGTGGCGTCGACTGGTTCATTGGTGAGAACCGGTGGGCTCTGTGTCTCAAATTAATGGGGACATAGGGTGAGAGGGTTACCTGTAGGAGTAGAGTTAGCTATCCATTTCTACCACTGTACAGAGATTTGTGATGTGGGTTGAGAAACCGAGTGAACTGGAGATGTGGAATAAATAACTCGGTTGTGCCAGTAGTGTGGGAGGCGCACTGAAGTGGAAAACGGAGTGACCGTTTGGATATTAAAACTAGACCGACATGGGTTGAAAAACCGAGTGAACTGGAGATGTGGAATAAATAACTCGTTTGTGCCAATAGTGTGGGCGGCGCACTGAAGTGGAAAACGGAGTGACCGTTTGGATATTAAAACTAAACAGACATGCTGTGCATAGAGACAGTCATTACGTAAAGCAGCAAGGTATGTAAAAATCACGGTGCACTGAAGTGGAAAACAGAGTAACCATTAAAACTAAACAGACACGCTATGCATAGAGCCAGTCATTTACGGAAAGCGGCAAGGTTTGTAGGCAGCTGGCTGGAGCGGAATAGTTAGTGACCGGTTGCTGAATGAACTTAAACAAGCATGCTGTGTGTTTCATGCAGTGTTGCGGCGATATTACGGCGCAGTTGGGGAAGTTCAGGGGAGGCTCACCGGGGTAGATATATCCCGGTCGGTACAAGCAGCAAGAAACTGGGTGGTAGCCTAGTGAAGGCGAAGTGGCCCTGTAAATGAAGGAAGGGGGCATTATTAAAAAAGAAAGAAGGGCCATCTCACGAACGTAGTGTGAGGACGTGCGCGGGAGGGCTCTTACCACAATCGGGCACGTTTCGGTATAACCGCGTAACATTAGTGTAAACCCGCGGTACCAGGAATTTACCTACAAGGAAAAACGGGTCGTTAGGGGATTGTTAGCGGTGGGGGATAGGAGGAGTACGTAATCCAAAGGCTGCTGGACTTACCGGTTCAGTCGGTAGTTGGGTCTGCTTCCTGGCTTCCTCGTGGGGATAGCCGGGGAGGGGATTAAAAGGGGGTGGAAGGTTCCTGATTGGATAGTAGTCCCAGGGGAGTGGTAGGGCATGGAAATAGACAAGGGATACAGAGCTTGGCGGCGATATTGGGGTGGTGAAATAAAAGGAGTGCATTTGTGGAAGTAAATAGTGCACGTCGACAGTGACTAATTCGTGAAAAATTACATTAAATGACAATTAATAAAACATGGAAAACTTGGCAAGAAAAGGACATTCGCAGGGCGACATTATATACATCTGAGGAGCCCAGAACACAGCGCTGTAGTTCAAACATGGGTCAGGACTTAAATGAGGGCAGTCCAGTCCTCTTGAAGGTTGAGTCCAGAGTTTAGGCTGTCCGTTTTTAATATCCATTTGAGCTCTTCCTTGTTGAGCATCCGCGTCAGGTCACCACCTCTTGGTGGTATGATAACTTGACTGATAACAGTCCAACAAATTTCGTTTTCTGTATGCCCTTTGTTGGAGAAATGTTCGACTAGAGGAGCATTAAGTGTAGCACAACGGATCCGGCTCCGATGTTGGGATATTCGTAGCTTGATTTTTTGCTTGGTCTGGCCCACATAAATTAGATCACAAGGACAAAAGATTGCATAAATAATGTTACAGCTATTGCAATTAGTGAAAGTCTTAAGCTCATTTTTTACATCTTTGAACACAAACTCCTTACAGTCTATGGAAAAGTCACAAACAACACATGATCCACACTTAGAGTGGCCTCGGAGGAGTGGTAATGACCAATGATCATTGAGTGTGGTATTCACCGTGACTGAGGACGGGAGGGCTGCCCTGACCAACTGGTCCTTGAGGTTTTTACTTTTTTTGAAGCAAATAGGGGGGATGCCCACTGCAGTTGTCCAGAGTTTAGTATGTGCCAGTTCCTTTTTATACTCTGTTTAACACAATTAGAAATGGTTGAAAAAGTAGTGACACAGACCATTTTGTCAGTGGTTTGTTTGGGTTTGGGCTCCAATAGAGTCTCACGAGGGCAGTACCATGCCCTTTTTATTGAGTTCTTAACTAGGCGTCGTGGGTAACCTCTGGTTCTTAATTTAGCTGAAAGTGTGTTTGCCTCAACAAAATAATCTTCCTTTTTGAAGCAGTTTCTTCTAAGTCTTAGGAATTGGGAGTATGGCAAGCTGTCTCTCAGGGCCCTGGGATGACAACTACCATAGCTTAGCAACGTATTTCTTTCAGTTGGCTTACGGAAAAGGGACGTATAGAGTACCCCATCTTGGTGTTGGATAGTTAAGTCTAGAAATGGAATGTGAGTTTTGCTATGGGTCAGAGTAAATGTGAGGCCATTACAGTTGTTATTGAGCCAGTGCAGGAGTGCCGGAAAGGCATCAGGCGACCCACCCCAAATGAGGAAAATATCATCAATATAACATTTCCATGTAAGCAACCCCAGGTGGAACGGATTGCTGTCTGTGAGAATAGTATTGCATTCTAGCTGTCAGAAGGCTCCTGGACACTTCGCAGAGGTAGTATCGCTGCAAGTCCCAATCGCCCTCCTACCAGTATCTCCGCTTCAAGAGCAAAGTACACCAGCAAAAGGGAAAGGGGAAGTGGATAGAGAGAAGAGACACCTCGAAAACCTCTGGCACCTGTTCTGGCTTCAGACTGTCTTGGGGGTCTGCTGTTCGCCAAAGTGATGATGCCTAATGCACAAAAGAGGAAGAGAATAAACCACAACAACCTACCTCTACAGTCATTACTCTATGAGAAATATATAAGTTTATCCTACCAGTGATTCTCTAGGCTATGCTTCTCTTCTGTGTGAGATTGCTTTCTGTGGAGGCTTCCTTACTGGACAATAAGGAGACTTTCATTACACTAGGTTCATATTTCACAGTACTAGTATTCTAGTGTCCTTGTCGCCTTTTACCTGGATAGCCTCTTACTCCTGCCTTTCTGGGAGGTTCTGTATATGCAGTGTAGACAGAGAGGACAATACTCCTCGCAGCTTCTGTCCAATTATTCCTTCAGAGCACGCAAAAAGGTACAGGGAAGGTACAAGGAGAAGGGAAGAAAAGGGAAAGCGCAAGGAAGGGAACAAGGACCAAAGTTCGCTGCTTCAGTACGCTGAAATGCTGTCTTACTGTAATTTTCCAATTGTTTCCACAGCTGTAGCTCACTGTCTCTGTGGTTCTATGAAGTGATTGTTTGCTGAAAGGGAAGATAAGGTAGTCTTTGCCACGTCGTATCTGTCTTGCCTCCTCAGCCGTCTGGAATTCGACTTACTCTAGAAGACGGAAACTCCACTGCTGCTTGCGGAGGATACTCTCTGACTACTAGGAATATACTCTGACTAAACTGGAAGAATGCGAAGCAATACCGAGGATTATTCAAGCTTCCGTCATGAATAATTGACGCGAAGCTGAAAACCGGCTGCTTCCTCAACGGATTCTCTTGTTGAAGTGCGCAGTTCCAAACTCGCGCGTCTCACAGGTTCACTAGAATGCCGACCGCTACTAGAACATAGAGCGACTCAGTCTGTCGTCCATCTTAGGGGAAGCACACTAACGGAATTACCACTAACTAGAAAGGACTGTACAAAGGTTATTTACAACGGCCAGAATCTTATTAAAACGGCCAGGGAAACCACACATTTAACCGCTGGGGTTTTACCACCGTTCGAGCACTCTTATGCCGGGCAGGAATACAAGTGGCGGCAACACGAAGGTTTCGAACAACTCGTAGGTTCTTGACAGTACCCCCTCTTAAGGACCGATTTATCGGTCCTGGTTTGGACGGGTTCAGTGTATGAAATCTTTTAATCAACTGTGGAGCATGAATTTGCGACTCAGGTTCCCAGGACCTGTCTTCAGGGCCATAACCCTTCCAATCCACTAAGTAATGGAGTGAACCCTTCTTGTACTTAGAATCTAGAATGTCCTTAACTTCATATTCTGCCTGACCCTGAATGTTCAAAGGACCTGGGGGTTTCTTGAGACGCATCTTTGGCTTGGTCTTCTTCAATAAGGACACATGGAAAACTGGGTGAATAGCTGAGTTCGTGGGTAACTTTAACTTCACTGTCACTGGACCCAAAACCTTCTCTACAGGGTAAGGACCTACAAATCTAGGCTGAAACTTCCTATTGCCTTTTAAATGAAGATTCTTGGTGGACAGCCAAACCAAATCACCCTCCCGATACCCAGGAGCAGCTTGTCTATGCTTATCCGCACATTTCTTATATGAGATCTTGGCCTTGATTAGATTTTGCTCTGCCGATTCATGTAGGACGTTCATATGAGTTAATAATTCCTTCACTGCGGGAACTCACAAATCTTCTTTAGTTACAAAAAGATTTGGATGACGACCAGAATTCAAGTAGAATGGAGAGTAACCAGTAGAGGAACTCTTCGCATTATTACTTGCTAATTCTGCCATCCATAATCGGTCCGACCAATCACCACCCTGATCAATAAGAAACAAACGGAGATATTGCTCAAGTTCCTGATTGATTCTCTCCATCTGACCATCAGATTCAGGATGGTAACTGGTGGACAACCTACTCTCCACTCCCAATCCTTTCAGATAAGCCCGCCAAAAATGAGAGATAAACTGAGAACCCCGGTCAGACACCACTATCTTTGGGACTCCATGCAGTTTCACTATGTTTTCACTGAAAACCCGGGCCAACTCTGGGGCAGTAGGAAGGCCTGACAAAGGAATAAAGTGGCTCATTTTCGTGAAAGTGTCCACAATCACTAGAATGGTATTAAAACCCTTACTCTTAGGCAAATATACAATAAGATCCATGGAGATGGTGTGCCAAGGATGGGTAGGTGTAGGAAGTGGTTGAAGTAAACCCTGAGGAGCCTGTCGGCTAGGTTTCCCACGAGCACAAAGCTCACAAGATTGCACATACTCCTTTACATGAGAGGACAACCCAGGCCACCAAAAATAGCGCTGTACTAAATCTAGTGTCTTGGAGATTCCTTTGTGGCCCGCTAAGGGGTGATCATGACAGTGCTGTAACGCGTTCTGTTGAAGAGAGGGTGTAAGGTAAATTTTGATGACAACGTCTTCCATCTTCAAACCGCACCCATTTCTGAATTTCTTCTTGGGTCAAACTTTTCCGTACCTCTTCTTGAAAATTGTCAATGGAAAGGGTGCAGACGAACTTGGACTCCGGAATGATAGGTTGAGGTTCCACAGAATGCTCACTTTCTACAGTGTTCATACGGGACAAAGCGTCCGCTTTTCCATTTTTAGTGCCTGGACGATAAGTAATTACAAAATCAAAGTCCGCAAAATATAAGGACCAGCGTAACTGCCGTGGAGTGAGGGTCTTGGCTGTCTTTAAAAACTGAAGGTTTTTATGGTCAGAGAATACAGTAACTGTGTGTCTAGCTCCCAACAAATAATGTCGCCAATCCTCGAAGGCGTCCTTCACTGCTAATAATTCTTTTTCTGTGATTGTGTAATTTAATTCTGCTGGAAGCAACTTTCTAGAGCGGTAGGCCACAGGATGCAATTGCCCAGTCTGTGGATGCCGTTGGGAAAGGACACCTCCAATCGCCTGATCGGAGGCGTCTGCTTCCAGGTAAAAAGGTTCCATAGGGTCAGCATGCAGTAGAATTGGAGCAGACACAAATTTCCTTTTTAGATCACAAAATGCTCTTTCCGCCTCACTAGACCATTCAAACTTGACACCTTTCTTCAACAAACGAGTTACAGGAGAGATTAATTGAGAAAATCCCTGGATAAAACGTCTGTAGAAGTTGGCAAATCCCAAGAATCTTTGAATCTCCTTGATGTTATGTGGTGTTGGCCAATCTTCCACAGCTGACACCTTTCCTGGATCCATGGTGATGCCTTGTGAGGAGATGACGAATCCCAGAAATTCAACTTGGTTCACATGAAAAACACATTTTTCTAGCTTCACAAACAAGTGATAGGCTTGAAGTCTTTCCAACACCAATCTTACATGTTTCGGATGCTCTTGTATGTTCTTGGAATAAATCAAAATGTCATCCAAGTAAATGATCGCAATGTTATCAATTAGATCGCTCATTACATCATTAATGAAATGTTGAAATACTGCGGGGGCATTACACAACCCGAAGGGCATCACACAATATTCAAACAAGCCGAATTTAGTTCGAAAAGCAGTCTTCCATTCATGCCCTTCCTTCATTCTAATGAGGTGATAGGCACCCCGCAGATCCAATTTCGTGAAGACCCGAGCTTCTTTTATTTGATCTAATAAGACAGAGATCAAGGGCAAAGGATGTCTGTTTTTAATGGTTACTTGATTCAATGCTCGGTAATCGATGCAAATTCTTAGACTTCCTTCTTGCTGCTTCGGAATAAAAAATTATGGAGAAGATACCGGTGACTGGGAAGGTCTAATGAAACCATTTGCGAGATAGCGGTCCAAATAACTTTTCAAATGTTCATTCTCTGCCTCCGTAAGAGCATAAATCCGACTACATGGGAGGACTGCCCCTGGCTCCAAGTCGATGGTACAGTCATACGATCGATGCGGTGGCAAAACTTCGGCTTCTTGCTCACTAAAAACCGTTGCCAGATCCCGATACTCAGTAGGAATCTCTTCTGAAGAAATAACTCCAATCGACTGCCCTCCATATGACAACAAGGTAGCTTGTGAAGGTTCATTGTGAACTTCCTGCGGACCAAAACAATGTTCCAAGCAGAATTGCGATTGCATCTTGACAGTTCTGTTTTCCCAGTCAATAGTCGGATTATGGGTAGTTAACCACGGCAACCCCAAAATCAGCTGAAATTGGGGTGCGTCTATCAAATTGAACTGTAGGACTTCCCAATGACCGTCCGACTGGATCAAGGTGAGTTCTTCTGTATGACAAGTGATTGGGCCCAAGGTCAAATTCGTTCCGTCAACTGCACGAACAGGTTCCTGTCTTTCCTTTCGAATGGCTTGAATTCCCATATGACAAGCATAATTAATATCGCAGAAGTTGCCAGTAGCCCCAGAATCCAACATAATGGCTACTCCAGAAAGTTGATGCTCCCTGAACTTTAAGGTCATATGAAGGATCACATGCGGAATCATAGTCTGTAAGGTGTTAAGAATCAAATGAGGTTCTAGAGCCGACTTATTCTCCTTCACCACCAGAGCGACTCCTCCTACTGATGGCTCTTCTCATTTCCCTTCAACGGAGTCTTGGGGCGCTTAGTGAATTTCTTCACAAAGTGACCGGCCCCTCCGCAATATAAACACAATTTCTTCTGTCGTCTGGACTCTTTCTCTTCCTGACTAAGTGGGCCTCTTACTGCTCCAATCTGCATTGGTTCTACATCATTTGGATTTCCTGATCCTTTCTCAATTCGAGTCCGATCAAAACGAGGGAAGGTAGCCTTCCAATCTTTTTTCTTTTCTCCTTTGCGTTCAGATTGGCGGAAATCTAATTCTAACACCAAATCCACCAGCGCTGACAATTCAGTCGGTCGATTTGGAACTTGAGCCAAGGTGTCTTTTATTTCATCTCGCAATCCTCGGTAAAACAATGCCGCTCTCTTTTCTTCAGGCCAATTTGTTTCCAAAATAAGTTTGTTAAATTGCGTAAGATAAGTTATTAAATCCTTAGATCCCTGACGCAACTCCAACAGCTCATTATCGGTGGCCTGGGAAATCCTTCTCCTGTCAAAGATCCTAAGAAACTCACTCTTAAGGCGAGCAAAATCACATAATAATGGGTCATCTTCACTTATTAATGGCATGGCCCAATTAGCAGCATCTCCATCCAGATAGGAAAGAATAAAAGCTACTCTAGACTGGGCATCGGGGAAGAGGGTGGGCCAACACATGAAGTGGAGGGAGCACTGAGTCAAAAAAAGATGGGCCTTTTGTGGATCCCCCGTGAATCTTTCGGGTGCTGCTAACGGGATTAAAGGAGAGACCGAATGAATAACCTGAGCTACCGATTTAGGGTCTGTACTTGCACTACTGGTACTTGGAGCGGGGACGCTCTTAACTGGATTTCCCAAGGCTAATCCTTCGACCTTCTGTGCTAACATCCTCGTTTCTAGACGAGAGGCCACTAATTCCTGTTGTAAACTTTTATTTTCTACCCGTACTGCTCCTATATCTCTTTGAATACCCTCTAGAATCTCTCCCAAGGTTTTCAAATCCATTCCCTCCGCCATACTACCCGGGCGAAGTAAAATACATGGGCACTTCAAACTGTCGGAAGGCTCCTGGACACTTCGCAGAGGTAGTATCGCTGCAAGTCCCAATCGCCCTCCTACCAGTATCTCCGCTTCAAGAGCAAAGTACACCAGCAAAATGGAAAGGGGAAGTGGATAGAGAGAAGAGACACCTCGAAAACCTCTGGCACCTGTTCTGGCTTCAGACTGTCTTGGGGGTCTGCTGTTCGCCAAAGTGATGATGCCTAATGCACAGAAGAGGAAGAGAATATACCTCAACAACCTACCTCTACAGTCATTACTCTATGAGAAATATATAAGTTTATCCTACCAGTGATTCTCTAGGATATGCTTCTCTTCTGTGTGAGATTGCTTTCTGTGGAGGCTTCCTGACTGGAAAATAAGGAGACTTTCATTACACGAGGTTCATATTTCACAGTACTACTATTCTAGTGTCCTTGTCACCTTTTACCTGGATAGCCTCTTACTCCTGCCTTTCTGGGGGGGTTCTGTATATGCAGTGTAGACAGAGAGGACAATACTCCTCGCAGCTTCTGTCCAATTATTCCTCCAGAGCGCGCAAAAAGGTACAGGGAAGGTACAAGGAGAAGGGAAGAAAAGGGAAAGCGCAAGGAAGGGAACAAGGACCAAAGTTCGCTGCTTCAGTACGCTGAAATGCTGTCTTACTGTAATTTTCCAATTGTTTCCACAGCTGTAGCTCACTGTCTCTGTGGTTCTATGAAGTGATTGTTTGCTGAAAGGGAAGATGAAGTAGTCTTTGCCACGTCGTATCTGTCTTGCCTCCTCAGCCGTCTGGAATTCGACTTACTCTAGAAGACGGAAACTCCACTGCTGCTTGCGGAGGATACTCTCTGACTACTAGGAATATACTCTGACTAAACTGGAAGAATGCGAAGCAATACCGAGGATTATTCAAGCTTCCGTCATGAATAATTGACGCGAAGCTTCCGCAACGGATTCTCTTGTTGAAGTGCGCAGTTCCAAACTCGCGCTTCTCACAGGTTCACTAGAATGCCGACCGCTACTAGAACATAGAGCGACTCAGTCCGTCGGCCATCTTAGGGGAAGCACACTAACGGAATTACCACTAACTAGAAAGGACTGTACAAAGGTTATTTACAATGGCCAGAATCTTATTAAAACGGCCAGGGAAACCACACATTTAACCGCTGGGGTTTTACCACCGTTCGAGCCCTCTTATGCCTGTCAGGAATACAAGTGGCGGCCACACGAAGGTTTCGAACAAGTCGTAGGTTCTTGACACTAGCCAATCCATGTACAGGATGGCTAGAGTTGGTGCAAAAATAGCACTCATGGAAGTGCCACATACCTGTTGGTAATATTGTGTGTCAAACATAAAGAAGTTCTGGGTGAGGCAGATCTCAAGGAGTTGCACTATAAACAGAGTGGGTACTATGTGTGGGCGTGGTCTGGTGTTAGGTATGGTTTCCATAACTAGAAGCGAGTCTCTCTGGGGTATGTTCGTATAGAGAGACTCCACGTCCAAGGTACATAGAGTCTCATTTTCGTGATTGAAGGGATGATTCTCAATGAGATTGATCATATGCATGCTGTCTCGAATAAAGCATTTGGTTTCTGCAGGGACATCTTTGGTTGAATATATATATATATATATTAATGCTGAGGTGCGCCTTCATCACGATTGAATAAATCACTGCTCACCTGCACTTGGGTCTCCTCTCTTCTTCTGCGCCGTCGGTATTCGTGATTGGGCTCCAGGCGAGAGAAAGCTGAGATTGTTTCATATATATATAAATATTCACTGAAAAAACCATAGGTTTCACACCAGTTATAGTTAGCTGAACATTTTACTCATACAAAACCATTGAAATTCCCACGTTATAGTTAGTTGGACTCACTATAACTCGCGCGCCCGCAATCCACTGCTGATGATGTGACATATTACTTCATTCATGACATGGTCAGTGACATCACTGATGACATCACTGATGACATCACTGTTGACATCATCCAGTGACTGTGTGTTTCTGTAAAGTTTAAATTTGTTTTACATATTCAAAAATGAGTGGGTGTATAAGTGTCTGGATGAAGGATTTAGTTGGTGCGTGACTGACTGTATGAGTGACTGATTAAATGTGTCTTACTGAATGCATGGGTTAGTGACTCAACTGTCTGAATGTGTGCATCAGTATGTCTGTTGGTGTGTAAGATGCTGCATGTGTTGATCAATATCTATATGAGTGGCTATATGGGGTATAGATTGGTTGCACAAGTATTAAAATGTGAGTCTGAGTGTGTGGGTGGGTGGCTGTGAGGTGTGTGACTCTGTGCATAGATGTGTGACCAGTTGATTCACTAGGTGTATGAGGTCAAGAGTGCATGTGGAAAAAGCTGTGTGGGCGGTTGACTGTGTGCATGGCTGTGTGGGTGAGTGAATGAATATCTCAGTGCTACATGTCCAAGTAAGTACATATGTGAAACACAGTGCTTGTGAGAGTTGGCATATATAAATGACTGTACATGAGAGTCAGTGATTGTGTGAGTGGCTTTATGGTTCAATGTGTACTTGTATCAGTGATTGTATAAGAGAGTAAGTATGTGTTAGTATATGTTTTTATATTTGAGGTGTTGTGTGTATAACTGTATAGATGAGGAAATGGGAGTGTGATTGATTCTTTGCATGACTGACTAGGTGTGTGAGTAACTCCATGGATGAGTGGCAGTGTGTGAGTGTCTGTATAGGTGTATGACTGCATATGATAGTGTTGTATTGATGAGTGTCTGTATGTATGAGTGATTGTATTGGTGAATGAGTGGATGTGTGTGTAGAGCTAGGAACCAGTGAGTGAGTGCGTATGTAGTTACTGGTATTGGTGTGTCAATGGTTTCAGCAGTGGTAAATTGTATTTAAAACTGGGTGTATCAAAGGTTAGATTAGAGTGTGAGGAGGTGCATCATATTATCACATGGATAATGTCATCAGTGATGTCATTTGAGATGTCAACAGTGATCTCATCAGTGATGTCATTGACCATGTCATGAATGATGTAATATGTGACATCATCAGCAGAGGATTGCGGGCGCGCGAGTTATAGTGAGTCCAACTAACTATAACGTGGGAATTTCAATGGTAAGTGAAAGAGTGTGGGTGAGTTATAGGGAGTGAGCGTGACAGAAGAGGAGTGAGAGACTGAAGGGACAGAGAGAGTAAGGCTAAGAGAAAAGGAGTGAGAGAAGGGGAGTGAGGAAGTAAGAGGATTGAGGGAGTGAGAGAAGGAGTGAAGTGGAGTAAGAAGAGTAAGGGAAGGGAAAAGAGTGAAGGAGTGAAGGAAGGGAAGAGAGAGGAAGGAAAGTAAAGCAGGAGGTCTGAAAGAAGGTGAGTGTGGGAGGGGAGTGAGGGAAAGGGGAGTAAACATGCGGATTGAGAATAAGTGAGGGAAGCACAGTAAAGGAACAGGGGTGTGGGTGGGTGAGAGAAGAGTAGTGAGGATAAGGAAAAGAGTGATGAGAAAGTAAATTTTGTATGTCAAACTTACCTTATAAGTAATGTAAACTTAATTACATATTTTTACTAAATGTAATATCTGTGGAAGAGAAAAAAAAAGTAAGTTATAATATTTATAATATATTTTTCACAATACAAGAGACAAGGCAGGAGATTAAAAGTCATAAAAGGGTAGTAAGAGATAAAGTAGGAGTGAAGGACACAGAAAGGGAAACAAAGGAATGGTGAAGGTTAGAGAGAGTGAAAAAGAAATAGAGGGAGAGCAAATTACTAAGAGGATGAGATGGATACATTCAGTGACAGAGAGGAAGAGAAGGAGAGAGAAATGAAATGAAGGTGCGTAAGATACTATAGGAATGTGAGTTAGGAAAACTAAAGGAAGAAAGGGGACTAAGGAAAGGGGAGTGAGTGACAGGGAAGGAGGAGTGAGTGAGGGTGGGTTCATGACAATGAGGGATAGAAGGTGAGTGAAAGTGAGTATAGGGGCGTAAGACAGTGAGGGGGCAATGGGAGTGAGGGTAACAAAGAGGGAGTGAGGGAAGAGGAGTGAGAATATGAGAGAATAGAGGGAGTGAGAGAAGGAGTGAGTAAAGTGGAGTAAGTTGAGTAAGGGAAGGAGAATGACTGAGGGAGTAAAGAAAGGAAAGAAGGGGAAGGGGAAGGGGAGTGAAGCAGAGGGACTGTGAAAAGGTGACTGCGGGAGCAGAGTGAGGAGAAGGGCAGTTTAGGATGGGGAATGAGGATAAGTGAGGGAAGTGGAGTAAGGGAACAGGGGTGAGGAAGGGTGAGAGAAGGGCAGTGAGGGTGAGTTGAGAAGGTGGAAAAAGGTGAGTGAACATGAGACAAGGGGAGTATAATATATATTTCATAATACAAAAAACAAAATAACTTGTACAACATGTTATATGGTTTATTTTTGCTGTTCTGAGAATATATTAAATTTCACTTAAAACAGTGAGTTCAATACTACTCATCATATGACAGCGGGCAAAAAAAAACGCAATCCAAAAGATTGTGTTTAAAAAAACCCATACAAGGTTTCAATAAATAATGTAAAATTTAGAAAAAACATATCTTAACTCACTTTTGATCCACGTACTTTTCCACGAGGCCAAATAGTATATGGAAAGTCCTTTTCTTTGAAAATTACTCATTAGTATTCTTAAACTTCCATTAATCCGAGTTTCTGAAAGAAAACCTCCAACATCTTTAACATCATGAAACAATAGTTATCTTTTCACCTCTGGCTTACTCATGATTATCATTTCCTATAATAGTCATATCACTCACTATGTGATACACTTACACTACCTCTATGACAACTACAAGTTTTTAAATATCTTAATCAATCTCACTCACAAAGTAATTTTGAACAGCAGACTAAGTTTTATTAACTGCTCCAATCTTCATAGGCCAATTACCTTTCTTAAAATTTCGGTTGTAAGAATACTCGGTAAGAATTTGGTAACTGATAAGGCAAACGTTGTGTGAAAGTCAATTGAGTATCATTACAATTAGTCCAGCCTTTTTGACATTTTAAATAAGCTGTGTAATGTCCTGATGTTGTCGAAGGACCATCATGGAAAATAATTGCTGCAGTTGCAAAGGTTCTTCCTGAAATTGATAATTGAGAAGCCACAACATTTTTAATTAGAGTTGTCAATTTAGTTCCATCAGGTCTACATCGTTGGAACATTAAAATTACATACTGTCCATATCTTTGTATAAATAATGTTGATAGCATTGCAGATTTACATTGAGTACAGACCATGTTTTGATTTGCTTCTCTAACTGTATTATTAAAAGACACTGATTTGCAGTCTGGTAAAGTCAAATATATAAATCTTTCAGTGTCTATTGTAGTAGTACTTGAAAAGGAACAATTGTCACAGTCATGTTGCCATTTATAAGAAAGGCCAAAAAGATTTTCTACATCTACACCTTCATCTTGCAATACAACAAGCATATACATTAGAAATCCCTGACAATCTTGCTGAATATTCTGTGAAAATTGATTTAGACCAGAACATATGTCTAAAACATTTCGAATTTCAGAAACAATTTGTATTTTTGTTCTATCACTGCTACATTTCTCAAACACAGAATTCAACAAACAACAAAATCTTTGATCCCGATTTTCAACAATCTGTTCTTGTACAGTTTGGAGAAAAAAAAAAACATTAACTACTACATTAGCATAGCAGTTGACACCAGAACTGTTTTCAAACTGAAATCCAACAACATCTTTAACGGAATCCTTTTCCTTTCTGCTTACAATTACTGGTTCATCTACTTTTTTTCTTTTTGCTACAACTTCAATACAATTTTTCTCATTTCTTCTTTTTCGGCCTACTACACGCTTTTCAAATTGAGGATATTGAGGTAAATTTGGAGCATACTCTCTTCTTAACCTATTATATTCTTTTACACAATTTAGATCTGCACTAATCTTTGTCTCATCAAAAATCAATCAAGTACAATCCAGATAAAGTTCTCACTCGAGATAAAGCAACATATGCCATTCCCTCCTTGAACACAGAACTTCCAATATTTACCAAAGCAATATATACACTTAAACCTTGAGATTTATGAATAGTCACTGCATATGCCAAAGAAACAGGAAACTGTTTTCGGCGGACATATAAATCTTTCACAAGCAAAAATCGAGCAGAACAACGACTGATTTGTTGTACTTCTTCAATACCATCAAATTTAATTTTTTGAAATTCAATTCCATCTCTATTTCGGTAATTCACAAAATCAACAACATGACCCATTGCTCCATTTACTAAACCTCTTTCCACATGTAAATTACGTCGTAAAATTATACGACAATTTAAAGATGCATACAGAGTCTTTTCCAAACCAGCAGTTTTAGATATTGTCTTCTCTAAAGAATCCAATTTTGATTTCAACTTTTCTGACAAAATAATAGTTGCTCCTTCATGCTCTATTTTATCAATAGCTCCCAGTTTCACAATCTCTTGATTTTCTAACTTTAACATTTTGTTGTTGAAGATTGAACATTCTTGCAGAGTTGGCATCAAGCATATGATAGATTTGTTTTCAGGAATATTCTTAAAAATATTCTCTGGGAGAATGTTTTCGTTTGGAAACAAATTTGAAATTAATCGTGCATGTAAAGCTTCTTTGCCATGCTCACTTACTTTTCCAATTCTTACATCTTGTAGAATATTTTTATAATCTTTATCCTTTGCCTGTCGCATATTTTGAAGCAGTTTTGCATATTTGAAATTTAACCATATGTTAACATTTCCAATGCTTCCTAGGTATCTTCATGCATAAGCATTTTAAACACTGGTTGTCCTTTCACTGGAGTTAGCTGCAGTAGATCTCCAAAAACAATGATGTGTTTGCCTCCAAATAACACATCATACTCTGTTTTAAGAATTTCTTGCATTCTTAAATGCACAAAATCAAGCATTACATTTGATACCATGCTTACCTCATCAATGATAAGAAGTTTCATTTTCTTTAGGACTCTTGAAACTTCACGACAAGCTTCTCCAGATAGCTTGTGGTATTGTAATTTATTATCATGCTCTACTGGCAGCATCAACAAGCGATGTAAAGTTATCCCTTTAATGTTGTGTGCTGCCAACCCAGTTGGGGCGGTAACAACACAAGACAGCGATGACTCCGTTCTTTCCTGCAGATAAGTTGCAATTGCTTTAATCAGAAAACTTTTTCCAGTTCCTGCTTCTCCACTCACGTACAGTTGGACAGGCATAAATGATGTACATGAGCACTCTTTTTTCTCATGACATAAACCATGCTCAATCTGTTCTGTGACTTCGTCATATATTTGTCTCTGCTCAACGTTTAGTTCTTTTTCCAAATCTTCTAAGTTAACTACATCCTCCTGAGCTTGTTCCATGGCTCTTTCCACTTCATCCATGGCAGTGGCAGCTTCATTTTGGATAGTTGGTCCTCCTAGTGGAGCCTGACTCAATGAAGCAGAACTCTGACTGTCTTGATACCTGCTGTATTTCCTCGTTCAACATTTATAGATAATTTGAAAAAACAGGACATTCTATGGTATCCTTGGTTGAATTGAACAAATCTTCATAACTGAGAAAATCTCCAAGTAGTTCCTCTTCTGTACGCCATGGCTTAAAGAGTTGCAAAAGAGCTAAATAGTAAAATTCCCTTTTGTCAGGAGATTCAAAACTCAATTTTCGATGATTAATCAAATGGCCTTTTCTTCGTTTCACCAGACATTCTTCACATCCAATTACAGCATATACTCCTTTATTGATATCTTCTGTGATGTTCCTCTTAAAAGTATAGGTTTGCAGAACTTCATAGAGACAGACGTTCTCAAGATGACTACTTCTATTTGGATAGTATGTATCCAACATGTTTGTCTTCAGAATATCTGTACTGTTTGGTTCTTTCTCCGCCAAATACTCTATTTCTTGTACAGATTTCAAAACTCTGTTTCGTGTTGCAGCAAGACCTAGACTCACCCAAATGATTGTTCTAGATTTCGCATATAGACTTGCTGATGATAACCGATCAGAACATTCATATGCTCCAATTTCTCGATGCGACAACATCTTCAGACTGTAACTGTAATATTTCTTACTTAGACTCTTTTCATGTGAAATTTCCTCCCACATTTCCTTCAGTTCCGTATTTCCTGATTTTGTGATGTACGACGTCACATATCGAGCCACAGCAATAAAGTTGTCAGCAACATATTAAATATCCATGTCCACATGGACAAAATGACTGGGTTGTAGTCATTTATGTATTTGGACTCTTCATTTTTTCTTAGGTTGTATGTATTTTTCGGCGGTTCTCTTGTCACAGTATGTCGCAGAGAAGACATAAAATTGTTCACTCTTCCTTTCGATGTTACTGGACGTGGAAATGCAAAACGACATTTTGTGTAGAACTTGTCCTTGGATTTGTATTTTCGACAACAGTATTTTCCACAACAATGGCTTTGAAAGCGTAACACTTGATGTCTTAAATTGTTTTCTTCTGTACTTTTCGGAACAGCACATGTAGAATACTGTTCAATGAAACTCATCACTGTGTCATCCGAATCTGTTCCAAATTTGGGTGCATCTTTGATCCATAGCAGCATATGTATGTGAGGAGCACCTCTTGCTTGATACTCCTTTCTCCAAAAGAAATTCAAATCCTCTCCAAGCGGAGGATTTTTTTTGTTTGTAATAAAAGACATCATAGCTTCAAACCTAGGATTTAAATACCTGCATACATTAACTGGATCCAAAGAGCACAATTCTCCAGGTGTCTTGTATTCAATATTTTCAATGTTTGCATTTGCCTCTTGTAGAAATTGAAGTAAGTATTCCCAAGCAAACTCAGCACAGCTAAGAGTGAGGAACCATGTAGGAGTTCCTAAGTTTCTTAGCATACATTTCAATTCCCCATGACGACGGTACCAATACTCGTTAGTACCACGCTGACATGCCATGAGATTAATTAGCTGAGATTCCAAAACACTGTCTTGCAGTTTGACTTTATCCATAAAGTCCCTTGCCGAAAGATTTTGCAGATGTACTCCACTTTTCAGTATATGGTTCACTGCATAAAAAAGTCCAGACAAATCACTCTCAAACAGTAGATGAAACAAATATGGAATGCATTGACGAAACCTTGGATCTTCTGCATATAATCTTGAAGTCCGGTATTCAGATGCAGGAATTTGAACAGGTCGGTCGTCATATCATCCACCTTGACCTGTTGGAAATAACTGTGGAAAACAACGAGCTTCCAAACTTTCTTCCTATACACTAATGGGACTTCCTTTTGCTTCTTTCATTTGAAACAAGTCAATAGCAATCCCCATTAATTCTTTGGAATGCAAAGGATGAACACTATAATGTTCATAAATTTCTTCACTTCTAGAGACATCAACTTTTTCAATTTGCCCAGCTGAGAAATCACTGTCCTCTTCTACAGTTGTTTCTTCTTCTCCAAC
Organism: Lissotriton helveticus; assembly: GCF_964261635.1. Lineage (NCBI taxonomy): Eukaryota > Metazoa > Chordata > Amphibia > Caudata > Salamandridae > Lissotriton > Lissotriton helveticus. The sequence goes on along the minus strand of NC_136057.1, from coordinate 1,213,974,666 downwards.
ATATACATTTTTGTAGTAGTGATTGTTTTTTTACCAAATACTACGTTGCCTTTTTGACTTTCCTAACATCCACTAATTCTTGCCAGATTTTTTTACTCTTGGTTGGAACACCATTAACAAGAATAACCAGAGGTTCTTCTTCTAGTTTTTCTACACCAATTGTATCAATATTTTTCTTAAAATCTAGAGGCAAATAAACAACTCTTCCCTTTAATCCTTTCTGTAAATCTGAAGGAGGCAATTTCCCTGTCTTACGCTCCATGCGAACAATAGCCTGAAAAGGATGCACACATTGAATCAGAATAGACTCATAGGTATTTAAATCCATCAATTCAGAAGGAATGTCTACCAACTCCAGATTATTATGAACAGCTCTAGCAGGCATTCTGTTTTCATTTAATTTTTTATAAAAATATTTACAAATACGTTGATCAGAACCCAAATCAAAACAATTTTCTACCAACAAATAAGTTGCAAAATCCTTCCACTCATTATTATTTTCCATTTCGCTTTTTACATATAAATCAACTAATCAAGTCTGATTCTTATAATGAGTTCGTCGACAACACACACAAGAAAAATTAGGCCTATCACTTGAATTGACCTTAAACTTTGTAATTTCATGTTCAAATTTTTCTGTACTTGAAATCTGTACATTCTCTTCCACATTACCTTCTATTATTGTATCAGTTTCTGCACTGTCCTCTTTTTCACCAAAGTAACAAAACTCAATTTCTTCACAAATGTTCTTCACATCTAGTTCAGTCCCATGCAAAAGAGCACTGTTTAACTGTTTTAGCTTAAGTGCTGGACTTTTTGCATATTACAACCTTCTCACTAATTTCCTCACTTTATTATGATGCACTGCTAACATCCTAAAATGGTGAAAAACACTCTGACATACTTTTCTTGAAAGACAAGCCAGTGAATGCCCATGCAAACCTGTTTTTTCTCTCACTCTACAAGGCTCTAACTCTTGCAACATTTTCATCTTCTGTTTGAGACTTTTCTTACTATGGGGTCGATTCCGATTCGGGAAAAAAACCGTCCGTACGATTTGTATCCGGAGCCCTCTCCGTTCGAATCGTACCCGTCCGTCCGAGTTGTGAAGTACGATCCGTATTCCGTGAATCCGTCCGAATCGTCGCGATCCGTACGTATTGAAAGGCTGGAACCGTGAACCGTACGACTCGTACACATACCGTACGACTCGTACACATGTCGTACGACCCGACGAGTACGATCCGGACCGTGGTATGAGGACGTGATTCGTACGGTCCACGTCAGGTAAGGGCGAGTCGTACGGAAAAGCACACAAACACACACACCATACGGTCCTCCCCCCATAATCGCAGGGGTACGCACCGTACCCCTGCGATCATGGGGTGTACGAGCCGTACCCCCATTGTACGATCGGTGTACAAGCCGTACCCCTATTGTACGATCGGTGTACAAGCCGTACCCCCATTGTACGATCGGTGTACGAGCCGTACCCCTATTGTACGATCGGTGTACGAGCCGTACCCCTATTGTACGATCGGTGTACGAGCCGTACCCCCATTGTACGATCGGTGTACGAGCCGTACCCCTATTGTACGATCGGTGTACGAGCCGTACCCCTATTGTACGATCGGTGTACGAGCCGTACCCCCATTGTACGATTGGTGTACGAGCCGTACCCCCATTGTACGATCGGTGTACGAGCCGTACCCCATGTACGATCGGTGTACGAGCCGTACACCCATCATACAATGGGGGTACGGCTCGTACACCGATCGTACATGGGGTACGGCTCGTACACCAATCGTACAATGGGGGTACGGCTTGTACACCTATCGTACAATGGGGGTACGGCTCGTACACCAATCGTACAATGGGGGTACGGCTCGTACACCCCATGATCGCAGGGGTACGGTGCGTACCCCTGAGATCATGGGGGGTACGCACCGTACCCGTACGATCGGTGTACGAGCCGTCCCCCTATTGTACGATCGGTGTACGAGCCGTACCCCCATTGTACGATTGGTGTACGAGCCGTACCCCCATTGTACGATCGGTGTACGAGCCGTACCCCATGTACGATCGGTGTACGAGCCGTACACCCATCATACAATGGGGGTACGGCTCGTACACCGATCGTACATGGGGTACGGCTCGTACACCGATCGTACAATGGGGGTACGGCTTGTACACCTATCGTACAATGGGGGTACGGCTCGTACACCAATCGTACAATGGGGGTACGCACCGTACACCCCATGATCGCAGGGGTACGGTGCGTACCCCTGAGATCATGGGGGGTACGCACCGTACCCGGGGGGGCCGTTCCGTACCTGTTTCGGTGCGAACTCTGCTTTTACGGCTGTTATCAGCTCCCGTAGAAAAAGGGTAGTACGGTGCGTACCCGACACGTATCATACTTGCTGGGTCATAAAAACCAGCCGCGAACCGTACAGATGTCGTGTATAGCGGGTTCCGAGGGAGAATCGTACGAAGATTATAGTCGTACGGTGTCTTGTACGACTCGTACGGAGTACGGCTCCTGGTACGAATCGGAGCGCTTTTTACCGGATCGGAATCGACCCCTATATGTCCGTAAGAAACTGAGAAACAAATCAATTGAATCCTGTCGCACACCACAAATACTACTACAATTCCAAGTATACACTGGAGCCTTAGGACATCTCCCTAAAACTTCATCAGCTAACACTTCTTCTGTATTTCTAGGCACAATTTTCTCTTTTTCAACCGGACAACCGTCCTTCACCTCATATGCTCGACCACTGGTGTCAACTGCATGCACCAAATCATTATCCTGAAAGTAACTTTCTTCATTAAAAAATGGCTCACAACTTGAACTATGCTTCCATTCTCCAGAAAAAACATCACATCTTTTCCACTTACATTTTGATTTGAAAACACTGATTACCTTATCTAGTGTACGAATTCTATTGATTACTAAACAATATAATTTATTTTTCACTTTAAATGCCTGATCCACAATCTTCACTATGCTTTTTTTTTGTAAAAAGCACTCTTCTTTTGATACATCTTTACATTTTTTAATAAATTTGAAACTATTCTGTTATAAAACATTCATCTACGAATCTCAATAAATTGATTTCTCCTTCTATTGCTATAGAGAATATCATCTCCTTCTACAGGTCTAACATTTTTTGAGGGGCTCAGTTTTTTCTTTCTATTTAAAGATGGGGGTTTTTTTCTTTGAAAAAACATCTTTTTTTTTGCATTTCATTAATTTCCCTAAAAAGTCCTTAGTTTGCTTACCAGGAGCATTCTTTTTTTCACTGAAGATTGTGTTTTGGATGAATCTTGTATTTCAGTTTTCTTGGACCATAAATCATGTTTATATAATTTTTGTCGTCTTTCCTTCGTCTGCATATTCTTTTATCTTTCTATAGATAATTACAATCTGTGGTAAAGAAAAAATAACATATTACAGACCACTACAAACATTCTACATAGCAATTAAAATAAGTAAACAATATAAACACTAGTTTACAACATAAGTAAGTTAATACCACAGCAGCTCTTTCACAGCAACAGTGCAGTACAGTTTCAGTATTAATCTCACTCTCTGCCTGCACCATCTCACTCTGTGCCTGTGTCTTATGTCACTCTGTGCCTGTGTCTCATCTCACTCTGTGCCTGTGTCTCATATCAGACTGTGCCTGCCACATCTCTCTCTTTGTGTGTGTCATTTCTCTCTTTGCGTGTCTCATCTCACTCCATGCCTGTGCCTCATCTCACTCTGTGCCTCTGTCTCATCTCTCTCTGAGCCTGTGTCTCACCTCACTCTGTGCCTGTGTGTCATCTCACTCTGTGCCTACCCCATCTCTCTCTCTGTGTGTGTCATTTGTCTTTTTGCGTGTGTCTCATCTCACTCTGGTAAATATTTTATGGTAAAAAGTATGGCTTTAACATTTTTGGCAAGGATCACACTGAGTGTCTGTATGAAATAAGGAATTATATTTTCACATTCGGCAATAATATCACCTGTGTTTGCTCACAGTTTGCATCTCACTCAGTGCCTGCCCCATCTCTCTAACTCTCATTTACTAGTACATATCCTAAAGCCTAACTGACTTCAAGAATACATGTATTCCCATATTTTTAAACACATCAACTAAGCAAATTATGCATGCAGATCCATTTAAAATCAAGCTTGACTCACAGTGTGATATTAGGCACATGACCAGGATGTTACATGTAATCTACCATGTCTGTCTCTGCATGCAATATGTGTGTCTCTGCTCATACTATTTCACTGTCTCTACTGGCAATAACAGTCCACATATATATAAGCAAGACATAACATTCCTTTTTCATTTCAACGGCACACCCTGGATCTTTATTGCACAGCTTAGAGCCTATTTGTGAAGTAAGAGACCTAACAGACATGCTGCCTAAGATTCTCTACTACTACATACCCTAAAGCCTAACTGACTTCAAGAATACATGTATTCCCATATTTTTAAACACATAAACTAAGCAAATTATTCACGCAGATCCATTTAAAATCAAGCTTGACTCACAGTGTGATCTTAGGCACATGACCAGGATGTTACATGTAATCTACCATGTCTGTCTCTGCATGCAATATGTGTGCCTCTGCTCATACTATTTCACTGTCTCTACTGGCAAAAAACAGACCACATAAGCAAGACATGACATTCCTTTTTCATTTCAACAGCACAACCTGGATCTTTATTGCACAGCTTAGAGCCTATTTGTGAAGTAAGAGGCCTAACAGACATGCTGCCTAAGATTTTCTACTAGTACATATCCTAAAGCCTAACCGACTTCAAGAATACATGTATTCACATATTTTTAAACTCATCAACTAAGCAAATTGTTCACGCAGATCCATTTAAAATCAAGCTCGACTCACAGTGTGTTCTTAGGCACATAACCGGAATATTACATGTAATCTACCATGTCTGTCTCTGCATGCAATATGTGTGTCTCTGCTCATACTATTTCATTGTCTCTACTGGCAAAAACCAGTCCACATATATATAAGCAAGACATAACATTCCTTTTTCATTTCAACAGCACACCCTGAATCTTTATTGCACAGCTTAGAGACTATTTGTGAAGTAAGAGGCCTAACAGACATGCTGCCTAAGATTCTCTACTAGTACATATCCTAAAGCCTAACTGACTTCAAGAATACATGTATTCACATATTTTTAAACACATCAACTAAGCAAACTATTCACGCAGATCCATTTAAAATCAAGCTCGACTCACAGTGTGATCTTAGGCACATGACCAGGATGTTACATGTAATCTACCATGTCTGTCTCTGCATGCAATATGTGTGTCTCTGCTCATACTATTTCATTGTCTCTACTGGCAAAAACCAGTCCACATATATATAAGCAAGACATAACATTCCTTTTTCATTTCAACGGCACACCCTGGATCTTTATTGCATAGCTTAGAGCCTATTTGTGAAGTAAGAGGCCTAACAGACATGCTGCCTAAGATTCTCTACTAGTGCATATCCTAAAGCCTAACTGACTTCAAGAATACATGTATTCCCATATTTTTAAACACATCAACTAAGCAAATTATTCACCCAGATTCATTTAAAATCAAGCTTGACTCACAGTGTGATCTTAGGCAGATGACCAGGATGTTACATGTAATCTACCATGTCTGTCTCTGCATGCAATATGTGTGTCTCTGTTCATACTCTTTCATTGTCTCTACTGGCAAAAAACAGACCACATATATATAAGCAAGACATAACATTCCTTTTTCATTTCAACGGCATACCCTGGATCTTTATTGCACAGCTTAGAGCCCATTTGCAAACTAAGAGACCTAACAGACATGCTGCCTAAGATTCTCTACTAGTACATATCCTAAAGCCAAACTGACTTCAAGAATACATGTATTCCCATATTTTTAAACACATCAACTAAGCAAATTATTCACCCAGATTCATTTAAAATCAAGCTTGACTCGCAGTGTGATCTTAGGCACATGACCAGGATGTTACATGTAATCTACCATGTCTGCCTCTGCATGCCTCTGCATGCAATATGAGTGTCTGTGCTCACACCATCAATCACCATCTTACATTTTATCAAAAAAACATGTAGCATAGTAAATCGTTTTACACACAGAGCACAGCCCATTTAAATAATCACTACATTACAACGCAGAAACCTGACTCATTTCCAAAATACATTTCCAATATGCACCAATACATTTTTTACCAGCATTACAAAAAAACATGACACACAATGCAAGAATAAAGAAACACAATATGCTTCTTAATCTTCCCCTAATTGAATCATTACTCACCTTTAAAAATGCTTTAGAAGATATAGAACAGTGTCAGTCACACACACCAGATTTTCTTAAGCAGAATCTCTGAAATGCTCCTCAAACACTGCAACCACAAATGGCCCTGATTCCCTGTAATTCTTCACACAGATCCCTGGACTTAACCAATAAAAATTCTTCCCACACTATTTCAAAACCAAACTGACATTTTAACTGGTTCTACATTTCAACACTTTCAAACTCACATAATATTCACCCATCCCCCCAGTGCTCATTCAGCCTGTTACCATGGTAACTCCCACCTAACTCAGCACACAGTTGAAAAGTTCATCATACTATGTTGCAAATAAATCCAGCAAGGGTGTTTGACCTCTCAATGTACTAGCTAATCATGTGCAATGTTTCTTTCAATCACTTTTTCTCAACCATTAGAATTACTTCTTTCAAAAAACAAAAGCATGCACCCTAATTTTCAGTGGAGAACTTTAAAAATCACCAATCATGTCTTCTCTTTCAAGGGCACTGCATCTCAACCACTTTTTTTCATAACTCCTACTTTCAAACTGCCATTTCATTTCCACAACTCATCTGAATACAACCACATCTACCTCGAAGATGACAAAAGTCTGGATTGTGGGTTATAGCTTTGTTCACTGGAGTGAAAAATATGCAGCTAACAGAGGTATTTCCAACCTTGATTTACCAAATGTGGACATTATGTGGATTGGCCAGAGAGGATTGAGATGTCACCAATTGATACCATTGGTAAAATCCTTTATGCATCTACCACACCCTGACCTCATAATTGTGCACTGTGGTGGAAATGACCTGGGCACTTTGACTGGGGTAGGTCTGGAAATGCTTTTAAAGGACATCTTTGGGCAATTGATGTCACTTTTCCCAAAAACTGCCTTGGTATATTTCAATATATGCCAAAGGCAAAAATGGAACTGGTCCAACCAATTTTGTACACAGATTGAGAAAGCAAGGAAACATGTGAATAAATCTGTGTCTGCTTTCCTCAGAGACTATGGTATGGGTTCCATATACCACAACAACTTGCGTTACAACATGCAACGCATCTATAGGAGAGATGGTGTACATTTTACAGATGAGGGGAATAGAGTCTTCCTCTTGAATTTTAGACTCTGCATCGGTACCTACTTGTAGGTACAAAAAACACCCACATAACACAACAGCTACCCTACCTCTAAGCACTCTAAATAATTTTTTTACTCTAATTTTTTACACTGTTTTTCCCCGTGGTGCGCTCAGGGTATGCGTACCGGGAAGCATACATGGGAACGCACCGAGTGCTTACCCAGCGAAAATTTCAAAAACATTTATTGACTTTTTTTGCCCTTCAGGGTCCTTCTAGGCCCTCCTCAGAAAATCTAGGGGGTCAGGGGATGTCTACCCTGCCCCCTTTTAAACATGTCCCCCTTTTTTTAACACCTCTTGTGTCTCGATTCTACCGAGACACAAGATGGCGGACTCTCCGGACTGTTTGGAATGTTGACAGACATCCGAGAGCCAATAAACTTTCAGCCCGCGCACTCCCGTGGCGCGCCGGGTGCGCTCCCCGGTACGCGTACCGATAAGCGCTCGAAGCGCGCTTATTGATATATATGTGTTTTTGAAGTTGCTTTTCATAAAAAACACTGGAGAAATTTTAAACAAATATGGAAAAGGCCCTACTACCTACTAGTCCCTACCATTTTGCCAAGTTTGGTGTAATTCCGTTCAGCCATTTAGGCTGTAGCCGTGTCTAAATGTCCTATGGAAAATTGCATGGGGAAAACATATTTGAAAGTGTTAAAATTTAGAACCAATCAAAATGTTACTTTGGTTTTGTATTTGTGTGTGATAAAGTTTGATTGGTTATGTATATATCTAAAATGAGAGGAAAACACGGCCATTTTGTGATACTACTGTCTGAGGTACATTTGCGAGGAATTTTTGGAGCTCAATTGTGATTTGTTAATTTGTAAGGGGAACTATGTTGTACACTTTAAGATAATTTGAAAAATGTTTTCTGTTAGTTATTGACAGCCCTTCTGTTATAGTTATGGATTAAGATAGGCTTTATCACATGCAGTGCTTTATATTTCTAGTTCCTGCCTGATACTATACACTGCCCAATTAATTTGAAAGAACTAAATACTTGATAAAGTTAGTTTTATATTATGTATTACTAAAAATGATAAATGAAAGTGATTATTTTTTTCTGGAATTTACAGCAAGAAATTTCAAAATAAAATGGATCACAATGATGAGACCGTGGAAATTTCTTTTGAATTATCCACTACATTTATTGAAATTGACAGCACCAATAATGAAATATTTTCACCAGGATGAGATGACTTGAATGATTTTTTTGATCAATCTCTTGAGGGCGAATTTATCGAATGTTTGGAGACCATAGAGTTACAAGAATCATCATTGCAGACTTTTCATGAGGAGATTCCTAATGATATGATTGAAGACGAAATTCCTGATGAGGACATGTTACTAGTTCTTTTAAATTATGAAAACTCAGAAGAATAAATTTATATTTAGAAATATAAAATTGTTTGAGACATTATTCATTTTTATTTTTAATTTAGGAGGTTGTAGCGAAGTGATTGTAGTATAAAATGAGATTTATAGCATAGAGTGCAACATTTGTATGTTACATAGTAAGTTTACTCATATTTACTTCCCTTCTCCCACTATATTATATCCAATGTGTATTTGACATCTCTTCTTCATCTCCAGCCTCCTTTCTCTCACAGTCTGTCTCTAATGCACCCTATCGCCGCCATTTTATGTAGTTACAGAAGAGAGTGAAATATAATAGTTCAAAACGTGAAAAGGGGGCAAAGTAGAGTACCCCTCACCCCCTAGGCCTTCTCAGCCGGTCCCAAAAGGATCTGTTCCTGCTTTCCTGGGAGACTATGGTATGAGTACCATATACCACAATAACTTGCATTACACCATGCAAGATATCTACAGAGGACACGGTGTACATTTCTCAGATGAGGAGAACGGAGTCTTTCTCTTAAAATTTAGACTCTGCATCGGTACCTACTTGTAGGTACTTAAATCACCCACATAACACAACAGCTCTTTTTAGAGCTACCCTACCTCTAAGCACTCCAAATTCTTATTTTACACTATTTTCTTTCACTGTTTTTCCCTGTGCTACGCTCACGCTACGCGTACCTGGAAGCGTACACGGGAACGCACCCAGCGCTTACCCTGCGAAAATGAAAAAAAAAATAGTTTTTTGCCCTTCAGGGTCCTTCTAGGCCCCCCTCAGAAAACCTAGGGGGTCAGGGGGGGTCTACCCATTTCCCCCTTTTTATTTTCACTTCTTGTGTCTTGATTCTACCGAGACACGAGATGGCGGACTCTCCGGACTGTTTAGAATGTTGACAGACACCCGAGAGCCAATCAGCTTTCCGCTCGCGCACTCCCGTAGCGCGCCGGGTGCGCTCCCCGGTACGCGTACCTGTAAGCGCTTGAAGCGCGCATATAGATATATATCTTTTTTAAAAGTTAATTTTCGTAAAAACCACTGGAGCAATTTTCACCAAATATAGAAAAGGCACTTCAGAGTACCAGTCCCTACAATTTTGCAAAGTTTGGTGTAATTCCGTTCAGCGATTCGGGCTGTAGCCTTGTCTATTCGTCCTATGGAAATTAACATGGGGAAAACATGTTTTGGGACTCCCCTTTTTTCTCGGCCCCCACTTCACAAATCCCCTCGAAACTTTCAGGGAAGGAGCAGAGCGGAGGTGGCCTAAATTTTGGAAAATTACACGCAAATTCCTCAACCGGCGCCAAAGTTATTCCCAATAGAATGTTGCGGATTTCCTATGGTAGCTAGGTCCTAACTATAACTACCTACTGGCGACCGCCAGTAGGTTATATATATATATATATATATCAAACAAAGCAAGTTACCGTTGATAACTCACAAACGACCACTCCATCGTGCTGGTTTCAAATCTTTTAATGGAGACAGCATTTGCATGACGCGTTTCGCCTACAGCGGCTTAATCATATGCTGCTTTCACCTGGAATGGGTTCGTTGGCTTTTTGTTGAAAAAACGTGGCTTTAGACACTGAGGACAGACTAGTTTCCAATAGTTCTTGTTTTAAAGTGGCAGCAAGGTAATTTCTTATTGATTTTAAAGGGCACAGTGTCCGTAAGTACATAGCGATTACATGCGGAAAGTTCCGTGGCAATTTAATAATTCCATCATACCTGTCTGCAGACACTGTGTTCATTGCTGGTTTATTACTGTGTCCATCGAACCACAGTTCCCACAATACACCTTTGCTGCCAAGTTTCATTGTTAGTGTCCTCCTATGCCGATCATGGCAAAATCATTTGTTTTTGGAGTGGCTGGCAACCGCTTTATAAACATGCCTTCAAAAGAAAAAGTTCTGTATGTGGCTTTTATTTCCTGGCAGCCGCTCAATCCAAAGTTATATTTTGCTACCATCCGGATTAAAATCAGATTGTCCTCGTCATCCAGCAGACATTTCACCACACGACGGGCGTAGAGAAATCCCTTTCGCCGACCCTGGCTGTTGACCTTGTTCATCCTCGCAGTCGAGGCGGGCCTTTCACAAAGACCACTTCCATTCTTCTATCGTAGACTCGCAATTAGACAGCCGGTGGGCGCTTCAAACACTGGATTCACTCCAAATCACCAAAACTGACAGTGAAGCGCCTCTTCCTACGAGTCGGGGTCGTTTACTAAGGTGTGTCAGACACCTTTGTTACACCAAACAAAGCAAGTTACCGTTGATAACTCACAAACGACCACTCCATCGTGTATATATATATATATTTATTTATATATATCCGACAAAGGAGTTGTCCCCATTCAGGAAAGCCACATACAGGAAGGTAAGTATTTGCGTCTTGAATGGTGGCAGATTGAGGCTTACAATGGCAGAGTCACTGAAAGCCAATTTCCGTCGCCCAGCGCGTTTCGTGCTTCCCTCACACTTAATCATGGGCAAATAAGCACAGCAGACGCCAAGCAATCCCCGCACTTTGAATCTCTCAAGGCCCCGCCTCCATGGGCGTAAGCAGTACACTTCCTTCTGGTCTTTGAAATGCCGGGTAATCTTTCTCCAGTGAGTTGCTTGTACGCTGCACAATAAATTGCCATGAAACCCCAGTGGGTTAGTGAAAGTGTCCCGCACCTTGAAAGTCTACACTTTAAAAGCAATCACCTTGCACCTCCTGCCCAAATCTGCTGATCATCAGTTGGCATCAGCAGTGGTCCGCTTGCGCGGCGGGGCCTTCCTCATGGCAGGACGGGCCATGGACAAATCCAACAAAGAATTTGTCCCCATTCAGGAAAGCCACATACAGGAAGGTAAGTATTTGCGTCTTTAATGGTGGCAGCTTGAGGCTTACAATGGCACTGAACACCAATTTCCGTCGCCCAATGCGTGTTGTGCTTCCCTCGCACTTAATCATGGGCAGATAAGCACAGCAGACGCCAAGCAATCCCCGCACTTTGAATCTCTCAAGGCCCCGCCTCCATGGGCGTAAGCAGTACACTGTCTTCTGGTCTTTGAAGTGCCGGGTAATCTTTCTCCAGTGAGTTGCTTGTACGCTGCACAATAAATTGCCATGAAATATAACTTTAATGTACATATGAGGGCAAGAGATTATCTAAACTAATTATAAAAATAATATATTTGTACTTGTAATAAACTTATATTATTGTTCAATATATTTTGGGGAAGTTGTGTTGGGGGCGCGCTGGTGCGCACCGGGAGCGTGAATTCCATGTGACTTTAATGGAAACCATTTAATTGGTTCACAAGGTTTTCCATTCTAGAACTTGTAGGACCCCACCCTTTTTAGTCAATCTCTCTGCTGCATCACAGGAGAGACACATGTGTTGTTTTTTGGAGCAAAATTGTGATTTATTATGGTGTTTACTGAAAAACCTTTACAATGGCTTCTTCAAATCCGCCAATAGACCTTCCATCTTCTGATAAAGACTTGGTACCACCTCCCAAGTAAAGACCAGAGTCTATTGTGTGGAAGTTTTTCACAATCCCAGCTGGTGAAAGAAAAGTATATGCGAGAAAGGTGAGCTGCAGGCTTTGTCCCAGAGTTCTTTCAAGAGGCAGTGACAAGTATTCGTGTGGACTTCCAGTATGTATAAGCATTTACAGACTATCCATCCAAGACAACTTGCACAGGAACAGCTGTGACGTGCTCAAGAGGCCACACCACAAACTGACCAGAGAGCTGGTCCCAGCACTTCTAGAGCCTCAAACTTTGCATTTCGCGGTCCGGACATTCGTCCAGAGTTTGCAACGCTCCAACAGCATTGCATGAAATGCAAAGCAATTTTATGTTGTGGGAAGTAGTCAGTTGATTCTGTTTGTTCAGCGGCAAGAAACCATTGCTGCTAAAAAAAGATTCTGTTGGATTAACTATATAATTCCAAAAGTTTCAAGTTTTGCCTGTTGGTTTTTCATTTTTCAAAAAACACCCTAAATATTCACAAAATTGTTTAAAAATCCCCAAAAAATTCAAAACAAAAAAGAAGAAAAAAAGAGTTATTTTCAGAACTACCTTATTTGGTTAAAAAAGATAAATAACTGCATGCTGATATCCGAGTGATTGCATGAGTACATGTGTAGAGAATGATTGATTGAAAGAGTGCATGGGTGTGACAGGGAGATGGCTGGACTGCATGAATACATAGGTACTGATTGGATCATTAGTTTACTGCAAGCAGAGTGCATGCTGAATGTAAAAGTGCTTGGGTATTGGCGGAGTGATTGGATAAGTAGATGGTGCTGGATGGGTGATTGGAGGAGTGCATGGGGAGTGACAGGGGGATTGCTGGACTGCATGGGTACTGCCTGGGTAATTGGAGGTCTTAATCAGTAGGGTGTAGCTCGTTAGAGGTCTGTATGGGTAGTACATGGAGGATTGTAGCAGTGCATGAGTTGCTGCCTGGGCCATTGCATGAGTACATAAGCAGTGACTGGATGATTAAACTACTCCAAAGAGAGTTCATTGTGAAGTCATACGTGCTTGGGTATTGGCAGATCGATTGGATAAGTACATGGTGTTGGATGGGTGATTGGAGGAGTGCATGAGAAATGACAAGGGGATTGCTGGACTGCAAGGGGAGTGCTAAGGGGATTCTAGCAGTGCATGAATTAGTGCCTGGGTCATTGCATGAGGACATGGGTAGTGACTGGATGATTAGAGTACTGCAAAGAAAATGCATGGTGAATTCATAAGTGCTTGGGTATTGGCGGAGTGATTGGATAAGTACATGGTGCTGGATGGGTGACTGGAGGAGTGCATCGGAAGTGACAGGGGGATGTTTTGACTGCATGGGAAGTATTTGGATAATTGGAGGAGTGAATCAATAGTGTGTAGCTGGTTAGAGGTCTGCATGAATAGTGCACAGTGGATTGTAGCAGTGCATATGTTAGTGCCTGGGCCATTGCATAAGTACATGGGTATTGACTGGATGATTAGAGTACTGCAAAGAGAGTGCATGGTGAATTCATAAGTGCTTGTGTATTGGCGTAGTGATTGTATAAGTACATGGTGCTGGATAGGTGATTAGAGGAGTGTATGGGAAGTGACAGGGGGATTTTCTGACTGCATGGCTAGTGCTTGGGTAATTGGAGGAGTGAATCAGAAGTCTGTAGGTGGTTAGACATCTGCATGGGCAGTGCAAGGAGGATTGTAGCAGTGCATGAGTTACTGCCTGGGTCATTGCATGAGTACATGGGTAGTGAATGGGTGATTACAGTGCTGCAATGAGAGTACATGGTGAATTTATAAGTGCTTGGGTATTGACTGAGTGATTGGATAAGTAGATGATGCTGGATGGGTGATTGGGGGAGTGCATGGGTACTGACAGGGTGATGGCTGAACTTTAAGGGTAGTACTCAGGGAATTCTAGCAGTGCATGAGTTAGTGCCTGGGTCATTGCATGAGTACATGGGTAGTGACTAGATGATTAGACTACTGCAAAGAGAGTGCATGGTTAATTCATAAGCGCGTGTGCATTGGCGTAGTGACTGTATAAGTACATGGTGCTGGATGGGTGAGTGGAGGAGTGTATGGGAAGTGACACGGGGATTTTTTGACTGCATGGGTAGTGCTTGGGTAATTGGAGGTGTGAATTAGTAGTCTGTAGGTGGTTAGATGTCTGCATGGCTAGTGCATGGAATATTGTAGCAGTGCATGAGTTACTGCCTGGGTCATTGCATGAGAAATGAAATGAAATGAAATGAAAATGTGTTTTGTAAAGCGCAAATAGCTGCCCAGAGGCGTCCAAGCGCTATGACTGAAGAGTGTACGGACAGAGGGCAAAATAACAAAGAAGGCGAACGAATCTATTTATTAAACAGAAAAGTTTTCAAGTGCTTCCTAAAGGAGGTGAGATCTGAATTGGACCTTAAATACAGGGGTATACTGTTCCATAGCCAGGCAGCATTCAGGGAGAAAGAACGGCCTCCCGATCTGGACCGTTTGACCTTTGGCACGACAGCACGAAACGCATTGGCTGACCGTAGCTGTCTGCTAGGGAGGTAAGGGGTAATTAAGGAGCGACTGATCGCTGGGCCAGTTTCCCAGAATGACTGATGAGCAACACAGAGGGATTTAAAACTAATCCTGTCCCTAACAGGGAGCCAGTGCAGTCTTATTAATCTGGGTTTAACAGAGGTCCTACGGGGAGTTTGAAGCAGGGTCCGGGCCGCACAGTTTTGGATCACTTGTAGTGTCCTCAATGTGAAGTCAGGAGCTCCAAGATAGAGTGCGTTCCCGAAGTCTAATCTGGAGAGAATCAATCCCTGTACAACAGTTTGTTTAGCCTCAAATGGTAGAAGAGGGAGAATCTTCCTCAGCATTCTAATGAGGCCGAAGCAGGTGGCGGATAGCACGACAGCTTGGTGATCAAACGTTAGGGACCTGTCCAGCCAGATGCCTAAGCTCTTGATAGCATCCTTGGGGACAGGAGGGGGGCCCAGGCAGGCTGGCCAAATCGGGCCAACCGAAGACGGAGCCGAGCGTCCCAACAGCATAACCTCTGTCTTGTCCCCATTAAGTTTGAGACAAGACAGGGTCATCCAGCTGTTAACTTCACTCAGGCAGCCCACTAGATCCACCGTGGCTGCAGGGTCCTCGGCCCGCGTCAAAGAGACCACCAGCTGGGTATCGTCCGCATAGGTAACGATCTTAATACCATATGGATGGACAATTCCAGCCAGCGGCCTCATGTAGACGTTAAACAACGTCGGGCTAAGCGAGGAACCCTGCAGAACTCCACAGTCTAGGGGTCTACTAGTGGAGGTGGTGTTTCCCTCAAAAACCTGAAATTTTCTATCGGTCAGGAATGACCTAAGCCATTTCAGCGCTCCTCCTTGAATCCCTATATCCTGGAGACGC
This sequence comes from Lissotriton helveticus, assembly GCF_964261635.1. Classification (NCBI taxonomy): domain Eukaryota; kingdom Metazoa; phylum Chordata; class Amphibia; order Caudata; family Salamandridae; genus Lissotriton; species Lissotriton helveticus. Next base: position 1,213,958,897 of record NC_136057.1, on the reverse strand, counting down.
TGCAATAAGATTTCATGGTTCACAGCGTCAAAAGCGGCACTCAGATCGAGGAGGATGACTGCCACCGATCCTCCCCGATCCAAGATGCCTCTTGTTTCCTCCAGGACGGCCAATAAGGTGGATTCTGTCCCATGCTTGGGGCGGAAACCAGTTTGTGAGGGATCAAGCAAATGGTTCTTCTCTAAAAAATTAGTCAGAAGGCTGTTGATGTATTTTTCCAGTATCTTACTGACCCAAGGGAGCAGGGAAATGGGACGATAGTTGCTGAAGTTGTTAATGTCTATATTAGGTTTCTTAACGAGTGCTCTCACCCTAGCCTCTTTCCATGCAGGTGGAACTATGTTGGTGGAAATTGAGGCATTAAGTACCTCCAGTATGACAGGAAGGATGGTATGGCTGACAGCCTTTAAAAAGCTCGGGGGGGCGGGATCACCGGGAGAGCCCGATTTAACCTGGGCCATTAAGGTGGCTAGTAAGTCCAAATACAAAATGCAACAAAGGGAACTTCCCCAGTACAGGTGACAAATTGTCTATAGTGTCGTGCTTGGGGTACGCCAGGGTGTCTACTGAAATATTTGGGCGGATGGTTGGGAAAGATGAATAGATGAGATCCACTTTATTATAGAAAAAGTCAGCCAGATCATTACATCGGGTTTGTAAGTCATCACTGTTTATAGGGGACTGGGGAAGGACAGTGAGACTTTTTACAATCCGATAGATCTCCTTGGAGTTAGATCTGGCTTCAGAGATCTTTTGTGTATAATACCGAGATTGAGCTTTCTTAATCTCCAGCTTATAATCCCTGATAGAGTTTCTATACAAAGTTTTATCTGGGTCGGTGTAGCCTAGAGGCCATTTCCTCTCTAGCCTTTTACACTTACGTTTAATCTCCCTAAGCTCCTCAGAATACCAAGGGGCCGAGATCCTGGATCTTTTAGCCCGAGTTGTCTTGACTGGGAGTATGGTGTTCAATGATCTGGTTATCCAATTATTAAATTCGTCATTAGCTACCGAGGGATCTGTGACATGAGTACATGGGTAGTGGCTGTGTGATTACAGTGGTGCAAGGAGAGTACATGGTGAATATATAAGTCCTTGGGTATTGGCAGACTGATTGGATAAGTACATGATGCTGAATGAATGATTGAAGGAGTGCAAGGGTACTGACAGGACGATGGCTGGACTGCAAGGGTAGAGCTCATGGGATTCTAGCAGTGCATGAGTTAGTGCCTGAAACAATGCATGAGTACATGGGTAGTGACTGGATGATTATACTACTGCAAAGAGAGTGCACGGTGAATTTACAAGTGGTTGGAATTTGGCGGAGTGAATGGATAAGTACACTGTGCTGGAAGGTTGATTGGAAGAGTGCATGGGTTCTGATAGGGCAATGGATGGACTGCAAGAGTAGTGCTCAGGGGATTCTAGCAGTGCATGAGTTAGTGCCTGGGTCATTGCATGAGTACATGGGTAGTGACTGGATGATTAGACTACTGCAAAGAGAGTGCATGGTGAATTCATAAGTGCTTGTGTATTGGCGTAGTGATTATACAAGTACATGGTGCTGGATGGGTGATTGGAGGAGTGCATGGGAAGTGACAGGGGGATTTTTTGACTTCATGGGTAGTACTTGGGTAATTGGAGGAGTGAATCAGTAGTCTGTAGGTGGTTAGATGTCTGTATGGGCAGTGCAAGGAGGATTGTAGCAGTGTATGAGTTACTGTCTGGGTCATTGCATGAGTACATGGGTAGTGACTGGATGATTACAGTGCTGCAAGGAGAGTACATGGTGAATTTATAAGGGCTTGGGTATTGGCAGACTGATTAGATAAGTACATGATGCTGGATGAATGGATGTAGGAGTGCATGGGTACTGACAGGTCGATGGTTGGACTGCAAGGGTAGAGCTCAGGGGATTCTAGCAGTGCATGAGTTAGTGCCCGAAACATTGCATGAGTACATGGGTAGTGACTGGATGATTATACTACTGCAAAGAGAGTGCATGGTTAATTCATAAGTGCTTGGGTATTGGCGGAGTGATTGGATAAGTACATGGTGCTGGATTACAAGTGACCAGCTGGACTCGCTCCTCGACGGTCGCTCCTTCTCGCTCCCTGCCTCACTTCCTTACCTACCGGCACCCCTCCTGCTGATTACAGACTGAATCACATTTTGCTGCGCCAGACATCGCCTGCAGATCCAGCGCCTCGACGCTGTCTTAGCGCCCATTGCCTGTCCTGTGAGAGCGCCTGGTATCGTTTAATAGGAATTAATATTCTATGTTAATTGCGCTGCATTGATTGTATTTTATTTGTCCCCTTCAGTGTGTTCGTGCCCCAGTTTCACTTTCCCTACCTCCATTTGTTGTGCTCGTGGCCCGTGTCTCCTCCCCGCCTCCCAGCTGCCCCTCCCACCCACTAGCCGAGTTAGAGCGCTCCTCCCCTGGCTCATTGTGACCAGCTGGACTCGCTCCTCGGCGGTCGCTCCTTCTCGCTCCCTGCCTCACTTCCCAACCTACCGGCACCCCTCCTGCTGATTACAGACTGAATCACATTTTGCTGCGCCAGACATCGCCTGCAGATCCAGAGCCTCGACGCTGTCTTAGCGCCCATTGCCTGTCCTGTGAGAGCGCCTGGTATCGTTTAATAGGAATTAATATTCTATGTTAATTGCGCTGCATTGATTGTATTTTATTTGTCCCCTTCAGTGTGTTCGTGCCCCAGTTTCACTTTCCCTACCTCCATTTGTTGTGCTCGTGGCCCGTGTCTCCTCCCCGCCTCCCAGCTGCCCCTCCCACCCACTAGCCGAGTTAGAGCGCTCCTCCCCTGGCTCATTGTGACCAGCTGGACTCGCTCCTCAACAGTCGCTCCTTCTCGCTCCCTGCCTCACTTCCCTACCTACCGGCACCCCTCCTGCTGATTACAGACTGAATCACATTTTGCTGCGCCAGTCATCGCCTGCAGATCCAGCGCCTCGACGCTGTCTTAGCGCCCATTGCCTGTCCTGTGAGAGCGCCTGGTATTGTTTAATAGGAATTAATATTCTATGTTAATTGCGCTGCATTGATTGTATTTTATTTGTCCCCTTCAGTGTGTTCGTGCCCCAGTTTCACTTTCCCTACCTCCATTTGTTGTGCTCGTGGCCCGTGTCTCCTCCCCGCCTCCCAGCTGCCCCTCCCACGCTCCGCCCCCCTCCACTCACCATTTAAGACAGATGAATCAACACGCATCGTCCACGCGCAGCAGTCGCGCCGAAGGTGCGCCAAAGGTAAGCCCGTCTACGTCCGTCCGCGCCTGGACCGCGCCCAGCGCCTGTCCCCCTGGTCCCCACCATACCCAGCCCACTAGAGTCACATATGATGCCACAACTCTCCTCGCCCTCAACCCCGGACGCGCTCCTCAATGCTGCAAAACCGCCCCAGGACGTACCCACGGTCCATTCGCCTGCCTCTCCTGCAAGTTCAATTCTTCCAGGACCATCACCAAACCCACTTCCTCCACACGCAGCCCGGACTCTGACCGCCTGAAGTGCTTCCTGCTGAACACCCGCTCGGTCCACAGACACACAACCGAACTCTGGGACCTACTCGACACTGCATCACAGGACGTCGCCTTCCTTACCGAAACATGGATGAACACATCTTCAGCACCCGATATCGCCATTGCCATACCGGACGGCTACAAGATTACCCGTAAAGACCGCACCAACCAAACAGGAGGAGGCATCACCATCATCTATAAGAATACCATCAAAATCTCGACCAGCTCCGATGATAATCTCGCTACCGCCGAACATCTCCACTTCCAGATCCACACCAACCCGAGGACCACACTTAGAGGCACCCTCATCTACAGGCCTCCAGGCACCCGCACTCAATTTAGCGATGACATCACAGACTTCATCAGCCCACATGCCCTCACCTCCATGAACTACATTCTTTTAGGAGACTTCAACTACCACCTTGAAAACAAACACGACTGCAACACCACCGCCCTTCTGGACAACCTGGCCAATCTCGGACTCAAACAACTTGTTGACACCCCCACCCATGTAGCCGGACACACGCTTGACCCTATCTTCACCTCCTGCAAGCACATCTCCTTCGATCGCACCACAGCCCTTCACTGGACGGACCACAGCTGTGTTCACTTCAGCTACAAAACAACCCTAACCCACAACCGCCCACAACCTATTCCTCGGAGAAACTGGAACAAAATCACTTCCGACCAACTCCTCACATCACTCAACCAAAACCCTCCCACCCTCTCACTGGACCCAAACCAAGCAGCCATCAATCTCAAGCAATGGATCACCCACAGTGCTGACGAATTAGCACCCATGAAAAAACACCAGATCAAATCAGCCAACAAAAAGGCTCCCTGGTTCAATGATGACCTTAAAAAATCCAAGAAGCTATGCCGCACCCTGGAGAAAACTTGGAGAGAAAACCCGACCACAGACAACATGTCCACCCTCAAGGCAGCCATCCGCAAACACCACCAACTGATCCGATCCGCCAAGAAATCAGCATTCAAGGATCGTCTTGACAACAACACCCACAACAGCAAGGAACTTTTCAACATCGTCAAAGAATTCACCAACCCCACCGCAGCATCCAACGACATTACTCCATCCCAAGACCTCTGCGATGCGTTATCCTCCTTCTTCTACAACAAAATTGCCGACATCTACAACAGCTTCAAGAACACTCCCAGCGTTCAACCCTCCCCACCCCCCTTAGATCCTACTCCGCCAACCAACAACCTTACCACCTGGAACCCAATCACCACTGAAGACACCATCCGCCTAATGAACTCAATCCACCCTGGATCGCCAACCGACCCCTGCCCCCACCACATCTTCAACAAAGCGGACTCCATCATCGCACCCCAACTCCGTAATATCATCAACTGCTCGTTCAGGTCTGCCACCTTTCCAGAAAGCTGGAAACACGCCGAACTCAGCGCCCTCCTGAAGAAACCCACAGCAGACCCCTCCGAACTCAAAAACTACCGGCCCATATCCCTCCTCCCATTCCCGGCCAAAGTCATCGAGAAAGCCGTCAACAACCAGCTCGCCGCCTTCCTTGAATCCAAAAACTCCCTTGATCCATCTCAATCCGGACTTCGAGCCAAGCACAGCACCGAAACTGCCCTCATTGCAGCTACTGACGACATCCGAACACTACTGGACAACGGAGAAACAGTGGCCCTCATCCTACTCGACCTCTCCACAGCCTTCGACACAGTCTGCCACAGCACCCTTATACAACGCCTCAGCAACATCGGCATACAAGGAAAAGCCTTGGACTGGATCACCTCATTCCTCGCGGGGAGAACTCAAAGAGTCCGTCTCCCCCCGTTCAACTCCGAAGCCACTGAAGTCATCTGTGGAGTACCACAAGGATCTTCACTCAGTCCCACCCTCTTCAACGTTTACATGAGTCCACTTGCCTCCTTCGCGCGTCAACACAACCTTAACATCATCTCCTACGCTGACGACACCCAGTTAATCCTTTCTCTCACCAAAGACCCTAACACCGCCAAAACCAATCTTCACGAAGGCATGAAAGAAGTAGCCGAATGGATGAAACATAGCCGCCTCAAACTCAACTCAGACAAAACTGAGGTGTTCATCCTAGGATCCTCCCCCTCTGCTTGGGACGACTCTTGGTGGCCTTCCGCTCTGGGCACAGCACCCACACCCACAGACCATGCACGCAACCTTGGCTTCATCCTAGACTCCTCTCTCTCGATGTCCAGACAAGTCAACGCAGTCTCATCCTCTTGCTTCAACGTACTTCGCACTCTCAAAAAGATCTTCCGCTGGATCCCCCTAGAGACAAGAAAGACTGTCACCCACGCACTGGTCACGAGTCGACTGGATTACGGCAACACACTATACGCCGGAATCACAGCAAAATTACAGAAAAAACTCCAACGCATCCAAAACGCTTCAGCGAGACTCATACTAGACATCCCTCGCCAAGATCACATCACGGGACACCTAAAAGACCTACACTGGCTTCCCGTCAACAAAAGAATTACGTTCCGCCTCCTCACCCATGCACACAAGGCCCTCTACAATCTAGGACCCGAATGCCTCAACAATCGCCTATCCTTCTACAAACCCACCCGCCAACTAAGATCGTTCAATCAAGCCCTCGCCGCGGTCCCGCGCATCCGAAAATCCACCATGGGTGGCAGATCCTTCTCCTTCCTTGCCGCCAAGACCTGGAACTCTCTCCCCACTCACCTCCGCCTTACTCAAAACCACATCTCCTTCAGAAAAGATCTTAAAACCTGGATATTCGACAAATAATGAACCCCTTCCCCAAGCGCCTTGAGACCCTCTGGGTGAGCAGTGCGCTATACAAATACACAAACTTGAACTTGAACTTGATTAGTGATTGGGGGAGTGCATGGGAAGTGACAGGGGGATTTTTTGACTGCATGGGTAGTACTTGGGTAATTGGAGGAGTAAATCAGTAGTGTGTAGGTGGTTAGACGTCTGTATGGGTAGTGCTTGGAGGATTGTAGCTGTGCATGAGTTAGTGCCTAGGTATTGCATGAATACACAGGTACTGACTGCATGATTACAGTGCTGCAAGGAGAGTACATGGTGATTTTATAAGTGCTTGGGTTTTGCGGAGTGATTGGATAAGTACATGGTGCTGGATGGGTGATTGGAGGTGAGCATGGGTACTGATACGGGGATTCCTGAAGTGCATGGGTACTACCTGAGTAATTGAAGGTGTGAATAAGTAGTGTTCAGGTGGTTAGAGGATTGTATGGGTAGTGTACAGGTCATTGTAGCAGTTCATGGGTAGTGCTTGGGTGACTTAATCTAACCTGTTTTGAAGTAGATATGAAACGGATTGAAACATTTATTCACTTCTTTTTTTGCAATGTCAATTTTAAATATTTTAAACTTTAGTAGTAGGGTCTGTAAAAGAGAAGACAAAAATACTGTTATTACATATAATTTTATAGTTTTAAGAACACAACATCATTTTACAATTACTTAACATATTCAGTTTGCCTTCTTGCTTCCTTCAGATTCTATTGAATTTCACTATACACAGTGATTTCAATTTTGATCATCAGGTGACAGCGGGTAAAGAAATACAATCAATACGGTTATTAAAAAAAGCCAAATCTGTGTTCAAAATATGTACAACAAACTAAACTATCTATTTACATTTTCACAAATGAACACCCTCATTAATATTGTATATAATACAAAGATCAAATAAATGAGCACCTTCTTTCGAACACAATTTCCAAATGCAATATACAACAGCATTAATAATTGAAGCCGTAATTCTCGACATCTTCCCAAAAGGCCAAATGATGTTTCTGAAAACATTTGCATTGAGGATATCCAAGATAAACTTCTGAATTCATATTGACATCTTCCCAATATGTCGATTGATGCTTCTGAAAACATTTATAGTGAAAATATCCAAAATATACTCATTAATTCATGTTGACATCTCGGAATTTTGGCATCAAAAATATTAGATATGAATTTGGTAATTCATTAGGCAACCGACATTTGAACTTTAAATGTGCATCATTGCAAAGTGTCCATCCTTGATTGCATTTTAAATACACAGTATGTTGTCCAGATGTTCAAGTAGGTCCATCGTGGAACACAAAAGCCAGTGTTTTAAAAGGTCTTCATGACATTGACACTTGACCTGCCACAACATTTTTAATTTTGGTTTCCAATTTTGTTCTATCTGCTCTACAACGTTGTAGCATTAAAATTATGTATTGTCCAAATATGTCTATAAATAATGTTGACAACATTCACGATTTGCACTGAGTACATTCCATATCTTGATTAGCTGATTTCACTAATTCGTTAAAAGACACTGTTTTGCAATCTGGTATTGTTAAACATATGAATCGTTCATTTTCTTTTTTAGTTGTAGATGAAAATGAACAGCTGTCACTTGTATGAGCTCATCTGTAACGTACTCCAAAAGATTTACAATTTGTATTCCTTCGTCTTCTAATACTGCAGGCATAAATAAGAAATTCTTGAGCATCTTGCTGTACATTAAGTGTGAATTGTAAAAAAAAAGTACATATATCCAAAAGTTGCCGCACGCCAGAAGCTGTATTGATTTTAGTTTTATCAGTTTTCAACTTTTCAAAGACATAATGTAACAAAGAACAGAATCTTTTTTCTCGATTTTCCATAATTTCATGCTGTAGATTTTTTTTAAAACATTCATGATTACATTAGCATAGCAGTTGATGCCTGAAGAATTTTCTAACTGATATCCAATACAATATTAGCAACCGTGTCCACTTCCATTTTTTTTCCAGCCTCATAATTCTTTTCACTTCTTTACTTCTTTTTAACCTCACTAAAATGTTTCTCATATTTTCGTTATGGACGTATCAAAATGTTTTTCATAAATAGAATGTTCACCTAAGTTAGGAGCATAGAGTCTCCTAACCTATTGTACTCTTTTACACAATTTACATCTCCATTAACTTTATGCTAATCAGAATCAATCAAATACAATCCAGATAATGTTCCTACTCGAGACAATGCAACATATGCCATACCCTCTTAAAAACACAGAACTTCCAATATTTACCAAAGCACTATCTACACTTAAACCATGAGATTTATGAATGGTCGCTGCATATACTAAAGAAAGAGGAAAGTGTGTTCAACAAACATACAAATATTTCACACAAGCAAGAAACAAACACCACAATGTGCAATCTGTTTCACCTCTTCAATCTGATCAAATGTAATCTTCAAAAATTCAATTCCATCTCTATTTGGATAACTAAAACAGTCAATAACTTTCTCAATTGCTCCATTTACTAAACCTTTCTCAACATCTAAATTATGCCGTAATATTACCCGGCAGTTTACAGATACATATAAGGTCTTTTCCAAACCAGCAGTCTTAGATATAGATTTTTCCAAAGAGTCTAATTTTAACTGTAATTTCTCTGACAGAAGAATAGTTACTCCTTCATGTTCTATTTTATCAGTGGCTACCATTTTCATTATCATTTGTTTCTCCAGTTTTAACAGTTCTTCATTGAATGTTGAACATTCTTTCAGTGTTGGCATAAGGCAAATTATAGACTTCTTTTCTGCAATTTTTTGGTAGATTGTTTCAAGTGCAATATTTTCTTTTGGAAACAAGATGGTTAGTAGCCGTCTTTCTAAAGCGTCTTTGCCATCCTTTGTTAAGACACCAATTCTAATATTTTGAAGAATGTTTCCATAATCTTCATCATTTGCTTGTCGCATGTTCTCAATAAGTTCTTTATATTCAAAATAAGTCCAAATGTTCACTTGTCCAATACTTCACAATGAATTTTTAGTGTCTTCATGAAGAAGGGTCTTAAAAACTTGTTGGGCTTTCACAGGTGTGAGTTGTAGTAGATCACCGAATACAATTACATGTTTTCCTCCAAATAAGTCATCGTTATTTGTTATTAAAATCTGCTGCACTCTTAAATGTACAAATGCAAGCATTAAGTTTGAGACCAAGCTTACCTCATCAATTATCATAAGTTTCATTTTCTTCAGTACTCTTGAAACTTCAAAATAGGCTTCTCCAGATAGCTTGCGATATTCCAACTTATTTTCATGTTCTACTGGTAACATAAGAAAACAATTGAATGTAATCCCTCTGATATTGTTTGCTGCTAATCCAGTTGGAGCAGTTACAACACAAAATAAATCTGAATCTGTTGTTTTTTGTAGATAACTTGACACACATTTAATCAAGAAACTTTTCCCTGTTCCAGCTTGCCCACTGATGTACATAAGAATAGGTTTAAATGATGTACATTGGCAAACATTATTTTCATGCAGTAATCCATTTTCTATCTGTTGTGTACCTTGGGGATATATTTCTTCCTGTTCAGTATTCAGTTGTTCCTCTAGCTTTTTCAAATAAATATTGTCCTGTTGTGCTTGTTGCATTACCGTTTCCACATCACTCATTGCTATTGCTGCTTCATTTTCAAGAATGGCTTCTCCTAGTGGATCTTGACGTTGTGCAACAGAACTCTGATTATCTTGAGCACAGTCTCTGCTATTTCAACTGCAATAGTACTTTCATGATTAATCTCTTCGTTCAACATTTGAAGATAATTTGGAAAAATTGTACACTCAATGCTATCTTTACATGCATTGAAAGAATACTTATAGCACTCAAAATCTCCAAGTAATTCCATTTCAGTCCGGCAAGGGTTGAAAAACTCCCTTTTATCTGGAGTATTGCAACTGAGTTTCCTTAAAGCTGTAATGTTGTAGAACTTCATATAGACATATCTTTTCCAGGTGTGGACTTTTATTTGGATAGTACGTATCCAACATATTTGTTTTAAGAATATTTGTACTTTCTGGTTCATTTAATGCTAAGCATTCAATTTCTTCTACAGATTTCAAAACTCGATCTCGTGTTGCAGCAAGACCTAGAATTATCCAAATGATTCTCTTGACTTTGAATATAAACTTGCAGATGTCAATCGATCCGATCATTCGTAGGATCCAATTTCTTGAAGTAAAAGCATCTTCAAGGTGAAGCTGTGCAAATTTTTGCTAAGTGTCTTCTCTTGTGAAATTTCTTCCCACATTTTTTTCAATTCTGTCTTTTCAGATTTGGTTATATATGATGTAACATAGCAAGCAAAAGTAATTGAGTTATGTGCAACATACTATATATCCATATGTGCTTTTCACATTGTCAAAATCACTGGATTGTAATCATTAATATACTTTGATTCTTCTGTTCTTTTTATATTATAAGTATTTGTTGGTGATTTTTGAGTGATAGTATGCCTCACTGCTGACATAAAACTGTTCACTCTTCTGTTAGAAATGACTGGACAAGGATATACAAAATTACATTTTGTGTAACATGTTTCCTTTGACTTGTATTTCCGTCGACAATATTTTCCACATCGATGATTTTGAAACCGTACAACTTGCTGTCCCAAGTTGTTTCTTGCTTTTTCTTTTGGTATCGTACAGGTAACATGTTGTTCGATGAAAGATTGAATAGTCTCATCAGTGTCAGTTCCAAATTTTGGTGCATTTGTGATCCATGCCAGCATATGAATGTGAGGTGTGCCTCTAGCTTGGTATTCCTTTCTCCAAAAGAAATCAATAACTTTGCCAATAGGTGGAATCTTTTTTATTAGAGATGAAAGACATCATAGCTTCAAACCTATGATTAAAATATCTGCACACATTTACAGGATCCAAGGAACACAGTTCTTCAGCTGTCTTCAATTCAATATTTTTAAATTTGAATTTGCTTGACATATAAAATTAAGTAGATCACCCCATGCGTACTCAGCACAGCTAAGTATAACAAACCACGTAGAGGTTTCTAAGTTCCTTAACATACATTTCAGTTCCCCAAGACGTCGATACCAATATTCATTAGTATCAGGTTGACATGCCATCAAATAAATTAACTGCGTTTCTAATTGGTCATCTCTTTCTTCTACTTTGTCCATGAATTGCTTTGCAGAAACATCTGAAAACTGAATTCTTGTTTTTAATATGTGATTCACTGCATATGAAAGTGCAGAGAGGTGATTTTCAAATAAAAGATTAAACAAATATGGAATACACTGTTGAAATCTTGGATCTTCCGCGTACAGTCGTAAAGTACGATGTTAAAAAGCTGGAATCTGAACTGGTCGTTCATCATATCACCCACCTTTTCCAGAAGGGAACAGTTGTGGAAAACAATGAGCTTCCAAACCTTTCTCCCAGGCACTCATGGGAGTTCCTTTTGCTTTTTCCATCAGGAACAACTCAATACTGTGTCCTTTCACTACTTTTGAATGAAGAGGGTGTATAGTGTAACATTCATGAATTGTTTCTTTTCTGGACCACTCCACTCTTTCTATTTGTCCACGTGAAATGCCTGTTTCATCTTCTAAACTTATTTCTTTATCTTCTACATTTCCAGTTTTATAGTGAATATTAATTTGCACCAGATATAATGTAACCTTTTGGACTTTGGTGGTATCTACTAACTATTGCCATATTTTCTACTCTTTGTAGGTGCACCATTAACAAGAATGTTTCTTAAAATCTAAAGGTAAACAGACAACACTTCCTTTTAAACCTCTTTGTAAATCTGTTGGAGGCAGCTTACCTGTTTTAGGCTCCATAGGAATTATAGCCTGAAACGGGTGCACAGATTAAAGAAGGATGGACTCATTTGTATTTAAATCTTTAAGTTCTGGAGGTATAGCTACTAAATCTTGGTCATTATGGACAGCTCTAGCTAGCATTTTGTTCTCTTCTAATTTATTGTAACAATATTTACAAATATATTGTACAGTATTCCACTCAAAACAACCTTCCGCAAACAAATAAACAGCAAATTCCCTCCATTTATTATTGTTTTCTTTTTCACTTTTTAAAAAACACATCCACATTCCTACTTTGAATTTGGTAGTGAGTCCGTCAGCAACAAATACAAACTTAGGGGTCGATTACGATGGCGGACGGAAGGACGACCGCCGGCCTGGAGTAGGCGGAAAATGCCTTTTTTCAGTCCGCCTGCCGCGGGCACTCCGTCCGCCATATTAGGATGGGAAACACTGTCAAAAGTCCGAACGCGGCGGAAGAGCACGCACCGCCGCGGAACTTACCTGACCCCGCGGCGGACGTAACCAATCCAGAGACACCGCCGTACAGAATGACGTCTCCGACCGTCCTCTAAATCACGATGGCGAAAAACACACATCAAATCGCTGCGGAAAAACAACCTGCCTAACACAGCGGAATCACCACAGCGGAGATACAACACATTGCAGAGATACCCACCACAAGCAGATCGCCGTCATGGACCCAGCACTACAGGCATTTCCGATACTCTTCGTGCTCCAACACCTGCAAGTCATGGCCCATCGCCGCCGACGACGCAGGTACGCCAATACACCAATTGCTGTCGGAAGGGGAATACTTGCCAGGGCTGTGACGTAGGGAGGGGGAGTGTCATGTTTGAGAAACTGCATTTACGATCGCACCAATATATCAACAATTCAAGTACACAACCAGGAATGACAACGACAAACCACGACACATGATTGACTTGCTTTATTAAACATAATAGGGGTATAATCGTACACTACCCAAGAGCATGGGCACTGGGTAGAACAGGGCAGGTACATCTGAAGCAGCACATGAGTGCACAAAGCAGTATCATAACAGCAACAGGGCAGTGTTTACAACAGAGCAGGTACATCAGAGGCAGCACATGAGAGGGGCTAAGTGCATCAACAGTCCATGGCAGAGAACATAGCAGGTACATCAGAGGCAGCACATGAGAGGGGCTAAGTGCATCAACAGTCCATGGCAAGGCACTGGTACATCAGAGGCAGCACGTGAGAGGGGCTAAGTGCATCAACAGTCCATGGCAGAGAACATAGCAGGTACATCAGAGGCAGCACGTGAGAGGGGCTAAGTGCATCAACAGTCCATAGCACAGAGCAGGTACATCACTGGCAGCACGTGAGAGGGGCCAAGTGCATCAACAGTCCATGGCAGAGAACATAGCAGGTACATCAGAGGCAGCACATGAGAGGGGCTAAGTGCATCAACAGTCCATGGCAGAGAACATAGCAGGTACATCAGAGGCAGCACATGAGAGGGGCTAAGTGCATCAACAGTCAATGGCAGAGAACATAGCAGGTACATCAGAGGCAGCACATGAGAGGGGATAAGTGCATCAACAGTCCATGGCAAGGCACTGGTACATCAGAGGCAGCACGTGAGAGGGGCTAAGTGCATCAACAGTTCATTGCAGAGAATATAGCAGGTACATAAGAGGCAGCACATGAGAGGGGCTAAGTGCATCAACAGTCCATGGCAGAGAACATAGCAGGTACATCAGAGGCAGCTCGTGAGAGGGGCTAAGTGCATCAACAGTCCATAGCACAGAGCAGGTACATCACTGGCAGCACGTGAGAGGGGCCAAGGGCATCAACAGTCCATGGCAGAGAACATAGCAGGTACATCAGAGGCAGCACATGAGAGGGGCTAAGTGCATTAACAGTCCATGGCAGAGAGCATAGCAGGTACATCAAAGGCAGCACATGAGAGGGGCTAAGTGCATCAACAGTCCATGGCAAGGCACTGGTACATCAGAGGCAGCATGTGAGAGGGGCTAAGTGCATCAACAGTTCATGGCAGAGAACATAGCAGGTACATCAGAGGCAGCACGTGAGAGGGGCTAAGTGCATCAACAGTCCATAGCACAGAGCAGGTACATCACTGGCAGCACGTGAGAGGGGCCAAGTGCATCAACAGTCCATGGCAGAGAACATAGCAGGTACATCAGAGGCAGCACATGAGAGGGGCTAAGTGCATCAACAGTCCATGGCAGAGAACATAGCAGGTACATCAGAGGCAGCACGTGAGAGGGGCTAAGTGCATCAACAGTCCATAGCACAGAGCAGGTACATCACTGGCAGCACGTGAGAGGGGCCAAGTGCATCAACAGTCCATGGCAGAGAACATAGCAGGTACATCAGAGGAAGCACATGAGAGGGGCTAAGTGCATCAACAGTCCATGGCAGAGAACATAGCAGGTACATCAGAGGCAGCACATGAGAGGGCACAATGCAGTATCATAACAGCAACAGGGCAGTGTTTACAACAGAGCAGGTACATCAGAGCCAGCACGTGAGAGGGCACAATGCAGTATAATAACAGCAACAGGGCAGTGTTTACAACATAGCAGGTACATCAGAGGCATCACGTGAGAGGGGCTAAGTGCATCAACAGTCCATGGCAGAGAACATAGCAGGTACATCAGAGGCAGCACATGAGAGGGGCTAAGTGCGTCAACAGTCCATGGCAGAGAACATAGCAGGTACATCAGAGGCAGCACGTGAGAGGGGCCAAGTGCATCAACATTCCATGGCAGAGAACATAGCAGGTACATCAGAGGCAGCACGTGAGAGGGGCCAAGTGCATCAACAGTCCATGTCAGAGAACATAGCAGGTACATCAGAGGCAGCACGTGAGAACGGCTAAGTGCATCAACAGTCCATGGCAAGGCACTGGTACATCTGAGGCAGCACATGAGAGGGGCTAAGTGCATCAACAGTCCATGGCAGAGAACATAGCAGGTACATCAGTGGCAGCACATGAGAGGGGCCAAGTGCATCAACAGTCCATGGCAGAGAACATAGCAGGTACATCAGAGGCAGCACGTGCGAGGGGCTAAGTGCATCAAAATTCCATGGCAAGGCACTGGTACATCTGAGGCAGCACATGAGAGGGGCTAAGTGCATCAACAGTCCATGGCAAGGCATTGGTACATCAGAGGCAGCACATGAGAGGGGCTAAGTGCATCAACAGTCTATGGCAGAGAGCATAGCAGGTACATCAGAGGCAGCACATGAGAGGGGCTAAGTGCATCAACAGGCCATGGCAGAGAACATAGCAGGTACATCAGAGGCAGCACATGAGAGGGCACAATGCAGTATCAGAACGGCAACAGGGCAGTGTTTACAACAGAGCAGGTACATCAGAGGCAGCACATGAGAATGCACAATGCAGTATCAGAACAGCAACAGGGCAGTGTTTACAACAGAGCAGGTACATCAGAGGCAGCACATGAGAGTGCACAATGCAGTATCAGAACAGCAACAGGGCAGTGTTTACAACAGAGCAGGTACATCGGAGGCAGCACATGAGAGGGGCTAAGTGCATCAACAGTCCATGGCAGGGCACTGGTCCATCAGAGGCAACACAAGTACGTGGGTCAAGCGCCCCGGCCCAAGGACAGTAACAATGCAAGGGTGGTTACAATGGACAATCAAGACACAAAGTCAAATTACATGTGAGTGATGGGAGCTACACCTCACAGCACAGAATCTGGTGGACTGCTTGAACTAGTCGCCTCGGACACACTGCCAGCACCAGATACAGGAGTGTGAGACACAGCCACAGCTCTAGTGACTGACACATGAGCCATAGACCCAGACACACTGCCAGCACCAGACACAGGAGTGTGATACACAGCCACAGCTCTAGTGACTGACACATGAGCCATAGACCTAGACACACTGCCAGCACCAGCAACAGGAGTGTGAGACACAGCCACAGATGTAGTGACTGACACATGAGCCATAGACCCAGACATACTGCCAGCACCAGAAACAGGAGTGTGAGACACAGCCACAGATCTAGTGACTGACACATGAGCCATAGACCCAGACACATTGCCAGCACCAGAAACAGGAGTGTGAGACACAGCCACAGCTCTAGTGACTGACACATGAGCCATAGACCCAGACACACTGCCAGGACATGTCCCTGTACACTGACCAACAAATACCGTGCCAGCATCTGACATATGAGAGTGGCTGACACACACAGTGCCAGTACCTGAAACAGGAGAGGGCACAACTGACACAGTGCTACTACATGATGCATGACAGCGAACAACAGACACAGTGCCACTATCTGACACATGAGAGTGAACGGCAGCTGACCCACTAGGACCACTGAAATGATGAGCCACAGGGCTGTATGGGCCAGGAGGCAGGGTGGCTCTGGGAGCTGGGGACAGCTGTACTGGAGTGACATTGGGGTGGTCAGGTCTCACTGGTGTGTGTCTCCGTTTCTTTGTGAAATGTAGGAGCACCCTGGACATGACTGGGCTGGTAAGTGTTGTGGCCTCATCAGACATCAAAGAAGGATCATGTGCTTTTGGTGGTCTGCTCTCTGGGGACGTGCTGGACCCTGCTTGACGTTTGCTGTGGCTTTGCCTTCTGCCCTCTGCATCATGTGTAATGGGGGCTGCAACAACAGTGTACTCCTTATTCTGCTTCTGCAGGGTGTGGATGGGAGTTGAGGTATGTGGGGACTCCACCGCTGACACATGTGTTTTACGTTCCTTCAACAACATCAGCCTCAGGGCAGCCAGGGGTGATGTATGCCTGTCTTTGATGGAGCTCGTGTCCATGGGAGAACCCTTGGCCCTGGGATGTGCCTTGGACGTAGGAGGTGTCCTGTCTCTGGAATCTCCCTGATCCCTGGGCGGTGCCCTGTCCCTGGGAGCAGACTTGTCCATTGTAGTGTACCTGTCCTATGAAGTGTCCTTGTCCTTGGGAGTGTCCCTGCTCTTGGGAGGAGCCCTTTCCTTTGAAGCGGCCTTGTCCTTGGGAGTGTCCCTGCTCTTGGGAGGTCCCCTTTCCTTTGTAGTGTCCTTGTCCTTGGGAGTGTCCCTGCTCTTGGGAGTTGCCCTTTCCTTTGAAGCGTCTTTGTCCTTGGGAGTGTCCCTGCTCCTGGGAGGAGCCCTTTCCTTTGAAGCGTCTTTGTCCTTGGGAGTGTCCCTGCTCTTGGGAGGTGCCCTTTCCTGTGTAGCGTCCTTGTCTTGGGAGTGTCCCTGCTCTTGTGAGGTGCCCTTTCCTGTGTAGAGTCCTTGTCCTTGGGAGTGTCCCTGCTCTTGGGAGGTGCCCTTTCCTGTGTAGAGTCCTTGTCCTTGGGAGTGTCCCTGCTTTTGGGAGGTGCCCTTTCCTTTGTAGTGTCCTTGTCCTTGGGAGTGTCCCTGGACTTGGGAGGTGCCCTTGCCTTGGGAGTACCTTTTGAGGGGGATGCGTCTGTTACATGTGAATCACTTTCCCCCAACACCCCTTGAGGATCCTGTGTGTCAACTCCAGTGTAGCTCATGTCGTGATGGATGAAAGATTTCCCTGTCCTAGGGGATGGTGTTTGTGCCCTCCGTGCCCTGCCTTGTTGCCTGTGGCTGCTTCTAGTGCAATACCCCGAAAATGACGCCTGGTCTGAAATTTCACTCTCCCCTGAGACATCTAGTGGTGTGGATGGGGAACAGAAGCAGCACCCTGTCCATGCGACTGAAGAATGGCTAAAGACACAGTGTTTGCTAATGACTGAACTGTTCTGTGGAGACCAGCAACATCGCCATGCATCCCCTCCATGAATGCTACCACCTGCCACAATTTCCTATTGTGGTCTTGGAATGCATTGATCATGTTGGTCTGCCCTACACACAGCTGTCGCAGCAGATCAACAGCCTCAGCACAAAGTGCACTTTGTGGCACAGGGGCAGGGGCAGCGGTGCCTGCGTCGAAGGCAACTCTGCTCCCCCTACTCTGGTGAGCACGAGGAGTACTTGTTGCAGTTGGTGGCAGTGTGGGCCCTGTGTGCTGTGTAGCGACTGAAGGTGTTGATTGCCCACTCCCTGTGTGTGACAACAGTGCTGACTCACCACCACTGTCTGAGGATGAGGACGATGGTGTCTCCACATGTGAGTCCTCAGGGACGGTTCTGTCCCCCTCTCCGGGGCTGCCCCCTTCAGTGTCAGTCTGCATGTGTGTCATCTCGGATCTGGATGCATTGCCACCACTCATCTCCGTCGTCTGTGTGTTAGTGCCCTCGGCCAAAGCTGGAAGAGAGGGAAGAGATGTTAACCTAAGTGGTAGACTCACGTACTGAAGGTTACAAATTCACACTGTTCCTTACAGTCGATTGACATGCAGCACCCATCCTGCACACAAACCACCCCTACCAGACATCCTCATATCAAAGATCCGGGGGGGCCTGTGAAACATGTACATCATACAAACAGGGCAAGTGCATGCAGACCACCACACATGTCATGCCATGGGACCACAGACCTCAACGGCATGTCCTGGAACCCTCCACTACAAATCAACTGGTATGTCCACCTGGCGGACATGGGTGCTAACGCTCACTCCGCTAATGGCAACAACATGCAATTGCTGCAAAACATACGCACCACGGATTTCACTACTGTGTCTGAGCACCAATACATGCATGCACTCAAAAGTTACAGACATATACAGTCAACTTACTGCTAGTTTGCTGTTGATCCCCTCTCAGCCGGGCGGACAGGTCAGGATGTGTCACAGCAATTATACGGTGCATTAGAGGGGTCATGGTGCGTCGGGAAAGGCGGCTTGATCTTGGCATAATACCCAGTGTCATCTCTGCAACATTCTTGCTGACCCTGGATATGTCATCCCAGCGCTTGTGGCAGTGTGCGTGTCATCTATTGCACACCCCACTGCCCGTACATCACGTGCTATGGTCCTCCACACGTCCTTGCAAAGGTGCAGCTTGACCTACCATGATGGGAGACAAGAGGGGAACGTCAGTGGACAGTTTGACATTCACAAACATCGTAGAAACACATATCTTCATGCAGCCATGCTCAGTACAACACATGTTAAGGTCCCACAGCACACCGCCAAGCTTGCAGAATCCAGGAGTCAGTGACCACCTCATGCCCACCAACATACCGGATCTCTCGCACTCTCTGCATGGCAAGGTCCAGGACTGTGGCACAACAGCAGTAGTTGTTGGATGGCTCAGGAGCAGCAGGTGGAGGTGACGGTCGCAGGCAGCAGTTGTTGGATGGCTCAGGAGCAGCAGGTGGAGGTGACGGTCGCAGGCAGCAGTTGTTGGATGGCTCAGGAGCAGCAGGTGGAGGTGACGGTCGCAGGCAGCAGTTGTTGGATGGCTCAGGAGCAGCAGGTCGAGTGGACAGTTTGACATTCACAAACATCGTAGAAACACATATCTTCATGCAGCCATGCTCAGTACAACACATGTTAAGGTCCCACATCACACCGCCAAGCTTGCAGAATCCAGGAGTCAGTGACCACCTCATGCCCACCAACATGTTACCCACTGCACTTACCACCTGTCCAGGGGCACCGTAGAGCCGTTCATAGTGGCTGAGCACACCGTCCACAAGGACATCCAGCTCCGCTGCGGTGAAGGGACGATACCGGATCTCTCGCACTCTCTGCATGGCAAGGTCCAGGACTGTGGCACAACAGCAGTAGTTGTTGGATGGCTCAGGAGCAGCAGGTGGAGGTGACGGTCGCAGGCAGCAGTTGTTGGATGGCTCAGGAGCAGCAGGTGGAGGTGACGGTCGCAGGCAGCAGTTGTTGGATGGCTCAGGAGCAGCAGGTGGAGGTGACGGTCGCAGGCAGCAGTTGTTGGATGGCTCAGGAGCAGCAGGTGGAGGTGACGGTCGCAGGCAGCAGTTGTTGGATGGCTCAGGAGCAGCAGGTCGAGGTGACGGTCGCAGGCAGCAGTGGCTGGAAGCAGTGAATGTGTGCAGAAGAATTTCACACATATGTAGGGCCCTGAGCTCATATCTGTGGCACACGTCTGCAGCAATTGGTTTTCCCTGGATGCATCATTCAAAATGAGCCAATGACTCGCCCTGGTGTGGTGGTGCACGGCTTCCGCTATTTTTGAATGCGCTTACGCACCCCGTGTAACCTGTTTCCATTGGCTACATGTGCACGGACCGTCACAGTCACACACCGGCAACCGCATGTGCGCGCTACCGCGACGGTGCATCATTTGAAAATAATCAGTCACTGGCGTCGCTATGGCGATGCACACATTCCGCGTGGGCGGTGCAGGCTAACACATACATTTCAATATGCAATTTGAAATGGCAGTTGAAACCCCACCTTACAGTCACATTGCGTCACCCACCGCCGGTCCTGGCCGGTCACCCACCGCCAGTCCTGGTCGGTCACCCACCGCCGGGTGCTGGCGGTGGGTGAGCGGCCTGTGCATTGAGGTCACCATGGCATGGGTGACCCTGGCCGGTCACCCACCGCCAGTCCTGGCCAGTCACCCACCGCCAGTCCTGGCCGGTCACCCACCACCAGTCCTGGCCGGTCAACCACTGCCGGTCGTGGCCAGTCAACCACCACCAGTCCTGGCCGGTCAACCACCGCTGGGTGCAGGTGGTGGGTGAGCGGCCTGTGCATTGAGGTCACCATGGCATGGGTGGCCCTGGCCGGTCACCCACTGCCAGTCCTGGCCGGTCACCCACCGCGGGTCCTTGCCGGTCACCCACTGCCAGTCCTGGCCGGTCACCCACCGCCAGTCCTGGCCGGTCACCCACCGCCAGTCCTGGCCGGTCACCCACCGCCAGTCCTGGCCGGTCACCCACCGCCAGTCCTGGCCAGTCATCCACCGCCGGGTGCTGGCGGTGGGTGACCGGCCAGGACCGGCAGTGGGTGACCGGCCAGGACCGGCGGGCTGCGCTGGGTTTTGCAATGTGAATGTAAGGGGGTCTCAACTGTCATTTCGAATTGCATTTTCAAATGTATGTGTTCGCCTGCACCGCTCCCGCGGAATGCGTGCACCACCATAGCGACGCCAGTGAGTGATTAGTTTCAAATGATGCACCGTCGCGGTAGTGCGCACATGCGTTTTGCGGGGTGTGACCGGGATGGTTCTTGACCATACATCATATGTCATGCTTAATTGCTGTGTCAACGATAATCTTCTGTGTTGGTGGAAGGCGTCCCCAGATGGCGTATGTACACACACTGCATGTCTCCGCACACATGTAATATTCATAGTTGTACATGTGTGTCAGGACATGTCCGGAGTGCTGCAAGAATAATGATGTCAAGTCAATGGCCCGTGTCCACGTGTGACATTCATGTCCATTTGTTGCATGTGTGCTCATACTGTTGACCTTGCCAGTGGTTAACAAAGGCTAGTGATGTGCACCCAAGTTGTGTCAGATGTGCATGTCGACGTGTTGACGTCTTGGTTTTGCGGACACACGTTTCCATTTGTACACATCTACACAGTACATCAAGGGTGTGTACCCACATTTAGAAGCTGTTGTGAGTGTGTGGTTTGTGTGTGCAAGTAACAATAATGGGGGTGTACATGCATTCTGTGTGTGCGTGTCTGTTGTTGTGTGCCCATGCATGTCATGTGAGGATGCCCAGTATTGCAGGTGGGGTCATGGGTGCATGAAGACAAGGAGGGTGTGTTCCATGTTCGTGTTGTGTGTGCACGTACATGTGTGTCTGTGTGGACGCTTGTCCACATTTGGGCCCTCAGTCATGTGTTGTTGCCAGATATTTCAACAGGTGTGCACGTTACATTGGACATATTTGCACACAGGATGTTGTTTGTGGTTGAACATTGTGTGTGTAGTTAGCTGTATTGCCTTATATATTGGTCACGTCACACATATAATCACTGTCTGCAACATGCATTATTTGCATTGTGTTGGACAAGATGTGATAGTGTGGCACAGCTATGCGGTGTTGGTCAATTGACATCTGCTATCATCTACTCCCACACAGGAGGGCTCCAAATGTGCATCGACCATACACTGTGCTGGAGGACATGGTTAACGAGGAGGTGATCCGCAAATTCCGTCTTGATCGACGTAGATTGCAGGAGCTTGTAGCACAATTGTAACCTCATCTCCAGGAGCTATTACACCCACAGCAAAGGTGATGGCGGCACTTCACTTCTTTGCAACTGGCACTTTCCAGTACACAATTGGTCATGCCGGGGGGATGTCCCAATCCATGTTCAGCATGGTACTGCGGGATGTTCTGAATGCCATGATGCATTACATGGATGATTACATCCATTTCCCACATCCGGCAGTGTTGGCAGCAGTCAAAGGGGACGTCTATGTCCTGGCACAGATACCACACGTAGTGGGTTCCATTGATGGCACACATATTGGTCTCATTCCACCCCAGGCACGTGAACCTGTATATAGGAATCAAAAGCACTACCATTTGATCAATGTGCAAGTGGTGTGCCTGGCTGACAACATCATCTCACATGTGTGTGCCAGATCTCCCGGCTCCGCCCATGACTCACACATCCTGCGGAGCAGCATTGATCCCCAACTGATGGCTAATCTGCATCCAGAACGTGCGTGGCTTGTAGGTGAGTGTGCTGAGAGGACAATTGTGTTGTCAGTGTGTTGTGAGGACAATTGTGTTGTATGTGTGGCATGGTGTTCCCACCAATCCTGGTAATGATATTTGTGTCTGTCATCCCCCCACCTAGGCGACTCTGCATACCCAAACCGGCCGTGGCTGCTGAGCCCCATAGAGAATCCTACTACCCCTGGTGAAATGCGTTATTATGATGCCCATGGGAGGACACGTTGAGTGATAGAACGTACTTTTGGACTGCTGAAGTCTAGGTTTCGCTGCCTTGATAAAACCGGAGGGGCCCTGCCATGCTCACCAGGCAAAGTCCGCAAAATCGTGATTGCCTGCTGCATGCGCCACAACCTGGCCTTGCGCAATAACATTGAACTGATCATGGACCCTGAAGACCAACAGGTTGCTCCGCCTCCCATCCCACCCATGTCCACTGATGAGGATAGTGGGGAGGAAGAAGGTGTGGACCAGAACCGTCATTTCATTGATCGATATTTTCCTTGAATGTAAGTAGCTACCTCTTGTGCAGCTAGACAATGCGTGATGGATGTTTGCTGGTGATGTGTGGGTGTGGTGTGTCTATGCTGCCTGTTCTGGTATGTTCTGTTAGCAGATGTGTGTGTGAGATGTTGTACATGCAATGCTCCCTGATGTGTGTCCTGTGATCAACTTAATTGGTGATGAGTGTTGTGATGGGTGTGAATCACTTTCCTGACCTGTGCTTGTTGTTCTGTAATTTTCCCTAGTGTCACTCCCACAGAGGCATGATTCTCAAGAACATTGATCCCTGCACCTGGTAATGACAATTTATTAGACAAACATGTGATTAAAACATGGAGGTCACACAGCATAGAGTGTTAACGTGGTGTTTATTTACAGGTTGTGGATTGATGTTGGTGCATATTTACAAGTAGGTGTTGGGGTGAAGTGAGAGTTGAAGGTCATGGCAGATGAAAACACAGTGGGGACACCACATTGTGTGATGTCCACCTAGTCCAACAGACGTGTGCCAATGCTTGGCATTGTGGGGCAGGATAGTTGACAGGGTGAATGGCGGGCTTAAGGAAGAGTGAAGTCACTGGCGGCCCCTCTTCGAGCAGGTAGATGGTGCACTTCCACTGCTCTCAGCTGCATCCAGCCTCGGAAGGCCCCTCCGTCTTGGAACCGGAGCGGAGACAGCTGTGGGGGCAGGTTGGTCAGGGTCCACCTCCCTGTCCGTGGCCTCAGGTGATGGTGGCGGTGGTGTTGGTGACCTGTCCCGCTGAGCACTTGGGTGAGGGGGTGATGGTGTGGCGCGGGATAACCAATCCCTCCACAGAGCAGTTTGCTGGCCCATGAGGTCCACAATTTGGCCAATCCATGTGTCAATGGACCGCAACAGCTGACTGTTCTCTTGCGAGTCTTGGTGGGCCCGATCGGACTGTGCCTGCGACCGCTCATAGGAGGCATTGACTCTGGCGATGGCTTCCAGGGTCTCGGCCCCAGGATGGGGTGGGTCTCCTTCCCGACCTCGCTGAGCAACTACACTCCTGGTTGTGAGCTGTGGCCTCGCCTGTGTCCTCTCCCGCCCACTCTCCCTGCTAGCCTGGGATGTCGATGGCCCATCATCGGGCGATGGGTCAGGCAGGGTGGCAAAGGCAGGAGTGGTGGTGGTGGTGGTGTTGGTGGTGGTAGCTGCACCGCTCACAATGGCAGGTG
This sequence comes from Lissotriton helveticus, assembly GCF_964261635.1. Classification (NCBI taxonomy): domain Eukaryota; kingdom Metazoa; phylum Chordata; class Amphibia; order Caudata; family Salamandridae; genus Lissotriton; species Lissotriton helveticus. The sequence continues at coordinate 1,213,934,436 of NC_136057.1, read as the reverse complement.
TTGGTGTAGTGACACAGGCCAAGGTGGTGGAGGCCGGGATGTCCTGGGAGCCTGATGGCCTGGGAGTCTGCTTGGGCCAGCTTCGTCCTCTGCACCCGAGCTGTCAATTGGATCATATCCGGAGAGTCCTGGCTGTGAGGGGGGCAACTGGTGCTGGTGGTTGCTGATTTTGCCGGTTAAGTTGCGATCACCTGAGGGACAAGATTTTCAAAATTAATGCTGTGGACATGACATGTTTTTTGTAGCAACATTACAAATCCCTATGGAATCAGGACATGGTTGTTGTTGTCATCATGTTGTTGTGGTTGACAGTACAGGGCAATATGGTGGCGTGGAGTTAGGAAGGCAATACTTGGATATGTGTGCTCCTGTCCTGCTATTGGATGTTCCCCCTGAGAAGATGTCTATCTACCTGTCAGTTTGCAGGAGGAGATGCACTGGTCACCAAATGGTGGGCGGACTCAATCTTGCTCTGGGGTGAGACATGGGTGCTGGTCTCTGACACCCCCCACCCACCACCATCCTCCCTGTAGACATGGGGGCCTGTTGGGAGTTGTAGTGCTGGTCTCTCACACACGCCACCCACCTCTCTCACACACCCCACCCACCTCTCTAACACCCCCCACCCAGCTCTCTAACACCCCCACCCACCACCTCCCTCCCTGTAGACATGGGGGCCTGTTGGGAGTTGTATTGCTGGTCTCTGACACCCCCCACTCACCACCATCCTCCCTGTAGACATGGGGGCCTATTGGGAGTTGTAGTGCTGGTCTATGACACCCCCCATCCACAACCATCCTCCCTGTAGACATGGGGGCCTGTTGGGAGTTGTAGTGCTGGTCTCTGACACCCCCACCCACCACTACCCTCCCTGTAGACATGGGGGCCTGTTGGGAGTTGTAGTGCTGGTCTCTGACACCCCCATCTACCACCACCCTCCCTGTAGACATGGGGGCCTGTTGGGAGTTGTAGTGCTGGTCTCTGACACCCCCACCCACCACCACCCTCCCTGCAGACATGGGGGCCTGTTGGGAGTTGTAGTGCTGGTCTCTGACACCCCCCACCCACCACCACCCTCAATGTAGACATGTGGGCCTGTTGGGAGTTGTAGTACTGGTCTCTGACACCCCCCACCCACCACCATCCTCCCTGTAGACATGGGGCCTGTTGGGAGTTCTAGTGCTGGTCTCTCACACACCCCACCCACCTCTCTCACACACCCCACACACCTCTCTAACACCCCCCACCCACCTCTCTAACACCCCCCATCCCCCACCTCCCTCCCTGTAGACATGGGGGCCTGTTGGGAGTTGTAGTGCTGGTCTCTGACACCCCCCACCCACCACCACCCTCCCTGTAGACATGGCGGCCTGTTGGGAGTTGTAGTGCTGGTCTCTCACAACCACCACACACCTCTCTCACACACCCCACCCACCTCTCTAACACCCCCACCCACCTCTCTAACACCCCCCACCCACCACCTCCCTCCCTGTAGACATGGGGGCCTGTTGGGAGTTGTAGTGCTGGTCCCTGACACCCCCACCCACCACCACCCTCCCTGTAGACATGGGGGCCTGTTGGGAGTTTTAGTGCTGGTCTCTGACAACCCCCACCAACCACCATCCTCCCTGTAGACATGGGCCCCTGTTGGGAGTTGTAGTGCTGGTCTCTAACACCTCCCACCCACCACCATCCTCCCTGTAGACATGGGGGCCTGTTGGGAGTTGTAGTGCTGGTCTCCGACACTCCCCACCCACCACCACCCTCCCTGTAGACATGGGGGCCTGTTGGGGGTTGTAGTGCTGGTTTCTGACACCCCCCACCCACCGCCATCCTCCCTGTAGACATGGGGGCCTGTTGGGAGTTGTAGTGCTGGTCTCTGACACCCCCGCCCACCACCATCCTCCCTGTAGACATGGGGCCCTGATGGGAGTTGTAATGCTGGTCTCTCACACACCCCACCCACCTCTCTCACAAACTCCACCCACCTCTCTAACACCGCCCACCCACCTCTCTAACACCCCCTACCCACCACCTCCCTCCCTGTAGACATGGCGGCCTGTTGGGAGTTGTAGTGCTGGTCTCTGACACCCCCACCCACCACCACCCTCCCTGTAGACATGGGGGCCTGTTTGGAGTTGTAGTGTTGGTCTCTCACACACACCACCCACCTCTCTCACACACCCCACCCACCTCTCTAACACCCCCCACCCACCACCTCCCTCCTTGTAGACATGGGGGCCTGTTGGGAGTTGTAGTGCTGGTCTCTGACACCCCCACCCACCACCACCCTCCCTGTAGACATGGGGGCCTGTTGGGAGTTGTAGTGCTGGTCTCTGACACCCCCCACCCACCACCACCATCCCTGTAGACATGGGGTCCTGTTGGGAGTTGTAGTGCTGGTCTCTAACACCCCCCACCCACCACCATCCTCCCTGTAGACATGTTGGGAGTTGTAGTGCTGGTCTCTGACACACCCCACCCACCACTACCCTCCCTGTAGACATGGAGGCCTCTTGGGAGTTGTAGTGCTGGCTGCTTTGACAACAGCAAGGCTGGGAACGTAGGAGGCAACATTTGTGTTTGGTCATGGTGGGTGCATTTGAGCCCAGGACTTCACATTTGGGTGACTATGTGGCACACATGCATGGATTGGAGCCAGGGAGATGTGTGTTGGCAGTTGTACAAGGCAGACCATGGCAGTGTGATAGTGGTCATTGGTTTTTACTTACCAGCCTCTAGTCCCTCCTCGATTCCTTCCAGGCTCTCAGGGTGCAGTATACCCAGCACCTTCTCCTCCCATTCTGCAAATGGTATGGGCTCCGAGGAGTGCCGCCGCCAGTGTGGTGTGCGCGCAGGTGGTTTTTCGCCCTGATGCCTTTCACCCTTGCCTTGAGGTCGTGCCACCGCCTCTGGATCTCGTGTTTGGTGCGTGGCACGGTCCCTGACACATTCACTCTGGTCACTATCCTGTCCCACATGTTGTTTTTGGTTGCCAAGGTGGTCTGCTGGACTAGGGTGCCGAAAAGATGTGGTTCGACACGGATGATTTCATCCACCATGACCTTCAACTCACTGTCTGTGAACTTGGGATTTTTTTTAGGTGCCATGGTGTGTGATGTGCAAGGTGTTGGTGGGGTGGGGTGGGGTGTGCAGGCGTGTGGTGTGTAGGGATGGTGTTGTGTGGGTTTGTGTGGTGGGTGTGTTTGTGTGCAGGTTGTGTGTGTGTTTGTGTGTGTCTGCTGTTAGTGGTTTTGTGGCTCTTGCTTGCAGCTATGCTGTGATGCAAAGGACTGTGGTAGTGGGAGGGATTAATTTTATACTCTGTGTGGTGGTGGTGTCCCAATGGTTGTTGGCAATCAGGTGTTCTGTGTGTGTGGTGTTTTTGGTGAATTTTTCGGTGCTTGGGGGGGTGTCATTGGGGCATGTAGTTGCTGGGGGTGGGTGTTTCAGGTGGTTGGGTGTCCTGTTTAGTGTGTTTTCTATTTACTTCTGTCTGCCATTTTGTAATCGGTTTGACGGCAGGGATGGTGTTTGTGTGGTCCTTTCGTAGTCATGGTCCGTTTGGCGATGCATTGTTTCCGCGGCGGTCGAGGATTCTGTTGGAATGGCGGCGTTATCCTAATCGCGCGGCCGGACCCTGCGCAGGTATGGCGGCGGTTGGGCCTGTTCCCGCGGTTATGTTCGTCCACGGCGGAGGGTGTTTCTTTGGAACCGTCCGCTTACGGCGGTCTTTGGTATGCTCCGTCCGCCGCGGACGATGTTTGTTATGATCCGTCCGCCGCGGTCGGAGTTTCTTGACATAAATATCCTAATCGCAACCGCGGATTCTCCGGGGTGCGGTCGGGAGTGAGTCGGGAGTGATTTTGCTGACGGGACACATTTCCGTCCGCCATCCTAATAGGCCCCATAGTTGGGATTTTCACCAGAAACTATTTAAACATTCTTATTTCTTTTTCAAACTTCACAACAGTAGTATCTTCCATCCCTTCTTAAACACCTACACTTATCAAACTCTCACTTTTTCTACACTCCTCTTGACCAGCAAAGAAACATAACTCTATATTATCACAAACTTTTTTTTACATCCAACACTGAACCATGCAAAAGAGCTGTGTTAATTTCATTTAGACATAATGCTGGACTTTTCACGTAGTATAATCTTCTTACTAACTTCCACATTTCGGAATGATGTACTGCTAACATTCTTAAATGATGAAAACGACTTCGACACACTTTCTTAAAAAGAAAAGCCAGAGAATGACCTTGCAGCTCTGTGTATTTTCTCACTTTGCAAGGATCCAGTTCTTGTACTATCTTAATCTTCTGTTTTACAGTTTTGTCCCGTATTTCTTTAGTAATATATCAATAGATTCCTGTGGTATACTACAAATACTACTACAATTCCATGTAAACACTGGAGCCTGTGTACATCTCCCTTTAACTTCCTCAGCTATTACTTCTTTCACATTTCTAGGAACCATCTTTTCTTTTTCAATTGGACAACCATTTTTAAGTTCGTAACAACGACCACAGGTATCAACAGCGTGAACTAATGTATTTTGTTGAAAATAGCATTCTTCATTAAAAAAGGTTCCATACTAGAAGTATGATTGCATTCTCCAGAAAATGTTTTCCAAAAGTTAGTTCTATTTACCATTCTTTTTCTTTTACATTTGTCCTTCATAGACTGCATTATTGTAGTTAAAGTTTTCAATCTGTTTTTCAATTCAAATGCTTTCTCAAGGACACTAAGAATCTCCTTTTTTTGTTTGTAAAATGCTCATCTGTTATTGTATTTTTTACATGTTTTTAACACATTTTGTAGTACTCTATTTTTATACAGCCTTTTTCGAATCTCTAAAAATTGTTTCTTCCACCTTTCAACATTTTTTTTTTCTGATAATCTGATTTTGCACTTTTTGTACATTTTTGTTTTACTTTTGTTTCACTGTACTTCTTTTGTCTCTCTCTTCTTAATTTCAGAATTTGTTACACTATTTAAAACTTTTTTTACAAATTGTTTAGCAATCTTACCATAAGAGTTTTTCTTTAACTTCCCATGTTGTAGGTGGTCTAATTTTTCTTTTTCGCTTTTCTTTAGATACGCTTTGGTATTTTTTTCTTCTCTTTCCTTTGCTCTTTTTTGTCCTTGTAATTCTGTCTTGCAAAATATCTGTAGAAAAATAATTTATTTTAAAACTATTTAATATAATTAAAATCATGTTATACAAACATTCACTTGTATAAATATACAAACACATTCAATTAAAAAAAATATCCACATATAATTTTCACAATATAGAAAAACTTACAGCTCAAATATGTTGTACAATTTTCTGTTAAATTTTTAGGCTCAATAGCCTATCTTTTACCATGAGTGATTGCAGTGGTGCAAAGGTACTATCTGGGTGATTGAACCAGTGTATAGCTAATGCATTAATTCCATGAGTGCACAGGTGATCAAAGAAGTGCAGTGAAAGTGCCTGGGTGATTGCACGAAAACAAGGCTAGTGCCTGGGTGATTAGAGAAGTACTGTGCTAGTGCTTCAGTGATTGGAGAGTGTATAGGTAGTGCATAGGCACAGGCTAAGTGATTGAAAGAGTGCATAGAACCTGACAGGGTGATTGGAGGAGTGCAATGGCAGTGCCTGGGTGATTGAACCAGTGTATAGCTAATGCATTGATGATTGCAAAAGTAATGTCTGGGGATAAGAGCAATACATAGGTAATGTCTGGTGATTCCATGAGTGCACGGGTAATGTCTGGGGGATTTCAGGAGTGCAAAAGTAGTGCCTGGGTGATTTAATAAGTGCTTAGGTAGTGGCTGTGTGATCGAAGGAGTGTAGTGGTATTGCCTGGGTAATTGCATGAGAACTAGAGTAGTGCCTGGGTGATTGTAGAAGTACTGTGGTAGTGCTTCAGTGATTATAGAAGAATAAAGGTAGTAGATCGTAACTTTCGAATGGATTGGAAGAGTGCATAGATCCTGAGAGGGTGATTGGATGTCTGCAAGGGTAGGTCTGGGTGATTGAACCAGTGTATAGCTAATGCATTGATGATTGCATGATTACAGAAGAAATGTTTGGAGATTAGAGGAATGTATAGTTAATGCCTATTCATTCCATGAGTGCACAAGTAATATCTGGGTGATATCAGGAGCGCAAAAGTAGTGCCTGGGTTATTTGATGAGTGCTTAGGTGGTGGCTGTTTGATCGAAGGACTTCAGCAGTAGTGGCTGGGTGATAGAAGGAGTGCAGTGGTAGTGCCTGCGTGATTGCATGAGAACAAGGGTAGTGCCTGGGTGATTTTTTTTTTTTATTGGAGAAGTACTGTGGTAGTGGTTCAGTGATTGGAGAAGTGTAAAGATTATGCATACACACTAGCTAAGTGATTGGAAGAGGTCATAGATCCTGACAGGATGATTGGAGGAGTGCAAGGGTAGTGCCTGGGTGCTACCCTTGCAATCATCAATGCTAATGCATTGATTATTGCATGATTACATAAGTAATATCTGGGTAGTAGAGGAATACATAGGTAATGTCTGGTGATTCCATGAGTGCACAGGTAATGTCCGGGGGATTTCATGAGTGTAAAATTAGTGCCTGGGTGTTTTAATAAGTGCTTAGGTAGTGGCTGTGTGATCAAAGGACTTCAGTAGTAGAGACTGGGCGATCAAAGGAGTGCAGTGGTATGGCCTGGGTGATTGCATGAGAACACGGGTAGTGCCTGGGTGATTGGAGAAATACTGTGGTAGTGCTTCAGTGATTGGAGAAGTGAAAAGGTAGTGCATAGGCACTGCTAAGTGATTGGAAAAGTGCATAGATCCTGACAGGGTGAATTGAGGATGCAAGGTACTGGTGATTGAACCAGTGTATAGCTGATGCATTGATGAATGTATGATTGCAGAATTCTGTCTGGGGGAGTACACAAGTAGACAGATAATAGTGATTCCATGAGTGCCAGGATAATGTCTGGCAGATTTTAGGAGTGCATACATACTGCTTGAGTGATCATATATCTACAAACATATCTCAAACCTCACTTTTTGTGCTGCTGCTTTACCATTCTACAACTGCTTATAATGTTACACCTAGCTAAATAGAAAGCAGGAACTGTTCACATAACGCTGCAATATGTCTCACCATATTCCTGAAAACCTACATGAGTATGTCTGTACCACAAAACTATGTACACCTCATAAATTCACAGAACAAACTTCAAATTTGAACCAAACATCAAAAATGATGTGGCATATTTCAACTGTACCTCTCTGGAGACTTATAAAAACTAGTCTAATTACTAATACCTTAACTCATCACATGCACTTCCAATTTGAAAGGAACACCTAAAATTATGCGATATACTACAAATGTACATGTACACACACTGAAACAAAGTACCATACTCAGTAATCCATATAGCAAAATACAAATAATACTATACAGAATCTATATTAAACAACTTTTAAATTCATTACAACAAACTAAAATATACATTTCTACATTTAATAATATATGTCAAATTTCAAAGTTCATGATTTATATTTCACCTTAAAAAACAAAGCTAATTCATAATACACCTCACAAATTTATGGCTTACCTACCAAATTGATTTGTAGAATATAAAATATCAGAAACTCAGAAAGGATTTTCTTATGTACACAATCAATGTATAGCACTTCTCTCAGCAGAGCAAAACCATTAATGGCGAAGTTTCCCTCTCTTTCTCCACACATATACATGTAAATAAAAAATCACATTGCTTCCCAGAATATTTCAAATTCAAAAACACATTTTTATTGGTTACACATATCAACCCTTGCCAACTGACTTCTAAATGAACCCCAACTGCTTCTGGAATTTTTTGGAGTCGCGACTCCACAGTGCATCGTAAGCGATGGCACCGCAAATCTATACAGGCGTTCAAAAATATATTACAACAAATGTTACCACTTTTTTTTAATAACACACTACTTCTAAAGAGAGCACTGAGTCGGGAAATCTCACTGTAATAGCATATTATTTTATATTGATAACAAATTCACATTTTAATGCCACAGTTAACTTTCAACCCTACCCCCATTCTGCTTAATGCCTGTTTTCATGTTAACAGTTCATGGGACACTCAACTGAACTCCTAGGTCACAATTTCAGCATATTTTCAAGTTCATCACACAATGTTGCAAATATAAACAACAGGTGTGGTTGACTTTCCAAAATATGAGCTTATCCTATCTAATGTACCTTTCAAACATTTTTTACAAACCAATAAGAAACATGATTTTTAAAGAAAGAAACATGCAGCCTATTTTTCACTGCACAATGTTCTTAAACAGCCAATCGTTTCTCTTCTTTTCTTAAACTGCATCTTGTCCACCTCTTTAGATACCTCTCATTCTACCAACTGCCTACTTCAGCTGCAGACATCTTTTAAGTACATCCAGGCTTCCCTTCAAGATGCTTAGAGTATGGATTGTGGGACACAGCTATATTTCCTGGTGCTAAAGGTATGCTGAACACAGAGGTATTGACGAAGATCTAGCTTTGCAAAATGTGAACATTGATGGACAAAGAGGATTACAGGGCACCAATTGATGCCTTTGGTTAAAACATTTTTACATCTCCAACCCCCTGACCTCATAATTAGGCACTGTGGTTGCAATGACCTAGGCACATTGACTGGGGTAGGTCTGGAAAAGCTAATGAAGGACACATTTACAGAATTGATGTGGCTTTTCCCCCAAACTGTCTTTGTATACTTTGTGTACATATGCCAAATACAGAAATGGAAGTGGTCCAATCAATTCTGTCCACAGATTGAGAAAGCTAGAAAAAATGTAAATAAAGCTGTTTCTGCTTATCTCAGAGATCATAGGATGGGCTCCATATACAACAACAATCTGGGTTTTGATATGGATGGCATCTACAGGAGTGATGGTGTACAATTCACAGATAAGGGAAACAGATTCCTTCTCAACAACCTAAGGCACTGCATTGGCACTTACATGTAGCTACAAAAATCTCCCAATAAAAACAAGGACTCTTTTTGGAGCCACCTAATATCCCAACATCTAACCTAGCTTTTGAAAAAATATCTTAAATATTTTTGCTTGGAGTTGCGAACTGAACCCGACGTCAGCAGCCGCGCACTCATCGCGTTCACACTGTGGGCCACACTGAGAACCATGCACCCATTGCGTTAACAGTGGGGGCCACGCTGAGAGCCATGCACCTATCACATTCGCACTGTGGGACGCGCTGAGAGCAGCGCACCCATCGTGTTCACACTAGGGGGCCTCTATGAGAGCCGCGCTAGAGTCGCAACTCCAATTTTTTTGCTTAAACCTTGTACTTCCATTAATTTACATTCGCCTTGGGAACCCCATCCCCCAATTCACACCCACATCTACACATTTGGTTTTTTTTCTAATGAAGGGGGGCCCCATGCTCACCTCCCGGGCCACTTATGGCCCCGGGGAACCCATCCACCAGGGCCGGCCCTTTGCGTTGGGGACTGTGGGGGAGCCCCAGTGCCCCCACGGTCCCGCCAGTTCCCCGCCAATGTCTTCCTGCGGGAGACAGCATTGCTTTTGAGCAAGGGGAGCTTCCCCAAAGGTTACTGCACAGCCATCTATTCCTCAAGCACACACACATACTGGTTCGATTCTGCACGAGGGCGAGTGATGGTCCAGTATGTAACACTTTATTAACAAGAGATTACACAAAAATAAAATGCACTGTCAATAATTGAAAGCACAACAAACAGAACCAGTGACTCGCAGCTCATGAGCTGTAAAGCCACGACAAGGCACCAACTGCTTTACAGGCCATTCACAAACCTTTCCTACATGATCCACACAAGATCATGCACACCACCAGGCACGAAACCAATACATTACAACATTCGCAAAAAAGGGACAAGGTACACCCTGCTTGACAAAGTCAGAAAAGATAAATATATTTCTGCACAACCACCTATTCCTCAAGCATACATAGATACTGGTTGGATTTGGCACGAAGGTGGGTGATGGTTCAGTATATACAGTTGTATTTACCAGTGATTTCACAAAAATGAAATGCACTGTTAATATTTGAAAGGACAAGAAACTGAACCATTGACTCACAGCTCGTGAGCTGTAGAGCCACGACAAGGCACCAACCTCTTTACAGGCCATTCATACACCTCACATTACAACACCTCATATTACAATACTCACACCAGCAGACAGCACCATTCAAGGGCCCATCACTTTCAGAAGCCCACATTCCTGACACAGCAACCACACCAGCTCACGGATTGCATGGAGTGGCATTTGGCTAGCAGTCTGTGTAGTGACCAGCAGATGGCCTAGTTTTGGATGATGAGGACTGGAGAGAGGCTGTGCCTTACCCGAGAGTGGTTGCAATACAAATGAGACTTAGGTTAGTGCAGTTGAAGATCCTTCATCGCTCTTACGTTACAGGACTGAGACTGGTGCAAATGGGTTTGGCTGTGAATGGAGAGTGTCGAAGGGGTTGCGGGGAGGCTGGTACATTCATGTATATCTTATGGGATTGTACAGACATACGGTGTTATTAGGTTAAAGTCCACGACAAGATACGAGAAGTGTTGGGAGTGGAATTGGAGTTGGAGGCACGCCGGTGTCTCCTAAATGTTTGGGAGCCGACCGATCTTACTTCACACGGGAAGATATGGGTTACATCGGCATGTGCAGTGGCAAAACACAATATCGCGGAGCTGTGGGGAGCCAGTTAGGCCCCCCAGATGGGAAAATGGATGGAGGATTTAGACTGGTGCATGTTTAAAGAAAGATCGGTGTATGTCGCCAGGGGGAGGCCCCGGAAATGGGGGAAAATATGGGGTGCTTGGAATGGCTACAGAGGAGATATTTGTGCCCCCCCCCCAGTTGCACAGGAAGACAATGTAGTGCTGGAATCGCACTGATCCCTATTAAAACCTTATGATACGAATTTTGCAAAAAGGAAGATGTATCATCAGATGTTATGTGATTGAGTGTCACCCAATGTCTTACATTTTCTTTTGTTGTATGTTTTAATAAAAAGAATTTAAAAAATATATATATTTACAATAATTGTGAAAATTAGTATCATTATTAAATATATTTCTATTTTTTTTAATAATATATAAATACGTTCTACCTCTTTAATTAATTTCAAACAAATGTAAATTACATATTAACATTATTTTTCTTAAAAATTATCCAAAAATTAAATTTGTGAAATCATTCAAAATTATAACACAATTCTTAAAAACATAAAACTTTATTTACACTAAAATGAATTTATATTTTTCATATTTTAAAAATTGAAAATTTTGTAAAAATAATTTACATTTTTCAATTGTAAAAGTTAAATGTATTTTTAAACAAAATTTGCTAAAACATATTTTAATTATAATTAAAAATCACAATTCAAAAACGAAAATTTCTAAATAAAATTGTTTTTTTTAAAATAAAAATAATTAAAAATTAAATTTCAAATTTTTAGAAAACACACACCCTATGCACCTAAAAACATGCATAACACAACAAAAACAAAAAACAATTTTCAAATTTAAAAAAAATTTAATTTTTACATTTAAAAAAATATATATATATTTTAACACCACACTCCCCACCCATTTACTAAAAGAAACACACATCCCACTCCTAAAATGTATTCAACATTTTATTAAAATATTTAATTTTTTTAATTAATAATAAAAAAAATTAAATGTAAATTCAAAATTGTAAAACTCTCCCCACCCTATTCCCCTAAAAACCCACATCCCACTAATTAAATCTCACACATTATTAAAAGAAATTTGAAATTTAAAAAAATTCATAAAAATTAAAAAAATTAAAAATTCAAATATATATATTTTTTAAACTCCCCACCCTATTCCCCTAAAAACCCACATCCCGCTCGCTCCTAAAATTTATTATACATTTTCTAAAAATATTTTTAAAAAATTAATTTTTTATAAAAATGTAAATAAAAAATATATATATATTTAATTTTATAAATTAACAAACATATTTTTTTTTTACAAACACCTAACTTTTTTGACATTATTAACAGTCTATATTTAAAACATCGATATTCTGACAGTCTATATTATTGCTTTCGATATTCTAACACTCGATATTTTTGTCTAACAAAAAATAACGATATTTTAAACAATCAATATTAACTACTCGATATTTCTAACATCGATATTGATTTAAAAAAAAAAATTCGATCTAAAATAGCTCAATATTACTTACCTCAATATTACTTTCATCTCGATATATTTCTCATTCGATATTCTGTCCAATCGATAAAAATACTCAACATTTAGACTGCACACCACACTAGAGATTACATTGCAGGTAAATGTATGTTTCAAAAGCTTCTGTGATTGCAGGTGCTCGCCTGCTCACTGGCGGGCTACTATGCTTACTTGTTTTCAGTTTTCTGCTCATTTGGCATGGGTGATTATGTATGAGTGTACTCTACAGAAGTGCGTAATGCTAGACACTAGAGATTACATTGCAGGTAAATTATGTTTCAAAAGCTTCTGTGATTGCAGGTGCTCGCCTGCTCACTGGAGGTACTACTATGCTTACTTGTTTTCAATTTTGTGCTCATTTGGCCTGGGTGATTTTGTATGAGTGTCCTCTACAGAAGTACGTAATGCTAGACACTAGACACTCAAGTCCAGTCCTTCCTTTGCACTTCTGTCACTAAGAAGAGATAATGGTGATGGATTGATAGTTTGAGTATATTATGACTGGTTATTTAGTAGGAAACTTTTTAGTGGTCTGCAATCATGATGGACTGTGTCTGTCACTTCGCGTGCTGCAGAGTGCTGCCTGCCAGTCCTAGTAGAACCTTTTTGTAGTTGGTTTAGTGAATTACATAACTTTCCAAGTAGACGGTCCGCGAATCCAGCAATACTAATATTATAGTAGACCACGTCAGAAAGGTCAATAAATTTAGTGCAATTGTTGTCTATTTCCCCGAAATAATTTGTTATTGTTTTTTTGATATGTTTGATTTGGTTGACAACAATCATCCATGTTTGTGTCTTTCTTTCATGTTGTACATCAGCTTCCCCCAGGGGCAAGAGGACAGAGGAGGAGGTAGCGGCTCCGGTGGAGCAGGAACAACAGGAAGGCCAGGATAGGGCCGCCAAGGTAAGTTTTCCTGTTAATATTATTAATTATACTTCCCTATCTTTTACAGCACCTATTTATTCTAAACGTTCCTCATAATTCTATTTTTTCCTAAATCGTCTTTGATCTTCTTGTAGACTTTCTAAATTCTTATCCTGCCTCTACTATGACTCTCTGTGCTACTACTAGATTATTATTAGTCTGTCTATGTAGCTAGCTAACCTTGCACAGTTGGCAAAAGGTGTACTGTTAACCCCTTCGACGCTCATGACGAGCTGGGCTCGTCATGCAGTAGCCTCCTGCTACGCTGATGACGAGCCCAGCTCGTCATGAAAAGGGGCATTTGCAGATTTCCAGCACAGGGGAAAAATCCCCATAGCGTTCAAGGAGTTAAACAAAACTCCTATTAAGCAATAGCTCTAGGCACTGAGTGCAGTCATCTGGGTTGTCCATAATGTCTACTGAAGTCTTCTAAATGTTTATGCTTTGACAATTCTCAACAATAAAATGTCAATGGCCACCATGAATAAGATACTAGTTTACTTTTTGATTGGATAGGGGGACATACTACTACTGTTGCAGGGACTATTATGCACATACAGAACTATTGACATGAATTGGGCATTGGTTATAAATTATAATAGGCGCAGTTAGACTTTCCACATACCTCAGTCATAACAGAAGTTGAACCCCCAATCTCCTTACTGACTAGCTAGTGGGTCAGAGAGTCATTATTAAGCTCCTGAATGCAACGATGATCCCCAATGATTATACAACCCAGAACATGAGACTATGGAGTCAGATTCCTGACCTCTCAGAGTCACAGACTCATGCTTGCAAATTGCAAAACCTTTCGCTCACTCACTCATGACCAAAAACCACAGAGTCTATGTAAGTTTTAAAGCTTTATTAAAAGTAAAACAACTAGTTATGTGTGTGCTCTGTAAAAAAAATAAATTGTGCATTATATAAAAACATTTATTAAAATCAATGTCATATAACAAACGGTGAACGACTGAAAAGTGGCTGATTTCACACATTAATTGTGGGAGAGCCCTCACCTGGTTGGAACTTAAAGTCTTGGTGGGGATGAATCGTTGACGACTCCGCCTAACACAGAGGTCTTCAAACTTTTTTGCTCTGAGCCCCCCTAAGCAAATTTTTTGAGGTTGGGGCCCCCCTCTAAAACTTTATGGCAAGGATTTGGGACGCAGGAGGGAGATGGTTGCATGCAAGTGCCAGGTCTTATGAGTTGATTTCCGGGGTACTTTTCTTATAGCTTATAAACTGCTCTAAATATGAGACTTATAAAACACCAAATGCATCAAACAGAAACATGCATTAGCCCAAACATACATATGCCCATAATTGGGGTGGTGTGAGCCTCCAACACTCTTGGACCCCAATGCAACTACACTTGTTGCGCTAATGACAACTGTAGTACTGAGTAGCAGGCTACTCCTCTGCATCTTTTACCTCTTCCCCACCATGACAGACCATCACCTCTGTCCTAATGCTAGAAAGGAAATTAAGCTGCCATGCCCCTTTTAACCACTTGGATGCTAAGCCTCTACTTAGACTTTCAATGTAATTTCCATTGAAATGAATGGGCACTCCATGACGAGCTGAGCGACCAAGGGGTTAAAAGGTAGACAGTCATAATTGTGATGCAGTGGGCCCCTCAAGCCCCTGGGCCCCAGTCCTGCTGCATCTGCCTCATTAATGATTATCAGCAGTGGCCATTTACAATCCTGGCAGCAGTGCCAGCTTCACTAATGAATGAACCTTTTAAAAACACTTATATTGTCACCTTCTTTTTGGTATCTCTCAGAAAAAGCTGCATCTGGCCATTTGTAAACATAACAATTAGTCCCCATACAGTGCTCCCTATTCTGGGCCTTCTCTTTGACAATATCTATGAGACCATTACTCTGAGGCCCCAGGGATCGAGAGAATTAGGAATCTGTATCTGAATGTAATCCTGCTGGCCTTCTACCTGCCACCTCATTGACTCAGGTATGAGGTACAGGCACTCGCCAAGTCTAGAACTAGACCCAGTAGCACTGAGGCACCAATGACATGCCTACCGAATGTTAGAACTACCAACTCTTTGATGGGCGCATTTTAAATGTTAACGTTTTTGAAACAAAAAATGATTACCTCTTCATCCCATAATATAATATGACAACCGTGAATAGAGACAAGTGAAAGCAGCATTCCCTTCTTGTGCTCAAAACCAAGACACTGACCAGCAAGGCTCATCCTCGTGAAACACAACCAAAAGCATCACAAAATAAACGAGGGAAGACGCAAAGTTCAAAGGTTGCATTTATTACTGCCCAGTTAAAAAAGGACATTCAAACAACCTCTCAAACAAATATAGTTTTCACTAGGACAAACACACCACAAATTGATTTCACATTAAGAACTTGTGCAGCCTTTACTTATTGAAACTTAGAGAAAATACATGTTTCAGGCATGTGTATGTCTGTCCATTCATAATTGCACAAATTGCAAACACCGCAACATTGGTTCCTCTAATTCTGTTGAGTGTCTTTCAGTGACCCTAGCTTTTTGATCATATGTCTATAATTCATTGTATATCAATATAACTTACTTCAAATTATATATGGGTCAATAAACAAGCTCATGCGGTTTCGGACCCGTTTCTTCATTTCACTCTCGTGCAAAAACCTTAATGTAACATGGACTTATCAATGCCTCTTCATCTATGCAACATTAGGTGAGCAGAAAGATGAGCAACAGTGAAGGTAGATTTGATGTATTTTTGCACCAGTGAAAATGTTCCGTGTCCCAGCCCCTGTTGGGTTTCGCTTGCATTGTGCGTAATGCAATGCTATTCCAAATTGGGACATGTATGGGTCCCCAAGAGTTTTTCTACTACATCTGTTTAATAAAACATATGCATTATTTCAAGGGAGTTTCAAAGTCTGCTCAAGAACGGTCTTTAAAGGCTAATTGTGAACAGTAAGCTCTGCAACGCCCACGTTTCCTGGCGAGACCTTCCTTTGCAGCATAAATCATTGTCCCCCCCCCCTCCCCCCAACCAAGTATCTGCATATTTAAATAAACCTTAATTGAAATTAGTGGCATGAATAATAGATGAAATCTAAATGTGAAGAAAGAACGAGCATTTGCAATGCAACAGGTCTCGCATTTATGCGAGTTTGAGCTATTGGCATTGTAAATGGCAATGCCTTTTATTTATGTTTTGGTTTTCAAAACATAAATAAAAGACATTGCCAGTTACAATATCAGTAGCTCAAATTCCGGCAAATGCAAGACCTATTGCATTCCAAATGCTTGTCAGTAATCTCTTTGACCCTGCCAGCCACATTCAGTGACCCCTGCCCCCAGGGCACTCAAATCACGCTCGGAATAAAGGAAGACAGCCTGGAAATGCAGCAAATAAACAAAGCTCGCACTTCCAGGCCATCTTCATTTACATATACTTGGAGAGGCATCTGCGCCCCCCTTGGGAACCCATCCACGCCCCCCCAGGGGGGCGCGCCCCACAGTTTGAAGACCTCTGGCCTAACATATGATGATGATCTTGCTCTTGTTCGTAGAAGGGAAGCTTCTGTCTGTTATAAGAAAAATGATGCGTGTTAAAAAGCAAGCATTCATCAGTTGTGTCAAAAAGTGTAGCATCACATATTATGGCTAAACATAAATAAAAACACCCTTCCCTGAAGAAAGGGACATTTTTAGTTTAGGCTAGAGAGTCACAAGTTATTAAATTTGTTTATGTAGTACTAGTAAAACATTTTTATTCCTAGACAAAATAGGGAGTGGTGTATATGGCATCTAAAAATATTGAATGTATTTTCTAGGCGTAACACCATCGGCACAGCCATCCACCAGTGCCGGGGCCAGCACGGAGGTGAGCACTCCAGTGGCGGATGCAGTGCCACAGCCAGCAGGAACTGCTGTGGGGATGCCACGGTAGTGGCGGGCAGTGGTAAGCTATTATAAGCTAGGCAGTGTGCTTTGTGCCATAGGCCTGCACCCAGTCTGTCTTGCTTTCATCCATTATGCCCAGGGGTACTCAGTGGTGCATAGACCAAGGCTTTCTGTGGGGTGTCTTGAATTTAAACATCATGTAGGGCATGGATGGCTTTGGATTGTGGTGATTTTTGTGTGTTTTTCGATTTTTTGGGGTGTTGTTGGGGCCTGGCCATGTGGGTGGGGGTCAAAGGGCCATTTTGAAGCCATGCAGTGTGCTTTGTGCCATAGGCCTGCACCCAGTCTGCCTTGCTTTCATTCATTATGCCCAGGGGTACTCAGTGGTGCATTGACCAAGTCTTTCTGTGGGGTGTCTTGAATTTTAACACCATTTAGGGCATGGATCGCATTGGATTGTGGTGATTTATGTGTGTTTTCCGCTTTTTTTGGGGTGTTGCTGGGGCCTGGCCATGTGGGTGTGTGCCGTTTAGAGGCCTGGTCCAGGCAGGGCCTGGCCATGTGGGTAGGGGTAAAGGAGCCATATTGAAGCTAGGCAGTGTGCTTTCTGCCATAGGCCTGCACCCAGTCTACCTTTCTTTCATCCATTATGCCCAGGGGTACTCAGTGGTGCATGGACCAAGTCTTTCTGTGATGTGTCTTGAATTTAAATATCATTTAGGGCATGGATGGCATTGGATTGTGGTGATTTTGTGTGTTTTTCGCTTTTTGGGGGTATTGTTGGGGCTTGGCCATGTGGGCGGGGGCCATTTTGAGGCCTGGTCCAGGCAGGACCTGGCCATGTGGGTGGGGATCAAGGGGCCATTTTGAAGCCAGGCAGTGTGCTTTGTGATATAGGCCTGCACCCAGTCTGCCTCCTTTCATCCATTATGCCCAGGGGTACTCAGTGGTGCATGAAACAACTCTCTCTGTGTGGTCTCTCTTCTGTTAATAAAACATCCATTTTTTTTTTTGAAAACAGATTTTATTGATTGCATAGTAAGCACATATTACGCAATGCTCTGTCATCCAGAGACAATCACCATTATCAATGTAAAAATCAAGATGCAGTCATTTCCTATAATAAGCGCAATATACAAACAGAAGTTGTAACTATGAAAGTGTAAGTATCGGAATTGGACAAGTCGCAGGCGCGTGGAAATTGCAGCTCCTCTGGGACCCTCCAGCGCCTCCACCCAGTCTTCCTTATCTAAGTCCCCAACATCCTGTTCCCAAGTGATTTTAAGTCGTTGTAGGTCGGTGGAGCAGTGTCGTACAAGGGTTTGGTAGATACGGGACAGTTTCTTGTCGGGAAGCTCCCCCATAAAGACTTTGGCTTCCAGCGGGCTGAACTCAGGGAGACTCTCCAACCCCGCAATGTATGGTGTTAGGGCATGACGAAATTGAAGATATTTATAGAATTGGGTACGTGGCATCCCGAATTTGTCACGCAAGTCATCAAAGAACTTGAGCACGCACCCGGACATAACGTCCCCTAGGGCAGAGATGCCGATCGCATCCCATCCCCGGAAGCCTATTAGTGTGTCCAACTGGGGCAGCCGACCATTACGCCACAACGGGGTTTCTTGAGTAAGGACATTTCACCAGCCCATCCTACGTAACGCCTGTCTCCATATCTGAAAGACCACCTGCGTGATGGATGGCAGAGACTTCCTGAGGGTTGCTGAGTATAGCAGTGTGTGAACGGACGCAGTGCCCATCAAGGCTCTCTCAACTGCATATGCGGGGTCGCTCCTATCCGTATACCACCAGTCATTTAACACCAAGAGGTGGGACGCCTGGTAATACGACAGGACATCCGATGTGGCCAAGCCCCCAGTATATGTCGAGCAGAAGCATGTGCGCAGGGCCACCTGTGCGGCGCCCCCCTCCCACGAGAACCTGCTCAGCGCCGAATTAGGGCGCCGGAACCAGCCAAGCGAAACCAAAACTGGATGGTTTTGCAGTTGGTATATCAGGCGTGGAAGCGCCACCATCTTAAAGATGGCCGATCTACCTAGTATAGAGAGCGGTATCCTAGACCACACCTTCAGGTCTTCACGAGTACGCTCCCAGACCGGGGTAATGGTACGCTCCGGGCTATGGTCGCGTCCTCAGATAAGAACACTTCCAGGTACTTTACTCCGTCCGTGGCCAACTGGAGCCCCCGTGCCCAATCCCCCACCGGCTGCGGGCCTCCCAATATCCAGAGCGTAGATTTCCCGGGATTCATATATAGACCTGAGGTTTCGCCAAATATTTGTAAGATTCGTAGGAGACGGGGTCCCGATCGCCCCAGGTCAGTGAGGAAAAACAACACGTCCTCGGCATAGAGGGCTATTCTATCAGTGAGGTCCGCCGACCACCGAAATCCCTCGAGCTGAGCGTCTATACGCACCCAATCTGCTAGGGGTTCCATAGCGAGTGCAGAGAGATATGGAGAGATAGGTCAGCCCTGCCTCGTCCCACGCCTGATCTGGAAGGAGCGGGATACCCCCCCCATCCGCACCGCGGCCGTGAGATCCGTGTAGAGGAGCCGCGCATACGCCTGAAAGCGAGGGCCCAGGTTCAGGCGTCCCAGCAGGGCAAACAAGTATGTCCAGCTCAGGGAGTCAAATGCCCTATCCATGTCTGCCAAAAACAGCGCCGCCTGTTCCCCCAATCGTCGCCACGCTGATATCGCGACCTGGGCACGTCTGACATTATGGCGAGTGGCACGCTGTGGCATAAACATTTTAATCATTGTTTTTTATGTTTTTTATAATTGGTATTGAATGTATTCATAATAAGTACTGATTTTGCCAGTTATAACAAAAGACGATAACATTGCTAAATAAATAAATATTTGTACTATCTTGCACAAACTATCTCCTCTTTCCTTTTATTATCCTTTATTTACTGTGCTTTTTTATGTATATTGTGCACACTGCTAGTTGTTAATTTAAGTACTACATCATATGTGACTGTGTTTTTATCCTCTTGAAACCTCAATGGTTATGTGAAATAATGTAGGTAACAATAATTGTGAGATTGGTATTATCTAGAAAAACAGGGCTTTCAGGTTTAGCAGAGATCACTCCGTGACTCTTGTAGGGACATTGTTAAATTTTTTTCAAGTACTCCCCCTGGTCCCAGACCTTAAACAGTAGGTGGCCTCCTTTACTTTTATTTGACAGTAGCACTAGCAACTTGCAAGCACAGTACATAACATTTGTGGCATGTATCTATCTAACCTCCCACTTCGTTGGCCTCTGCTCTAACATTAGTAGGAGTTTCAGGAATTCTACTAGCACTATATGGACTCACTACATTAGACTCAGACAGTACACTAGTCTTCTTTTTCTCTCTTGTTTAGCGAAATTGGTACGTAAACTTGTGGAAGCCGGCATAATGCCAGCGCAGTCAACTTGCACCCGACGCAAGCCATGATGACACAGACTTGCGTTACTGTTACCAGTCCAGTACATGCAGGTGGTGAAGCTCTTACTTTTCTATTACGGGTGGCACTGGCCATACTCAATTAATTTAACTTTCACCCTGGCCTGCCCGTGACTACTACAAAAGGAAAATGAAGAAGATAATATGATCATCTATCCCTTCACATGATATTTGCTTACATTTGGGATGACTTTAGGTGCTTTGTTTTTGATTGACTGAACACCGATAGGTCACAAATCAATGTCAATGACAGAGTTGTAAAAAAATTATTAAGAGAGGGAGTGGTCCCCGACTCCCCATAATCGCCAGATATATGCTGTGCTTGCAAACTACTGTTACTAGTCATGGTAGTATGCTGAAAAATTACAACTTCTTTCCTCTGCTTTGCTACGCTGGCACGGAGGTGCGGTGTTACATGCTCTTCAAAGTAACACTCTTCATCCAGTGACCGTCTACTCTGTCTACATACACCTATGCTATCTATGAGGAAGATACCATCCCGGCATCCATCCATTCAAAGTAAATGTCAATCACTCTTCATAATGTCTAAACTGGACAAACCTTACTTTTTCTCACCGAAAAACAACCTTTTTATTTTATTTTTTAAACCGCCAGCCATGTATCCGTGCTTGACTTGCATTTGAATTTGAACCAAAGGATATATTGCGCACACATGCATTTTCTGTTTTACCCACCCAGGCAGTCCTCTTTTCTTTCTCCTTCCACCCATCCTCGGGCAGCATTCAAAAACACATATCATTCTTTGCCAGTCATTAATTTTAACTCGCTCGTCCTTCCTTACACCCTTCTTTCCCTTTTCGTTCTTCCCATCCATCAAGTTCATCTCTGATCTGACTTGGCTTCTCGATAAAACTTTCACAGCTGAGTTGAAGTCAAATTTAGAGGAGGCCATTGGTTACTGGTCAACTCCCGCCGCTAATGCTATTGCTAATGAGAAGTCACGGGTGCCTGTCTTCTACCTGTTTGACGAAAACTTAGTTCTAAATTTGTAAGTCTTCTTAACAGTAAAGTGTACTTGTACTGTACAACATATACACCCTTGCAGAGAGCCCACTCTGCAAGCTCAATAAGTAAGTAATATAATAGCTTATCACTGCCCGCCACTACCGTGGCATACCCCACAGCAGTTCCTGCTGGCTGTGGCACCGCATCTGCCCCTGGAGTGCCCACCTCCGCGCTGACCCCGGCACTGATGGATGGCTGTGCCGATGGTGTTACGTCTAGAAAATACATTTAATATTTTTAGATGCCATATACACCACTCCCTATTTTGTCTAGGAATAAATAAAGGTTACTAGTACTACATAAACAAATTGAATAACTTGTGACTCTCTAGTCTAAACTAAAAATGTCCCTTTCATCATGGAAGGGTGTTTTTATTTATGCTTAGCCATAACATGTGATGCTACACTTTTTGACACAACTGATGAATGCTTGCTTTTTAACACGCACCATTTTTCTCAAAACAGACAGAAGCTTCCCTTCAACGAACAAGAGCAAGATCATCATCATATGTTAGGCGAAGTCGTCAATGATTCATCCCCACCAAGACTTTAAGTTCCAACCAGGTGAGGACTCTCCCACAATTAATGTGTGAAATCAGCCACTTTTCAGTCGTTCACCGTTTGTTATATGACATTGATTTTAATAAATGTTCTCATATAATGCACAATTTTAATTTTTACAGAGTACACACAGAGTTAGTTGTTTTTCTTTTAATAAAGCTTTAAAACTTACATAGACTCTGTGGTTTTTGGTCATGAGTCAGTGAGTGAAAGGGTTTGCAATTTGCAAGCTTGAGTCCGTGACTCTGAGAGGTCGGGACTCTGACTCCATAGTCTTATGTTCTGGATTGGGTATCATCGCTGCATTCGGGAGCTAAATAATGACTCTCTGACACACTAGCTAGTCAGTAAGGAGATTAGGGGTTCAACTTCTGTTATGACTGAGGTATGTGGAAAGTCTAACTGAGCCTATTATAATGTATAACCAATTTCCTATTTCTTGTCCATAGTTCTGTATGTGCAGAATAGTCCCTGCAGCAGTAGTAGTATGTCCTCCTATCCAATCAAAAAATAAACTAGTATCTGATTCTTGGTGGCCATTGACATTTTATTGTTGGGAATTGTCAAAGCATAAACATTTAGAAGACTTCAATAGACATTATAGACAACCCAGACGACTGCACTCAGTGCCTAGAGCTATTGCTGAATAGGAGTTTTGTTTAACAGTACACCTTTTGCCAACTGTGCAGGCTTATCTAGCTACACAGACAGACTAATAATAATCTAGTAGTAGCACAGAGAGTCATAGTAGAGGCAGGGTAAGAATTTAGAAACAAGAACATCAAAGACGATTTAGAAAAAATAGAATTATGAGGAGCGTTTGGAATAAATAGGTGCTGTAAAAGATAGGGAAGTATAATTAATATTATTAACAGGAAAACTTACTGGGGCCAGCAGAGGAGCCCTCGGCGGATCTATCCTGGCCTTCCTGTTGTTCCTGCTCTGCCGGCGCCGCTACCTCCTCGTCTGTCCTCTTGCCCCTGGGGGAAGCTGATGTACAACATGTAAGAAAGACACAAACATGGATGATTGTTGTCAACCAAATCAAACATTTCAACAAAACAATAACAAATTATTTCGGAGAAATAGACAACAATTGCACTAAATTTATTGACCTATCTGATGCGGTCTACTAGGATATTAGTATTGCTGGATTCACGGACCGTCTACTTGGAAAGTTATGTAACTCACTAAACCAACTACAAATAGGTTCTACTAGGACTGGCAGGCAGCACTCCGCAGCACGCAAAGTGACAGACACAGTCCGTCATGATTGCAGAACACTAAAAAGTTTCCTACTAAATAACAAGTCATAATATACTCAAATTATCAATCCACCATCACTATCTCTTCTTAGTGGCAGGAGTACAAAGGAAGGACTGGACTTGAGTCTCTAGTGTCTAGCATTACGCACTTCTGTAGAGTACACTCATACATAATCACCGAGGCCAAATGAGCACAAAATTGAAAACAAGTAAGCATAGTAGCACTGACAGTGAGCAGGCGAGCACCTGCAATCACAGAAGCTTTTCAAACATAATTTACATGCAATGTAATCGGCAGCATTCTTGCTCTTCGTAAAAAAAAATATTTGCAATATCATAATAGCACAGAGCAGGAGAAAACAAAGTAGTGATTAAATAGCTACTACTACTCACCAAGCCCAGGGATCTCCACGCCAAGCAGGTCGAGCAGGTCGTGTTCCCGGTTCAGGATGTCGGACCACCGGAGCGTCGCCTGGTTGTAGGTGCGCCAGACCCCAGACTCCCGATACATGGCCCGGCACACCTTCCCCCATAACTGGCGATGCTCCCGTAGCCCATTCCCGGTACCGGGCCTGCCGCATCCCGCGACGGTCTTGGGGAGGTGGCGCTGGACGAAGAAAACCAGTGCGGCCACCTCCACCGTGCTAAAGATCTCCCGGGCAATTACTTCCTCCCCCCTTAAGCGCCCACAAGGAAGCTTGCTACGGGGTGCGGGACCCTTCTTAGACTTGCCAGCTCCCTTTGCCATGGTCCAGGGTGAAAGAAGAAAAGAAAAGGGGAATAAAAGTAAATAAAAGAAAAAAGAGAGCTAAACAAAAAAAGTAGTTATTAAAGTAACAAAAAGTTGAAAAAATCACAAAATATAGATGTAGAAAAATAGAGGGATAGATAATGAGTAAAAAAGATTTTAAAAAAGATCAAACACAGGATTGCAAAGATTAAAGCAGGATAGAAAAAGCATGCCCAAAACCATAGCAATGAATTAAAAACAAGATGGAGGCGCCTATTGCGACCACGTGGGTAAGTTTGCGCGATATTTTCCCCGCGAGCACGCAAAAATGGACGCGATCACGTAATTGCGCCCCGCACGTAGGAAATGCCCAACGCGAGCATGCAACTAGCGCCCGGAAACGGAAATACGCAACTCGAACACTGTACGACCACATGGGTAACTTCGCGGTAGCTGCGCTGAAAAAAAAACCCGCGAACACACAAAAATAAAAAATCCACAAATTCGCACAGATTCGCGCATTTTACGGACCGCAAGTACGTATTTGCACAGTTTGTGTACCGCAAATTCACAAATTTCGCCCATACTTATCTGGGACTTCCCGATTACGTCAGACCGTCATCAGGGTGGGTGGGTGCCATGACGGAGCGGTTCCGTCATGGGCACATGTCAACCGTGGCTCATGACAGAACCGCTCCATCATCAGCATCGAAGAGGTTAAATGATTTTGGGGGGAATTTTTAAAATTTGATAATGATCACAATTGCGTTGCAAATTCGCGAAACAAATGCAAACATTCAACGACCACAACCACATTTAAAAATTATAACTTAAAAGAAATCATTCTAACTATTACAATACACACATTACTAACTTAAAGAACATTTTAGTACACATATATTTGTAGTAACGTTTGTAAAAAGTGTACTTGAACCCTAATTCCTGTTTTCACAATGAGAGTCGCAATGACGTCGGTAACTGCAATGAGTGCGCCTTTTTTAACAAGGTGTATAACACATATATGCACACATTTTTAAGTATTTTAGACACTAGGGGTTTATTACTGCACTGTTTTAAGTCATATTTTTGTAGGTAGTTTGTATTAAAGCAATCATTAAAACCGATTTTCTATTTTCGCGGTGGCGCCAAGCGTTGCAATGATATTAGTAACCGCAATCTCCGCCAATACATTGTGAAATGATAAAACAAAAGCAGACATTCAATAGCCACCACCACATTCAAAACTCATCATTGCAAAACACATTGATATCTAAATGACTAAATAATAGCAGGTACAACTCCCTTAATATCTCTATAACATAGTGCATAACACTTTCAGTTTAATCTATAACTGCTACATCACTGTATCAGTAAGTCTCTTATTCATGGTATAACTGTTTCAGTGAATTGGTAACATAGTGCATCAGTCTATCAATGCTTTTGTAACAAACTGCATCTGTCTCGTTGCATCTATGAGTGGGTGCATCAGTGTCTCAATGTGACTGTGATTCCTTGCATGACTTTAAGCCAATCTCTGAGTAGGCACAAGAGTGCCTTTGAGCACTTGCAAGTAAGTATATACCTGTGTGACTGAATGTGTGAGTGGATGCATGAGTGTCTTAGTGGGTGCCTGAGTGGTTTAGTGAGGGGTTGCTTAAGTGTCTGAGTGGGTCTGTGACTAAGTACACGAGTCTGTCAGTGGGTCTATGACTGGGAGCATGAGGGTCTGAGTAGTTCTGTGAGTGGGTCCATGGGTCCATGGGTCTCTGAGCGGGACTACAATTGCATGTGTGAGTCTCTGAGTGTATGAGTGACTAGGTGCATATGTCTCTGATTAGGTCTGTGAGAGGGTGTGTGAGTGACTGTATGAGTGTGTGAGTATCTTAGTAGGTCTGGGAATTGGGTTATGATTGTCTGTGACTCTGTGAGTGGGTGTATAAATGTCTCAATGGGGTCAGAGTAAGTCCACCCTGACCTCTTATATTAGCTTTCACACTCATTTTCAGCCCTGGGAACCATTCCCAAATGATAAGACGGTGGCCACAACTTTCTGCTTAGGTTGCGTCCAGCCAATCAGAGCTTTCCCGTTGGCAGGCGCATCCCCGATTTATTGCAAAACCACTGTGAAATATCTGCGGACAGAGATATATTTATAATTTTCTGCTTGAATTTCTCAAAGACTAACAGACGGATTTCTATCAAATAACAAGAAGCACAATCTATAAAACAACATCTACCTTTCTGCCAAATTTGGTGTAATTCAGTCCAGTGGTTCGGGCTACAGGTTTGACAATGCATTTCTATGGGAATTAGCATTACAAACACACTCATTTTTTTTGCACCACTATTTCTCGGTCCCCACAGCACGGATATCCCTCCAAACGTTCCATAACACGCATAACCTACTTTGATACTTTTTGGGGGAAATGATGAAGATTGGTCAAACAACGCTAAAGTCATAGACAAGTCAAAAAAATTATATTCCTATGGAAACTAGGTCCTAAATAGAAAGGCCTAGTGCGACAGCCAGTATGTAATATATATATATTTATTTATATATATACCAGGAACCTCCAGTATGTGCTAGGGGGCTGCATTGCAGAGAGGTGTAAAAAGGGGCGTGCCTCATTACACCTCTCTGCAACACAGCCCCCTGGCACGTTTCCAGAGGGGGAACTAAATCCCATGAATACTGGGGGTCCCTGGGGGCCAACTAGCCCACCCGGAACCTCCAGTATGCACCAGGGTGCTGCATTGCAGAGAGGTGTAAAAAGGGGCATTGCCTCATTACACCTCTCTGCAACGCAGCCCCCTGGCGCCTTTCCAGAGGGGGAACTAAATCCCCTTGAATACTGGTGCTCCCTGAGGGCCAACTAGCCCACCAGGAACCTCCAAAATGCGCCAAGGGGCTGCGTTGCAGAGAGGTGTAAAAGGGGGCGTGGCCTCATTACACCTCTCTGCAACGCAGCCCCCTGGCACGTTTCCAGAGGGGGAACTAAATCCCCATGAATACTGGTAGTCCCTGGGGGCCAACCAGCCCACCAGGATCCTCCAGTATGCACCAGGGGGCTGCGTTGCAGAGAGGTGCCCCTTTTTACACCTGTCTGCAACGCAGCCCCCTGGCGCATACTGGAGGTTCCTGGTGGGCTACTTGGCCCCCAGGGACCCCCAGTACTCAAGGTGAATTACTTCCCCTTCTGCAAATGCGCCAGGGGGCGCGTTTGCAGAGTGGTGCAGGGAGGGGGCGTGGCCTCCTCCCACATACCGTTTTTTGGGGGTTTTTTATTTTTAAGAAGGGGGGCTGTGTAACTCTCCTTCTTTTTCTTATTTGTGGTCCCTGGGGACCCCATCCCCCAGGGCCTGACCCCCCAAAATTATTTATAAATTTTTTTAATGGGAAGGGGCCCCCCTCCCGTGGCTAATCCAGGCCCCATGGACCCAGTCCCCCGGGGCATGGCCACATTTTTAAAAACAAATTACTTAAGGCCCCCATTCCCGGGGCCGGCCTACATCCTTTTTAAAAAAAAAAAATGTTTATGATTTGGGGAGGGGGGCCCCGTGGCCCCCCTCCCGGGCCACTTCTTGCCCCGGGGACCACATCCCCCGGGGCCTGGCCCTATCCGTTGGGGACTGTGGGGGGTCCCCAAGCCCCCCACTGTCCCTGCCTACTACTTGCAACCTGTGGGAGTCGGCATTGCTTTTCTGCTTGGGGAGCAGCTAACATGCTGCTCCCTATGCAGAAAAGCCATCCTCTTTGCTTTTTTTTAAAGAGAGAGCAGGTTACCTGCTCTCTCTTTTAAAAACCAAAGCAGTTTGCTATGGTAGGGCGGGAGCCGCGAGGCTCCTGCACTACCATAGCAAACAGCAGTGTCCCACGGGTAGGCACCCCAGGACACTGCAAGAGCCGGCCCTGGGGAGTGGCGGTCCCCAGGGCCACCAGAAAGCTCCAAGAAAAAAGAACCTACAATAGGGTGTTCACTGGGGCAGCACCAATAATTCGGAACTCTTTCCCACCTGCCATCAGAAAAATCCCTTCTCTAGCACGTTTCAAGAAGAAGGCCAAAACCTTCCTCATGGGTAATCTCCTCGTCTAATGCCTGCCCTCAACCACCACACTGTGCCTGATGAATCTAAGACTATTGCTTCTTCCCCAGATCACCAACTCTCCCCACAGAGAATATGTGGGGCCTTTGTTTTTACTGACTTTATCTATGATTGCAATCATACATTTGTATCCCCCTTTTTCCCCTATGTTCTCAACAGCCCTGCCCCTCGCCAACCTTTTGTATTGTTTTGTATATTTCTGCACTTTCGACTTTGTTTGTTCACCTCTGTATATCACGTAAAGTACTCTGATACCCTCACGGGTCAAGTTTGTGCTCTATAAAACACTAAAATAAATAAATAAATAAAATACAATATATATCATTGAAAAAACCATAGGTTTCAGGCATGTTTTAGTTAGAAATTAGCATTTTAAAAACCTTACAAATTCACTGAAAAAACTACAGGTTTTCAGGGACGTTATAGTTAGTTGGACATTTCACTCTTACAAAACCATAGAAATTCGACCGTTATAGTTAATTAAGCCAACTATAACTCGCGCCCCCACAATGCACTGCTATTTCCGTCACATATTACATTATTCATGACATGGTCAGTGACATCACTGATGACATCACTGATGACATCTCAAATGAAATGTTTATTTAGACTGTATAATCATGTATACGATATTTCGCGGGTGCGTGATGGATGGGTGACGGGCGCATGCACCCTTCACGACTTCATGTCAGCACAAAAAAAAAAGAAGCTGAAATAAATATCATTGTGAAAGAAGGAGGATTCATCCTTCTGATATTTCCTTACTGTTTCCTGTTTCTCTTTATTATTATAGATTTTGTGTGTGTTTATTTATTTTTTCTTCAACTATGGCTTCCAGTCTTGCTTCAGTTGATCCTTTAGCCATTGAGGAGGAAGAAGAGATGGTGCAGCATAGCAAAAAAAAGAAAAAGTATAATCTGGGTCTTTTTCACCACACCTCAGGGTGAAAAAAAGGTTAATGCAAAAAAAGTTACATGCATAATTTGCAAGAAAGTGGTGTCAAGAGGGTCGGAGAAAAAAATATTCATGCGGTACCAGCAGCATGAAAAAACACCTGGAGACCATACACCGAGTTCACCTGGCAAGAAAGGAGAGGAGGAGAGAGTTAAATGCTACTTCCGAAGAAGACCCAAATGCTCCATCTAGTTCAGCACAGGTTCCATCTGCTCCAAGGCCCCACATTCTGCCTGCATTTTTAAATGCTGCAGTTAGTTGCATAAAGTGCAACACCAAACTGTGCATTGGAGAGCAGTGTGTCGATGTTATCTCTGCTGCTCTAAAAGCACATAAATGTAAAAAAATTGTATAATGTGCTTTTGTTTTTGCTGGAGAGATCATTTCCTGATCTTCGTTTTTGTCTGTTGTTTTAAAAATAAAAGACACCCCAGAAAAGGTTAAAAAAATAAAAAGAAAATTAATTGTTCTGAAAAAAATGCTTCTTACGGAACCACATCTACTGTTTAAAAAAGAGAAATTACTTAAGTGATTGTATGAGAGTATGGACACTGTGTGGGTGATTGGAGATTTGCAAGTCTACTATATGGTTATTTTATGAATGTTTGCGTAGTGGTAACGTGATGGTTAGTGCCTGGGTCATTGAATGAGTACATAGGTAGTGACAGGATGATTAAAGTACTGCAAGGAGAGTGCATGGTACATTTATAAGAGCGTGGGTATTAGTGGAGTGATTGGATAAGTATATGGTACTGGCTGCGTGATTGGAGGAGTAAATCAGTAGTGTGTAAGTGGTTAGGGGACTGCATGGGTAGTGCTCAGAGAATTGTAGCAGTGCATATTTTAGTGCCTGGGACATTGCATGAGTATATGGGTAGAAACTGGATAATTAGAGTGCTGCAAGGAGAGTGCATGGTGAACATATAAGTGCCTGGGTAGTAGTAGAGTGATTGGATTAGTACATGGTATTGGCTATCTGATTGAAGGAGTGCACAGAGAGTGGGAAGGTGATTTGTGGAGGGCATGGGTACTACCCGGGGAATAAATCACCGGCGGCGGTCCCACGACGTGGGAGACAGCAACTGAGGAGACTGCACTTTCGCCCGTGTCCCTGGGCATCAAAGGCACAGAGCACTTTACTCCCGACCCCCGGAGGGGCTTTAAATCACCGGCGGCGGTCTCACGACACGGGAGACCGCAACTGAGGAGACTGCATTTTCGCCCATGTCCCTGGGCATCAAAGGAACAGAGCACTTTACTCCTAATCCCCGGAGGGGCTTTAAATCACTGGTGACGGTTCTGCAACAAGGGACGTGCGCCATTCGACCCGGGAGAAGACCGGGCCAAGACGGGCCTGTCTTAGCCCGCTATAGACCGAGAGAGGCCGGGCTGGCCCACAACTCTGTCATCTGCCACATTTTAGAGACCTACACCTACCCTGAGTTTGCCCTAATGGAGTTTAGAATAGTAGAAGGCCAAGAGGTGGAAAGAGCCAGCGGGTGAGAGGCTCGCCGAGAGGATGAAAGAGGGGAACAGAATGGAATAAAGCTAACGCAGGAGCATTCGAAGCGGCGCGCCTGACCTTAAAATGGCGGCCGTTCGAGACATTTAACCCTCGCATAACAAAGGAAGTAAACAACCTGGAGACTAGAAAGTGAAAAAGGACAAAGTAACACAGAGAAAGGAGCCTACAACAAAGATAATATGAGGCGAGAAAGTGAAAATGGACCAATTGAATAAGTAGAAACAGAAAAAGTCCCCTGACTAGAGCAAGTACAAAAACGGCGGACATCTTGGAATATCCAGTTTTTAACAGATTTGCTTCAATAAAGGGCTTACTATAATTAGTCTTACCAGATACCACAAATACATGGCCCAAGAACGCCTTTGGAAGCGAAATTAGCATCACGGACATACTGAAATAAAAGGTGTGTAGGGTGTTCCAGCAGGGAACTACGCAATACAAAATAGTCAAAAGGCTTCTGGGGGAACTACGCAATACAAAATAGTCGAAAGGCTTCTGGAGACCTTCAACGTGAAAACGAAGCGGAAATGGAGGGAAGATACCGAGGGTCGTCCGGGTCTCATGCAAAGAATATAGAATATCCTTCCACTCTATCCAAAAATGCTGCCAAAAAATTCAAACATACTACACTGAGAAAAAATCCGGACACTCTGTTCGCAGACCCATATTTTGATAGAGTTAAAGGTATCATGATGAATGACCTGATATTCTACACTGACAAAACCGCTAAATGGCGTGAGATCTTTACAAAAATGCTGTTCACAAAAATGGTAAAAAATATACCACATGGCACAAAAATAACGACCTCAATAACTAAAAGAGGTAATACAGAAGTATGCATTACTATATACAAAACGGGAATAGTGCTGATACAAGCAACTAACAAAGAACTCGAGAAATTTGAGATAACTTTCCAAACTTTAAAGGAATCCATAGTAGGATCTAATCACCAACATAATATAGTAAGACCAAATCACCAACAAAACATGACCCCACCAGATATCACACCCAACAACAACTACCCTGTCACTAGAGATGTCAATTTAACTGACAATCAAATCTCTAACGCCGGAGATTTATCTATTACGGCGATGGCAACACCGGAGAATGAGACTGAAAAGATAACGGTGTATAATATCATTGTAAATGAAGAGAAGAACCAGACCGTAAGGGAAGAACCATTGCCGCCATCACACGTGGCCACTCCAACGGAAGAGGGTAGCTCAGATCAGAGTGAGCTCCCTTATGATGAGAACTACGAAAGGAACATAGTAGAGGCTATACACCTTCCCCAACCTCCTTCGAATACGAGACTAGAGGTCCACGGATCCTTACCCACAAAAACACCCCCTACACCTAACAATATAGGAAACAATGATGACACCCTCAACAGAATCAGGAATCACAACCAAAGTAAGGATACAACGACAAGTTATGTGGCAATGAGAACAGTCTATTCTCAGAGGAGAGCAAATCGCAGAACGCAGACTGCCAGATCTATCTCACTTAAGAAATTACCCAGAACACAGAAAGAAACCAAGGAGCTAAAGAAACTAATAAGCAACATGGCACAAGACTCGAGGAAAGTTTCACAGACAATTGGGAAAATCTGGGAGATGACGATAAACACGAATTCCAAGATCACACACATCCAGAATCTAATACTCCGACCCAACCGACCAAACAGGACCAACCCCATTCCAAACGAAGAAGCTCATGCCCTACTTCGATCCTATGAACAACAGGCTTCGAGAAAGGAAGAGATTATCGAAACTGTACCTATCGAAATTGTACCTATTGACCCTAATAGAACGTCCCGAAAGAATGATAGGAAAGCAATCCACCACAACCTACAACATATCCAGGTAAATACAACCGAAATAGAAAATGGAAACAGCGTCAACTCACAGAAAACACTGAACTGCCTACTACTTAACTGTCGCTCGGCAAATAAACATGCATCAGACATAGCCGCCTTAATCCTCAACAAAGAAATCGACCTGGCCATCCTCACGGAAACATGGCTCAAAGAATCATCCTCTCCTACCTTGGATCTTCTAGTACCACCACAATACAACATTGTCAGGTTGGACAGACCCAGGAAAGTGGGAGGAGGTATAGCGTGCATCCATCGCTCAGAGATAGAGGTCAACCAATTCCAATCTGACCATATAGAATCCTGTGAATACCTTGGCCTTAACATTAGATCACCAAATAATCAAAATTACAACCTACATGCGTTTTACCACCCACCGGGAGATAACGCAAAGTTCACAGAGCATCTTATGGAGATCATAACGGCTAACTCCAACCCAGATGCCAACAACATATTCCTAGGTGACTTTAACCTCCACTGGGACGACGGCAATGATAATATGGTCAATTCGATCAAAGATTTCCTCAAGGAGCTAAACCTCTCGCAAATATGCACCCAGCCCACTCACTCACAAGGAGCGACTTTAGACTGGATAATTTCTAGAAACAAAGAAATCTCAATCACCGCTATAGACCCGTGTGATTGGTCTGATCATCACGCCATAACATTCGTGATACCTACAATGAAAAAGGGCAGGAACACACAACCTCGCAAGGTCAAAAAACTGATACGAGATACAAAAGAAGCTAATATTGTACGATTGGTGGAAAGATGTGAGAAAGACCTGAAGCCTCGCAACAACGAGCAGAATGTAAAGGAGCTGACTGATCATTACATAACCTCAATCGGTAATATAGTCAATGACACCTTGCCTCAAAAACTGAAAAGTGTCTCGGAAAAGCCCAAAAATCCTTGGTTTAATGAGGCTTTGAACGAGGACAGGCGAAAACTGAGAATGGCAGAAAGGAAATGGAGACAACATCCCTCCTCCCCCGAACTGAAGGCCCTCAGAAAAACAAGAAAACAATATAATCTAAAGATAACCAGCGCCAAAAAAGAATTTATAAGGGCTGAACTGGACAATGCCATAAACAGACCTCGAAAACTCTTCGAGATCCTAAAACAACAGTCAAACAAATTAACTAAAACGGCCCAAGAGAACCCAAAAAATCCCATAAGTTGTGAGAAATTCTCCTCATTTTTCAAGGATAAAACTAAACTGCTAGAAGTTGAGCTCACAAATGCAGCGGCTAACCTCACGACCCATCCCGCTACTAAAAATAAGGCGAACGCTACAACGGAAGATCTCCCAACAAAAAATAAGGCAAGTTGGGATACATTCGAACTATACAACCATGAAAAGATCGCCAAAACTCTAGCGGAACTTAGACCCAACAACCACTACCAAGACCCACTACCGGCAAAATGTGTAAGAGAAATCAGCCACACTCTAGTTCCGATCTGGACTGAGATAATAAATGCCTCACTATCACAAGGGACCCTCCCTGACTGCCTAAAAACGGGGCAGGTAGTTCCCATCATCAAAAAACCGACAGCGGATGCAACTGACCCAAACAATTATCGACCAGTGACCAACATCCCTTTACTGGCCAAACTTATTGAGAAATGCGTGCAAGGCCAACTGAGTCAACACATCGCTAAGTTCTCACTATTAGATGACTGCCAATCAGGTTTCAGAACAGGACACAGTACTGAAACTGAGATATTACATATTGTTGATGACGCCTTACAAGCCCTTGACCAAAATCATGCATGCCTACTGATTCTACTAGACCTGTCATCAGCATTTGACACGGTAAATCATGAGATACTGATGACCAGACTACATGACAGGATGGGTTTATCTGGAAATGTTCTGAAGTGGTTTAACTCCTTCCTGCAGAACAGGACTCAGCTATTCCTGGTCAACCAAGCAATCTCCTCCCCATGCCCTAACACAATAGGGGTCCCTCAAGGTTCAACGCTATCCCCAGATCTATTCAACTTATATGTAGAACCTCTCACAGAGATTCTTCGGAACTCACAGATCTCCTACCACATGTACGCAGACGACACGCAAATATATATGAAGATTGCCTGCAGTGATGACATTGACCTCATGAATGAAACGTTAAAAAAGCGTTGCATTGGCTAACAGCCAATCATTTGAAACTTAATGCCAACAAAACAGAATTCCTGTTAATCTCACCGACAAGGAGTCAACCAGAGGTAAAGGAATGGGCTAAACTGGTGACTGCGCTTAACTGCACTCCGACCCTTGTTAATTCAGCCAAATCTCTAGGAATTACACTAGACGAGAACCTAGACATGAAAGAACACATCAATGCAATGGCCAAGAGCGCCCGTTTTCATTTGAACTATCTAAGAAAGCTAAAACCCTTTATCTCAGAAGCAGATCTAAAACTTGCTATCCAATCGCTAGTTATCTCGAGGATCGAATATGGCTGCACTACGCTAGCTGGCCTACCAAAAACATCCACTGCACCACTAAAAGCCTGTCTCAACGCAGCGGCAAGACTTATCACGGGAACGAGGAAATTCGATCACATATCTCCCCACCTGAAGGCACTAAACTGGTTACCCTATGATGCTAGAATTAAAATGAAGATGGCCTGTATCACACACAAAGCGGTCCACTACAACACGCCGAGATATCTAGCCAAGAAAATCAAACTGTCGGGAGGTAACAGATCAACGAGAAGCGCTAAAGAGTTGCTACTACGGCCGGCCTTCTTCCGGAAAAAAAAGACCTATGACCGAGCTTTTTCGGGAGCCGCCCCCAGAGTCTGGAATTCACTCCCTCCTTACATCAGGAAGATTCAAAATATTGCAGCATTTAAAAGGGAACTGAAAAGCCATATGATGAGTAAATACCCTACATAGAGATGACCACAGACCAGTGGCATAAACATTTTACGCCAAAGAGGACGGGAGTCATCATAAACAATTGGAAGACCAATAAGACAAATGACTATCCACTCAAGCTATGACTATCCACTCAAGCCTCGGCTTTACACCCTATCGCTACCTCATATTTAGGTGTTATTTGCACTATGTCTAACACCAAAGATACTACCCCTACCTTATCATGTTAATATTTATGATCGTTACAACTAGCCATACCTATTCTACTCTTTGCTAATTACTCTGACATTGCTCTGATAATAATTTACAATCCTACCTCATCGAACTTGACTGTATGACTATGACACAACCTAAACCATATGCACCACTTATCGCTAAGTGATCAGGCGTTAGGAATATATTTATCTAATCACCCCAGACAGTATATTGCCTCCTACCTTCCATATTTGTTTTTGCTGTTTTAATTGCTACTATAATGTCAATTTATTAACCTTCTATGTCAGTTTGTAATCACCCTAGATAGTATTTCGCCGTCTACCTCCATATATGTTTTGCTGCTATAATTGCTTCTATAATGCCAATCTGTAATCTCATATGTTAAGCGCTCTGATACCCACGGGTCTTGTCCGTGCTATATAAAACACTATAAATAAATAAATAAATAAATAAATAAATAAGAGGAGCAAATGAAAAGTGTATAAGTTGTTAGAGGACTGCATGGGTAGTACACAGATGATTGTAGCACTGCATATGTTAGTACCTGGGTCATTGTATGAGGACATGGGTAGTAACTGGATGATTAGAGTGCTACAAGGAGAGTGCAGGGTGAATTTATTAGTGCTTGGGTTTTGGCATAGTGATTGGATTAGTACATGGAACTGGCTGGCTGATTGGAAGAGTGCACAGAGTGTGAGGAGGTGATTCGTGGAGTGCATGGGTACTACCTGGGGAATTAAAGGAGCAAATTGAAAGTGAGTAAGTGGTTAGATGACTGCATGGGTAGTGCACAGAGAATTGTAGCACTGCATGTGTTAGTGCCTTGTTCATTGCATGAGGACATGGAAACTGACTGGATGATTAGAGTACTGCAATGAGAGAGCATGGTGTTTTTATAAGTGCTTTCGTTTTGGTGGAGTGATTAGATAAGAACATGCTGCTGGCTGTG
Organism: Lissotriton helveticus; assembly: GCF_964261635.1. Taxonomy (NCBI): domain Eukaryota; kingdom Metazoa; phylum Chordata; class Amphibia; order Caudata; family Salamandridae; genus Lissotriton; species Lissotriton helveticus. Next base: position 1,213,897,785 of record NC_136057.1, on the reverse strand, counting down.
TGATTGAAGGAGTGCATGGGTAGTTACAGGGCAATGGTGCCACTGCATGGGTAGTGCTCATGTGATTGTAGCAGTGCATGAGTTAGTGCCTGGGACATTGCATGATTACATGGGTAGTGACTGAATGATTAGAGTCCTGCAAGGAGAGTGCATGATGAATATATAAGTGCTCGGGTACTGGAAGAGTGATTGGATAAGTACATGGTACTGGCTGGGTGATTGGAGAAGTACACAAAGAGTGACAGGGTTATTTCTGGACTGCATAGTTACTACATGGGTAATTGAAGGTGTGAATGAGCAGTGTCTAGGTGGTTAGAGGACTGTATGGGTAGTGCAGAGGTAAATGCAGTAGTGCATGGGTAGTGTTTGGGTTACTTATTCTTACCTTTTTGATAGTAGATATAAATATAATTGAAACAATTTTTTCATTTCTTTTTTATAATCTAAATTTTAAAAAGTTTCAAAATGTAGGATTTTGGCCTGTACAAGAAGAAAAGATATAGTTATAACATATACTATTATAGTTTAAAGTACACAACATAATTGTACAATTGCATAACATATTCAGTTTTCCTTTTTGCTGTTTTCAGTTTCTATTGAATCCCACCATATACAGTGATTTCAATGTGGATCATCATTTAACAGCGGGCAAAAAATACAATCAATAAGATTGTGAAAAAAACAAATCTGGGTTCAAAATATTTACAACCAACTCAACTATCCATTCACATTTCCTAAAATAAACATCCTCAATAACATTACATATAATACAGAGATGAAATATATGAAATGATTCTTATTAAAACAAATTTCTAAATATAATATCAAAGAACAGAAACGATAATTGAATCAGCAATTCTTGATATCTTCCCTATAGTCTAAATAATGTTCTTGAAATCATTTGCAGTGAAAATACCAAAAATAAACTTCTTAATTCATATTAGCATCTTCTCAATAGGCCGTATGATGTTTCTGAAATCCTTTGTATTGAATATATCCAAAATACTCTCATTAATTCATATTGACATCTTCCCAATAGGCCGAATGATGTTCTCAGAACTTTGGCATCAGGAATATTAGGTATGAATTTGGTATTTCATTAGGCAACTGATATTTGAAAACCAAAGGGGGATCGTTACAATGTGTCCATCCTTTATTGCACTTTAAATACACAGTGTAGTGTCCAGATGTTGTAGAAGTTCCATCGTGGAAAATAATTGCTGCTGATTTGAAAGTTCTTTCTGAAATTGATAGTTGACTTGCCACAAAATTATTGATTAAAGTTTCCAATTTTCTTCCATCTATTCTACAACGTTGTATCACTAAAATGATAAATTTTCCAAATCTTTCTATAAATAATGTTGATAACTTTTCTGATTTGCAATGACTACACTCCATATTTTGATTAGATGATTTAACTAATTTGTTAAAAGACACTGTTTTACAATCTGGTATTGTCAAATATATGAATCTTTCAGTGTCTATGTAAGTGGTAGAAGTAAACGTATAATCTTTAAATTCATGTTCGCATCTGTAACGAAGTCCCAACAGATTTTCAATTTGTATTCCATCATCTTCCAATACTGTAAGCATAAACAGAAGAAATTCCTGAGCATCTTGCTGGAAACAAAGACACTTTCGGGGCAAGATGGCGGCTGCGTGAGCTTTGCGGGTAGCTGTCTCCCTGCCACGGCCACAGAATGACTGCTTAATACTGCCTAATACTGCCAAATTCACTTTCTGGACTTCAAAGAAATAAAAATATAACTTACCCAGCTTAAAAACTCAACTGATGCGGATCCGGCTTGTCGTGTATTTCTATAGGTTCTGAATCAGTCCCCCTATTCCTGACCCTATTCTGGTTAAACTAACTATCAAGTTAACTAACAGTCAGCCCATGAGGCAAGAAAACCCCCATGATGCAGATACCGTTATCTGACGCAGTCACACTACGGCACAGGAACGTGTTATCTGATTAGGTCATAACGCTTGAGATCTAATTAGACAAGCGACATTCCTCCAGCCCCTGATACGGCATACGACGTTCTCATAACAAATCAAACCTATGACAACCTGGACAATCCGTGCGGCCATTGTTTTGATTTCACAGAGAACTTTAGTAAAGAATGTGCTAACGAGCAAGTCGTATGACATCTTTATTGACGTATCTATGTCCATCCTTACGTCAATCTCGGCACCTTTAAGGTATAAATATTGCCGACCTTGCCCTATGCAAACACACGCGTGGTGACAAGACGGAGCAGCCATACTTGCCGAAGCCGAGAGCAGAAGCAGACCCCGCTGGCAGCAGCCCCACCTTCCTGACGCGCTGAGAGACGTGCTGCTATCTCAAGCCGAGAGACCCAGCACCGGCGCTTCTGGGCAGCCCTCGCAGGCAGCCTGGAATATCGAGAGCAGAGAAAGAGATACCATTCCTCATTCATCCTAACTTCCAGGTACAGAACTGAATAACCCCTCACAGAGAATTCCTTAGTTATTCACTTGGCAAAAACAAACTTAACTTAAACTGTAACTTTCTATTCCCGCCCACGCATTAGACTTAGGTCAGGTACACGGGGTAGGCGTATTTAGAAACACCAGTTGAGTACGTTTAGTCAAATGTATATGTGTATGTAAATATATTTTAATCATTTTAAACATCATATGGCTCAGAAACCATATCAATGTTTTTACAGTATTATTTTATACTATTGCTTTTAATGTATGCACTTTACTTAACTATAAGTATTGCAATAATATCGATCCATTTCTCTTGTACGAGAAAAGAGACTGATCAATAAATAACACCTTTTTATTGAACACGCCCGTCTCTTCCTTTTCTCTACATTCTGATGAGACTAAGAATGCACGTACTGACTGAGTAAAATAATTGCCTTGTGCTCACACGACTCTCGAGATTGACTCTTGATTAGGGGAGAGCAAAGTTGTCATGTTCTATGGTTGTCAGAAACTAAATCCCTTCTTGTCTAATCAGGGGAGTTAATTCCTTCCTTGAACATTCGAGAAAGTTTCTAGCGAACTCTGAGCTTAGCTGGCAAACCCAAAAATTAAGTCTAGTATCGACAGTAGTAGACCTAGTTAACGTCTGGCCTAGGCCTTTACTGCTGTAGGTACTATTTCAATGCGCAGAGCCTATTGGGAAAATAGGAGCTACACTACATGGCGCCCAACGTGTTTGGAAAGCGCGATAAAACTAACGTAAGACATTTAGAGTAACTCAGTCGTGCTTTCTCACTCAGACCCCTTTTTCCATTATACTCCATAGACGTCTGGAGTGGGTGAAAGGTTATATCCTCCAAAACCTCGCAGGAGGGAACTCCTATGTATGGTTCTTGGTATAGTCAACGTTGAAGGATACACCGTTCCAAAATATTTTGCATCTAATCTTTGTTTCCATAAAGAAACCTGATCTGCAAACAAACATAATACCATCCTGTCGGTAAAATGGCAGAGAGTGATGATGAAAGAGAGGCAGTTAGATTAGCAACTGAACTCGCAGATGCTGATGCTACCATGCAAGCAGCAGACGCGGATATAATACTCATTCCGGTCATCAAAAGGAGATCTATAACCTTAAAACTTATAGAAAATGGACTGACACCTAGAGGTGGCACAGTCATATTCGTAATTGAGGCACACGAATATCGGCAGACAGAGGTATACTATTCATGGATACATTTTCCAGCAGCAAATGCTGTAACAAAGTACTTCCACTATTACAAAGTAGAGGAACCTCCTGAAACATACACTCCTTTCGAGGAGGTGGAAGTACCACTCAAATTCCAAGAGCATTTGCTCTTATTTGATGGCGCCCTAAAACATAATAATCACATTACAAGGCTCGGTCCTTTAGGAAGACCAGGAGCAACGTGGCCGGTCTTAGCCGGATACACACCACATCCAGACATCGAAAGAATGCCTGCAGCAGAGCTATTAATACAGCTAAAACAACTACTAAAAATTCATAGACAATTAGTTCAGTATGTAATGCGGACTTCAACAATTCAGCCAGCGATTAAACTTCCACAGCTGACCCCTCACCAGGGGAACACAAATAAAATTACACCACAGAACATCCAATCCTGCCTAGGTAAAGTTCCAGCTAAACGGGAACAAATACCATTCTGGTTGGCACAGAAAATCACCCAAATAGAGGCGGTGTTTCCTGACACCACCCCGCTGGAAAAACACAGGATTCTGACTATATGTCTCCCAATGGGAATCGCACCACACATTGAGGACTGTGACACTTGGGGTACAGTCTTTGCTTCCATCTACACAAAAACGCACGGTGTTCCATCCATTTCGGTAATACCAGATGTGCTAAAACAAATTCAAGATGAATACGGTCCAGAACCTGCTTTAACTCTTGGTATGAAATTACTAAAAGACTTCAAGCAGGTCTCGGCTATATTATTAGCCAACATAAAAGGTGAAGCAGCAAACGTGGCGATCCGCCAGAGGTTAAAAGAGACAGATATAGCAGACCAACCAGCTGAAATTGCCAGAATCATAGAAAAATCCTATGAAGAACTAGGCAGAGATAGTCTAGGTGGAATACCAGTAAAACCGCAACTGACTACAAGTCCAGAAAAAATATTTTTTAATAATAATAATTCACCAAAAAAGAACTGGGATGGAAACAAACAATCCAATCCTAAAGAAAAGAAATTCCAGTCCCGAGGAAGGTCTCCTAGGCGAAGAGAGAAATCTCCAAACCAAAGACAAAGGTCACCGCAGAGTGACCCCTCTGGGAATAGATATAACCTTAGAAATAGGGATAATATTAAAAAACCTGATAGATATCAAGACATTGATACACGTCCCTCTCAATCTTTTCAGACTTCCTCGCAGAAATCGGAAAGAAGAGGACGATCAGAAGAGCACGCCAAGTCCAAAGACAAGGAACCTGCTCAGCTAAAAAAGAAATTACAATTTCCAAAAAAGAAGGTAGCCAGTATCAATGTAGTTAACAATGCCGAGAATACTGAGGACACAACTGAAAAACGGAGAATGGGCTCAGACAATGCTAGACAGCGCAGCAGAGGTGAGCATAGCTCGCAAAGTCCTTATGAATCATCTGGAGACAGTGGACACGAATGAATACCTTCAAGTGGAAACTGCAGACACCAGAGTTAGCAAGCCCCACAAGATATACGAGATAACATTACGTATAGAGGGAGATAAGACTAGGAAAATAAGGGGACTATTTTGGGATAACCTCTCCAAAGGCTATGACATCCTTCTAGCTGAAAAAGACTGGCCACCAGAGTTCGTCAGGGAGTGCCCTCATGGCGAAGAAGTAATTATGCCTGCCTTCTCGAATCAAATACAGATTCATAAAAAATACACACTTGCTAGAAAGTGGGCAGTGGCCTTAGCACCTGCTTTATATAAAAATCATGTAGGATGGGATGAGGATTCTCCTCCTCACAAAATCCAGTTAAAATCACAACCAACTGCACAAAGGCAGTACCCAATTAAGCAAGAAGCTAAAAAACAAGTAAATGAAATACTAGATCAGCTAGAATACCAGGGGGTGATTGAAACTTGCACCTCACAAATGAACAATCCTTTGTTTCCGGTCTCCAAACCAGACAATTCGTACCGTCTAGTTTTGGATTACCGACACCTTAACACATGTTGCAAAACCTTTGCAGTGCAAAACTCACACAGTGCTGCACTAATGAATAACATAGTGCGCAAAAAATACAAAACAACCTTGGACATCTCCAATGGATTCTTTTGTCAAAACATAGCACCAGAGAGCAGATATTTAACTGCATTCTCAGTAAATGGCACTCAAAAACAATTCTGTCGGTTAGCCCAGGGGTACAAGAACAGCCCAGGGGTATTCTCAGCGAGAGTAACAGAATTACTACAACTATATGATGATGAAGCATTATCTTATGTTGATGACATTTACCTAACAGATGATGACTTGGAGACTCACTTGAAAAGAGTGAACACCATAATACTTGGGTTCGCTGCAGAGGGTTACAAATTCAACTTCAAAAAGTCCAGAATTGCCCATCTGACGGTCCTATTCTTAGGATATGAGTTATCAAGTGAAGGTAAAAGCCTGGCAGACAATTTCCTAGAGAAATGTGCCGTAATCCAAGCTCCTAAAACACTAAAAAACCTACAGTCAATTCTAGGCTTCCTAAATTTCGGAAGAACATACATTGCAAATTACGCAGAAAGGGTCAAACCCCTTTATGATCTAATTAAACCAGACTTTAAAAGATCCAGTTGGACTCAAACACACACAGAAATTTTGAGATCCTTACAAACAGACATGCTAATTAAAACAAAATTAGAAACACGTGATAACACACGCAATCTTGTGATCCGAGTCATCCCAGGGAGATGCGGATTCACATACCTGACTTCTAATGAAGGAGAAAAGGTACCAATTGCATTCAAATCACACTTGTACACTAAGGCTGAAATGAAATTTAGCCCAACGGAAAAAATTCTTACAGCGACACAGACAGCTATAGCAAAAGAACGAGCCCTGGCACAAGGTAAACGAATAATAATCGTGACACCGATACCAGCCCTAGAGGCGGTAACAAAGGCAAGTATTCCAAATGCTAAAGCACTCCATCCGAGATGGATACAATGGGCTAACTCTCTTGCTGCAACAGACGTGGTGTACGAATTTGATCCTTACTTAAAACACAAGAATTTCTCCAATATGAATTTGAATGTCCTCCGCCGACCGAAATTCTGCCTCTAGACCAATACGGCTGTATAATATATACAGACGGATCAGCACAACCCGCAGTAGGGGGTAAACAAGCTTACAGTGCTGCGTGCGCGATTGTTAAAGGTCGTTGGCACGAAGGGAAATTTAAACCAACCCTCACTAAAACCCAATCTCTAGGAGATTGCACAGCTCAGCGAGCTGAACTACTAGCATTCAAGATGGCGCTTGAAAATACCGATCGAGAATTCCCCACACTCATAGTGTGCGATTCGTATTATTGCGTTCAATCTTATAATGAATACTTGCAGATCTGGCTTCAAAACGGTTTCAAGGATGCGAAAGGTGGCACAATCAAGCATAAAATGCTATGGGAACAAGTAGCTCTTTTACAAAAAGAACTACCAAAGACTCACGTGATACATACACTGAGTCATCAACGTGATGGCGTTCACGTTGCAGGGAATTCATTGGCTGATGAGGCCGCGAAGGCAGCTGTGCAAACGGCTTCCGTAGCTGCCGTCACCCGGTCAAAAACAAAAATAGACAGCGAAATATTACAAGCTGTCAGCGCTTCAGAAAAGGATTCGATAGAACCACTCCCTAAAGGCTTTCCAGTAAAATACTCATACATAACTGATGAAAACAATGTTCCTTTTGCTCAAATCCCTGGAGTGGGGGATAGGGCAATTCCAAACATGGAACATAGATTAGGACTAATAATAGCGGCACACGAAGGGCTTGCTTCTACCCATGCTGGCGTCTCAGACACTGTATCATTATTAAAACAGAGATACTGGTGGCCACAAATGAGAAGACAAACAAGGAACTATGTTCTAGCATGTGAAATATGTCAAAAAATGAAAGTATCAACTGTGAGACGTCCAGCACAGACGCCCCTTCTAATCTCGGATAAACCATTAGCCTGTGTTTATCTAGACCACTGCGGTCCCTTACAAAGGGATGGTAACTATAAATATATCTTGGTCGCAATGGACTCATGCACGAGATTCATATGGATGTGGCCCCAGCGAACGGCTGACGCCAGAACTGTTATAAAAGATTTGCGGGTCTTCATCGGCACATACGCAATTGGCATTCTGCATTTGGACAATGGTCCTGCTTTTAGCTCTCGGGCTTATAAGGAGGCCATGGTCAGCATGGGCGTGCAATTGCGGTACTCTTGTCCATTTCACCCTGAGGGGAACGGAATTGTTGAAAGAAAAAACCGTGACATAAAGCAATCTACAACGGCAAAGGTATTAGGTTCGGGAGCTGGGTGGGTCAAACATCTAATAAGTGTCCAACGTAGTCTAAATAACTTGCCAAGAAATTCTCTGAAGGGATTCAGTCCGTACGAATTATTATTCGGAACTAGGATGTTGATCTCTGACCTTGATAGTCAGACTTCAGTGGTAATAGAAAAAACCTTTGATGTCAAAGACCGTTTGGCTATTTTGCAGGACTTAAACAAAACAAGAAAAGACCTGAGCAACATACAGTTGAAACAACAGCCAACAACCACTGAAGAATCACCACCTGTCCCAGCAAGACCTGTCTGGATTCCAAAAGTCGGGGATCTAGTCAGGGAGAAGATCGCGGTAAAGAAGGAATTTGGGCCTTCTTACAGAAAAGCAGTTCCTGTCTTGTCTGTCAACGGGACAAGATCAGTTGTACTACCGCCACTTGCTGGAAAAAAGGAGAACCGAGTTGTATCCATCGACCTGGTAAAACCACAACATGTGGCCGATAACAAACAGTAGGCCAAGTGGACTCCCAATAAGTAGCAGAACACCAAGGTTTGCTACCAGTACAGAGGTCCTAACAAAAAGGCTCATCACATTCGAAACGCCTGCAGAAGAACAAGAAGGACTATGCAACAATGCAATAGAACTAAGACCTTTGAAAACCCAAATAAAGACATTTAGCAGAGACACACCAATCTATACTGAAGTACCAAGTGAAAATGCAAGGAACAAAAATCCTGAAGCAATTGGAACAATTGACAGAACTGCATCCGGGTACTTCATCAACTTCGATGATTCCTCTGACGGCTTCAGTGAATCAAAGACACAGCCATCATCAAAATCCTTTAAAGACAAAGCTAAGGAACTTTTGAAACATCTGAAAGAAACATATCTGGTTTCTCCATGGATTGAATTTTGGGTGGGTTTTGGTGCATTTATCCTCATACTTTGGCTCATCATGGTATTTACTTTGGGACGCTTCATTGAGGGAAAATATGCTAAAATGGACACAGCAAGTCAGAACATCAACTTGATCCTCAAACCACACACATCTTCACACGTCGAGAAAAGAGAACTTTCTTCAGAACTTTCTTCAGCCAACTTCACAGCCAATCCGATACCTGGTGGGGTAGCCTGGGACAACACTGACTATGAAATTTATGGTCCGGTCGAGATCCTGAAATATCCACACCAAATCAAGATCTCATTGAGTGATTTTGCAAAACCAAACTCGTTTGCTGATGATTGGGACTTCGAAAGTATCAACAACATGATGTCTGACTTAGTAATGTCTGCTAAATTTTACAAAACATGATTATTTGCAAGGTTCTACAAATTATGATAGTATGTATTGCTATAACCATTATGGTAACCATTTTTTGCATAAATCTGCACAACCTAGAAATGTTTTAAATTATAATCAATGGGAACATTGCGCTACACCTCCAAAAGGGAGCTCTAGAACCGTGTATGACAAATATTCATATTTTTCAGGTTTTAACATAAGTAATGCTGAAACATTTTATTTTAAATTGTCAAACAAGACAGGGATGAAAACCATGATAACCAACACAAAATTGATATATTCAGATTCATTCTTTGAAAAAATGAATACATTTGGATTTGATTATTGGGACAAAAATGTTGATTTAAAAAGTGTTTGGGGTACAAAAGAATGGCAAGTACAGGGTTTAGAAGCTTTGTTTAGAGCCTGCATGATCCCAGAACAAATGATATTTTTAAATGACACTGTTCAACAAACCACCTGTCTTGGCTTAGCCAAAATCAAAGATTTAATTAAACCGTCTATTCCAAAGCCAACAATGTTTAGCAATAACTCTGATACAGATGAAGAGATAGACGTAAACCATATATTAAACCAAAACAGAACACATCCTGATTGGAAACAATGGTTGATCTGGCCCACAGATACAAATAACTGTCAAGATAGATTCCTGAATAAAACACAGGGTTTCAAAATGACCAGGCCAGACCCTAGATATCCCCAAAGACATCACCCAGGGATAATAACAACCTACAGTGTGGGCAAATTATGCCTTCAATGGCTACAGACTTCCACACTGCCTGAAATTAAGCAACACCTAACTTTACTTACTGATGGTGCTGACTTGCGTGATTTCATACTGGGACCACGTAAACAGCGTCAAAAGCGTTTCATAGCAGCCTCTGTATATGCAGCATACAATGAGGCCTGGAAGGTTACTCAAATTGAGACAGCAGAAAGAATACGGGAAATTGACCGTATTAATTTGGAAAAATCACTTTCTGTAGTGGACAATGGGTTAATGACTCTGTCCTCCAGAATTTTTTCATTGGACAGCATTGTGTCTTCAGCAATCGATATATTATCGCAAGACTTACTGTTATTACAACATGGTCAGTCACAATTGCGTTCCATTGTACAGCTTGGCTGGACGTTACAAAATCTGCGTTCAGGCTATGTGCCTTGGCGTTTAATCAACACAACGTCACTATTCCAAATCTTTAACCTTACTGATAGACAAATCAGTATGGCACAAAAGGGTGCTGATTATACAATCTTGAGCATTGAAAAACTAGAAAGATTACCAATGACAATGTCAGAACGACCTGTCAGTGAATGGATAATCCACGGAATCATAAATATTCCAATCTCAACCTTCAGGTTTCAATACTGCCAAAAATATATACAGGCTGGCATGTACGAGAAATTGGGAAAGGGGTACCTTAAAACAACTTGGAACCTGCCCTATTCACATGCATGTGTCAGTAATAAAGGACAGAAAGTGTTTCTTAGTGGCAACAATTGTGCTATGTCACTAAGCGGCACGCTTCTGTGTAACGGAATTAGTTTGCATGGAGCCTGTGAAGGGAATTCATACAACCTTTCATGTCACCAGCAAGGCGCACCTGCAACTGAAATAGAACCATTCTTTCAAAGACTCTATAATGGGAGTTACATTCTTATTGTAGACCGCAGATGTTGCAGTCTTATGCCCGGGACTCCTTATCTAGTAACTACAACGGCGAAGGTCAAGTGCTGTGGACGTTCTTTATTCCCCAGCTCCTTTCCAGACAGGGAGGCAAGGGAATGGCCCAGTTTGAAAATTACTTCTATTCGAATAGACACTTTAAGCAGAATGAAAACAGTGCTTCTTCAGACGCCTACAAGGCTCACGTCATCAAAAGAAACGTATGATCTACAAGTCGCAAGGACGACTGCAGAGATACATACATTATTATCAACTAATTCCCCCGTACATTTCGCGGAAATCCTAAGCGAAATCTTAAATATTTCTGATACCACTGGGGTCTCAAAGGTATTTAAGACAGTATTTTCGATGGCATTAACACCATTCAAAGCCATACTGGGTATTTTTCCAGATTTCGTCCATTCGATTTTTGGCGGACTTCCCCTGATCCTGGGACTAATTACAGGAATCCTATTCCTAGTCCTTATTTTTCGTTATGGCAACCCATGTCACAGATCAAACTCTCGCGACAATGGAAGATACGATCCTAGCCATTGGATACCGGGACCGGATATCAAAAATCCTGGGACTCTCCCGGCTTAGAGACCTAAACATGACTTGGTTTCTATCATTTCGACCAATGTGGCAAAGGTGTGTTTTACCTGTACTAAGGTGTCTGCTATGCGGAGAAGAATGCGTGTTAGACACCTGTCTGACGCTACAATCGGATGCGCCGGTGGATGCAGATACACTGTTGGTTCCTACCAAGGTTCACGCTTTGTGCTGCCCTCAAAGGCTGCCAATCCTGATGACGGCATTCCTGGAATCTTCACCACTACGATTGAAGAGTAGTGAAGTTCAAGATGAAAGCAGCATCGAACAGGTACGACCTTCTGTCAGCAATGCGAATCAGAATGTCAATGGAGACAATCATGCGCACGAATGCATGGTTACACCTATTTCCGACTTAGTGGAACTTTCCCATGAAGCTGTTGACAGTTTTTTCGAAAGCCTGAATGATATGATGTTCTCTCCAGAACAGAAATAGAGACTTTTGAGTAAACTCGCACACGGCGTTCCCTGAATTCGGCCTTCAACTTTAAAAATAAAGTCACATGAACAATTTCACTCCAGTTCATGGACAGCAATTTTTTCAGCATGCCCCTTAAAATATTTTTCTACATATTTTTTCCCGGGACACTGATCTTCTGCTTAAAGTAAGAAACTATTCCTAGAGAACTAAAATTTCTATTTTTAGATACTTTATAGACTTTAGCTGCCCGCTGGTAGGTTCACAAATATTTTTATTATGTGATGAAATGGTCTCGGACTTCCTTTCTGTATAGCCATATTAAGAGCCATTTCATGTGTATTTCTCATATACCAAATAAGCAATAATGTCTACAAATGCGTGTTTAGCGTTTAATTCATAGCTTAAGTGCATACAATATATATGACTGCAATTTTTCAGTATATTTGAAAATTTCGAAATGCTTTTATGTATTTTGGGGTGGTAAGGTATACACTATACTCTATAGTATGTTGTACTATGTTATACTATGCATAGATTAGTAGATATGACCATAGTTAGCGTGGAGTGGGTGTCGTGTATTTCTATAGGTTCTGAATCAGTCCCCCTATTCCTGACCCTATTCTGGTTAAACTAACTATCAAGTTAACTAACAGTCAGCCCATGAGGCAAGAAAACCCCCATGATGCAGATACCGTTATCTGACGCAGTCACACTACGGCACAGGAACGTGTTATCTGATTAGGTCATAACGCTTGAGATCTAATTAGACAAGCGACATTCCTCCAGCCCCTGATAAGGCATACGACGTTCTCATAACAAATCAAACCTATGACAACCTGGACAATCCGTGCGGCCATTGTTTTGATTTCACAGAGAACTTTAGTAAAGAATGTGCTAACGAGCAAGTCGTATGACATCTTTATTGACGTATCTATGTCCATCCTTACGTCAATCTCGGCACCTTTAAGGTATAAATATTGCCGACCTTGCCCTATGCAAACACACGCGTGGTGACAAGACGGAGCAGCCATACTTGCCGAAGCCGAGAGCAGAAGCAGACCCCGCTGGCAGCAGCCCCGCCTTCCTGACGCGCTGAGAGACGCGCTGCTATCTCAAGCCGAGAGACCCAGCACCGGCGCTTCTGGGCAGCCCTCGCAGGCAGCCTGGAATATCGAGAGCAGAGAAAGAGATACCATTCCTCATTCATCCTAACTTCCAGGTACAGAACTGAATAACCCCTCACAGAGAATTCCTTAGTTATTCACTTGGCAAAAACAAACTTAACTTAAACTGTAACTTTCTATTCCCGCCCACGCATTAGACCTAGGTCAGGTACACGGGGTAGGCGTATTTAGAAACACCAGTTGAGTACGTTTAGTCAAATGTATATGTGTATGTAAATATATTTTAATCATTTTAAACATCATATGGCTCAGAAACCATATCAATGTTTTTACAGTATTATTTTATACTATTGCTTTTAATGTATGCACTTTACTTAACTATAAGTATTGCAATAATATCGATCCATTTCTCTTGTACGAGAAAAGAGACTGATCAATTAATAACACCTTTTTATTGAACACGCCCGTCTCTTCCTTTTCTCTACATTCTGATGAGACTAAGAATGCACGTACTGACTGAGTAAAATAATTGCCTTGTGCTCACACGACTCTCGAGATTGACTCTTGATTAGGGGAGAGCAAAGTTGTCATGTTCTATGGTTGTCAGAAACTAAATCCCTTCTTGTCTAATCAGGGGAGTTAATTCCTTCCTTGAACATTCGAGAAAGTTTCTAGCGTACTCTGAGCTTAGCTGGCAAACCCAAAAATTAAGTCTAGTATCGACAGTAGTAGACCTAGTTAACGTCTGGCCTAGGCCTTTACTGCTGTAGGTACTATTCCAATGCGCAGAGCCTATTGGGAAAATAGGAGCTACACTACAGGCTCTTCTCAGAAGCGGTGAGCCTTGCGACGCGAGCGCTGAGAGCTGTGAGAGCTCTTCCCTCAGCGGCAGCCGTGGACAGAAGTGAGGAGCGGCCAGGAACTCACGATACATTGTATCTAAAAACGTGACAGAAGGCTCTATAAGGCGTCACGGCATTGGATGTATCACTCTGGAAATGCCCCTAAAGGGAAAGCCTACGGGAAAAGACACGAGCACGACCGGAGGAATTAAGCCTGCATCCATGACTCATCGTGCGGCGGAATGCAAGATCCTGCATCTGAGCACAGATGCTCTGCAGCCTGGTCTGGGCAGGGAAGGCTCACCGGGAGAGAAAACAGTGGCGAGCGAAGCCAACGAGCAAAAGACAGAGAGAGGTGCTCGCGCTAAGGGGCCAACTGTGCTGATAATGTTTACCGGGAGAGTATCTAACACTGCATCATTTTCATCTTCATTGCAGGCTGGCACAAGACAGTCCCAAAGAAAAGGTAAAAGTGCAAGCAATTGTAATGTTAAAATGCCTAAAGACAACTGGAAAAAAAGCTGAATATGGATAAGGGGGCGCAAAATAAGATTTAGAATAGTCCTGTGAGGTCAGGTAATTCCGCCCCAGGGGCAGATGAGATAAATGGCCTAGCAACAAAATTAGCTAATATCTTCAGCAGTGGACCAGCAAATGCAGCTATGGAGGTACCTCCAGTGGATGATATGTCACAACCAGGATTGGATTGCAATAGCTCGGCTTTTCCACACACGCCGGTAAAGGAAATACTTGACTTGCCGGCTCAGGCACAGGATGAAGGCGTCGTGGCAGCGACTCCAGAGGGGGATAATTTCTATTGAATGACAGACGAATCTGAGTTATCGGAGGACAGTTGAAAAAACAGCATTGACGGAAACTCTTCGGACAGTGGCAGCCCTTTCTTGAAGCCTGACACTCAGAAGCGCATCCCCTTTCGCAGCAAAAAGAAAAGCACAAGGGGTTCAGAAAAAGACAAAGGCTTTACTACCGATGGCAGCCAGACTAGTCAGCTGAAATGGGACTATGCCGCCTCGCATCCTGAAGGAGTATTAGAAAATTAATCTAGAATGCAAATAACAGAGGGGCAAGGTGGCACAGATGGCACAAATAGCGCAACAGGTGCTCAGATGATGCAAACTTCAATGGAACTAATCTATGCTACATTGCAACAAATGCAGTCAGAGGCCCGTCAGCCTCACAAGAGGGCCCATGCGGTAACCAGGAAACTTCAGGGCGCAGTCCGGAAAGTTAACAAAGCTTGTACAGAGATTAATGAACGTACCACGGTGCTTGAATAACGCTTAGTCCAACTTGAGGCAAGTGTGGAAAACTCTGAAAAACAGTCCACCTCTAACGAGAGTAGAATGCCAGACGTCCTCTGGAAGTTGGAGGATTTTGAAAACAGACAACGACGGAATAACCTGCGGCTACTGGGAATTGCGGAAAAATAGGAAGGAGATGATATTCATGGTTTTGTTTTAAAGCTCTTGCAGGAGGCCTTTCCGGAGCTGGCTCACTGGAACTGAGAAACAGAAGTACAAAGGGTGCATAGATTCCCCTTGATGCTTAAAAAAAGGCCAGGCCAAGAAGAAAAACCCAGAGCTATTTTAATTTTTTTCTGCATTTTTCTCCTCCGTCAAGCTGTTTTTGAGAAGGCTAGACCAGACGCAAGAAAAACTGCTGCAGGACATTCCTTTTTTGTCCGACCTGACTTTTGTCATTCCACAGTGGAGAGGAGATGGAGACTCCGCTCTCTAATTACTCCCTTTCAGCAACAGGGGTGTGAAGCATTTTTAATGAACCCAGCTAGGCCTAAAGTTATTTGTAAAGGCATAACCAGGGTGTTCACTTCTGAGATTCAAGCCCAGGAGTACCTGCAAGAGCTCACTAACAGATAGGTTAGGAGACGAGCGATAAGATGAAGACAGGCAGCATTTCATAAGTTGGCTTTTTTTTAATGTGTTTTTGTGGGGGTCGTGGTCGGGAGCAGCTAGGGGCGCAACCACATGCAGGAGGCATCACAAGGGTCTAGGGACCTGTTTTGCTGTTTTGAAGGGGGGGAGGGTTGCACTGGGGGGAAGGGAGGGGGGCGGAACCATGGACGGAAGGGGAGAAGAAGAATGTTTACAGAAAAATGGTCTTCACAATTTTTTCATTTTGTTGTGTGGAATGCTTCTGACCTTATTTTTATTTTGTAATGAGGAAAATAAGAATAGCTTTGGTAAACATATGTGGTTGAAATGATCCTCAAAAGAGGAGGCGGGTCAGTGTGGATGTTCAATTTTTAAGGGCTGATATTCCATGCCTCCAGGAAACTCATATCGAGGGAGATAGGAAATTACTTCTGGAGATTTCTGGGTACCAAATTGTGGCAAATATGACACAAGAAACTCGCACTAAGGGGGTGGCTATCCTGGTTCGGAACGGGTTGGGTAGTTTTGTTAGTTTTCCTCGCCGCCTGGTTGTCAAAATAGGCAGATGGGTGATTGTTCAAGGCTGTATTGAAAATAAAATGTTCACTCTCTGCTCTGTATATGGATCTGTGTTGGATGATCCAGCTTTGTTTGATTGGCTCAAAACTGAGCTGGTAAACTGGACTTTACCTTTGATCTTTTGCGGAGATTTGAATATTAATTTGAGCTGCCAAGTTGCTACCAAGAAAGCTCCTTATCAGGGCAGGAAACCCAGAGTGTATAACTCACTATCAAAACTCGAGACACTGCATGGGTTAGAGGATGTATGGGCTCGGAAAAGGGGAACTGACTTAGGCTTTACGTATTTTTCTGTCCTCATAAAGTACATGCTAGGTTGGATTATTTCCTAGTATCACAGGAACTGAGCTCGAAGAGTGTTTTTAATAAATATCCTAAGGTTATGTCACCCCTTGGTGATTGAGTTGGATATTCAGTTCCCACTCCTGCAGTCACGGTGGTCATTTAATAGGGCATTTTTAAGTGATGCAGAGTATACACAGCAGATAGGGGATTGGATTCCTAGGTTTATTGAAGAGAATTGCGGAAGCGCAAACCTATGCATCATCTGGGACACATTAAAAACAGGGGTGAGAGGAGAATCTAACAGGTTCGAATGGTAATCACAGAGACAAGAGAAAAGATATGAGGACCTAGGTGCGGCGGAGGCTCAGTTAATAGAGATTTTATCAGCTGGAGTAGACTCAGAGGCAAGCCAGCTAAAAGTTACTTTTGCTAGGTCCGCAATTACGCAAATCTTATCTAAGAAGGCAGCTGGTAAATTCCTGGTGTGGAAAAGCCGGTCTTATGAGAGCAGCGAGAGAGTAGGGCATCTATTAGCAACACGTACTAGGGAGAAAAGGGTACAATCGAGGATTAGAGAAACCAGGGATCCGGGTGTTGGTTTAGTGACCGAGACTAATGCTATCCTCACAGCTTTTCAGAAATTATATCAAAATCTGTAGACCGAAGACACTCAGGCTGGGAGCCGGGAAATTCAGGATTATCTATTGGGGGTGGCCCTGGGTCAGCTCTCGGCAGAGGAAAGAGACAGATTAGATGAGCCAAACACTATGGACGAATTGTCAACAGCCATAGATCTTTCCCCTTCTGGTAAAGCCTCAGGCCGGGACTTAATTCCCGGGGAATTTTATAAAAGGTTTAAAAAACAGCTTTTAGTATTGATGCTGGAAGTTTTCCGAAGTGCACAACTTGATCAGGTCACACCATTCTTGGAAAGGGGCTAATATTATTCTGTTCCTAAAAAAAGGCAAACCAGTTATTGAACTGGGATCATACCGGCCAATCACTCTGCTTAACAGCGATGTTAAGATACATTAAAAAATTCTGGTGAACAGGCTGTCTGCAGTTATTGGTAAGCTAGTCTCTCCATTCCAGCATGGATTTGTGCCAGGTAGGGAGACAACAGAGCATATAAGACGTATAATTACGTTGTTTGACCTTGTTAGGGTCTCAGGAGACCCAATGGCGGCCATTTTTCTTGATGCAGAGAAGACCTTCGATAGGGTCCCCTGGCCCTTTCTATGAACAATTATGGAAAGGCAGGGGTTGGGCAAGGGCTATACCAGTGCAATTGGTTGTATGTATCAGAATCCTGTGGCTAGGATCACTGTGATGGGCGCCTCTTCTGATATAATAAAAGTTACTCGCGGTTCATGGCAAGGGTGTCCTTGTTCTCCACTTTTATTCGCATTGTATATAGACCCTTTAATTAGGAAAATTGGGGAGAACAATAGGATTCAGGCAGTTCAAACCCCGGGGGGTAGTCAAAGATCTTAGCATACGCAGATGACCTTGCCATAACAACAACTAGCCCTGCGGATGCATTAAGGGAGGTGTAAAGCGAGGTCAAAAGATTTGGTGAAGTTTCAGGTTATTTCCTGAATAGAGAAAAGACAATGATTGTCAAAAATTCCCAGGCAGACCTGGTTGACACTAGGGTCACAGGGAACGCTAGATATCTAGGTGTTGAAATATCCGCTAACGTGGATGATATATTGCAAATTAACTTTGAGCCCTTGTTACTTAAGAATGAAACCGATCTTAATAGAATGAATAGCCTACATTTGACACTGCTGGGAAGGTGCACAATTATTAAAATGCTGTTTTTACCCAGAATTTTATATTTTTTTAGAGACATCCCACTGGAAGTTAATAAAACCTGTTTTTCTGTCTTCAACCAACCAATATCAAAAATGTTATGGGCTGGGAGGCGTCCACGTAGAGCACTGAAATATATGACCCTACCTAAGGACCGGGGTGGGTGGTCTGTCCCCGACATCCAGATTTTTTACTGGGCTGCAAACATTCAACAGATGACTGATCTTTTGGGGAAAGTGTTGTCCAATGTTGCAGATGTATCCTACCCCTCTATATTTAGCCTACTGCTTGGGGATGAGGCCCATGGGTGTTTGATGCGGCATATTGATTTTGCTTACTTTAAAAGAGTTAAGTTTAAGGTTTAAGTTTTTGATGGGGGCTTTTAAAATATGGACTTAAAAATATGGACTTCTATCAGGAAACAACTCAAACTGAATAGGATACACAGATATACTCCTCTGAAAAACAACCAACTCCTGCCAGAAACCTTTCATGATGGCTATATGGATTCTTGGAGGGAGAAAGGTATAAGACATATTGGTGATTTGGTAAGGGACAATACAATACTTACGTTTGATACAATTAACCCCTTGGGCGCCGCCGCGATTCTGCGCCTGTGCGGCAGAATCGCGAGTGGGCGGGTTTATGACGGCCCCCAGCAGTCATCAGCACACGAGCCCCGTGATGCATGACGGCTGGGGGCCGTCATCAGCATCGAAGGGGTTAAGGAAAAATTTGGGGTGGGAAATAATTACTTTTTCAAATTTTTACAAGTAAGGGATTTTCTTTCTAAGAAGTTGATTCAGTGCCACAAAATCCCCTTATTGGAGGCGGCTTTAGGAGCACAATGTGCATCAATTTCCAAGTTTGATACATTACTTAGCAACACAATGGAGGATGATCTTATTAAACACACTGACCGGTAGCAGGACCAGGTTCAAGCAGAAGCGGGGGTTTGTGAGGACTCTTTACTATTGAGCTCAACCGCAGCTATATCTGCAAACAGACAGGTTCAATGCTTTAAAACTTGGCTGAACCTATATATTACTCCGGCACGGATCTTTAAGTGGGAAGGTTTGTCAGGTATACACTGCTCCTGGTGTGGATATCTTGCTGCAGACAGTGTGCATATGTTCGCAACATGCCACCGACTATTGGGATTAGTTGAAAAATGGGCTACTACATTAAACAAATTTCGGTCTGTGAGATCGAGCTGTCACCGCAAGTAATTCTGTTGGGGGTAAGCAAGAGAAGACTCTGCTTTTCATTATGATGGCAGTCGTTAGGCTTTGCCTTGCTACTGTTTGGCTGGATAAAGAACCTCCCTCGGTTCATTGTTGGCTGGGAAAATTGCTAGCTACATATCGGTGGGAGAAAGAAATATATAAACGTAGAGGTTTGAGAGCTAGGAAAAAAGGGGTCGACATATGGTCTCCAATTAGTACCTGGATTAACAAACCTACGGCCTAATCTTATGATACAGGGAGGCATTTCTTTTTTTTTAAAAAAATTATTGACAACCCGAGAGGGAAATAATATAAAAAACATTGTGACACAATTAACTTTCAAACAATGTAACAAAGTAAAGATACAAACAATTCTTAATACAAATTTGAATTTAGAAGGAATAACAGCACAAAGGAAAAGGAAAAAAAAAGCCATAAAACCGAAAGGCTGCAGAATATTTAACCCCGCATACTTCAAATGAAGCTGCCCCATATTTTTTCGAATTTCATTATTGACTGTACACCTCTGAGTTTAGCAAGGGCTATCTCCATAGTATATATTTTGTTTACTAATAACCACCATTCCAAGATGTAAGGGGGTTTCGGAGAGATCCATGCTCTAGCTACAGTTAATTTTGCACAAGAGAGTAATATCGTGACCAAAGCTTGCTGAGGTAGAGTAACGGAATGTATATCTAGCACAACTGTTAAAGCCGAGAGGGGGGTACATTTATCCGTTTCATTTTCAGCACGTTGTCTAATGCAGACCAGAAGTCATTCAATACCGGGCAGGAAAATAGCATGTGTTTGAGGTCTGCTGCTACAAAGTCACATTTGGTATGGTCACTAAAAGAAGTATTAGAAGACCATTTAGAGATCTTTTCAGATGTATGATATAGCATGCATGTGGTTTTGAATTGTTGCAATCTTAAACTTGAAGATTGAACCAGTTTATTGATTTTAGAGAAAGAAGCAGTTATCTGATTTGGGGTTATATTAGAGTTCATCTTACTGCTCCATTTCTCTGCTAACTTAAAACAGTCATTGGTTTTATAAGCACTAAGGCACCCATAACCTTCACTAATTAAGGATTTATTCTTAGATGAATATAGACAGTTCCAAATATCAGAATCTGAGATTTCAAGTATTTTAGTTTTACGTTTTTAAAATCATATATTTGAATATACTTAAATCTCATTGACTCTGTCAAATTATACAAAATTTGAAGTGTCTCAAAATCTAAAAAAGCCTTGGGTGCCATATAGATCCCCCAATGTATTAATGCCTTGATTAAACCATTTATGAGCCATAACGTCATCCCTGGAAGACCCGGATTTCCCCATAACAGCAGTCTAGAATGAAAAAAGGAAGTTTTACAGAATGCCAAGATATTAAACCCAATCTTGGCAGTATCTCTTGCGGTCTTAAATTTCACCCTCTTGAAGTAGTTGGGATCATTAAGTCTTAACAAAAACATTTTGGAGTCCGATTTTAACGGAAGTGTATAAAAATGTAAAGGGTTATCCAAATTAAGTAAAGAACGCAGACGCCCTTGGAAGGTGGACCAAAAATATAATTTAAAATCGGGAAAGTTAAGCCCGCCATTATCTAAAGAATTTTTGAGTAACAGCATAGACCTGCGGGCTTTCCTATATCCCCAAATAAAGCTAGTAAATATCCCATCCAGCTTCTTAAAGAAGGAATTGCTAAGAGCTAAAGGGATAGATCGGAATAAATAAAGAAATTTGGGGAGCACTTTCATTTTAATCAAATTAATTCTTCCAATTATATTTAAAGGAAGTTTGTGCCATTTCTTTAAATACAGAATAGTTGTTTTCATTAGAGCATCATAATTAATTGAAATCATATTATGTATTTTTGATGTAATTTTAACACCCAAATAGGTGGCAATTTTACAGATCCCAGAAACAGCTACCAGTGGTTCATAATTAGTAACTATTTGTGTTTTATTTATATTTAATTTGTAACCTGATATTACTCCAAATCTACGAGCTTCTGTCATTATCCCTTGTAATGCCTCTACAACATCGGAAGAATAAATAGAGATGTCGTCGGCATAAGTTGTAATTTTCAAAGATTGAAGGCCGGATCTAAAAGGGATAATTCTGGATTGTACCTGTAAAGCATATAAAAACGGTTCCATGGAAAGAGCAAATAATAAAGGTGATAGAGGGCACCCCTGCCTAGTGCCCCGAGAGATAACAAACGTGGGAGCAGTCAGCCCAGCATAGCTGATGCTAGCTATGGTATTATCATATAGAGCCCGTATCCATCTAACAAATTGACCACCAAAACCCAAATTTGACATGACAGACCAAAGATAATCCCACCCCACTCGATCAAAAGCCTTCTCGGCATCTAGTAAGATCATACCGAGTGGGGTGGATTCTGTCCCAGCTATATCAAATGCTGTTATAGCCATATTAATGTGGGTTGTGGTGTCCCTCCCCATTACAAACCCATGTTGTTGTGGGTTGACAATTTTGGGCATGAGTGGAGCCAAACGGGTTGCTAAAATTTTAGCAAACACTTTGGCGTCGGTGTTAATAAGAGAAATGGGTCTATATGATCCACATTCCTCAGTAGGTTTACCTTTTTTAGGAAAAAAACATATTTTAGCCATATTCCAAGAATAAGGAGCTTTCCCAGTTACCCCAATGGATTGGATAATTTGAAGTAATAAAGGTGATAGTTCCTCAATACACATTTTATATACCTCTACTGGAATAGTATCTTCCCCCGCTGTTTTTCCTAAAGTGTGGAAAAGTAAATTTTGCCATGTTGTATGTGCCTACGTGTTCCCCATGTTACGTTATATGTGCATGATCGATATGCATGTATTCCCTTCTGATCGATTAAAGACGCAATTACAGTTGTGTCCATCTCTAGTATGCCAGTTTCCAGTTATCGTGAATACAACGAATATCAGGCCTATGTAAAGCTACGTTGCCACGTTTTTCAGTGTGCACGTTAATTCATTGAATTATCCCCGTTTCTAGGCCTCAAAAGGGCCCGGACTCAGATTCAGCTCCTGTTTCCTGAAACCCTCTCCGAGGAGCGATACAGCCCCCACCTGTATCCCTGACCCTTAGCTTACTTTCATGCCTCGCAGTGCCCGGCTCGGCCTGGCTCTGCCTCCCAGTCTGCCAAGAGTATGTTATGTTTCTAGTTATCAGTCCAGCCCTCCTTCTCTGCATTCCTAAGCTACTGAATCGCATCAATAGTTTCCGTCATGGTCTAGCCTTTATGTCTCCATGTAAGAGAAATACTGTATTAGTATTATAGAATATTCCTCGCACACACACTACATGTAGAATTATGCATGCACCAGTCTTAATGTCTGTTAGCCTTTACCCTGATAACTTTTGGATTCTATCAACATGTTCTCTAAACACGAGATACTAGATAGGCTTTAGGTACATGTCGCTCTGACACTCCAGACTTTCGTCTCCTCTTCTAGCACAGAAGTCATAGCCCCCCAGTTCTCCCTAGTAACACGTCATTGTCAGTTTACGCGCACCACTAGGTTAGAGGTCCCAGCTGCTCAGGTAGCCCCCTCCATGTTTCCGCCCCTTTTATGACATATTCTGTTACGTTTGCATCACATGTCTATGTATACGCCCTGTACACACCTCTTGTTACACCCACTTTATGCCTTATCTTTCGCGACTGCTACAAACTCCGCCTACTGCTACGCCTACTGTATTGAAATGCAATGTATTTTGTTTAACTATATATATCGTGCACTGTTATTAAAGTTTGCTAGCCATTCCCAGATCCTGCCCCGGCAGCTGCCGGGCCCTGCCATCCCATCCCCGTACAGGCTGTCCTGTTCCAGTCCTTTATGCTTAATTAAAGCCTGTCAACTCTAGCTACCTCGTATCTTGACTCTTATTTATTGAGCTATCTGTTTATATTGTATCCAGTCAAAAATAGAACCGGTAATTAATTATTTATTTACCACATAATGGCGCCAGAATAGGGACTTGCCCTTTCCCCACGCGCCGGAGAAGCCACGCAGGCCCCCTGATCCTCTGCAGCCGTGACGGAACCATACCGTGCACGTGCAGATATTTCTGCTTCAAGTATCCCTCAGGCCCACGGAGGAGACGGAGGTTGCGGTCCAGCATCCAGACGAGGCGGTGGAGGAACGCGGCGAGTCCCGACCAGAGCCCAAGCCGAGAGTCCAAGGTCCGAGGTATCCGGAGGCCCACCTGTAACTGAAGTCCGAAGTTCGTCCGTCCGTCGTCGTAGCAGTCCAGTCCAGTCCGAGGCCTTCCGTTCTTGCTGCCCGGTGAGTACCGTTGCTGGGGTAGTATCTAGACAGGGTCAATTAATTTGTCTCTGGTCCGTGGGTTTGGGTACACAGATCCAACACGAAGTGTCCACTTAGGTGGATGTGGGTCCTGACGTGTCTCTTTATGAGACCGGTAAGTTTCGTACTGTTTTAGCAGTGCATCTAGTCTGTTCTAGTAAGTTCTGTTCTCGAGAAATTCATGTGTTCTGTTTTCAGTATTCCAGATAGTATTCTGTCCGAACCGTTATTTTTAAATGTTATTTCATGTGTTTTCAATGTCGTGGTATGAGTGATTTGTTTCAGTTATTATTATTGTGTTTATCGTGTATTGTACTGTGTCCAGACTCTAGCCTAGTTATGCCTCTGTTCTCAAAGTTACGTCAGTTAAAAACTAGAAAAGGTCTGCTCGAGGAAGCAGTTCCTGTCCCACCTAGGGACAGTCCAGGTCATTTTATGTACCACAAGCATGGCATAAGTGCCATATTATATCTAGACTTATGGGTCGAGTATACTAAAGATCTAGAAGAGAAATATAGATGGCCTGTATCAGGTACATGGGATGCCGAGTGCATCATGCGAGTAGAAGAAGCATTATGGAAAAAGAAATCTAGACAGTCCCAGAAAGATGCCATCGAGTTATGGCGCAAAGAATCTCACAAAAGAACCGAAAAAGAAATCAGAAAGTCAGAATTAAGTAGAGAATCCTCAGAAAGAGCCCAAGAAAGGGAATTAATCGAAATAGGTGAACGAGTTAAAGCCGAACAGTCAGACAGACAGAGAAATGCCCTCATTAAGGGTATGTATCCTCTTCTTGCCGAGGGCTTGCCAAAAGCAACCCCGGAAGCACCATGTAATTTTCCGCCGCCATTAGTTCCGATTAAGCTACGTCACAAACCGACCGCAGCTGATATTTTTCTCTCGTCCTACTTGGACGACACAGTCCCAGAATATGCAAATCCTGTTCCGCCAGCTCCTGTAAATAATGTAATTCCTGTTCTTCCAGCCACCGGGGCACCTGTTACAGCACCTGTTACGGTACCCCCGGTCCAGGCCATAGTACAAGTTCCCGCTACATCAGTCACTCTGCCAGCACGAAGAGTATCAGTCGACGATTCCAGTTTAGGGGCCACGGGAGGAGGTCCTCCTGGTACCCCGCCGCCAAACAAACGTGTAACGTTAGTCGAGTTACATGAACGTGCATTACAGCGTACGCCCAAATATCAGTCCGTCGCAGATATCAGACGAGCTCTTACCGAATGCCGTTATGATCCAGTCCCAGGCGATGATAATATGGTCATATGTTCATTGCGTGTAAGACGGGTGACCGAGTATTTGGACACCCTACCGAATATGAAAGAAGATCTAGACAGAATGTATCGTTTCATCCGTACAGGAGACGATTCAGAAAGTATTGGCGAAATCATGTCTCTAAGGAAAGCTGAGACTCAGCTCATGCTATTAAAATTTTTAATTAATTGTTTAATAAGGGAACAAGATTGTCCGACTAAAGATCCGACCGAAATGAAAGTTCTGACAAGGTGGAGTGATAATATAGCTGAGGGTAGACACAAGACACTCAGTAGTATAGAGAGTATGTACAAGAAAATTCGTAAAGAAATAATGAGGTTACACGAGAAACGCAAAGCAGCACAAGTAAGCGAGAAAGAAAACGACTCTTCTACTGAAGAGGTAGACGACGAGAATCCCACCAGAATAGCGTATGTAGGTAGATCTAGACTTCCAGACCGACATTCACGCCTAGAACACCAGAAAGTTTTTCACCTTCCAGCACCAGAACAAGGTTCTCTAGAACAAGTATTTCAAGCTACCGATCACATTCTGAAATCACGAATCGGTTATAGTGAACTTAGTACCATGCATGAACAAGAACTAGCCCGATCAGCAGTCCGATGGACTACTGATTCTACCACTTTTCCAGACGAAATAGTGGCACAAATGTTTCTGAAATTGCCCCCAGCCGAGCAGCGACTGGTGGGTATGTATATGATCCAGCACCTCATTACACTGTATGAGGGTCAGCATTCTGATCCAGGTCCGTTACATGATGTTCTGAACGAGTTACTCCAGTATAGATGGAAAGGTTTAGGTACTGATTTAATTAGCGTCATTCTAGAACAGCGCCACAAATATCGAACGTTTCTGAATCCGCATTTTGTTCACGTCTCACCCCCAGAAAGTAAACCATTTTACATAGATAGACAGCATCCGCTACGAGAAGTACATCCAGTTAGGACAGCGGGTGGTGAAATGCAACGAGTATTTGTTTACACCCCTATCACCAAGATGGAACTCTTAGAGATGAAGAAATTAATTCCCTGTCACGACAAAGATCCAGCAGGGTTCCATCGAGAATTAAAAGACATGCTCCGTATGGGAGAATACACGTATCCAGATATTATTAAAATGCTAAAGGTCCTGTTGCCCGCAGGGGTATATGAGAAACTCAAGGAAAAAGAATGGGAGGTGGGAGAGAAAAAGATTGATTGGACAGCTCTAGAAGCTGAAGATAAAATACGAGTACCAGGTACCGGTCTTGGGGACAAATGTAAAGAATTGCCCGAGTTATTGATTCAATTTTTGCCAAGATTATTAGCCACGAAAAAGGAAGATTGGGATGCAATCTCAGCTTGTAAACAGAAACTAGATGAAGACACTAGTGATTTTTATTCTAGATTTGAAAAATGTTTTATAATAAACAGTGGTTTGAAGACAAGTAGCGAGTCATACCCTCATCTTTTTGTTACTAAACTAGTCGAGAATTCAAGTCCACAAGTTAAAAATCGAGTATTGAAAGTCGAAAGTACCTGGCAAGCTAGTACCCCGTCACAAATGCTTCAGATGCTCCAGTATCACCAGAATAGAATCAGGGAAGAGCAAGAACACGAAAGGAAACGTATGAAAGATACGAAAATGAAAGTATTAGTTGCACAATCTGTTCCACAAGACAGTCAGAAGAGGGGTCCGAATCAAGCCAGTCATTCTGCAGCTCCCGTTAAAGGGACATGCAATTATTGTAAACAGCCAGGTCATTTTATAAACGAGTGTGCAGTTCTGAAACACAACATAGCAACTGGTAAGACTAAAGAAAGACCACGTCCTCCTAGACAAGAACAAGTTTCACCGACTTCTCAGTCACCACAGAATGCACAACAGACAGTTCCAGCACCGCAGCCTATTGCTGCAACACAGCATGTTTCACAACAGATGTACCAGTATGCCCAGACAGAGTATCCAGAGTATCAACAGTATTCATGAAACAGCCTAGAGAGGGAGGTAGGCTTGCCTCTCATCGAGATACCTGTAGATCAAGAGGGTCCCTATGTGCACAGTCAAGTATTAGGGAAAGACAGAAAGTTTTTGATTGATACAGGGGCAAGTAGGACTACTATCAGTCATGACGAGGTTCCAGGGGCTCCGCTCTCAGGCTCTAAAAATGTTTCCCTTGGATTTTCAGGAAAACCCATTGTTAACGAGATTTCCAAACCAGTTTCTCTAGAAGTTGGTCCATTGTCCCGAACTACTGATTTGTTACTTACGAAATCATGTCCAGAAAATTTGTTGGGCATTAAAACATTGAAAGAATTAGGTGCAGTAATTTGCTGTTCCCCAGAAGGAATACGATTGTTCTTAAGGGATTTTAAAGGTCACTATGTATTACGTGATTTTGATCCAAGATTGTCCAATGTACCGCAGCATTTATGGGCGCAAGGTCCAACTGATGTAGGTTTTATGCAAATCACACCCCATCGTGTGACTCTCAAGCAAGGTATAGTCCTGCCACGAATCAGACAGTACAGATTGCCACCTGAGGCTGTAGCAGCCTTATCCAAAATTATTGACGAGCTCATTGCTCAAGGAGTGGTTGTAGAAACTGACTCCAATGTATGTAATTCTCCTATCATTCCAGTCATGAAACGTACTGATCCAAATGCACCTCCAGTATATCGATTAGTGATTGACCTTCGAGAACTTAATAAATGTATCATACCCCAGTATCCAGTAGTCCCAGATATTTCATCCTTATTGACAGCTATTGATCCCGAAGCTACATTTTTTACTGTAATAGACCTCAAGAATGCATTTTTCAGTGTTCCCATTCATCCAGACAGCCAGTACCTTTTCGGTTTTTGTTTAAATGGAAGGAGCTATAAATTCACACGAGCTCCTCAAGGTTTCACAGAAAGTCCTAGTATTTACAGTCAAGCACTTAAAAGACAACTAGACAATATTCATATGCCAGCTGACACTGCCCTGCTCCAGTATGTCGATGATCTACTGATCACAGCCCGTTCTGAACGTGACTGCGAGCGTGCGTCACTTACGGTTCTGTATTTCCTGGCCGAGCAGGGGCACAAGGTGTCCCCTTCGAAGCTTCAGTTCTGTGTCCAGCAAGTGATCTACTTAGGCCACTTACTGTCCAAGTGGGGTAGGCAGTTGACACCAGACCGTATCCAGTTAATAGCGAGTCTTCCACAGCCCAAGACACAGAAGGAGGTACGTGCTTTTATTGGCCTCACTTCTTACTGCAGACAATGGATTCCTCAGTATGCATTTCTAGCCAAGCCACTGATACAGTTAACGACACAGGAGGCAGCCGTATCGACTGTCCTCCCTTGGACATCTGAACATACACTTAGTTTTAATGAATTAAAGAAAGCTTTATGCCAAGCACCTGTTCTAGCTACACCGAACTACAGTAAGCCTTTTACACTTTTTGTCACAGAACGTGATGGTACTGCATTATCTGTTCTCACACAAGATCAAGCCGGACAGTACAAGCCTTGTGCTTATTTTTCGAGCACATTAGATCCAGTAGCCCAGGCTCTGCCTGCGTGCCTCAAGTCAGTTGCAGCCACAGCTCTAGCTATCAGACAAAGTGATTCCATAGTATTAGGACACTCCCTGACAGTACAAGTTCCACACTCCGTGGAAGTTCTTTTAAACCGAACACAGACTCAGCACTTGACAATTGCACGTTTAACAGGTTATGAACTGACACTGTTCCAGCCACACATAGAAATCAGACGCTGCAACGTTCTAAATCCTGCTACACTGTTACCGTCAGTTACTTCAAATCCTGCCACACATGACTGTGTGGAAGTTGTTAACATTATGACAAAGCCAAGACAAGACCTAACAGACATTGCATTACCTAATCCCGACCTGACACTTTATGTGGACGGTTCATGTATGAGAACTAGTACAGGAGAACTAGTAGCCGCGTATGCAGTGACTACTGAAACCGAAGTTATTGAAACACACCGTATTGACACCCTGTCTGCTCAAGCAGCAGAGCTAGTTGCTCTGACCCAAGCCTGCATACGTGCCAAGAACCTGAAAGTAAATATATACACAGATTCACGTTACGCATTCGGAGTTGTACACGACTTCGGAGTGCTCTGGCATGAGAGAGGTTTCATGACTTCTCATGGAACTAAGATTCAGCATGGTCTCCTCATTCAAGCTCTGTTAGATGCAATACATTTACCGACAGCTATCGCTATCATGAAGTGCAAAGCACATACGAAAGTTACTGACATCATTTCCCAAGGTAACGATCTAGCAGATCGAACAGCCAAGCTTACAGCTCAGACACCAGACATTCCAGTTAACAAGACACAGACATCCACTCCAGAACAGACTACTTGTATGACAGTTAAGGACCCTACACAAGATGTCATAGACATACAGTTACATGCTACTCCCGATGAAATCAAGAAATGGTCCGAACAAGGAGGGGTCCAGACAGATCAGGGATGGGTGACGAAGGGAAAAGCCACATGGTTTCTCCCCGACTCTATGGTTCAAGTCATTATCAATACCGCACATAGTCCAGCACATCTAGGAGAAAAAGCTATGTTAGACAGTATCCAGAACCTTTGGTTCAACAAGCATTTATGAGCTGCAGCCAAGCAGAAAGTCCGTACTTGTATGATATGTTGCCAGTTCAATCCAGGTAAAAGTGTCCCGGTGGAACAAGGTGGATTCCAACCTCCTGACCACCCTTTTGAAGTCCTCCAGATGGATTATATTCAGATGGAGCGATGTCGAGGTTTCAAGTATGTCCTTGTAGTTGTATGCGCTTTGTCCAGGTGGACAGAAGCATATCCAGTTTCAGATTACACAGCAGCGACCACTGCCAAACAGTTGGTTCGTGAATTCTTCCCCCGTTATGGACTCCCTAGGGTCGTGTATTCTGATAACGGCCAGCCATTCTCATCTGAGCTTATGAAACATGTTTCCCTTTTGTTAGGGTACCAGTGGAAGTTCCATTGTGTGCGCCATCCTGAAGCAGCCGGTCTCGTAGAGAGACATAATCAAACTCTGAAAGTCCATATTGCTAAGACATGTAAAGAGAAAGGTGTAGACTGGCTAGTTGCCCTGCCAGTTGCTTTATTCTTCATGCGGATGGTTGCACATTCCAGATCAGGTCTGTCCCCTTATGAAGTCGTATTCGGCCGTCCCCCAAATATGTGGGGTACACCTAGACCCCGCAGTATTACAGATGTTTCCAGTAATATGTTGACAGATTACCTAGCTTCCTTGATGTCTGCCCTACACTCTTGTCGTTCACAGGTTGCCGCCGCATTTCCAGACAATACCGAAGTGAAACCGCATGAGGTCATTCCAGGTGACCTAGTACTGGTCAGGAACTTTGATCGTTCAAGTCCGCTGGAGCCTCGTTGGAAGGAGCCGAGACTAGTCCTTCTGACCACCCGCACGGCCGTGAAGTTGGAAGGCCGCAAGGGTTGGGTCCATCTGTCGCATATCAAGAAATTCCATGGATTCCGTGATAAAACTCTTGTCAAGAACATTTCCAAAGACTGTTCCATTTTTAAAGACTGCCTGAAACCAGACTCTAAATCAGACATTGATTCAAATCCGGAACTGAAAGTTCCTCTGTTAGAGAAAACTCCGCAGCAGGAGTATAAGTTAAAACTCCGGTCTAGTAAAATAAGTCAGCCAGTTTAATTGTCTAAGTCCCCCTCGGGTGAAACGGTTAGACAGGTATCTGACATGTATGAGATAGACCCCCATAGTGAGAGAGTTAGTCAAAACTCTATCAGATGTATCGTTTTTCTAAGTTTTCTATTGTTTCTAAGTTTGATGGTTACCTGCACAAGTTATGCATTGCATTTATGTTTTCCAATTTCTCATGTAAATAAGTTTTCTAATGCTACAGTAGAGCACACATTTAGTGATCTGCCTCCTCACGAGTTATCCTATCGTCTTGCTATGAGAAATAATACATTCATCAGAATGTTACACTATTCACACCAGACCAGCAATGCTACTAATTGTTGGGTGTGTGGTCGACTCCCCCCTTTCCAGACACCGAAGGGAGTTCTGCCACTCTTTCCTTATCCGTCTTCACATAATGGTTCGTGTGGAGCATGGTCCACGTTAACGTCATCTTCAAATGATATGTCCCTTCTGAATAGAACATGTTTTCCAGACAAGCAAGGTCTCTCCCATAGAACAGGGTTAGATCTAGAAAATGAAGTTTATAATTTAGGTAATTATTCTTCGAATTTTATGGTCCTGAATGTTCAGTCTGATACTACTCCAGACTTACCTGCTATTTCAGTACTACCAGTCAAAGGCGAATTATGTGTCAGAAATAATGGTTCCGCACATGTAGGACATAGTGATTGTATTACTACTGTCGAGTATAGTGCCAGTGGGAAATCTATTTTCAAAGCCTCACGTCATTCTTATTTTGTTTGTGGTCAGACCGCATATGTTCGTCTGCCCCTCGATTGGGATGGAACCTGTTACATTGCCTTCCTACTGCCACCAGTTTTTCTAGCCCCATCTGATTATCACAGAAACACACATCTAGTACACGTCAGACATAGAAGGGAGATCGAGTCCCCAATTGTCGATCAAACTGAAACTGCTCTAGAACAATATACAGATTTCAATAAAGGTTTTTTCTTCTTTGTAAGACCTGTCCAGAATAGTAAGTTAATCCGTAGACTAACCAGAACCCTTGAAGCAGTAGTGAATGAGACTACTTCTGCTCTAGGTAATTTAACCGAAGAGCAATCTGCTATGAGATTTGTCGTGCTCCAAAATCGTCTCGTTCTTGACGTCATACTGGCCGATAGAGGAGGAGCATGTAGAGTCATCGGATCTAGTTGCTGCATTTTCATTCCTAATAACGCGCCGTCTGTTTATTCAGCTATAACCAGACTTCATAAAATTGCCCGTCAGTTACACCAGAATCCAGGCACCTGGACATGGTCCGGTTGGCTCTGGAGTATCATATCTGCCTGGGGATGGAAAGTATTGTCATTCCTAGGTATTGCAGTAACGATCATATTCAGTTGCTGCCTCTGTATACAATGTGGCCCTGCGATTTGCGGCATGTGCGCTACCTCTTGTATTCCTAGTCCTAAGTCCCGTTCCAAGACAATTCGAGACGAGCAAATGATGCTATATGAAATGATAGATGGTATCATGAATATAGATGTTTCCTGATGGAAACGTAGGGCACAAGGAGGGAATGTGGAAAAGTAAATTTTGCCATGTTGTATGTGCCTACGTGTTCCCCATGTTACGTTATATGTGCATGATCGATATGCATGTATTCCCTTCTGATCGATTAAAGACGCAATTACAGTTGTGTCCATCTCTAGTATGCCAGTTTCCAGTTATCGTGAATACAACGAATATCAGGCCTATGTAAAGCTACGTTGCCACGTTTTTCAGTGTGCACGTTAATTCATTGAATTATCCCCGTTTCTAGGCCTCAAAAGGGCCCGGACTCAGATTCAGCTCCTGTTTCCTGAAACCCTCTCCGAGGAGCGATACAGCCCCCACCTGTATCCCTGACCCTTAGCTTACTTTCATGCCTCGCAGTGCCCGGCTCGGCCTGGCTCTGCCTCCCAGTCTGCCAAGAGTATGTTATGTTTCTAGTTATCAGTCCAGCCCTCCTTCTCTGCATTCCTAAGCTACTGAATCGCATCAATAGTTTCCGTCATGGTCTAGCCTTTATGTCTCCATGTAAGAGAAATACTGTATTAGTATTATAGAATATTCCTCGCACACACACTACATGTAGAATTATGCATGCACCAGTCTTAATGTCTGTTAGCCTTTACCCTGATAACTTTTGGATTCTATCAACATGTTCTCTAAACACGAGATACTAGATAGGCTTTAGGTACATGTCGCTCTGACACTCCAGACTTTCGTCTCCTCTTCTAGCACAGAAGTCATAGCCCCCCAGTTCTCCCTAGTAACACGTCATTGTCAGTTTACGCGCACCACTAGGTTAGAGGTCCCAGCTGCTCAGGTAGCCCCCTCCATGTTTCCGCCCCTTTTATGACATATTCTGTTACGTTTGCATCACATGTCTATGTATACGCCCTGTACACACCTCTTGTTACACCCAATTTATGCCTTATCTTTCGCGACTGCTACAAACTCAGCCTACTGCTACGCCTACTGTATTGAAATGCAATGTATTTTGTTTAACTATATATATCGTGCACTGTTATTAAAGTTTGCTAGCCATTCCCAGATCCTGCCCCGGCAGCTGCCGGGCCCTGCCATCCCATCCCATCCCCGTACAGGCTGTCCTGTTCCAGTCCTTTATGCTTAATTAAAGCCTGTCAACTCTAGCTACCTCATATCTTGACTCTTATTTATTGAGCTATCTGTTTATATTGTATCCAGTCAAAAATAGAACCGGTAATTAATTATTTACCACAAAAGGTAGAGAAAGAATAGCATGTCTAACCTCTATCAAAGTAATATTTTCCGACAATTGCTCTAATTCCATGGTGTTTCGGTTGTTTTTATTATTCTCATCTAAATAGTCCTGTATTATAGCTGTACTGGGATAAGTCTCCGGGGTATATAAGGTACGGTAAAAATCCACAAATTGTTCTAATATCTCCAGTGGTTGATGATATAAGATATTATCAGGGCCTCGAATATTTTTAATCACGGTATTGGCTTTGTCATCCGCAACTTTATAAGCCAAGATTTTCCCAATTTTATCCCTGCTCTCATATTGAGCTATTTTAAATTTGTGTAATTTAGCACTACTTTTCTCCAAAAGTATTGTTTTTAAGAGTTGATTTTAGCTGTCCCAATTTCAACCCCATTTCAACCGTATCAGGAGAGTTTAAACACAAAGCATCAGCCAGCAATAATTCTTGTAATATCATGTTAGAAGTCAACAAATTATTTGTTTTACGTCGTTCAGAATTTCTTCTAAAAACAAATTCCTTGGTAAACCCCCTGATACTGGCCTTGCAAGAGTCCCAGACCATTATACAAGAAGTAGAATTAAGATTAAATCTGATAAATTCTGTAAAATGGATTTTAATTTGCGATGTAAACTTGGGATATGATAGTAAGTATTGGTGAAAGGAAAATAACCTTGGGCCCGGGTGGGTTTGTTGGGTGGAAAATACAAGCAAGGTGGGATTATGGTCTGAGGTAATGCGGGGGCATACCTCCATACCTCCATAGAGCTAGTTTTCAGTATATTATCAGTGGCTAAGGCTATATCAATATGAGAACACATTTTATGAGGCGCAGAATAGTATGTCTAGCCAGGAATGTTAGGATAAATACTGCACCAAATGTCCCTGATATTATGAATACGGCCAATTTCTGAAATAGAGGCCCATGTTTTACGCATGCGTTGAAAAGCCCCTTGTCTTGTGGTATCCCGTTGGTAATCCATAATGCAATTAAATCTCCCATTATGATAAATTCCCCCTCCCAACCCAAATGCTCCACATTTAAACGATCAAAGACAGTAGACTCATCGGAATTTGGTCCATATACCACACAAAATACATATTTACATTTTTCTATGCTTAATTGCACAATAGCCCATCTTCCGTCCTTATCATAGGCAGTTTTGAGAGTTTCTGCTCTGAGTTGTCTGTCTTTAAGAATCGCAACTCCTCTAATTGAAACGCCCAAAGCAGAACAAATTATGATATCATAACCAAGTTGGCCCAGTAGCTTCTTATCTTTATGTGCAATATGGGTTTCAGACAAAAAAACAAAGTGTGGATCACACAGTTTTAACTCCTCCGATACTAAACGTCTTTTATTCCTGCTATTTAACCCTGCAACATTCCAGGCCAGACATCTTAGCTTATACATTCAGAACAAAAAATAGTTTAAACAGTTATAATCCTTCTGCTAAAAAAAATGAATATATCTTCCTTTTATCATTTCCAACAAATCTCCCTCTCAGGTTGTTTTTTTCCGAACATTTTTTACCCCACACGCCACACCACCCTTCGGAGAGCTTAAAACGACCACCCCCCACCCCCCATCCCCCTTTCCTCCAAGGGGGGCACCCCTCTAACCTCTGCTGCCGCTGGATAGGCAGCAGCAAGAAAAGGTAGCCATGAGCCCTACCACCCTACTGAAGGAAAAAAAATAAGCACTAATCTTTAGCGGAAGAAAGGAAAGAATGGTTCTAGTATGGTTGTAACCCCCGAATCTACACATCTGACTTTTCTCTCCCCCATTAAGAAGACATATTAGGCAAACAGGCCCCCAAGTCTACAGGGAGGGTGGGGGTGGGTGAGAGGCCAGCACTACAACTCCCAACAGGCCCCCATGTCAACAGGGAGGGTGGGGTGGGTGAGAGGCCAGCACTACAACTCCCAATGGGCCCCCATGTCTACAGGGAGGGTGGGGGTGGGTGAAAGGCCAGCTCTACAACTTCCAACAGGCCCCCATGTCTATAGGGAGGGTGCGGGTGGGTGAGAGGCCAGCACTACAACTCCCAACAGGCCCCCGTGTCTACAGGGAGGTGCGGGTGGGTGAGAGGCCAGCACTACAACTCCCAACAGGCCCCCATGTCTACAAGGAGGGTGGGTGTGGGTGAGAGGCCAGCACTACAACTCCCAACAGGCCCCCATGTCTACAGGGAGGGTGGGGGTGGGTGAGAGGCCAGCACTACAACTCCCAACAGGCCCCCTTGTCCCACCCCAGAGCAAGATGGAGTCCCCCCACCATGTGCTGACCAGTGCATCTCCCTCTTCAAACTTACAGGTAGGTAGCCATCTTCACAGGGAGGGGTGGGTTTGAGGGGGAAGTCTGTACTCCAAATTCCAATGTGCACCCTCCACCCTCATGATTGCAGCGAGGAGCAACACAACACATGGCTTCGTAGTAACTCCATGGTTAAAATGTGAAATTAAACATGGGACAGGTGAGTACGCAGTGCCTGCATACCGCATTCGTCGAACAACAAACAAGTACCATATGTCCACAGAAGGACCCAAAAATAACAGACCCTTGGACACATGGAAGAGAAGCAACACATCTGCACACATCAAAGAACTTGCAAGGGGAAACTTGGACATGGTGGCAGTCCACACAACCCATGTAGTAGGCAGTCTGTGTATGATGTGAGACTTGACATACCCCCAAAAGCAAGTACAATGTGTTTCCTGACACAAGGCACATGGATGCAATGTCCAAAGATTGCCCGTAACACAAGGTAGACCAACCACATGAAAGACCAACATATGCCTCTTTAGACAATGAGTAGACCAGGTACAGTAGCAAGGTAGGTTGTCCACAGCCCTGGTGAACATGCCTAGTCCACATTGCTGAGCCACAGCAACAATGTTAAAATGACTACAAAACTTCACAGAGTCGAGGGGTACCATCCAATAGCAGAACAGCACAACACATATCCAAGTATTGTCTCCCCACCTCCACACCACCATAATGCCCAGTACTGTGTACCACACCAATGTGATGACATCAACAACCATGTCCTGAATCCCTAGAAAATTGAAATGTAACAACAACAAACCTGTCATGTCCACAGCATTGATTCTTAAATTCTTGTCCTTCAGGTGACCGAGAACTGGCAGGAGAACCCAGCAACCGCCAGCACTAATCTCTCCTCTCACAGCATGGACTCTCCGGTGATGATTCCCTGGACACCTCGGATGCGGAGGGCGATGCCGGTCCGCCTACACTCCCAAGGCCATCAGGCTCCCAGGACATCCCTGCTCCCACCACCTGGGCCAGTGGAACCACAGCAACTTCTGCCATTGCGACCTGTGCATCTACCACCACCACCACCACCACCACCAGTCCTGCCAGTGCCACCCTCCCTGACCCATTGGACGATGGTGGACCATCGACATCACAGGCTAGCAGGGAGAGTGGACGGGTGAGGGCACAGGTGAGGCCGCAGGTGGGGGACAAGACCCACCCAATCCTGGGACCGAGACCCTGGATCTCATTTCAAGAGTGCATGCGTCGTACGAACGGTCTCAGGCACAGGCGGATTGGGTGTGTCAAGACTCACTTGAGACCCGCCAGCTGTTGAGGTCCATGGACAACCGTATGGGACAAATGGTGGACCTCAGGGGGCAGCAAACATCTGTTTGGAGGGAGTGGTTATCCCGCAACACACCAACACCCCCTCCCCCAAGTGGCCAGCGGGACAGGACACCACCACCATCACCTGAGGCCACTGACAGGGAGGTGTCCCCCGAAAAAGCTGCCCCCACAGCTGAGTCCACTCCGGCTCAAAGACGAAGGTGCCTTCCGAGGCTGGATCCAGGACAGAGCAGTGGCAATGCACCAGCCAACCGCCAGAAGAGGAGCCGGCACTGACTTCAAACTTCATTGAGCCTGGCATTCACTCTGTGAACTATTTTGCCCCACATTGCCAAGCATTGGCACACGTCTGTTGGACTAGGTTTACACCACACAATGTGGTGTCTACACAGTGGGATCATCTGACATGACCTTCAACTCACTCTTCCCCACTACCACCATTTTGTAAATATGTACTTACACAAATCCACCCCCTGTAAATAAACACCACGGAAACACTCAAGGCTGTGTGACCTCCATGTTTTAAACACAGGGTTGTCTTAGTTGTTGTCATTACCAGGTGCAGGGATCAATGTTGTTCAGAATGTTGGCTCTTTGGGAGTGACCTAGGGATAATGAGAGAACAACCAGTACAGGTCAGGAAACTGAATCACACCCATCACACCACACCGTACTGCAACATCCCACAAACCACACTCATCACAAATTAAGCGGATCACAGGACACACATCAGGGAGCATTGCATGTACACCATGTCCCACATCCATTTGCGTACAGAACATACCAGAACAGGCCACATCCACCCATCACACACCACATCCACCCATCACCAGCAAACATACATCACGCATTGAACAGCAGCACAAGACGTAGTTACTCACATTCAAGGAAAGTAGCGGTCAATGAGCTGACGCCTTTGGTCCACACCTTCTTCCTCCCCACTATCCTCATCACTGGACATGGGTGGGATGGGAGGCGGAGCAACCTGTTGGTCAGCAGGGTCCAGGATCACTTCAATATTCTTGTGCAAGGCCAGGTTGTGGAGCATGCAGCAGGTAACCACGATTTTGCATACTTTGCCGGGTGAGTATGGCAGGGCCCCTCCGGTTTTATCCAGGCAGCGAAACCTAGACTTCAGCAGTTCAAATGTACATTCCACCACCCGACGTGTCTTCCCATGGGCCTCATTATAGCGCATTTCACCTGGGGTATTTGGATTACGTAGGGGGCTCAGCAGCCACAGGCGGTTTGGGTACGCAGAGTCTCCTAGGTGGGGGGATGGCAGACACATACATCAGTAGCAGTACTGGGGGGAACAGCATGGCATACATACAACACAGTAGGCATCACAGCACACTCACCTACAAGCCACGCAAGATCTTGACGAAGATTAGCCATCAGTTGGGGCACAATGCTGCTCCACAGGATGTGGGAGTCATGTGCGGATTCCGGAAATCTGGCACACACATTGGAGATGATGTTGTCAGCCAGGCACACCACTCGCACATTGATTGAATGGTAGTGCTTCCGATTGCTATAGATGGGTTCACGTGCCTGGGGTGGAACTAGACCAATAAGTGTGCCATCAATAGAACCCACTACGTGTGGAATCTGGGCCAGGGCGTAGAAGTCCCCTTTCACTGCTGCCAACTCTACCTGACGTGGGAAATGGATGTAATCATCCTTGTAACGCATAATGGCTTTCAGCGCATCCCGCAGAACCATGCTAAACGTGGATTGGGACATCCCCCCGGCATGACCAACTGTGTACTGGAATATGCCCATACTGAAGAAGTGAAGTGCCGCCATCACCTTTGCTGTGGGTGTAATTGCTCCAGGATATGGCCTGCGCGACTACAGGTGCGGTGCCAATTGTGCTACAAGGTCCTGCAATGTCGGTCAGTCAAGCCGGAATTTACGGATCACCTTCTCTCCAACCATGTCCTCCAGCACAGTGTATGGTCGATGCACATTTGGGCCCCTCCTGTGTGGGAGTAGATGGGAGCAGATGTCAATTGGACAACACGGCACAGCTGAATCACACTATCACATCTTGACCCACACACCACAAATAATCCATGTTGCAGACACTGATTGTATGTGTGACGTTACAGAAATATAAGGCACTACAGCCAACTACACACAGAATGTTCTCCCACAAACATCATCCTGTGTGCAAATATGTACAATGGTATGTGCACACATGTTGCAAGAACAGCCAACATCACATGATGGAGGGCCCATGTGTGGACAAGCATCCCCACAGACACACATGGATGTGCACTCACAACACAAACCTGGAACACACCCTCCTTGTCTTCATGCACCCATGACACCACCAACAATACTGTGCATGCTCACATGACAGGCATTGACATACAACAGACGACACACAGACGCATACACAGAATCTATGTATCCCCCATCATTGCCTCTTGCACACACAAAACACACACTCACGACTGGATCAAACTGTGGGTATGCAGCCTTAATGGACTGTGTAGATGTGTACACTTTGAAACGTGTGACCTTAAAACCAAGATCTCACCACATTGCCATACACATCTGACGCAACTTGAGCTTACATCACTGTCCTTTGACAATCACTGGCAATGTCAATAGCATGCTCACACATGCAACAAATGGACATTGTTGACACGTGGACATGGGCCATTGACAGAACATGATGAGTTTTGAGGCATTCCGGACATGCCCTGACACACATGTACACCTATTATGATTAGATGTGTGCGGAGACATGCAGTGTGTCTACACACCGCAGTAGGGTACGCCGTCCGCCATCACAGAAAATGATCATTGCCACTGCAATTGTGCGTACCATTGGCTGCATGGGCAAGTTCCATCACGGTCACACACCGCCAACTGCATGTGCGCGCTACCGCGATGGTGCATCATTTGAAAATCATCACTTGCTGGCATTGCAATGGCGGAGCACGCATTCCGCGGGGGCGGGGCAGGCTAACAGATACATTTGAATGTGGAAATGGAAATGGCAGTTGGTATCCCCCCATTCATTCACATAGCGGCACACACCGCCGGGTCCGGGCAGTGTGTAACCGCCCATGGCCATCCATGCCACGGTAACATCTATGCACCTGGTGGCACCCACCGCCTGGTCCGGGTGGTGTGTAAGCGCCCATGGCCATCCACGCCACGGTAACATCAATACACATAGTGGCAGCCACCGCCCATACCGGGCGGTGTGTAACCGCCCATGGCCATCCATGCCACGGTAACATCAATACACATAGCGGCACCCACACCCACAAAAGCGGAAGCCGTGCACCGCCACAGCGGGGCCTGTCATTGGCTCATTTTGAATGAGGCAGCCCAGAAACACCAATTGCTGCAGATTTGTGCCACTGATATCAGCTCAGGGCCCTATAAATGTGTGAGTTTGAGCACCACCCATCCACTGCTTCCAGCCACTGCTGCCTGCACCCATCACCTCTACCTGCTGCTGCTGCCCACTCCACCAACTGCTGCTGTTGTGCCAGTGTCCTGGACCTTGCCATGGCGAGACTTTGACAGATCCAGTCCTGTCCCTTCAGTCTAGAGGAGCTGGAGGTCCTTGTGGACGGTGTGCTCCACCTTTATGTACGGCTCTACGGTGCCCCAGGACAGGAGGTAAGTACAGTGGGGGACATGTTGGTGTGCATGAGGTGGTCCCTGACTCCTGGCCTCTGCAATCGGGGCGGTGTTCTGTGGGAGGCAGTGTGGGTATGCCCCAGCAGGCCAGGCACGCTGTGAGGTGTTCCTGGTTCTGTCACTGACTAATTGACCTCTATGCTGCGAAGTGTCATCGTTGAAGGGTCACAAACATGACATGTGTAGTCTTGTGGCTGTGCTGGGTCATGACCGATAACAGCGATCTTCTGTGTGTGTACCTCACCTGCTTTCCATGATGGACTAGTGCCATATTCACCTGTCAGTCACATATGTTGTACTGTGCATGGCTGATGACAGATACCTGTACCTTCTATCTGTGTGAACGGCCAACTGTTCACTGACTTGCCCCCTCTTGTCTCCCTGTATGGTAGGTCAAGCTGCACCATTGCAAGGCCGTGTGGAGGGCCATAGCACGTGATGTAGGGGCAGTGGGGGTGTGCAACAGGCGACACACACACTGCCACAAGCGGTGGGACGACATCTCCAGGCTCAGCAAGAATGTGGCGGAGATGACACTGGGGCTGATTCACCAATCAGGCCGGCTTGCACGACGTACCATGACCCCTCTAATGCTACGTATCATAGCTGTGACACTTCCTGACCTGTCCACACAGTTGAGAGGGGCGCAGCAGCAAACTAGCGGTAAGCACACTGAATGGGTTTGTAATTTGGGAGTGCATGGATGTATTGCTGGTCAGACACAATAGAGACATCCGTGGTGTATATGGTGTGCTGCTATTGCATGTTGGTGGCATTAGCAGAGTCGGAGTTAGCATCCATGTCAGCCAGCTGGACATACCAGTTGCATTGTAGTGCAGGGGCCCAGGACATGCCATTCAGGTCTGTGATCCCACGGCATCACGTGTGGTGGTCTGCATGCACTTGTCCTGTTTGTTTCATGTACATGTGTCACAGGGCCCACTAATTATTTGACATGAGGATGTCTGGTAGGGGTGGTTCATGTGCAGGATGGGTGCGACATGTTGTTCAGCAGTCAAGGAAGTTTGGATTTTGTAATTTGCAGTACGTGAGTGTGGCACTTAGGTATACCTCTTATCTCTCTCTTTCAGCTTTGGACGAGAGCACTGACAGACAAACGACGGGATTAAGTGGTGGCTATGCATCCAGATCAGAGATCACACAAACGCAGACTGAGACGGAAGAGAGCAGCCCCGGAGAGGGGTACAGAACTATCCATGAGGACTCACATGTGGAGACACCATCGTCCTCATCTTCAGACAGCGGTGGTGAGTCATCACTGTTGGTAGATACAGGGAGTGGACAATCTACACCTTCAATCGGTACACAACACACTGGGCCCACACTGCCACCAGCTGCAACAAGTACTGCTCGTGCTCGCCGGAGTAGGGGGAGCAGAGTGGCCTTTGGTGCAGGCACCGCTGCCCCTGTGACACAAACTGCCCTTAGTGCTGAGGCGGTTGATCTGCTGCGACTGCTGTGTGTAGGGCAGACAAACATGATAAATGTATTCCAGGACCACAATAGGAAGTTGGGGCAGGTGGTACATTAATGGAGGGGATGCATGGTGATGTTGCTGGTCTCCACAGAACAGTACAGTCCTTATCCAACACAGTGTCTGCAGCCATTCAACAGTCACATGGACAAGGTTCTACTTCAGTTCCCCCAGCCACACCACTTACTGTCTCAGGGGAGAGTGACATTTCTGAACATGCCTCATTTTCAGGGTATTGCACTAGAAGCAGGCACAGGCAGCAAGGCAGGCAACGGAGGCCACAGACACCATCCCATAGTAAAGGGGAATCTTTCACAGAACACAACATCAGCTACCCTGGAGATGACACACAGGACCCTCATGAGGTGATGGGGGACACAGATTCACATGGCACACAGGCATCCCCTTCAAAAGGTACTCCCAAGGGCAAGGCACAGACCAAGGACAGGGCATGCGCAAAGGACAGGACACCACCCACGGACACGGCTTCTCCCAAGGAGCAGGCACCTCCCAAGGAAAGGGCCACTCCCAAGGAGCAGGCACCTCCCAAGGAGCAGGCATCACCCAAGGACAGGGCCACTCCCAAGGACCAGGCCCCTACAAAGGACAGGCCACTCACAAGGACAGGGCCACTCCCAAGGACCGGGCCACTACAAAGGACAGGGCACCTTCAATGGACAGGGCACCTCCCAGGGACAGAGCACCGCCCACGGATAAGGCACATTCCAAAGATAGGACACCTCCTAAGTCCAAGGCGTTTCCCACGGCCAAGGTACCTCCCAGGGAGCAGGCACCTCCCAGAGCCAAGGTGTCTCCCATGGACAGGACATCCACCAAGGACAGACATCCATCACCCATGCGTCCCCTGAAGCTGGTGTTGGTGAAGGAACGTAAACCACATGTGTCAGAGGTGGAGTCCCCCCATACCTCTACTCCCATCCACACCCCAGTGAAGCAGAGGAAGGAGCACACTGTTGTTGCATCCCCCATTACACATGATGCAGAGGGCAGAAGGCAGGCCCACAGCACGCGTCAAGCAGGGTCCAGCACGTCCCCAGAGAGCAGACCCCCACCAGCACATGATCCACCTTTGATGGGTGATGTTTCA
The DNA here is from genome assembly GCF_964261635.1 of Lissotriton helveticus. Lineage (NCBI taxonomy): Eukaryota > Metazoa > Chordata > Amphibia > Caudata > Salamandridae > Lissotriton > Lissotriton helveticus. The sequence goes on along the minus strand of NC_136057.1, from coordinate 1,213,854,058 downwards.
GATGAGCCCGCACCACTTCCCTTTCCAGTCATGTCCAGGGTGCCTTTCAAATCTCAAAGAAACAGAAACACACACCGGTAACACCTGACTACCCCAATGTCGCTCCAGTACAGCTGTCCCCAGATCCCAGAGCCACCCTGCCTCCTGGCCCATACAGCCCTGTGGTTCATCATTTCAGTGGTCCTAGTGGGTCAGCTGCAGTTCACTCTTATGTGTCAGATGCTGGCTTGGTATTTGTTGGTCACTGTCCAGGGACAGGTCCTGCCAGTGTGTCAGGATCTATCGCTCATGTGTCAGTCACTAGAGCTGTGGCTGTTTCTCACACTCCTGTATCAGGTACTGCCAGTGTGTCTGGGTCTATCGTTCATGTGTCAGTCACTAAAGCTGTGGCTGTTTCTCACTCTCCTGTATCAGGTCCTGCCAGTGTGTCTGGGTCTATCGCTCATATGTCAGTCCCTAGAGCTGTGGCTGTTTCTCACACTCCTGTATCAGGTCCTGCCAGTGTGTCAGGGTCTATCGCTCATGTGTCAGTCACTAGAGCTGTGGCTGTTTCTCACACTCCTGTATCAGGTCCTGCCAGTGTGTCTGGGTCTATCGCTCATGTGACAGTCACTAGAGCTGTGGCTGTTTCTCACACTCCTGTATCAGGTCCTGCCAGTGTGTCAGGGTCTATCGCTCATGTGTCAGTCACTAGAGCTGTGGCTGTTTCTCACACTCCAGTATCAGGTCCTGCCACTGTGTCTGAAGCTACGAGGTCCCACGGTCCACCTGATTCTGTGCTGTGAGGTGCAGTTCCCATCACTCAAATCTCATTGTACTTGATGTCTGGACTGTCCATTGTAACCACCCTTGCAATATTATTGTCCATGGGACTGTCCGTATGACAGACATCCTTGTGCTGCCTCAGATGTACCTGCTCTGTTGTGAACACTGCCCTGTTCCTGTTCTGATGCTGCATTGTGCCCTCTCATGTGCTGCCTCAGATGGACCTGCTCTGTTGTGAACACTGCCCTGTTGCTGTTCTGATGCTGCATTGTGCCCTCTCATGTGCTGCCTCAGATGGACCTGCTCTGTTCTGTACCATGGACTGTTGATGCACTTTGCCCCTCTCATGTGCTGCCTCAGATGTACCTGCTCTGTTCTATCCAGTGTGCATGCTCCTGGCTACTCACAAAGTCAACCTCTGTGCTGTGCAATGATGCAGGTTAATCCTGTGTTGTGGTTTATCTGTGTCATTCCTGGTTGTATCCTTGCATTGTTGATATATTGTTGCTGTCGTACATGCTGTGTCTGCCACTTTCACATAACCATTGCCCAGCACTGTTTCCTTTCGTTTGGCAGGGGTGACAGTCATTACAATATGGTTGTGGACTGTGTAAGGGTGGGGGAGGCACTCTGGGGCTTATTTTGGGACAACAGTGGCTTCCCATGCACTGCAGGTTATGTGGATGTTTTTCATATGGTGCATGTGTCACTCTCATGATTTGTGGCTACCCAGTAGGTTGGTCAGTCTCGACTTTGTCAGTCAACATGTCAGGGCTCATCGTGTGTGTGTTGGTTGTTGATGTGTGTGCAGCAGGGTTGTTTTTTGTGGTGTGTGGTGTATGGACCCCTGTCTGTTAGTGGGGTAGGTGTGGGGTTGGCCTGAGGGTTGGCCAGCATGTCTCCTCATGTGTGGTCTGCCTTGTGTGTTGGTGTGTGTATGTGGGCCTGTGAGCTGTGTGGCATAGCCATTCCTGCCTGCCTGCCTAGTTGATTGTGTGCATGGTGTCCATTGTCTGCTCCGCTACGTTGCGTTATCCGTGGAGTGGCTGTTTGTTCGCGGTGCGTGTGTCTTTTGGGTGCGTGGGGTCAGTTGTGCCCAGGTGGTTTTGCTGGGGTGCATGTATGTGTGTTCCTGTCCAGACCTGGGGTTCTGTTGTGGGCAGGGGCTTCGACACGTGCGTGGTGTGTGTGTTGTGTCTTTGCGTATCTGCGTCGTCGTCGGTGACGGTCCATGTTTTGCTGGTGGTGGAGCACGAAGAGTACCGGGAATGCGTGTACAGCTGGGTCCATGACGGTGGTCTGGCTGTGGTGAGTCTCTCTGCAATGTTTTGCCTCTCAGCTGTGGTGGTTCCGCCGTGTTCGGGCTGGTGGTTTTTCTGCAGCGATTTGCTGTGTGGTTTCCGACATCGTAATTTTGAGGACGGTCGAGATGTCATTCCGTATGGCGGTGTCTCTGGATTGGTTACGTCCACCGCGGGGTCGGGTGTATTTACGCGGCGGATCACGTTCTACAGCGGCGTATGGAAATTCAGCAGTGCTTCTCATCCTAATATAGCAGACGGACTATTTGCGGCTTGCGGACTGTAAAAAGCATTTTCCGCCTAATCCAGGCCGGCGGTCGTCCTTCCGTCCGCCATCGTAATCGACCCCATAATTTGGTCTTTCACAATAAATTACCTTAAACTTTGTAATTTCTTCTTCAAACTTCTCAGTACTACAATCTTTCACGTTTTCTACAACACCTACTTCTTTCATTGTCTCACTTGCTCTACACTCTTATTCAGGAACAAAGTAATGAAACTCGATTTCATCACAAATTTTTTTTACATCTGATACTGACCCATGCAAAAGAGCTCTGTTTAAATCACTTAAAATTATTGCTGGACTTTTTGCTCAGTACAATCTTTTTACTAACTTCCCCTTCTGAGAGTGATACTGCTAACATTCTCAAATGATGAAAAACACTTTTACACACTTTTCTAGAAAGACTAGCCAGAGAATGATCTTGCAAACCAGTATTTTTTCTCTCTTGGCAAGGATCTAGTCCTTGCAGTAATGTAATCTTTTTTTAACACTTTTGTTACTGTATGCTCATAATAAATTTCATAAAATATCAATAGACTCCTGTAGTATACTACGAAAAGTACTAAAATTCCACCTATACACTGGGGGCCTCATTTATGAGGCCTTGCGTCAATTTTGCGCTGCTGATGCGTCACTTTTTGTGACGCATCGGCGGTGTAAAACATGCGCCTTGTTGCGCCATATTTAAAAAGTGACGCATCTAGGTAGATGCGTCACTTTTTAAACCCCGGCGCCACATTATACCTGCGTCAGGTATAATGTATGCAGAGGGGGTGTTCCCCCGCAAAAAGCCTCGTAATAGTGACGCAGTGAAATCTATGAGATTTCACTGCGTCACTTTTAGGACGCTGTTGCTTCAAAATCTTGCGCCTGCCTCACAGCAGGCGTAAGACTGACGCAAGCCATTTCATATGGGGCTTTCCCCATGTGAAAGGACGCATTGCTGGAGTTGCGTCACTTTTGTGACACACTCCAGCAATGCGTCACTTTTGCGCTTACAGATACGTCAGAAATACTGACGTATCTGTAACTCCTTGCGACATGATGCGTCATACATTAAATATGATGCATCATTGGTGTCGCAAGGAGTGCGCAGTGAAAAATGACGCAGCGCTGTTTTCACGCAGCGATGCGTCACTTTTCATAAATAAGGCCCTGGGGCTTTAGTATGTCTCCCTAGAACTTCATCAGCTATCACTTCTTCTACATTTCTAGCAACCATCTTTTCTTTTATAAGTGCACAACCCTTCTTCGCTTCATAAGCACAACCACTGGTATCAACTGCATGAACTAATGTATTGATTTGAAAATAGCTCTGTTCATTAAAAAAAAGTCTCTGAACTTGAAGTGTGCTTCCATTCACCCAACAAAATATCACAACAGTTAGTTCTGTTAATTAGTTTCTTCTTTTTACATTTGGCCTTCAAAAAACGCATTGGCTTATCCAATGATCGCATTCTGTTTGAAACTAAAATGAATAATTTCCTTTTTAATTCAAAAGCCTCTTCAACAATAGTTTCAATCTGTTTCTTCTTATTATAAAATGCAGATCTTTTTTATATTTCTTGCTATCTTTTAATACATTTTGTACTACTCTATTGTGAAACATTCTTATCCTTATTTCATCAAATTGATTCTTTCTTCTTTTACCATAGATTGTTTTTTCTGAACTTGATTTGCCACCAATATATCTTTTTTCATTTCATTCTTCTATGCTCTTGAGGTATTCTTTCTACTTTCTACATTGAGCAAACTGTTTCTAGTCCTTGAAAGTGTTTTAATAAATTATTTTGTTCTCTTACCGCAAGACTTTCCTCTTTCCCACATGTTGTAGTTCATCTAATTGTTGCTCTTGTCTTTTCTTTAAATAGTATTCTTTTTTTCTTCTTTTCTCTTTTGTGTTTTTTGTCATTGTAAGTCTTTCTTAATAATCATGAAGAATATCTAGAAAAAAAAGTAAAATAAATGTAATATTATTAATATAACTATACAGGAATATACCATTCTATTACTAAAGAAACACGTTCTACATAAAAACAAATTAAATGCTTTCTTTTGAAATCACATTGGGTTTTCTGCACTAAAGGGGCATTGCTGTACTGCTTGGGTACCACCTGGGTAATTCAAGGAGTAAATCAGTAGCGTGTAGGTGGTTAGAGGACTGCATAGGTAGTGCTCAGGGGATTGTAGCACTGCATATCATAGTGCCTGGGTTATTGTATGAGCACATGGGTAGTGACTGGATGATTAGAGTGCTGCATGAAGAGCCATGATGAATTTATAAGTGCTTGGGTTTTGGCGGAGTGATTGAATAAGGACATGGGGCAGGCTGGGTGATTGGAGGAGTGCATAGGTAGTGACAGGGAGATTACTGGACTACAAAGGTAATGCTAAGGTGATTGTACCAGTGCATGTGTTAGTACCTGGGCCATTGCATGACTACATGTGTAATGACTGGATGATTAGAGTGCTGCATAGAGAGTGCATGGTGAATTTATAAGTGCTTGTGTTTTGGCACAATGATTGGATAAGGACATGGTGCTGGCTGGGTGACTAGAAGAGTGCACGAGGAGTGACAGAGGGATTTCTGGACTGCATGGGTAGTGCTCTACGGAATGTAGCACTGCCTGAGTTAGTGCCTGGGTCATTGCTTGAGTACATGGGTAGTGACTGGATGATTAGAGTGCTGCAAGGAGAGTGCATGGCGAATTTATAAGTGCTTGGGTTTTGACAGAGTAATTGGATAAGGACTTGATTTGCCGGGGTGATCGGAGGAGTGCATGGATAGTGACAAAGAGATTACTGGACTGTATAAGTACTGCTCAGGGGATTGTAGCAGTGCTTGTGTTAGGGCTTGGGTGGTTGCATGAGTACATGGGTAGTGACTGGATGATTAGTTTGCTGCAAGGAGAGGCATGATGAATTTATAAGTGCTTGGGTTTTGGCATAGTGATTGAATAAGGATATATGGCTGGCTGGATGATTGGAGGAGTGCAAAGGCGGTGACAGGGAGATTACTCGACTACAAAGGTAGTGCTCAGGGGATTGTACAAGTGTTAGTGCCTGAGTCATTGCACGAGTACATGGGTAGTGACTGCATGATTAGAATACTGCAAGGAGAGTGTATGGTGAATGTATGAGTGCTTGGGTTTTGGCGGAGTGATTGGATATGGACATGGTGCTGTCTGGGTGACTGATGACTGCACAGGGAGTGACAGGGGGATTGCTGGACTGCATGGGTACTACCTAGGTAATTGAAGGAGTAAATCAGTAGTGTGTAGGTGGTTAGAGGACTGCATAGGTAGTGCTCAGATGATTGTAGTAGTGCATATGTTAGTCAACACAAATGGCATTGCAACTAAAAAAAACAAATAACCAATATATAAAAAAGAATATTGTTCATAATCCAAAGCAATTCAAGCTTGATTTCGATAATTTTCCAAGCTCAAAGACGAAGAAAAGCAAATTTTTGATAGTAGGAGATTATATCTTTATTCTTTTATTCCATAAGAATTCTGTAAAATACAGACGCACATTCGAAAAAAATGCCAGCGCGTTTTGTCCATCATGGGACTTCTTTAGGGCTGAAAACACATACAAAAAGACACTATTTACAATTGATTCACAATAAGGACTTACTCTAGAGAAGAACCAGATAATTCATTATTCAAACTTTCACATTAGGTCATATTCAAATTTCATCATCTTTAATGCTCATTATACAAGTTTGTGGGAAGAACAACCTTTGGCAAAACAAGGCAATAACTATGTTTTGTTTAGAGGTGGGAGAAAAAAATATATGCACAAATCTTATTACATGTCTTTTTGGGCAAATTATACTGAAGAATAAAGTTTACAATCGATAATCAGGCCACCCAAAACATTGTAATGACCCAAAGCTAGTTTGGTTTCACAGAACTATGTGCCAGAAAAAATAACATGAAACATGTTCAAAACCAGATTTAGCACAATAACATCTTATTAAATCTCATTGTATTTTCCTATTCTCAACCTATACAGTAAAAAGTTAGTTATTTTCTATGTGATATATTTCCAATGTACAGGTTCCAATCAGACAGAAAGTAAGTGGATCTGTAAATAAACAAAGTAAACGTGCTCACTGAATTATGGTCTAATATTACATGGCTCCATAAACAATTCTATAATATCTATGTTTCAACTGATTAGTTGTCTTTTTTACCTAGTTGGTTCAATCTTTTAATGGAAATTACTGGACAGAGTCTGCAGAGTCAATAAAATGTGCTAACAATTTCTCATGTATGGCGACACTGCTTTCAAATCTCTCAAAGTATTTAAAAAAACTTTCATCATTAAACATACTCATAGCAATGTTCCAAATTGCTATAATTATTGTTCAATTATAGAGTCTAGTCTTATAGCTTGTAAGTATGTACTATAATATTGTTTACGTCTTTCATCACACTTTTATAATTTATTTGACATCTATGATGACATCATTACACAATGTATGAAATACATTCGACTATCCATATATATTATCATTGCGATCTCAATTACAGTTGCCCATCAATTTAAAAGAACCCTGGTCATGCCATTTTTCTAAAGTAACATGACAAATTTGTCCCAAAAAGGCATGTATTTTAAAAAAGACAACTTACAATTTGTTTCCTATCATAGTCATGTGTCTGGAAACAGATAGAGAGCCAAGCATCACCAAGACACATTGTTCATGGCTCCTCCAGTATAAAATTATCTGTAATAAATGAGGCAATCAGCACCATATAATAAGGGTACTAGATGATCAGGGTTAACACTGGCTTTCGTCTTATTATACCAACACCAGATGTTATTGCATATACAAATGCAAGGTCTACATTTTATTAATTACAAATGTTTCCAGTCTTAGTAAAGCATAAAAATTGGCACATATATTGAGTACATGTTATTTTCATCTACCAATGCACTGATATCCCAGGGTAATCCTATCTTGTTAAAGATAGTCGACCCTGCCGTCTACCAAACCCGCTAGACATACTTATATTTTTACATGCGTCCAATATACATACACCTCATATAAGAACCGTAACCATTATATCAAGTTGGCGCTCGATTGAATATGGAGCTAGTTCATATTCATTGTCCCCTATTAGCATGCACACCAGAAATGGAAACGAAAACCACACTCCGTTATTTTAATTAAATCCTGTTTAAAAAGACAAAAAAAGTCATCCAATATTACTATGTGATTCGGAAGTGAAAACCGGAGCCGTTCTACAATATTTTAAATGCGTCACATTTAGAGAGACCGTGAAAACATCCCTTGTTATATGGGAAAATGTGATGCACAATGATTACATATTAAGGCAACTTCCGCCATATTGCAGTGGTTTACTGAACATGATGTAAACATAACTTGAATTCGTTATAACCAATATTACTGGGTAACTCATATGGAATTATAATAGCCACGCCTAGGTATTTAGATATTGAGAGATTGTTGAGTATTTAATATAAAAAATAAAAAATATACTTGCACTCCACAAACACCATATCGGTGTCTGTGAACAGTTATTCATGCATACCACAATAGATATCTCCATACTTATGGGGTACGTAACTCCCAAACGAGTATGCGGTTGTCCAGTTAGAAAGAAGTTAAAAAGAACCTGATCTTAGTCTCTTTGTACCTGTCTGTAAAAACTACACATCTGTGAAAATCAAAAAGCCCGGCAAGAATCGGTGCTGTAAGTCACATGGTTCCTGTGAAACACACTGGAGCCATCTTTAAATATATAGCAGTGTGATTCTCCATAGACTTATAGAATCTTATATCACTAATTTACATTTTGCCAATGTTGAAAACAGTTAAAGGCAATTATTTCAAATATGTAGAAACCAATTTGCGATCTCAGTGCATAAATGTGGACCTTTATAAAGACGCAATCCCAATAAGGAAATATGTGCCTTATCGCGTGATTATCAAGTACACGTCACGCCATCTTAGTATTGCCACGAAATCGTGCATCGAAGTCGAGCTGCCAACCTAGATCTACCATTTCTGCCAGACAATATGTCACTGAATTCAAGCTAGCCTGGCTGAAGAATGGTGACATACCTTGAAACCGGTCCCAGTATGCTTGTTTCCGGTCCAGCGAGGACCTGGCCTGGCAGTTTAGTCTGGACTGTTCCCATGGGGCACAGGGTCTAGACTGATTTGCATATGGCTGGGTCCAAACTGGGGTGGCATAGTGGGCAAAAGAACAATGGATTTATCACCAGATCTTTTGACTGGGGGAGAATGCTTGCATTGTCAAAGTTCTATCCATCATTTGTTTGCTGTAACACTTTTAGCCCTAAGTGGGATGAGTATGCCCAGACGTGGGTCCCTTGCTCACTGTGCCGCTGGATTCAAGCTAGCCTGGCTGAAGAAGGGTGACATACCCAGAAACTGGTCCCAGGATGCTTGTTTCCGGTCCAGGGGAGGCCTGTCATGGCAGTTTAGTCTGGACTGTTCCCATGGGGCACAGGGTAAAGACTGATTTGCATATGGCTGGGTCCAAACTGGGGTGGCATAGTGGGCAAAGAACAATGGATTTATCCCAGATCTTTTGACTGGGGGAGAATGTTTGCATTGTCAGAATTCCATCCATCATTTGTTTGCTGTAGCACTTTTCGCCCTAAGTGGGATGGGTATGCCCAGATGTGGGTCCCTTGCTCAATGTGCTGCTGGATTCAAGCTAGCCTGGCTGAAGAAGGGTGACATACCCTGAAACTTGCCCCAGGATACTTGTTTCAGGTCCAGGGGAGACCTGACCTGGCAGTTCGGTCCGGACTGTTCCCATGGGGCACAGGGTCAAGACTGATTTGCATATGGCTGGGTCCTTACTGGATGTTTTTCAAGGACTCTCTAAATGTGACTCATTTAAAATATTGAAGAACAGTTCTCGTTTACTTCCGAATCATATAGTAATATTGGACAACTTTGTTGATCTTTTTAAACATGATTTAATTAAAATACTGCAGTGTGGTTTTTATATCCATTTCTGGTCTGCCGGGTAATAGGGAACAATGAATATAAACAAGCTCCATATTCAATCGAGCACCAACTTGATATAATGGTTATGGCTCTTATATGAGGTGTATGTGTATCGGACGTGTGTGAAAATATAAGTTTGTCTAGCGGGTTGGGTAGATGGCAGGGTGGACTATCTTTAGCAAGAAAGGATTACCCTGGGATATCAGTGCATTAGTAGATGTAGGTGGAAGAAGGATCCAAGCTTGTCACAGATTACTGGGAGGGGGTGATGTCCATGGCTTCGCTGTGGAGCTCGGTGAATTTTTGGATGACGACGAAGACTTACTTGCAGTTGCTGGAGTTGGCAAGGATTTTGTTGTGGATGAAGGTCCTTTTGGTAGTTCTGATACGTCGGTGGTATTCTGTCATGGCGTCCTTGTAGGTGGTGTCGTTTTCAGGTGTCTTGCTGTTTCTCCAGTTCTTCCCCTCGTGTCTGCAGGTGTATCTGGCTTCCTAGAGGTCAGTGGTGTTCCAGGCGGCTTTCCTTGGGCGCTCTTTGTTGGGGTTTAGTAGCGGGCGAGCTTCTCTGAGCAGTTAAAGATCCATGTTTGGAATGCCCTGGCTGCGAGGTTGGCCTGGTTGGAGTGGTGGGGGTGTTGCGGTTGAGTGTGGAGTTGAGTTGCTCCTCAGTGACTCTGCTCCATTTCCTTCGTGGGGGCACAGAGCGGGTTTGGGTTGCTTCGGTTTGTTGATGAGGAAGTGTACGAAGTGGTGGTTGGTCCATGGGGGTTGTGTGGTGTGACTGAAGTGGATGCTGTTTCCTCCTGCAAAGATGGGGTCAAGGGTGTGTCCTGCCTTGTGCGTAGATGTGGTGACGAGTTGTGTCAGCCCAGTACTGGTGAGGTTGTCACGGTGGGTGGTGGAATTGGGGTCAAGGGGGTTGTCGAGGTGGAAGTTCAGGTCTCTGATGAGTATGCAGTCCATGGCTGCAATGACATGGGGTGCAACAAGCTCAGTGATGGTGTCGGCACTGAGCACCCAGGGGGTCTGTGGCAAGGGTGCCACAGAGTGTGGAGTTGGGCTGGTCTGGACCTGGAAGTGCAGGTGTTCGGCGGTGGGGAAGATTTTGCTGGAGATGGTGAGGCGGAGGGAGTTTTTGTGCATTAATGGCAAGGCCTCCTCCCAGATGGTTGGGATCTTATATCCATCCGGGATGGTGATGTCGATGTCAGCGGTGGAGGAGGCGTTGGTCCAGGTTTCCATGAAGAAGGTGACGCCAGGTGAGAGTCCAGGATATTCCAAATCTCCATGGTGTATCTGTGCACGGAGCGCGCTTTGAGGAGGATGCATCTTAGGGCGTCGGCGGTGTTGGTGCCGGGCGGTGGTGAAGGTGTGGTGGCAGTGGTGGCAAGAGAACAGCCCGTGGGTCATGTTCAATGTGGACGGCTGGCAGTCATTGTTTCTTCCAGCGTTGAGTGCCAGGAGGGCGGCTGCGTCATAGCAGTGGATGGCTCAAGATCCACAGTCCGTTGCGCTGGTCGCCATCAGGGCGCGTATCAGTCCTTAGGGGCCTACTAGTCCACTAGGTACCTCCAGTAAGTCCCACACAGTGGGATTGCTGAGAGGTGGTCCGAGGCCATGGCCGATTTTAAACCACTCTGCAAATGCGCCTCTTGGCGCATTGCTGGTGGGGCGATGAGGTCCTCTTGTGTCCTGAGGACCTCAGGATTAAAGTGAACTTCATTCTCTGTGCCTTCGGATCAAAAAAGGCCTCCTGTTACCTACAGTAAGCTCCACACAGCGGGATTGCTGAGAGGTGGGGAATGAAGTCCTGAGGGACCTTAGGGGCCAAAAAGCCCTAATGGTGCATCCTGTAAGTCTTACACAGGGGGATACCTGAGAGCTGATCGGATGCCCAGCCCTTTTCTTCACAACTCTGCAAACATGACTACTAGTTACAAAAAGATAGAAATTCACAAAAAAAACTATAGGTTACTGGGACGTTATGATTAGGGTCAGATTTCACTCGTACAAAACCAGAGATATTCAGCCTGTATTGTCAGGTGAGTTAACCATAACTAGCACCCCAGCAATTTAAGATGTCATCCGTGATGTAATGAGTGATATCACTGACCATGTCATGAGTGATCTAATATGTGAGGTCATAAACAGTGCATTGCAGGGGCATGAGCTATAGTTAACTCAGCTAACTATAACAGCCGAATATATATATATATATATGGCAGTTGCCATTATGTAGTTATAGTTAGAATGTAGTTTCCGAAGGAAGAGCGTTTTTTCCTTTGCCAATAACTCTGGTATTGTTTTATGAATCCTCACGACAATTTCTAAACTAATATGCCAGTTACCTCAGCTGCTGTCTCGAAAGTTTTGGTGATCCGTCAAGCGGTGGCCGAGAAAAAGTGGGAGCCCAAAAACATTTTTTTCCATGTTAATTTTCATAGGAAACGTTAGACATGGCTACAGCCCGAACTGCTTAATGGAATTACACCAAATTTGGCAAAAAGGTAGCTCTTAATGTCCTTGTAACTGTTATTTGTGAATATATCTAAGGTTTTTCTTAATTCTATTTCCTAACTATAACAGCCCTGTAACCCTATTTTTTTCAATGAATTTCTAAGGTTTTTTAAATGCTAATTCCTAAGTTTACCTTACCTGTAACCTTTGGTTTATTCAGTGAATTTCCATGTTTTTTAAGTAGCAATGTTGTTTGCAGATTGGTGTGGAAAGAGGGCAGGGTCTCTGACCAGCTCTCAGGAATCCTATTAAAAAGTGCGAGGAGGGCTTCTTGGTCCCCAAGGTTCTTTAGCATCCAAGAGAACTGTGTTCCCCAGCCACTCGTTCATCTGGATATGCATTTATAGAGTGCTGCAGAAAAGGGGCGTAGCCTCTGAAGACCTCTTAGCAAGCAGATTGTGTGGAACTTGCTGAAGGTAACAAGAGGGATAGTTGGCCCTCGAATACCCTCAATAGACATGGGAACTTCATCCCCCAACTAGCAATATGCCCGGAGGCATGTTTGCAGAGTGGTGGAGAAAGGATGTCCTTGATGATTGCACAGGTAGTACCTGTATGGTTCTATGAGGGCCATTGCCAAGGACACTGCTAATACTGTTTTTTTTAACAAAGTGTAAAACACATATATATTTTGAAAAAAGGTTTCAGTGTAGCTATTTAGTAAGATACAGCGTTTGAGTCTAGCTCTTTAGTAAAATATTGGTTTAGCTTTATTTTAAAAACACAGATATAAAAAAGAACAGTTTAAAAATATAACTTTCAACATCAAAACTAACAAATAGAACATAACTGCCAAACACTCATCAAACTAAGGATTGTCCTCCCAACTGATTTTAAAAGTTGTGCTGATATCTAACTTTTTAAAACTATTTCCACAAAAATAAAGTGAAATGAGTAGAACCAGAGGGACAACGTTCATGTCCTATCATCTTAAATATTATTATAGATCACGCCCCCAATTGCTGATCAAGCAGACAGAAGCTGGAGGTCCATCTATATCAGTAGCAGCAGCAACAATTCCCAGCCTGAAATTCCCTTCAGAGGTACAGTCTGCTACAATAGATATGGCTCCAGAGTTTTCAAGAATGGCCACGCATTGCATGGATAATAGTGTTGTTATAAGAGCTGTTGAACAGTGTTTTACAGCTATTCGCAATGCTGCCAACAGCATACATGCTAATTGTTTCCCTTTTATATTTTTTGCACATGTCTCAGTGCACATTTAACTCTTCCTGTCCCAATTGCCATTGTTGTTCCCATAAAAAGAACAAAAAATGTTTCAAAGTTTACAAAACCAACAAAAGAATTAAAAAACAAAACAGAAAATCATGTCACCGGGAAATATTGGATAATATACCTTTCAATTAAAAGAATAGGAAAAGAATCGCTGTATATCTATCTTTGTTTTTTTAAGTTTGAGTTTATTAAAGTGTAACAAATCAAAGACATATAAAAATATTACCATAGAATGAAGCGTTATTTAACATAAAAAGAAAAAGATAAGAGTGAGGGTACATAATCATATTTGTATCACATGGTATACCAAGTTAAAATGCATCATATAAAACAAGAAGAAAACAGGGAAGGGGAATTCTGTAAAAAAGATATGCTATGAAATAAGCAACAATTGAGGGTCAGAAACACAGTATACAAAAATAGTTAATTAAGTAAGTATAACAATAGATGACATTATAAAACCAGCATAGTAATGAAAGAATCATTAATGAAAGACTAACTAATCATCTATATTAAGAGGCAATGGGGAAAATTAGGGTGGTTTTCGTACTTCGTCTGAACTATTTTTAGAAGCAGCAGTAAAGGAGGCAGAGAAGAATAAATATTTTGTTAAAGGGAGCCATAACAGATCCCTTTTAATTGAAAGGGATGTGGGGGAAACATAGTTAGTATCCAGCCGGTGATGAAAACAGACTGCATTCCACCAGGATTTAAATTGAACTTTATCAGCTTGTTTTCAATTTGAGGTTATGAAGTGAAAGCGATAGCTAATAATAAGTCTAAAAGCTTAAACCTCAGAGGAGACTGAGGCCATTGGGGGGATAAAGTGCCTAAAACGATGTGTGTATAAGAAAAAGGGAGCAAAACTCTAAATATTTTATTGATTTGAGACCAAACAAGTTCCCAGAATTTATGAATTATTGGACATTCGAACAACATGTGTTTTAAATCAGCAACAGGACAAGGGGAGGACCAACATGTGGAGGGTGTTTTTGATGAGAAAGAGGCCAAACGTAATGGAGAAAATAATGCTCACTGATAAATGAAAAAAAAGGTTTGCATGGTGCAGCTATCGAGGTTTTATGAATTTTTGACCATATTTCATCCCAAATAAGAATTGGACATTCTTGTAAAAATATATTTTTCCTAAACTAACTCAACTTTTGTTTTGTATCTGTCTGGGGGAGATTGAAATGATGTATATACATTGGATGATGAAGGAGAATTATCTAAAACTTGGAATAAGTTTGTATACAAACTAGGAACATCATGAGATTGGGGACGATTTTTAAGATATTAGATGAGTCAAGAATGAAGAAGGTTATATTGTGGTCTAGAGGAGGAATGTAGAGAAAATTGAGCTTGGAGATTAGAGAAAGTAAGGGGTTGAGAATTAGATAAAAGCTGTCATATCCAGCTGAAACCTCTAGAGGGCCAAGATGTCCAGTATATAGAATGATTACGAATTTGTAATAATTTATTGTGCCAAATAGGTTGTTGCTGTAGGAAGTTATGAGAGGGATAAGACGAGGAAAATGTAGGGAACAAAGGTTTGTGGGAATGGGAAATGATAGGGGAACGCAAAAAAGCAGTGTTGGAAGTGAAAGCTAAAATTTCTTGAAAGTCAAAAGAAGCAATAAAAAAGTTCTTTATTTCTATCTAAAGGAGAGGGTGTAAAGGAAGATCTGTTGATAACCATCTAGCCATTTGTTTTAACGAAAAAGCAGAGTGGTAGGTTTTAAAGTCGGGAAACCTAGAACCCTATTAGATCTGTCTTTTTTCAAGGAGGACAAAGCTATACAAGAGCGTTTACCTTTCCACAAGAATTTTACTAATATTGAATCAATTATTTAAAAATAATGTTAAGGGATGTGAATAGGGATCATCTAGAGGGTATATAATATAAGAGGCGATAGCATCATTTTAATTGAGTCTAAACAACCCCACCAGGACAGAAAAAGGGGATGCCAACATGTAATGGAATCATTCAATTTTTTTGTAAAGTAATCAAAATTTTATTTCAATGTCTCAGATAATAACGGAGCAAACCATAAACCAAGATATTTGATTTTTAGAGGCTTCCAGGAAATCCCGGAATGGTAAAAAATATGTTTTTGGCACAAAAAGTTTAAAGGTAACACTTCACATTTGTCTACATTAAGACGATAACCCGAAACACTGGAGAAATATGACACCTGTTGAAGAAAAGGAGGAAGGGAAGATTCTGGATTAGAACAAAATAAGAGAATGTCATCTGCATAAACCGCCAATTTAACTTGATGAGGACCAAAATGAAATCCAGTAATATGATCATCCTGCCTAATTTTAGTCACAAAGTGTTCCAAAGCAATAACGAATAGTAGGCGGGATAGAGTGCATCCTTGTCGTAGTCCTCTGTGCAATGAAAAATAATCTGAAGTCATACCATTGACAAAAATTGAGGCTTAGGGACTAGAGAACTATAAAAAAAATGAAAGAAATCAATTTGGAAGAGAAAACAGCCCATTTTAAGGCATTAAATATAAAATCCCAAACCAATTCTATCAAATGCCTTCTCAGCGTCTAAAGAGATCGCGGAAAAAGGGGGATCCAAAGAAGTGGCTTTACTTAAAACATTGTAGAGAACTCGTGCGTTGTCAGAGGCAAGCCGTTCCTTCGCGAAACCTGATTGTTCCGGGCAAATAAGATCAATAAGAATAGTATCCATACGGAGGGCCAAAATCTTTGAAAGGATTTTATAATCTATAGTGACCAAGGAAATTGGACGGTAGTTCTTATAAAGGGACTGATCTTTATCCTCTTTAGGAATCAAGCAAATCAGCGCATCTTGGAGAGTGCCTCGAGAAGAACCATCTTCAAGGAAGAATTGAAATAAAAGTAAACATTTTGGTAAAAATATGCTTGCAAAAGAATTATATAATTCAATGGTAAAATCCTCTGGGCCCTGGGCTTTCCCCAGACGTAATACCGATATAGCATGGGAAATAGCCGCAAAAGAAGTATCAGCATCCAATGACTCAAAATTAATGTTGCTGGATGAAGAGGGAGGAATGGATCGGAAGTAAGAAAGGAGGCCAGACTGATCTGGCTGGTTTTCCAGAGTATATACATTCTTATAAAAGGAGACAAATTCGTTCAAAATATCCTTATCTTTGAAAATGGGAATACGGGCAGGACCTTGCAAGGATTACATTTTTGTTCCTTCTTTTCTGACTTTTAAATAGTTTCCTAATCGTTTCCCAATTTTGTTCTGACCCCCATAATAACAGAACTGCTTTTCAATTCAATATTAGAGGCAGAATCACTAGAGAGTCTGTTAAAGGTAAATTTAGCATCAATAAGATTTTTCAGGGAGGATTCATCATTTGAATGATAATATGTATATTCTAATTTTTTAATGTTATTGAGTAGCTGAGAGGATAGGTTTTCTATGGATTTCGTCTTTTGTGAAACTAAATTAATGAGAAAACCTCTGGCAGCAGCCTTAAAAGAATCCCAAACCATAACAAAAGGGAAATAAGAAATACTGTTGAAAGCAAAACACTCAGAGGAGAAGGAGTTAAAACTTTGACAAAAATTTGGATTGAGGAGAAGGAAATTGTTAAAGCGCCAATGGCCTGGGTGAGGGGAAAAGTGGATAAGGTCAATGTCTTTTTTAGAAGCAGCAGTAAAGGAGGCAGAGAAGAATAAATATTTTGTTAAAGGGAGCCATAACAGATCCCTTTTAATTGAAAGGGATGTGGGGGAAACATAGTTAGTATCCAGCCGGTGATGAAAACAGACTGCATTCCACCAGGATGTAAATTGAACTTTATCAGCTTGTTTCCAATTTGAGGTTATGAAGTGAAAGCGATTGGTAATAATAAGTCTATTAGCTTAAACCTCAGAGGAGACTGAGGCCATTGGGGGGATAAAGTGCCTAAAACGATGTGTGTATAAGAAAAAGGGAGCAAAACTCTAAATATTTTATTGATTTGAGACCAAACATGTTCCCAGAATTCATGAATTGGTGGACATTCAAACAACATGTGTTTTAAATCAGCAACAGGACAAGGGGAGGACCAACATGTGGAGGGTGTTTTAGATGAGAAAGAGGCCAAACGTAATGGAGAAAATAATGCTCACTGATAAATGAAAAAAAAGGTTTGTGTGGTGCAGCTATCGAGGTTTTACGAATTTTTGACCCTATTTCATCCCAAATAAGAATTGGACATTCTTGTAAAAATATCCTTTTCCTAAGCTAACTCAACTTTTGTTTTGTATCTGTCTGGGGGAGATTGAAATGATGTATATACATTGGATGATGAAGGAGAATTATCTAAAACTTGGAATAAGTTTGTATACAAACTAGGAACATCATGAGATTGGGGACGATTTTTAAGATATTAGATGAGTCAAGAATGAAGAAGGTTATATTGTGGTCTAGAGGAGGAATGTAGAGAAAATTGAGCTTGGAGATTAGAGAAAGTAAGGGGTTGAGAATTAGATAAAAGCTGTCATATCCAGCTGAAACCTCTAGAGGGCCAAGATGTCCAGTATATAGAACGATTAAGAATTTGTAATAATTTATTGTGCCAAATAGGTTGTTGCTGTAGGAAGTTATGAGAGGGATAAGACGAGGAAAATGTAGGGAACAAAGGTTTGTGGGAATGGGAAATGATAGGGGAACGCAAAAAAGCAGTGTTGGAAGTGAAAGCTAAAATTTCTTGAAAGTCAAAAGAAGCAATAAAAAAGTTCTCTATTTCTAACTAAAGGAGAGGGTGTAAAGGAAGATCTGTTGATAACCATCTAGCCATTTGTTTTAACGAAAAAGCAGAGTGGTAGGGTTTAAAGTCAGGAAACCTAGAACCCTATTAGGTCTGTCTTTTTTCAAGGAGGACAAAGCTATACAAGAGCGTTTACCTTTCCACAAGAATTTTACTAATATTGAATCAATTATTTAAAAATAATGTTAAGGGATGTGAATAGGGATCATCTAGAGGGTATATAATATAAGAGGCGATAGCATCATTTTAATTGAGTCTAAACAACCCCACCAGGACAGAAAAAGGGGATGCCAACATGTAATGGAATCATTCAATTTTTTTGTAATGTAATCAAAATTTTATTTCAACGTCTCAGATAATAACGGAGCAAACCATAAACCAAGATATTTGATTTTTAGAAGTTTCCAGGAAATCCCGGAATGGTAAAAAAGATGTTTTTGGCACAAAAAGTTTAAAGGTAAAACTTCACATTTGTCTACATTAAGACGATAACCCGAAACACTGGAGAAATATGACACCTGTTGAAGAAAAGGAGGAAGGGAAGATTCTGGATTAGAACAAAATAAGAGAATGTCATCTGCATAAACTGCCAATTTAACTTGATGAGGACCAAAATGAAATCCAGTAATATGATCATCCTGCCTAATTTTAGTCACAAAGTGTTCCAAAGCAATAACGAATAGTAGGCGGGATAGAGTGCATCCTTGTCGTAGTCCTCTGTGCAATGAAAAATAATCTGAAATCATACCATTGACAAAAATTGAGGCTTAGGGACTAGAGAACTATAAAGAAATGAAAGAAATCAATTTGGAAGAGAAAACAGCCATTTTAAGGCATTAAATATAAAATCCCAAACCAATTCTATCAAATGCCTTCTCAGCGTCTAAAGAGATCGCGGAAAAAGGGGGATCCAAAGAAGTGGCTTTACTTAAAACATTGTAGAGAACTCGTGCGTTGTTAGAGGCAAGCCGTTCCTTCGCGAAACCTGATTGTTCCGGGCAAATAAGATCAATAGGAATAGTATCCATACGGAGGGCCAAAATCTTTGAAAGGATTTTATAATCTATAGTGACCAAGGAAATTGGACGGTAGTTCTTATAAAAGGAATGATCTTTATCCTCTTTAGGAATCAAGCAAATCAGCGCATCTTGGAGAGTGCCTCGAGAAGAACCATCTTCAAGGAAGAATTAAAATAAAACTAAACATTTTGGTAAAAATATGCTTGCAAAAGAATTATATAATTCAATGGTAAAATCCTCTGGGCCCTGGGCTTTCCCCAGACGTAATACCGATATAGCATGGGAAATAGCCGCAAAAGAAGTATCAGCATCCAATGACTCAAAATTAAAGTTGCTGGATGAAGAGGGAGGAATGGATCGGAAGTAAGAAAGGAGGCCAGACTGATCTGGCTGGTTTTCCAGAGTATATACATTCTTATAAAAGGAGACAAATTCGTTCAAAATATCCTTATCTTTGAAAATGGGAATACGGGCAGGACCTTGCAAGGATTACATTTTTATTCCTTCTTTTCTGACTTTTAAATAGTTTCCTAATCGTTTCCCAATTTTGTTCTGACCCCCATAATAACAGAGCTGCTTTTCAATTAAATATTAGAGGCAGAATCAGTAGAGAGTCTGTTAAAGGTAAATTTAGCATCAATAAGATTTTTCAGGGAGGATTCATCATTTGAATGATAATATGTATATTTTAATTTTTTAATGTTATTGAGTAGCTGAGAGGATAGGTTTTCTATGGATTTCGTCTTTTGTGAAACTAAATTAATGATAAAACCTCTGGCAGCAGCCTTAAAAGAATCCCAAACCATAACAAAAGGGAAATAAGGAATATTGTTGAAAGCAAAACACTCAGAGGTGAAGGAGTTAAAACTTTGACAAAAATTTGGATTGAGGAGAAGGAAATTGTTGAAGCGCCAATGGCCTGGGTGAGGGGAAAAGTGGATAAGGTCAATGTCTTTGGTGACAAGGGCATGGACTGAGATTAAAATAGAACAAATTTCAGAGTGAAAGGCAAGTTGGGCTAGGCATTTACTCAGAAATAGTTCATCAATCCGGGATTATGAATGGTGTGGGGCTGAATAAAAGCTGTACTCTCTGAGGTCAGGTTGGCAAAGTCTCCAAATGTCCACCAAAGCTTTATGCCAATAGTTGAAGTAAACTGTGAATGCATTTTAGATGGGCAAAACTTATTTCTAGAATCTCTGTCAAGTATGGGGTCGAGGACTTGGTTACAGTCACCACCAAATATAATGTAATCATCATTATAGGCAAGCAGTTTGTCAGAGACATTAGTCCAAAAAACCTAATCAATCAGAGTAGGTACATGTACATTAAAAATGGTTGGAGGGATCTTATCTATAAGAGGTTTAACAATAACCCAACGGCCTTCAGCATCATTTTCTTGATGAACAATTGAAACATGCAACTTTTTGTGACATAGAATCAGAACTCCATTTTTTTTTACCCAAGGCTGGATAATTAAACACGTGCTCCACCAAGCATTTTTTCAGTTTTTAAGCTTCATCTTCAGAGATATGAGATTATTGGAGTAAAGCAACATCAGTTTTTAACTTAGCTAGGTGAGATAACACCTGTTGACTTTGATAGGGTTACTTAGTCCTTTAATGTTCCAAGTTGTAACCCAAAATGTAACTCAGTGAGAAACGTGTGAACAAATGTCATGCTTAGAAGAACAGGAATTGAGAATGAGTGAATAAGATATAGAGAAAGAAGACAGGAGAGATTGAGCAATTGTTTTAGAAAGAAATACAACAGAAACGAAAGGGATAAATAAAGATATAAGAGCACAGAAGAAGGTGATAAAGAATCTATGAACAAAGCAAAAAGTAAAAGGGGAAGATAGAGAACAAAGAGACAGTACAAGTCATACATAAGACAACTGAAGGACACACCTACAGATACAAACAAAATGGGGAATGACTACACCAAAGATGACGACATCGGCAGCAAGACTCCACCGACAAACCGACGGACTACATCATGGACTTCATCGAAACAGGTAGAGCAAAAAAGGAACAAAATAGAAAGAAGAAATACACCTGTGTATGAAAGAAAGAAAAGTTAATAAAAGAAGAAACAGTAATGTTGAGAAGAAGATTATATAAAGCAGAACACAATATATTAAAACATTACAAGAATATAAATTAAACAACGTTCAATATGAAGCCAAAACATGGGAACAAGCACACAACAGGAGGCAGGAATGATAATCACACAGATTTTGAAGTACTCATAACATCAGTTCTATGAAGGCGACGAAATTCTTGCAACGCCGCAGGGCCATCAAATGTTGTGGTCCTGTATTTATATGTAACCTTGAAGAGGCAGGGATGTAGAAGACCAAATCTGGTTTTAATAGCATGTAGCTGAGTGTAGAGATCAAGAAACGTCTTCCGATGATCTGCCGTGACTTTAGCATCGTCTTGAGAAAAAAATAGATGATTACCTTCCCAAAAAATGAATTTTTTGGGTTTGACGGCTGACAGAACTTGAAGGAGATCTGTGTACTGCAGAAAAAGTATGATGACACCACATGGTTTCAGGGAGGTTTTAGGACCGAGTCTATGAGCCCTCTGGATATTAAGAGAATGTGTAGATGGTAAGTCCAAAAGCATATGTAAAAATGACTGAAAAAAGTCAGTCAGGTTGGAGCCCTCACATTTTCAGGGAAACCATAAAGCCCAAGGTTGTTCCTGCGATTTCGATTCTCCAAATCATTTGCTTGTTTTTTGAGTAGGAAAACTTCAGATTCAAAAGAGGAAATGCGGGAGCAAGAAGCTTGAAGGGATTTAGTTGTTTCCTCCACAATAAGCACTCGCTGGTCCAGTGAAGACCATTTGTCATGAAGAAACTGTAAAGTTTTATTAGTGTCTTCCATGCAAGGTTTGGATGCTCAAACTCCTACAAGAATTACATCCATAGAGGCAGAGTAAGAATTTAAAGGAGAAAGTGGGTCTTTCTTACGATGTTTAGTAGATATTGCAGGTAATTTACTAGGAAATTGTGTTTTAGGAATGGTGCCTGAAGATTGATCAGATTTGTGAAGTGAGGGGTCATCCATCAGAGTCTGAGTCAGAACACATGCAACTTTAGTGGAAGCAGAGAGCTTAGTGGTATGCAGTCTCCCCATATAAGTTATTTGAAAAATAAACCACACTCTTGAGGGACAAGGTCCAATGGCCACCAACACATCCAAAAATAATATGTCAAAACTCCATTCTGAACATTGCACTACAAATATTACTATATACATACTTCCTTCAATGCGTGTTTAAACTCATAGCTCTGTACTAAGTTATTTCAAAACCATCTTTGAGACCTATTTTCCATTTTTGCAATTATTTGGGGCATCACGATAACATTGTTCACCACGACAGTCGCGCCTTTTCCATAAAGTGTAAAACACATATATCCACACATATTACTGTATTGTACACACAAGGGCTTTGTTATAGTATTCTCTAAACTCATGCTTTTCTAGACAGTTTCTAATAAAACCATCTCTCCTTCAATCATGGATA
Organism: Lissotriton helveticus; assembly: GCF_964261635.1. Classification (NCBI taxonomy): domain Eukaryota; kingdom Metazoa; phylum Chordata; class Amphibia; order Caudata; family Salamandridae; genus Lissotriton; species Lissotriton helveticus. The sequence continues at coordinate 1,213,831,614 of NC_136057.1, read as the reverse complement.
TGCTCGTACCCCCGGGCTTCTCTATCATCAACCAAGATAGAAAAGACCAAAAAGGCGGGGGTTTAGCAATCATTCACAACAACAACCTGTCAGTGACCGAAATCGATACCTTCAACTACAACTCCTCCGAATGCCTAACTGCCAACATTAACACCAGCAACAATAAATTACCACACTGCCATCTCCTATACCATCCCGCAGGCAACACCTTCAGGTTCACGGAACACCTTTCAGACCTGGTCGCTCACTGCTCTCTCCGAGATAGCAACAACCTAATTCAGGGCGACCTCAACCTGCACTGGAATGATGAAAACAGCACACCAATACAAAATTTGAACAAGCTATTACATTCCAACAACCTTACCCAGCACTGCTTAAAAGAAACTCATAACAAAGGGGCAACCCTGGATGACATCATCGCCCAACAAGACGCAATCAAAATAGACCACATCCTACCAGTCGACTGGTCAGACCACCACTTAATCCTATTCCACATCTTGCAACCGATCATGTGCCAACCTCCCATCCAAGCCCCCCCACATGGACAAGAAACCTAGCACAGATAAACAAAGTCGACTTAGAAGAAAAAACAAGCACCCTCTTGCCCATCTCTCCTGATTGTCTCTCAACAACAGAACTCACATCCCACTACAATACAACTATGTCCTCCATCTTAGTCCAACTATCCCCCCTGAAACTGAAAAAATCAAGGAACATACCCTCCAGATCCTGGTTTAACAAGGACATCAACTATGAAAGGAGGCAACTTAGGGCCAAAGAACGTCTTGGGAGAAAGAATCCTTCCTCTAGACTCTGCAAGAAACTCAAAACAGCAAGAAGAAAGTACAAAAAATATATCAATAATTAAATAAACAACGTTTTCTCCACCATACTTGACAACGCGAAAAACAGGCCAAAAGAACTATTTTACATCATCAAGCAACAAACTTCCAAGTCCTCCTCAACCCCAGTCCAGGCCTCCAAAGACTTATATGACATCTTCACCAACTTCTTCAATGACAAAATCATCAAGATTGAACTATCACTTGATATCAACCTCAAACCCGCCTGCAAACATTTAGCCCTAGCAATCGAAACCACCTCTAACTTGCGCCCCATGAAAACATGGAGATCCTTTGACCCCGTACCAGATGCTGAGATTCTCGAATGAATCTCCTCCTCCAAGCCCTCATCCCACATCCTCGACCCTGTACCCACCCAATGGCCAAAAAGCTGAACCTCTCCCTTGTACCACTTTGGTGCAAAATCATAAACAGCACCTTAAACACCGGTATTATACCAGACTGCCTCAAAGTTGGCCAGGTCACACCTCTACTGAAAAAGCCAGGCCTAGACACCAATGATCTGAACAAGTTCAGACCTATTTCCAACCTCCCCTTCCTGGCCAAAATCCTCAAAAAATGTGTTCTCCGTCAACTGAACCAGCAAATTGACAATATCAACCTGCTAGACTACCACCAATCGGGGTTCAGAAAAGGCTGTAGCACCAAAACCGCGATCCTTAACATCGTGGATGACATCCTCAAGTCCCTTCACACTGACCATTGCTACCTACTCATCCTCCTAGACCTTTCGGCAGCCTTTGACATGGTGGATCACAATCTTCTCATCAAGGCTCTCAAAGATTGAGTAGGTGCAGACAAAGTGGTCCTTCAATGGTTGCCCTCCTACTTTCACAATCGCTCCCAAAGGAAATAAATCAAATCCTTTGCGCCCGACCTATTCTCCGTCAACAGAGGTGTCCCCAAGGATCAGTACTCTCCCCCCATTGTTCAACCTTTACATGGGACCCCTCACCTCCATTCGGGAAAAAGCCAACATACCCTTCCACTTATATGCAGGCGACACCCGGATCTACTTGGAAACCTCCTCCATTAACGACATTCTGAGACTCAACAACACTCTCAGAGAAGTTCAACAATGGCTATCAACAAACCACCTTGAAATCAATCAAGAAAAAAAGGAAATCCTCCTCATCTCCAAGAAAGAAGAAAACCCGCAAATCGTAGAGTAACTGAAGCAATCGATGCTCTCAACGGTAATCTCACCCTGGCAAACTCGGTAAAATCACTAGGAATCACCCTTGACCAAAAACTAACCATGACCAAACACATTAAGAACTCCGCAAAGAGTGCCTTCCTCAATCTGATGCCCATGGACCTCAAACAAGCCACCCAATCACTGGTGTTGTCTACACTTGACTATGGGAATGCATTACTCTCCGGTACAGCTCTCTCCCACTTAGCGCCACTGAAAAAAACTCTCATTGCTGCTGCCAGAATGGTCACCGGAGTAAAAAAAATATAACCACTTATCTCCCGCACTCAGAGAACTAAAATGGCTCTCAGTGAAAATGTGTGCCAGCTTTAGAAGTGCCTGCCTCACGCACAAAGCCCTTCACACAGGGAAACCGGAATACCTGGCCTCCAAACATCAGAAAGCCGGACAGTCAAGAAACCTCAGGACCTCCAACACCCTCATACTCACCCCGTTGAAAACACCCAAACAAAAAACTGCAGCGTGTTCCTTCGCAGGAAACGCACCCAAAATCTGGAACTCAATCCCTGTTGATATCAGGACTATCCCCTCCTTCGTAAAATTCAAAAGACTCCTAAAAGACCTCTACCTCAACCGGGCCTTCCCAAACTGAAATCCAAACACACAAGCCTCCACTCTGCAGCCACTAGGCAATGCTCCTACACTCCCTACCTCATCCCCGCTCCCTAAACCCCCCCTTGTGCATTGTCTCTCGGAGGAAGATTTATCTCAAGACTTTATCCACACATCGAGACTAACTCTGGACCTCTCTACCTCAATGATGCACCTCAGATGCTCAGCACACCAGAACTTTTGAACACTTATGTTTACCTCTGTCTCTTTATGTGATTTCTCTCCTATCTGCTGTAAAGTAATCCGATACCTTCGGGTCTGGCCAGCGCTATATAAAATCTCTTAAATAAATACAAATTCAAAATAAATCTCTAATACCTAATATGTATTTTCACGGTGACTCCGAAGATTGGGATGACGAAACGGAAAACGGAAACAAAAGCAGGAATTCAATGGCCACCACCAAATTAAAAAATGATAACTATATAATTAATTCTAACCATCACAGTATATAACTCACTATCTGAATAACTATATTAAAACATTTATCAGAATCTCAATATCTCTATAACAATGCATATTAATGATTATATATATATATATATATATATATATATATATATATATATATATATATATATATATATATATATATATATATATATATATATATTACCTACTGGCGGTCGCCAGTAGGTATATATAGTTAGGATTTTTTCTCTATGGGATTTTTGAAAATTCTATGTCTAATAACTTTGGCGTTTGTGAACGGAATTGGCTGAAATTTTCAGGAAAATGGCACATTTTGTTTCTGAGCAGCCCTTGGAAATTTGGGGGGGGTTCGTCAAGGGGGGGCCGAGAAAAAAGGGGGTCCCAAAACGTGTTTTTAACATCGAGTTTTCCATAGGGCGGTTGGCCTCACTTTTAGCCCGAACGGCTGAATGGATTTGCACGAAACTTGGCAAAATTGTAGGGACTGGTAGCCCGATGTGCCTTTGCTAGGTCTCAATATATGTGCTCCAGTGGATTTTGAGAAATTAACGTTCAAAAAAAGATATATATCTGTAACAGCGGACCGGGAAGCGCTCCGGTTCGCGGACTTTTCGCGGTACGGAGCTTTGTGATTCGAAGCTGATTGGTTCTCCGGCGTCTGTGAACATTCCAAACAGTCCGTAGCGGCCGCCATCTTGTCTCTCGGTAGGATCGAGAGACAAGAGGAGGCCAAAGCGAAGGGGCAAATGACCATAAGGGGGCATAGTAGATCCTCGCTGACCCCCTAGGTTTGATGTGGAGGTTTTAAAAGGGCCCCGCGGGGCAAAAAAAAAAAATAATAATAATAAACGAACGGCTGAATGGATTTGCACGAAACATGGTAAAATATTAGGGACTGGTAGCCCGATGTGCCTTTGCTAGGTCTCAATATATGTGCTCCAGTGGATTTTGAGAAATTAACGTTCAAAAAAAGATATATATCAATAACAGCGCTCCGCTTCGCGTAACGGAGGTTTACGAAGCTGATTGGTTCTCCGGCGTCTGTAAACATTGCAAACAGTCCGTAGCGGCCGCCATCTTGTCTCTCGGTAGGATCGAGAGACAAGAGGAGGCCAAAGCGAAGGGGCAAATGACCATAAGGGGGCATAGTAGATCCTCCTTGACCTCTTAGGTTTGATGTGGAGGTTTTAAAAGGGCCCCGCGGGGCAAAAAAAAAAATAATAATAATAATTGAACGGCTGAATGGATTTGCACGAAACTTGGCAAAATTGTAGGGACTGGTAGCTCGATGTGCCTTTGCTAGGTCTCAATATATGTGCTTCAGTGGATTTTGAGAAATTAACGTTCAAAAACAAGATATATATCTGTAACAGCGCTCCGCTTCGCGGAGATAAAATTATATCTGTATTACCTAGCTGTTGCTAACACCAGTTAGCGACGGCTAGTAGGAGATAGCGACCATCTTGGGCCCCACTTTGCATGTGAGTGATATTTATCACTAATGACATGCAAAGTGGGCATGCCAAGATGTTAGCGACTGGAAACAGTCGCTAACATCGCTATCTCCTTTTATCAACTTTTGGAAATATTCGCGATAAGCGCGAATATCTCCAAAAGCTAGCACCTGCCCTGAGCAGTTCTTAGCCATGTTATCCAATGGGAGGTGGATAACATGGCTAAGAGCATTAGCTCGGTAATGCATGAATATCGCTGAGTTTTCAGCGATATTAATGCATTGCGGTCGTTTTTTATCGTATTTGCGATAAACCTTGATAATAGCAAGGTTTATCTGCGATAATTTCTGACGATGCTTAGCGGTAAAAAAATCGTTGCTAAGCATCGTTAGGGATAAATATCGCTTAACTTTGGTAATATGCCCCAACGTCTGTTAACGTTCGATTCGAAGGAAATCAGGAAGTGTTGAAAAACATTGTCTGCGCCATCTTGCCTTTTTTCAAATGCCACACTTTTGTCGTGCACGGCAGTCATTTTAGATGCCTTGACCAGACCCACTCTGTGCACGCTGTCGATCCTTAGCATGGCTCCCAACCCTTGCAAGCATCTCCCCCAGGCAGTGGTCACCCCCGCTCTCTGTCTTATGCATGGGTAATAAACCACCCCCCATCTGCGCTGCTCTTCCCTGAGAATCACACCCTGTGCCCGCCCGACACCTCCCTTTCGCCCTATTCACTACCGCACCCTCTGACACTCCTTTTCCTCTGTGTCCAATTGTCCAGGCCGGTCCTAGGGTATCAGCTAGCCCTGCAGATGTAGTTTATGGCCCCAGCTGTAAAGAATCACCCCTCTTCAAAGGAGTTATAGTAGATCAAGGCCCACACTCGATGAGATCCGTCACAGCAGACGCGTTCCTATTATCTGAAAACCATCCTGTATTGTGATTGGGGAGGGGACCGAGCCTGAAGCGGAAGATTCCAGGGATGACTCTTTGTACATCAAAGTTTTTACAATTATGTGTCACATTAAAAATATATAGCACTCCAACAAAGTAGTAAGATTATAAAACTTTAATAACTTATAAATATATACAAGAAAACAAAAACAGTAATAACATATAAACATTTTTAGGGAAAAACAACGAAGTAGCGGTCGGCTGTGCGAATAGTCCCAACGCAGCACAACGTCCAGATTTCTGGCGTGGGGCGTCGCGGGGGGTGGGTCATCAGTAGCAAACTGTTGTGCGAATAGTTCCAAGGCAGCAGAACGATGGCACCAAGGTGATGTCCAGTAAGTTGCCGCACTGGTTTTGGTATCCTACAATGCTGCTCCGAATAACGGCGTGGGGCGCCCCGGGGGAGGCGGCGTGAACGGGCCTCTCCAGGTGGAGTCTCGTCTGTTGTAGTGGGGCGCCCCTTTACCGTTTCAGTTGCCATTCCGTCCGCTTTTGGTCCACTGTGTCAAAAGCCGCAATTCAGCTGAGTTGCGCCCACTCTTGCGGTGCAGCGATAGGCGGCTGTCAGAGGACTCTCAAAATGGCGGCAGGCTGTTTCCTTTTTGGGCCTGGTCCACTGAAATGGCCCTGGGACACCTTGGAAATCGGACGCTTGTCTGCTAGGTCTTGGACCCCATTCTCGAAAGCGTCCCCTCCGCCTTGAGGATTCATCAAAAGTTTTGGGGGCCCCCGACTCCTGTAGGCTTCTGGTGGGGAGCGGCTGCCATGATTGCTCGCGGAATGACCACGACGGAGCTACGAGATGGTGGTGCTCTCATGCTGACGCCAGCTTCAGTCTGAAACATCCAGAAACAAGGTGGGGCTTTCATCGTTTGGGAAAAAAAAAAAGTTTTCATCCAATCAAAAGTGTTGTTTTTAGGTCATATGATCAAGCCTTCCATCATTAGGAAACCAAAAGTAAAATGAACCAATGAAAAGTTTTATAAACAAGTCACATGACCTGTTATGCGGCATAGGGTATAAAATGCGGAGAAAATACGTTGGCACGTGAGGCGGCGTCAGTAGCGGACCGATGTGCGAATAGGCCGAAGGCAACACAACGCGCCAAGATCCGGATGGCACCGAGGTGGTGTCCAGCAAGTTGCAGCACTGGTGTGGCCATCCTACAATGCTGAAAGTCGGCGTGGGGCGCCCCGTTGGCCTGTGAGTTTGCGTCAGTAGCGGACCAATGTGCGAATAGGCCGAACGCAGCACAACGCGCCAAGATCCGGATGGCACCGAGGTGGTGTCTAGTAAGTTGCCGCACTGGTGTGGCCATCCTACAATGTTGAAAGTCGGCGTGGGGCGCCCCGTTGGCCTGTGAGATGGCGTCAGTAGCGGACCGATGTGCGAATGGGGCCAAAGGCAGCGCAACAATATTTTCTGACTAGAATACACACCAATATTCGGATGGCACCGAGGTGGTGTCTAGCAAGTTGTGGTACTGGTGTGGCCATCCTACAATGGTAAAAGTCGGCGTGGGGCGCCCCGTTGGCCTGTGAGATGGCGTCAGTAGCGGACCGATGTGCGAATGGGGCCAAAGGCAGCGCAACAATATTTTCTGTATGGAAGATACCACTAGGCGTTGAGATGCCAAGATCCGGATGGCACCGAGGTGATGTCTAGCAAGTTGCTGTACTGGTGTGGTCATCCTACAATGCTGAAACTCGGCGTGGGGCGCCCCATTAGCCTGTGAGATGGCGTCAGTAGCGGACCGATGTGTGAATAGGCCGGAACCAGCACAAGGCGCCAAGATCCGGATGTCACCGTGGTGGTTTCATAGTTGAGAGGCACTTCATCTGCAGTGGGGCGCCGAGATCCGGATGGCACCGAGGTGATGTCTAGCAAGTTGCTGTACTGGTGTGGTCATCCTACAATGCTGAAACTCGGCGTGGGGCGCCCCATTAGCCTGTGAGATGGCGTCAGTAGCGGACCGATGTGTGAATGGGGCAAAGGTAGCGCAAGAATATTTTCTGAATAGAAGACACCACAAGGCGCTGAGATGCCAAGATCCGGATGGCACCGAGGCGGTGTCTAGCAAGTTGTGGCACTGGTGTGGCCATCCTACAATGGTAAAAGTCGGCGTGGGGTGCCCTGTTGGCCTGTGAGATGGTGTCAGTAGCGGACCGATGTGCGAATGGGGCCAAAGGCAGCGCAACAATATTTTCTGACTAGAAGACACCACAAGGCGCTGAGATGCCAAGATCCGGATGGCACCGAGGTGATGTCTAGCAAGTTGCTGTACTGGTGTGGCCATCCTACAATGCTGAAACTCGGCGTGGGGCGCTCCATTAGCCTGTGAGATGGCGTCAGTAGCGGACCGATGTTCGAATGGGGCCAAAGGCAGCGCAACAATATTTTCTGAATAGAAGACACCACAAGGCGCTGAGATGCCAAGATCCGGATGGCACTGAGGTGGTGTCTAGTAAGGTGCACTGGTGTGGCCATCCTACAATGCTGAAAGTCGGCGTGGGGCGCCCCGTTGGCCTGTGAGATGGCGGCAGTAGCGGACCGATGTGCGAATGGGGCCAAAGGCAGCGCAACAATATTTTTGGAATAGAAGAGACCACAAGGCGCTGAGATTCGGTTAGCACCGAGGTGGTGTCTAGCAAGCTATGCAGCTGAGTTGCGTGCGCACTTGCGGCGAATAGGTCGAAGGCAGCACAACAATTTTTTACTGAATAGAAGACACCACAAGGCGCTGAGATTCGGTTACCACCGAGGTGATGTCTAGCAAGTTGCCGCACTGGTGTGGCCATCCTACAATACTGCTCCGAATAACGGCGTGGGGTGCCCGAAGGGGGGGGGGGGGAGGCGGCGTGAACGGGCCTTCCTAGGTGGAGGCTCGTCTGCTGTAGTGGGGCGCCCCTTTACCGTTTCAGTTGCCATTCAGCTGAGTTTCGGCTGCTCTTGATGCTATAGCGACAGGCGGCTGCAACAGGACTCTCAAAATGGCGGCCTGTTCTTTGGATTTGGGCCTGGTCCACTAAAATGGCCCTGGGACACCTTAGAACTCGGACGCTCAATTTTTTTTTCCTTTCCTGTACATGCAAAAAAAGGTAAATGCCCGGTACGTTACACGCTTCATCTGCCACGATGAACTCTCCAGAGGAACCGAAAAAAAATATAGTTATGGTAACTATACCATGCATCGTCATATGGAGAGGTGGCACCAATTAATTATAGTGCTGCATAAAAGAGAGATTTGGAGGAGAACCCCTGACCTGCTAGTACATTCATCAAAGAAGTGGCACTGACAGCATCAGAGGCAAGGGAAACGGTCCCAAATATTTAGAAGAACTTTGGAAAGATTAAAATGACATGTTTAGATTGTGGCAAATTAATTTCATGTGGACAGATGAGTGTTACTCTAATAAATACAGCATATGAACATCATCATAGTCGATGGTTGGTAGAGACATTTTGACTATATCCTGGACCTGCCCGTCCTCGCCCAAAATGGCGCCGGAATAAATGGGACTCGTAACTCCTTGTTGTGTACTGGTTGCAGAACCTTGAAATCACGAGATACGTATGCAGTTTTGAAGCACATGGCGGGCGGGGGCGAGAATTGATTGAATATTTCGACATCCCTATTGATATTAAGTTCTGATGTGTTATTGATTACTGTACTATTGAAAGTTCGAATTAACGTCACCCATGGTACTTGCCCGCAAATGTATATCTAGATAATTTTATTGTAACTGGCCCTGTCGTATTTTAATTATAAAATGTACGTCCACCGATTCCGTAACTGTTAGACACCTTAGTTCTTGCAACCTAATGGCCCGCCCGTTACGTTCCTCTACAGTGTAAATGTCTACTCATCATATACGATTACAGTTTGCTCCGTGGCCGGCCCACGTGGTTATAGGCTCGTATTTGTATAATGAAATTTTCACAATAAAGGTTTTTAAAAGAAAACATGGTAGTAGTATATACATTGGTAAAGTTTTTAATAATAGTCACTGTTTTAGAATCATTAAAAGGCAAGTGAAATAAAGCAGACCAATTACATGAAGGGTAAAAGGTATAATACGAAGGAACGCAGTAAAGATAAATGGTCAAGGGCTGTTGTGTTTTCTACTCCTGCAACATAAAGTGATCGATAAGAATCTCATATTCAGGCGTATCGGCGACTAAGACAGCAGGCCGACCCTCTTTTGCTCAACGGCTCCGTCATGGGACGAAGAAACGCTCTTTTTCTCGAAAAAAGAATATATTTTACTTGCAGGACAGTTGTAAATTTTCCGGGAAAGTACATTAGCCTGGAACATTATAACATATATTTAAGAAAAAATAATGTTCGGAAGTAATAAAAAGCGTAATTTTTAGGTCATATGACCAAGCCTTTCATCATTAGAATAAGAAAAGTAAAATGAACCAATGAAAAGTTTTATTAACAAGTCACATGACTTGTTATGCTTACGTTACGCGCTGCGCGCCCCGGATGACTTCCGGATGCGCTAACGCGGCGCGTCATATGACGCATTACGCGACAACGCAGGTCCAGAATATAGTCAAAATGTCTCCACCAACCAGCGGTCGGAACACAACCCCTTTCAGCAGGCTAAATAGTTCTGTTAAATGACAACAGAAGGGACAGGCAACAAGAACCATCAGTCAAAGAGGGGAGGGCTAGTTCTTCTCTACCGGGTTACATTGGGGCACTACCGGAACTGATCGAATTGGTAGTCTACAGTGTTTCTGGATGTTTCAGACTGAAGCTGGGGTTAGCATGAGAGCAGCACCATTTCGTAGCTCCGTCGTGGCCATTCCGCAACCAATCATGGCAGCCGCTCTTTATCGTTATTTTGGGCGGGGTGGGTGGCGGAGCCGAGCTGTTTTGCAGCCATCATTGTGTGGAGTTCAGTTCATCTCACTAGTTTTGTATTTGTTATGAGGGGTTGTTCCTAATGTTTCTATTTTAGCGAGGTCAAAAAGAGATCCCATTAGTGGCCTACTGATTTTGCTCGATTCCTTTTCTTTTTTTTTTACACGATTTTTCGTTATCTGCAAAGACTAAACAGAGTATTGCGACTCTGTGTTTGTTTGTAAATAGAGAATGAACCAAAGAGAACCAATTCTAAAACAGTAAATACTTGGATAACAATCAATCAAATGGAGAGAGAAGCAGGCACGACGTATTACAACGGGGGCAAAGGCCTGCGTTAACTACCCTTCACTATGTGCAAAGAGAGAGTACTCCTAATAGAAATGAGGGGGGGGGGCACCATTCAAAGCAGATCAGTGTGCATAAACACAAAAATGTTTTCACTTACCACGTACTTGACATTCGACAGCTTATGATATTTGCTATTAAAAAACCATTGAAATTCACTGAAAAAACCATAGGTTATAGACCATATATACTTAGGAATTAGCATTTACAAAACCTTGAAAATTCACTGAAAAAACCATAGGTTATAGACCATATATAGTTAGGAATTAGCATTTAAAAAACCTTATTTTACTCACACAAAACCATTGAAATTCCATATATAGTTAGTTGCACTAACTATATATCGCGCACCCGCAATCCACTGCTGATGATGTCACATATTACATCATTCATGACATGGTCAGTGACATCACTGATGACATCACTGATGACATCTCAAATGACATCACTGATGACATCACTGATGACATCTCATTTGACATCAATGACCACATCACTGATGATATCATTCATGTGACAATACAATGCATCTCCTCACATTTTAATATAACCTCTGTTTCACCCAGTGTTAAATACAGAGTATAATTTTTGAAACCATTGACACACCAATACTAGTTACTACATACGCACTCACTGATTCCTACGTCTACACACACATTCACTCATTCACCCATACAATCATTCATACATACAATCACTCATCTTTACAACACTATCATATGCACTCATACACCTATACAGACACTCACACTCTGCCACTCATCCATGGAGTTACTCACACACCTAGTCAGTCCTGTAAAGAATCAATCACACTTCCATTTTCTTGTCTATACAGTTAAACATAGAGCACCTTACATTTTCAAACATATACTAACACATACTTACTTTCTTATACAATCATTGATACAAGTACACATTGATCTGCACAGAGTCACACACCTCCCAGCCAGCCACACACACACTCAGTCTCCCATACAAATACTTGGACAATCAATCAATAACCCATATAGTTAATCATATAGCTACTGATCAACACATGCAGCAGTTTACAGAACAACAGACATAATGATGCACAAATTAAGACAGTTTAGTCACTAACCCATGCACTCAGTGAGACACATTTAATCACTCACTCATACATTCCGTCATGCACCTACTAAATCCTTCGTCCAGACACTTATACATCTACTCATTCTTCAATATGTAAAACATATTTAAACTTTACAGAAACACACAGTCACTGGATGATGTCATCAGTGATGTCATCAGTGATGTCATTTGAGATGTCATCAGTGATGTCATCAGTGATGTCACTGACCATGTCATGAATGATGTAATATGTGACATCATCAGCAGTGGATTGCGGGTGCGCGATATATAGTTAGTGCAACTAACTATATATGGAATTTCAATGGTTTTGTGTGAGTAAAATAAGGTTTTTTAAATGCTAATTCCTAACTATATATGGTCTATAACCTATGGTTTTTTCAGTGAATTTTCAAGGTTTTGTAAATGCTAATTCCTAACTATATATGGTCTATAACCTATGTTTTTTTCAGTGAATATATATATATATATATTGAAAACAAAGTCTTGAGATATTCACACGCTGCAGCGAAAGTCAGGAAACGGACCACCACGCAGCAAATTCGATTTAAAGTGCTTTATTTCTCCACCAAAGCAGCCATGACGCGTTTCGACAGGGAAGCCCCTGTCTTGATCACATGACATGCCGCAACCAATAAAGTGAATTCATATTGCCCAAGTGCAAGCACTCCTCCCCCACAATAAAGGTAAACAACATACTCTGCACTACTGTGAGTATATGCATGTGCATTCGTCCATTGCACATAATGAAATCAAGTGAAAAATCAATGTTAATGCATAAGTTTCCAATATTACAAAGTTGAAATAACATATATAATCATGAAACAACACCAATAATGGGCAAGTGCCCTATTTATATATTACCATAAATGATCCATATAATCTGTAGTCATGACGCAAAAACATGAAATGATATATCTTGATGATATCATAAAGTGCTATGTGCTTGTGACAATATATAAAAAAATGATTTTAAATTAATTTCAAAAAACGGTGCGTACTAAAATGATATAACATAAAAGCAACTCCATCATTAAAATTCATGAATGGCTAGCCAGTATTATTGAAAAAATTATATCTATACACACAAAAATCATCATAATAAAACCTTTTGGAATTGCAGAGACTGGACGCTCTAGTTCCGCTCATATTGCACAAAGAATAAAGTGCTAAGTGCAAAAAAAGTGCATAACCTGACAACAATCCATAAAGATATCAAAATTGTATATATATCTCTCAGAGTCATCATACAAATGAATGTGCTGGAATAAATTGTCTCGAATCACCATAAACCAATAATATATTATTACAGGAGTTAAAATCACACGCAAATAGCTGTCAACGGCTCTTCCGCTCCACAGACACCAGACAAAAGACAGTAAAACCAGTAAAACTAACCACTAGTAAAACCGGTTACAATCCAGTAAAAGTGAAGCAAAAAAAACATCTAATAACCATCTGCCCATAATTAAAACCCAAGTATACAAAATTATTCATAAATATCAAAAATATTTTAAAACTCATCAATGATTTCAAGAGCATAGCAGCAAACGTATAGCAGCAAGAACAATCACTTTGAGGACCTCGGAAAATTCATCATAAAAAGTTTATAAAGAATTTATAAAAAATTGTATAAGTCTTCCTCTGTGTTCAAACCATTTGGCATCTTAGGGGCCCATTACGATGTTGTTTCCCGAATTCCCCCCCGCCATATTAGTATGGCGGGGGGACCGCAGCCGACGGAAAGACTGTCCGCCGCTTTTCCGCCCCGGTCGCCTTGCGACCGGGGCGGAAAATGTTTAATATGGTGGCGGTGTCTCATAGACACCACCAGCCATATTAGCATGGGCTTCCAGACATGCCTTTCTGTGGCGGCATTGCCGACACGGAAAGGCATGCGGTCTTCACTCTGGGGGCCACTTGCAGGCTCCCAGAGTGAAGGAGGGGTGGGGGGTGCACACGGGGGGGTACCTGTGGTCCCCCCCTTCATTTGCATAAACAAAGCGGCAGGCACCGCGCGGTGCCTGCTGCTTTGTTTATGCAAATGCTGAAATGCATTTTTAGCATTGTGGCGGGCGGTGCGGAGACCACCGCCCGCCACAATACTAAAAATGCAGGATGTGCCCGCCGGTGTGACGGGCACATCCTAACACCCCCCACGGGACCCCCGCCCTTATGGCGGGCGGTCCCAATCCCCGCTAGGATGACGGGCAGACAAAGTCTGCCTGTCATCCTAATGGACCCCTTAGTGTCTTATTGAACAATATACTGACTCTCCAGTTGTCTTAACTTTTTTTCTCTGTTCCCTCTGTTCCCTCTGATAGATTTGGGCACGGCATCTATCACAAAACACTTTAGATCATTCAGATTGCTGTGATGTACTAATTTGAAGTGCCGTGCCACAGGGTAACTAGAGTCAGAATTGACAATCACCCGAAGATGTTGTAGAATGCGATTGAATACCTGGAGTTTTGTACTACCTACATATTTTAACTGGCATGTACATTCTAATATGTAGACAACATAGTCAGTTTTACATGTGAAAAATCCTTTTATTTTACACATGTCAGGGGAAAAGACATCAGAAAATTCTGTTGTATTAACACCAAACTTGCATGCCCTGCAGGAGCTACATTTAAAGAATCCAGTCCTATTAGAGAGCCAATTTGCTTTATCCTGCACCTCCGGACTGGATTTGACCAAGGCATCCCTCATAGAGGGAGCCCGTCTGAATGTAAAGGCTGGGGATTCACCTATTTCAGGTGCTATAGTAATGTCTGATTAAAATGGGCCAGTTTCTGTTGATAATGCATCTGACCAATTTGTACTGACAACTATAGGTAGTTATTAGTCTAACTGATGTTTTGTCCCCAATTGGTTCCCTCACTGTGTCTGAAGTATTGGTGCTATCCATCCGCGGTCGGTAGGGGAGTACCTGCCGGGGCGGTGATGTGGGGAGGGGGAGGGGCAGGGTGGGGGTTAGTAATGTATGGATAATGGAGGTTTGCAGGTAAGTAAACATTTAAATAAATCAAACGAATTTTGTTGCGTGTACTGCATCCCCAAATGCAATGCAGTGCGCCCAACGAAATTCGTTTGATTTATTTAAATGTTTACTTACCTGCAAACCTCCATTATCCATACATTACTAACCCCCACCCTCCCCCTCCCCACGTCACTGCCCCGGCAGGTACTCCCCTACCGATCGCGGCTGGTGCTATCTATACTGTAGGTCCCTATTGTGTTTTGTTGGTTCTGTATTTTAATTAAAGCTGCTTTCAAATCTACCATTTTGTAGCCTCTGTCCAAAAATCTCTGAACAGATTAGTTCAGACAGATACTCAGATCATTTTCTTTTTTTTTTTTTTTTATTATTTTTATTCAGGCATAATAAGTGGGACATCATTACAACAGTACATCAATTCAAATTTCACTCAAATAATACAGTGTTATAAATAAATGAATTGCAGGGTTTGTAATCAACATAAATACAATTTAAGATAATTATACATTATACAATAATATAAACACATTCTAAATCAATTATAAATATGGTCAATAATCACCCAATACCACCAGGGACGAAGTTATTTTTCCAATCAGTTATTGGGCACCAAAGCGCATCTCCTCGCAATTTGGATCGTATCCCTCTTGTTTTAAATATTGCAGATTCATATCTATACACTGCCAAAAGGCGTGCTAACCACATCTGAAAGCTAGGGGGCTCTGCGTCTTTCCATCTCGCAGATAGGATTATCCTGAAAACAGCCATGCCAATAAAAACTAATCTTTCTTCAGCTTTTTCTAGTTTTAAGGTAAGGTCATAACCAAAAAGAAATAGGGTTTCCGATACTGGAATTATGTGTCCAAAAATTTCCTCCCAAAAGGATTTTATCATAGTTTTCACTAATGTCAAGCTAGGACAAGTATACATCATATGAGTAAGAGTTGCCGGTCCTTGAGTACACCTTGGGCATAAATCATTGTCTCGTTTACCCCATGTGAATAGTTTAGCGGGAGTGAAGTAAAGGTCAAAAATGGTTTTGTACAATTGTGCCTTAAGATTACTTGCCATCAATAACTTTTGACTCATATTTAACACCTGGTCTAAATCCACATTAGGGTTATTCAATTTTAAAGACCACTTTTTTTCCGTTTTATCGAGATCATCTTTCTTCATACTTAGAAGAGTATTATATAAAGTTCCAATTCTAATATTTTCCCTAAAAATTACATCCATAATTTCATACTTATCTAAGCAGATTAGTGATTCCTTGGCTTTTAGTGTGGCAAATATTTGTGCGAACTTCAAAAAATCCCCATTCGGTAAATTATATTTAATTTTTAAATCCAAAAAAGTTGTGTCGTAGTCTTTTATTAGAAAATCACCAATTGTCTTAATTCCTATCTTTGCCCAATGTTTCAAAAAGACGGTTGAATCCCGTACCTGAATTAAATTAGTATAGAGAAGTGGTGTATAACGATTAATTTTCCCAACTTTACTATATTTAGCAATTTGGCACCAAATTTTCCAAACATTGATCATAATTTCCCCTTTAAAAGCTTTATAATTTCTTGTCTCTGTTTTTCGGAGTAACAAGCTATTTGCCTCCCGTCCAACTATAAGTTCATATATTGACGGTATTTCGACATGCCCCTCCAAATTCTGTTCACTATAGCCTCTAAGTAATGGCATAAGTTGTTTTAGTTGTGCTGCCCAATAATATAGTTCCATATTAGGTATAGTAAGACCCCCTTTCTCGATAGGCAAAGACAATAGTTCAATAGACCTCCTTATTTTTCCATTCTGCCACACAAACTTAGATATAAGTAAGTTAATCGCTGCTAAAACCTCCTTTTTAATAGCTAGCGGTATTGCTCTAAATAAATAGAGACATCTGGGTAACGTGTTCATTTTAACATAATTAACTCTCCCTATTATAGACAGATGAAGGCTATTGATCCTTTTAAAGTCGTTCTCAATTTTTTTCAGTAATGGATCAAAGTTAATTTGTGATATTATTTTAGTGTTTCCGCAAAGTTCAATACCCAAATAAGTAGCTTTTTCAACTCTTCGAGGATCAATACAAACTGTGTCGGGTGTGCTTATTATAATCGTCTTTCCTTTGTTAAGAGAATACCCAGAGTAAGTCCCAAATTCCGACGTAATTACCTCTATTTCCTGAATAGCTTCTGTAGGATCAGATGTGACTATCGCGATATCATCAGCGTATGCCAGTACTTTCGTTTCAAGCTGATAACTAACAATTGGTTTAATAATAGTGCTCTCTAATAATTTCAGAATAAGAGGGTTGATATATAAAGCAAATAACAGGGGTGAGCATGGACAGCCCTGCCTAGTACCTCTTGTTATATCAATAGATTCGGAGAATAATCCGGCCGCGAGGACTTTCGCTTTGGGGCGGTGATACATTGATTTTATTGAGTTAATAAATTTGGGGCCAAAATTATTGCGTGCCATAACTTCCCATAGAAATTTCCAGGTAACACGATCAAAAGCTTTCTCAGCATCCAGTAAAATCATAGACATTCGCTCCCCCTTAGCTGTCATGACGTCAAATAAAGCAATTGCCCTGCGGATGTGTTCAGTGGTTCCCTTTCCAGGGATAAAACCATGTTGCCATGGGGAAGCGAGCTGTTCTATGACCCCACTGAGCCTGAGTGCTAAGACTTTTGCGTATAATTTAGAGTCCGAATTAATAAGGGATATAGGGCGATATGATGTAAGGAGCTCTGGGGATTTTCCCTTTTTTGGAAAGACAATTATATTAGCTTCCTCCCAGGAAGTTGGAGGTACACCATTGTATTGTATTCCAAGAAACAGATCATGTAGGATCGGTAATAGCTGATTGCTAAGTATCTTAAATAGCTCAATCGGTATTTTATCTGGGCCTGCTGCTTTACCAGAGGCTAACAATGATAATGCGGTCCTTACTTCTGCAATTGTTATTTCTTTTTCAAGGTCCTCCCTTGAATCAGTGTCCAGTGTTTCTATAGCCTCGGAGTTACTGAGAAAATTATTTAAAAAAGCTTCTATTTCTTTATCTGATTTATTAATATCCTCTGTGTATAATTTCTGGTAATACCCTTGAAACTGGGAATTGATTCCAGCTGGATGAGTAAATGTCTGTCCGTTTTCTATTACAGTAGCTATATCCCTTTTTGTGATCTTCTGTCGCGTACTAAGTGCCAGCTGTCTGCCCACTTTCTCTCCGCTTTCATACACTTGTTTCCTATGTGATTGATATGTCTCAGTAGCCTTCTGACTGAGTTTAGAGTTTAAGTCTGACTTTAGTATAGCTATCTGCGTCATCACCTGGCTTATATCTTGTCTTAACCTGATTTTTCTGATATGCTCTTCTTCAGCTTTAGCTAGAGTAGTTATTTTCACTCCAAATTCTTGTTTCTCCCCATTTCTAATTTTAGCTTGGTACCTAATAGTTTCCCCCCTTAGAGCAGCTTTGTAAGTATCCCAAACAGTATTCCTTGAAGCACTAAATCGATTCATGCTAAAAAATTCTTCAGTCCAAGCTTTAATAAAATCAATATATTCTTGGTTGCATAGTAATTTCCTATCGAAGGACCATGTAGTTTTTTGACTATAATTAGTTTGGTAATTAATTGATAATACTAAGGGGTTATGATCCGATAATGTTTTCGGAAGTTTCTTTATTTGCGAAGAGGGAGTTAAATCTTTTGATGTAAAAATGTAATCTATCCGTACATATTTTTGATGGGGATGTGAGTAGTACGTGTAGCCAGAGTCTGTTGGGTTATTTTGCATCCAAATATCAGTCAGCCCTAGGCTACCAATTAAATTACTAATAGCCTGATAAACCTTTGGTTTCCGACCACTATATTTTAATCCAGTTGCCTGCGACGGCAAGGATGGTATTAAGGAAATGTTCAGATCACCGCAAAAAATGAATGGCCCTTGCCAAGTGGCTAATTCGGTTTCCAATTTTTCAAAAGTTTTAGGATCATCCTGGTTGGATCCATAAACAGTACATATCGTAATACCGTTAGCTAATTTGGCAATTGCCCATCTTCCGTATGGATCTGATGCGCAGCGTATTCCTTGTCCATAACAACTCTTGGCCAATATTGCAACCCCCCTTATATTGGTCGTTTGAGTTGAAGCTACTATCAGATGGTATCCCCTCAGTCTTAATAATGCTCTTTTGTTCCATGGAATATGGGTTTCCTGTAGACATAAAATGTCTACGGGGTATAGTTTTAATAATTCTTCAAGTCGCATTCTTTTATCTCCCGTCAGTAATCCTCCTATATTCCAGGTTTGTATATTAAGTTTACCCATTATCGATATGGTAGCTTTGTTGATTAGTGTTGCTCAAATCATACTTCATATACAACCCCTGCTTTGTGTTTTCCAAAATTAACTCTATTCCTGCTATTATGCCTGATTTTTTTCCCCTTTTTTCCATTTTCCCCTTCCCTCCCCCTCTCCCTCCGTGTCGTCCCTCCCTCTTACCCACCCCTTCTCCGCTTCCTCCCTTCTTGCTGAGGCTTTCAGACTCACCCAGAGTCTGTGTGATGAAGTTGCTGCACTTCTACTGAGCTACCAGTGTAACATAAAGAAAAGAAATAAAACTAAGTATTCTTACGAGGATTCTACATCGCATTGAAGTATATCATATTATATCATATTATTTCTCAAAAAACAAAGAAAACCCTTATATACAGTCTATATCATACTCAGATCATTTTCATTGCTGCATATCCTTTTTATTCTGAGGAATGCCCCTAGGGAATGCTCTTGATAAGGTGTCTGGCATGTGTGCTTGTTGCGTGGAGAGTAACTATATTAAAACATTCATCAGAATCCCAATTTCTCTATAACAATGCATATTAATGATTCACTGATATATATATATATATATATATATATATATATATATATATATATATATATATATATATATGCAAAAAAGAAGGAGAGAACTCTGGGTAGGTCTCAGTTTAGGTGGAAAGCAGCTCCTTTTAGAGCACTCTCAACACCAGCGACACTCTAGATCTGCTCACCTCAAATGTCTGTTTTTCTATCAAAGTTTTTAAGCATAGGATTAGACAGTGCTATCCATGCCGAGATAGAAAATGACAAAGTCTTTCGCCATTTAAACAGCAAAGTCTTTAAGCATAGGACTAGTACAGTGCAGTCCTTGCCGAGCTGTCAAATAACAAAAGCCATTTATCACTCCAGGCACAATATGCATAATTTATGCGTCACTCTATGCCTGAAAGGGTTTTGTTTTGACTTAATACTGGGTGCTCCCTTGTGTCTGGACAAAGCTATACCTCTCTGAAGAGCTCTAATTAGAGCGAAACACTGTGTCAGGGGTTGCTTTTAATCATTTCAGGTTGGCTTGAGTTGGTATTTTACCAATTCAAAGCTGTAATATTGTGCCTGGAGTGATAAATGGCTTTTGTTATTTGACAGCTCGGCAAGGACTGCACTGTACTAGTCCTATGCTTAAAGACTTTGCTGTTTAAATGGCGAAAGACTTTGTCATTTTCTATCTCGGCATGGATAGCACTGTCTAATCCTATGCTTAAAAACTTTGATAGAAAAACAGACATTTGAGGTGAGCAGATCTAGAGTGTCGCTGGTGTTGAGAGTGCTCTAAAAGGAGCTGCTTTCCACCTAAACTGAGACCTACCCAGAGTTCTCTCCTTCTTTTTTGCATAATTTATGCGTCACTCTATGCCTGAAAGGGTTTTGTTTTGACTTAATACTGGGTGCTCCCTTGTGTCTGGACAAAGCTATACCTCTCTGAAGAGCTCTAATTAGAGCGAAACACTGTGTCAGGGGTTGCTTTTAATCATTTCAGGTTGGCTTGAGTTGGTATTTTACCAATTCAAAGCTGTAATATTGTGCCTGGAGTGATAAATGGCTTTTGTTATTTGACAGCTTGGCAAGGACTGCACTGTACTAGTCCTATGCTTAAAGACTTTGCTGTTTAAATGGCGAAAGACTTTGTCATTTTCTATCTCGGCATGGATAGCACTGTCTAATCCTATGCTTAAAAACTTTGATAGAAAAACAGACATTTGAGGTGAGCAGATCTAGAGTGTCGCTGGTGTTGAGAGTGCTCCTAAAGGAGCTGCTTTCCACCTAAACTGAGACCTACCCAGAGTTCTCTCCTTCTTTTTTGCATAATTTATGCGTCACTCTATGCCTGAAAGGGTTTTGTTTTGACTTAATACTGGGTGCTCCCTTGTGTCTGGACAAAGCTATACCTCTCTGAAGAGCTCTAATTAGAGCGAAACACTGTGTCAGGGGTTGCTTTTAATCATTTCAGGTTGGCTTGAGTTGGTATTTTACCAATTCAAAGCTGTAATATGGTGCCTGGAGTGATAAATGGCTTTTGTTATTTGACAGCTCGGCAAGGACTGCACTGTACTAGTCCTATGCTTAAAGACTTTGCTGTTTAAATGGCGAAAGACTTTGTCATTTTCTATCTCGGCATGGATAGCACTGTCTAATCCTATGCTTAAAAACTTTGATAGAAAAACAGACATTTGAGGTGAGCAGATCTAGAGTGTCGCTGGTGTTGAGAGTGCTCTAAAAGGAGCTGCTTTCCACCTAAACTGAGACCTACCCAGAGTTCTCTCCTTCTTTTTTGCATAATTTATGCGTCACTCTATGCCTGAAAGGGTTTTGTTTTGACTTAATACTGGGTGCTCCCTTGTGTCTGGACAAAGCTATACCTCTCTGAAGAGCTCTAATTAGAGCGAAACACTGTGTCAGGGGTTGCTTTTAATCATTTCAGGTTGGCTTGAGTTGGTATTTTACCAATTCAAAGCTGTAATATTGTGCCTGGAGTGATAAATGGCTTTTGTTATTTGACAGCTCGGCAAGGACTGCACTGTACTAGTCCTATGCTTAAAGACTTTGCTGTTTAAATGGCGAAAGACTTTGTCATTTTCTATCTCGGCATGGATAGCACTGTCTAATCCTATGCTTAAAAACTTTGATAGAAAAACAGACATTTGAGGTGAGCAGATCTAGAGTGTCGCTGGTGTTGAGAGTGCTCTAAAAGGAGCTGCTTTCCACCTAAACTGAGACCTACCCAGAGTTCTCTCCTTCTTTTTTGCATAATTTATGCGTCACTCTATGCCTGAAAGGGTTTTGTTTTGACTTAATACTGGGTGCTCCCTTGTGTCTGGACAAAGCTATACCTCTCTGAAGAGCTCTAATTAGAGCGAAACACTGTGTCAGGGGTTGCTTTTAATCATTTCAGGTTGGCTTGAGTTGGTATTTTACCAATTCAAAGCTGTAATATTGTGCCTGGAGTGATAAATGGCTTTTGTTATTTGACAGCTCGGCAAGGACTGCACTGTACTAGTCCTATGCTTAAAGACTTTGCTGTTTAAATGGCGAAAGACTTTGTCATTTTCTATCTCGGCATGGATAGCACTGTCTAATCCTATGCTTAAAAACTTTGATAGAAAAACAGACATTTGAGGTGAGCAGATCTAGAGTGTCGCTGGTGTTGAGAGTGCTCTAAAAGGAGCTGCTTTCCACCTAAACTGAGACCTACCCAGAGTTCTCTCCTTCTTTTTTGCATAATTTATGCGTCACTCTATGCCTGAAAGGGTTTTGTTTTGACTTAATACTGGGTGCTCCCTTGTGTCTGGACAAAGCTATACCTCTCTGAAGAGCTCTAATTAGAGCGAAACACTGTGTCAGGGGTTGCTTTTAATCATTTCAGGTTGGCTTGAGTTGGTATTTTACCAATTCAAAGCTGTAATATTGTGCCTGGAGTGATAAATGGCTTTTGTTATTTGACAGCTCGGCAAGGACTGCACTGTACTAGTCCTATGCTTAAAGACTTTGCTGTTTAAATGGCGAAAGACTTTGTCATTTTCTATCTCGGCATGGATAGCACTGTCTAATCCTATGCTTAAAAACTTTGATAGAAAAACAGACATTTGAGGTGAGCAGATCTAGAGTGTCGCTGGTGTTGAGAGTGCTCTAAAAGGAGCTGCTTTCCACCTAAACTGAGACCTACCCAGAGTTCTCTCCTTCTTTTTTGCATAATTTATGCGTCACTCTATGCCTGAAAGGGTTTTGTTTTGACTTAATACTGGGTGCTCCCTTGTGTCTGGACAAAGCTATACCTCTCTGAAGAGCTCTAATTAGAGCGAAACACTGTGTCAGGGGTTGCTTTTAATCATTTCAGGTTGGCTTGAGTTGGTATTTTACCAATTCAAAGCTGTAATATTGTGCCTGGAGTGATAAATGGCTTTTGTTATTTGACAGCTTGGCAAGGACTGCACTGTACTAGTCCTATGCTTAAAGACTTTGCTGTTTAAATGGCGAAAGACTTTGTCATTTTCTATCTCGGCATGGATAGCACTGTCTAATCCTATGCTTAAAAACTTTGATAGAAAAACAGACATTTGAGGTGAGCAGATCTAGAGTGTCGCTGGTGTTGAGAGTGCTCCTAAAGGAGCTGCTTTCCACCTAAACTGAGACCTACCCAGAGTTCTCTCCTTCTTTTTTGCATAATTTATGCGTCACTCTATGCCTGAAAGGGTTTTGTTTTGACTTAATACTGGGTGCTCCCTTGTGTCTGGACAAAGCTATACCTCTCTGAAGAGCTCTAATTAGAGCGAAACACTGTGTCAGGGGTTGCTTTTAATCATTTCAGGTTGGCTTGAGTTGGTATTTTACCAATTCAAAGCTGTAATATTGTGCCTGGAGTGATAAATGGCTTTTGTTATTTGACAGCTCGGCAAGGACTGCACTGTACTAGTCCTATGCTTAAAGACTTTGCTGTTTAAATGGCGAAAGACTTTGTCATTTTCTATCTCGGCATGGATAGCACTGTCTAATCCTATGCTTAAAAACTTTGATAGAAAAACAGACATTTGAGGTGAGCAGATCTAGAGTGTCGCTGGTGTTGAGAGTGCTCTAAAAGGAGCTGCTTTCCACCTAAACTGAGACCTACCCAGAGTTCTCTTCTTCTTTTTTGCATAAGTTATGCGTCACTCTATGCCTGAAAGGGTTTTGTTTTGACTTAATACTGGGTGCTCCCTTGTGTCTGGACAAAGCTATACCTCTCTGAAGAGCTCTAATTAGAGCGAAACACTGTGTCAGAGGTTGCTTTTAATCATTTCAGGTTGGCTTGAGTTGGTATTTTACCAATTCAAAGCTGTAATATTGTGCCTGGAGTGATAAATGGCTTTTGTTATTTGACAGCTCGGCAAGGACTGCACTGTACTAGTCCTATGCTTAAAGACTTTGCTGTTTAAATGGCGAAAGACTTTGTCATTTTCTATCTCGGCATGGATAGCACTGTCTAATCCTATGCTTAAAAACTTTGATAGAAAAACAGACATTTGAGGTGAGCAGATCTAGAGTGTCGCTGGTGTTGAGAGTGCTCTAAAAGGAGCTGCTTTCCACCTAAACTGAGACCTACCCAGAGTTCTCTCCTTCTTTTTTGCATAATTTATGCGTCACTCTATGCCTGAAAGGGTTTTGTTTTGACTTAATACTGGGTGCTCCCTTGTGTCTGGACAAAGCTATACCTCTCTGAAGAGCTCTAATTAGAGCGAAACACTGTGTCAGGGGTTGCTTTTAATCATTTCAGGTTGGCTTGAGTTGGTATTTTACCAATTCAAAGCTGTAATATTGTGCCTGGAGTGATAAATGGCTTTTGTTATTTGACAGCTCGGCAAGGACTGCACTGTACTAGTCCTATGCTTAAAGACTTTGCTGTTTAAATGGCGAAAGACTTTGTAATTTTCTATCTCGGCATGGATAGCACTGTCTAATCCTATGCTTAAAAACTTTGATAGAAAAACAGACATTTGAGGTGAGCAGATCTAGAGTGTCGCTGGTGTTGAGAGTGCTCTAAAAGGAGCTGCTTTCCACCTAAACTGAGACCTACCCAGAGTTCTCTCCTTCTTTTTTGCATAATTTATGCGTCACTCTATGCCTGAAAGGGTTTTGTTTTGACTTAATACTGGGTGCTCCCTTGTGTCTGGACAAAGCTATACCTCTCTGAAGAGCTCTAATTAGAGCGAAACACTGTGTCAGGGGTTGCTTTTAATCATTTCAGGTTGGCTTGAGTTGGTATTTTACCAATTCAAAGCTGTAATATTGTGCCTGGAGTGATAAATGGCTTTTGTTATTTGACAGCTCGGCAAGGACTGCACTGTACTAGTCCTATGCTTAAAGACTTTGCTGTTTAAATGGCGAAAGACTTTGTCATTTTCTATCTCGGCATGGATAGCACTGTCTAATCCTATGCTTAAAAACTTTGATAGAAAAACAGACATTTGAGGTGAGCAGATCTAGAGTGTCGCTGGTGTTGAGAGTGCTCTAAAAGGAGCTGCTTTCCACCTAAACTGAGACCTACCCAGAGTTCTCTCCTTCTTTTTTGCATAATTTATGCGTCACTCTATGCCTGAAAGGGTTTTGTTTTGACTTAATACTGGGTGCTCCCTTGTGTCTGGACAAAGCTATACCTCTCTGAAGAGCTCTAATTAGAGCGAAACACTGTGTCAGGGGTTGCTTTTAATCATTTCAGGTTGGCTTGAGTTGGTATTTTACCAATTCAAAGCTGTAATATTGTGCCTGGAGTGATAAATGGCTTTTGTTATTTGACAGCTCGGCAAGGACTGCACTGTACTAGTCCTATGCTTAAAGACTTTGCTGTTTAAATGGCGAAAGACTTTGTCATTTTCTATCTCGGCATGGATAGCACTGTCTAATCCTATGCTTAAAAACTTTGATAGAAAAACAGACATTTGAGGTGAGCAGATCTAGAGTGTCGCTGGTGTTGAGAGTGCTCTAAAAGGAGCTGCTTTCCACCTAAACTGAGACCTACCCAGAGTTCTCTCCTTCTTTTTTGCATAATTTATGCGTCACTCTATGCCTGAAAGGGTTTTGTTTTGACTTAATACTGGGTGCTCCCTTGTGTCTGGACAAAGCTATACCTCTCTGAAGAGCTCTAATTAGAGCGAAACACTGTGTCAGGGGTTGCTTTTAATCTTTTCAGGTTGGCTTGAGTTGGTATTTTACCAATTCAAAGCTGTAATATTGTGCCTGGAGTGATAAATGGCTTTTGTTATTTGACAGCTCGGCAAGGACTGCACTGTACTAGTCCTATGCTTAAAGACTTTGCTGTTTAAATGGCGAAAGACTTTGTCATTTTCTATCTCGGCATGGATAGCACTGTCTAATCCTATGCTTAAAAACTTTGATAGAAAAACAGACATTTGAGGTGAGCAGATCTAGAGTGTCGCTGGTGTTGAGAGTGCTCTAAAAGGAGCTGCTTTCCACCTAAACTGAGACCTACCCAGAGTTCTCTCCTTCTTTTTTGCATAATTTATGCGTCACTCTATGCCTGAAAGGGTTTTGTTTTGACTTAATACTGGGTGCTCCCTTGTGTCTGGACAAAGCTATACCTCTCTGAAGAGCTCTAATTAGAGCGAAACACTGTGTCAGGGGTTGCTTTTAATCATTTCAGGTTGGCTTGAGTTGGTATTTTACCAATTCAAAGCTGTAATATTGTGCCTGGAGTGATAAATGGCTTTTGTTATTTGACAGCTCGGCAAGGACTGCACTGTACTAGTCCTATGCTTAAAGAGTTTGCTGTTTAAATGGCGAAAGACTTTGTCATTTTCTATCTCGGCATGGATAGCACTGTCTAATCCTATGCTTAAAAACTTTGATAGAAAAACAGACATTTGAGGTGAGCAGATCTAGAGTGTCGCTGGTGTTGAGAGTGCTCTAAAAGGAGCTGCTTTCCACCTAAACTGAGACCTACCCAGAGTTCTCTCCTTCTTTTTTGCATAATTTATGCGTCACTCTATGCCTGAAAGGGTTTTGTTTTGACTTAATACTGGGTGCTCCCTTGTGTCTGGACAAAGCTATACCTCTCTGAAGAGCTCTAATTAGAGCGAAACACTGTGTCAGGGGTTGCTTTTAATCATTTCAGGTTGGCTTGAGTTGGTATTTTACCAATTCAAAGCTGTAATATTGTGCCTGGAGTGATAAATGGCTTTTGTTATTTGACAGCTCGGCAAGGACTGCACTGTACTAGTCCTATGCTTAAAGACTTAGCTGTTTAAATGGCGAAAGACTTTGTCATTTTCAATCTCGGCATGGATAGCACTGTCTAATCCTATGCTTAAAAACTTTGATAGAAAAACAGACATTTGAGGTGAGCAGATCTAGAGTGTCGCTGGTGTTGAGAGTGCTCTAAAAGGAGCTGCTTTCCACCTAAACTGAGACCTACCCAGAGTTCTCTCCTTCTTTTTTGCATAATTTATGCGTCACTCTATGCCTGAAAGGGTTTTGTTTTGACTTAATACTGGGTGCTCCCTTGTGTCTGGACAAAGCTATACCTCTCTGAAGAGTTCTAATTAGAGCGAAACACTGTGTCAGGGGTTGCTTTTAATCATTTCAGGTTGGCTTGAGTTGGTATTTTACCAATTCAAAGCTGTAATATTGTGCCTGGAGTGATAAATGGCTTTTGTTATTTGACAGCTCGGCAAGGACTGCACTGTACTAGTCCTATGCTTAAAAACTTTGCTGTTTAAATGGCGAAAGACTTTGTCATTTTCTATCTCGGCATGGATAGCACTGTCTAATCCTATGCTTAAAAACTTTGATAGAAAAACAGACATTTGAGGTGAGCAGATCTAGAGTGTCGCTGGTGTTGAGAGTGCTCTAAAAGGAGCTGCTTTCCACCTAAACTGAGACCTACCCAGAGTTCTCTCCTTCTTTTTTGCATAATTTATGCGTCACTCTATGCCTGAAAGGGTTTTGTTTTGACTTAATACTGGGTGCTCCCTTGTGTCTGGACAAAGCTATACCTCTCTGAAGAGCTCTAATTAGAGCGAAACACTGTGTCAGGGGTTGCTTTTAATCATTTCAGGTTGGCTTGAGTTGGTATTTTACCAATTCAAAGCTGTAATATTGTGCCTGGAGTGATAAATGGCTTTTGTTATTTGACAGCTCGGCAAGGACTGCACTGTACTAGTCCTATGCTTAAAGACTTTGCTGTTTAAATGGCGAAAGACTTTGTCATTTTCTATCTCGGCATGGATAGCACTGTCTAATCCTATGCTTAAAAACTTTGATAGAAAAACAGACATTTGAGGTGAGCAGATCTAGAGTGTCGCTGGTGTTGAGAGTGCTCTAAAAGGAGCTGCTTTCCACCTAAACTGAGACCTACCCAGAGTTCTCTCCTTCTTTTTTGCATAATTTATGCGTCACTCTATGCCTGAAAGGGTTTTGTTTTGACTTAATACTGGGTGCTCCCTTGTGTCTGGACAAAGCTATACCTCTCTGAAGAGCTCTAATTAGAGCGAAACACTGTGTCAGGGGTTGCTTTTAATCATTTCAGGTTGGCTTGAGTTGGTATTTTACCAATTCAAAGCTGTAATATTGTGCCTGGAGTGATAAATGGCTTTTGTTATTTGACAGCTCGGCAAGGACTGCACTGTACTAGTCCTATGCTTAAAGACTTTGCTGTTTAAATGGTGAAAGACTTTGTCATTTTCTATCTCGGCATGGATAGCACTGTCTAATCCTATGCTTAAAAACTTTGATAGAAAAACAGACATTTGAGGTGAGCAGATCTAGAGTGTCGCTGGTGTTGAGAGTGCTCTAAAAGGAGCTGCTTTCCACCTAAACTGAGACCTACCCAGAGTTCTCTCCTTCTTTTTTGCATAATTTATGCGTCACTCTATGCCTGAAAGGGTTTTGTTTTGACTTAATACTGGGTGCTCCCTTGTGTCTGGACAAAGCTATACCTCTCTGAAGAGCTCTAATTAGAGCGAAACACTGTGTCAGGGGTTGCTTTTAATCATTTCAGGTTGGCTTGAGTTGGTATTTTACCAATTCAAAGCTGTAATATTGTGCCTGGAGTGATAAATGGCTTTTGTTATTTGACAGCTCGGCAAGGACTGCACTGTACTAGTCCTATGCTTAAAGACTTTGCTGTTTAAATGGCGAAAGACTTTGTCATTTTCTATCTCGGCATGGATAGCACTGTCTAATCCTATGCTTAAAAACTTTGATAGAAAAACAGACATTTGAGGTGAGCAGATCTAGAGTGTCGCTGGTGTTGAGAGTGCTCTAAAAGGAGCTGCTTTCCACCTAAACTGAGACCTACCCAGAGTTCTCTCCTTCTTTTTTGCATAATTTATGCATCACTCTATGCCTGAAAGGGTTTTGTTTTGACTTAATACTGGGTGCTCCCTTGTGTCTGGACAAAGCTATACCTCTCTGAAGAGCTCTAATTAGAGGGAAACACTGTGTCAGGGGTTGCTTTTAATCATTTCTGGACGGCTTGAGTTGGTAGTTTACCAATTCAAAGCTGTAATATTGTGCCTGGAGTGATAAATGGCTTTTGGTATTTGACAGCTCGGCAAGGACTGCACTGTACTAGTCCTATGCTTAAAGACTTTGCTGTTTAAATGGCGAAAGACTTTGTCATTTTCTATCTCGGCATGGATAGCACTGTCTAATCCTATCCTTAAAAACTTTGATAGAAAAACAGACATTTGAGGTGAGCAGATCTAGAGTGTCGCTGGTGTTGAGAGTGCTCTAAAAGGAGCTGCTTTCCACCTAAACTGAGACCTACCCAGAGTTCTCTCCTTCATTTTTGCATAATTTATGCGTCACTCTATGCCTGAAAGGGTTTTGTTTTGACTTAATACTGGGTGCTCCCTTGTGTCTGGACAAAGCTATACCTCTCTGAAGAGCTCTAATTAGAGCGAAACACTGTGTCAGGGGTTGCTTTTAATCATTTCAGGTTGGCTTGAGTTGGTATTTTACCAATTCAAAGCTGTAATATTGTGCCTGGAGTGATAAATGGCTTTTGTTATTTGACAGCTCGGCAAGGACTGCACTGTACTAGTCCTATGCTTAAAGACTTTGCTGTTTAAATGGCGAAAGACTTTGTCATTTTCTATCTCGGCATGGATAGCACTGTCTAATCCTATGCTTAAAAACTTTGATAGAAAAACAGACATTTGAGGTGAGCAGATCTAGAGTGTCGCTGGTGTTGAGAGTGCTCTAAAAGGAGCTGCTTTCCACCTAAACTGAGACCTACCCAGAGTTCTCTCCTTCTTTTTTGCATAATTTATGCGTCACTCTATGCCTGAAAGGGTTTTGTTTTGACTTAATACTGGGTGCTCCCTTGTGTCTGGACAAAGCTATGCCTCTCTGAAGAGCTCTAATTAGAGCGAAACACTGTGTCAGGGGTTGCTTTTAATCATTTCAGGTTGGCTTGAGTTGGTATTTTACCAATTCAAAGCTGTAATATTGTGCCTGGAGTGATAAATGGCTTTTGTTATTTGACAGCTCGGCAAGGACTGCACTGTACTAGTCCTATGCTTAAAGACTTTGCTGTTTAAATGGCGAAAGACTTTGTCATTTTCTATCTCGGCATGGATAGCACTGTCTAATCCTATGCTTAAAAACTTTGATAGAAAAACAGACATTTGAGGTGAGCAGATCTAGAGTGTCGCTGGTGTTGAGAGTGCTCTAAAAGGAGCTGCTTTTCACCTAAACTGAGACCTACCCAGAGTTCTCTCCTTCTTTTTTGCATAATTTATGCGTCACTCTATGCCTGAAAGGGTTTTGTTTTGACTTAATACTGGGTGCTCCCTTGTGTCTGGACAAAGCTATACCTCTCTGAAGAGCTCTAATTAGAGCGAAACACTGTGTCAGGGGTTGCTTTTAATCATTTCAGGTTGGCTTGAGTTGGTATTTTACCAATTCAAAGCTGTAATATTGTGCCTGGAGTGATAAATGGCTTTTGTTATTTGACAGCTCGGCAAGGACTGCACTGTACTAGTCCTATGCTTAAAGACTTTGCTGTTTAAATGGCGAAAGACTTTGTCATTTTCTATCTCGGCATGGATAGCACTGTCTAATCCTATGCTTAAAAACTTTGATAGAAAAACAGACATTTGAGGTGAGCAGATCTAGAGTGTCGCTGGTGTTGAGAGTGCTCTAAAAGGAGCTGCTTTCCACCTAAACTGAGACCTACCCAGAGTTCTCTCCTTCTTTTTTGCATAATTTATGCGTCACTCTATGCCTGAAAGGGTTTTGTTTTGACTTAATACTGGGTGCTCCCTTGTGTCTGGACAAAGCTATACCTCTCTGAAGAGCTCTAATTAGAGCGAAACACTGTGTCAGGGGTTGCTTTTAATCATTTCAGGTTGGCTTGAGTTGGTATTTTACCAATTCAAAGCTGTAATATTGTGCCTGGAGTGATAAATGGCTTTTGTTATTTGACAGCTCGGCAAGGACTGCACTGTACTAGTCCTATGCTTAAAGACTTTGCTGTTTAAATGGCGAAAGACTTTGTCATTTTCTATCTCGGCATGGATAGCACTGTCTAATCCTATGCTTAAAAACTTTGATAGAAAAACAGACATTTGAGGTGAGCAGATCTAGAGTGTCGCTGGTGTTGAGAGTGCTCTAAAAGGAGCTGCTTTCCACCTAAACTGAGACCTATCCAGAGTTCTCTCCTTCTTTTTTGCATAATTTATGCGTCACTCTATGCCTGAAAGGGTTTTGTTTTGACTTAATACTGGGTGCTCCCTTGTGTCTGGACAAAGCTATACCTCTCTGAAGAGCTCTAATTAGAGCGAAACACTGTGTCAGGGGTTGCTTTTAATCATTTCAGGTTGGCTTGAGTTGGTATTTTACCAATTCAAAGCTGTAATATTGTGCCTGGAGTGATAAATGGCTTTTGTTATTTGACAGCTCGGCAAGGACTGCACTGTACTAGTCCTATGCTTAAAGACTTTGCTGTTTAAATGGCGAAAGACTTTGTCATTTTCTATCTCGGCATGGATAGCACTGTCTAATCCTATGCTTAAAAACTTTGATAGAAAAACAGACATTTGAGGTGAGCAGATCTAGAGTGTCGCTGGTGTTGAGAGTGCTCTAAAAGGAGCTGCTTTCCACCTAAACTGAGACCTACCCAGAGTTCTCTCCTTCTTTTTTGCATAATTTATGCGTCACTCTATGCCTGAAAGGGTTTTGTTTTGACTTAATACTGGGTGCTCCCTTGTGTCTGGACAAAGCTATACCTCTCTGAAGAGCTCTAATTAGAGCGAAACACTGTGTCAGGGGTTGCTTTTAATCATTTCAGGTTGGCTTGAGTTGGTATTTTACCAATTCAAAGCTGTAATATTGTGCCTGGAGTGATAAATGGCTTTTGTTATTTGACAGCTCGGCAAGGACTGCACTGTACTAGTCCTATGCTTAAAGACTTTGCTGTTTAAATGGCGAAAGACTTTGTCATTTTCTATCTCGGCATGGATAGCACTGTCTAATCCTATGCTTAAAAACTTTGATAGAAAAACAGACATTTGAGGTGAGCAGATCTAGAGTGTCGCTGGTGTTGAGAGTGCTCTAAAAGGAGCTGCTTTCCACCTAAACTGAGACCTACCCAGAGTTCTCTCCTTCTTTTTTGCATAATTTATGCGTCACTCTATGCCTGAAAGGGTTTTGTTTTGACTTAATACTGGGTGCTCCCTTGTGTCTGGACAAAGCTATACCTCTCTGAAGAGCTCTAATTAGAGCGAAACACTGTGTCAGGGGTTGCTTTTAATCATTTCTGGTTGGCTTGAGTTGGTATTTTACCAATTCAAAGCTGTAATATTGTGCCTGGAGTGATAAATGGCTTTTGTTATTTGACAGCTCGGCAAGGACTGCACTGTACTAGTCCTATGCTTAAAGACTTTGCTGTTTAAATGGCGAAAGACTTTGTCATTTTCTATCTCGGCATGGATAGCACTGTCTAATCCTATGCTTAAAAACTTTGATAGAAAAACAGACATTTGAGGTGAGCAGATCTAGAGTGTCGCTGGTGTTGAGAGTGCTCTAAAAGGAGCTGCTTTCCACCTAAACTGAGACCTACCCAGAGTTCTCTCCTTCTTTTTTGCATAATTTATGCGTCACTCTATGCCTGAAAGGGTTTTGTTTTGACTTAATACTGGGTGCTCCCTTGTGTCTGGACAAAGCTATACCTCTCTGAAGAGCTCTAATTAGAGCGAAACACTGTGTCAGGGGTTGCTTTTAATCATTTCAGGTTGGCTTGAGTTGGTATTTTACCAATTCAAAGCTGTAATATTGTGCCTGGAGTGATAAATGGCTTTTGTTATTTGACAGCTCGGCAAGGACTGCACTGTACTAGTCCTATGCTTAAAGACTTTGCTGTTTAAATGGCGAAAGACTTTGTCATTTTCTATCTCGGCATGGATAGCACTGTCTAATCCTATGCTTAAAAACTTTGATAGAAAAACAGACATTTGAGGTGAGCAGATCTAGAGTGTCGCTGGTGTTGAGAGTGCTCTAAAAGGAGCTGCTTTCCACCTAAACTGAGACCTACCCAGAGTTCTCTCCTTCTTTTTTGCATAATTTATGCGTCACTCTATGCCTGAAAGGGTTTTGTTTTGACTTAATACTGGGTGCTCCCTTGTGTCTGAACAAAGCTATACCTCTCTGAAGAGCTCTAATTAGAGCGAAACACTGTGTCAGGGGTTGCTTTTAATCATTTCAGGTTGGCTTGAGTTGGTATTTTACCAATTCAAAGCTGTAATATTGTGCCTGGAGTGATAAATGGCTTTTGTTATTTGACAGCTCGGCAAGGACTGCACTGTACTAGTCCTATGCTTAAAGACTTTGCTGTTTAAATGGCGAAAGACTTTGTCATTTTCTATCTCGGCATGGATAGCACTGTCTAATCCTATGCTTAAAAACTTTGATTGAAAAACAGACATTTGAGGTGAGCAGATCTAGAGTGTCGCTGGTGTTGAGAGTGCTCTAAAAGGAGCTGCTTTCCACCTAAACTGAGACCTACCCAGAGTTCTCTCCTTCTTTTTTGCATAATTTATGCGTCACTCTATGCCTGAAAGGGTTTTGTTTTGACTTAATACTGGGTGCTCCCTTGTGTCTGGACAAAGCTATACCTCTCTGACGAGCTCTAATTAAAGCGAAACACTGTGTCAGGGGTTGCTTTTAATCATTTCAGGTTGGCTTGAGTTGGTATTTTACCAATTCAAAGCTGTAATATTGTGCCTGGAGTGATAAATGGCTTTTGTTATTTGACAGCTCGGCAAGGACTGCACTGTACTAGTCCTATGCTTAAAGACTTTGCTGTTTAAATGGCGAAAGACTTTGTCATTTTCTATCTCGGCATGGATAGCACTGTCTAATCCTATGCTTAAAAACTTTGATAGAAAAACAGACATTTGAGGTGAGCAGATCTAGAGTGTCGCTGGTGTTGAGAGTGCTCTAAAAGGAGCTGCTTTCCACCTAAACTGAGACCTACCCAGAGTTCTCTCCTTCTTTTTTGCATAATTTATGCGTCACTCTATGCCTGAAAGGGTTTTGTTTTGACTTAATACTGGGTGCTCCCTTGTGTCTGGACAAAGCTATACCTCTCTGAAGAGCTCTAATTAGAGCGAAACACTGTGTCAGGGGTTGCTTTTATTCATTTCAGGTTGGCTTGAGTTGGTATTTTACCAATTCAAAACTGTAATATTGTGCCTGGAGTGATAAATGGCTTTTGTTATTTGACAGCTCGGCAAGGACTGCACTGTACTAGTCCTATGCTTAAAGACTTTGCTGTTTAAATGGCGAAAGACTTTGTCATTTTCTATCTTGGCATGGATAGCACTGTCTAATCCTATGCTTAAAAACTTTGATAGAAAAACAGACATTTGAGGTGAGCAGATCTAGAGTGTCGCTGGTGTTGAGAGTGCTCTAAAAGGAGCTGCTTTCCACCTAAACTGAGACCTACCCAGAGTTCTCTCCTTCTTTTTTGCATAATTTATGCGTCACTCTATGCCTGAAAGGGTTTTGTTTTGACTTAATACTGGGTGCTCCCTTGTGTCTGGACAAAGCTATACCTCTCTGAAGAGCTCTAATTAGAGCGAAACACTGTGTCAGGGGTTGCTTTTAATCATTTCAGGTTGGCTTGAGTTGGTATTTTACCAATTCAAAGCTGTAATATTGTGCCTGGAGTGATAAATGGCTTTTGTTATTTGACAGCTCAGCAAGGACTGCACTGTACTAGTCCTATGCTTAAAGACTTTGCTGTTTAAATGGCGAAAGACTTTGTCATTTTCTATCTCGGCATGGATAGCACTGTCTAATCCTATGCTTAAAAACTTTGATAGAAAAACAGACATTTGAGGTGAGCAGATCTAGAGTGTCGCTGGTGTTGAGAGTGCTCTAAAAGGAGCTGCTTTCCACCTAAACTGAGACCTACCCAGAGTTCTCTCCTTCTTTTTTGCATAATTTATGCGTCACTCTATGCCTGAAAGGGTTTTGTTTTGACTTAATACTGGGTGCTCCCTTGTGTCTGGACAAAGCTATACCTCTCTGAAGAGCTCTAATTAGAGCGAAACACTGTGTCAGGGGTTGCTTTTAATCATTTCAGGTTGGCTTGAGTTGGTATTTTACCAATTCAAAGCTGTAATATTGTGCCTGGAGTGATAAATGGCTTTTGTTATTTGACAGCTCGGCAAGGACTGCACTGTACTAGTCCTATGCTTAAAGACTTTGCTGTATAAATGGCGAAAGACTTTGTCATTTTCTATCTCGGCATGGATAGCACTGTCTAATCCTATGCTTAAAAACTTTGATAGAAAAACAGACATTTGAGGTGAGCAGATCTAGAGTGTCGCTGGTGTTGAGAGTGCTCTAAAAGGAGCTGCTTTCCACCTAAACTGAGACCTACCCAGAGTTCTCTCCTTCTTTTTTGCATAATTTATGCGTCACTCTATGCCTGAAAGGGTTTTGTTTTGACTTAATACTGGGTGCTCCCTTGTGTCTGGACAAAGCTATACCTCTCTGAAGAGCTCTAATTAGAGCGAAGCACTGTGTCAGGGGTTGCTTTTAATCATTTCAGGTTGGCTTGAGTTGGTATTTTACCAATTCAAAGCTGTAATATTGTGTCTGGAGTGATAAATGGCTTTTGTTATTTGACAGCTCGGCAAGGACTGCACTGTACTAGTCCTATGCTTAAAGACTTTGCTGTTTAAATGGCGAAAGACTTTGTCATTTTCTATCTTGGCATGGATAGCACTGTCTAATCCTATGCTTAAAAACTTTGATAGAAAAACAGACATTTGAGGTGAGCAGATCTAGAGTGTCGCTGGTGTTGAGAGTGCTCTAAAAGGAGCTGCTTTCCACCTAAACTGAGACCTACCCAGAGTTCTCTCCTTCTTTTTTGCATAATTTATGCGTCACTCTATGCCTGAAAGGGTTTTGTTTTGACTTAATACTGGGTGCTCCCTTGTGTCTGGACAAAGCTATACCTCTCTGAAGAGCTCTAATTAGAGCGAAACACTGTGTCAGGGGTTGCTTTTAATCATTTCAGGTTGGCTTGAGTTGGTATTTTACCAATTCAAAGCTGTAATATTGTGCCTGGAGTGATAAATGGCTTTTGTTATTTGACAGCTCGGCAAGGACTGCACTGTACTAGTCCTATGCTTAAAGACTTTGCTGTTTAAATGGCGAAAGACTTTGTCATTTTCTATCTCGGCATGGATAGCACTGTCTAATCCTATGCTTAAAAACTTTGATAGAAAAACAGACATTTGAGGTGAGCAGATCTAGAGTGTCGCTGGTGTTGAGAGTGCTCTAAAAGGAGCTGCTTTCCACCTAAACTGAGACCTACCCAGAGTTCTCTCCTTCTTTTTTGCATAATTTATGCGTCACTCTATGCCTGAAAGGGTTTTGTTTTGACTTAATACTGGGTGCTCCCTTGTGTCTGGACAAAGCTATACCTCTCTGAAGAGCTCTAATTAGAGCGAAACACTGTGTCAGGGGTTGCTTTTAATCATTTCAGGTTGGCTTGAGTTGGTATTTTACCAATTCAAAGCTGTAATATTGTGCCTGGAGTGATAAATGGCTTT
The DNA here is from genome assembly GCF_964261635.1 of Lissotriton helveticus. Lineage (NCBI taxonomy): Eukaryota > Metazoa > Chordata > Amphibia > Caudata > Salamandridae > Lissotriton > Lissotriton helveticus. The sequence goes on along the minus strand of NC_136057.1, from coordinate 1,213,794,802 downwards.
TGTTATTTGACAGCTCGGCAAGGACTGCACTGTACTAGTCCTATGCTTAAAGACTTTGCTGTATAAATGGCGAAAGACTTTGTCATTTTCTATCTCGGCATGGATAGCACTGTCTAATCCTATGCTTAAAAACTTTGATAGAAAAACAGACATTTGAGGTGAGCAGATCTAGAGTGTCGCTGGTGTTGAGAGTGCTCTAAAAGGAGCTGCTTTCCACCTAAACTGAGACCTACCCAGAGTTCTCTCCTTCTTTTTTGCATAATTTATGCGTCACTCTATGCCTGAAAGGGTTTTGTTTTGACTTAATACTGGGTGCTCCCTTGTGTCTGGACAAAGCTATACCTCTCTGAAGAGCTCTAATTAGAGCGAAACACTGTGTCAGGGGTTGCTTTTAATCATTTCAGGTTGGCTTGAGTTGGTATTTTACCAATTCAAAGCTGTAATATTGTGCCTGGAGTGATAAATGGCTTTTGTTATTTGACAGCTCGGCAAGGACTGCACTGTACTAGTCCTATGCTTAAAGACTTTGCTGTTTAAATGGCGAAAGACTTTGTCATTTTCTATCTCGGCATGGATAGCACTGTCTAATCCTATGCTTAAAAACTTTGATAGAAAAACAGACATTTGAGGTGAGCAGATCTAGAGTGTCGCTGGTGTTGAGAGTGCTCTAAAAGGAGCTGCTTTCCACCTAAACTGAGACCTACCGAGAGTTCTCTCCTTCTTTTTTGCATAATTTATGTGTCACTCTATGCCTGAAAGGGTTTTGTTTTGACTTAATACTGGGTGCTCCCTTGTGTCTGGACAAAGCTATACCTCTCTGAAGAGCTCTAATTAGAGCGAAACACTGTGTCAGGGGTTGCTTTTAATCATTTCAGGTTGGCTTGAGTTGGTATTTTACCAATTCAAAGCTGTAATATTGTGCCTGGAGTGATAAATGGCTTTTGTTATTTGACAGCTCGGCAAGGACTGCACTGTACTAGTCCTATGCTTAAAGACTTTGCTGTTTAAATGGCGAAAGACTTTGTCATTTTCTATCTCGGCATGGATAGCACTGTCTAATCCTATGCTTAAAAACTTTGATAGAAAAACAGACATTTGAGGTGAGCAGATCTAGAGTGTCGCTGGTGTTGAGAGTGCTCTAAAAGGAGCTGCTTTCCACCTAAACTGAGACCTACCCAGAGTTCTCTCCTTCTTTTTTGCATAATTTATGCGTCACTCTATGCCTGAAAGGGTTTTGTTTTGACTTAATACTGGGTGCTCCCTTGTGTCTGGACAAAGCTATACCTCTCTGAAGAGCTCTAATTAGAGCGAAACACTGTGTCAGGGGTTGCTTTTAATCATTTCAGGTTGGCTTGAGTTGGTATTTTACCAATTCAAAGCTGTAATATTGTGCCTGGAGTGATAAATGGCTTTTGTTATTTGACAGCTCGGCAAGGACTGCACTGTACTAGTCCTATGCTTAAAGACTTTGCTGTTTAAATGGCGAAAGACTTTGTCATTTTCTATCTCGGCATGGATAGCACTGTCTAATCCTATGCTTAAAAACTTTGATAGAAAAACAGACATTTGAGGTGAGCAGATCTAGAGTGTCGCTGGTGTTGAGAGTGCTCTAAAAGGAGCTGCTTTCCACCTAAACTGAGACCTACCCAGAGTTCTCTCCTTCTTTTTTGCATAATTTATGCGTCACTCTATGCCTGAAAGGGTTTTGTTTTGATATATATATATATATATATATATATATATATATATATATATATATATATATAATTGAGAGGCAATTTTCAGCGTCCAAACGAACTGATAGTGATCCGGCTGCGGTACTTACCATCGAGGTGCATTTTGGGAACTGTGGTTTTAACATGGACTGTAGTTTCCCTCAGCAGTTGGGTCAGCTGATCTCCCGCCAATGGGAGTGCCACAATGAGATCAAAAGGTGGGAGGAGGTGTCCCCTAGGTAAACCAGCGGCATCCGAGGAAGGCGTAAAGCCGAAATGCATAATGCCCAGCTGTTAACCTGTGAATAAAGGCTTCCTGACAAGTACCCCGCTGAGTCCTTGGATTACTGGGATAAGGTGATCGTTGTTTGGATATTTACGCGTCTGCCAGGAGCGCGTTACAAGGACCCGCCTTACAAGTGTCCCGGGAGATTGCTGGCAAACAAACTGTGGCTTTCAAGGTATTGAATTCTCCCGAGACCGCCTCATGAATGAGCCTCGCAAGTGGTTGCTGTCAATGACAGGCCGTGACTGCACGGGGAAGAGGGATGATTGCACTCTCTTCACAGCCTGGCTTGTTTCGTGTATGAGGCTGAGGTGTTGGGGGCCCGAGGGACGCCTCAGCACTGCATTTAAGGGGACACCGGCTGCCACACGGCCCCACCTTTGAGAGGCAATTTTCAGCGTCCAAACGAATTGATAGTGATCCGGCTGCGGTACTTACCATCGAGGTGCATTTTGGGAACTGTGGTTTTAACATGGACTGTAGTTTCCCTCAGCAGTTGGGTTAGCTGATCTCCCGCCAATGGTAGTGCCACAATGAGATCAAAAGGTGGGAGGAGGTGTCCCCTAGGTAAACCAGCGGCATCCGAGGAAGGCGTAAAGCCGAAATGCATAATGCCCAGCTGTTAACCTGTGAATAAAGGCTTCCTGACAAGTACCCCGCTGAGTCCTTGGATTACTGGAATAAGGTGATCGTTGTTTGGATATATATATATATATATATATATTACCTACTGGCGGTCGCCAGTAGGTATATATAGTTAGGATTTTTTCTCTATGGGTTTTTTGAAAATTCTATGTCTAATAACTTTGGCGTTTGTGGACGGAATTGGCTGAAATTTTCAGGAAAATGGCACATTTTGTTTCTGAGCAGCCCCTGAAAATTGGGGGGGGTTTCGTCCAGGGGGGGTCGAGAAAAAAGGGGGGTCCCAAAACGTGTTTTTAACATTGAGTTTTCCATAGGGCGGTTGGCCTCACTTTTAGCCCGAACGGCTGAATGGATTTGCACGAAACTTGGCAAAATTGTAGGGACTGGTAGCCCGATGTGCCTTTTGTAGGTCTCAATATATGTGCTCCAGTGGATTTTGAGAAATTAACGTTTAAAAAAAGATATATATCTGTAACAGCGGACTGGGCAGCGGCCCAGGACGCGTACTTTTCGCGCAACGGAGCTTTGTGAAGCGAAGCTGATTGGTTCTCCGGCGTCTGTCAACATTCCAAACAGTCCGTAGCGGCCGCCATCTTGTCTCTCGGTAGGATCGAGAGACAAGAGGAGGTCAAAACAAAGGGGGAAATAACTATAAGGGGGCATAGTAGATCCTCGCTGACCCCCTAGGTTTGATGTGGAGGTTTTAAAAGGGCCCCGCGGGGCAAAAAAAAATAATATTAATAATAATCGAACGGCTGAATGGATTTGCACGAAACTTGGCAAAATTGTAGGGACTGGTAGCCCGATGTGCCTTTGCTAGGTCTCAATATATGTGCTTCAGTGGATTTTGAGAAATTAACGTTCAAAAAAAGATATATATCTGTAACAGCGCACCGCTTCGCGTACTTTTCGCGTTACGGAGCTTTGCGAAGCGAAGCTGATTGGCTCTCCGGTGTCTGTAAACATTCCAAACAGTACGTAGCGGCCGCCATCTTGTCTCTCGGTAGGATCGAGAGACAAGAGGAGGCCAAAGCGAAGGGGCAAATGACCATAAGGGGGCATAGTAGATCCTCGCTGACCCCCTAGGTTTGATGTGGAGGTTTTAAAAGGGCCCCGCGGGGCAAAAAAAATAATAATAATAATAATCGAACGGCTGATGACCATAAGGGGGCATAGTAGATCCTCGCTGACCCCCTAGGTTTGATGTGGAGGTTTTAAAAGGGCCCCGCGGGGCAAAAAAAAATAATAATAATAATAATCGAACGGCTGAATGGATTTGCACGAAACTTGGTAAAATATTAGGGACTGGTAGCCCGATGTGCCTTTGCTATGTCTCAATATATGTGCTTCAGTGCATTTTGAGAAATTAACGTTCAAAAACAAGATATATATCTGTAACAGCGCTCCGCTTCGCGGAGATAAAATTATATGTGTATTACCTAGCTGTTGCTAACACCAGTTAGCGACGGCTAGTAGGAGATAGCGACCATCTTGGGTCCCACTTTGCATGTGAGTGATATTTATCACTAATGACATGCAAAGTGGGCATGCCAAGATGTTAGCGACTGGAAACAGTCGCTAACATCGCTATCTCCTATTATCAACTTTTGGAAATATTCGAGATAAGCGCGAATATCTCCAAAAAGTAACAGCTGCCCTGAGCAGTTCTTAGCCATGTTATCCAATGGGAGGTGGATAACATGGCTAAGAGCATTAGCTCGGTAATGCATGAATATCGCGGAGTTTTCAGCGACATTAATGCATTGCGCTCGTTTTTTATCGTATTTGCGATAAACCTTGATAATAGCAAGGTTTATCTGCGATAATTTCTGACGGTAAAAAAATCTTTGCAATGCATCGTTAGGGATAAATATCGCTTAACTTTGGTAATATGCCCCAACGTCTGTTAACGTTCGATTCGAAGGAAATCAGGAATTGTTGAAAAACATTGTGTGCGCCATCTTGTCTTTTTTCAAATGCCACACTTTTGTCGTGCACGGCAGCCATTTTAGATGCCTTGACCAGATCCACTCTGTGAACGCTGTCGATCCTTACCATGGCTCCCCACCCTCGCAAGCATCTCCCCCAGGCAGTGGTCACCCCCGCTCTCTGTTTTATGCATGGGTAATAAACCTCCCCCCATCTGCGCTGTTCTTCCCTGAGAATCACACCCTGTGCCCGCCCGACACCTCCCTTTCGCCCTATTCACTACCGCACCCTCTGACACTCCTTTTCCTCTGTGTCCGATTGTCCAGGCCGGTCCTAGGCTATCAGCTAGCCCTGCAGATGTAGTTTATGGCCACAGCTGTAAAGAATCACCCGTCTTCAAAGGAGTTATAGTAGATCAAGGCCCACACTCGATGAGATCCGTCACAGCAGAAGCGTTGCTATTATCTGAAAACCATCCTGTATTGTGATTGGGGAGGGGACCGAGCGTGAAGCGGAAGATTCCAGGGATGACTCTTTGTACATCAAAGTTTTTACAATTATGTGTCACATTAAAAATATATAGCACTCCGACAAAGTAGTAAGATTATAAAACTTTAATAATTTATAAATATATACAAGAAAACAAAAATAGTAATAACATATAAACATTTTTAGAGAAAAACAACGAAGTAGCGGTCGGCTGTGCGAATAGTCCCAACGCAGCACAACGTCCAGATTTCCGGCGTGGGGCGTCGCGGGGGGTGGGTGATCAGTAGCAAACTGTTGTGCGAATAGTTCCAAGGCAGCAGAACGCGCCGAAATCTAGATGACACAAAAGTGATGTCTAGTAAGTTGCCACCCAGCAAATAACGGCGTGGGGCGTCGCGGGGGGTGGGTCATCAGTAGCAAACTGTTGTGCGAATAGTTCCAAGGCAGCAGAACGATGGCACCAAGGTGATGTCCAGTAAGTTGCCGCACTGGTTTTGGTATCCTACAATGCTGCTCCGAATAACGGCGTGGGGCGCCCCGGGGGAGGCGGCGTGAACGGGCCTCTCCAGGTGGAGTGTCATCTGTTGTAGTGGGGCGCCCCTTTACCGTTTCAGTTGCCATTCCGTCCGCTTTTGGTCCACTGTGTCAAAATCCGCCATTCAGCTGAGTTGCGCCCACTCTTGCGGTGCAGCGATAGGCGGCTGCCACAGGACTCTCAAAATGGCGGCAGGCTGTTTCCTTTTTGGGCCTGGTCCACTGAAATGGCCCTGGGACACCTTGGAAATCGGACGCTTGTCTGCTAGGTCTTGGACCCCATTCTCGAAAGCGTCCCCTCCGCCTTGAGAATTCATCAAAAGTTTTGGGGGCCCCGACTCCTGCAGGCTTCTGGTGGGGAGCGGCTGCCATGATTGCTCGCGGAATGACCACGACGGAGCTACGAGATGGTGGTGCTCTCATGGTGACGCCAGCTTCAGTCTGAAACATCCAGAAACAAGGTGGGGCTTTCATCGTTTGGGGGGAAAAAAAAGTTTTCATCCAATGAAAAGTGTTGTTTTTAGGTCATATGATCAAGCCTTCCATCATTAGGAAACCAAAAGTAAAATGAACCAATGAAAAGTTTTATAAAGAAGTCACATGACCTGTTATGCGGCATAGGGTATAAAATGTGGAGAAAATACGTTGGCACGTGAGGCGGTGTCAGTAGCGGACCGATGTGCGAATAGGCCGAAGGCAACACAACGCGCCAAGATCCGGATGGCATCGAGGTGGTGTCATAGTTGAGAGTTCTGAGCAGCGGTTGTAACACTGTCTGAAGCTTATTTGCAGCTGCTGCAGCTTCACTACGCGCGAAGATCCGGATGGCACCGAGGTGGTGTGTAGGAAGTTGCCGCACTGGTGTGGCCATCCTACAATGCTGAAAGTCGGCGTGGGGCGCCCCGTTGGCCTGTGAGTTTGCGTCAGTAGCGGACCGATGTGCGAATAGGCCGAAGGCAGCACAACGCGCCAAGATCCGGATGGCACCGAGGTGGTGTCTAGTAAGTTGTCGCACTTCTGTGGCCATCCTACAATGTTGAAAGTCGGCGTGGGGCGCCCCGTTGGCCTGTGAGATGGTGTCAGTAGCGGACTGATGTGTGAATGGGGCTAAAGGCAGCGCAACAATATTTTCTACTATATTTCCGGTGTAGAAGAGACCACAAGGCGCTGAGATGCCAAGATCCGGATGGCACCGAGGTGGTGTCTTGCAAGTTGTGGTACTGGTGTGGCCATCCTACAATGCTGAAAGTCGGCGTGGGGCGCCCCGTTGGCCTGTGAGATGGCGTCAGTAGCGGACCGATGTGCGAATAGGCCGAAGGCAGCACAACAATATTTTCTGACTGACACCACAAGGCGCTGAGATGCCAAGATCCGGATGGCACCGAGGTGATGTCTAAGTTGCGGACTGGTGTGCGAATGGGGCCAAAGGCAGCGTAACAATATTTTTTGTATGGAAGATACCACTAGGCGTTGAGATGCCAAGATTCGGATGGCACTGAGGTGATGTCTAGCAAGTTGGTGTGGTCATCCTACAATGCTGAAACTCGGCGTGGGTCACCCCATTAGCCTGTGAGATGGCGTCAGTAGCGGACCGATGTGCGAATAGGCCGAAGGCAGCACAACGCGCAAAGATCCGGATGTCACCGTGGTGGTTTCATAGTTGAGAGGCACTTCATCTGCAGTGGGGCGCCGAGATCCGGATGGCACCGAGGTGATGTCTAGCAAGTTGCTGTACTTGTGTGGTCATCCTACAATGCTGAAACTCGGCGTGGGTCGCCCCATTAGCCTGTGAGATAGCAGTTCTTTGGATTTGCGAATAGGCCGAAGGCAGCACAACAATATTTTCTGACTGACACCACAAGGCGCTGAGATGCCAAGATCCGGATGGCACCGAGGTGATGTCTAAGTTGCGGACTGGTGTGCGAATGGGGCCAAAGGCAGCGTAACAATATTTTTTGTATGGAAGATACCACTAGGCGTTGAGATGCCAAGATTCGGATGGCACTGAGGTGATGTCTAGCAAGTTGCTGTGGTCATCCTACAATGCTGAAACTCGGCGTGGGTCACCCCATTAGCCTGTGAGATGGCGTCAGTAGCGGACCGATGTGCGAATAGGCCGAAGGCAGCACAACGCGCCAAGATCCGGATGTCACCGTGGTGGTTTCATAGTTGAGAGGCACTTCATCTGCAGTGGGGCGCCGAGATCCGGATGGCACCGAGGTGATGTCTAGCAAGTTGCTGTACTTGTGTGGTCATCCTACAATGCTGAAACTCGGCGTGGGTCGCCCCATTAGCCTGTGAGATAGCAGTTCTTTGGATTTGGGCCTGGCTCGTCTGCTGTAGTGGGGCGCCCCTTTACCGTTTCAGTTGCCATTCAGCTGAGTTTCGGCTGCTCTTGATGCTACAGCGACAGGCGGCTGCAACAGGACTCTCAAAATGGCGGCCTGTTCTTTGGATTTGGGCCTGGTCCACTAAAATGGCCCTGGGACACCTTAGAACTCGGACGCTCGATTTTTTTTTCCTTTCCTGTACATGCAAAAAAAGGTAAATGCCCGGTACGTTACACGCTTCATCTGCCACGATGAACTCTCTAGAGGAACCGAAAAAAAATATAGTTGTGGTAACTATACCATGCATCGTCATATGGAGAGGTGGCAACAATTAATTATAGTGCTGCATAAAAGAGAGATTTGGAGGAGAACCCCTGACCTGCTAGTATATTCATCAAAGAAGTGGCACTGAGAGCTTCAGAGGCAAGGGAAACGGTCCCAAATATTTAGAAGAACTTTGGAAAGATTAAAATGACATGTTTAGATTGTGGCAAATTTATTTCATGTGGACATCTGAGTGTTACTCTAATAAATACAGCATATGAACATCATCATAGTCGATGGTTGGTAGAGACATTTTGACTATATCCTGGACCTGCCCGTCCTCGCCCAAAATGGCGCCAGAATAAATGGGACTCGTAACTCCTTGTTGTGTACTGGTTGCAGAACCTTGAAATCACGAGATACGTATGCAGTTTTGAAGCACATGGCGGGCGGGGACGAGAATTGATTGAATATTTCGACATCCCTATTGATATTAAGTTCTGATGTGTTATTGATTACTGTACTGTTGAAAGTTCGAATTAACGTCACCCATGGTACTTGCCCGCAAATGTATATCTAGATAATTTTATTGTAACTGGCCCTGTCGTATTTTAATTATAAAATGTACGTCCACCGATTCCGTAACTGTTAGACACCTTAGTTCTTGCAACCTAATGGCCCGCCCGTTACGTTCCTCTACAGTGTAAATGTCTATTCATCATATACGATTACAGTTTGCTCCGTGGCCGGCCCACGTGGTTATAGGCTCGTATTTGTATAATGAAATTTTCACAATAAAGGTTTTTAAAAGAAAACATGGTAGTAGTATATACATTGGTAAAGTTTTTAATAATAGTCACTGTTTTAGAATCATTAAAAGGCAAGTGAAATAAAGCAGACCAATTACATGAAGGGTAAAAGGTATAATACGAAGGAACGCAGTAAAGATAAATGGTCAAGGGCTGTTGTGTTTTCTATTCCTGCAACATAAAGTGATCGATAAGAATCTCATATTCAGGCGTATCGGCGACTAAGACAGCAGGTCGACCCTCTTTTGCTCAACGGCTCCGTCATGGGACGAAGAAACGCTCTTTTTCTCGAAAAAAGAATATATTTTACTTGCAGGACAGTTGTAAAATTTCCGGGAAAGTACATTAGCCTGGAACATTATAACATATATTTAAGAAAAAATAATGTTCGGAAGTAATGAAAAGCGTAATTTTTAGGTCATATGATCAAGCCTTTCATCATTACAATAAGAAAAGTAAAATGAACCAATGAAAAGTTTTATTAACAAGTCACATGACTTGTTATGCTTACGTTACGCGCTGCGCGCCCCGGATGACTTCCGGATGCGCTAACGCGGCGCGTCATATGACGCATTACGCGACAACGCAGGTACAGAATATAGTCAAAATGTCTCCACCAACCAGCGGTCGGAACACAACCCCTTTCAGCAGGCTAAATAGTTCTGTTAAATGACAACAGAAGGGACAGGCAACAAGAACCATCAGTCAAAGAGGGGAGGGCTAGTTCTTCTCTACCGGGTTACATTGGGGCGCTACCGGAACTGATCGAATTGGTAGTCTACAGTGTTTCTGGATGTTTCAGACTGAAGCTGGGGTTAGCATGAGAGCAGCACCATTTCGTAGCTCCGTCGTGGTCATTCCGCAACCAATCATGGCAGCCGTTCTTTATCGTTATTTTGGGCGGGGTGGGTGGCGGAGCCGAGCTGTTTTGCAGCCATCATTGTGTGGAGTTCAGTTCATCTCACTAGTTTTGTATTTGTCATGAGGGGTTGTTCCTAATGTTTCTATTTTTGCGAGGTCAAAAAGAGATCCCATTAGTGGCCTACTGATTTTGCTCGATTCTTTTTCTTTTTTTTTACACGATTTTTCGTTATCTGCAAAGACTAAACAGAGTATTGCGACTCTGTGTTTGTTTGTAAATAGAGAATGAACCAAAGAGAACTAATTCTAAAACAGTAAATACTTGGATAACAATGAATCAAATGGAGAGAGAAGCAGGCACGACGGATTACAATGGGGGCAAAGACCTGCGTTAACTACCTTTCACTATCTGCAAAGAGAGAGTACTCCTAATAGAAATGAGGGGGGGGGGCACCATTCAAAGCAGATCAGTGTGCATAAACACGAAAATGTTTTCACTTACCACGTACTTGACATTCGACAGCTTATGATATTTGCTATTAAAAAACCATTGAAATTCACTGAAAAAACCATAGGTTATAGACCATATATAGTTAGGAATTAGCATTTACAAAACCTTGAAAATTCACTGAAAAAACCATAGGTTATAGACCATATATAGTTAGGAATTAGCATTTAAAAAACCTTATTTTACTCACACAAAACCATTGAAATTCCATATATAGTTAGTTGCACTAACTATATATCGCGCACCTGCAATCCACTGCTGATGATGTCACATATTACATCATTCATGACATGGTCAGTGACATCACTGATGACATCACTGATGACATCTCAAATGACATCACTGATGACATCACTGATGACAACATCCAGTGACTGTATGTTTCTGTAAAGTTAAAATATGTCTTACATATTGAAGAATGAGTGGATGTATAAGTGTCTGGATGAAGGATTTAGTAGGTGCGTGACTGACTGTATGAGTGAGTGATTAAATGTGTCTCACTGAATGCATGGGTTAGTGACTAAACTGTCTTAATTTGTGCATCATTATGTCTGTTGTGATGTAAACTGCTGCATGTGTTGATCATTAGCTATACGAGAGGCTATATGTGTTATTGATTGGTTGCCCAAGTATTTGTATGGGAGATTGAGTTTGTGTGGGGGTGGCTGGGAGGTGTGTGACTCTGTGCATAGATGTGTGAGCAGTTGATTCACTAGGTGTATGAGTTCAAGAGTGCATGTGGAAACAGCTACATGGGCAGTTGACTGTGTGCATGAGTGTATTGATGAGTGAATGGATATCTCAATGCTACATGTCATAGTAAGTACATATGTAAAACACAGTACATGTGAGAGTTGGCATATATAAATAACTGTGCATGAGAGCCACTGAATGTGTGAGTGGTTGTATGGATCATTGTGAACTTGTATCAGGGATTGTATAAGAGAGTAAATATGTGTTAGTATATGTTTGAATAAGTAAGGTGTGTATAACTGTATAGTTGAAGAAATGGAGGTGAGATTGTTTCTTTGCATGACTGACTAGGTGTGTGAGTAACTCCATGGATGAGTGACAGTGTGTGAGTGTCTGTATACACTGAGTGCATCTAAGGTTATATTAGAGTCTGAAGAGGTTTATCGTATTAGCACAAGAATGATGTCAAATGAGATGTCATCAGTGATGTCATCAGTGATGTCATTTGAGATGTCATCAGTGATGTCATCAGTGATGTCACTGACCATGTCATGAATGATGTAATATGTGACATCATCAGCAGTGGATTGCAGGTGCGCGATATATAGTTAGTGCAACTAACTATATATGGAATTTCAATGGTTTTGTGTGAGTAAAATAAGGTTTTTTAAATGCTAATTCCTAACTATATATGGTCTATAACCTATGGTTTTTTCAGTGAATATATATATATATATATTCCAAGACCGGAGTTCCTGCGAGCACTCAGGTAAAAAAATACACAGAAGGTTCAGTGTTTACGCCAAGATGGTGAGGTTTATTAAGTCATAAACCTTTGTCGCGACGCGTTTCGCACTCACCGAGCGCTCGGTGAGTGCGAAACGCGTCACGACAAACGTTTATTACCTGAATACAAAGGTTTATAACCTGAATAAAGCTTGTTGGGGAAAGCTTTTGTGGTGAACGAGTGCTTCCTACTTGTTTGGACACTCCCCAAAGAGCTTGAATATTTGGGCGGCCGTCCTGCCGCTGAGAAGCACAACTCAAGAGAAGGAGGCCACGGAGCCACATACAGCGGCTTCAATTGTGGAACATCGCAAAAAGGATGTTAACACGCTGCTTTCGCTGGGGCTCATTGGAGCCTTTAAACTGTTAATATATGAGTACCACATCAAAATGGACTACGCCTCCCATAAAGCAACGCATATGATCATGCAGATCAGCCAATCCCTGGCTTGCGATAACGTCTTAAATGGAGGCGGGACAACATGGTGTCTCATGGACTGTATGCCGCCGAGGAAGGGAGATGCCCGAAACGCGTCCGGATGAAACAGCCCACGTTTACTGGCAAAAGCAAGTCTTTGAACCTGAATAAAGCTTGTTGGGGAAAGCTTTTGTGGTGCTCGAGTGCTTCTTACTTGTTTGGACACTCCTCAAAGAGCTTGAATATTTGGGCGGCCGTCCTGCCGCGGAGAAGCACCACTCAAGAGAAGGAGGCGACGGAGCCACATACAGCGGCTTCAATTGTGGAACATCGCAAAAAGGATGTTAACACGCTGCTTTCGATGGGGCTCATTGGAGCCTTTAAACTGTTAATATATGAGCACCACATCAAATGGACTACGCCTCCCATAAAGCAACGCATATGATCATGCAGATCAGCCAATCCCTGGCTTGCGATAACGGCTTAAATAGAGGCGGGACAACATGGTGTCTCATGGACTGTATGCCGCCGAGGAAGGGAGATGCCCGAAACGCGTCCGGATGAAACAGCCCACGTTTACTGGCAAAAGCAAGTGTTTGAACATGAATAAAGCTTGTTGGGGAAAGCTTTTGTGGTGCTCGAGTGCTTCTTACTTGTTTGGACACTCCCCAAAGAGCTTGAATATTTGGGCGGCCGTCCTGCCGCTGAGAAGCACCACTCAAGAGAAGGAGGCGACGGAGCCACATACAGCGCCTTCAATTGTGGAACATCGCAAAAAGGATGTTAACACGCTGCTTTCGCTGGGGCTCACTGGAGCCTTTAAACTGTTAATATATGAGCACCACATCAAAATGGACTACGCCTCCCATAAAGCAACGCATATGATCATGTAGATCAGCCAATCCCTGGCTTGCGATAACGTCTTAAATGGAGGCTGGATAACATGGTGTCTCATGGACTGTATGCCGCCGAGGAAGGGAGATGCCCGAAACGCGTCCGAATGAAACAGCCCACGTTTACTGGCAAAAGCAAGTCTTTGAACCTGAATAAAGCTTGTTGGGGAAAGCTTTTGTGGTGCTCGAGTGCTTCTTACTTGTTTGGACACTCCCCAAAGACCTTGAATATTTGGGCGGCCGTCCTGCCGCTGAGAAGCACCACTCAAGAGAAGGAGGCGACAGAGCCACATACAGCGGCTTCAATTGTGGAACATCGCAAAAAGGATGTAAACACGCTGCTTTCGATGGGCCTCATTGGAGCCTTTAAACTGTTAATATATGAGCACCACATCAAAATGGACTACGCCTCCCATAAAGCAACGCATATGATCATGCAGATCAGCCAATCCCTGGCTTGCGATAACGGCTTAAATGGAGGCGGGACAACATGGTGTCTCATGGACTGTATGCCGCCGAGGAAGGGAGATGCCCGAAACGCGTCCGGATGAAACAGCCCACGTTTACTGGCAAAATCAAGTGTTTGAACATGAATAAAGCTTGTTCGGGAAAGCTTTTGTTGTGCTCGAGTGCTTCTTACTTGTTTGGACACTCCCCAAAGAGCTTGAATATTTGGGCGGCCGTCCTGCCGCGGAGAAGCACCACTCAAGAGAAGGAGGCGACGGAGCCACATACAGCGGCTTCAATTGTGGAACATCGCAAAAAGGATGTTAACACGCTGCTTTCGATGGGGCTCATTGGAGCCTTTAAACTGTTAATATATGAGCACCACATCAAATGGACTACGCCTCCCATAAAGCAACGCATATGATCATGCAGATCAGCCAATCCCTGGCTTGCGATAACGGCTTAAATGGAGGCGGGACAACATGGTGTCTCATGGACTGTATGCCGCCGAGAAAGGGAGATGCCTGAAACGCGTCCGGATGAAACAGCCCACGTTTACTAGCAAAAGCAAGTGTTTGAACCTGAATAAAGCTTGTTGGGGAAAGCTTTTGTACTGCTCGAGTGCTTCCTACTTGTTTGGACACTCCCCAAAGAGCTTGAATATTTGGGCGGCTGTCCTGTCGCTGAGAAGCACAACTCAAGAGAAGGAGGCGACGGAGCCACATACAGCGGCTTCAATTGTGGAACATCGCAAAAAGGATGTTAACACGCTGCTTTCGCTGGGGCTCATTGGAGCCTTTAAACTGTTAATATATGAGCACCACATCAAAATGGACTACGCCTCCCATAAAGCAACGCATATGATCATGTAGATCAGCCAATCCCTGGCTTGCGATAACGTCTTAAATGGAGGCTGGATAACATGGTGTCTCATGGACTGTATGCCGCCGAGGAAGGGAGATGCCCGAAACGCGTCCGAATGAAACAGCCCACGTTTACTGGCAAAAGCAAGTCTTTGAACCTGAATAAAGCTTGTTGGGGAAAGCTTTTGTGGTGCTCGAGTGCTTCTTACTTGTTTGGACACTCCCCAAAGACCTTGAATATTTGGGCGGCCGTCCTGCCGCTGAGAAGCACCACTCAAGAGAAGGAGGCGACAGAGCCACATACAGCGGCTTCAATTGTGGAACATCGCAAAAAGGATGTAAACACACTGCTTTCGATGGGGCTCATTGGAGCCTTTAAACTGTTAATATATGAGCACCACATCAAAATGGACTACGCCTCCCATAAAGCAACGCATATGATCATGCAGATCAGCCAATCCCTGGCTTGCGATAACGGCTTAAATGGAGGCGGGACAACATGGTGTCTCATGGACTGTATGCCGCCGAGGAAGGGAGATGCCCGAAACGCGTCCGGATGAAACAGCCCACGTTTACTGGCAAAAGCAAGTGTTTGAACATGAATAAAGCTTGTTCGGGAAAGCTTTTGTTGTGCTCGAGTGCTTCTTACTTGTTTGGACACTCCCCAAAGAGCTTGAATATTTGGGCGGCCGTCCTGCTGCTGAGAAGCACCACTCAAGAGAAGGAGGCGACGGAGCCACATACAGCGGCTTCAATTGTGGAACATCGCAAAAAGGATGTTAACATGCTGCTTTCGCTGGGGCTCATTGGAGCCTTTAAACTGTTAATATATGAGCACCACATCAAAATGGACTACGCCTCCCATAAAGCAACACATATTATCATGCAGATCAGCCAATCCCTGGCTTGCGATAACGGCTTAAATGGAGGCAGGACAACATGGTGTCTCATGGACTGTATGCCGCCGAGGAAGGGAGATGCCTGAAACGCGTCCGGATGAAACAGCCCACGTTTACTGGCAAAAGCAAGTGTTTGAACCTGAATAAAGCTTGTTGGGGAAAGCTTTTGTGGTGCTCGAGTGCTTCTTACTTGTTTGGACACTCCCCAAAGAGCTTGAATATTTGGGCGGCCGTCCTGCCGCTGAGAAGCACCACTCAAGAGAAGGAGGCCATGGAGCCACATACAGCGGCTTCAATTGTGGAACATCGCAAAAAGGATGTTAACACGGTGCTTTCGCTGGGGCTCATTGGAGCCTTTAAACTGTTAATATATGAGCACCACATCAAAATGGACTACGCCTCCCATAAAGCAAGGCATATGATCATGCAGATCAGCCAATCCCTGGCTTGCGATAACGGCTTAAATGGAGGCGGGACAACATGGTGTCTCATGGACTGTATGCCGCCGAGGAAGGGAGATGCCCGAAACGTGTCCGGATGAAACAGCCCACGTTTACTGGCAAAAGCAAGTGTTTGAACATGAATAAAGCTTGTTGGGGAAAGCTTTTGTGGTGCTCGAGTGCTTCTTACTTGTTTGGACACTCCCCAAAGAGCTTGAATATTTGGGCGGCCGTCCTGCCGCTGAGAAGCACCACTCAAGAGAAGGAGGCGACGGAGCCACATACAGAGGCTTCAATTGTGGAACATCGCAAAAAGGATGTTAACATGCTGCTTTCGCTGGGGCTCATTGGAGCCTTTAAACTGTTAATATATGAGCACCACATCAAAATGGACTACGCCTCCCATAAAGCAACGCATATTATCATGCAGATCAGCCAATCCCTGGCTTGCGATAACGGCTTAAATGGAGGCGGGACAACATGGTGTCTCATGGACTGTATGCCGCCGAGGAAGGGAGATGCCTGAAACGCGTCCGGATGAAACAGCCCACGTGTACTGGCAAAAGCAAGTGTTTGAACCTGAATAAAGCTTGTTGGCGAAAGCTTTTGTGGTGCTCGAGTGCTTCTTACTTGTTTGGACACTCCCCAAAGAGCTTGAATATTTAGGTGGCCGTCCTGCCGCTGAGAAGCACCACTCAAGAGAAGGAGGCCACGGAGCCACATACAGCGGCTTCAATTGTGGAACATCGCAAAAAGGATGTTAACACGCTGCTTTCGCTGGGGCTCATTGGAGCCTTTAAACTGTTAATATATGAGCACCACATCAAAATGGACTACGCCTCCCATAAAGCAACGCATATGATCATGCAGATCAGCCAATCCCTGGCTTGCGATAACGGCTTAAATGGAGGCGGGACAACATGTTGTCTCATGGACTGTATGCCGCCGAGGAAGGGAGATGCCCGAAACGCGTCCGGATGAAACAGCCCACGTTTACTGGCAAAAGCAAGTGTTTGAACCTTAATAAAGCTTGTTGGGGAAAGCTTTTGTGGTGCTCGAGTGCTTCTTACTTGTTTAGACTCTCCCCAAAGAGCTTGAATATATATATATATATATATATATACATACATACATACATACATATATATATATTTTCCCAATCCTGACTTAGGCTTCAGAAGAACAGGCACCGACTCCGTGGGTCAAATCAAAGGTTTTATTCACCAATACATACGATCAGACTGTATGCCGCCTTGTTCACTTCATCTGCTTTACACCAAGTAGTGAGCCTTATTTATACTAGTGCATGTTTGATAGGTGTTGGAACAACCATGTGACATAATTAGGTGTTTGACTGTAAACATAGAAGAGTTAATAGCGCTGTAAAACATGCAAGTCATTGTGACACATCAAACATAAACTTCGTAAAACATTGTAAATAATTCTTTACAATTAGTGGTTCATGTCAGTGTGTATACATTTCAAAGTGAAATAATTTAAAACATATTATCTGTAAATGGTTAATCTAAATCAACTAAATGACTGCTGTCTTTTCCATGCCGGTTTAGACATGGAAGAGTTCCTAACTCCAAGCGTATATGTTTGTGGCCACTCGGTAGTCTGTAACTTCATTTATCCTAATCACGGTCCCTGCACGACGTGTTTTGGTGCATCCCTGCTCCAGCGCGTTTGAAGGTGAGTGTCAAGCGTGCAGGCCTATTTGATATATATGTCCTTACGACCTACAGGGGCACATTTTCCTCGGTGTCCTGTTCATATATACATATATATACATATATATATAAATATATATATTACCTACTGGCGGTCGCCAGTAGGTATATATAGTTAGGATTTTTTCTCTATGGGATTTTTGAAAATTCTATGTCTAATAACTTTGCCGTTTGTGGACGGAATTGGCTGAAATTTTCAGGAAAATGGCACATTTTGTTTCTGAGCAGCCTTTGAAAATTTGGGGGGGGTTCGTCAAGGGGGGGCCGAGAAAAAAGGGGGGTCCCAAAACGCGTTTTTGCCATGTTAATTTCCATAGGGCGGTTGGCCTCACTTTTAGACCGAACGGCTGAATGGATTTGCACGAAACTTGGCAAAATTGTAGGGACTGGTAGCCCGATGTGCCTTTTGTAGGTCTCAATATATGTGCTCCAGTGGATTTTGAGAAATTAACGTTTAAAAAAAGATATATATCTGTAAGCGCGGACCGGGCAGCGGCCTAGGACGCGTACTTTTCGCGCAACGGAGCTTTGTGAAGCGAAGCTGATTGGTTCTCCGGCGTCTGTCAACATTCCAAACAGTCCGTAGTGGCCGCAAACAGTCCGTAGTGGCCGCCATCTTGTCTCTCGGTAGGATCGAGAGACAAGAGGAGGCCAAAGCGAAGGGGTAAATGACCATAAGGGGGAATAGTAGATCCTCGCTGACCCCCTAGGTTTGATGTGGAGGTTTTAAAAGGGCCCCGCGGGGCAAAAAAAAAAAATTATAATAATAATCTTACGGCTGAATGGATTTGCACGAAACTTGGCAAAATTGTAGGGACTGGTAGCCCGATGTGCCTTTGCTAGGTCTCAATATATGTGCTTCAGTGGATTTTGAGAAATTAACGTTCAAAAAAAGATATATATCTGTAACAGCGCACCGCTTCGCGTACTTTTCGCGTTACGGAGCTTTGCGAAGGGAAGCTGATTGGCTCTCCGGTGTCTGTAAACATTCCAAACAGTCCGTAGCGGCCGCCATCTTGTCTCTCGGTAGGATCGAGAGACAAGAGGAGGCCAAAGCGAAGGGGCAAATGACCATAAGGGGGCATAGTAGATCCTCGCTGATCCCCTAGGTTTGATGTGGAGGTTTTAAAAGGGCCCCGCGGGGCAAAAAAAATAAATAATAATAATAATCGAACGGCTGAATGGATTTGCACGAAACTTGGTAAAATATTAGGGACTGGTAGCCCGATGTGCCTTTGCTAGGTCTCAATATATGTGCTTCAGTGCATTTTGAGAAATTAACGTTCAAAAACAAGATATATATCTGTAACAGCGCTCCGCTTCGCGGAGATAAAATTATATCTGTATTACCTAGCTGTTGCTAACACCAGTTAGCGACGGCTAGTAGGAGATAGCGACCATCTTGGGCCCCACTTTGCATGTGAGTGATATTTATCACTAATGACATGCAAAGTGGGCATGCCAAGATGTTAGCGACTGGAAACAGTCGCTAACATCGCTATCTCCTATTATCAACTTTTGGAAATATTCGAGATAAGCGCGAATATCTCCAAAAAGTAACAGCTGCCCTGAGCAGTTCTTAGCCATGTTATCCTATGGGAGGTGGATAACATGGCTAAGAGGATTAGCTCGGTAATGCATGAATATCGCGGAGTTTTCAGCGATATTAATGCATTGCGGTCGGTTTTTATCGTATTTGCGATAAACTTTGATAATAGCAAGGTTTATCTGCGATAATTTCTGACGGTAAAAAAATCTTTGCAATGCATCGTTAGGGATAAATATCGCTTAACTTTGGTAATATGCCCCAACGTCTGTTAACGTTCGATTCGAAGGAAATCAGGAAGTGTTGAAAAACATTGTCTGCGCCATCTTGTCTTTTTTCAAATGCCACACTTTTGTCGTGCACGGCAGCCATTTTAGATGCCTTGACCAGACCCACTCTGTGCACGCTGTCGATCCTTAGCATGGCTCCCCACCCTCGCAAGCATCTCCCCCAGGCAGTGGTCACCCCCGCTCTCTGTCTTATGCATGGGTAATAAACCTCCCCCCATCTGCGCTGCTCTTTCCTGAGAATCACACCCTGTGCCCGCCCGACACCTCCCTTTCGCCCTATTCACTACTGCACCCTCTGACACTCCTTTTCCTCTGTGTCCGATTGTCCAGGCTGGTCCTAGGGTATCAGCTAGCCCTGCAGATGTAGTTTATGGCCACAGCTGTAAAGATTCACCCCTCTTCAAAGGAGTTATAGTAGATCAAGGCCCACACTCGATGAGATCCGTCACAGCAGAAGCGTTGCTATTATCTGAAAACCATCCTGTATTGTGATTGGGGAGGGGACCGAGCGTGAAGCGGAAGATTCCAGGGATGACTCTTTGTACATCAAAGTTTTTACAATTATGTGTCACATTAAAAATATATAGCACTCCAACAAAGTAGTAAGATTATAAAACTTTAATAACTTATAAATATATACAAGAAAACAAAAACAGTAATAACATATAAACATTTTTAGGGAAAAACAACGAAGTAGCGGTCGGCTGTGCGAATAGTCCCAACGCAGCACAACGTCCAGATTTCTGGCGTGGGGCGTCGCGGGGGGTGGGTCATCAGTAGCAAACTGTTGTGCGAATAGTTCCAAGGCAGCAGAACGATGGCACCAAGGTGATGTCCAGTAAGTTGCCGCACTGGTTTTGGTATCCTACAATGCTGCTCCGAATAACGGCGTGGGGCGCCCCGGGGGAGGCGGCGTGAACGGGCCTCTCCAGGTGGAGTCTCGTCTGTTGTAGTGGGGCGCCCCTTTACCGTTTCAGTTGCCATTCCGTCCGCTTTTGGTCCACTGTGTCAAAAGCCGCAATTCAGCTGAGTTGCGCCCACTCTTGCGGTGCAGCGATAGGCGGCTGTCAGAGGACTCTCAAAATGGCGGCAGGCTGTTTCCTTTTTGGGCCTGGTCCACTGAAATGGCCCTGGGACACCTTGGAAATCGGACGCTTGTCTGCTAGGTCTTGGACCCCATTCTCGAAAGCGTCCCCTCCGCCTTGAGGATTCATCAAAAGTTTTGGGGGCCCCCGACTCCTGTAGGCTTCTGGTGGGGAGCGGCTGCCATGATTGCTCGCGGAATGACCACGACGGAGCTACGAGATGGTGGTGCTCTCATGCTGACGCCAGCTTCAGTCTGAAACATCCAGAAACAAGGTGGGGCTTTCATCGTTTGGGAAAAAAAAAAAGTTTTCATCCAATCAAAAGTGTTGTTTTTAGGTCATATGATCAAGCCTTCCATCATTAGGAAACCAAAAGTAAAATGAACCAATGAAAAGTTTTATAAACAAGTCACATGACCTGTTATGCGGCATAGGGTATAAAATGCGGAGAAAATACGTTGGCACGTGAGGCGGCGTCAGTAGCGGACCGATGTGCGAATAGGCCGAAGGCAACACAACGCGCCAAGATCCGGATGGCACCGAGGTGGTGTCCAGCAAGTTGCAGCACTGGTGTGGCCATCCTACAATGCTGAAAGTCGGCGTGGGGCGCCCCGTTGGCCTGTGAGTTTGCGTCAGTAGCGGACCAATGTGCGAATAGGCCGAACGCAGCACAACGCGCCAAGATCCGGATGGCACCGAGGTGGTGTCTAGTAAGTTGCCGCACTGGTGTGGCCATCCTACAATGTTGAAAGTCGGCGTGGGGCGCCCCGTTGGCCTGTGAGATGGCGTCAGTAGCGGACCGATGTGCGAATGGGGCCAAAGGCAGCGCAACAATATTTTCTGACTAGAATACACACCAATATTCGGATGGCACCGAGGTGGTGTCTAGCAAGTTGTGGTACTGGTGTGGCCATCCTACAATGGTAAAAGTCGGCGTGGGGCGCCCCGTTGGCCTGTGAGATGGCGTCAGTAGCGGACCGATGTGCGAATGGGGCCAAAGGCAGCGCAACAATATTTTCTGTATGGAAGATACCACTAGGCGTTGAGATGCCAAGATCCGGATGGCACCGAGGTGATGTCTAGCAAGTTGCTGTACTGGTGTGGTCATCCTACAATGCTGAAACTCGGCGTGGGGCGCCCCATTAGCCTGTGAGATGGCGTCAGTAGCGGACCGATGTGTGAATAGGCCGGAACCAGCACAAGGCGCCAAGATCCGGATGTCACCGTGGTGGTTTCATAGTTGAGAGGCACTTCATCTGCAGTGGGGCGCCGAGATCCGGATGGCACCGAGGTGATGTCTAGCAAGTTGCTGTACTGGTGTGGTCATCCTACAATGCTGAAACTCGGCGTGGGGCGCCCCATTAGCCTGTGAGATGGCGTCAGTAGCGGACCGATGTGTGAATGGGGCAAAGGTAGCGCAAGAATATTTTCTGAATAGAAGACACCACAAGGCGCTGAGATGCCAAGATCCGGATGGCACCGAGGCGGTGTCTAGCAAGTTGTGGCACTGGTGTGGCCATCCTACAATGGTAAAAGTCGGCGTGGGGTGCCCTGTTGGCCTGTGAGATGGTGTCAGTAGCGGACCGATGTGCGAATGGGGCCAAAGGCAGCGCAACAATATTTTCTGACTAGAAGACACCACAAGGCGCTGAGATGCCAAGATCCGGATGGCACCGAGGTGATGTCTAGCAAGTTGCTGTACTGGTGTGGCCATCCTACAATGCTGAAACTCGGCGTGGGGCGCTCCATTAGCCTGTGAGATGGCGTCAGTAGCGGACCGATGTTCGAATGGGGCCAAAGGCAGCGCAACAATATTTTCTGAATAGAAGACACCACAAGGCGCTGAGATGCCAAGATCCGGATGGCACTGAGGTGGTGTCTAGTAAGGTGCACTGGTGTGGCCATCCTACAATGCTGAAAGTCGGCGTGGGGCGCCCCGTTGGCCTGTGAGATGGCGGCAGTAGCGGACCGATGTGCGAATGGGGCCAAAGGCAGCGCAACAATATTTTTGGAATAGAAGAGACCACAAGGCGCTGAGATTCGGTTAGCACCGAGGTGGTGTCTAGCAAGCTATGCAGCTGAGTTGCGTGCGCACTTGCGGCGAATAGGTCGAAGGCAGCACAACAATTTTTTACTGAATAGAAGACACCACAAGGCGCTGAGATTCGGTTACCACCGAGGTGATGTCTAGCAAGTTGCCGCACTGGTGTGGCCATCCTACAATACTGCTCCGAATAACGGCGTGGGGTGCCCGAAGGGGGGGGGGGGAGGCGGCGTGAACGGGCCTTCCTAGGTGGAGGCTCGTCTGCTGTAGTGGGGCGCCCCTTTACCGTTTCAGTTGCCATTCAGCTGAGTTTCGGCTGCTCTTGATGCTATAGCGACAGGCGGCTGCAACAGGACTCTCAAAATGGCGGCCTGTTCTTTGGATTTGGGCCTGGTCCACTAAAATGGCCCTGGGACACCTTAGAACTCGGACGCTCAATTTTTTTTTCCTTTCCTGTACATGCAAAAAAAGGTAAATGCCCGGTACGTTACACGCTTCATCTGCCACGATGAACTCTCCAGAGGAACCGAAAAAAAATATAGTTATGGTAACTATACCATGCATCGTCATATGGAGAGGTGGCACCAATTAATTATAGTGCTGCATAAAAGAGAGATTTGGAGGAGAACCCCTGACCTGCTAGTACATTCATCAAAGAAGTGGCACTGACAGCATCAGAGGCAAGGGAAACGGTCCCAAATATTTAGAAGAACTTTGGAAAGATTAAAATGACATGTTTAGATTGTGGCAAATTAATTTCATGTGGACAGATGAGTGTTACTCTAATAAATACAGCATATGAACATCATCATAGTCGATGGTTGGTAGAGACATTTTGACTATATCCTGGACCTGCCCGTCCTCGCCCAAAATGGCGCCGGAATAAATGGGACTCGTAACTCCTTGTTGTGTACTGGTTGCAGAACCTTGAAATCACGAGATACGTATGCAGTTTTGAAGCACATGGCGGGCGGGGGCGAGAATTGATTGAATATTTCGACATCCCTATTGATATTAAGTTCTGATGTGTTATTGATTACTGTACTATTGAAAGTTCGAATTAACGTCACCCATGGTACTTGCCCGCAAATGTATATCTAGATAATTTTATTGTAACTGGCCCTGTCGTATTTTAATTATAAAATGTACGTCCACCGATTCCGTAACTGTTAGACACCTTAGTTCTTGCAACCTAATGGCCCGCCCGTTACGTTCCTCTACAGTGTAAATGTCTACTCATCATATACGATTACAGTTTGCTCCGTGGCCGGCCCACGTGGTTATAGGCTCGTATTTGTATAATGAAATTTTCACAATAAAGGTTTTTAAAAGAAAACATGGTAGTAGTATATACATTGGTAAAGTTTTTAATAATAGTCACTGTTTTAGAATCATTAAAAGGCAAGTGAAATAAAGCAGACCAATTACATGAAGGGTAAAAGGTATAATACGAAGGAACGCAGTAAAGATAAATGGTCAAGGGCTGTTGTGTTTTCTACTCCTGCAACATAAAGTGATCGATAAGAATCTCATATTCAGGCGTATCGGCGACTAAGACAGCAGGCCGACCCTCTTTTGCTCAACGGCTCCGTCATGGGACGAAGAAACGCTCTTTTTCTCGAAAAAAGAATATATTTTACTTGCAGGACAGTTGTAAATTTTCCGGGAAAGTACATTAGCCTGGAACATTATAACATATATTTAAGAAAAAATAATGTTCGGAAGTAATAAAAAGCGTAATTTTTAGGTCATATGACCAAGCCTTTCATCATTAGAATAAGAAAAGTAAAATGAACCAATGAAAAGTTTTATTAACAAGTCACATGACTTGTTATGCTTACGTTACGCGCTGCGCGCCCCGGATGACTTCCGGATGCGCTAACGCGGCGCGTCATATGACGCATTACGCGACAACGCAGGTCCAGAATATAGTCAAAATGTCTCCACCAACCAGCGGTCGGAACACAACCCCTTTCAGCAGGCTAAATAGTTCTGTTAAATGACAACAGAAGGGACAGGCAACAAGAACCATCAGTCAAAGAGGGGAGGGCTAGTTCTTCTCTACCGGGTTACATTGGGGCACTACCGGAACTGATCGAATTGGTAGTCTACAGTGTTTCTGGATGTTTCAGACTGAAGCTGGGGTTAGCATGAGAGCAGCACCATTTCGTAGCTCCGTCGTGGCCATTCCGCAACCAATCATGGCAGCCGCTCTTTATCGTTATTTTGGGCGGGGTGGGTGGCGGAGCCGAGCTGTTTTGCAGCCATCATTGTGTGGAGTTCAGTTCATCTCACTAGTTTTGTATTTGTTATGAGGGGTTGTTCCTAATGTTTCTATTTTAGCGAGGTCAAAAAGAGATCCCATTAGTGGCCTACTGATTTTGCTCGATTCCTTTTCTTTTTTTTTTACACGATTTTTCGTTATCTGCAAAGACTAAACAGAGTATTGCGACTCTGTGTTTGTTTGTAAATAGAGAATGAACCAAAGAGAACCAATTCTAAAACAGTAAATACTTGGATAACAATCAATCAAATGGAGAGAGAAGCAGGCACGACGTATTACAACGGGGGCAAAGGCCTGCGTTAACTACCCTTCACTATGTGCAAAGAGAGAGTACTCCTAATAGAAATGAGGGGGGGGGGCACCATTCAAAGCAGATCAGTGTGCATAAACACAAAAATGTTTTCACTTACCACGTACTTGACATTCGACAGCTTATGATATTTGCTATTAAAAAACCATTGAAATTCACTGAAAAAACCATAGGTTATAGACCATATATAGTTAGGAATTAGCATTTACAAAACCTTGAAAATTCACTGAAAAAACCATAGGTTATAGACCATATATAGTTAGGAATTAGCATTTAAAAAACCTTATTTTACTCACACAAAACCATTGAAATTACATATATAGTTAGTTGCACTAACTATATATCGCGCACCTGCAATCCACTGCTGATGATGTCACATATTACATCATTCATGACATGGTCAGTGACATCACTGATGACATCACTGATGACATCTCAAATGACATCACTGATGACATCACTGATGACAACATCCAGTGACTGTATGTTTCTGTAAAGTTAAAATGTGTCTTACATATTGAAGAATGAGTGGAAGTATAAGTGTCTGGACAAAGGATTTAGTAGGTGCATGACTGAATGCATGAGTGAGTGATTAAATGTGTCTCACTGAGTGCATGGGTTAGTGACTAAAGTGTCTTAATTTGTGCATCATTATGTCTGTTGTTCTGTAAACTGCTGCATGTTTTGATCAGTAGCTATATAATTAACTATATGGGTTACTGATTGATTGTCCAAGTATTTGTATGGGAGACTGAGTGTGTGTGTGGCTGGCTGGGAGGTGTGTGACTCTGTGCAGATCAATGTGTACTTGTATCAATGATTGTATAACAAGGTAAGTATGTGTTAGTATATGTTTGAAAATGTAAGGTGCTCTATGTTTAACTGTATAGACAAGAAAATGGAAGTGTCATTGATTCTTTACAGGACTGACTAGGTGTGTGAGTAACTCCATGGATGAGTGGCAGACTGTGAGTGTCTGTATAGGTGTATGAGTGCATATGATAGTGTTGTAAAGATGAGTGATTGTATGTATGAATGATAGTATGGGTGAATGAGTGAAGGTGTGTGTAGACGTAGGAATCAGTGAGTGCGTATGTAGTAACTAGTATTGGTGTGTCAATGGTTTCAAAAATTATATTCTGTATTTAACACTGGGTGAAACAGAGGTTATATTAAAATGTGAGGAGATGCATTGTATTGTCATATGAATGATATCATCAGTGATGTGGTCATTGATGTCAAATGAGATGTCATCAGTGATGTCATCAGTGATGTCATTTGAGATGTCATCAGTGATGTCATCAGTGATGTCACTGACCATGTCATGAATGATGTAATATGTGACATCATCAGCAGTGGATTGCAGGTGCGCGATATATAGTTAGTGCAACTAACTATATATGTAATTTCAATGGTTTTGTGTGAGTAAAATAAGGTTTTTTAAATGCTAATTCCTAACTATATATGGTCTATAACCTATGGTTTTTTCAGTGAATATATATATATTTATATATATATATATATATATATATATTTATTACCTACTGGCGGTCGCCAGTAGGTATATATAGTTAGGATTTTTTCTCTATGGGATTTTTGAAAATTCTATGTCAAATAACTTTGGCGTTTGTGGACGGAATTGGCTGAAATTTTCAGGAAAATGGCACATTTTGTTTCTGAGCAGCCCCTGAAAATTGGGGGGGGGTTCGTCCAGGGGGGGTCGAGAAAAAAGGGGGGTTTGATGTGGAGGTTTTAAAAGGGCCCCGCGGGGCAAAAGAAAAAAAAATAATAATAATAATAATCGAACGGCTGAATGGATTTGCACGAAACTTGGTAAAATATTAGGGACTGGTAGCCCGATGTGCCTTTGCTAGGTCTCAATATATGTGCTCCAGTGGATTTTGAGAAATTAACGTTCAAAAAAAGATATATATCTGTAACAGCGCTCCGCTTCGCGTAACGGAGGTTTGCGAAGCTGATTGGTCATTCTGTCACTGGCCTATAGTTGGGCTACATCTGGCTGATATTTGGGCTACATTTGTTTTTTTTGTCTCTGGCGGCCATCTTTGGGCTACATTGGGCTACATTGGGCTTCATTGGGCTTCATTGGGCTACATTGGGCTACATTTGGGCTCCAACATATATATATGCCAATGTAGCCCAATATATATTTTTCAAAGTTAATTTTCGTAAAAACCACTGGAGCATATATCTTGAGACATAGCAAAGGCACATCGGGCTACCAGTCCCTACAATTTTGCCAAGTTTCGTGGAAATCCATTCAGCCGTTCGAGCTAAAAGTGAGTCCAACCGCCCTATGGAAATGAAGGAAATGAATGGGTAATTTGTAATTAGCAAATAGCTCATCGCAAACTAGGAATGGTAAAGAATCGCTATTTATTCCTTAAAGTTCGCTATTTAGGAAATGCAAAAAACTTTGATGATACATATGGCGGTTCATCTCTAACAAGATAAGAAGCATAGGGATAGATTTATGATGACTGGCGCATCACCAGGGATGTGTTAGTCATTCTGTGCCGCTGTTCCGTCACCTATAAAAAGCGAATAGTGACAGTATGTTAACATGCTGTAAATGAATAAGAGTTAGCAACACTTATAAGCAGCCACGGGCCATTGAGGGAGTTACGGTGGGGCAGGGAGGCGGGGAGGGGGAGGGGCAGGGTGGAGAGGGCTCCACCCTGCCCCTCCCCCTCCCCGCCTCCCTGCCCCACCGTAACTCCCTCCACGGCCCGCGGCTGCTTATATCTCACCCTCCCTAATACACATATTATATTATTTGCTAAGAAGGTCTGTTTGTGTTGGTTTAGGGCGTGCCCATACTTTAGTGTCTTAGATTTGAAGGAATCACATCAGCATACACCAGCTCTCTCTTCATGTGAACCGCATCAACTGTTGTGTATGTGTGTTCGGCAAAGCAATATAAAACCCGCCTCATGCCCAGAATTGGCAGAAGCTGCACTTATGTTATGAGTATGAAGTCGTGGAGATCAGACCTCATAACAATTCTGTATCGTGTTGTTCTTGAAACTTCAGCACTCGCTGTACAGATATAGTTTAACAAGCAAAGCAGATAGTAGAGCAATAACATATTATTCTCATGTAAACCACGATGAACTACTAGGTTGAAAGCTAAAGCAACAACTAAGTGTCGTGTGCAGAAGTTGCAAAAAAGGAAAAATGGCGTTTAAACCGGTAATGAGCCCATGCTAACTTAACACGGTGTAAAGATATCCAGGACCTAGATGACACCTCCCCATGATCCGGAAACGAACTGAATAAGATAATAGAAGTGCCATCTCATGAGAGCAGATTGCAACTTTATATGTGGACGGTCCGCAAGGTAAAACATTAAAAACTAGGAAAATTTAATGCTAAAGAAAAATAAAACAGCCAAGTACTTTATCGAGTCTTAAGCCAATAGGCAAGCTAAATAATAAAAACTTGACAAATAAGTCAATGAATTGTCAATGAAATGCTAGTACTCAGCATATCAAACATGAAAAAGGTCTATGACATAACTGTGTATGCAAAATAAGCTGCAACAGCCTCCAATAGGAAGTCACCGTCTTCATCCGAAAAGAGTTCAGCCATCCAATTTAAAAGCGGAAAAGAACATACGTGCTCTCCCAGCACCGGATCCTCTATCACCATCAGAGGACAGCTCGGTGGGTTTTCAAGAAAGCTCTGTTCCAAGAAAGACTGTGTTGCCGCCAGTAAATTCCAGGGACCAATTAGTCCATGCATCAATGCCACAGCCATAATCCTTTCGCCAGGACAAACCAACTCGTGAGTATTGATAGGAGTCATCAGCTGATTAAAGTCGACGTCAGGAGAAACCGGTCCGCAGAGACACAAATCAATGGCCCAATCGAAATCACAGGTCAGGCAGTGAAATACAGGCTGGACACAGGTGAAGTAGGAGAATCGAAAAGATAATCCATATGCCGTGCCTAATATCGCCAACGGCATTGTGCCATAATATTCTAGCATGCGAATGCGGAACAGTGTCAGCAGCTGCAGGGCGGGAGCTTGCACAGGAGGGACATCCATATTTAAAAATGTAAAAAAGCACAAGAGCGTCCGCTGGTAATGCAAGTAAAAATGGGAATCCACGAAGCACAGTGGAAAAAAATAGAATGAAAGAAAGCAGGGATGACTCCAAAGATTTTCTCAAATGAAGTCACGAGACCACTGGTAACAACTTTAAAAAAGTACGCCAGGGCCTTTGTGGAGGACGCGTTAAAGATAGTCCGAACCATCTTGCTGAAATGGAAAGGCGAATCAGTATTGAAAAGGGTCTGCACCTCTGTACGGGTGTTCGCTATGTGAAGCACGAAAGTTTCACGGGCCGAACTCAAGGCCACCTCTCTCTGAGACAAAAGAGCTCTTATTCTTGCCATGCCGTTGAAATCTGCTCCCAAGGTTGGTATTTGTGGCCAGATTGAAAACTCCCTATGTTCATGTGTGGGAGGAAATAGAACATTTCTGCAGCAAATAACCCGTTCACTTACTGTTACGATAAAAGGAATACTTTTAATTAACCCAGAACAATCTTCATTATTGAGCATCAAATAACTACAATTTTCCAACAACTTGAACGTGGGGATGATATCAGGAACTGGCGTGCCTTGCAACACGCAAGCCATATTTGGTCGGTGTTTGTTGCATGAACCGTGTAACTGTATGTGCCTACACATTAGTGAATGATCTGGCGTCTCAGTGCATTCCTCTCCATTCAGATAAACTTCTTGATCATCTTTGAAACATCTGTATGTGTATGGAAGCGACCAGACCTCATGAAGAAAAGCACTACCTAAAGGTTCATAACGACCTATTGGTATATATTTCATACAATTTGAAAACTTATATAAAGCAAAAGGCAGCGTTATTAAACCGTGGATAAGGCACGTTGCCAAAAAACCCGCAATCCTCTGCTGATGATGTCACTGAGCATGTCATGAATGATGTAATATGTGACATCATCAGCAGTGGATTACGGGTAATAGTATCTCTAGTTTACTCCCCTATAGCTGTCTTTCTTTTAACATAAGTGTCTGTTTCCTTCCCTTATACTTACTGTTCTTTTTTTTAAAAAAAATTTTTGGTTCACTTCCGGTTCGCGTACTGGCGAGCGAACTGGGAAGCGAACTACGAGAAATAGAGGTTGGCACAGTTCCAAATATTGTACCAATTTTTTAATAACGGGTAGGTAGTTCTGAAAAGAACTTTTTTTTAAATTGTTTTTGTTGTTTTATATTTTTTTTATTATTTTTCTGAACATTTTTTTACTTTTTTTGAATTTTTCTGAACAGTTTTATTTTTTTTGGGTTTTTCTTGCAGGGGGCAATGAAAACGATTCATTGTAAAGGGCTCAACAGGAGCAACAAAACAAAAAAAAAGTATTTATTATTTGGGGCGTTTCGTACAAACTTGCATATGATAGTCAATAGCTCTGTTGATCAGAGTGATGCTTCTTTCTCCGTAGCAAATGAATCCATTGCAATATACGCAGACGTGTTTTACTTCATGAAATCTCGTTTGAATATTTGGCACCATCTCCCTGCCCTCTGGTCCCGTTACTTCCGGTACAACAGATCTTCTGGCCATAAAAGGGAGATTATCTAGGTCGTTACGAAACTGTGCAGTACTGTAGTTGTTAGGATGCCACCTAGTCATATGGCGATGCATTGTGTAGTTTCCGAAACTGTATTTTTTGTCGGTCCCTCTGGACAGTCTATCTTGACATATAAGGCAAGTTACGTATCTTGCATTTACTTTTTTCTGACCTTTGGGAATTTTAAAAAATTGCCAAATGAAGTTTTCTTTCCGGTGAGACGTCCTGGGCTCCTCAGGCAAAAAGTGCCTCTCTTCGTGCTCGTCGTCCTGTTCCTCTTCTTCCTCTTCTTGCTGAATTATAACTTGAGCAGGTGGTCCACTCTTCCTTGGATGTGGTGGAGGTGGTGGGGAAGCACCAGCTGAAGCTACTAAAGAAGCCATTGCTCACTGGTAACAAAGGGTCTTTCTCTCACAATGATGAAAGTCAGAGTGAGGAAAGAAGGAGGGATTTTCATCATTTGGGAAAAACAATAGTTCTCAACCAATGAAAAGTGTTCATTTTAGATTATATGACCTAGTCTTACATCATTAGGAAACCAAAAGTGAAATGAACCAATGAAAAGTGTTATTACCAAGTCACATGACCTGCTGTGTTTACGTTAAGCGCTTTGCAGGGCCTCCCGGTTTGCTTCCAGAAACCTGTGCTTTGCGACTCGGTTAGCGTACCAGTTCGCTAACGTTGCACGTCATATGACGTATCACGCGACAACGCGAAACGTCATGCGGACGGGAGGCGTCACGATGTTGTTTTCTAACGTGGCAGTTGCGGTAAAGAAACGTTTACCGGCTCGCGGTCTATTTCGCGGCATCAAGGTCAGCTAACGGGAAGCTTCCCGATTCGCGAAGCGGGAACGAAGAAAAAAAAATATTTAAAAAAAAAATTATTAATAAACATATAAAATATATTTTTGGATTTAAAGAAGAATACATTTTACAGCTACAGATATTAGCTGTTAAAAAACCAATGAAATTCACTGAAAAAACCATAGGTTATAGACCATATATAGTTAGGAATTAGCATTTACAAAACCTTGAAAATTCACTGAAAAAACCATAGGTTATAGACCATATATAGTTAGGAATTAGCATTTAGAAAACCTTATTTTACTCACACAAAACCATTGAAATTCCATATATAGTTAGTTGCACTAACTATATATCGCGCACCCGCAATCCACTGCTGATGATGTCACATATTACATCATTCATGACATGGTCAGTGACATCACTGATGACATCACTGATGACATCTCAAATGACATCACTGATGACATCACTGATGACATCTCAAATGACATCACTGATGACATCATGACACACCAATACCAGTTACTACATACGCACTCACTGATTCCTACGTCTACACACACATTCACTCATTCACCCATACAATCACTCATACATACAGTCACTCATTATTACAACACTATCATATGCACTCATACACCTATGCAGACAGTCACACACTGCCACTCATCCATGGAGTTACTCACACACCAAGTCAGTCCTGTAAAGAATCAATCACACTTCCATTTCTTCATCTATACAGTTAAACACAGAACACCATACTTCAGTGACATCACTGATGACATCACTAATGACATCTGAAATGACATCACTGATGACATCTCAAATGACATCACTGATGACATCATGACACACCAATACCAGTTACTACATACGCACTCACTGATTCGTACGTCTACACACACATTCACTCATTCACCCATACAATTACTCATACATACAGTCATTATTATTAGAACACTATCATATGCACTCATACACCTAGTCAGTCCTGTAAAGAATCAATCACACTTCGATTTCCTCATCTATAGTTAAACACAGAACACCATACTTTTCACACATATACTAACACATACTTACTCTCTTATACAATCACTGATACAAGTACACATTGATATGCACAGCGTCACACACCTCCCAGCCAGCCACACACACACTCAGTCTTCCATCCATCCAGTCATTCTTCAATATGTAAAACGTATTTAAACTTTACAAAAACACACAGACACTAGATGATGTCATCAGTGATGTCATCAGTGATGTCACTGACCATGTCATGAATGATGTACTATGTGACATCATCAGCAGTGGATTGCGGGTGCGCGATATATAGTTAGTGCAACTAACTATATATGGAATTTCAATGGTTTTGTGTGAGTAAAATAAGGTTTTCTAAATGCTAATTCCTAACTATATATGGTCTATAACCTATGGTTTTTTCAGTGAATTTTCAAGGTTTTGTAAATGCTAATTCCTAACTATATATGGTCTATAACCTATGGTTTTTTCAGTGAATATATATATGTATATATATGTATATTCACTGAAAAAACCATAGGTTATAGACCATATATAGTTAGGAATTAGCATTTACAAAACCTTGAAAATTCACTGCAAAAACCATAGGTTAGAGACCATATATAGTTAGCTGGACATTTTATTGACATAAAACCAATGAAATTCCATATATAGTTAGTTGCACTAACTATATATCGCGCACCCGCAATCCACTGCTGATGATGTCACATATTACATCATTCATGACATGGTCAGTGACATCACTGATGACATCACTGATGACATCTCAAATGACATCACTGATGACATCACTGATAACAACATCCAGTGATTTTTTGTTTCTATAAAGTTTAAATATGTCTTACATATTGAAGAATGAGTGGATGTGTAAGTGTCTGGACGAAGGATTTAGTAGGTGCATGACTGACTGTATGAGTGAGTGATTAAATGTGTCTCACTGAGTGCATGGGTTAGTGACTAAACTGTCTTAATTTGTGCATCATTATGTCTGTTGTTCTGTAAACTGCTGCATGTGTTGATCAGTAGCTATATGAGTAACT
This sequence comes from Lissotriton helveticus, assembly GCF_964261635.1. Lineage (NCBI taxonomy): Eukaryota > Metazoa > Chordata > Amphibia > Caudata > Salamandridae > Lissotriton > Lissotriton helveticus. The sequence goes on along the minus strand of NC_136057.1, from coordinate 1,213,761,179 downwards.
ATATGGGTTATTGATTGATTGCCCAAGTATTTGTATGGGAGACTGAGTGTGTGTGTGGCTAGCTGGGAGGTGTGTGACTCTGTGCAGATCAATCTGTACTTGTATCAATGATTGTATAAGAAGGTAAGTATGTGTTAGTATATGTTTGAAAATGTAAGGTGCTCTATGTTTAACTGTATAGACAAGAAAATGGCAGTGTCATTGATTCTTTACAGGACTGACTAAGTGTGTGAGTAACTCCATGGATGAGTGGCAGACTGTGAGTGTCTGTATAGGTGTATTAGTGCATATGATAGTGTTGTAAAGATGAGTGATTGTATGTATGAATGATTGTATGGGTGAATGAGTGAAGGTGTGTGTAGACGTAGCAATCAGTGAGTGCGTATGTAGTAACTAGTATTGGTGAGACAATGGTTTCAAAAATTATACTCTCTTTTTAACACTGGGTGAAACAGAGGTTATATTAAAATGTGAGGAGATGCATTGTATTGTCACATGAATGATATCATCAGTGATGTGGTCATTGATGTCAAATGAGATGTCATCAGTGATGTCATCAGTGATGTCATTTGAGATGTCATCAGTGATGTCATCAGTGATGTCACTGACCATGTCATGAATGATGTAATATGTGACATCATCAGCAGTGGATTGCGGGTGCGCGATATATAGTTAGTGCAACTAACTATATATGGAATTTCATTGGTTTTATGTCAATAAAATGTCCAGCTAACTATATATGGTCTCTAACCTATGGTTTTTGCAGTGAATTTTCAAGGTTTTGTAAATGCTAATTCCTAACTATATATGGTCTATAACCTATGGTTTTTTCAGTGAATTTTCAAGGTTTTGTAAATGCTAATTCCTAACTATATATGGTCTATAACCTATGGTTTTTTCAGTGAATTTCAATGGTTTTTTTAATAGCAAATATCATAAGCTGTCGAATGTCAAGTACGTGGTAAGTAAAAACATTTTCGTGTTTATGCACACTGATCTGCTTTGAATGCTGCCCCCCACCCCTCATTTCTATTAGGAGTACTCTCTCTTTGCAGATAGTGAAGGGTAGTTAACGCAGCCCTTTGCCCCCTTTGTAATCCGTCGTGCCTGCTTCTCTCTCCATTTGATTGATTGTTCTCTTTGGTTCATTCTCTATTTACAAACAAGCACAGAGTCGCAATACTCTGTTTAGTCTTTGCAGATAGCGAAAAATCGTGTAAAAAAACAAAAGGAATCGAGCAAAATCAGTAGGCCACTAATGGGATCTCTTTTTGACCTCGCTAAAATAGAAACATTAGGAACAACCTGTTGAAAATAGCAATGCGTATGTACATAAGCGGCGTTCATTTGTGTTCACAGTACCCCTTGTTGATTGTTTGAATCGAGCATTGAATTGTTCGAAGTTGGTTCTCTTAAGGATCTTCTCTGCCTGCAAACGAGGAAGAATAGGAATATTCTCTCTCCCTTTGCAGATAGTGAAGGGTAGGTAACGCAAGCCTTTAACACGTCGTACCTATTTCATTCCTCATTGATTGATTGATTGTCCGAACATTGACTGTTTGGGAATTAGTTCTTTTTGGAGGTATTCCCTGTTTGCAAATAAACGTAGGAAAATCTTTGCAAGTAGTGAAAGGGTACGTAATGCGGACCTTTCTCCCCCGTTGTAATCTGTCATGCCTATCTACTCCCCACTGATTGATGCACCTGTTTCACCCGGACCATTTACTAGAGATACGTCATCTGGCCCGACCAGAGAGCACCCCTAGTGAAAAGGACATATGCAATAATAACGAAGTGATCACTGTATCCTGTTAACAGAAACTTTAGCATGAAACAACCTGGAAAGAAAAGAATAGGAAAACGAAAATCAGTAGGCCACTGATGAACATGAACTTTTATTAAACAACGAACAAAGAAACGATAACATAACGTAATGATAAAACCTATTAATGTCCTAGAAACAAGAAAACGTTAAAATATGCCAGTGGTGAGAGACCAGAAAAACAGTAAGAGAAACCAAATCACCCCTCGCTGTCCCACCGCTTGCCACGCCAAAAAAATCGATAGACTAGGGAAAATGCAAGTCAGTAGAACATCCGCCCCCACTCTGGAAACTTCCAAGGTGGGGCAGGGTTGCGGCTACGCCCAGCCGGGAGCAGCCCATATAAGGCAGGTCCTGCTGCCACGCCTCGGCCAGGAGATCCTAACGTAGGGTGTAGCCGGAGGAGAGGCCGAGGCCAGCGGGACCCGGCCAGGGGATTGCCTTTACAACGCTGAACAGTTGCAGGGGGGGGAATGTCTCCTCGACCCTCCCCTCTCTCTCCCAGTCCGGCCGCGGTGGCCCTTGAGAGTTGCAGGTACTCCCGCCACATGCTCTTCCGGTCCGGCCACCAACGGTCGGGGGGCCGAGGCCGACGGGATCCGGCTGCAGCCGATAAACCAAGAAACCCGTTCATGGGGCCAGAGCCAGGGGCGTCCGGCCGACATCTACCGGAAGCCCGGCCCGAAGACGGACGGGACACTTCTTCTTTCATGAATAATGGCTGCGACAACACTGGGGGGGGATGTCTTGCACATGCCTCCGACCCCCCCCCCCTCGTCCTCATCGCCTGGTCCGGCCATAACAAATCTCAAGCGAGACGCCGTGGGGTGCACTGGGAGGGAGAGACGGTGCGAACAGGCCTCTCCCGCCTCCCCAGGTGGAGGCTTCCCAGCTGCACCCTCAGCGCTCCAGGCGCCCGGAAAAGGGTTCTTCCACTGTGACCATGCTGCAACGTCTCACCCGGCAGGGTGGAGCCCGTCCGCTCATTTGACCCCGCGATCGCCTGTACCTACCGAACTCTCAAAATGGCGGTCGACCTGGCAAGAGCGGGCCCAGCATAAAGAAATGGCCCGGTCACTGGTTGACTCCACCACCGTAGTCCTCCACGACCTTGAAGATTCTAGAGGAGCCGCGGGAGTCTCCGACCCCCGATGGGGAATGACTGCCATGATCGCCCGTGGAGTGACGAAACTGTATCCGCGGGACGTCGGCGCTCCCATGCTGGCGCCAGCCTCACTTTGAATTACTAGAATCCTGCAGACCTCAGTTCCGGTGAAAGCACAGTGTGACCCGGTAGGAAAAATTGTTGCACCCCCTCCCCTTTTTGACTGATAGTTCAAACCACCGATCCTTTCCTTTGCCCTTTTAACGGAACTTTGGACTGCCTCCCCCTCTTTTACATTTTCTAGAGAAAACAAAACATTAACCACTACATTAGCATAGCAGTTGACACCAGAACTGTTTTCAAATTTAAAACCAACAACATCTTCAACAGAATCCTTTTTGTTTCTGCTGTGACCCTGCTACAGCACAGGCATTGTCCCCAGCAGTAATTCTGCAATGCCGGTAAGAATAGCTGTGGTGCCTACTGGACTCACTCACCCCCGCGGCGCCCCACGCCGTTATTTGCTGGGCGGCAACTTACTAGACATCACTTTCGTGCCATCTAGATTTCAGCGCGTTCTGCTGCCTTGGAACTATTCGCACAACAGACCGCTACTGACAAGAATATTTCATTATTGGTGCTGTCAATTTCAATAAATCTATTGGATAATTCAAAAGAAATTGCCACGGTCTCTTCGTTGTTTAAATGTTTTTACTGTTTTTGTTTTGTTGTATATATTTATATGTTATTAAAGTTTTATATTCCTACTACTTTGTTGGAGTGCTATATATTTTTAATGTGACACATAATTGTAAAAACTTTGATGTACAAAGAGTCATTCCTGGAATCTTCCGCTTCAGGCTCGGTCCCCTCCCCAATGACAATACAGGATGGTTTTCAGATAGTAGGAACACATGTGGTGTGACGGATCTCATCGGGTGTGGGCCTTGATCTACTATAACTCCTTTGAAGAGGGGTGATTCTTTACAGCTGGGGCCATAAACTACATCTGCAGGGCTAGGTGATAGCCTGGACAATCGGACACAGAGGAAGAGGAGTGTCAGAGGGTGCGGTAGTGAATAGGGCGAAAGGGAGGTGTCGGGCAGGCACAGAGTGTGATTCTCAGGGAAGAGCAGCGCAGATGGGGGGAGGTTTATTGCCCATGCATAAGACAGAGAGCGGGGGTGACCAGTGCCTGGGGAAGATGCTTGCGAGGGTGAGGAGCCATGCTACGAATCGACAGCGTGCAGAGAGTGGGTCTGGTCAAGGCATCTAAAATGGCTGCCGTGCACGACAAAAGTGTGGCATTTCAAAAAAAGGCAAGATGGCGCAGACAATGTTTTTCAACACTTCCTCATTTCCTTCGAATCGAACGTTAACAGACGTTGGGGCATATTACCAAAGTTAAGCGATATTTATCGCTAACGATGCTTACCAACGAATTTTTTACCGCTAAGCATCGTCAGAAATTATCGAAGATAAACCTTGCTATTATCAAGGTTTATCGCAAATGCGATAATAAACGGCCGCAATGCATGAATATCGCTAAAAACTCAGCGATATTCATCCATTACCGAGCTAATGCTCTTAGCCATGTTATCCACCTCCCATTGGATAACATGGCTAAGAACTGCTCAGGGCAGGTGTTACTTTTTGGAGATATTCGCGCTTAGCGCGAATATTTCCAAAAGTTGGTAATAGGAGATAGATATCTTGCATGTTGTAATGCAAGTTATTGTGGTATATGGAACTCGTACCATAATCTCTCAGGAAAGCAGAAACTGATCCTTTTGGGACCGCCTAAAAAGGCCTAGGGGGTGAGGAGTACTCTACTTTGCCCCCTTTTCACGTTCCGAACTATTTTATTTTACTCTCTTCTGTAATTACACAAAATAGCAGCGATAAGATGCATCGGAGACACACAGTGAGAGAAAGGAGGCCGGAGATGAAGAAGAGATGTCAAATACACATTGGAGATAATATAGTGGCAGAAGGGAAGTAAATATGAGTAAACTTACCATGTAACATAAAAATGTTGCACTCTATACTATAAGTCTCATTTTATACTACAATCACTTCGCTACAACCTCATAAATTAAAAATAAAAATGAATAATGTCTCAAACAATTTTTGATTTCTAAATTTAAATTTATTCTTCAGAATTTTCTAAATTTGAAAGAACTAGTAACATGTCCTCATCAGCAATTTCCTCATGAAAAGTCTGCAATGATGATTCTTCTAACTCTATGGTCTCCAAACATTCGATAAATTCGCCATCAACAGATTGATCAAAAAAATCATTCAAGTCATCTCCTCCTTGTGACAATATTTCATTATTGGTGCTGTCAATTTCAATCAATGTAGTGGAATCATTCAAGTCATCTCCTCGTGACAATATTTCATTATTGGTGCTCTCAATTTTAATCAATGTAGTGGAATCATTCAAGTCATCTCCTCCTTGTGACAATATTTCATTATTGGTGCTGTCCATTTCAATCAATCTAATGGAATCATACAAGTCATCTCCTCCTTGTGACAATATTTCATTATTGGTGCTCTCAATTTCAATCAATGTAGTGGAATCATTCAAGTCATCTCCTTGTGACAATATTTCATTATTGGTGCTGTCCATTTCAATCAATCTAATGGAATCATACAAGTCATCTCCTCCTTGTGACAATATTTCATTATTGGTGCTCTCAATTTCAATCAATGTAGTGGACAATTCAAAATAAATTGCCACGGTCTCTTCATTGTGAGCCATTTTATTTTGAAATTGCTTGCTGTAAATTGCAGAAAAAAATAATCACTTTCATTTATCGTTTTTAGTAATACATAATATAAAACTAACTTTATCAAGTATTTAGTATAACAGAAGGACTGCAAATAAATAACAGAAAACATTTTTCAAATTATCTTCAAGTGTACAACATAGTTCCCCTTACAAATTAACAACTCACCTTTTTAAAAGTAGGAGAAGTGTTAGTACTGTGTAAATCAAACACCAGAAATTCACCACCAAAAATTCCTCACAAATGTACCTCAGACAGTAGTATCACAAAATGGCTGTGGTTTCCTCTCATTTGACATATATACATAACCAATTAACTTTCATCACACACAAATACGAAACCAAACTAACATTTTAATTGGTTCTAAATTTCAACACTTTCAAATGTGTTTTCCCCATGCAATTTTCCATAGGACATTTACATACGTCTACAGCCTGAATGACTGAACGGAATTACACCAAACTTGGCAAAATGGTACATCAAACCTAAGAGGTCAGGAAGGATCTACTATGCCCCCTTATGGTCATTTCCCCCTTCGCTTTGGCCTCCTCTTGTCTCTCAATCCTACCGAGAGACAAGATGGCGGCCGCTACGGACTGTTTGGAATGTTGACAGATGCCGGAGAACCAATCAGCTTCGCAAAGCTCCGTAACGCGAAAAGTACGCGAAGCGGAGCGCTGTTACAGATATATATCTTTTTTTGAACGTTAATTTCTCAAAATCCACTGGAGCACATATATTGAGACCTAGCAAAGGCACATCGGGCTACCAGTCCCTAATATTTTGCCAAGTTTCGTGCAAATCCATTCAGCCGTTCGATTATTATTATTATTTTTTTTTTTTTGCCCCGCGGGACCCTTTTAAAACCTCCACATCAAACGTAGGGGGTCAGCGAGGATCTACTATTCCCCCTTATGGTCATTTGCCCCTTCGCTTTGGCCTCCTCTTGTCTCTCGATCCTACCGAGAGACAAGATGGCGGCCGCTACGGACTGTTTGGAATGTTTACAGACGCCGGAGAACCAATCAGCTTCGCTTCACAAAGCTCCGTTGCGCGAAAAGTACGCGTACTGGAGCGCTGCCCGGTCCGCTGTTACAGATATATATCTTTTTTTAAACGTTAATTTCTCAAAATCCACTGGAGCACATATATTGAGACCTACAAAAGGCACATCGGGCTACCAGTCCCTACAATTTTGCCAAGTTTCGTGCAAATCCATTCAGCCGTTCGGGCTAAAAGTGAGGCCAACCGCCATATGGAAAACTCAATGTTAAAAACACGTTTTGGGACCCCCCTTTTTTCTCGGCCCCCCCTTGACGAACCCACCCCAAATTTTCAAGGGCTGCTCAGAAACAAAATGTGCCATTTTCCTGAAAATTTCAGCCAATTCCGTCCACAAACGCCAAAGTTATTAGACATAGAATTTTCAAAAATCCCATAGAGAAAAAATCCTAACTATATATACCTACTGGCGACCGCCAGTAGGTAATATGAAAAACACGTGGTCATTTTAGAAGGTGCTGTTACTTTTAATTCAAGTGAACAAGGCTCTGAAGTGAAGCTGAAATGCGTTGGGACAAGCAGCATTGCATATTGCCTTTAATTGATGTCAAACAAATCGTTCTGATCTCCCGGGATCAGGCTTAGTTGTACTTCGTCAAGGAGAAGTGTCATTGGGATATATTTATATAATAGATTGACAAACTGGATTAAAGTGGAATATAGTTTTTCAACATTGTGTCAACCATCTTGTACTCAAACTGCAAAAGACTGATGGGTCGATGTGGCATTAGTTAATAAAAAGTATAATGTATAAAAATATATACATATATAAAACTACTATGGTTTTAAATTATGGCCGAATCGTCCAACCTAGCAAAATAATGCAGTTGGTCTCAGTTAAATTTGATACATTATTAGTCTGCACCATTCTCTCCAGCTGATTAACAGTTCATTAGGGAATAGGTGGTATTAGCCATCATAGATTGGAAATGACAACTATTGAGCTGACTCCTTATCTAAACTGTTAATCCATCTAAAGTACTGATGAAGATGATTCATTAATTTTTTTTTTTTTTTTTATTTTTTCTTTTTTTCCTTTTGTCCTCATAACCACCATATAGACTAAGTGCCAAAAGGAATTTCCCAAAACAGCTGTCTCAGTTTATCTTGTAAACTGGAAGGGAAACGAGTCTTCTGGGGGCCATTTTTCCCTCAGCTGTCATCTGTATTCCCAGTAGGCACGAGGTCAGTGATTTACCATTTTGTGGCAAACCTTGGGGTAATTTAGCAGCCAAATGGGGCCGGGCATGAACCGGTTAGCGGCTGTTCCATAGGCACAAAATATTTAAGTACCATAGGAGATCAATCATAGGACCCGGGAAAAAAAAAAAAAACCCGGATGAATCAATGGAGCCAAGAAAGCAGATACCAAAACGCCCTTTTGCTATGATTGCCAGATCTAGCCAAATCCATACGGGAGGTCTGCAAGACTGAGAGTTGCCAATCCCTAAATGTAGGGGGTGAAGAGTCTTTCCATTTTCTGCATATCTCCCTTCTTGCGAGCAGCATAGCATAGAATACTAGACACTTAGCTGGGTTTTGTAGACCATCAGATACCCCAAATATCACTAAAGGCAGATCTATGGTAACCGGGCTACCCAGTGATTCTGTAAGATAGTTTCTGATGTCCTCCCAGTATGGAGTTAATAGTGGGCATTCAAAAAACATATGTGTGTCTGATGCAGCAGTCAATCCACATCTAGCACAAGACACTAGCTCTCCTCCTACAAACTTAGATAACATGAGAGGGGAGTAATATGCCGTATGGAGGGTAAAGATATGGTTTCTGCGAAGCCAAGATGGTTTAACAATCTTCCACAGAAGTTCAAAAGAAGTTATCCAAAGATTTTGTAGGTTGTAATCCATCAAAACTGAGCCCCATGTTGACTCCGGTAGAATAAAGTCTCCATCCGACTCCACCAAAATAAGATTATACCATTTAGATACTTCTTTCTTTGCTGGCTCGCAGACTACCAGATCAGAAACAAATTGACTGTGCCCTCCAAGTTTAGCTTTGTTCCTGTTGGCGGTGGAGGTTTTATAGGCCACAGTCCAACTATAAATCTGTAGGTATTTAAATCTTGAAAGATTAGGGCCGACCTTAGCTTGCAAATGTTCCCATGAAAGTAAATCCCCCTCGAAGAAGAGGTCTCCCCAGACTTCAAGACCTGCCCGTCTGAGGGGGGTGGCTAAGGTATCGTCGAGCCAGTTAGGATTTTCGGGCAGCCCCCACAACGGTGTTTTTTCACAAAAATAATTTAGATTTATAACTTTCGTGACTTCAGCCCATGTTTTAGCCAGACCTTGTAGAATCTTCAGTTTAATCTTTTTAAAGAACTTAGGGTTACCAAACTTAAAAAGAAAACCAGAACGATTAATTTTTTCCCCATCCAGCATAGCCGCATACATAAGGCCTACCCCAGAACCCAAAGGGACCTTCAGCAACATTCGTGAATGGGACAATTGAAAGGCCCATACATACATTTTTAGATCTGGTGCCGCTAATCCACCCTTGTCGCGTCGCCGTCTTAATTTTTTCCAGGCAATACGTGGAAGATGGTTATTCCAAATAAAGGATGAGATGTTGGATTGGAATTTAGTTAAGGTAGCATGATCAAAATATAAAGGAATAGTGTTAAATAAGAAAGAAATTTTAGGAAGGATGGACATTTTTATGAGATTAACTCTGCCAAGTAATGAAAGGGGCAAATGTGACCATGATTGTAAAAGCTTACGGCACTCTTTAAGAACTGAAGATAGATTTACATGGACAAGTTTATTAATATCCTTGACTATCGTCAAGCCTAGATATCGCAGTGAATTGCCTACTTGCAACTTGGTTACAGCATTCTCATCGTTCCATATAAGCATTTCTGTCTTCGCGGCATTAATCTCATAGCCCGAGATTTGTCCAAATGCGTTAGCTAGTTTCAAAATTGCCGGAAGAGCAGCGGAGACCTCGGATGTTAATATAAGCACGTCATCGGCATATAAAGCTACCTTTCTCATCCAGCCTTGATAGTAAAATGGTTTAATGGCAGTCTCCTCCCTTAGATGTTGAGCAAAAGGCTCAATGTAGAAATCAAAAAGCAAGGGAGAGAGCAGGCACCCCTGCCGGGTGCCCCTAGAGATAGAAAAAGGGCTCGATAGGTCACCATTAATGAGGAGACAGGCAGATGGATTACCATAGAGGAGACCTATCGCCTTACGGAACCTCTCCCCCACACCAAACTTAGCCAAGGCCTCCGACAGGTATCCCCAATTAACCCTGTCGAAAGCCTTGGTCGCGTCTAGCGTAAGGGCGGCCAATGGTAGGTTATTTGTTGTTGTGATATCTATGGCTCCAATCAGGTCATAAGTTAGTTCGTAAAGTTGTCTCCCTTTCAAAAACCCCTTTTGATCCGTATGAAGAACCAAAGGGGCGATAGAGGCCAGTCTAGTTGATAAAACTGTGGTAAAGATTTTATAATCCACATTCAAAATGGAAATTGGCCTGTAAGAGCCACAAGCCTCTTTAGGTTTACCAGGTTTTAGAATGAGGGTAATTGAGGCATTATCCCATGATGACGGAGGGGATACGCCTTCTACAAGGATTTGATTAAACAAAATCGTGAGGAAGGGAACAATTTCCGATTCCAAGATTTTATATAATTCGGATGGCAACCCATCCAGTCCGGAAGCCTTCCCTTTCTTACCCTTCCTAATGGCTGATCTCACCTCTTCGTCTGTGATGGGCTTATCCAAATGTTGTGATTGCTCCAGAGAAAAAGAGGGTAAAGTGATGTTATTCAACCAGCTCTTAATGGCCTCAGATGGAATAACCTTATCTTCCTGATATATCTCTTGGAAGAATTCCCTAAAAGCTGTCCTAATTTCATCATCTGTGGAGAAGATGTTATCTCCTACTTTTATGGATGCTATATTGTTCCAGACCTGATCTACTTTGGTTTTCCAAGCCAGTAATCTACCCGCCCCTTCGCTATATTCAAAATGGGCCAGCTTACTGGCTTCCCATCTTTGTTGAACTCTCAAGTTTAAGGTTGATGCAAGGTCTCCTCTTAGAATCAGGAGTTGATTTAAAAGAGAATCTAAAGTAGACCCCGAGGCTGTGCTGTTGGTATCAATATCGTGTTGGACACGGGCCATTTCTGCTTCAATAGAGGAAATTTTTCCATTATAACTTTTCCTACGATAGGCAACTTTAGCAGTTATAAGCCCTCTTAAGGTGGCCTTATAAGAGTCCCAGATAGTTCTGTGTGAAGCTGAGCCATTATTTGAAAGGAAAAAATTCTGTGTGTCTCCAATTTGAGATATAAAATATCTTCGTCATTGGTGAGGAAGGAACGATCAAAAGACCATGTATTCGACGATGTCTTAGAGCGAAGACTTAATTCCAATTTAATCGCCGAATGGTCAGAGAGATGAGACGGAAGATAGTCTATTGTATTGACAGAATCAGCCAGTCTTTGAGTTATTAAAATAAAGTCTATCCTTGACGTGTGATGATATTTGAGATTTCGAAAAGAAACCCCTTGTTGTTGGCCCGACCTTTGTCGCCAGATATCAATAAAACCATATTGCCTCATAGCATCCAGTAAAAAGGATCTAGTCTTAGACAGGACCAGAGATCTATTATTGGAAGACTTGTCCAGAACAGGATCCAACACTATATTAAAGTCGCCGGCCAATATTATAGGTCCTGAGACATTTAATAACTGTGAAAAGACAGTTTCCAAACTAGATAGATCGTCTTGGTTCGGACCATAATAACCGACGATGGTGGCTGAGAATCCAGCCATGAGGATTGAGGCCATGGCCCATCTACCAGCAGGATCAACAGCCTGCCAGGTCAGCTTGGCTTTAGCTTTTTTCTTAAAGATAATTGCCATCCCTCTAGTGTGAGTTGTCTGAGTAGTGGTAACAACAAAGTCAATCCATCTGTTCTTTTTGGTCAACGTGATCAGTTCGCTATGTGTTAAATGGGTTTCCTGCAAGACAATAATCTGCGCATCCAAATCTCTCAAATAATGTAAGATTTTATTGGCACTAGGGTTGGTGCGCAGGCCATTGACATTCCAGGAAAAAAGACCAATACTACTCATCCAAATTCCAAAATTCCAAAGCAAGTGAAAACACTATTCCGTTCAAGAGTATTTGAGATCCCCATCATACCTTCCTTGCATGAGTTATAAATAATATACAGATTACCCTTCCCAAGAATACTAATTAGGTTATTGAGGACTTTTTTATATTTTTGCCACCCCTTTGCACACACCCCCCCATGGTGCGTGCCTCTCCCCCCGTGAAGAACCCTTGCAATATCTAACCGGAACAATGTCCAGTAGATAGTGCCCCTTCGGTTGACCTCCAACAGGAAAAATCAGCCACGTAATTTAAAGTGAAAAAAAAAAAAAAAAAAAAAAAGAAAAGTAAAGAATATTACAAAGAAGAGAAAAGAGAATAGCTAAGAATATGATCCTATGATCTAGTGCAATGGATTGGGAGGGGAAACTTCAGACTTCGACATCTAATTTTCTTAAATCAAAAATGAAGACTTAAAAAGATAGTCTCTTTTGATATTTACAAGGTATCTATTATTCCTTGGTAGCACGCTTACCCAGATCCATTAATAGCTCATCAGCTGCTTGTACCGACCGGATGTTAAACATCTTGTTGTTGTACATTACCCTAAGAGCTGCCGGAAACATAAGCTGAGCCGTTGCACCCAGTTTCCTAAATGCATCTAGACGCCTCCCAAATTCCCATTGCTTTTCAAGAGTCACCCTAGAAAGGTCCGATCTAATCAGAAAGGTGAAACCCTTCCCAGCCAAGGATTTTTGTTTCAAGGCCAGATTTAATATACGCTCCTTTAAGGTATAGGTGTGAAAGTTCACGAGAATTTTACGAGGCTTCGGCCTCTGAGGATTCAGTTTAAAGGGATCCCTGTGAATCCTTTGAATGTCAGCCGACAATTCTGCTATAGTATGGTCCAAATTCAGTGATTCCTTCAATAAGGAGACAATATATTGTTTAATGTCTGACCCCTCAGACCCTTCAGGAACATTCAAAATACGAATGTTCCCCCGCCTCGCGTTATTTTCAAGAGTCTCCATCCTCTCGCTGAGAGCCAGATCTTCCTTTGTAAGTTTTTGAATATCCACTTTCGCTTGGTCTAAGTAGATTGAATGGACGCCAACCGTTTCCTCTAAGACTCCAGTCCTTATTGTCAGGCCGTCAATTTTGTTGTCTAAAGTTTCACAGTAGTTTCTGAACTCTAATTGATTAGCGGACGATTCCGCAAATCCCTTTCTTATCTCCAGGGTAAGAGCTGAAAACATCTCTAAAACAGAGGCTGCTGTCAGCGGAGAGGGAGAAGGAGACGATAGCGCCAATAGTGAGCCTGGATTAGGTGGAGCAGGAACTGAAGAGGTTTCCATACATACACCCCCTGATGCCTCTCCCAGACCAAACAAATCTGTCACGGCAGTCTCCGTGGTTGACTCTGTGATCCAAATTGAAGGTGAATTCTGCTCTATCACTGATGTCACTGATGGAAATTGTGACAGAGATTGCTCGGACTGTGCAGACAACATGGGTAGTACAGGCTGTTGTTCTATTTGTTGATCACACTGTCCTTGCAAGTTTCCTCCAAAAGCCATACCTGTCGCATTTTCAACAATTTTTCTACAGTTCGTATCAACCTCATCATCTACGTCCAGCGGTGAAGTTTCTGCTAGTGTTGAAGGTTGGCAGTAAAGGGAGGAGCTGGGCTCAGGGATCAGCGCCATGCCTATTTCTTCAGGCTCCTCGGAGAGATGTAAGATCTGAGGAACAGCCTTGAAGTAGGAACGAAGTGAAGGAGTAATTTTTGAGCTTGTAGGAATTACAACTTTAGAAACAGTAGCTCTTGCCTTAACTTTACTCTTTACAGTGGTGTTTTTTGACTTAAGCTCTGTGTTCAAGAAAAATGATTTTTTCTTATGTGGTGTATTGACACCCTTCCCTTTCCCAGCCTCTATGCCTTCCTCCAAAACTCCGTTTTTCTTTTTTCGCCCGCGCCCCCGACTTTTTTTAACCCCCCCACTGGGGGTAATAGGTGAGATGTTATTAGGCTTAGAAATATCTGGAGTATTTATCGTAGGGGAAGCCGACCGGCTGTCTTCAACACAGGCAGTGTAAGGTGAAGAGGCAGGTTTATCCACTACTTGAGACAAATCTGTAAAAAACCCATCACCGAGTTCCTGTAACAAGGACCCCTCCACCGCGACATGGGGGACGGGTTGTTGTATTCTACACAAGTGGTCTTTGGGTCCTTCTAGGGAGCTGGGGGATATAGTTAAATATGTGGCATTCCCTGCATTCACTGACCCTGAAAAGGAGATTACATTTCTTAATTTTTTTCCTCTCCTTAGCTCCAGCGCGGCAACACAAATCCTCGGGCTAGATCTAAGATAACTAGGAGATTCCGGGGAGTGCTTAACACTAGGTGGGGAGGGGCCCCTAGAAGCGAATTCTTGTTGTTTCTGATTGTTAGCATCTAGCAGCAAATTTTGATTACTGTTACCCCTACCCCCCCAGATTACCTGGGCCACACTGCCTCCCAAGACCCACTTGCCAGTTCCTGTGTAACCAGCTCGAAAATCTCTGCAAGAATCACTGCTGCAGCCTCTGTCCCAGAGCTTCGGTCGGCGCCCTCGGTTAGCGTCCTCGGCAGTGCTCTCACTCACGCTCGAACCCAGGAACCATGGGAGTAGAGAGGGGACTCCGTATCCACCGCTTAGTGAAGGGGAATATCGCATACCGCGTTCGGTGCAAGAAACGAATAATACACACGATGGGCAAAATCACGGTAAAATAAACCGTTTCTCTGAAGTTTTGTCCGTGCTGCTTCTTTACTTATTTTCCTCATTAATCATCCTCTAACTCCATCGATGATGGGCTGACTCAGACGGATTTGTATAGGAGGTCGTGCCGGAGCACCGCAGCAAGCTAACTAGCTGCCGCCATGTTCTTCCACCAGTTTCACACTCCTAAGAGATGATTCATTAATGCTAAATATGGTCTAATGGTTATCAGCAATCATATTAATATTAATCAGATTGGATACATTCTGGACAGATTCTAGATCAAAGACGGATTTCTATGAATGTGTACCGGTTTTACCTGGCCACTACTACTAGTGAAGCTATAACTCCTTCTGTGTTTAACAAGCTTTCATCCTTTCTTAACGCAACAAGGGAGATTTTACCATCAGCAAAAAAGCTTGCTTCCTGTGTGTTCTTACTGAAGATACTATTTATGTGTTTACTTCTGGTGAGCAGTCTATCTGTTGACGCATTTAGCGCGTTTTGCTTCGTTTTCTTGTTTATGTATTTTTTAATGTGCACTGCTTGGGCTCTCCCCCCCCTCATACCTGCATTTAAATTGCAATAAGTCACCACCGTTTTCGGTGGGCCCGGGGTCGGTGGGTGATCCGGGGGCTGTTAGCTCATCGGCGACCAGCGCCATCTTGGCTTGGGACCAGGCTTTTTTTCGGCGGGCGCCATCTTGGAGCGGCCACGCGCTCCTCCCTCCATTCCGGCGCCTATTTAAGGCACTTTTAGGCATCTGCCGGCCTGACAAGGTGGCATACTACCGCGCTGCGGTCTGTAAGCGCTTAGGATTTTAATCTCTATCTGTTGACGCATTTAGCGCGTTTTGCTTCGTTTTCTTGTTTATGTATTTTTTAATGTGCACTGCTTGGGCTCTCCCCCCCCTCATACCTGCATTTAAATTGCAATAAGTCACCACCGTTTTCGGTGGGCCCGGGGTCGGTGGGTGATCCGGGGGCTGTTAGCTCATCGGCGACCAGCGCCATCTTGGCTTGGGACCAGGCTTTTTTTCGGCGGGCGCCATCTTGGAGCGGCCACGCGCTCCTCCCTCCATTCCGGCGCCTATTTAAAGTCGCTCTCTCCCGCGCAGCGGGAACGCGCAGCTGGGACGCCGTCGCATGCCGGAGTCGTGCCTGAGTCCTGCCCGTCTGCGCCCGTCCGCGACAGGACGCGCTGGACGTGGCTGGACGCTGGCCCCCCTCCTGGTCGGTCTACTTTACACCATGCGGTGCTACTCCAGAGATAGTCTGGTTGCCATTGAGAGGTCGCGGCCACCCTGCTTTACACCTAGGGTGGAACCCTTATGCGGCCCGTTATCGTGTGGCTGCGGATGCTTTACGCTGGATGCCCCCGTAAGCAGGAGCTGCAGGGACGTTCTGCGCACGCCCCTAGGCCCGTCGCCAGGTATTAGTATTTGGAATCTTAACGTTAGGTCGCTTGTCAAGCACCATCTTGACATCAATGACCTGCTAGGCAGGGAGTTGCCTGACCTATTCTGTGTAACAGAGACCTGGCTGCAGGATGCTGACACGGCCATTGTCAATCTGGCCTTCCCGCCGGAATACTCGGTATTCACCTTGAATAGGACCTCAAGAGGCGGGGGTATTGCTCTGGCCGTCAAGTCCTGTTACCCTACTACATGGCATGGGCAAAAGATCTCGGGGTGCGAGAGCGCCCTGTTCAAGGTCGCTATTACATCTAACTTCACCCTGTCGGGACTTGTAATTTATAGGCCCCCGGGTAGTGAAGTGGCCTTTAGAGCAGCGTTACCTGAGGTTATTAGTAATCTGGCTACGGGGTGCTCCAATTTTACCATCATTGGAGATTTAAATCTGCACTTTAACAACTCCAGTAGTCCTTCAGTATCCAGTTTCCTGGCAGACCTTGAGGCGTTACAGCTGAATCAGTTGGTGACGCAGCCCACACACTCAGGGGGTCACACCCTTGACCCGTTTTTTACCAATCTGACGGAAATCTGTGTCACCAGCTACACACCTCTGGCATGGACTGATCACTATCTGTTACAGTTCTACTGCCCTATCGCGGCTAGTCCTTCTAAGCCAGTGGTGTGTTCTGTTCCAAGAAGACGCTGGAACAAACTTAAGCTGGATAAGTTCTTTCATCTCTTATCAGCTGACCCGCTTGACGTCTCAGGTCCGCCGGACCAGATGTATGACAGGTTTAGCGACTGGGTCTCCAGGGCCTTGGACACCCTCATCCCCTTGGTGACCTGTAAAACTGGATCTGGCAAGGCCAGCCCCTGGTACGACGACTCTCTGCGGGCTCTGAAGGTTTCTTGCAGGCGCGCAGAGCGGGCATGGCGTAAAGCCTATTCCAGCTCTAAGAAAGTCTTGTATCAGGCTACAGTGAAGGGGTACCATCGGGCGGTGTGTAGAACTCGTGCCGCTTTTTATGCGACACAATTCAGGAACAGTTCGAACCCGGCAAAGGCTATCTTTAAGGTATTGAAAGACCTCACTGCCAAAAAAGTTACAACATCACACCAGAGCTCTGTGGAGCACTGTGAAAAGTTGGCAGAGTTTTTCCTGGAAAAGGTGAATGCCATCTACCGAGCCTTTCCTGTGGTCGTTCCCTCGGCGATTACATCTTCTAAGCCACCACCACCTGAGGGACTATGTTCTCTACCTTTGTTAAACTCTGATAGCCTAGGCACTTTGGCCCGCAGAGTGAAGTCTGGGTCCCCTGAGGATCCACTTTGCCCTGAAGTGTTCAAGGACCTTGCGGCACATGCCATCTCTCCGCTTTGTTCCTTGGTCAATGCGTCACTTACATCTGGCGTAGTTCCACAGAAGTGGAAGCGAGCCATGGTTCGTCCGATCCTGAAGAAACCTAGCCTGGATGGGAGCAAGCCGGAGAGCTATCGGCCTATTTCACTCTTGCCGTGGCCGGCTAAGGTGATGGAGGCACACGTAAACGCCGCTCTCTCGGAACATCTCCGTCGAGCTGATATACTCGACGCCACGCAGAATGGGTTTAGGGCAGGTCATAGCACGGAGACGGCTCTGCTTTATATGGTGGAGCATCTTCGCTCCGTGCTTGACGCGGGACAAACGGCAGCGCTGGTGCTATTAGATCTAAGCGCTGCCTTTGACACCGTCTCGCACCCTATCCTTCTGCAGCGTTTAGAGGAGGCTGGTGTCACCGGCACTGCTCTCGACTGGTTCCGGTCGTTCTTAACCAACCGGGCCTTTAGCGTGACCGTCCCACCTTATCAGTCAAAATTCCTTCCGTTGAACCTGGGCGTCCCCCAAGGCTCCTCGCTGAGTCCTACGCTGTTCAATCTGTACGTAAGGCCGCTAGCTGAGGTTGTCAAACAATGGGGTATGACCATGGTGTCATATGCCGATGACACCCAGCTAGCGGTCACGATCAGCGGGGATGCTGAAGTCGACGCTCCTAGGTTTCAACAAGGACTGAGGGCGGTCGCTAGCTGGATGACGCTCAATTGTCTCCAGCTAAACGCTAGTAAGACCGAGGTGATGGTATTTGGTAGGCAACCGGAACTGTGGGGAGAGAGATGGTGGCCGGAGGAGTTGGGTCCTGTTCCCATCCCAGTCGCCGAGCTTAAGAACCTCGGGGTCTGGTTGGACCCTTCTCTTACGTTTGCATGCCACACTAAACGCACGGCCGCTTGTTGCTTCGGCATCTTGCGTGGGCTCCGTCCTGTGCTAAAGTTCTTCGACGCCCCCACTCGGCAACTCATGATCCAAGCTACCGTCATCTCCAGGCTGGATTATGCTAGTTCTTTGCTGGCCGGGTTGAACGTAGCTGAGATCGGGCGCCTGCAACGGATCCAGAATGCAGCAGCGAGAGCGGTGGTAGGCCTTCCAAGATTCTGCCCTACCTCCAGCACTATACGAGCGCTGCATTGGCTCCCGGTGGCGCAGCGGATTCAGTTTAAGGTCCTCTGCGTCGCCTATAAGATCTTGAAGGGGTCCCCGGCAATGATCCTTACGACCCTCATGGCTAACTACATCCCAGCACGACCCTTAAGATCGGCAGACCTCGAATTGGCCGTGGTACCGCGCTTTAAGCGAAGCAGGGCCGGTGGACGCTCTTTCCAAGTGCGGGCCGCTGCTTTGTGGAACTCTTTACCCCCGGCAATTCGTGCCATGAGTGATCTGCTTTCCTTTCGTCGTGCCGTGAAAACATTTTTATTCCCTTAGTTATTTTGTTTGTGCTGTTTTATTTAGTTGTGTTGTGTAGCTGCCTTGTCGGGCGCCAGGACGCTCCTTAGCTGGAGCATCTGTGCGCCTAATAAAAACCACATAACATAACATAACATAACATATGGTCTGTAGAGGATGACTTAAATGAGATAGCTGATAAACTGAGATTTTAATAAAAAAGCTTGTGCATCAAAATTTTGGATGGGAAGTGATTGTAATCTAGAAATGACCTATTATATTGTCACATTATAGATTGCAGTATAGCTGGCAGCAGGCCAACTTAGAAAACGAATGTAGCCTGGCCCCAAAGAATTCCACACAATAGAAAGCCATGATTTGAAGGTTTCATGTTGTCAGAAAATAATCAAGACATGAAGGTGTAGTTTACTGTCTACACCATCGAATACCTGGATTATGCCGGTACTAAATACTATTTGTTGTTAGAGTTCACCAGCAGGTCAGAATGCACTATTACAAATTAAGAGCAAACTTACTCCACTGAACACTTTTTAGTAGAGTTTCCTGCAAGTGCATTGCAAGAGAAATAGTAAACAGCACATGCTAAACTCAATTCCTTTCTGTTATTCCTAATGGTATGGGTGCACTGGTATTTAGCATCAATGGAGTATTCTTGGCAACAGGGGACAGATTTAATAAATTTTAGCATAATGTGGCACATCAACTAAAGTTAGTGCATTGCTTTAGTGTGAGAGAAATTAGGCAACACCATATATCCCAAGATATGGCACTGCTGCTATCTCCACCCCGGTTGCAAACATGCTACCTAGCACCAAACACACCTTTGCACCAGAGTACAAAACATGATACTATCCTTACATGTTGTACATGGATTGCACTGTATGTTGATTTTATATTCAGCCTACAACTATTGTGGTTACACCTAGAGATTTGTGAAATTTGCATTTGCTTTTGGATAATTGGACGAAATTTCAACAAAATTACACAAAATGTCATGAAATGCAAATAAATAGTTTGAGCGATATTTTATCATGCAATATATCCTCAGTTGAAATCCCAATTGTTGAAAATGCATTTAACACTACACAAATATTGGGGGCGTGGCTTGCGCGCCGCGGTGACATGGCGGTCTGCGCTTGAGCTCCGTGATGAACAGGGGCCCTCGGAGCTTTTTAAGCTGATTACAGAAACCCCATATCCCGAGAGAGACGTCTATGCCTGCAGGAACACGTCGTGTGTTATTTACGATCTTTCTCCGTCCTTGACAGCTGGTGGAATGCTGTTTTTCTCCGGCTGTTTACACTGCTCGGCACTTCTGACGGATGGTCGCCATCTTGCATTCCTGTGACGGAGATCGGAATTTCTCCTCAGCTGACAGCGCGCTTGTCACACATTTGACAGAAATATGTCGGAACAGACTCTGGTTGGTTATTCCTGACCCCTTTCGTGACTTTTACGATGTTTCTCATCTGGTCAGTGATTTTTTACCTTTTCAATACTGCATTTTGACAGCGCTTTACTTTATTACGCAGTGGCTTATTTTAGAGGAGTTCTGCTATATCCTGTTTTTTTCCTCACATATATTTGGCAATATATTTTGCTCTGCCCTGTTGGTTGTGGAAGCGCTTTATTATTGTTTTTGGCTGAGAATTTATTCGAGTGACGTGGGCTCCCTCCCACTCACCTTAATCTTTTGCTGTTTTTAGATATCTGCAGTGTTTGTTACGCTGTTGTTTTTTGGGTCTTTACCTGTATGGCTGAGAATATGGGCTTGCCCTCAAATGCCAAAAATACTAAAGCCTCTTTAAAGAGATTGAAACAACCATCTCCCATGCCTGAGTCTTCTCAGAAGGACACTGCGTCCACGCTAGAGACTATTCTGACGCGTTTGAATGATGTTCATGACATTGCTCAGTCAACCAAAACAAACACGGATATGCTACAAGTTGAGGTGTCTGCCATCAGGAATGAATTTAAGGCTCTTTCCCTGCGTGTCTCCGCCACAGAGACACGGATTAGCGGTGCAGAAGATGTTGTGCAGAAACACTCTAGATCTATGGGCCAACTAGAGCGTTCAATGGCGGCATTGAGGAGAGACCTCACTGAGCAAGAGGATCGCAATCGTAGATCCAATCTACGCATTTTTGGCCTTCCTGAGGAAGTTGAGAAAGAGGCTCTCTCTATGATTGATTTTATATCCAATTGGCTTCAGGCTAAATTGCAAATTTCTTTCCAAAGAGACTTTGAGATAGAGCGAGCACATCGTGTCCCCACCTTCCGCTCCAAATCGGCCTCACAACCACGGGCTATAATTTTTAAGCCACTGCGTCATCAGCAAACGGAACAAATTCTGGCGCACATGAGGAAGGTTAAGAATGTTTCCTGGAATGGCCATCGTATTTCCATTTCTCAAGACTTTGCCAGAGATACAGTGATAAGAAGAAAGGGCTTTCTAAACCTACGGAAGCGACTATCTGAGATGAATATCCCCTTTTCCTTCTCTGGTCCCTCAAAGTTTCGAATTACCTTCAAAGGCCGTTCCAGAGTTTTCGATGAACCTGCTGACCTGGCATCCTTTTTGGATAATCAGATGGAGCTTCAGATGGAGCTTCAAATGGACGCTTCGCGTACTTCTAGTACTTCCGGCACTTGAGATAGATGTCCAGGCCTGTTATGTGTTTGTTCTTTCTCAGATCTCTTAAGTTTGTCTTTTTAGATCTGGGTGGTGGCATGATGGTCCACCGTTCTTACTGCTTCTCTGTGTTCTGAAGTTTTCTGTTTGATGTTCTCAATTATATGTGCGATATGTTCTCTTTCTTCACTCTCACTCCTCTTCCTCCCTTTCTGCTGTTTCATTCGTTACCACGTTTGAGATATTCTCTCATTACTCTCTATACTCTCCTGTGGATTGTTTGTTTTCTATATTGCCTCTATTGTGTTGATTACTCCTGTACCTCTCTTTTCTCTTGGTGCAGACAGTTCTGCAACTAGTGATGTCGTTTATACCTGACGCCTCTGTGTCTGCGACAGTATATGTCAGAGTAATGTGTTTGTCCTTTTTAAGAGCTGTTAGGTTTGTTTCTTTCCTTGGTGTAGTGGTGTCTGGGTACACGAATATTGTTCTGTTTTGAGTCACTTAACTTATATACAATGTTTTATTTTCCTACGATGATGTGGTTCTTCTTCTTTTTCTTTGTTCTTTTCATACCTGTCCCCCTCTCCCTTTATGTTACAGGTTGTCCATGGCTCGGTGTACTCTCTTTGTGCTTTTTTTTATTCTTTTTGTGGTACTGCTTAACTTTCTAGGTTACCTTTTAATTTGACTGTCCTGTTAATGTTTCTATGTCTTTCTTGTTTTCTTTTTGGTTACCAGTGGTTTATTTTAGTTTTCTTTTTCTTTCTTATCTTCATTTATGTTTTGGTTCATTCCTTCTCTGCAGTTTCCATGATATTTCTTTGTCTTCCTGTTTATAATTGGCCTTTCTTTCCCTTTGCTCCATCTAATATGAGTTGGATTGATATATTCTTGTGTACCTTTTGCTGTTATGTATTTTGACTCTTCCATCATTTATTTCTTTCCGGTACTGTCTTATGGATTGTTACTGGTATTGCTACAATGATCCCTATTTTTTCCAGTTATGTTTTTAGTGATATGCTTCTTATACTTGTCTATTTCACTTATTTATTTTCTGCTTGTTCACTCAATGAATGTTTATTTCTTTCCTTAATGTATAATTCTATTGGATTTAAGGATTATGTCAATAGTGCAGTTTACAGTGCTTTAATATTTTATTGAATATTCAGGTACATTTGCCATATTCTCATATGAATTCCTACATCTCTCATAACCAGCTTTACGTATTTTACGTCCATTGATTGATTAATTGTTTTCTCTCGCTTTTTGCATAGTGCGTAACTGATATAACTCCTTCTATGTATTGTTCCCCGATAGATATATAGCGTCTTCTGGATGTGCTTTATTTACTCTTAAACATGTCTTTATACCTATTCATTATATTGTTACATGCATGTTATACGCAGGTTGTTCTCATAGAATTTCATGTTGATATATCTTATAATCCTCTAATTTCACTTTATTCCATAGTCATGTTTTATCTCTTCCCTATTAATTATACTTCGTCCTGCTACACAGTGGGGCTGTAGATTGCTGATTTCTATTCTATTTGCTCCTTATGATGGCTCCCCTGGTTGTCGTCCCACGTTCCCCCCTAGTAAGAATTTGGTCTTTTTCAGACCCTCTCTGCTGGCTCTTCTCTTTCTTCTTTCTTCTTCTTTCTTTTCTCTTTTCTCTTTTCGGATTTCCCCAATGGTTTTTCCTTTTTGGACATTGTTGTTGAATGCTTGGACGGTTGTCTTCATGTGGGTTGCTTTCTGTCTATTATTTTTAACCTATGTTATTGTTTGCTATACTAGTCAATGCCTGGCTTGAATGTGTTATCCCTTAATGTTAAGGGCTTAAATCATCCTGTGAAACGATCTAAGATCTTGGATTATTGCAAATCTCTCTCTTCAGATTTAGTCCTATTTCAGGAAACAAAAATATCTACCAAAGAAGCATTATTCTTGAAGAAGGATTGGGTTTCAGATGTGGTTTGTTCTGATGCGTGTGGCAAAAGAAATGGGGTTGTCACTTTGATTTCCAGAAACTCAGGTTTGTCCATAGTTTCTTCTGATCACGATTCTGAAGGTCGTTGGTTATTAACTAGATTGTCTGATGGTTCTTCTGATCTTTATGTTATGAACATCTACGCCCCTAATAAGGATGATCCGGCCTTTTGGAAATCAGTTGCCAAAAAATTGAATGATACGCCTCATTCCGGTAACCTTGTTGTTGGAGGTGATTTTAATTTGGTCATGGATCCCATTCTTGATAGGAATTCAGCTTTCCAATTTCGTCCTCCCAAATCTCATAAACAAATGCTTAATATGTGCTCCCTTTCTCATCTGCAAGACATATGGCGCCTTCATAATCCTACTGGTAGTGATTTCTCCTTCTTCTCTTCACCTCATTCTACTTTCTCTCGTATTGATTACTTACTAGTTCACTCTTCCCTTGTTCCTGCTTCCTCCTCTCCGATTATTCATCCTATTCTGATTTCTGATCATGCCGCGGTTACTTTTAATCTCTTGTCCTTTGCTCCCAAATCGAAAGCTAGGTCTTGGAGGTTAAACACAGAACTTTTATATGACACTACCCAGGTTGATGAATTTTCTAGCGCGATTGACACTTTTTTTCTGGAGAATGAAGGATCAGTTTCCTCCCCGATTGTTCTCTGGGACTCGTTCAAATGCACTTTCCGAGGCCAGGCTATTAAATGTATGGCTAAAAGGAATGCTGATATTAAAAAAGAACTTGCAGATCTCGCTACCAACATTAAATCTCTGGAATCTTCCTTTCGTCACTCTAAAGATACATCTTGCCTACAGTCAATTAAGCTCCTCAAATACAAATACAACACCATAGTTACTAAGAGAGCCTATATTGGGGTTCAAGCTCAGAAATCCAAAAGGTTATTGTTAAAAAATAGAGCGGGAAAGATGCTCGCAGCTACGTTGAAATTCCAAGATTCTTCCTTTAAGTCTTCCCAAATCTCTTCTATTATTAATCATCTAGGTGTTAAAAAATTTCAGACCGGGGAAATTCTTGAGGTTTTTCGTGATTTTTACAATAACTTGTACTCACCTTCTGATCAGGCCTCATTTGAACAATGTCAAGAATTCTTAAAATCTGTTCCTATGAAATCGGTTTCTCTGGAAGATACTACTCTTTTGGGTGGCCCTATCACTCCTGATGAAATTACTTCCGCAATTAAGGCTACTCGTTCGGGGAAAGCTCCAGGGCCTGACGGTTACCCTATTCTTTTTTATAAAACCTTTCTTCCTGTAATTGTTCCCAAGCTTCAGTCTGTGTTTGATGCTTTTATTCAGAATGGATCTGTCTCTGGTACTGCGGCGGATGCTACGATTGTGGTTATCCCTAAAGAGGGAAAAGACCATTCAGATCCCAAAAATTTTCGCCCCATTTCCCTTTTGAATATGGAAGCTAAGATCTTTGCTAAGATTTTGGCCAAGAGATTAGAATCCTTCATTCCTACATTGGTACATTCCTCTCAAACTGGCTTTGTGAAAGGCCGTCTTGCACGGGACAATATTCGCACATTCTGTCACATTCTTGGAGCTGCCAAACGTTCTACTCTCCCTGCTGCGGCCTTGGCGCTTGATGCTGAAAAGGCCTTTGATAAGGTTTCTTGGCCATTTCTGCGGGCCGTCTTATATGCACATAATCTTGGTGACTCCTTTATTAACATGGTTATGTCCTTATACGCCCAACCCAGAGCTAATATACGTGTTAATGGTGCTACGTCTTCTTTTTTTAATCTTCGCCAGGGCACCAGACAGGGTTGTCCCTTATCCCCTCTTTTATTTTTGTTATCCATTGACCCTCTCCTTAGATTGATTGAGCTGAATCCGGATATTAAAGGTTTTTCGTTTGGTTCTCACTGCATCAAAACTGCTGCATACGCAGATGACGTCCTTATTTTTTCAGACGATATTGCCGTGGCTATACCTGCTATCTCAGATACGATTGCCCTTTTCTCAAAGGTTTCTGGATACACCTTAAATAAAGAGAAAACAGAGTTGTTTCCCTTGAATGCCTATTGCTTCCCCACACATATGGGTTCTGCTGGCTTCAAATGGCAGTCTAAACACTTAAAATACTTGGGTATTTATTTCTCTTCTACTTTATATGACACAATTGCCTATAATGAAAGCCAGACTATTCTTAAAGTGCGCCGTCTTTTAGATACCTGGTCACCGAAACACATTTCTTGGTGGGGTCGTCTTCAGACTCTTAAAATGATGATTACACCTATTGTTAACTTTGTATCCTCTATGCTTCCGGTGAAACTTTCAGATTCCTTTTTTCATGAAGTTGACGTTTTGACGTCTAAATTTTTATGGAATGATAAACGAGCGAGATTGGCTTATAAATTCTTACGGAAGCCCTATGATATGGGAGGGGTTAATCTGCCTGACTGGGATAAATACCAAACTGCCTTTTTGGCTTCCCAAGGTGCTCTTTGGTTTTCCTGTCCCGTTAGTCATGTGCCTTCCTGGCTGTTCATAGAACAGGAATTGGCTTCTCCGTTACCGACAGCATCTTTTAGCACTGCGTCTACCTTATCTATCCCTTTTTCCCGCTCTGTCTGCGGTTCAAAAAGTGGACAAGTTGGTAGAGTTTCCACTTCATAAATCTAGATGGTCGTCTATTTGGCGGAACTCTAAAATTAAAATTAATATTGATCCTTCCTTGATTTCATACTGGGCGTCTAAAGGGATATCGTTGGTTAAACATCTTTATGGTCCTAACGATGAGCCTCTACCCTTTTCCTCTTTAGCTCAACAATTCTCCTTAACTAATTTAGATTTTTATACTTTTCTTAAAATAAAGGTGGCACTTGCTAAAGTACGTCTTCATCCTACTTCTTCTACGGTTACTCACTTTCCAATTTGGTTAAAATCTGGTCATGTTGCCTCAAAAATTTATGAATTTTTATCTACGCCTTCATCTTCCCCTCATACGGTTGCTCAACATAAATGGTTACGTCATTTTGAACATAGTATCATTGAACATATTTCTTCAGATACATGGCAGATGATTGGTAAACTTTCTCTTCGCAATAAAATCGCCCCATCGTTAATGCAATCTAAATTTTTCTCTATCAATCTTCTTCATTGGACACCTGTGCGCCTACATTCGCTCAATCTCAAAGAAGACAATCTATGCTGGAGTTGTGAATTATCGCCAGGAGATTTTTCACATATGTTTTTTAACTGCTCTCTACTCCAACCCTTTTGGGACCTCATTCATAAGCATATTATGCTCATCTTTGATATTAAATTCCAACTTTCTCTCCCATTAATTTTATTGGGCCCTCTTGCGGCTTCATCTCCTCTCCCCTTAGAACCCATGGAGCTACAATTATTAGATCTTCTCTTGACCGTCGCTGTGAAAGTAATTCTTATGGAATGGAAATCCTTCTCCTCTGTTTCGTATCATACTTGGTGGGCTTGGGTTTCCTTCTTACGCAGTGCTCATACTTCGGTTGATCAAGCTCATCTCTCTCCGTCGATTGCTAGTGGGGTCTGGACCGCTCTCGACAATTACATGGATTTGTCCTCACAAGGGTTGGTTGACCAATATCCCTTTCGTATGTCTGGTTGAATGGCGTCTTGTTTGTTCAGATTTATTCCTTATTTTTAAGGTTTATTCATTGGGAAATCCTTCTTTCCTTTTTCCTCTCTTTCTTCTCTGTATCCTCTTTTTTCCATCTGCTCCCTCTTACTCTCGCTTTTCTTCCTTCTTTTTCTGCTTTTTTCTTCTTCTGATTATATCAACTGATAGTGATACATTTGTGAATGGTTTACATATATGCTAAGCTGATTGATCTTCATGAATGCCTATTTTTATTTCTAGCAGACTACTTTTATTTATTATATATGGATGCATTTCATATGTTTTATTATTGGATGTCATCTTCTGATGGTCTGTTATATTGCTCACAAATGTATCACTTTATTTACATTCTGTATCTTCATTTGTTTATTTATAACAATAAAATCTTTTGAAATCAAAAAAAAAAAAAAAAAAACACTACACAAATATTGTAAAAATACCAAAGGGACAGTAAACAACAGCTGCTTGTGTTCTATTGTTCATGGTCTTGTTCAAAGTTTTACCATCAATGCAGCATTCGCAGTTACATTTTACCATGAATGGTTCGTAATTATGGGGAGTGGCATAATGGCATAATTTTAGGAACTTTGCTTAAAAAGCATAACACAAAAATCCAGAAATTCCTAAAAGTATGCAAATTATTTTGCCATAATATACATTTCACCCAGGCCTTTTGACACCTTGACTAAGTAAGTCTGACTTTTATTGACTGCAATCACTATATTGTGTTAAGCACCTAGGGATTTATTGTTGTTTTAGGGTTCAGCGATACAAAAGGGATCAGGGCATGCTGCCGTGCAGAATGATAGATGTGACCCCAGTATATAGGTACAGGGTAAATTTAAGGAGTTACCTGTGGGACTTTGCTTTACTGTGCACCCCCTCTTAGTCGTTTGGGCCTTTAACGGGTGCCACCACAGGCACTTCTACTGCTCATTCTGTAAATATGTTAACATTTGTGTGTAATATTTAGTAGTATACGAAATAAATGATCATTTCTTTTTATAACAAAAGGCACTGACTGGAACGTGATTTATTCAGTGTTATTTGTTAGGTTTTTGTGCTGAGTGTTTAGCCCATTCATCTTCCCTGAGTAAACCTTGGAGTGTTCTGTATTGCTACTGTGAGGTCAAGTGCTATAAAGGCATACTTTGTTCCCAGTTAAGGACTCTGTAGTATGAGGGTCCTGGGACACCAATGGGGACAGTTCAGTAGCCACTATGAGTTCCAGGACCCTGACCCAAATTTGTCACAACCCTCGATATCCAAGGTGTTTGAAATGCCTGTTCTCCTCATATATTGTAATCACTATGTGATTGACAAAGATTGCCACGCTAATCTCATAATTATTCTTCACTCCAGTAGGCAAATTGTTGTAGCTCCTGTTTCTTGCAATAATTATCAGTGAAACTACTCTAAATATGAATGGATCTGGCGAAGTTGTACTATACCCACTTCGTGATGGGGGTTTTAACCTTTTAAACAGGATTTGCATCTGTATTAACCCCCCACAAAAAAATAGAAGGTATTCAGGTCTTCCAACTCATTATCCAGTTTTAACTACCATCCCGTCAAATTAATGTGTTCAGAATATCCCCTTCAGAATACGGTTGAAGTAAGTATATTATGTATATGATGATAAGTATACATTTACCATACTCACCTCCCCATCTATGCACCAGGGCGATATATCTTACTGCTGGAAGATATTTTGGTTGTTGATGCAGCCACATGTGTTCATTTTCAGTGGCAATAAAACACACAGAATCAGCCTTAAGCAGACGTCTTATGCCACATAAACATCTTATGGGAAAAAACTCGAAGAATTACTGTGATTCGCCTGAAAGTGTACTCCTAGGTTCATGAGGAGTTGCAAAAATGACAACTTTATATATTTGCAATAATTTTCACCTTCACAATTCTTATGCTTTTTCAAACCCTCTATTCCTATGAGTCTATTCCTCATCAATTTGCGGAATGAATATAGATATATAACAAAATTAGTAAGTTTTAGTTTTGATTCCGAAATATTACCAGGAAATGTTAAAAAATCAAACAACACGCCCTATCTGTTTGCATTCTAATAGCTTGCTAATCTCAGAGAGCCTATTTAAGTGTAGTTCTTTCCAGCGGAAGATAAATATGCCCAGCGCTGTGTTCGGAAATAATTACACTAGATTAGACGTAGCTTGAATATTGTTTCTCAATAGAATATTTATTAAAAATATAAATATTCACATGCTGAACATCTTCTTGATCCTTTTCATTAATGCAAAATCACTTGTGAAAGAGAACATACTGCTACTTGTCAGAGCTATGAATTCGTGCTCATCCCTAATTAGTGCTCATCTATTTTAATCAATGTTTTACATCGAAGAAAATACAGCACTGACTTGTAGCAAATTGCCATCCCACTTGTTTTAATAGCAGTGTATTTGTTGTAATCTGTGCTGAATGCCTCTAAGTAAGAACCTCACCTCAGTATTTGGAATGTTTTAGGAAAAAAGAAATTGCAATGATTATCCATTCCATGATGTAGAAACATTACAGCGGTCTCTTAAATCGGCTATAAATGTTGAGCACTTTTAGAAAATTAGACATAAACTATTTCATCTACTATCAGGTTCATTTTTATACTTCAACACAGAAGAAGAAAGTGAAAATGAATCACGACAAAAGTACAAAGTACTGAGATGTAGCCTATAACTGTATATTTTAATGGGAAGACAATTGAGAGAGAGAGAGAGAGAGAGAGAAAGAGAGAGAGATTGTGAAATTGCAATTTACGGTTTCTTCTGCTTATCTGAACCTTAAATATGCACGGCCAGTTATGGTCAGCTTAGCTAACCTACACTTTGCACACATATGTTCAGGTGTTTCATAACAAACATAATTTCACTTTAACTGTTGTTTTTAAAGTGAATTCCTTCCTTTTGATGATACTATATCCGGCTTCTTTAAATTAATTCCCTTTCCCTGTGCGTAGAGCTTTTGGCACAACATAATTAAATACCAAGGCATACACAAACCAAAAAATATGACATTCAGTCTCTTTCATAATGCTAAGGATAATGTCACCTGTATTCTCACCTGTAAGATTATTCATAACATTTGCGGATATATCCATCACCTGTAAGATTATTCATGACATTCGTGGTTATATCCATCACATGTCTTGTGGGGGTATTTTCATCACTTCATGGGTGAGGTCATGTGTATTGCATTTGGTGTGCGAGTTATGGTTTGCATGGCTATTTCTACAAGCACTGCGTTGTGAAGCTAACTATAACTTGCTAATTATTTATTTTAATTCACAACCTCAATTGTATTTTAACTGTGATTTTTACGCAACACTTTAATAACCAATCTTAGCCATAACTACTTGAACTTTACTTTTGTCCCATTGTGATTTCACGTGACATCACTGCAGACATTGCAAATGACATAATTGATTACATGAATAATCTGTCAAGTAACATCATCAATGACAAACTGATGACATCACAGAAGACACTACCAGTGACTTACTTGATGATTTCAATTACACCTGAGCCTGATTCACGAATGTCAATTTACACTTTTGCGTAGGTTTATGTTTTTTAATTCACAAACTTCAGGTTAACACTAAGTTTATGACTGTGGAGGCTCTTCAGCTGGGGTTGTAGAATTCTGCACATAAAAAGACAAGACCGGTCTAATTTTTTTAGGTGTGGGTTCTCTGCCTGGACTGTGGATTATATTTTGTCGTAAACTTAATATTAACTTGTAGTTTGTGAATTAAAAAAAAACTTCAACTTACACATAAATGTAAGTTTACTTCTGTTAATCAGGCCCAATCTCTTAACTGGTGTAGTATATTACGAGGCCCCTTGTGCTAGTCAAAATAATTTCCTTAACAATTTTAAGAGCATAAAAATGCATTTTTGCACAGTACCATACAATTAATAATGCCTTTAAGACGGACTGTGTAGTTATATTGTATGTGAAGAATATAGTAATTCTTTACATGCAGGAGGCTCAATTGTTTCTGTGTGCACATTATAAAAGTATAATGCCTAAATGGGTGGCTTACCAGAGTGCTTCTCCCATGAAATTCATTATTCACAAATATACTTTGTTTGGGCTACGTGTTTGATGAAGGATGGAAGGGAGGGGCTGGGTCCAGCCTCACTTACATCTGAATAGTTTGTGTACTGTCTCCACACAAAGGGCTGCATTTAGTCTCCAGCCAGGGCAGGGGAGGTGGGACATCTTTGCACTTCAAATGAATGTCTCCAGAAGCTTCTCCCCACTTCAAAGGCACAACTGTGTATAAAAGAACGACCTCAGACACTACCACTTCAGTAAACTTTTGGAACTGTGGATACTGTGGATACTGTGGATGCCAGGAAGAAAGACTGCTGTGCTGCTGAGTGACTGCCACTCTGCTGGACCTTTGCTCTAAAGGAACTACTGCCCTGCTGACCTCTTGTCTAGTTGAGGAGGACTGGACCTACTTGTCTTGAACAAAGAACCCAGAGTGAATCCAAGGGCTAGTTGGCTGACCTTCTAATCCGAAGCCTCAAAGACAAAACATGCTTCCAGCAACCTTGCATCTGCACCTGCAATCTGTCTTCTGTGGGTGTACCCTGCCTAGTGGTGCCACTTCAGTCTTGGTAGTGGGCATAAGGTGCTTTGCCAGCCTCTGTTGATCCAGCTCTGTTTTTCTAACCTGGAGTGGAATCTTTTCGTACCTGATGTTTTCACTGTTTTACTGTTTCAAGTGTTGCACAGCTACTTAAACTTTCCCTTTAAGTTAAGCCTGACTGGTCTGAGCCAAGCAGCCCAGGGGTTAAGCACAGGGTAATTTGGGGTTGCTTGTGCCTTACCCTGAATAGGGCTGTGGTTGCTGCTTGACCAGAGGTCTTCCCCCAATCAACTAGTAACCCAATTCCTCACCCTGATTATCAGCGGTGGGATAGGACTTGTGTTGTATTGTACCATACAATGGTTTGGTGTACACTACAATCCCTTATCTAAGACCAATTTTATTTTTAATTTCTCCCTGTTTGGCCTTTTTTTATCATAACTTAATTCCTACTCTGCCTGACTGATTGTGTCTTTGACCTCAGCTGCAAAGATGGAGTTTCAGCTTCTATACCTAGAGTGCTACACTGTGGCTCAGTTTAAGGAATTTTTCCAGAAGTGTGGGATGCCCACTAAAAGGAGTATCAAGAAGACGGAGCTAGAGAGCATGAGCAGAGGCCCACCTGTTACCAGTCACAACCAATGACCAAGAGGAGGAGGAGAAAGAATCAGAACAGGACCTATAGGGTGGTCTTGGAAAGCAGCCTGTTGCCAAGCGTAGTAACGTACTATGGGATTGAAAGTTCTCTCCCATATAGGGAGCAGTGTGTCCTCTTGCAGCATGTCTCCAGAGGGGCTGGCAGAAAGGAAGGTGAAGAGAGAGTTTAAACTACCTTGTCTTATGAGGTGAGTCTTAGTTAGTTTTTATCTTTCAGTCTTTTGTTCCTAAACTCTTTTTCATTTTCACTTTTGCTTTTTATTCTGAACTAGTAGTTGAGTCCTTTTTCTTGAGTTAGTAGTTGATCTTTCAAGTTAGTCTAATTTAGTTACTTTGTATTATTGCTCTATACATTTGTATTCAGTTGTAATGCATCACCCTATTCCTTTTTTTTTCTTTTGGAAATGTTGCCTGGAGTTGGCTGGTGTCCTGCTTTCTTTTTCGGGAACTCATAGATGTTGAGCTGGAGAAGAACTGTAGGGAAGAATCCGCATTTACTTTAACTGGTACAAATGTTGCAGAGAGTTGCACATCTTTAAGACACAATTTAAGCAATGAGACATAGAATTATTTGATTTTGTTTAGCCCTATAAAAGTGAGTTTTAACTTATTCAATCACGTCAATTATAAATTGCCATGATGATAACCAGACCAGATCTACTGTCTTGTATTTGGGAGCTTCTTCAAGTTTCTTAACATCTTGGATTTTATATTTTTCTTCCGTTTTGGTCAAATGGCTTTTCTTTTGATTGTATTGATATATTCATGATGTTCATTTACTCTTGATGCAGACTGAGTGGGCCATTCAAAGGATAGAATATTAGGATGATATCCCATGTTTCAATAAAATGAGGGTAAACCCAGAGTTGAATGGTGATTATTATTGTAGACAAATTCTGCCATTAGGGTTGTGTTAAGCTCTACTTTTCATCTTGTTGGATGGTAAGACATTGCAAACAGTGCTCCAAGGTTTGGTTTAAGCCCAAGTAAGGAATTTCACTCTTGTCATGATAAGGGAGTCATGCAACTAAGATAACCACTGCTCACGCCCTTGGTAGCCTGGCACAAGCACTCAGGCTTATCTCAGAGGCAATGTTTGTGGTATTTGTACACAAACACACAAACACTAACACAGTGAAACACTAAAAACCAGTTTAGAAAATTCGGCAATATTTATCTGAATAAAACAAGGCCAAATTGACAAAAATCCAACTTACACAATCAAAAACTCACTTTTAGGTGAATAGACAAGTTTAGTCAAAGGATAGAAATCATAGAAATCAAAGGATATGTTTGTTTTAGGCAAAGTACCTTAGGCACATCACAAATCAAAGATGAGGTAAGGCACAGGGTAGGTGAGGTGCCAGAAAACCAAAGCGATTTGCTGGTTCCTTACTATGCAGGAGAGGTGATGCGTTGGTTCCTCACTGCTGCAGGTGAGGTGAAGCATCAATTTCTTACTGCTAGGAAGGGAAGGTGGTGCATTGGTTCCTTACTGGCAGAGGAGGTGATGCATCAGTTTCTGGACACACTGCCTTGGTGTCGATAGAGAATCGGCACCAAGGGACAATGCGTCAAAAATCCAGACATGCTACGTCAGTTCAACGGTGGCAAATATGACACTGCGTCCGAGTTGACATCATGGACATCGGTGATGAGATGTTCAAGACTCAAGCATCAGCGATTCTTATGTGCTATGCAATGGCAACCTGGGACCTATGGTAAAGGCAGTGGTTGATGCAGCAAGTGGGAACCATGCTTTGGTGCAGGCAGCAGAGATTCATCAATAATTACAGCGCAGCGTCAATTCAAACCAACACTGGGAGTCAATGCATTGATTTTCTCATTAAGATCAACTTATATCATTTCTTAGGGCCAAGGAACTGGAGTTGGCAAAACTTGGTAAGACAGGACTCTCAGCAGAAGTGCCCAGGCACTAGCATATGAAGTCTTTGCTGGCCCTACGACTTCTTAACAAGAGGCAAGCACACACACGTCCTTGTAGACCTTGGAAACAGGATGTAGAAAGTAAAGTTCAGTCGTTTGACTCCCAGGACACAGCAACAAGCAGCGGACCAGCACAGCAAAGCATCCTGCAGAGTGTGATCTGGTCCGGCTGTCAAACAGCTCTTCTCCCTGGCAGAACGTCCTCAGAAGTGTTCTGAGTTTATGATGTTAGAGGTCCAATACTTATACCCATTTCAGCCTTTGAAGTAGGGAAACTTCGCAGGAAAATCTTTGATTTGCATAAGGCCCTGCTTTACCCTGCCCTGGCTCTAAGCACACTACGGGGGTGGAGACGACTTTGTGTGAGGACAGGCACAGCCATATTCAGGCATCAGTGACAACTCCTCGCACCACTCTAGCTCAGGAAGAACCATCAGGATTTGTAGGGGACTTTGTGTGACTGTCTAGAGTGAATGCACAAACAGCCCTACTGACATTCTAACCCAAATGTGAACTCAGCAGACAGGCAAAGGCAAAGAATGGTGAAGCAAGAACATGCCCACTTTCTAAAAGTGGCATATTTGGACCAGCAACTTAAAAGCCAGCTTCACCAAAAGATATTTTTTTAAATTGTTAATGAAGAGACCCCAAACTCCAAACCTCTATCTATTCCCAATTGGGAGATACTCTTGTAAGATGTTTCAAGTCAGCTCCAATGCAAACCTAAGGGAGAGATAGGCCTTGCTATAGTGAAAAATGAAATTATCAGTATTTCACTATCAGAACATGTAAAACACAACAGTACATGTCCTACCTGCGATTCAGAGAAAATTGCAATTCCAAAATCGGTATCCCTAATGTTTGTACATCTGGCCCTTAGTCTGGCAATCCGTTTGTGGGTGTAACTCATTCAAATTCTTGCACCTATGCGTATAATGTTGCACAAATCCTGCCAGAAATTAGAGGTAACTTGGGTCTCTTATTACTGATTAGAACATTAGAGGTACCAAATAATTTGATTAGAGATTGTGCAAATATTTGTACTAACTCAAAAAGTGAGAGGGAACCTTACGTAATTCTACGGGGTACCCCCGTTTTACTCAGATACTCTTCAGCTATGAGTAATATAGTATAATAGTATAACCTTTGTTAGGAGGCATCTCTTCAGTAAAATCCATAGACATGGTGTGCCATGGAATTAGTGGCATACCAACCAGTACTTTGTTATCCATAGGTAATGTGGGAAAGCAGGACGGTATGATTTTTTGGAGTATCACTGCAGTTTCTGGAACTTTCCATCAGGGAAAAATCAGAAAAATGTTATTTTTTAACCAATGTTTGAAGTTTGCAGGGCATTCAGGTTACAAACACTTTGTGGGATGCACACACATCACACCAACCTGGGCTCACCTAGTTATCCAGTTCTGAGACTGGTCTGAGTATTATTTTTCATTGAGTGTTGCTTTATCTGGGCCAAAATATTTCAGCTATCAATTTTCATGTTGAAAACTTGATGTCCCAACATTCCACTTTGAGAACTATTGTGTTACAAACAATAGATTCAGCTACACAAATGGGGTATTCTTTATATCGGGTGAAATGTGGGAACTCTGGGTTGTAGAAAATATGTGTATCCCCTCAGAAATGTGGTGAACATTTTTAGCCAAAGTGTTAGGTTTGAAATTCCCATTCCTGCAATGCACTAGATTTATGCTATATTAGGTCATCAGTGTGTGGCTAAATAGACTCCATTTATAATCATGTTATGAAACCCACTGAGTTATCTCCGTAATGTGCAGGTTTCAGTTGGCGAGTCTGACTCCATTTTGTATTTTGTAATCCCTATTAGGCTGCTTAGACTGTGCCTGAACTAGACCTCGTTACTCGTGTTGCATTCCTCAGCAGAACACTGTATTGCGTTATTATTTTCTCTTCTGTTCAGGGTGGTTTCTCGACGTACTAATTAATAGGCCATTCTTCCCTCGCATACCTATCTGAGTGTGTAGTTCTGCTCCCATGTTAGAAGACGCTGAGGCTCAGCAAGGTAACCTTGAGTTGCCGATAACATATACCCATCTGGCAGGTGGTAGCTCATCCCTCTGTGTCCTCTTTGTTCATGTTTGGCCCAGGCCGGTACCTTTCCACTGTGGGCATGATTGGAGGCTTTTGGGAAGATTCATTATGTGATGTACACTGTTGAGGGGGTCAGTCCCTCTGCAGACATTTTAGGGTGCAGGTTAGATTGGGTTCCTCTGCAGAGTATTGCTAATAAATGTATGTTTGTATTCGCTACTGTCTGATGACTCTTCATTCTAGGTAAGGCATAGTTGTAAGTAACCGGAGTGACCCCTAAGGGCCATTTCCTTCAGTTGGCACCCAAACTGGCACCCAACTCACCCAAAAACGGGTTACAGGGTCTGGTTGCGTACAGTCGGTCGGGCAAAAATGGGGTACACCACACGATCAAGCTTGGTTCTCGCAGCTGCCCCACCTGTCTGCTCGGGGAACTCCTCGTCTAATGGTCATTGGCTGTGGTCCTGAGAAGGGGAAACATTGGAGCTAAACGTTTGGTCTGAAGAGTCGGCAGTGGACAATAATTTGACTCAACAAGAGTGCACCAGGTGAGTGATTTGATTCTTGGAAAAATGGCGCCATTCTTGAACAGCACAACACTGCGAGCTGTCTATTGGTATTGCCTTTGTCTGTCTTGGTTTGAACTTGGTGGGTTTGAGAACCTTTTTTGAAAGACTGTTTGCGAACAATCTGCCAGGCCATCTGGTAATTTGGTCTTCTCTTGAAAAGGTGACGGGCTAGATAGAACCTGTCTTCTTGATCTTGGTGCAGTCTCCGGACTGCAGTGGGTGGTTTTCGGGCCATATTTGGTTTGGTTCTTGAACAATTATTCTCTTGTTTATTTTTTTCCTTTTATTGTTTTTGTTGATGTTATATTTGTCCATTGGGGACAGCATACGTGTCTTATATTAAGATGCCTTGTTTAAGTAAGTTAGGGTTTTTGGATGTCGATGTTGTTCCACTGATGCTCGATTGGAAGAGAGCCAGCATGTACCCCAAATTTCGACGTATATGTCAAGCATGGTTTTGGCCCTATTAAATTTAGCACATTGTGGAGTAAATATACGAGGGGCAATGCTGAGCTATAATGGTCACTTACTGGCTCATTTGATGAACATACATTGATTTTTTTTGCAGGACAAATTGTTTGCTAAATGGAGTATGCAGCCGATGTTTGATTCTCTAAGAGTGTGGCAGAAAGAAGCAAAGCAACAGAGTATGAGAGCAGAGATAGATGCCCAGAAGAGACAGACGCAAACTATAACACAGAAAGCAGTGGCCAATGAAAGGGAAAAGATAGAGAAGGGCATGGAATGTGCAGATAGAAAGTTCTGATTAAAGATTGATAAATGTTATGTCACTAGAGAGGAAGGTGATCATTTTCTAGTATTTCTGTTTCTAGCACTACTGCCTCAGACCAGGCCTCACTTACTTTGTACTGTGTTAACAGGTTTGTCACTAATTTGCTTCCCGAGATTGCAACTAGGTTGTATGCTTCGGAAAGTACTTGGACGACCTGATCTCCATCAGTGTTTTTTAGTATGGCACAGTACCACCAGCATACAGAGAATGAGGACAAAGAAAAAGTGGAGAAAAAGTAAAAGGATTTGAAGATGAGGATGCTGATGTAACAAGTTGCGAGGGGAAGAGGCAGATGTTTGGGTTCGGCCCAGCGGTTACCCAGGTCTAATAGAGGTGGTGGTTCGGGTACGCCCCTTGGGCTTAACCAATGTAATTATTGTAAGCAGGGAGGGACATTGGCGGAATGAGTGTCCCGAGAGTTCGAGATTTTAGAGGACATGTAAGAGGAGGAGGCAGAGGGGAGATGCAGTCAGAGAATACATCACACAATCGACAGGACAGGAACTATTTTGCCGCATCCCAAGGTCGACAGTACTATCACGATGACTATGACATGGATGAGGTGACGGTGTTGTCCCATAGCTAGGACAGCCACGGACACTATGAGGGACCAGTTCCGGTGCCTTTAGATCAGTGCTCAACCTTTGTTATGGAGAATATGCAGGGTAAGACCAAGAAATGTTTAGTTTGTACAGGGGCTATGAATAGCTCTGTTACCCGTCACTGGTCCTGACGGTGGCTCTATCTAGACAAAATAATGTGTCGGTAGGCTTTTCAGGCATGCTGGTTGTTAGCCCCATTTCCAAACCTCTTGCTTTGACTATTGTCCCCTTCATGGTTTATTTACAATTTCAAATGTCAAATTGTGGGGAGAATTTGTTGGGATTGGATTTGTTAAAAAGATTACATGCAACAATATTGTGTTCCCCTGACAGTGTATACATTACTATTGGACCACAGGTGGCCCATGCACAGCAATGATGCTCCCCTTCCTGGGAAGTTCAAGAATGAGCCACGCACATTGTGGGCTGGAGGGGACACGGATGTGGGGTTGCTCCAGATCCCACCGGTGTCCATCCAGATAAAGGATAATGCCAAATTGCCATGCATTTCCCAGGCAGGAGAAAAGGTGTTGTTATAAATAAAACAGGATTTGGTTAAGTTTGGTGTGGTTGAAGAGACAGTGGTGAATGTGTGTAATAGCCCTGTTCTTCCTATTCTTAAAAATACACCCTTGGATTCTTCTGATGCCCACCCTGATGTTTACCGCTTTGTGATAGACCTTAGAGAGGTAAACAAAATAGTTGTTCCCCAATACCCTGTGGTCCCATGATCGATTTAAAGAATCCTTTCTTTAGCATACCAATCAATACAGATAACAGATATCTGTCTGGATTTGCAATAACCGGTCGGAGCTTTAGATTCTGCCCTGCTCCACAAGGCTATACAGAAAGTCCTAGTATCTATAGCCAAGCTTTGAAAGCTCAATTAGATTATTTGGAGCTTCCCCCAGTAATGTGCTGTTGCAGTATGTTGATGACCTCCTCGTGGCCTCAGACACTGAGGATGGTTGCAAAGAAGTCACATTATTGTTATATTTGGCACACCATGGACACAAGATGTCACTCTCGAAATTTCAATATTGTCGACAGGAGGCCACCTATTTAGGTCAATTACTGTCGAAGGAGGGTCGCAGACTAACACCTGAATACATACCTGCTATTACTAATATGCCTGTTCCTAAGACCCAATGCAAGGTACGTGTGTTCATTGGCATAACCTCGTATTGTCTGCACTGGATCTCTAACTATTCCCTAATAACGAAACTACTTCTTTACCTGACTACCAAAGATTGCATGAACCCCTGCCTTTGACATTTGCAGGCCAGCAAGCTTTTGAGTAAGTAAAGGTTTCACTTTGCTCCGCTCCTGTGCTTGGTACTCCTGATTACCGGAAACCTTTTGTGCTCTATGTACACAAGGCGGATGGTTGCACGCTTTCTGTTCTAACACAGTGTTTTGGTGGTAAGCAGAGACCCTGTGTTTATTTCTCTGCTATGCTTGATAACTTCGCCGGAGCTCTCCCGAGCTGCCTAAGAGCTGCTGCGGCTGTGGCAGTTTCCATCAGACAATCAGCAGGGCTCGTTCTTGATACTGATCTCAAAGTAATCGTACCTCATGCTGTGGATACGCTATTGAATAAGACAAAGACGCAGCACCTTACTAGAGCGGGTCTGACTGAATATCAATGAAATTTGTTTGCTCCGCACATTACCATCAAACGATGTGCCACTCTGAACCCAGCAACATTACTACCCCTCCCTTAGTAAGAAAAAGACAATGATATCCATGATTGTTTATTTCGGACTGAGGAAGAAACGAAAGGATGGGTAGACCTGATTAATGTTCCCATATCTGACCCCCAAGGGAAACTATATGTCGATGGCTCATGTTTCAAACTACCAGATGGCACCACCACTGCAGCCTATGCAATCATATTTCACACTGTAGTTGAGAAAGCCCATATCCCATACCAATCGGCTCAAGCCGCAGAGTTGGTTACCCTCCTTAGGGCTTGTGAGTTGAGTGAGGGACTGGCTGTTCATGTCTACACCGACAGCCAGTATGCCTTTGGGGTGGCCCATAAATTTGAGCGCCTCTTGGGCGGAGAGAGGGTTCTTGACTGCGCTCAGACTGCGAATACAGAACAGCCCATTGATACATAGTTTGCTGTCCGCACTGACACTTCTCGATAAGTTAGCAATAATAAAATATAGCGCTCATGAAGCCATCACAGAAGATGTTGGGAGGGTAAATGCGTTTGCAGACCAGACAGCTAAAGCGACAGCTTGATCATAGATGAAAAAGACGTTTGTGGCAGGTCCTGCTAGGTGGGTCCCAGATAATGAATATTTATGGACACATTTTTAAAATGTCAAGGAAATACAGAGTGAGGGCACCGTAGATGAACTGGCAATATGGGAGGAGAGTACAAGGCATTTGGATGAGGATGGGTGCTGGAGCTCACCAGTCTTATCGCCGCCACCGCCAGGAGTCACAGCTGTCTTACCTTATCTTGGGGGCATTGGAGCAGTCTGTGGTCTTGCCGCCACCGCCAGGAGTCAGTGGGGGCCATTGCTGAGCAGGGAGATGCCGGAGGGGAGTTAGCCTACAACTCCCAGCGTCCCCTGCGCCTTCCACGCCGCGATCGCAGCCAGCGTGCCAGGAGGCGCATAAAGGGACGCTAGGGCTCCGGCACTGCGGGAGCTCACCAGTCTTATCACCACCACCGCCAGGAGTCACAGCGGTCTTACCTTATCTTGGGGGCATTGGAGCAGTCTGTGGTCTTGCCGCCACCGCCAGGAGTCAGTGGGGGCCATTGCTGAGCAGGGAGATGCCGGAGGGGAGTTAGCCTACAACTTCCAGCGTCCCCTGCGCCTTCCACGCCGCGACCAAAAGCCAGCACGCCAGGAGGCGCATAAACGGACGCTAGGGCTCCGGCACTGCGGGAGCTCACCAGTCTTATCACCGCCACCGCCAGGAGTCACAGCGGTCTTACCTTATCTTGGGGGCATTGGAGCAGTCCGTGGTCTTGCCGCCACCGCCAGGAGTCAGTGGGGACCATTGCTGCGCAGGGAGACGCCGGAGGGGAGTTAGCCTACAACTTCCAGCGTATCCTGCGCCATCCACGCCACGCCCGCAGCCAGCGCGTGGGTGTGCCCGGGCAAAGCCCGGGCCAAGGGCAGGCCCGTCTATGCCCGTCATAGCCAGGAGGAGGCTGGGCTGGGCCACCTCCCTAATCTCCACTCCAGGACCTAAAGTAAGCGGAGTCACCCTCTATGACTTTGGACCAAAGAAGCATGTGTGAGGGGCTTATTTTTGGAGGAACTACCAGATATAGCATAACTGTTTGGTGAACGCAAATGTTATATCAGTTATAGCCTGACTTAACTGTTAACTGTTTGAAAAATCCATTTTTAATCACTTTTGAAACTAGTAAGGTTGTCACCCAAAAATTAAGAGTGCAACATTAAGTGGGGGTTATGGCTACTAAACGCAATGCAGTGGATCAAAAGGCAGGGGGAAGTGTGGTAGGCACTCTGGATGCCTTTTGGATCAGGCAGAATCCTTGCTCCAGCATGAGATATTGCTAACGGAGAAAAGGCTCTTGTTGGGAGTATATGCTGAACAAAAAAGATCTTCAATGGGGAACATCCGATTGGCCAAGTCACCTGTGGTAGCAGCACAATCTGCAAGCCTCTTAAATATAGACCCCTTAGAACAGTTACAGGGGGGTATGGTGGACATAGCACAGAGTCCGACCCTGGATTCGAGAAGTGGGTATAACCCTCGGATTGAGGAGAGTAGTACCTTCCAGGATGTCCCTGTGTATGATGCGATACATGATATGATTGTGGTCCCCCCTACTATGCACAAATTAGTCTGCCCTTTGGACCAAATTTCATCTAATGCTAAACCCCATTCTCCCACTGATAAAGGGGAAGCCTGTGATAACCGATCAACTAGGCCAAAGAGGACAGCTAGGGATAGTATCAGTGCAGCAGGTGGTTTGGGGGAACCGTTGGCAAAGCGAACAAGGGGTGGCCTAGCAACGCTGGTTCAAAATAAGGCTAAAGGGAAAAGTAAACAACAGAAGGGAAAATCACCCCAAACTCCTGATTCTGAGGAGGCTCAAGCAATAAATCCTGATGTGACCAAGCAATGCGACATAGGGGGTAGCCAGGCTTTTTGGGAGCGCATGGAATCATTAATATCAACCATTTTCGCTCCATTTTGGTCTAAGCTAGGGGACATTGAAGATAAAGTTGCCCGCTTGGCAAAAGCCCATGAAGCAAAGGATAACACTAATCTATTGAATGCCCCAGGGGAAGGCAGTGAATCTATTACTCATTACTATCTACTCATTTGGGGAGCACAGGACCAGGGGGGACTCTGGGCAAGCAAATG
Source organism: Lissotriton helveticus (assembly GCF_964261635.1). Classification (NCBI taxonomy): domain Eukaryota; kingdom Metazoa; phylum Chordata; class Amphibia; order Caudata; family Salamandridae; genus Lissotriton; species Lissotriton helveticus. The sequence goes on along the minus strand of NC_136057.1, from coordinate 1,213,718,465 downwards.
ACCCTTACAGCAGCCGACAATCTGAATGGTACAAAATCTATCCCAAATCTATCATCTGTGGCAGGGAGTTTGTATTCAGGTGGGCAGACACTGCTATCTGGTAATATTCAGCAGGGGCCAGTCCAGCAAACTTTCCCACACTCTATAGTTGTCCCAAACCCGCAAAGCTTAAACGACCCATCTGGGTCTTTGAATGTCCCCCTAGCTGGTCAAGATAGTGGCCAGAACAGATTAACTAATAACACTTTGATGAAACCAGCCCAAGACATTATCGATCTACCACCAGCTTCCAGCCCTCTTGTTGTAGTCCTGGCTGGTGTCCCCCCACTGAGATCGGAACAACCGGAATCCTGGTCTCAGCTAAAAAACAAAACTGTGGACTGGTTGACCAGACATAAAGTCTTTAGGCCTCTATTAGCGAACAACATTTTGATGGTGCATAGAGTGGCATGACTTGGTAAATCACAAACAAAGATAGGGAGGACGTTATTGTTAACTTTAGAAGACCTGTAGTTGCACAAACAATCCTTGAAGCACAATATCATCTTTCAACCGCCACTTCTATTGTGGCTCTCCCACTGGGTTACTTTTATAGGCCCTTCGTGAGGTCACAAGGGGAGTTTACTCCGCTTATTGCGGTCTCAAATAGATTTGAGGCCTTGTCCAATTTAGACGAACAAGGTTGACTGCAAGTTATGGATGCACCTATACAGAAGCAACCAATAATTAGGATATTGGCAGAAAGGGAATCCCCAACCACAATGCCTGACATTGACGTAGTGGTTTCACACCAGATTGTATTCCCAAACCCTGTGACCCCAGCAGACTTTGTAGTAAAACAAATGGGACAGACTGAATCCGAGAATAAAGTAAATATTCTTTCATGGAATATTGCCGGGTTGCGGTCGAAAAGGGGAGACACAATTTGGGAGGCTTTTCTGTCAACGCATCACATTATTGCTTTGCAGGAAACCTGGGACGCAAATGATTCCTACTATTTGGACGGGTATTGTTCATTTAGAAAAAATGCTGAACCATCTATAATGGGGAGATCTAGGGGGGATCTTTTGTTATTGTTTAGCCTTAAACTGTTGTATAATCCTGATTTGATAGTGACAAGCTCCCCAAATATTTTAGCTGTTAAACTCATAGGTGACAACCTCCCAGCTATGTTGGTGGTACATTTTTACAATTCTTATTCAAGAACAGATGACTTGGAGCTCTTAAGATCATTGTCTATCTTTTTGGATAATTATGATGCCAATGATGACACGCCCTCACATCTTTTAATTCTTGGCAATTTAAATAGTCACGTTTGTCATTTGAATTGTATGCAAGGTATTGGAGATGAGTACGGCCCGCAGGGGGTAACCCACTTTGAACATAGAAAGAATGGGGCTTATCTGGAGAGTCTTTTATCTGCCCACTATTTGTTCTGCCCAACACAATTAGAAACCTTGTGCCCAGTCCCAACCTACACAGGGCAAGGACATTGTAGCACTATTGATTATATTTTAGTTTCATGCCCTTTGATGGACCTAATAGGCACATTTTGCGTAACACAGAGTGGTCTGAATGATCATAATCCCCTTATTATGGATATTAACATTCCGGCCATTGTAAATGTGAAACCTTTGGCACTTATTTCTAACTCTAATATAGCTGCCAAAGATCAGGGTCGAAGGCTAAGATGGGAGGTAATTTCCCCAGTCAATTTCCTTGATAATTTATACAGTAGCCAATCTGAGGATTTTAGTTTATGTTTAAATGCGGATTCTGAGCCAGCGATAATTCTAGGTGCCTTTGACTTCTCGTGGTAAACTAAGGCCAAAGAAACATAAAAACTAGTTTGACCAAGTTTGTATCACCGCGCATAATGCACTCCTGGGGGAGTTGAAAGAGCCTGTAAGGGACATTAATATGGTCGCAGAGGCCAGAAGGGCTTATAGAAATGCAATTAAAACAAGGAAGACCCAGTTAAAAGAGATGGCTTGGGATGAACTCAGCCAAGCGAGTGTCCTGACAAGCAGTACCCAATTTTGGAGAGTGATTAACAGCCTATTATTTGATAAGACGGTCAACACTGTCTTATCCCTCCTGAAAGGTGGGTGGAACACTTTAGTGGTCTATACACTGATGTTAGTTAGCCGCCACCCACTCCTCATGGGGAAATTATTCATGCTCCAAAAATCCTATTCACAGAGGAGGAAGTGATTGAGGCAATTGTGTCCACATCAAAGGGGAAAGCACCAGGCCCAGATGGGGTGCTGGCTGATCTTTATAGGGAGACCTCACCGTATGGGCGAGGAGTTTAACTCTTGGTTTTTATGCTCGACCAAAGTCAGCTTTCCCATGTCTTGGGCCAAAGCAGTTATAATCCCAATATTTAAAAAAGGCTCAAGAGAGGACCCGGCCTGTTATAGGCCAATTTCTCTCCTGGACTCTGCAGCCAAGATTATGGGGAAAGCCGTGCTAGCCTGACATACAGACTGGCTGGATAAGAATTGCATTGTCTCGGATCTACAGTATGGGTTTAGACAGGGAAAGGGCACGACGGGCCAATGTCTTAATTTACATCTAGTTATAGGGAAATACACGTCGCCAAGCAGGGGGACATCCATTTAGCCTTTATGGATTTTTCCACTGCATTCGACCTTGTAAACAGGAAAAAGCTTTGGGCTTCCCTTCATAGTACTGGATTAGAACCTGCTCTGATATCCTTCCTGGCAAGAAAGCCATGAAAATACCTCGGCAGCGGTTCTTTATAATGAGAGTGGTAGCCTAACAGAAGCTTGGTCAGTTAAGCGAGGGGTGCGACAGGGGTGTATTCTTGCCCCCCTGTTGTTTACACTCTATATTAATAACCTGGGAGAAGCTTTAACTTTATCTAGTAAGGATGTCCCAAGAGCTGGCTCACAAATGATCCCTGCATTATTGTATGCAGACGATGCAGTTTTGGTGGCAAGGACGGCACGAGGGTTACAATCCCTTCTAGATTGTTTTATTGATTTAATGGACTCTCTAGACTTAATAACGAATCTTAAAAAGTCACACTATATGTCAATTGGTAGGGGACGGGCTAAAAAGGTAAAATGTTATTGTAAAGGTCTAGAACTTACGAAAGTTCCGGCCTTCCCATATCTAGGGGTTCTTTTTGACGAAAGAAGATCATGGGTCATCGTGCACACAAAAAGAACACCCTTGCTAGGGCGACCGGGGCACTACTAGGGTTCGCAAGACGGTTAGGTTCTAAGCCACTCCCAGCCCTCATGAAAATTTATAACGCTAAGTGTATCCCAATGGTGTTATATGGGAGTGAGGTATGGGGCTACACAGAGTCCAACAACATTCAAATAGCAGAAAATGTTTTCTTTCGCAAAGTGTTGTTGCTCCCAGCCTCTACTGTAACATTTAATATTCATGAGGACTTTGATGCTGGTTTTATTTCAGATCAGATCGCTGTAGCCCCAATATTATGTTGGCTAAGAATTTGGGCACAGCAGTTACCTAATCTAAACCAATTGATTATTCAGGACTGTATGTCTTTAGATAAAGGCCTTGATATCCCGTGGATCCGTTATATTAAGAACCAAATGGACTCACTGGGCTGTCCTGACTTGTTCTTGAACCCTAGAGCTCTCAGTAAGATGGCCATTAGAGCTGTGAAGTCTCAGTTTCTGAGTAGGTTGATGTTGATAAGGGAGGAAGGGAGTTTTGTAATGCTGAGTTCAGGCAGAGAGATTCAGTCATACCTGACTTACATAAACAAACCATGTAATCTTTTTTTGTTAATAAGGTTTACGTATAACATGCTCCCATGGCTATTGTTGTTCCCAAAAGGCTTTTCTAAGGAGGGGTCTTTGGGTCCTTGTCCTTGTGACAATTACTCTGAGCAGAACACCCTTCATATGGTATTTTTCTGTGATTTTTATGTTTCATTACGCATGAAATTTATTTTACCACTGTTAAGGGGCTGTAACTTTGAGCAAGTTTGGCCAGCGTTAGCCTACTTGCAAATGCTTGGTTCCACGGTTGTGTGTTTTGGGGTAGCCAGTCATATCTCAGGGGCCATCAGGCGAAGGAATACATTTAAGTTATAGCGCTGACTGTCCTCTTCCTTTTAATCATGTTATGAAAAATTGATCTTTTAAATAGAAAATTTGCTGTGTGACAATCCTGTTATGGAAAATCGATCTTTTAAATGGAAAAACTTGCTGTGTGACAAATCCTTATAACTTATTTATTTGAACGCCAAGCGTGCCTTTTGATGGCGGAATGTGATATATTTGGCTTATGAATTATACCAAATGTTCATTTTATTTGTAATGTGTTATACATGTTATGAAATTAGACCTGTGCTTTGATGGTTTTAAATTTTAACCGAATAAAGCTAACTTTTGAACTTGAACTTGGGTGCTGGACTGATTTATTTGGGAAGCAGAGATGGTTGCTGCCCAACGCCTACATGCTCCCTGTTGTTACCATGTCCTATGAACCAGCACATATTAGCGTCAAAGGAATATGCAAGCTACTGGACCCAGTATGGCATAATGATAATATATCTAAGGTAGTCACACACCGAGTGAAGCAGTGTATCATTTGTTTGAAGCATAATCCTGGGAAAGGTACTCCGACACCTGCTGGTAACTTTGCAACGCCTTCTTTCCCTTTCGAGGTTCTCCAGATGGATTTCATTGCAATGGAACGAGATAACAATTTGAAGTATGTGCTAGTAGTGATTTGCGCATTCAGTAAATGGATTGAGGCTTACCTGTAGCGATTACGTGGTCTGGAATGCTAAGACAGAACCATTTAATGATATCTCGCTCTCAGCCTGCTTTGCGTGGAGGAAATGGTGCGAAAAGAAGAAAAAACTACAATTACCAGCATGCCATGGGGTTGTTCTTACATAGGCACCGCCTTCACAAAGGAAAGGTGCTTGTCAATTGACCTCTTTGTTTAAGGAATGGTGGATGGTGATCCCCGCCGGATTTCAGCTGGAAGATAGAAGCCCTTTGGATTCCTGGACGAATGCGGGACTGAAGTATCGGATTTATTGACTTTTTGAGAGCCTTTTCTGTAAGGTATTGTTCAGTGGAAAAGCGGGATCGCTTTCTCCACGTATTTTGCTAAATTAATCACTATTGTGCCCGTTGTGGAGCCGCGGTGCATTGAAACGCACTGTCTCGCGTTTTACAGCACCTGCGAGAAAAAAGATAACGAATCACTTTGAAAGCGCCTGACTAAGAAGACGCTTCTCGTGTGATCGTTATTTAGGAGGTCGAGTTTAATTCCTTATCTGAACTTTGTTTTAAGGGAATTCCGTCTCCAATTGACCTTTGGCCATTTCAGTAGCTGGTGCAGTAGAGACGCTCATTAGCTTTGGACTTGCGTCTAGAAATTTCATTTTGTGAAAGGCAGAGAAAAAGAGGAAACATTGACACTGCGAAGAAGACGTCCTCTATCCATTTTTTCCTGTGTTGTGACCAGTAAATGACTGCGCTATTTGTGGTAGTTCATTCCATGTGAACTCTGAACAGGGAATACTACTTTTGGTGATTCTGCCACTTTATTGAAGCAAAATAAGTGCAGATTATTTCCGGCCTCTGGGTGTGGTTTTCAGGTGAGTAGGGGGACAAGACCTTGTGGCATATTGAGGATATTAAAGTTCATGAGTGTTTATACGTATGCCTTGTCATCCTCTGCAGTGAGAATAACCATTGAGGGTACCAACAAGCCTGGGATCAAGCCCTTGAGGGAACCACAGAGACCACATCTTGTTTATTATTTTATCCACTCCTCTTTTTCCCCCATGGCACGAATTCACGCAGAGTGTGTATATCGTCTCTGTTGGGGGTCGTGTCTAGGAGGGACTGAGGGGCTTCTCTTCAGAACATCGTCTTCGCCTGGCACAAGGACAAGGTTAGTGGCGTTTTCTATTCTTGAGCTGCTGCCAATCCCGACAGATTGACAAGCCCAAGTATATACGCCAGGCCTGGGCGATGGAAGTCGAGACAGTGTTAGCGTCTGTGCTGGAAAGTTTGGCAGCTTTTCAACTAGAGGTGCAGACCTCCAGAACAGAGAACCAGGCTCTATATAAAGAAGTGGGAGTATTAAGGAGAGAGGTATTAGGCATCACGAGTAAGAAGACGGAAGGGGTTTCTTACATCAAACCAGCTACACTCCCACCTCCTGGGTCAGCAATACACAACCCCACTTTTGGAGCTGAAGGGGGTGGGTATTTTGAGAATCCCCTTATCACACAGTCCCCTTCCGATCCAGCCCACACAATACACGTTATACAAAACATGGGTATTCCATTGGCTCCCCCTGAGAGGTTCTATGGGGATCCCCGAAAATTCGAAACCTTTCTGAACCAGTGCCGACTGCATTTCCTATGTAAACCTGGGGTGTTTCATGCTGAATCAGCAAAAACAGCATTCATGATGTCCTACATGGGGGGGAACGCTGCGAGCTGGACTATACCATTACTAGAAAAAAATGACCCAGTACTGCACAACTTTACAAATTTTTGTTTGGAACTAAGAAAATTCTTTGATAGGAAGTCCCATATGCTGACCCTGGACAGGGAATTGATCACATTGCGTCAAGGGTCCCAAGACTTGTTATCCTACATCACATCTTTCAATAGATTAGTAGTTGAAACTGAATGAAAAAAGACTATCTCTGTTCTATCAAGGACTAAGGGGAGAGCTCAAGGATGTCCTGGCTCAAGTGGTACAGCTTCCTAACACCTGTGCGGAACTCATTGACCTAACAGTTCAGTTAGACCACAGACTCCAAGAGAGAAAAGGGGATAAAAACCGAGGAGATGGACGTTATTTCTATCCCCGCCTCAAAAGTCCCATTGAAGACCAACCTAAATCCGTGGAAGGCCCTGAACCTATGCGAATAGGAGGCATCCGAGGACCCCTTTCGCAGGAGGAAAAAGATAAAAGACGAAGATTGAAACAGTGTTTGTACTGCGGGAAAGGAGGACATTTCATCAAAGAATGCAGAGCTAGAAATGCTCTCCCCGGTAGATCTTTTGTGCCCCGTGTTCAGGCTGTCATCAAGGCGGGAGAGACGTCGGAAAACTTCTAAACCCAAATCAGGAAGAGGTCTCTGCCTTGGGTTGTCCACAATCAATGATCTCACCTTCGCTTGCCAATACCCTACATCCAGCTGTAGCCCACATGAATCTCAAAGTCACTTTCTGGGTAACGAACCTGAATTCATTGAATATCGATGCATTGCTTGATTCCGGGGCTACCGGTAACTACATTGATCAGGAATACGCCATGAAAGTCGGAATCACCTGCGAAAAGAAGGAAAAATCTGAGCTGGTGAAGTCCGTTGACGGAACTATGCTATCGTCCGGTCCTGTGTCTTACCATACACGCTCCCTGTTAATGCAGACCAATCACAATCATCAGGAATATATCCAGTTTGATGTTATTGTTGCCCCCCAGTTTCGACTCATTTTGGGCATGCCGTGGTTGACTCTTCATGATCCCAAGGTCAGTTGGGCAGCTCGTACCATTACATTGTCATCTAGTTATTGTAAGGAACATTGTCAGCAGAATGATTCGCATACCATTACCACCGACAAAACGCCTTCATTATGTTTGGCGTTGGCATGTTCTCAAGAACATTATTGTTGTGCTACTTTCCTTCCAGAAGAATACAATGGTTATCTATCTGTATTCGACAAACAAAGAGCTACCACCTTGCCACCCCATAGAGTGTACGACTGCCGCATTGAACTAGTACCAGGAGCAGACATCCCGTGCAGTCGAGTCTACACCTTAACAGAGACTGAAACACAGTATTTGAGAACCTACATCGATGAGAACCTCACTTCTGGCTTTATTCGACACTCAACTTCAGCAGCCTCATCCCCTATGTTTTTCATCCCTAAGAAGGACTGTGCAGAATTGAGACCATGCATCGACTACAGGGCTATCAATAGAGTGACCATCAATAATCGTTACCCGCTCCCCTTAATACCGGTCCTTATGGACCAGCTGAAAGGAGCCCGTTTTTTCACTAAACTTGACCTTCGAGGAGCATATCATCTTGTCAGGGTCCAGAAAGGGGATGAGTGGAAGACAGCTTTTCGAACCAAATTTGGGTTATTCGAGTATAGGGTGATGCCTTTTGGGCTGTGTAATGCCCCTGCAGCGTTTCAATTTTTTATGGACGAGGTGTTGCGTGGATGTCTGGAAACCTTTTGCGTCGTATATATAGACGACATTTTGGTATATTCATCAACCCTCTCAGAGCATGTGGTACATGTGAAAACCGTGCTTGGTAAATTGCAGCAGAATTCCCTGTATGCAAAGCTCGAGAAGTGCCTGTTCCATGCTCAGGAAGTATCCTTTCTTGGATATGTGATTAATGCACAAAGGTTCCAAATGGATACACGGAAAGTGGATGCCATCATCGGTTGGAGTAATCCTCAGAATGTCAAGGCGGTACAGAGCTTTTTAGGCTTCGCCAATTACTATCGACGTTTTATCAAGGACTTCTCTAAAATAATTCATCCTATTTCTAGCCTTCTAAGAAAAAATACTCCTTTTGTTTGGGGTAAAGAGGCAGACCTGTCGTTTCAGCTATTGAAGAAACGGTTTACACAAGCTCCGATTTTGCATCACCCTGATTCACAAATACCTTTTGTGTTGGAAACGGATGCTTCACAATATGCAGTTGGAGGGGTTCTTTCTCAACGTCATCCTGCGACTGGACAACTCCATCCTGTTGCCTACTTTTCAAAGAAACTTACACCCTGTGAGATCAATTACACCATCTCAGATAAAGAACTCCTAGCCATCAAAAGAGCTTGTGAGGAATGGCGCCATTATCTGCTAGGTGCAGTACACACTGTTGAAATATACACTGATCACAGGAACCTGTTATTCCTTAAAACAGCAAAAGCCCTCACTCCTCGTCAATTACGATGGACCTTGTTCTTTTTGGATTTTGATTTCATCATCAAGTAAAACCTGGGCCGCAGAACGGGAAGGCGGATGCTCTTTCTCGCATTGGTGAAATAGAAGAACAACGAACTATAGATGACGACGTGCCTCCTTTGATATTACAAGAAGTGTGTGAGCCGGTATCGTCAGTAGCTCTGTTATCCTCACAAACATTTTTGGAAGACATTCGAGTAGCTTTGGCGGACCAGGATGTACATGAATGGTTACAGGAAGATCCCGAACATCGGTCGGAAAAAGACGACCTTGCCTATCAAGGTACGGCCTTATATGTTCCAACTGCTGCATTACAACAGAAAGTGTTAGCCTGGATCGATGATTCAACATTGGGGGGACACTTGGGAATCTATAAAACGATTGCCAGCATGGAGCGTTCCTTCTGGTGGTCTCGGATCAGAGAAGATGTCCGTCAGTACATTAAGAACTGTGCTGTTTGTGTACAAGGAAAGGCTCTTCATACTAAACCTACTGGCCTTCTCAGATCCTTGCCCATACCGCCACAAGCGTGGCATACGTTATCAATGGATTTTATAGTGGAAATGCCACCTTGCAAAGGAAATACAGTGATTCTGGTTGTGGTTGACCATTTGACCAAGATGGGGCATTTTATACCGTTGGCTGGATTGCCAAATTCGGCTAAATTGGCAGAAGTATTTCTTCAACATATTGTAAGAGCCCATGGAATCCCTTGTGTGCTAATAACAGACAGAGGGACTCAGTTCACGTCTCGCTTTTGGAAAGCTCTTTGCAAGACAATGGATATTGATGCTCGACTGTCATCCAGTTACCATCCCCAAACGGATGGTAAAACAGAACGCTTAAATCAGACCCTTAAGCAGTACCTCAGGTGTTTTACTCTGCAAAACAATATGGACTGGATCACCTTGTTATGGATGGCAGAATTTGTCTATAATAACGCTCAGCATTCAACCTTGGGTTGTTCCCCCTTTTTTTGCCTACACGGATTTCACCCCAACTCTCTCCCCTTTGATGTTTCTGTCCGTTCCCCTGTGCCCAGCATACATGAACATCATGCACATCTCAGGGCAGTTCTCATAGCAGCAAAGAACAATCTAGCATCTGCTCAATCCTCACAGAAAAGATTTGCAGATCAGAAACGGACAGCGGAACCTGATTATAGGGTGGGGGATAAGGTTTGGCTCTCTACAAAGAATCTCCATCTTAGAGGGGCGAACAAGCTGAAGCCTAAATATGTGGGTCCTTACAGTATAGTTAAGGTGATCAATCCTGTTGCAATGAAGCTCTTGCTGCCCGATGCTTGGCAGGTCCACCCTGTATTCCATGTTTCTTTACTTCAACCCTGCTCTCCTAGTGTAAGATTGCCTGAGAAGCCTCTTCCAGTTGAGGTAGATGGGCAAGTGGAGTATGAGGTCCGGTCGCTCCTTGATTCCCGTATGGTGAGGGGTCGGGTACAATATCTTGTGGACTGGAAGGGGTATGGGCCTGAAGAGAGGACGTGGGAACCCGTGCAGAGTCTGAATTGTCCGGACCTGGTGGATCTTTTCCATGCACAGTTCCCGGGGAAGCCTGGACGACCGCCGGGTCGGCAGTCCTCGAGAGGGGGTTCTGTAGCGATTACGTGGTCTGGAATGCTAAGACAGTACCATTTAATGATATCTCGCTCTCAGCCTGCTTTGCGTGGAGGAAATGGTGCGAAAAGAAGAAAAAACTACAATTACCAGCATGCCTAGGGGTTGTTCTTACATAAGCACCGCCTTCACAAAGGAAAGGTGCTTGTCAATTGACCTGTTTGTTTAAGGAATGGCGGATGGTGATCCCCGCCGGATTTCAGCTGGAAGATAGAAGCCCTTTGGATTCCTGAACGAATGCGGGACTGAAGTATCGGATTTATTGACTTTTTGAGAGCCTTTTCTGTAAGGTATTGTTCAGTGGAAAAGCGGGATCGCTCTCTCCACGTATTTTGCTAAATTAATCATTATTGTGCCCGTTGTGGAGCCGCGGTGCATTGAAACGCACTGTCTCGCGTTTTACAGCACCTGCGAGAAAAAAGATAACAAATCACTTTGAAAGCGCCTGACTAAGAATGATCGTTATTTAGGAGGTCGAGTTTAATTCCTTATCTGAACTTTGTTTTAAGGGAATTCCGTCTCCAATTGACCTTTGGCCATTTCAGTAGCTGGTGCAGTAGAGACGCTCATTAGCTTTGGACTTGCGTCTAGAAATTTCATTTTGTGAAAGGCAGAGAAAAAGAGGAAACATTGACACTGCGAAGAAGACGTCCTCTATCCATTTTTTCCTGTGTTGTGACCAGTAAATGACTGCGCTATTTGTGGTAGTTCATTCCATGTGAACTCTGAACAGGGAATACTACTTTTGGTGATTCTGCCACTTTATTGAAGCAAAATAAGTGCAGATTATTTCCGGCCTCTGGGTGTGGTTTTCTGGTGAGTAGGGGGACAAGACCGTGTGGCATATTGAGGCTATTAAAGTTCATGAGTGTTTATACGTATGCCTTGTCATCCTCTGCAGTGAGAATAACCATTGAGGGTACCAACAAGCCTGGGAACAAGCCCTTGAGGGAACCACAGAGACCACATCTTGTTTATTATTTTATCCACTCCCCTTTTTCCCCGTGGCACGAATTCACGCAGAGAGTGTATATCGTCTCTGTTGGGGGTCGTGTCTAGGAGGGACTGAGGGGCTTCTCTTCAGGACATCGTCTCCGCCTGGCACAAGGACAAGGTTAGTGGCGTTTTCTATTCTTGAGCTGCTGCCAATCCCGACATTACCGCACTAAAGAGAATACAGCTATGGCAATGGTGAAGGCACCCTTAAAAGAGTTCTTCCCATGCTATGGATTTCCATGTGTGAATTGGAGTGACAACTGAAGTCATTTCAATTCAAAAGTCATTCAATTGGTGTGCAAAGGCTTGCATATTAAGTAGAAGTTTCATGCAGGGAACCACCCCCAGTCAGCAGGCTTGGTTGAGAAGTACTATGGTACTCTCAAACTCAAGCTAACTTCGTTCTTGTAAAGAACTTTAAACGAAAGAACTGCCTAGAGTCAAGGTGGAAACAACCCCTGCTTGTCCTGCTTGCCACCCGCACAGCTGTCAAGCATGAATGCCGAAAGCATTGGGTGCATGCAACCCACATCAAAAAGACTCCTCTCCCACTTCCGTATGACCGATGGACCATCGAAGGCGTTGCTGACCAGGAAGGAGAGTGGGTGCCATGCTTCCTTCCCTTCTCTGATGCCCGATTGAGGTGGGCGCAGATGGACCAAGAAAATGACACAGCCTTGTTGGAGGCGGTCCCACCAGAGATAAGGGCCGCCGGGATCACCCACTTTCCAATACACCAGAATCTGAGTCTCAATGCTCATCTGACCCTGAGTTTCATCCCCTTTTAGTTGAGGAAACAGAGTCACCAGGTACAACCTGCAGTCCGGAAGAAGGACGGTGCACCAGCAGACCAGTCCAGGAATTAGAGAAGGACCTGAGCTTAGGGCCTAGGTGCCGTGCCTAAAGTGCCTGTATCAGATTAGAGTGAGCTACGCTGGTGCACTGCCCTGGACACTGGACAGGATCATTGAGGGTACTTGCCCAGGAGGGAGGGTGCCCTATCCTGAAAGTGGAGGATTTGTTTTTTCAGCCAGGGGAATGCTTTATAGCACCGTCGTTGATGAATATTAGGAGCTAACTGGCGAGGCTCTAAACGGACGCTGGGTGACTTGTGCCCCTCTTCTTGGTTGTATTTTTGTGGATCCAATTCCTAAGGTTTCTTTCTATGTACCCATTTGGCTGTGCAGTCATGCAGGAGGACTAGCCCCTGCTGGCCTCTTCATTACAGCAGAATGGTCAAGTGTGGTCTAGTTGGTCTACTGGGAGTAGGGTGGTAGTGATAGTGGGCCTTCTCATAGTAACAATTACACTGTTCGGGGTGGTGTGGTATTTAGAAGATTAGCATCCTGTGCACACTTTGATAGGGACTACCCCAGTTCCACCTGAGCACCTATTTGTTACACAAGCCCTGCATAAAGAGAGACATAGATACATTTATACGGAGAACGCTTTTCTGCAGATGCTTCATCAGGTACACCGTACCACTAATGACACAAAGTGTTGGGTGTGTGGATTTCTCCCCGCCATTATACACAAGAATGATTTACTGGTGTCATTGCCACTGTCATACTTGGGCAGTTGTGAGGCATGATTCCAATTTTTTTCTATGGTATACATGCACTAACATGCTGACGCTATGTTTACGAAGCAGTGTTGGAGTATATAGTGGTACAGCAGGAATATACACCTGGGGCAGATGGCAAGAAGGGTACACTACATGCAGAAGCTTGTATGAACAATGAGAATGTCACTTGGTTACAAAACGAAATGCTAGATTTCCAAGGATTTCATGTTACCAAATGCTTCAAATGTTTCCGGGAATTAAATATCAATGAAGACAAAGCCATGCCCGTCCCAGTGATCAATGCAACAGCCAGTTTCTGTGTTGAAGGCTCAGGGAACGTTCCTGTATGGCAGAGCAGTTGTAACTACACATACCGATTTAACACTACTAGTAGCCCACCTTTGCTTACAGCTCCGATTGTATACTTCAACTGTGGGGAACAGGCTTTTACGTGGCTTTCCAGGGGCTGGTCTGGCCGGTGTTGTGTCTCTTTCCTCTTACCTCCCGTTTATGTTGCACCGTCTAATTATCACAAGGATCATTGACTACAGCGTAGGGATCTCCATATGCATTGAGTTAAGAGAGTTGTTAATCCAGACAATATTGATCAGATTTACTGAAGTAATGAAAGGCATTCTGTCGTTCTGTGGCCCAATGTTCAATAGTCGGAATATTCGTCACATTGCCAGAGTAGTGGAGGGCGTTATTAATACTACTGCACGTATACTGACTAATGTTACAGTTGAGCTTCAGGCTACAAGGCTTATTGCTCTTCAAAACTGGATGGTTTTAGACATCGTTCTGGCTGATAAGGGTAGAGCCTGTGACGTCATCAGCAGCATCTGCTGTGTGTACATTCCTGATAGTGCCCCTAATGTGTACTCTGCAATACAGAAATTACACAAACTTGCTTCAGATATCCATGAGGATAATGGTTCCTGCCCTCACAGGGTGGCTATGGGGTCTCCTCACACCATGAGGTTGGAAGATATTACTTGCCCTAATAGCAATCACAGGTTTCATCTTTACATTTTGCTTATGTATAAATTACCTTCCAGCATGTTGCACCTATTGTGTGAGTAAGCTCACCCCTACCCCTAGTTTGTCAGGATGTGATAACAAGGTCTCCACTATGATGATGCAGGATATCCAGGATATGATGCTCATTGATGTGGGCATTTTTGAGTAATAAGTGGATTTTAATACTAAGTGTATTGCTTTATTCTCCCTTGTAACATGTGTGATTATGCATTTTTCTTTCTCCCCACTTAGAATTGTAAAAACCCTAACGGATAGCCTCAATTAAGCATTTAGCCACCCCTGCTAAAAGGAGCATCTGTTAGGTTTGAAATTCCCACTCCTGTAATGCACTCATGTTATACTATTTTAGGTTAGGAGTGTGTAGGTTAGCAGTGTGTGGCTAAATAGACTTTATTTGTAATCACATTATGCAAACCACTGAGTTATCCCCGTAATGTGCAGGCTTCAATAAGCGAGTGTGACTCTCTGTGTTCTCTTTGTTCATGTTCGACCCTGGACTGTAACTTTCCACTGTGGGCGTGGCTGGAGGCTTTTGGGAAGATTCACTATGTGATGTACACTGTTGAGGGTTCAGTCCCTAGGCAGACATCTTAGGGGGCACGTCAGATTGGACTCCTCTGCAGAGTATTGCTAATAAATGTATGTTTGTATTCTCTACTGTCTGATCATCTCTTCATTCTTGGGAAGGCATAGCAGATGGTTGTAAGTAACCCAGGTGACCCCTAAGGGCGATTTCCTTCAAAGGTGTGACATTTGTAGCACATTCTAGGTAAGAACACATTGTGGCATCCATACAATTCACACCGAGAACTCTCCTGGATGTCTCATTTTTAGAACTATCTAGTAATGATAGATTTACCTGAGTCACAGCAGGGCCTGTGCCGAAATGCTGAAGCTTGCAACTTTGCCAAAATGGGTGAGTTTTCAATAGTGATAATTTGATGCCTCTACATTGTGTATTTGGGCCTGCAGTATCAAAGTAGAAAAACCCAGCCAAGCAAGTGGCTCCCAGGATTTATCAGGAAATGTATTAGAATTCTGGGTGGTTGGAATGTTGATTACCTTCACAGATACTGGACCTTTACCTTGCAGAACTGAAAAAATAAAATATGTGATTTTAGAAATGTTTGAGGTTTGCGGGGCTTTTTGTGCAAGAAAATGTTGTGGGAGCCACACAAGTTATGCCAGGCTGGACTTCCCTTCATGTCCAGTTTTGAGAAATTGACAGGTTTAGTAGAGATCCCTGGGTAGCAGCCGAGACTCGGTCCAAATTCCGCTCTAATGAATTTTCATTGCAAAAACTTGATGTTGCAATTTGAGACCTATGACATGAGCTTGCAGGCAGAGATACATATGTCTGTAGATTCCACAGTTTTCCCGTCGAGAAATGTGATGAAAATGCATGAGTTTAGCCAACAATTGAGGCATGAGTGTTTACTTTTCAGAACTGTCTAGGTTTTGTAGGCTTCCTGGGTTGTAGTTAAATATGGGCTCAAATAGTAGAGTTGCCGACATCTCTAAAATGGGTAATTTTTTAGGGTGATAATTTGTTCTCTCCACTTTCTGCTTTGGGATCTGTTGTGTCGCTGTAAATAGGCCCAGCCAAACAAGCAGGTGTTATGTTTAACAGGAGAAATCTAGGAATGCTGGGAAGTAGTAATTATGTGGAACCCCAGAATCCAGAACTTTCCCTCACAAAAATATGAGGAAAATGTGTGATTTTAGTCAAAGTTTGAGGTTTTCTGGATATTGTGGGTATAAAAAGGCAGTAGGATCCATGAAAGTCACACCACTGTGGATTACACTTGGTGTCTAGTTTTCAGGAATATATGAGTTTAGTAGGTTGCAGTGGGTAGTGGCCGAGCTCAAGCACAAATTTCGCAGCTACCCACATTATCAAAAAGGGCTGCTTTTCATGCCAAAAATGTGATGTCTTTATGTTGTGTTTTGTGGCCTTTCCTGTCTGGCATTAGGCCTATAAGCACAAGTGGGGTACAATTTTTATGGGGGGAAGTGTAGGTTGTAGGAAGTTTGTGGATCCCCATAGATTCTGAAATTCTTCCGCACAAAAATGTCATGAATGTGCATGATTTTAGCTAGCATTTGACCTTTGCAATGCATGTGGGATAAGACAACTTTATGGGCCCACACAAATCTTACCACCCTGGACTCCCCTCGGTTTCAGAACTGTTTGTGTTACATAGGTTTCACTGCGTGGCAGAGAAGCCCAGTATCACATACTGCAGTTACCCATTTTGCCAAAATGGTTAAATAAACAAGGAAACAATTCTGATATCTCAACATTTAATTTTGGGGGCTTTTCTGTCACAGTCGATAGGCCCAGCCGCACAAGTAGGGGACTATTTGTATTGGGAGAAGTGTTTGAATGCAGACTAATTGAGTGTTTCTTCATATCAATTGAATTTCTCTCTACTTTTAGCTTTTAAATATAAGATAGTCTTTAGGAACACACATTTTTTTAAATTTCGTCTGAAACACTTGATAATATGGATATCCCCAAATTCAAAGTTATACAAATAACCATCTAGACTCAGGATGTTGAGCACATTTCAAAAAAAATTCTAGTTTCCTCCCTTCCCATTTTTCATGTGTTAGATTTTACAGTATGAATTCCTGCATGCTTGATACAGAATGCAAAATAAGTATATGTTGTAACCAACAAATCATACATATCTTTGCTGCCATACAGGATTTTTGAAAAATGTTCAATAGGGCAAAACAATAAAGAAGACAACAATATGAATGTTTTTAATCTTATTTTAATTATTTATTGATTTCAACAATTTATTTCTTTGAATAAACCATAAGCGATCCACACAAATGATGCCATGCTGAATTTGGAATTCTGTCAATTTTTCAGCAATGTATAGCATTCACAAATGGGTCCACACCCTTTCTGCCTTAAACTGCAAGCAGGTGTAAATGACAAAAATAGGAACATTTTACTAACATCTCGAAATTGCAAAACCACAGCTTGTTCCTGAAAGCTTTGTTGACCCTTGCACATCAAACCTTTTGCTGCTGCCATTGTTAGTCTAAAACCACGGCTCTTGTGTAGCATTTTGTTCCCGATATTTCCAATATTTGCTATATTTTGGCAGTTTTATTGTTTGCCTTCAAGGGAGTCCAAAAACCTCAAGTACCTATATAAACACCAAGATGTGGGAAAAAAAGAAAGCAATTGTAACCCAGATACCCCTTCTAGAAAATCAGTTATAAAGGCTTAAGCATGAGTCGCCCAAAATATAGTAAAAGGGCTCTGCACTCAGGGGTGTGGGAAGCCTCAGCAGTAAAGGGGCTAATGAGCAACCGTCTTGATTCACAGCTGTGCAGTTGAAAGTCCTGTCTTTATTCAGGGCTAATTCAGAGTAGTTGTTCAAATTTCCCCTTGTTGCAATTCCTTAAAACAGAAGTAGTTGTAGAGCAGGTTTTATCATGACATCTTCTGTTTGACTGTTTTAGAGAAGTAACAATGCATCACTGCCCTGATGCTGGAGGTCAGTGATAATCTTCTACCTCGTCTGGAAGAGTACCATGTTCTGCGCTTTGTCTCCCTGAGTCTCCCACCAAAATAAACCCTCCAACTAATGGGGAAGAGCTATCTGGAGCTTTGAAAATGGCGACATTACATATATTTTTGATAAGTATTTTAATGTGTTGTTAATGTGACTGCCTTGCAGCATTTATTGATTGCTTATGCTCAAATTGAATGTTAAATCCTGTACATTGTGTATAAAGGCCCCCGGTTCTTACCCTTTTTTTGTGCAGCAATTAGACGAATTGGTAGTGAGGAAAGGCAAGTGCACTGATTTCAGTTTGCGTAAAATGCTAGCGGGGAAAGTTCCATGTGTGAGACCAATTTTGAGTGGTGATGGTGGACAGAAATAAGAGTTATCACACCATCCAACCGAAATAGGTAAGGCAGTGTAATGCCCTTTCTCGGACAACTCCTACTCAGTCTAAGTCACATGAAGCAAGCTTTCTATTGACATGGCCATTACCAGATAGCTCCATTGACAGAATGCTGGGGTACGTTCAGCCTAAATATGATGGACAGCTCATTGAATATGTCTGCCAAAATCTAAACCTACCCCAAAATCTTTAAAAACTAATCCATATATATATGTGCACCAATAAATTAATAGCATACAAATTTTCAAATAGCAATAAACAGTTCCTTAAAATCTAAAAGCTACTTTGTATCTTTATGATGTTTAATGTATTTAAGAAATAAAGATTTAGCATTCAATCCACAAATACCCAGATTCCCTTGAGCTTTTACTGAAGTAGCTATTTTTAGCAGACCCAAATGGGGCCTTGTTCCTAAAATTTAATTTCACAATTTAGAATATGACAGTTTTGTAAAATAAGCATATAAGATTTTGATCCCCAACTGCTAGAATGTTAGACATAAAGATGGATGAGTGTCCAACTAAAGATTGTCCATTGCCAATAAATGGGAGTTAGCAGAAGACTGCAAAAATCTTTCATAAATGGCAGCAAAATTCCAATCTCATTAGAGTCTATTAAAAATAGATACCACAGCACTACACATGTTCTTTTGAACCAGCAGTCAGTTTCACTATTGCTATCTGATAAAGCCTGTAAGCAATGAGTTCAGCATTTCTAATTGTCGAGGATCTCTGCAAGTGATCGCCAATTGCTATAAAATGCTCTTACTGCTAGGAGCTTTAAGGTATTCTTTAATAGGAGCTCCTCCAGCAGTTATCAATCCATTTAAGGAACTGTACAGAGCATTTCTGACCGTTATAGTGCCTGAGAAGTCTTTTTAAGCGGACCTGCCTTCAGCAGGGTCCACCCTAACAGCAAAATTTAAATGAAATTGGGGAGCAGCAAAAGTTGTGGCTTGTAACACTCTTTTAGAGCTTGGCTGATGATTTTGCCATATTAAATTAGAAGAAAATGCAATCCTAAGACATTTATAATAGAAGAACTGCTCTAATTTGGAACCACAAAGCTGGAAGCAAAGTTTTCTACTCTTTGTTTGGTCTTACCTACTGATCATTAATTTCTGTTGCTAATTATAGTCTTCTAATGCTTCTATGCTGGATAAGTAAAAACATTTTTGCAGGCCAATGCAAAAAGGATAGTAACTAACAGTAATTTCTCAACCAATCTTTCTACAAAAAATCCAAATCATGGCCCTCAATAATTTAAAGTGTATGGAAGGACGTGATACTGATGTTCACTCTAAGAGAGTTGATAACAGTAGCCGTACTTTCTAAAATCTTAATCTATCATTATGTTTAATAATACGCAACTAGATAAATAGAGAAGGGTAATTTGTCCTTTATGGATGTTTTTCAAACCCCAATGCAGAGTTGAGTCAAAAGAAGAACATTAAGCCGCAAATGTGATTTGTGAAGATGTGATAAAGACACCATCATGTGATCAGTGCATGAAAGTATCCACAAAAAAATTCAGCTTTTTATTGACATCAGTAGGCAATAACAACTACATTTGTACGAGTAATGTCTGGTAACGATCTCTGTTATCACGTGGACTAGCTTACCAAAGAGAATCTCCAAGCCATTCCTGTGCTAGTAAGGGTCACCTCGGAGTGGGGATTGCTTTAAATTCAATTAATTTACTTCATTGGTATCTTGGAATTAGGACCTGATGGAAGAAGGTGAAGTTGGTTCCAGTAGTTATGAACGAATACATAAATATTCAAGGACCTATTCACTATTGCACTTTGGGGTTTGTTTTATGGTACTACAATAGTACTACATATGTACTACAAAAGGCTCTGTTATTTATTCTGTGCAGAGCCCTCCACAATGAGTGTGGAGGCTCCACTCATAATTATTTGTTTTATTAGTAAATGTGGGAGAGACATAAGGCAGAGGCTGGAAAAGGGGTACTACCTACCACACAAGGTGAAGGTATTAGGGAGGAGTTCAGGAGGGGTGTAGGGAATAACAGGTGGGACATGTATCCACCCACAAAATAGTAAGCCAATTGCTTTTCACGAACTTCAAAGTTGCTGAAGCCAAAAATGGACCCAAAAGTGTAGAAAATGTCTCCAGCTCGGAACTGAATTAAGTTCAACACAACACATAGACAACCATTGGTACTCTAATGGAGGTTAGGACTAAAAATAAAAACCTACAGGAAACATTATTACATTGATTTAAAGTATTTAAAATAATTACAAATATATAAAACGAACTAAAATTGAAAAAACATATTTATTATTTAATTGTAAGATTGTTAACAAATATTTGGAATTTTAATGTAATGTAAGGTTAATTGCAATCAAACGCAATTGAATTACTTTTAATTAATTCTATACATCACATTTTCAAAAAGGAATACTATAAACATTTAAATGTATGAGGGATTTTTTTTAATTTAAAGTTCATAAAAATAATATCAATTTAGTATAGTTAAATTAATTAAAGATTGAATTGGAAGTTCTCAGTGCTGTAGCATTTTTCTTTTTCCAAATTCAAAATCAATATAAAAAAATTGATTTACAATAATAATTCACATAAAAATATTTGTATAAATGATTTTTAGAGTCAAATAAACTTTTTTACTTTTCTCTATATTTTACCAAAGGGAGATTCCACTTGAAGCATCTCCAGTATTTTGAAGAGCCAAAAGCAGCTCAAAGTAATAAAGTTACTCAAAGATGTAAGAGTAAATTACACATTAAAAGTACTCACAAGTGTAGTTACCTTTGTGAAATTGCCCAAAAGATCACCGCCACAGGTGAATTTAATGTGAAAAGGGTGGTAAGCAGTTTAGATTCTCACCAAAAGTACCATGTTCAGGTGACAGAGAGAATATTTCTCATGAAAGAAAATTGGATCAGCGCAACAGAAAGCACAATGAACAATATACACCATCTCAAATAGAATACAAAGATTTACATAGGTTTATAAAACCTGGGACTGTGATCCCAAAGGAGAGGGGGAAACTAGTGAATTTTATCCTGCATCTACAACTTTTTCAAACCTTAATTGAAGTCTATTGTTTAAGTTTAGAAGAAAGCTCCTTGGTACTGAATGTAGAAAGAAATGTGCATTGTTAGCCATTTGGTGATTCCCCAGCCATTGCAAACACAGTTTGAGCACCTGAGGATTTATGTTTGCTCCATGCTCTGATGTTTTGGAAGGAAATAATCAATCAATCAGGGATTTGTGAAGCACACTACTCACCCGCGAGGGTCTCAAGGCACTGGAGGATGGGGAATTCGAGCAACTCCATCTCATCCAGAAAGCCAGGTCTTGAGGATCTTCCTGAATGCTTGCAGGGTGGAGGTTGTTCCAGGTCTTGGCTGCAATATAGGAGAAGGCTCTTCCTCCTGTTTTGGCTCTGCAGATATGTGGGATTTCAGCCAGGGCAAGGTCGGCAGAGAGGAGGTTTCCCTTGGGTGGGCAGAAGGAGATTCTTACATTGAGGTATTGGGGACCGGTGTTGTGGAGGGATTTGTAGGCATGAGCGAGCAGCTTGAAGGTCACTCTCTTTTCCATGGGGAGCCATTGGAGGTCTCATAGGTGCTGCGTGATGTGGTCTTGTTGTTGGATGCTAAGGATAAGTCTGGCTGCAGCGTTCTGGATAGTATAGAAATTGAGGAGAAGAGATTTGTTGATCCTGGCGTAAAGGACATTCCTGTAGTCCAGTCTGCTGGTTATGAGTGTGTGGGTGATGGTGTTTTTGGATTTAGGAGGATCCATTTGAAGGTCTTGCGGAGAATGCGGAGGGTATAGAAGCACGTGGAAGATACAGTGTTGACCTGTCTATTCACAGTGAGAAAGGAGTTGAGTATGATGCCGAGGTTGCGGGCATGGTCCGTGGGTGTGGCAGGGTTGCCGAGGGCAGTGGGCCACCATGTGTTGTCCCATGCGGAGGGGGTGGATCTGAGAATGAGGACTTCTATTTTCTCTGATTTGATTTTTAGGCAGCTGCTGCTCATCCAGAATGCAATGCCTTTCATTCTTTCCTAGAAACAGTGTCTTGTGATGTCAGGTTCCTTGGGGAGGGAGAGGATGAGCTTGGTGTTGTCGGCGTAGGATACTATGATGAGTCCGTGTTTCCTGACTATGGTAACCATAGGGGCCATTAAGATGTTGAAGAGTGTGTGCTGAGTGAGGATCCTTGGGATACTCTGCAGCTGATCTCTTTGTGGTCGGAGAGGAAGGGTGGGAGTCTGATTCTTTGAGCCGGTGAGGAAGTACAATTCCAGTGTAGGGCAGTTCCCTGTATGCCGGCTTTGTAGAGTCTGGTGGTTAGTGCGTGATGAGAGACGGTGCTGAAGGCTGCTGAGAGGTCTCGTAGAATGAGAGCAGCCGTGTGGCCTTGGTCAAGGAGAGTGCGGATGTCGTCCGTGGCGGCTAGGAGGGCGGTCTCGGTGCTGTGGTTACTGCTGAATGCGGATTGGAAAATACATCTTTTTTTTCCTGAAAGCAGGTTGTTCATAATATCTCATTGACTCTAAAAGTGCCCTTATGAAGCCAAGAGGAGAAATATATGTACCTCTAATTAAAACAGAATAAGAAAAGATGGGGCTCTAATGTGTCACCTGCCGTACAGCTGGTGAATGAGAGCAGTTGGAAAACTTCAATGTGTTGCAGGCTACAAGTCAAATTAATGATGATACTAATGAGGGAGGTGTGATCATTAATTGGGGATATCACATACATCACTCCCCTGATAATTTGTTACATGGATTTCTTAGAAATTAGTTATAGTTGATCGGCTCAGTCTGGACATGTATGCATAATTTAACTCTCACTCTACAAAATTCAAGTATAACACAATAAAAAGTCTTAATTTAGGGACTTCTTTCTCAAGTAAAGCTTGCATTGAAATCTAGGGTGGTAAATGCCAGCCTTGAAGGACATTGTACACATGTGCATATAATGGTCCAGACTTTCATAATCTAAGTAGCAGAATCTGCAATTTAGAGAAAAAAACAAACATAGATCAAAATTCAGAATGATCATACAACATGAAGATTTGTATTTGTTTAGAGACCGGTGGGGCTGCCTTTGACAACTACTGAAATATGGCCAGGCTTGAACACTGAATAAAGCCTATGTTCTCTGCGTAAACCTGTTCCAAGATTTGAGACATGTATGGATAAATTTACTATTTGCAATAGGCTTGTAAATTACTTTAGAATACAAATAATGAACTTCATTTGAAAGTTTCATTAATCGATGCAAAGCAGAACTATGCAACTATTTGCATCCAGGAGCTGCCCTATGGGTGGAACAAGGGCAGTCCCTTGCAACTACCCATGTGTTTTGATGCAAATCCCTGTCAACTATCATTAATAGACAGGGATTTGTTCCTGAGGAAAATGTTAAATATGCCTCCTAATGGCACACATGGTAGTGGAGCTAAGTCTCCACACTTACAACTTTGCATGTGTGCTGCACTGTACAGAAACAAATTAAACTATTAGAGCATAGTTTTTTCACTGGTATGGTAACCTTCCAGTACAAAACCTATTCTTAGCAGAATACATGCACCATTGCACTACAGTGCCAGAGTGTGTGCATTGGTGCATGGCAACTTAAAGTGCTCCATCGCTGGGGGGAGAAACACAGCAAATTTTAGTAGACTTGGAAAAAGCTAAAGATAAAAGACTTATCTTGTGGTCACATGGTTTGTAAGATATGCATCCTTCCCGTAGACAAGTATAGCTGTGCTGTTGCATGGAGGTGCTCTCAGCTGGAAAATATGCTGACACTGATGTGATATCAGCAAATAGAATACAAGTTACATGGTGGAACACCGTGCCCCTGTGGGAAATTAGGAAGCCTCTGAACTAAAGAGAAATTATAAGTAAATAATGTGTGAGCAAGCTAATGCAAAAGGAAAAAGATAACCACAAGCCAACAATAATGAAAATATTATAATATAAAGAAAGGATTATAAATCTGGGGAAAGACCATGTTAGCCTTGTTAACACCTGTCTCTCAAAGGCGGGGGTCAGTCTGCAACATCCACATGCAGATCGGCGTGGTGCTGTAGTCTCAAGTAGTGAGGGATAAAAGGTCTAGCAGGTTGAGGGCACAAGGGAATGAGCTCGAGCATATTAATAAAGAGGAAACAGGATGGAGCAAGGAGCAGGACATGCAGTCCCATTGAGTGCTAAATGGGGAATGCTTGGATTGCTTTCCTTTAATCTTTGTACTCATTCCCGAACTTTACTATATGAATGTAAGCTCCCTTATATCAACTTTCTCTCATCCTTCCCAAGCTCATTTTTATGTCAATTAAAAAGTAGAGGAATCGTTTGTAAAATCCCAGCCTCCTTCAGCACTTCCTGCTTCTTTTCTAAGCCCCAAGAACTAGCTAATGAAGGGAGTTGAGAACGGGGTTATAATTACTGGGAAGAGTATGAAGAATTGAAGTAATGAAGATTACTAGTAAGTAATCTGAGTATAATTCGTTCTTTTTCTCACTCATCTCATTACTTACTATATGAGGATTGCCAAAGAAAATCATCCTTCATCAGTGAAATTCAAATAAGACAGAGAGAGATCAGAGGAGAAAAAACACTTTATTTGAAGTCAATGTCTAAACTCCTCCATGAAGATAAAAATGTAATAAATGGTCAAATGGGATAAACATTACACAAATATCTAGGAAGACATAGAAACTAAAACTATGTTTCTTCTCAGGACAACTCAGAACCCTGAGCTATGTTTAATTTGCAGTTAACAATAAATGAGGAGGGGAAGAACAGGGAGCAACTCTACAAACATCCTCAATAGACTCACCTGACTACTACATCCAAGAGATCACCAAACCTCTAGTTGAGTGAGCTCGGATTCCCTCTGGGATAATTTCACTCTCCTTTTGATATGCCAAGGATATAATACATTTTATCCATCTCGCTAAAGTAGAGGAAGTACGTGTTCTGCCTCTTCTAAACGGTCCAAAATTAACAAGGAGGTCATCAGAAATCTGAAATGTGAATGACCTCTACAATATCAGATAGAGACTGCTTTCACCAGATCCAAAAAGTGAAATGAAGAATGAGGGTCCTCCCTCTCCTTATGAAATTCAGAAAAAATATTCTCCTGATTTTTTTGAAAAGTGGAATTAGGAAGAAACTATGGGGCATATTATCAAGAACTGCGATAAAATGAAGGCCGCTTTAGCGGCAGGAAACTGCAGCTAAAGCGGCAATAATGGGCTTGGTAATATGCTCTTGTGAATTCCCATAGAAGCCCAGCTTCTGGTGTTAACCTGGGCTGCTATGGAAATTCACAAGGCCATATTATCAAGCCCATTATCGCCGCTTTAGCGGCAGTTACATGCCGCTAAAGCGGCGATAATTTTATCGTCGTTCTTGATAATATGCCCCTTGGTGTCCAACGTGAGAACAATCCGATCCTTAAACTCCATCAAATAAGAATGTCTGTAGACTAATTCACCTGACTTAGAGGGATGGGAGGAAAGGCACACAGTAGATCTACTGGCCAGGGTTGGGACAAAGCATCCAAGCCCATCACACTGTGAACCCAAAATCTAAAGAGGAGCAGGGGAAAGTGAGAATTCTTCTCTGATGCAAACAAGTCCACAAGACGGACCCCCCATCTCACCTGAATTTTGCCTGAAAGATACCGGGGCTCATGACAAAGTCCTGAGAGAGAGGAAAGATCCTGATTACAGCGTTGGCTTGACTTCTCCATGACTTCTTGATGTAAATATAATTGAGAGCACGGAGGTTCGGTTCTGTCCACATAAATTTCTGCTCAGCCCGAAGATTCAGGCAACGGAATCCTGTACCAAATTGTTGGTTCAGATCTGTCATGGCGATCATGTTGTCAGTGCAAACCGTTACCGCTGTCCCCTGGAAAAACTGATGAAAATGCTAGATCACCCTCTAGACGGCCATCAGTTCACTCTAAAAGGGAGGATATGTGTTGTTCTTCCTGACTCCGTAGCCCCTGAACCAATTGTGTCCCCAAATCAGAGCCCACCCCTGAACACTGGCATTGGTTGTGAGAATGACTGTGTTGGGATAAACAAAGACAGTCCCCCTGTCTAGAGAGGAGGCTATCGTCCACCAGGCTAGATCTTGTCAGACAGATGGAGCAAAATCATCTGGTCGTAGCTTTCCAGAGAGAGAGGGAGTAAGAGAGATAGAGAGAGAGAGAATATTGTAAAATATGAGTCACCAACTGCCGCAAATGGAATTTGGATCAAGAAACGATACCTCGTGTTGCCACCTGAAAAAAGAAAATCATGTAAAAAAACATATTCATAGTCTAAAAAAGAAAGGGAGCTTAGCACTAGGACGAGTAACAACAAGAAAAAAATATATAAGTAGTTACCATATGTCCCTGTAAGTACAGCCATTACCTTACTGGACACTCATGTCTGCACACTAATATTTGCAAAAGGCTAACCAGTTTGGACTTCCTGAACTCTGGCAAAAACACAACTTCCTGGATTGTATTGAACCTGGCTCCAATATATTCCAGAGCCATCAGTGAATTCAGATGAGACTTCCTCCAATTTTTGCAGTGCCTCTCTTGTCTGCTCTTAATCTTTCAACGACTGAGCCTGAGATGGGGACTGAATCAATAGGTTGTCTGTGTAAGGGTGACCCATCACCCATTGCAAATGTCCCAATACTGGGGCAAAGATCTTGGTGAATACCCTGGGTGAGGACTTGATTTCAAAGGGTACGGGCACGATAACGAACAATATTTGTCTGCTCTCTCAAATCTGAAGAGCCTCTGATGGATAAGTGCTCCAGGTACAGGCAGATATGAATGTTTATCTTTGTAAAGAATATCCCCTTTGGAAATGAAAGAAATGATTTAGTGGAGTGTTCATCTTGAAAGGAACCTGTACAGGCTGGGGAAACTTAAATCTATTATCTAATGATAATCGCCCAAGGTTTGTTTAACTAGAAAGACTCAGGAACAACCACCCTGAACTCTTTCCCAGTAATTACCTGAAATTATCACCTTCTTAATTTCTAAGGGGCTATCCTGTCTAGAAAAGGGTCTTGCTCAACCTTAGTCAACGGCCAAGCAGTCCAAACAAAATGGTGTTCTGGAATGATTTTAGAGATCTCTAGAAAGTAACCTCTACAAACGACCTGAAGAGTCCAGTTGTCAGAATTGAACTACCTCTAGACACAAACAGAACTAGACACACTCTCACAGGCTGCTCAGCATACTCTGGAATTCTTTGTAGAAGTCTGCTTACCCCCTGGTGGTTCAGAGTAGGCACCAGCTTGTCTGAAAGTTAGATTTGTTATGGAAGGACCAAATCTCCATATTCGAGCAATATATCCTTTCTTCTTGCTGTTCTCTCAAGACCGTGCAGATGGCAAAAAGGTTGCACATGCTTATGACTTATATAGGACTTGTGCAAAGCCTCTTCTAATTCCTCACCAGAGCTTAGTCCCTGCAAAAGTAATTCTATACAAGGCAGTTCTTTGGAGTAGCTTCATCCTTCCAGTGTCTCAGATGAACAAGTCTCCAAGCCACAATAGAGCTATCCAGAGCCATTGCTGAAGCTTTGAGATTATCAAGCATGATGTCAGGTATAAATGTTGCCTGGATTTCCATCCTGCTCAGAAGTTCTGAAAGATCCTCCCCTTTAGTATACATAAAGATAAGGATTGAAAATCCTTTAATGAGGATTGTGAGATGTAAACTGAATGTATTTAAGCTTGTAAGGCCAGATTAAAATCAGCATGAGATCTTTTGGGACCTCCCTCCAACTTCTTATTTACGGGATAAGATAGCACAAAATCCTCAGACAGAAGGAAGGGTTTTCCCATCAAATTCTCCGGCAAAGGGTTTATAGTCAAAGATTGTGGCAACTCCATTTGACCAATAGCCAAAGGGTAGAAGTGACCTACAAATCGAGGAACAGACACTCTGATCAGATCCTTCCACACACTCTTTAGGACATTTAGGATAGGAGCAATAATCGCCAGAACCATCCAGAACTTGTGCAGGGTTGCTCCTCCTCTTTAGACACTTGCACATTGGATGAAAGATAAGACAGAAACAATTTAGAGCCCTCCTTTTCAATATATTTTCCTCTGGGGGCTGCAGGAGCCCAAGCGACACCTCATCATCATAGCTAGGGAAAGCCTATGAAGAGCAGAATTATGGAGAGGAGACTGGGTAAAAAGATCTGTCTGAAGAATTATATGAGGATTGCAATGGAGAACAATTCCTATGCTTGTGATATGCCTCTGACAGAAAGACCTGACTATGTCCTGAAGGACTCTGTCTAACAAAGGAGAAGAGCAGGAGCCTGTGCATGATGAAGAGTGCACAGGAGTAAAATACAACTAAAAGAAACAGAAGGTGGTCTGAAATACCAGCTAGGGGTCCTGAATTTGCATGGCCATGTGACTGCCTGACTTCAATCCACAAAAAAGGCAAACCCAAGAAGCAAACCAAGGTACTTATAAAAGGATATGAATGAATGAATGAATGAATGAATGGATATATTTTATGGTATCAATTAACAAAAAGTGTTACAAAAAGTGTCCTATAAAATATCCACAAAACTTGCTTGCTACAGTAATCATCGTTAACTGCTACAAATTTGGATGCACTAGATCCTGTAAAACAAATCCTAAAACTACAGATCATAGATAATAAAAACATTAAAACCCATGTGTCAATTGACAATTTAAAGCATTCAAAGGCCTATTTTGGAATAGAGATTCCAACAAAGTGCAAAATAGATACAGCTTGTCGCAGCGTGCAAATCAAAGTCTGGGCATGCCCAAAGTGCAGTCTTGAAGTTCTAAAGTGCAAGGTGCGTTACTTAAACGTTCTTTAACTTTATGTGCAAATTTGGCGAACCTAGCCAATTCCATCGGTGTCTGCAGGCTAAACAAGAGTTTCATGGCATCCTTGCAATTACGTGTCCCATATTTTAAAAACAATGGCCTTAGTAAAGTGCGACGTGCTTGTATTAGGCAATGGCATATGCAGACCAAATGGACCAGGGATTCTTCATGCTGGTGGCAAAGTCTGCAGGTGGTAATCGCCTTAAGGGATTTCCAGCGCCTGTTGATATCTTTTATCGGCAATGCCATAAGCCTCACTGTTAAGATTTGCTTTAAAATTATCTTGTTTAATGCAGAATCGAGGTATGGTTGCCATAACCGATCTTCATAGGAGCTTGCAAGTATCCCAATGTTACTTTTGGAATGTTTCAACTCCTTCATATCTTCTTCTCTGGATAATGCTCTAACTTGTTTTTTTATTATAGATTTTAGTGTACCAGGCTGATAAGTCAGATCCTGCAGTTTGGTCATGTCAAGCTGTAATGCTGTGCAGGCAGTTTTCAGGCCGTTACTCCATGAGTTATTGGCTTTCATAAAGATCATTTTCAGGGTTGACTTCATTGTGTTCGGAGGGGCCGCACAAACCCCTCGGTAGAACCGCACCAGCGTTGCCCAGTGCTCATAGTTTTGTTTGTTCACCCCAAATTCCAGTCGCACCAGGATGTTTCGTGTATGCGCTGGGATCTGGAAAATTTGCTTGTAGGCTCAGCAGTTGATATGTTCGAGGCTATTAACAAAAGCCGCAGGAAATGCTAACTGGCCATATGTTATTGAGAGAAGCAGCTTGGCCTTTATAACTCTTCTAATGTATTTTGCTGTTGGGCTATTTAGTTTAGCATTCAGCTTGCACAAGGCGAACGTCACTGCCCTTGCCTTTGTTTCGGCTGAAGCAAGGTAAGCTGTTGATTTCCCATTACTCATGAGCCAAGTTGTTATCTTCAAGTTGCCCAACCTCCAATGCTGTCCGAGTTTGTTGGCATACTTTCCGAATATAATTACCTTTGTTTTTCCTGCATTTGCTCTTAGGTCATTCTTGTTGTTGTAGAGATTTAGTGCGTCCAATAGTCTTTGCATGCCTACTTTTGTTTGATCTAATAGCACCATATCATCTGCATACTGTATTAAAAATATTCTATTTGAGCCAATTTTCGGAGATAGAAGATTTGCATTAAGAATAGTTTTAGCAAGGTCTGCCGTATATAAGTTAAAAAGCAAAGGTGCCAATACACAACCTTGTTTTAAACCACGGTCTGTTGGAATCTTTTTGGTAGCTGAGTTCATTGAAGTTTTCACCCGTACCCAAGTTCCAGTGTAAAGACTAATTATTGCCTTTAAAAGACTCTCTGGTATCCCCCAACCTTGTAGTTTCCGCCAGAGCAGACTCCGATTGACTCCGACAAAAGCCGCAGAGTAGTCCACAAAACATGCAAATAGAGGAAGCGACTTTTTCTGTGTAGTCTGTTCTATCATGTATGCAAGGGCTAAAATATTGTCTATTGTGGACGCCCCTGGCCTAAAGCCATTTTGGCAACTTGGAAGGATTTCATTTTCATCAGCCCAGCTCTGCAGGTCTTGTAGCAGGAGGCTAGCATAACCTTTCGCTTCAATGTCTAAAAGGGCTATCAACCTATAGTTTGAGGGGTCCCCGGTATTGCCCTTTTTGTGGATAGGTTGTAGTAAAGATCCTTTACAAGTCTCTGGGATCGTTGAATTTGCCAGACAATGCTGGTAGAGCGGCATGAGTATGCTACTCCAGAAATCGCGATCTTCTTTAAACAATTGTCCTGGTAACCCATTAGGGCCTGGTGCCCCATCCTTTCTAATGTTTTTTAAAATTGTTGTCACGCGTTTTCCTACGACGGGGACTTCTGGAGGTATCTCCATATTTAATGGGGTCCTTACCACTGCCGATCCAGGTATGTCTTCTGTGGCTACTAGTGGGATTTCGGGTAGAGCAGTGCTGGTAAGGAGCTCTTGGTTGTGTGCTGATGTCAAGTTTTGTGCGTCACAAGATAATGTAGTTACATGGGTTATCCAAATGTCACTAGCAACCACATTGCACCTGTCTTGGCCATGACTGAAAAGCTTGTTAATATATGCCCAGAATTCAGCCTGTTTATTTGGTTTTAGCATGGAAAAGACATGTAGCCACTCCGAGTCTTGTTGTTTTCTTTTATAGTCCCACACATTTTTCCTGTGGATTTTCTTTGCTAGGAGTTGGTTTTGATGTGTTTCGTATTTTCCGTTTTGCTTATGGATCCGTGTGGATGTTCTGAGCGACCTCTTACTTTGCTCCACTTTTTCGCATAGTGGTTGAAATTGGCGGCAAGACGTTTCTACAGTAACTGGTGAGTGTTCTTTACATTTCCGAAGTTGGTATACCAGGGTCGTAAATTTAATCCAGTTCTCATTAATATTACCTGTCGTAAAATCTCTGGCAGTTCCAGGCCAATTATTTTTCCACCGTGTTAAAGCTGCTGTGTCTATTTTTGTCCACTTTATAAAAGGATATGACAAAAAACCCTCTATAACCCAGCAGAGATAAAGAGACAATGTCGAAATAAAGTTGCATCACATTATTAGACCCCCATATATTTTTTCCCCCTTAGTCTATATATTTCATTAAGAAATATGTTCAATGCTGACTGCCATCCAAGGAAAAGCCTCCATGTACTGAGGTGTTTTCAAAACCACAAGTGTAACCCAGGAATGACTAGGAACCAAGGGTGCTGTGTAATATGATGAACAGCCTTCCATAGTTAGTAAATGTACAGACAATATTTAAAGAAACATGATCGTTTCCAATGGTTGTTCCAATGACAATAGACAAGACATTTCTATTCAATTAAAAAAAACATGAAGATGGGAGTATACCCCCACTAGGTTAATTACAAAACATGTGTTAAACAGACAATACAGTAAACATACAGCCCAACAAACAAAATGTGACCAGTAAACGTATGAAGGATGAGTGTCACTTGTTACAAAAACACAGCACGTCTGCACCCACCCGAAACGTTTATACAAAATCAAATAGTATAATAAGGATTTTAACACCTGATGCGGAATTTTTCAAGGAAATGGTGGAGTACCAG
Source organism: Lissotriton helveticus (assembly GCF_964261635.1). Taxonomy (NCBI): domain Eukaryota; kingdom Metazoa; phylum Chordata; class Amphibia; order Caudata; family Salamandridae; genus Lissotriton; species Lissotriton helveticus. Next base: position 1,213,686,318 of record NC_136057.1, on the reverse strand, counting down.
CACAACTGAATCGTATGGAGTACCTGCTCCAAACCGCAATGGGAAGGTCTGTATTCATACATCCATGTACTGATTTTGGGTCTAGCAGAGATGCCTTATTTGTACGATGGCACAATTTGTACGTGGCTGTCAATTTTGTCCCGCTTGATGTGATCCCACCAGTAATCGATATGGCCCAGATTGGCGAGTCTCCACTGAACTACTACTAGGCCCACAATCACTATTTGTTTTCATGTTTGCCCAGTAGGGACATGTATATGTCACTATTTACCCAATATTCAATACTTTGTATACAGAATTAAGCATACTTTGAATGAAATTAATTACAAAATGTTCTATATTTATTTATAATATCAAGAACATATTTGCATATTTTTTTGTGGCACAGAAGCAGCAACTTGTAAGCTGGAAAAGAGAACGTAGTAATATATTGCTTTTTTTTTTTACATCAATTACATGGGGAGTATTTATGCTTTTCAAAAATGTTGCACTCCTTCCGCGTCTGCTGCAGGTACTTTTGCCGGTCATTCCTCTTCTCACTCTTCTGCACTGGTGGTGTGAGGGGTAGGTTTCCCTCAAGGCAACCACGTCTGAACCGTGAGCACTTTCTCTAATTGTTATGTTATGTTATGTTACAACCGCACTTTTTGAGCGCACGGCTACCCCAAAAGGGTGTCCCGGCGCTTTAGCAAAAGAGGCCTGAACAGAACCCAGAAAACCCAAAAGCGGATACACTAGATGCACTGGTTATACAGAAAAGAGGACGGTCTTCAACTCCTTCCTAAAGGCCAGAAGGTTATTAGCCTTATGTAGAGAAAGAGGGAGCTCATTCCAGAATCGGGCTGCCATAAACTGAAAAGACCGACCTCCCATCCGCACTCGTTTGATCACTGGCACCTCCACTTTAGCCAAATCAGCAGATCTCAATTTCCTCCGTGGAACATAGAAAGCAATACGCTTCTTGAGGTAATCAGGGCCAGTTGAGTGGAGGGCTTTAAACGCCAGCGTAAGAATTTTGAACCTGATTCTGCTAAGCATTGGAAGCCAATGCAACCTGACCCGCAACAAGGAGGCGCTGACCCTCCTCGGTAGGCCAAAAATTGCTCTGGCTGCTGAATTTTGGACAATTTGCAGTCTGGACACCAGATGTTTAGGCAGTCCTGCAAAAAGTGCGTTAGCATAATCCAAACGCGATCCCACAAGCGCTTGAACAATGTTCTTACGGTATTGTAGGGAGAGCAGTGGGAGAAATTTCCTCAGCATCTTGAGGATGCCGAAGCATTTCCCCGCTAGTCCCGTAATGTGTGGACGAAAGGAAAGATCGTCGTCAAACACAACTCCCAGATTTTTTACTTGGGAGGAAGGTTTCTCAGGTGGAAACATGTTCGGGGGCCACCACGACATCCAACCAGGGTCAGGGGCACAGCCAAAAAAGAGCAGCTCGGACTTGTCCGAGTTGCATTTCAGGCTCTGGTGCTGAAACCACAAAAAGACTGCACTCAGACAGTCTTTAATTCTACCGCCGTCAAAAACCTCTCCCTTCCTGCACGTGAACAGGAGCTGGGTGTCGTCAGCGTATGAAATGACCCGGCCTTTGACTAGGACGCCTCCCTGCGCCCCCTTGGCCTGTGTCCATTGCAGCCTGATTCTGCTGGGACAGACAGGCTGCCAGTAACTATCTCATGTGTTTCTACCACCATTCAGACGTTAATAGTTTAAACGTACCCTCTGCCTGTTCCTCGAAGGAGCCAATTAACTGCCCTAATTGGGTGAGTGTTTTGCTGCATATGTACCACGGTGGTTGCTTTACCACCGTATTTACCTCAGCCCTTAGATGTGCTTCACGTTTGCCACAATACTTCTTCCTTTTTCACAGAACTTACCACTTATAGTTTCTACTAACTACCTGAGCATGACGTTTGGCATGTTGTCTCCCAGAATGTTTTTAATTTTGCTTTTTATAATTTATGCTGTTGTCATTTCTGACTTTGTATCTTTTTAGGTTGGTCAAGTAATACGGTACCTCATTGTTAGGTTGCTTGTAGTGCTTTCTTCAGATTTGACACTAACATTGAACCAACCACTGTGTAGATAGCGTACATACACTTCGTCCTGAAGAATTGGCACAATTTCCTCACACCTTTCACACACATCTATACCACAAGACCCTAAACGCACACTGCACCGACGGCTTGGGACAAAAAGATCTCCGATAAACAGGAACATGCCCTATGATGAAGCATGACACCCAGCTGGGTGTGTGGGTGCCCCATTTCCAAAATTGGGAAACACCCTGTCTCCATCATAGGGTTAGGGTGTTAGACCGACCTGGTCTCTTCCTCTTCTCTTTCTCTCCAAGGGACTGCATACCTCGTCTGCTTGCACAGATTCTATATACACAAAACCATACAAATTCAGCAGTTATAGTTACCACAAGCTAACTATAACTTACTCCCCTGCAACGCACTGCTTTAGACCTCACATAATACATCACTCATGACATGGTTGGTGACATCACTGATGACTTTTCAAATGATATCGCTGACGACATGATCCTGTGAGTGTCAGTGTTTCTAAGGTTTTTAAATTTTATTTCCTAACTATAAAGTCCCTGTAACCTTTGTTCTTTTCAGTGAATGTCTATGGTTTTGTAGTGGTATTTGTAACTATAACACCCATGTAACATTTGCGTTTTGTGAATTTGTAACGTTTTTAAATCACATTTCCTAACTCTGTTATGTCTGTAACTTTTGATTTTTTGAGAGAATTTTTACATTCTGTTTTCAAAAAGATATATTAATAAAACACACAGAACTCCCTCTCAATTTGGATTTAGAACATGTCACAGTACTGAGTTGGCTCTCATTACTGCCATTGAGGATGTTAGGAATGCGGTCGACTCAGGAGGCACTGCTGTATTGATTCTCCTTGATTTGTTGGCCGCCTTCAACATGGTGGATCATGATCTTCTTACCCATCGTCTTCAAGCAGTAGGTGTTGGAGGCACTGCTCTTGCTCTGCTGATTTCCTTCTTGACCCACAGGCGTCAGTAAGTTGAAGTAGGAGGGTTTAAGTCTGAAGAGTTTAGACTTCCTTGTGGGGTTCCCCAGGGCTCTTCCCTAAGTCCTACTCTTTTTAATGTTTATGTAGCCCCCCTTGCTAACTTAATAGGAAGTCATGGTTTTAATATAGTTTCTTACGCTGACGACACACAGATCATTGTGTCTGTCTCCAGTAATATTTCTGAGTCAGCTTTTAATTTTCAAAAATGTATGAGTGATGTCAGCAGTTGGATGGATACTAATTGTTTAAAGCTTAACTCTAATAAGACCGAGGTACTTATTTTCGGAAAGGACGCTTCAATGTGGTCTGCTGACTGGTGGCCTGTCGAGCTTGGCCCCACTCCACTTCCGGTAGTAAAGGCTAAAAACCTTGGTGTCATTATCGATTCCTCTCTTGGTTTCTCTCAACACATAAACATGTTGACATCCTCTGCTTATTACACCCTTCGTATTCTTCAAAAAGTGTTCCCTTATATTCCAGTTGATCAACAAAGAACTGTGATGGCAGCGCTGGTCATGTCCAAGTTGGATTACTGTAACGGGATGTTGGTGGGCGCTTGCAAATCTGTGACTGCTAAGTTACAGGTTCTCCAAAATGCAGTGGCCCGCCTTTTGTTTGGACTTTCCCGTTTTTCTTCTGCAAAACATGCCTTAAATGAATTACATTGGCTGCCTATTACAAAGCGGATTCGATTTAAAGCCCTGTGCATCGCCTTTAAGGTCCGGAGTCTTTACAGAATCTTTTTCAACGGTGCCTACCCTCTAGGAAGCTTCGTTCCTCATCTGCCAATAATATCAAGATTCCCAACTACCGCCTACAGAGATGGGGAGGGAAAAGCTTTCATCACATTACGGCCAGGTGGTGGAATGCACTTCCCACTCATCTGAAAGCAGCTCAAGACCTTCTGCCTTTTAGAAAAGATTTTAAAACTTGTCTCTTTATCATCTAATCTTCTGTGCTCTTTCTTATGTGGCAGCTGTGATTTGTTTCCGCCAGGCCAGCGCCTAGACCCCTTCGGGTCATAGTGCGCTATATAAATAAATAAATAAATAAATAAACTATAATGTTAGTTTATTGGGTGTATGGGTGGGTGTGTGGATGCCCATGTGGGTTTGTTAGTGGTTCTCTGGGTCTAGAAATGGATGTAACAGTGAGTGTATGGGTGTGTGAGAGGGTGTGCGAGTGACTGTATGAGTTTGTGGATAGGTGTGTGAGTGGTTGTATGTCTGTGTAAGTGGGTGTGCGAGTGAGTGTGTGGGTCTGAGAGTAGATGTGTGAGTGGTTATGTGGGTGTGTGAGTAGATGTTTTAGTGGCTATATGGGTCTGTGAATGGGTGTGTGAGTGGTTGTGTGGGTCTGTGAGAGGGTGTGTGAGTGGCTGTGTGGGTCTCTGCATAGGTGTGTGATTGGCTGTATGGGCCCATGAGTATCTGTGTGAGTGATTGTGTGGGTGTTTGAGAGGCTGTTTAAGTGGCTCTGTGGGTCTCTGAGTAGGTGTGTGAGTTGTTATGTGAGTCTCTAAGTGGGTGTGTGAGTTGTTATGTGGGCAGGTGAGTGGATGTGTGAGTGGTTGTATAGGTCTGTGAGTTGGTGTGTTAGTGGTTGTGTGGGTTGGTAAGTGGGTGTGTAAGTCATATTATGGTTCAGGAGTGGGTATGTAAGTGACAGTGTAGATCTGTGAGTGGGTGTATGAGTGGCAGTGTATATCTGTGGGTGGGTGTGTGAGTGACTATGTGGGTCTGTGAGTGGGTGTGTAATTGGCTCTATGGGTGCATGAGTGGGTCTGTGAGTGGCTGTGTGGGTAAGTGAATGGAAGTGTGATCACTGTGATGATCTGGAAGAAGGTGTGTGAGTGGCAGTATGGGTCTGTGACTAGGTGTGTGAGTAACTGTGTGGGTCTGGTGTGTGAGTGAATGAATGTGTGTAACCCATTACTTCAATTATGGGGGAGGGCAGCAGGCAGTCCCCCTCCCTAGGCTAAATTCAGACCCTAGGACCCCATCTCCCGGGGCATGGCCTTATAATAAAGGGGTACAGGCAGTCCCCATCAGACCCCTTCATCCTGGGCCCACCCAATAAATGGTAGAACTCACTTCATATTAAAAAAGCATCTGGTGGAACTTTGCTCCCCTTCTTGGACCAATTTTGGCCCCGGGCCACCCATTTCCTGGGGTCATGCCTTATTTTTAGGGGGAAGGGGCATGCAGCACCCCCTTCCAAGGCCAATATTGTCCCAGGGACCCCACCCCCTGGGGCCTGAACATTATTGTCAGTAATCAGCCAGACTGTGACTGCACAGCACTGATCGCTGTTTTTTTAAGTTTACTGATAGCCGTGGTGTCTTAAACACAAAGCACAGGGGACCCTATGATAAGTCTCACGGTCCATTTCTGACCTTTGACCGATTGAATCCACAACGTTCCCCCCCTCATGCCCTGGCTGGAAACGCTCCTCCATGGCTCTTGTGCAGATGCTTGCGGTCAGCACAGAGGAATGTTTTTCCTTGGTGGTTGTGTAGTCCTAGCTCACTTTCGTGCGGTGAGTAGTCCAGAAACTTACTAAGCAGTGTAGGCATTACCGTTCCATCCCAGGGAGTTGCTTTGGACACTTTTACATGATTCATGACATACACACTGAATGCTGTTGCTCTGAAATATTAAAGGTTACATTTGGAAAACATCACTTATGAAAGGCTGTGTGCCAGCCTGTGCATTAGGCATCTCACTGCAGATGCATCCAAATGGGGAATGACTGGGCACACCTCACAATTTCAATTATGGTTTGATGCTGATCCGGAGGTGTTGTCATCACTCAGAGGCACTCGTTTTGTTACCTCAAACTCAGACTAGCTAAGCTCATGTCGGAGTAAACTAAACGGTCTGTATCTGTTTAAAAATAAAATGAACTTTATTTAGCACAAACCCAACCAAAAGGTATTACGGGGTTTCATGAACACCAATTAGATTACGCAAGGACAAATTCGTTTTTGTGTGCATTTTAGGCACGACGAAGCTAACTGATTTGATCATAATTACAAGATGTTGAGCTGATGCCAGTTCCAAAGTCATCAGTGATGGCACACAATCTTAAAAGCAGGCAGACGTCATCCCTTTGAGAAGCCTTGCTACCTATAACATCGACCCAGGCCTTGCACCTTTTAGCCCCTATAAGTCAGAGAGCTGGAACTCTCACCGCAGGGTTCAACATTTCATAGGGGGAAGGAGGCCAACTAGTTTAGAAGAATATTAGGAAAAATGTGGAGGTACAGTTTTTTGCTTGCAGAATGCCAAGGAAACCTGCACTTAACAACCTCAGTAATGCACTTAGTAAAAGGCACATTCTGTTTAGAACAAGACACTTTTAACATGCTGTAAAACGGTCTCAGGCACAATTCATAATATTGATGACAATTGCGTGGGCGTGAACATGAAAGAAAGGCAGGTGCGCCTCTGTGGCAAGGAGTGGTTGAATTTTAATGCTGAACCATGAATGCTCTTTATTGGCAGGGGTGATTTAGTTTTTTCAGGTGTATCGAACAGTGATGCTGCTCGGTGATATGGGCAGAACGAGAAAAAACAAACACAGCAGGCTGTATTCATTACTGCAGCGCGTGCCATTTTGATACTGTGCATTGGCTTTGGCATTGTAATTGAACCTGGTTATCTTTTCTTGGCAACAGGAACATCCAACTAAGTCGCAGTGATTCAGTTGTAACCCAGAATTCTATATTATTACCCACCTCACTGAAGACAACAAGGTGACTAATCATTTGCCAACAAAGCCATAGGAGCAATTTATATGCTTGAGGAGCGAGGCCACCATCCTGTACAGACACCCACAGGTTGGCGGGAATATGCCATAGTGAATAAAAATCCCACCACGAAGTGCAATAAATTGGGTCAAGGATGATAGGTATCAGAGATATCTACCACACCCTTTCGCAAATAGTGGTCTATACCACTGGCACATTACATATGCAAAGACGTGTGACACATTTCTCTGAAGTGACAGTTGAAGTGAAGGCATGTAGCCATGGCATTAAATGAATTCCATCGACGCCAGGACTTGATGGGGAGAACCCAACAAGGCACACCTACGGTTTCTCAACCCTTGAATCTCCACAACTACCATTAGTGGCACAGAAGTCATTTTTTTATGGCTTGAGATATTTCTCGGCAATAGAAATGACATTCGTATATAAAGAAAATATTTCAGCTGAGTTGTTTTTCTTTTTTTCTCATTCAATAATGGAAAAACCCATTGTGAAGACCGAGAAAGGGACACAAAGGCAAAAAATTAACTATTTACATTTTCATGTTTTCTCATAGCATTGCTGACCTCTTAACCAAAGTCAAGTTTTACTATTATTATTATTAGTATTATTATTGTTAATCTACCCCCTGAGATCTGGCCCAACTGGGGGCAAATGCAAAACAAGTATTATAGCCCGCACATTTTGGTGTTGCCTCCACCAGACCTAGGGGGTCAGGGTATGCCTACCCTGCCCCCATATTGTTTTTCTTACTGTTTTTATATGTATTACTTACTGGGGTCGCCAGAAGGTAGTTACAGTAAGGACCAAAGTTTCCATAAGGAAAGCATGTTTTGTTTGGCCAATAAGGAAAAGCGTTTTATGTTTTGCCAATAACTTTATGTGCTTCATGAATCATCGAAAAAATTTCAAAAAACGTCCTCCTTTTCGGTTCAGCTATTGTGTTGAAAGCTTTGGGGTGATCCACCCAGCGGGGAACAAGAAAAAGGGGGGCCTAGAAAGCTTTTTCCCCATGTTAAGTCAATGTTTGTTTTGGGTTGTTTTTTAACACGACTACAGCCAATTTTGGCAGAATGCTAGATATTGGTACAAAAAGAGTGCTCTTTGTAATTTGGTGTAAATCGATTCATTAGTTTCAGAAATATAGATATTTGGGAACCAAAAATCCCTCTGAAACCCTTCTGAAGGTTGATTGGCTACCAACACTTCAACCAGAAAGTTTTGGCACTCGACTTGGGACTGGGACTCGGTTGAACCAAGTAACACAAAAAATGTAAACAAAAAGAAAAGGGGGCAGGGTAGAAACACCCTGACCCCCTAGGCCTCTTGGGGGGGATGAGGGGTCTCACTAGTACCGCAGAGTGCCCAAAAAAAGCATTTCTTATAAGCAAATTGGCAGCATTCACAGATCTGCTCAATTTCTTTTTTAAACAAAGCACAGGCTCCAGAGCTTTGGGTGGGCCAGGTCCTGTGGGCATTATGCAAAAAAGGAAAGGGGCACATGAGGCCGCTTCCTGGGGCTTATTATGCCCCATGAACCACCACCTCACCGGGGCTTGTTTAAATATTAATGCGGGGGAGGTCCGTATGGCCTCCCTGGTTGCCCCGGGACCACCACCTCACATGGGAATATTTTTTTTAATGTGTGGCCTCTCAAACCCACTCAGCCCTGGGAACCGCCACCTTCCCTGATCTGTATCCTGTAATGGAGGGGTGCTGCACAGCCCCCCTCCCCTAGCCGTGGATGGCCCTGGGAATGGCCAACCTCTAGGGCCAAATACTACAATGTCCTGGAGTGCACACTGCTACCAAAACCGGGCCTGCCAAGCCATAGCAATCTCTGCTTCGCTTCTAGTACCCTAGAACAGAAAAAATGGTCTTGCTTGCTAGAAGCATAGCTGATTTGCCTTAGGACAGAGGAAGCTACATGTTCAGAAGCTTCCTCTGTCCAACAATTTTGGCTTCCGCAGAATGTGGGGAGCTGGCAGAGATCACAGGGGGCCTTGAGGCTCCTCCGAGGTTCCCAAGATGAGAAACTGGGTGACCTGGGTGGAACCAGGGCACCCAGTCTTGTGGCCAGGCCCCGGGGGAAGAAGTCCAAGGGACAAATCTACCCAGGAGGGGGTCATGCAGCCCCTCCCATGTTTTAAAAAAACTAAAATGTAAAAAAAGGCAGGCCCTGGGGGATGGGGACACTGGGGCCCAAATCAGCCCAGTGAAACAGAGCACGCGGCCACATTCCTTTATTAAAAAAGAGAAAGCCAGGCCACAAGGATGTGGTCCCTGGGCCGTAATTGGCCCGGTGAGGGGGTCCCCAATCTAAAAAATCTAGCCCCGGGAGATGTAGTTCCCACAGCCAAACAGATGTCCCACCTTCCTTCATAATTAAAAAAAGGAACATTTTACTGGCACAACACTGGAGGCCCACCCCCTTTCTGCACCACTCTGCAATCGCCCCTCCTCATGCAATGATGGTGGGGGGATGAAGTCCCTTTGGCTGCTGAGGGTCTTTGGGTGCCAACAAGATCTTCTGTTACCTCCTGTAAGTCCCACACAGTGAGATTGCTAAGAAGGGGTTGGAGGCCGTGCCCCCTTTCTTCATCACTCTTCAAATGTGCCTCTCAGTGCACTGTTGGTGGGGGGATGATGCCCAGTGCCTCCTGCCTCAGAACTGAAATGTACGTCTTTCCCCAACCAGTAGTGAAGCAGGAGATGCGTTTGCAGAGTGGTGGAGAAAGGGGGTGTAGCCTCCAAAAACCTCTTAGCAATCTAGCTGTGTGGGACTTACTGGAAGTAACAAGAGGGGTAGTTGGACCCCAAGGACCCTCAGGAGTAAAGTGAACGTTATCCTCCAACCAGTAATGAGGCAGGATGCAAATTTATCTAGTGGTGGAAAAAGGGGGCATGGTCTTCAAAGACCTCTCAGCAATCGCACTGAGTGGAAGTTACTGGAGGTAACAGGAGGGGTAGTTGACCCCCCAAGAACCTTCTTGAGCCAAGGGGAAATAATTCCCCAGCCAGCAGTGCACCAGAAGGCGCACTTGCAGAGTATTGGAGAAAGGCGGCGTGGCTTCTGAAGACCTTTCAGCAATCCTACTGTGTGGTCCTTAAAGGTAACAGGAGGGCTTGTTGGCCCCCAAGAATTCTCTGGAGCCAAGAGGACATCATCCCCCAACCATCAGTGCACCAGGAGTAAGTATGGGCGGATTTTGCGGATTCGCAATCCGCGAATTTGCGGATTTGCGTATTTGCGGATTGCGAAAATCCGCAAACTCCGCGAATTCTCGCGGATTTTGCGGATTTTTGGGGGGTGTGTGTTCGCACGGGTTTCTGCAAGTTCGCGAGGGTTTTGTAGAATTTCGCAAATTGCGAACTTACTTGTCGGGTCGCCAGTTTTGCGAACTTGTTGTTTCTACGTGCCCAGCCTGTTTGCAAGGCTTTCTTCATCACTGCCACCCTCTGTCACCACTGGCACTCTCTTTGTTCACCCATGCCACCCTCTGGCTCACCCATGTCACCCTCAGTGTCATCACAGCACCCTCTGGTTCACCAGTGTACATTATTGGGGCAAAGCAAAATACTGCCATCCTCTGTCAACACTGGCACTCTGGTTCACCCATGCCACCCTCTGGCTGGCACACCCATGCCACCCTCGGTGTCATCACAGCACCCTCTGGTTGACCAGTGAGTGTACATTATTGTAGCAAAGCAAAGCACACCTGGTAATTGCTTCAAGTTTTGCAAACAACAACACCTGCCCTGACCCAACTGACATTAAAGAAGGCTGGCACCTGCTTGTCTGCTCCCTATCCTTTTTGTTGCAATGTAAAAAAAATTTAACAGGATGCAATGGCATACTTCTAACTATTCTGTGACTGTCAAAGCAGGGTCACACAATAGTTGCAAGTAGGCAACCGGATTCTGGAGGGCCCCTTCAGGAAGCACTACAGGGAAATGGTTACAAATGATGAGCTCGAACTTTTGCACCTGCTCGTTGGTTTTGCTTTTGCAAAACTCTTTTTTCGGTAATTTCGCCCTATTCGCGAGGCGCGGCGTCGTGTGAACTCGACCGTGGAAGCCGCGAACTCGTGCGAGTTACCCCAAGGTTGAGTATGGGCGCCGCCATTTTGTTTACGTGACGTATTTCCGTTTCCGCCCGCTATGTGTAATCTCGCGGAATAAGCGCATTGCGAATGCAAGTTCGCACGAGTTTGCGAGAGAAATCGCGTGCGAACTTACTTACGCGCACGTGATCGGGCCGCCATCTTGTTTTTCATTCATTCCTATGTGTCTGGGCATGGTGTTTCTATCCTCTTTATATCTCTGCCATCCTTTGCTTGTTTTAATATTTTTTTGATCTATTTAACTTATTTTTTATCCCTCTATTTTTCTAGGTCTATATTTTTGTGTTTTAGGCTACTTTTGTTTACTTTTCAACTACTTTTTTAAACTTTTATTTTCTTCTTCCCTAATCTTATTCTTTTTCATTTTGTCTCCTTGCTGCTAACACCTGCCCAGACCATGGTGAAGACAACTGTGAAGCTGCCCAAGACGGCCCCCGCAGCCCGTGCCTGGCTCCCGTGTGGCCGTTTGAGGGCAGAAATGGTGGTGCCCAGGGAGATCTTCAGCCCTGAGGAGGTGGGCGCACTCGTTTTTTATGTACAGCGCCGCCTCCCCAGGACCATCGCAGCAGGCGGCAGGATCGCTGGTGGCTACACCAACCGCCAGGAGCGACGGAAGCGGTGGGAGCAGGTGTGCCGGGCCCTGTTTCACATCTCGGGGGTCCAGCGTACCTACAATCAGGTGACCCACCGCTGGACCGATATCCTGGACCGGGAGCGCGACCTGCTCGACCTGCTGGGAGTGGAGGTCCCCGGGCTTGGTGAGTAGTATTAGCAATTTTTTCATCACTCACTACTCTGTTTTTTCTCCAGCTCTGTGTGTTATATTGGAAATGTTTGCTTTAACTTTTTTACAAAGAGCAATAATGCTGCCGATTAAATTGATAGGAGAGGTAAATTAATATTTCAAAATCTTCTGTGCATTTCAGGTGAACTGCTCTCCTTCTCTGTGGCGGTGCCACTGTTAAATTGTTTTCTATTTTGTGTTCATTTAATTGGGCTGAGTAATGTATGATTGTACTTTACAGAACTGCGTAATGCTAGACACAAAGGGGCAGATTTACAAGCCCCTTGCGCCACGTTTACGCTGCCTTACGTGGCGCATCCCTGCGAGTCATTTACAACGTGATGCATCTAAGGAGATGCTCCACGTTAAGGCCTGTGCCTGCGCCACAATGGGTGCGTTCCCACGCAGGGGGGTGGGGGGGTGGGTGGCGGTCAGGTAGCTGTGCGCCTCGCAAAAGTGCCTACGTGAAATCTACAAGATTTAACGCAGGCACTTCCGCGACGCTGCTTCGTCAATTCTTTATGCCTGCTTGCTTGAAGCAGGCGTAAGGACTGATGCGGTATGTTGAGTATTGGGCAGCCCTGAGCATTGCTAGAGTTGCATCGCGCCTGCGACGCGACTCCAGAGATGCGCCCCTCTTTCGTCACGAGATGCGTCACGCATCTGCCTACCCTTGCGCCAGGGTTTGCCGCATTGTAATTGCGGCGCATCTGCCGTGACGCAAGGTTAGTTTTGCGTTACGCATTTGTTCTGGTGCACCTCTGAGTAGAGGCTCAGGTGCAGTTCTTCCTTTGTAGCCCTCTTTTTGGCTGAAATAGTTGGTTCTTGTTCTTTCTAAATGTTTGATTTGGTTGACAAGGACATCGACAAGCAGCAATCATCAATGTTTTCTGTTCTTTTTTTCATGTTGTACATCAGGTCCGCCCAGGGGCAAGCGGACGGAAAAGGAGGATGCTGTGGCTCCAAAGGAGGAGGATGCAGGCCAGGGCGGCGAGTGCTCTTTTGCTGGCCCCAGTAAGTTTTCATTTAAATATAGAGGACCTATTGTTGTCCAAGCGTTCCTAATTTAATTTTTTTGACATAGTGTTTAGATAGGAGCAAAATCCATAATACTACTGTTGCAGGGACAATTCTCCACAAACCGAACTATGGACACCAAAAACCAGAGTAATAATATTTCAGAGTGGCGTGTTTGGCACACTGTATAAACATGGTAGTGTCAGCGGCACGGACTCCTCCTTGTAAAAATTGCAAAACCTTTCGCTCAGTCACTCGAGTCTGGAGGACCAAAAACAACAGAGTCTATTCAAGTTTAAAATCTTTATTAAAAGTAAAAGTAAACACATATATTAAAATTAAGTTAGCTAGAAATGGAAAAGTGCTTGGTGCTGAGTTGATGAGTAATGGAACACATTTCTTGTGGTCGAGCCGAGCTTTCACCTGGTTTGAAGTTGATGTTGCTCTTGTCCTTAGAAGTCCAGCTTCTGTCTGTTCAGAGAAAAATGGTGTGTGTTAAAATTAAGCAAGCATTCATCAATTGTGACAAAAAAGTGCAGCAAGACAACAGCCTTCCCTGGAAGGAGGGACATTTTTACTTTAGACTAGAGTAGACAGTCAATTACTTTTTCTGTTGTTTTCACATTTCTTCATTCCTAGACCAAATACTAGTGAGTGGTGTAATCTAACATTCTTAAATCTACTTTGTAGGTGGAACATCTGGTGGCGGGGCCAGCTCGGATGAGGTGGTGGTGATAGACTCCGATGACAGCTCTGGGGAGGAGGCGGCGCAAGAACAGACTGTGAGGAAGCAGACAGTGGCGGTGGCGGGTACAGGTAAGCTGGATCATGGTACTATCTGACTCTTAGATAGCATATGATGTGTATCTACAGAGAGTAGACGGTCACTGGATGAACTACGAACATACTATGAAATGTTTCCGGGGGGGGTGCAACATCATCACCATCTCCTGAGTCCTACTCCTGACATGATTGAGCACAAGTATTAAATATATTTTTTTTAAATCTAACACGACATAGAGCTTAAATAAACAAAGAACCCCATAGGGAGAAGAGAAAAATCGTGTGCAGCACCACAGCAGACGACCTGGCAACTAAATTAAAAGAGAGGAAAAAACAAAAAATGCCAGAAAAAAAAATTCTATCTAAATCAGGAGGATGTGGTTATAGAGCATGGGTCCTCACAAACTTTCTCTCGGGGCCAAATTGATAGTGTGGTTTGTGGCCAAGGGCCGCACCGAAGGGGGCAGGGTCAGTGGGGGAGGGGGGTGGATCTAGAGCAACAAAAAAAAATATGACCATGAAATTGAACTCATGCCCCTGCAGCGGATGCCTTCGTCCACTGAGCCACCAGACCTGGCATACACATTACACATATCTTTCTTTCTCTCTCCCCCTCCCTCTCTCTCTGTCTGCCTCCCTCATCCTCCCTCTGTCACCCTCTGGCTCCCTCCCTCTCTCTCTCTCTCCTTCTGTCTTCCTCTCTCTCTGTCTCTGCCTCTATCTGTCTGTCGGTCCCAGCCTGCTGTAATTACCATATTGTAATTTGTCACTGGGCCAGCACTGGATGGACCTGCGATCCAGGGGGGGGCAATCGCGCCCTCTCTTGCCCATCCCTGCGGACGCCCATGATATTGGCCTGAATAGTTTCTTTTGTACTGCGCTGGCTAGTTGCTAGTTGTACTGTGACACAACTTCCTGCTGAATAATTTTGTGTTAATCATATTCTTAAAGAGCATTGGTTACAGATTATGTCTTTCTTTCTTCATATAGTTGGTCATACTAAAACAACGAAACCCACAAGGAGTATGCAGGCTGTACTGGCCCGGCAACGGAGGCTGGATGCAACTGTTGCCCAATATCGGCGGCTGGTGGAACTGGAGGGGCACGACACGCAGTCCAGTACTTCGAATGTAACATCTGCATCCTCCTCCGTGACCCCACGTTCTGCCGGTCAGCGCAGTGCTCCAGCCAAACGAAGCCGTGCTGGCAGACGCCACCGCCGAGCAGCAAAGGCTGCACCTCACAGTACTGTAAAGGCTCGCTTGCGCCGTGCAATCCGCAGAGTGTCGGACCTGGAGGCGGAGGTCCGGAAATGGAAAGAGTACCAGAATTTGTTGGAGGGCCTCCGTTTAGATCACGCCACCCTCCGGGAGCAGTATGATGCCTTGGCCCTAAGGCATGATGCCCTGGAGGCCAAAGTCAACAACATGCATCCCTAGAGTGTCCCTTGCCCCTTTTTTAGAGACTTTTGGGGGGTGGGAATTGGGAGTTGGGTTTTTTGGGGACTTTTGAGGGACTATTTATTTCTTTGTTGGGGTTAGGGAGGGTCTTGCGGGAGATTATTTTGTTAGGGATATAAAAATATACTTTTTCAAACTTTATCTGAGCATATCTTTTTTTTTTACTACTTTTGAGCCTGGTGGGTGGTGGTTTTGCAGTAAGTTCGTTTTACTGAACACTGTCATCGTGTTGGTTCACGTGTAATTGGCCAAATGTTTTCCAAAGTAAATGCCTGTCACAGAGTTTGTTAATTGAAGAGTCCTAGGACTTTACTACTAGTACCACTGTCACTCTCTCGCCTCTCCTAATACTTCATTATACTACCTCCCATCCAAACGCTTATCTTACCTGTAATTTGTGTTTGAGGGCTGGCTCCACCTGGAATTCACAGTGTCCTAAAGCGTTCTGCAGCAGGGCCCCAACTGAAGTTTCCCGGCGTGGATTTTCTGCAAAACAAAAGCAATCAACATTAGAAATATGGCAGCGGTGCTCACAGACCCCAAAATCCTAGAAGCCCCACAGACAGCACCCATAAGACAGGCAAGCAAGCAATAATAACGCCTAAACGTTCACGTGTAATAGGCCAAATGTTTTCCAAAGTAAATGCCTAACCAATTTCATCCCTTAATAGACCTTGCCAGCAATGGCCCAGCCAAGACCCGTAAACCCAAACGCAAAAAAGTCACACTTAGCAAAATGTATTTAAATGAGGACTCACTACTTCCAGACAGTCCCTCTTTAGGGGACTCGTCAACGTAAGTTTCTTCATTGTGCAGAATCCAGGCATCAGCATTACGGGAAATGGATAGGGTGAGTCTGGAGGAGGAGGATAGACGACCAGGACTGAGTTCTTGTCAACTAACTGTTGTGAACCTAAGGAATGCTGCGGCATCAAAATCAAGACAGTTCTGCTGATGGGCTTGTTGTTTGATTGGTTGATTACAGTTTTGTTGTGAATGTGATGAAGCCCTTGCTAAAAAAAGAAAGACAGACACACAGGAATATAAGTGAATAAGAACTAATATTAAAGTTAATGAATCATTGACTCATTTTCAGAACTCGCTGTCAGGGAAGCAGAGCTCGTCCTCAAACTCTGCAAATTGAGTCGGTAGTACTTCTGGTAACTGAGGAGAACTTTCCTCAGGTAGGTCGGTGTCCTCTTCTTCCTGTGTGCATTCTCGTACTTTGTAATCTGGTGGTATGAAGTGCTGGTTCATCTTTATCATGGTGAGCCGCTCCACATTTGTGGGCAAGAGGCGGGACCTTTTGCAAGTCACAATGCCACCAGCAGAACTAAAAACACGTTCTGAAGACACGCTTGCGAGTGGGCAAGACAAGTAATTGATAGCCAGGTTGGTGAGCTCTCGCCATATGTTTCTTTTCCCATGCCAACACGCCAATGGGTCCTCAGTAATATTGACCGCTGTTGAGTCATCCAGATAGGCCTGCACCATTGAAAGAATGCCCTCCCGGATTCCTGTACTTTGCACTTCTGTGTCCTTTCTGGGACAAGGAAACCCTAGCTCACTTAGCCAATCCGCTTCAGACATATCGCCTGGGCCTGGTGCAGATGATACGGTTGCTGGTGTGGTTAGCGGCTCAGAGGAAAAGTCACTCACTTCTGCCACAGGCACAGATGCAGCAGTGTTTTTTTGGGACGCCTGATGGCCTGCTGATTCACTAGTAGTACTGTCTTCTCCTACAGTTTCCTTCCGCTCTCTTTCAAAACGAATGGCTGACTGAGCTAGCCAACCTTTGTACTCTGTAACATCTGATGTTTCAAAAGGAATTATTACTTTGCCAAACAATGGCTTTTTGTAACGTGGATCCAGAATAGTAGCACAAATGTAGTGCTGTTGTTTCTTGATATTTACAAGCCGTTTATTGCTAACTAGGCGTTGTAATAATCTCTGCGCCAACTCATATGCTTCATTCTTTCCAGCATCTTTTAATTCTGAAGACACCACCTTGACTTGGTGCTCGAGCTTCAGCAACAATGGGATAGCTTTGCTCAAAGAACAGTCCTCCCTGCTGACGTCACGCGTGAAGACCTCAAAAGGACGAAGCATGTCTGTCAGGATTTTAACTAGCTGCCATTGCTCCACCGCTAGCATCATTTCTGTCGTATCACCACCCAGGTTGTAGAAATACTCATTGACTACTGGAAACAGCTCATGCAGACGCTCAAGCATGTAGAAGGTTAAGTTCCAACGTGTTGCCACCTCCTGGATAAGTGCTTTCACTGGCATTCTACGTACATTTTGCTGGCGCCTCAGCTCCTTCCGGGCCTTAAAATAATGGTTGAAATGTGTGCATATTCTTCTGCAGATGATCAGTATTTTGTCGACTGCAAGTTCTTTTTTCAAGAACTTTTGCACGACAAGGTTCATACAGTGCGCCAAACACGGCACTCTGAAATAGTAACCGTTCTCCATGGCCTTAACTACATTGCTGCCATTATCAGTAGAAACATAACCAACCTTGCGATTTCTTGGGGGCAGCCATTGCGAGACCTTTTTGTTAAAGTCTTTCAAAATGTTGACTGCAGTATGACTTTTCTCCATGCCAAACATGGCTAATGTTGCATGTTTACGAGCACCCTTAAAAATCTCGACCAAGTCACCACCTGCATTTATCTGTTTTGCAACCCCTGAAAAAGAGACCCAGTGTGCAGTGATGCACATGTAATCAAGGGCTTGGCAACTGGTCCACATGTCTGTTGTCAGGTGTATAGTGTGAACAGCACTCTTCTGCAAAGCTGCCCCAACCAACTCAAGCACCTCTTTATGTAGTGCTGGAACAGCAACCCTGGCAAAATAGAACCGGCTAGGAACCTTCCATTTAGGGGCCAGTGTTGCCACGAGTTCAAGAAAACCCACACCTTCGACAAACGAAAAAGGGAAAAGGTCCACCGCTAGCATTTTAGCCAGCTTAGTGTTATACAGGCGTACAATTGGGTGGTTGCGTTGAAATTGCGCATCTGAGGAGAACATGGCTGAAATGGTGCGCTGGACAAATTTACTGGATGATGCTGATGCCTTCTTCGACCCACTTCTGCTCAGTGTTGACATTTTCCGCATTGGTGTGTCTCCCAGACTCTCAGTGTGCCTCCTATGTGTTCCGGAGGGTGTGGTGCTGCCAGGGGTACTGGGTGCAACCGGACAAATGTCTGACGCTTCTTCTACCTCCCCGTCATCTTCAGATGAAACACCTAGTATGGGTATATTTTGGCCACTTGCCCTTTGGGATTGCTTTCCCTTGATGTTTGCTAGGTGCGCAAAACATTCAACAGCGTGCCTTCTTTGAAGATGACCTATCTAGCCTCCGGTTCCATAGTTGGTACCAGTCTTACCACGGCTAACTCTAGTCTTACAAATGCAACAAACGGCTATGTTATCATACTTTGCATGGACACTAAAAAAGTTCCAAACTGGGGACTGGAAACTTCTGGTTTTGCCGCACGAGATGATACTGCCAATGCCAGATGAAGGAGTGGTGGATGAGCCTTGCAGACATCTACTGGGTTGTGCAATTATTGCAGCAACCCTACTTGAGGGAGTCGAGCTGGATGGAGTCCCCCTCTGGGGAGAAAATATGGGAGCTGTAGGTTTTGTTGAACTTGTTGTACTACTTGACTGCGTTGGTGGTGCTACCAGTGCCACGTCGCCAGGGTCACGCTCAGCATGACGTCGGGATAGGGTATAAATGTCTGTCTGCTGCATGGCCGGTGTGGCTGGAATGACGTGTGTGATGACTAGGTCATTGCTGTCATCCTGTTCAACAACATCAGAATGCACCACTTCATCAAGTCCGACGTTCGGATCCATAAGTATGAGCTTTCCGGGGCCCTTCCTTTTAACATTTGATACCTTTCGCAGCTCATGGTGTGCCTCCCTCTCAGACGTCAGAGATGTATGCCAATCTACATCCAGATCATCATCTGATGGAGCGGGGCTTGAAGAGGAACTTCTACACACACTCCTTGATCTTTTCCTTGGTGGGGAGCTGGGAGAAAATGAATCATCAGGAGGAATGCCTTCGTCTTCCTGACATGATACCCCGGCTCCAAAGTCAATTTCCTCCTGTGCCCCTACTTCTGGAAGAACAACCATTGTGGGCACTTGCACCGCTCCATGCGCCGCTACATGGGCCTCTTCACTGACCTCTACTTGCAACTCTCCATGGACCTCTCCTTCTCGGCCTTCTCCTTCTCGGCCTTCTCCTTCTCGGCCTTCTCCTTCTCGGCCTTCTCCTTCTCGGCCAGCTCCTTCTCGGCCAGCTCCTTCTCGGCCAGCTCCTTCTCGGCCAGCTCCTTCTCGGCCTTCTCCTTCTCGGCCTTCTCCTTCTCGGCCAGCTCCTTCTCGACCAGCTCCTTCTCGGCCTTCTCCTTCTCGGCCTTCTCCTTCTCGGCCAGCTCCTTCTCGACCAGCTCCTTCTCGGCCAGCTCCTTCTCGGCCAGCTCCTTGCGCATGTACTTGTGCTTGTACTAGTAGCCCATGCAGTTGTTGTTGCGGTTTTGGTTGTTGAATAGTACTTGTGAGATGAGTTACAACCTGTGTTGATGGTGTGCTGCTACTTTCTTGCGATGAGCCAACATCACTGGTCGTTGGTGATTGAACCACTAAACAGGCTACCTGTGCAGCACTCATGGTGGGCCTTTGTTTTTTCCACAAAAATGTAGTGGTCGAGCCACCAGTCTCCTTGGTAAGTGGTGCCACTTGCTTCTTCTTCTCCTTAGTAGAGAAATTTTTCTTGCAAGAGGAGCTACGGGCACCTCTTTTTGGAGCCATCTTCTTCAGATGTCGGAACAACAGGCCGCAGCAGGACTTCTTCCTGGCACTGATGCTCAACGATGATGCAGAGTTATTGACTTTGTGCACCTAAAAGCAAACGAAGACAGAGGAACATCAGTAAATATATGTTGCATATGTAGCGCTTCAATAAATAGTTTGCAAGTAGGCATTTATGAATACACACGTGCACACCACACAATATGGAAATTTCAAAATTAGGATTTGCTAAATTTTTGGGAAACAGGAATTTAACATTGATCCAAGAGAGCACACACAGAGAGGGTTATAGTTTCATGTACCACTGACTCCCCCTGGGCTAAATAGGTGAAAGCAAGGCAAAATGGGTGCAGGCCTATGGCACAAAGCTCACTGCCTGCCTTCAAAATGGCCGCTTGACCCCCATCCACATGGCCAGGACCATGCCTCAAAATGGCCCCCACCAACATAGCCAGCCCCCAACCCCTACTCCAAAAAGTCAAAAAACACAACACCAATCAAATCACCACAATCCAATGCCATCCATCAAGTTTCAGAAGGTTTAGGCTGCCTGCTGGTGGTTTTCTGGTGCAGAATTGCAATTTTTGCAATTTCGCGAGTGCGAGATTGTTGCTTCACGACGCGAACGTGGCTAAAACCCAGCAAAATCCGCGAACAGACGGATTCTGGGCCCCCTGGACATGATAAAATCACAGCACACTGGGTGCAGGCCTATGGCACAAAGCACATAAACTGGCTTAAAAATGGCCCCTAGACCCCCACCCACACGGGACCAGGCAATAAACTGGCCCCCACCCACATAGCAAGCCCCCAACACCACCCCAAAAAGTCGTAAAACACACAAAAATCACAACAATCCAATGCCATCCATGCCCTGGCCAGAATAATGTTAAAATTAAAAAAAAACTGTTGTATCATGCATGCACCCATAACTAAGCCTGGTAGTTTTCAATTCATGTGCAGAATTGTAATTTTTACAATTTCGCGAGTTTGAGATTGTTGCTGCGCGGGACGCGAGCAGTGCGAACACAGGCAATTTTTTTTTATAAAATCCGATTTTCGGGTAATCCGCGGGAGTTCGAGGCCCCCTGGGCATAATGAAAGCAATCAGAGCAGACTGGGTGGGCATAGGGCACAAAGCACACTGCCTGACTTCAAAATGGCCGATTGACCCCATCCACATGGCCAGGACCTGCAGGACCATGCCTCAAAATGGCCTCCCACACATAGCCAGCCCCCAAACCCACCCCAAAAAGTCGAAAAACACACACAAAAATCACCACAAACAAACAACATCAACTTATCAACTTACTTGTAAATCAAATTTCTAATCAAAAAGTAATCCAAAAGGCCTCAAAGCCAAATCTCCAGCAGCATCCACAAAAAGTAATCCTTCCCAGTCAAGATCGAATTCAAAGTGGCCAGGAAATGGACTAAGCAATGGGAGGAGCTTGCTGGACAGGAAGAGGAAGTTGGAGACTGGGTCACTTCCTTCACCCCTCCCCAATTGTAATTTTTGTAATTTCGCGAGTGCGAGATTGTTGCTGCCCACGCCGCGGCCCGCGAGCAGTGCGAACACAAGCAAAAAATCCGCCGCGCGCGGATTTGCGTATTTTCGCCACATCCGCGAGAGTTCGTGGATTGCGGATTTACCGAAAATCCGAAAAATCCGCGAGCGGAACGGATTTTGCGCCCATGCTTAACCAGGAGGTGCATTCGCAGAGTGGTGGGGAAAGGGGTGTGGCCTCTGAAGGCCTATGAGCAATCACACTGAGTGGGATTTCCTGAAGTCAACAGGTGGAGTTGTTGGCAACTTGTGGGGCAACTACCCCTCCTGTTACCTTCAATATGTCCCACACTGTGGGATTGCTAAGCTGTCTGCCCCCTTCCTCTACTACCCTGTAAACATGACTCTTGGTGAACTACTAGTTGTGAGATGAAGTCTCCTTGCTGCTGATGGTCTTTGGGGGGAACAACCCTCCTGTAACCTCCAGTAAGTCCCACACAGCAGGATTGCTAAGAGGTCTTCGGAGGCCACGCCCCCTTTCTTCATCAGTCTGCAAACATGCCTCCTGGCACGTTACTGTCTGGGGAATGAAGTCCTCTTGGATGCTGAGGAGACTTGGGGGCCAAGAAGCCTTCCTGGTAGTTTCTGTAAGTCCTACACAGTGTGATTCCTAAGAGCAGATCTGAGGCCCGTCCTCTTTTTCCACCACTCGGAAAAGGCCATTACTGCTTAAAAACACGTAGAAATTCACAGAAGAAAACAAGATTACAGGGATGTTACATTTAGGCTCAAGTTTCACTCATACTAAACCAGTGAAATTCAGCAGTTATAGTTAGCTGCACTAACTATAACTCAAGCCCCCGCAATGCACAGCTTATGATCTCACATATTTCATCACTAAATACATGGTCAGTGACATCACTGAGGACATCACTGATAACATCTCAAATAACATCGCTGATGACATCATCCAGCGACTGTGAATGTTTGAAAAAAGATTAAGAGTGTTAAATATAATTATATACCAAGGTGTATTGGTGAACCAGTGGGTGTATGAGTGCCTGTATGGAGTATTCAGAGGGTTCACCACTGACTGTATAAGTGAGTGATCAGGTGCCTCAGTAAAGACTGACAGGTTGAGTGAATGTTTGTATTAGTCTGTTGTGGAGCTGTTGTCTCCCTAGATATATACATTTTGATTTTTCTAAATAGGTTAAAAACTACCAAACTATATTCACCAAAAAACAAAAACTGTTCTTTCTGGACCAAGAGCCACCTTTCTGTCAAATTTGGTGTTATTCCGTCCAGCGATTCAGGCTGTAGTCTTGTCTAAAATCTCAATTTAAATGAACATGGGAAAAAAACTCCTTTGAGTCCCCTCTTTTTCTAGGCACTCACTTGACGGATCGCCCCGAAACGTAAACTTTCCATGCTTAACAAGAATCACAGGTGCTGCACATTTTGGGAAACTTTCATGAAGATTCGTCAACCAGCTTCACAGTTATAGGCAAGTCTAAAAACATTTTCCCTATGGAAACATGGTCCTAACTATAACTCTGTACCTGGCATTAGGCACTCAATTAGTGGGGACCTGACAAGCTGCAGGAAGCCCCATTACATTTTCCTGAAGATTGAACCAATGCCATGAGCAGGGCACCGGGGCAGTTCATAAATGGAAGAAGGATTACCTGTCATGAGTGATGGCTGTATTTTAAGTAGGAGTAAATGCTACAGGGATGTTATTGCGAGGTTTAGATTTTACTCATAAAAAACCAGTGAAATCCAGCTGTTGTAGTTGCTTGAACTAAATATAACTTACACCTCTGCAATGCACTGCTTATGACCTCACATATTATATCTCTCATGACATATTCAGTTACATCACTGATGCCATCATTGATGCCATCTCAAATGACATCACTGATGACATCGTCAATTGAGTTTAAGTGTTTTAAGCGTTTATGAGTTTTACCCATACACACAAACCTACTACAAACGTTGAATTAGTATATACAGTGCAGTACTAATGAGTGATAGTACTTATAACATATATTATGTGAGTAGCTGTGTGACTGTGTGTATCCATGTGTGTATGGGTGTGTAAGTAGCTGTATGGGCCTATAAGTGGAGGTGTGAGTAGATATGTGGGTGACTGAGATGCTGTGTGGGTGGCGGTATTGGTGAGTGAATGTGTACTTTAGTGGCTGTATGGGGGAATGAGTAGTGGTGTGAGTAGCTCTATGGGTAGGTAAGTGGGTGTGTATTGACTGTATGGGTAAGTGCGTGGGTTTCTTGGTGGCTGTATGAGTGAGTGCCTTTGTGTGTAAGTGGATTTATTGGTGAGTGTGTGGCTGTTTGAGTGGGTGTTTGGTTATATGAGTTTGTATATGAGTGCCTTTATTGGAGAGTAAGCATGTGAATGACTATGGGTGAGTAAGCAAATGTATGAGAACGTGTTAGGATGTATGAATGGGTATGTAAGTGGTTGTGTGGGTGTGTGAGTGAGTGTTTGAGGGCTTGTATAGTGAGTTAACGGACTGTGATGAGAGGCTGTGTAGGTGAGTACATTAGTGTGTGAGTGACTGTGTAGGTAAAAACGTAGGTGTGTGAGTAGCTCAAATGGTGATTTTATGAATATGTGAGTGGCTGTATGGGTGAGTGACAGGTTGTATCTGTGGTTGTATGGGTTAGTGAATGCTTGTGTGAATGGCTGTTCTGTCATGTAGTTCCTACTGATACATAGGATCTGTGCATTTAGATAACATAAACTAAGGGATTGGTGTCCAGACTGATACCAGACACTCCCAAAGTATGAGTTAGTCTTTAGACCAGCTAGCTTCGATGTAACTATAAACCCCCTAACCTTACCATGGAGCAAATAGTTTCTGGCAACTATTGATCCTTCTGGGATCGTGAAAACAGTACAGTAATTTTTGATCAGTCACTCGTGCTCACTAGGTCTCAGAGAAATACACAGAATATATGATGGGGATGTTTTCAATAAG
The DNA here is from genome assembly GCF_964261635.1 of Lissotriton helveticus. Lineage (NCBI taxonomy): Eukaryota > Metazoa > Chordata > Amphibia > Caudata > Salamandridae > Lissotriton > Lissotriton helveticus. The sequence continues at coordinate 1,213,661,973 of NC_136057.1, read as the reverse complement.
CCTTTATTAACCAGCGTCATTCTAGTATAAAATACATGTGCTGCGATAACCATTAAAAGGAAGCAGATGTATACGATTGCAAGCACCAACAGAGTAAATAAAAGGTAGAATTCTACCATGGGGCTAAAACAGTGAATGTATGCAGGCATATTGATACATATCAATAATTAAGCATACTCCTAACATGCAGATTTTAGCTAAGTGTACCTAGGTGTACCTACCATGTATGTAGGTGGGAAGCGAATAATCCCCCTAGGAAAGAGCCAACCCCATTACCTGATGGGAGAGAATAAAGGACCCCGTCTTCATCTCAAGTTGGACACCCCGCAAGGGATGTCAGAACACTGCGTGCTGAAGTTTCTGCATGTAGGGACTCCAGTGTCATGTGTCAGCATGGAAGCTTCTCCTCTGGATTGCCCATTGAAGATGTGGTGCTTATATACCCAAAGGGTACCCTCAGGTGTGTTATTGTACTGTGGGGCTGTCGTTCAAGGATGACGATAGTGGTGACTTTGTACAGAGTTATTATACAGAAGATGGTAATCCTGCAGTGATACTAAGTTTCATCATGCATCAGAAATTAGGCTAGATTTCAAAGAAAACCACATGAAATTCATTTGGCACATAACTAGGCAAAAGGTCAGCGCTAGAGCCGTTATGTAGAGCAAGGTAGGCCAAATGTAGGTAAAAGGTTGTGCAGCTACCTGGGCCTATAGTGGGGTAAATTGGGACTCATAATAGTACAACTGAGTCAGTGGGTGTGTGAATGCCTCTCTGAAGGAATGAGTGTGTGTATGAGTACTGGTATGGGTCTGTGATTGGGTATATAAGTGGTTGTGTTGGAGTGGGAGTGTGCATACAAGAGGTAGTATGGGGTGTAAGTGTTTCTGAGTGGTTCTGTGAATGATATCATCAGTGATGTCATTTGAGATATTATATGAGAGGTCATGAGTTATGTCACTGACCATATCATGAGTGATGTATTATGTGAACTCATAAGCATTGCACTGCAGGGGTGTAAGTTATAGTTACTTCAGGTAACTATAAATGCCAAATGTCAATGGTTTTCGACGGGTGAAATCTAAACCTAACAATGACGTCCCTGTAACCTTTGGCTTGTTCAGTGAAATTCTAAGGTTTTTTAAATTCTATTTTCTAACTAGAATGACTCTGTAACCTTTGAGTTTTTTAAGTGAATTATTAAGGTTTTTCCAATTCAATTCCATAACTATAATGTCCCTGTAACCTTTTTTTTTTAAGTAAATATATATTTCAATATATACTTACTTACGTTTTTTGTTGTAAAGGGATGCGTAGTACATGTATATGCGTGGTGAAAGATTGCATGGTAAAGACATGCAGGGTAAAGGCATATCTGTGGTAATGGATGCGTGATAAAGGTAGTGCATGGTAATGACTGTACTGTAACTGCTGTTTCCTGTTCCGGTTAAACCATCGCCCGAAATCCGGCTTCCCCACCATCCAACGGCTCATCGCCCCAGCAGAAACACCGCTCAGCTACGTCCCTCAATTTCGGCGTGAACTGTTGATTTCTTTATTTTTTTTGTCCTACCTGTGAGCTGTATTCCTCCTCTGCTCCTTTGCCGCCTGGGACCCTCCGTTGTTGCTCAGAATACCGCCGGCATCGTGGAACCAGCTTTGAGTGGGACGACCCTCCGACCGCGATCATCACCTGCAGTGTTCTTGGACTCAGGGAGTTGTTCAGGGGTGGTGACGCCATTTGCAGAGCGCCCTTGCCACAGCCAAGCCATCCAGACCCTGCGACCCGACTGGTGCAGCTGTGAATGGCCCTCGTTCCGGGTCCGATGCCCGCCTGATGATTGATGCTTTTTGTCTGTGAGCTGAAACAGATGAGTCTGCCTGCCTGCCCGGGGTTGGCCTGTGAGCGGCCGGGAGTGACACTCGCTCCGGGTCCAGCTCCCGCCCTCGGCTGTTTGTGCCGGTGCTGGCGATCCCCTGCGTTCTTCCGCTGCCCCATGACTCTGCCGCCTCCTTCCTTCCTCGATCTACCCGACGTTGAATCTAATAGCGTTGCATTGCTGCCGCAGTGGGGGCGCTGATCATTGCCTCTCACACGGAGTGCGGCCCTGCCACGGCCAACCTGACGTCCGCTTGCCTGTTGCTATGCCTGCCTTTGTTGCCACTGAGTGCAGAAGAGGACTCACCTTGGGTGCTGCTTGTTGCTTGCAAGGTACGTTGCGGTCTTCTTGAGACACTTCCACCCGCTGCATGGTCCTTGGCCATACTCCTAAGTGTGCTACAAAGTGCACTTCAAACTTCCCAACGCTCTTTAAACCCACACCTTCAGCGGTGCAGAAACACAAGCGCCACATATAAATTATGAACCAAATACTTTTCTGCCTTCGAATGTGTGCTGGCCTGTGTGATATTCATGATCACTTTTACCTGCACACTACATGCAGAGCATTGCCTGACTCTAATATGGAGATGTTTCCAGTGAACCTAACTTCTCCTTAAGGTGCCTCACCTTAAGATGGCACCACCTCAAACCTTTTTTTTTGCCCCTAAAGTCCCACCTACCTCTAAAAGTGTAGATCACTACTTCATCAGATCAGATCCTTACTACACTAAGGTTTCTCAGGACTCATCCACGCTCACCAGAAGACCTCCCTTAAGGACCAGACTTTACCCTACTTCTCATAGCAGCGCCTTTCACTAATGATCATGCTACATCCTGATCTCACATGGGCTGGGAAAAACTCCTACACTCTGGTCTACCCGCCCAAACTCTCCAAAACCGCTGCTAAATCCTTCAAACACGCCACCCTAAAAAGACACCCTGAAACACTGATATGCGACCTGCGCTTCAACGCGGACAGTGGCATAAATGACCTCATTTTCTATTCTAGAAGAACCACCGCCTGGAGCAATTCTTTGACGCACCTCCTTAACGATCACTCAACCAGTAACATTCCTTACGGCACAAAACTCTCAATCGCTCCCTCCTCTACCCTATGAATAGACCTCACTATCACCCTCTACAAAAATGGCATCAATCTGATCCAGGCCTCAACCAATAATCTGAATAAATTCGCAGATCTTTCATCCTCCTCAGAAACCATGTCCAAGACACTAATAGGATGAGCTTCGAAAGCCCTTGATTACTTTCAATCAGAGGCAGGAGATTTGCATGAACTGTACGAGCAGACTGATATCTGTTCGTTTTCTGCACGGTACAAGCGGCTGCAGTGGCAGCAAACAATCCGAGGAGGAGGAGGAAGGAAGGTGGGGCTGTAAGCCCGTAGCACAAGCAGTTCACGGCGGAAAGCGGCAGCGGCAGCGGGCTGAGCAGCAGCGTTGTGGTGTGCAGTGTGAGGACTGAGGGAGACAGATCTTTGGCCGTTTGGCGCCCCACATCTTTTTTCTTTTGTCAGTCTTGTGGCCAAGGCAGTCTGGAGCAGAATACTTGTATGGAGACGGCGTAAGCCGTAACTACCCTTTTACCACGAACTCCACCCTGCATTTCAAAGGTAGGATTGCAAAATGTTTCTGGTCAGGGATTGACTCGATGGCTAAAAGCAGCGTATGAGCTTAGGAAGGGGAGAAGAGCCGGATATAGGTTTTTTTGTTTAAGGGGAGATTTAGAAACCACGCAATTAAAACTACCTAGACCACAATGCAATGGGCCAAGAAAGACTTTTGCTGAAATAGTACCCTCAGTCCCTTCGTTGCGTATGTCAGTAAGAGAGGCTCAAGGGACCCAGGCTTCCGGGTATACGCTCAGAAGCAAGGGAGGAAAACAACCTGCATTAAATGGTTCTATAGACACCCCTCTCTCAGCTAAATCTAAGGCAAAATCTTTAACCCCTACCGCGCTACCGCGTTTTCCCGCTGTGCGCTGAAAAAAAAAATGGCTTGTTTATGACAAAGCCAGCTCGTCATCCGCGTAGCGCAGGTAACGCCCATGACGAGCTGGCTTTGTCATCAGCACTGAAGGGGTTAAAGAAAAGCAGCAAAAAAACACTAAAGCACAGAAGCCAGTAGCAAAGGCTAAACCACCTCCATCTCTGAAGGCTTATTTTAAAACTGTGCCTTCAGTTTTGGAGCTTAAATTGTCGGAGGACACCTCTGCCGGGGTGTCTTTAACCACATTAGTGCTAAGGCAATTCCCCCTCTGTGCTGACTTTTCATTTACTCCATTGTTCATGACGAGCTCAGCTCGTCATCAGCACAGGAGCAGTGTACTGCATGACGAGCTGAGCTCGTCATGAGCATGGAAGGGGTTAAGGGGGGTACAAACTGCTAATAAATATCAACCTCTGGCAGGTTTAGACGCGGACTTTGAGGTGGAACAGGGTCTTGAGCTGGTTGAAACCTTAAATTATAATACAATGCAAAGTGTTGTGACTAAGGAATCTGAGCTGGAAGGGGGAGCATTAACTCCGACAATGAACATTAATGGAGAGGATGACGTATCTGTAACCCACTCGAATCTATCAGCCACAGATTAGTCTGTCATATTAATGCTACAGGCCCTGAGTCATGAGGTAAAAACTGGTTTTGAAGCAACACTAATTAATCAGCAAGAGATAAAAGAAAAATTTGATTCATTAGCGGCCAGAACCACCGAACTGGAGTCCTCAGTAGCAGATTTAAAAGTGTTGGGTACTCGACACACTAAGAAGCTTGAGGATCTCAGACAGCAGGAACAAGGACTGCAAGAAAAAATGGAGTCCTTAGAAAATGCGCAAAGTAGAAATAACTTGCGCCTCTTGAATGTCCCGGAAGGGGCCGATGGGGGAAATATTAAGGGGTTTGTGGCCAAACTAATTAAACAAACCATCGAGCTTGACGTGTCAGAAGAGGAAATAATAAAATACATCCAACGAGTTCATAGGGACCCATTTAGGCTGAATCCAAACAAAAGCAGACCGAGGAAGATCTTAGTGCATTTTCTAACTTATACCTTAAAAGAAGAGATACTTAACAGAGCTTTAAGAAGCAGCGATTTGTCGAGAGGCGGCTTTTCTTATCAGATTAGATCTGATGTGTCTTCAATTACTGCATCTAGGCAGTAGGAGCTTGGTAAGCTGCTTGAGCCTTTCAAACAACTTGGTGCTACTGCCCAGCTTAAGTTCCCTGCATCACTAAAAGTGATGTATAAAAATAAAATGAGAGTCCTAAAAAGGCTGGATGAGGCAGAAGAATATCCTCAACTACTCACTGATGAAAACAAAAGAGAGCTAGGTAATAAACACTGAGGACAATAAAAAGTATAGCCTATTTACGATTTAATATTAACACTCTCAGTTACATATTCCTAGCTCTCTTAACACACACTGATCAGACGCCCGGGGAGGAGTCTCAATGGCCTAAGTTAGGCCAAGGAAAAGGAGGGGGGTTCTCCGGGGGAGCACGGGAGGGTCAGGACAGGGGGGGGGATGCAAGGGCACTGGGTGGGGCGCATTGGGAAAAAAAAAAAAAAATGTCCAATACACCATAGTCGTTATTTAGTTGCTTATTTTTTTGGAAGGAGAAATTGCGCAAGGTAGGATAGCCCATATATCACAGATCAAGATTTTGTCGTGGAATGTAAATGGTTTACGGGTTAAACAAAGGAGAGAGAGAATACTTCAGTATTTGAAGGATACACCTGAGAACATTTTTATTTTACAAGAGACCCACTCCACCGAACAAGATTTAAGAGACATTTGTAACAAGAAAAAATGGATTCAGCAGGTGATATCTACCTCGCAACAAACCACTACTAAGGGGGTGGCCATATTGATTAAATCTAATTCAGAGATTATGTTGTTACAGGCAAAGTCTGATAAAAAGGGGAGGTGGGTTATAGCAAAATTAAAGGATAATTCGTATAAATTTACGATCGTAGGGTACTACGGTCCTAATTTGGATGATACACTTCCTCTCAGAGAACTTTTTGTTGAGCTTTTGGATTTTGAGGACCCGGTGATTTTTGCAGGGGATTTTAATTTAGTACTTGACCCACTGATGGATAAGTCATCCACTGTAAGGTTCTCTCATAACCCTAAAACCAGAGCAGTTTTACTTAACGCGATTAATCAGTTTGGTTGGAAGGATATTTGGCGGAAAAAAATGCCACAAAAAGAGAATTTACATTCCACAACAAGAAATTACGACATAAATGTAGATTAGATTTTTTTTAATTGCAGAACACTTAGGTCAGCAAGTGGAAGAGATAAAACATCTTGGTGCTCACATTTCTGATCACTCTGCGGTTACTCTAACCTTAAAATTGTCAGGTCCACAGTTGGTTAACAGATGGACTATAGATAGGAGTATTCTCTTGGAGGAAGAAGTAACAGAAAAATTGCTCGAGGAATCGAATGAGTTCTTTAAACTTAATTTAGGTACTGCTACACTCCCGGTTGTCTGGGATACATATAAACCCTTTTTGAGAGGGCAGCAATTAGCTTTTCAGGTTGCAAAACACAAAGCATATAAGGCGCAAATCTCACAGATCGAAGCAAGAATTAAGGTTCTTGAAAGAGCTGTATTCGATCCCAGTCTTGCAGATGGGGATAACAGTAAGGAAGATCTGTTAAGTTGTAAATTACAGTTGGAGCAGGTATTAGATGGAATGCTGAGGAAACGATGGCAGGCCAGCCGTCTGGCTCATTTTGAATACGGATAGGCTAGTGGAAAGCTTTTAGCTTGGAAAACAAAAAAGGAAATTAAGAAGAGTAATATTAAAGACGAACAGATGACTAGTACGGATGTGATCTCAGAGAACAGGGCAGACATCGAACAGTTTTTTTCCATCACTTTGATGAAGTCTACAAAGAGGGCTTAGTTCCAAATCAAGAATTAATGCAGTTATGGCTTAACCAATATCAGGTTCAAGCTTTGGATGACCAGGCCTCGGATAATCTTAATAGAGAGATTAGCTCAACTGAAATAGACTCGGCGATAGATTCCGCTAAGAGAAGCAAGGCCCCGGGCCGGATGGGCTACCTTCTGAGATCTACAAAGTTTTAGCACCAGTAATCATACCAGTCCTGCAGTTGCTATTTACATCTACATATGAGGAAGGAGGCAAAATCCCCGTTTCCTGGAATGATGCTATAGTGGTTCTTATCTTAAAACCAATGAAGACAGCATCTCAGTGTGACTCATACAGGCCAATCTCTCTTCTTAACTCAGATTACAAGCTCATGGCAAAAATATTAGCGGAGAGATTAAATGGTGTAGCAGGTCATTTACTTCACCTAGATCAAAAGGGTTTTGTCAGAGGTCGCTCTATACAAGATCTAACACAATCTTTAGTGGGGGCAATTGATGTTACCTCCCTATATAAAAGTCCATTAGCGGTTATTACATTAGATGCCGCGAAGGCTTTTGACCGCGTTAATTGGGAATTTCTGGCTACTGTTCTAGAAAAGGTTAATTTGGGAAGGAACTTTTGTGGGGCAATAGCAGCTTTTTACCAAGCTCCGACAGCTAGACTACTAATAAACGGAAGCCCATCTCCTCCTATAAAAATCCAAAGAGGGACAAGACAAGGGTGTCCGCTTTCACCCTTGCTCTTTGATTTGTACATAGAATCATTCGCAGAAAAGATCAGACAAGATCATAATATCCTACCATTCAAATATAATAACTGGGTGAAAAAAGTCTCTCTATATGCGGATGATTTGATGATGTATACCTCAGACCCTATCAAATCAATTCCTCTTATATATAGTGCAGCAGAGCAGTTTGGCCAAATCTCTGGATATCTGATTAACCAATCTAAATCAGAATGCATGTGTTGGAATATAATCCAGGTAACACCTATTCCAATTTTGAAACATCAAATTAGATATCTGGGAGTTCAAATCACACAGCATATAAACCAACTTGCAGAAAAAAATCTTGCAAAGATCGAGAAGGAAATGGCCGAATCTTTAAAAAGCTGGTCAGTTCTTCCTTTGACCTTAATTGGAAGAATCAATATTGTAAAAATGATGCTGTTACCTAAAATAATATTTTTATTCCAGAATATTCCACTTGCTTTCAAAGAATCCAGACAAATTAAGATCCAAGCTAAATGGAACTCATTTATTTGGGCCTCAAAAGGCATAAGAATATCATGGAAAAAGCTTCACAGAAAGAAAGGCATGGGTGGTTTGTGTGCACCAGATCTGAGAGTATATGCTTGGACCCTACTATTGAAGGCAGGAATAAGGTTATTTGATACCCTAGGAGGGACAGAAACAGACTTTATGTTTCAAACTATGCTATCTGAGATTCAAGGAGGGTCTCAAGCATTTATGTTTAAGTTTGGCGATATGCGTTTTTTAAAAAAAGTGCGACTAAAGGTCCTTAGAGACATGGCATATGTGTGGGCCAGAGTCAGGAAGGCGCTGAACATTGCATATTATTCTGCCATGGATCCAATTTGGGACTCGCCAGGCTCTCCAGAGTGGACTAAAGATCTATTATCCATAGCACTTCAGAGCGCAAATATCAGATTATGGGGCCAGTTAATGCCGGAAGGGAACCTTTTGTGCTGGGAGGATATTTCTGTTCTTACGGATAAAAACGTATCTAAATGTAAGTATTTACAAATGAAAAGCTGGGCCCAGGCTGTGATAGAGGAAAAAGGCGTCAAGGCTGATTTGGAGGAACTCTTATTGAAGAAAACAAGAAACCTCAAAACATCAGTGCATTATTGGACAATTCTGGAGGGAGAAGATGGAGAGTTTGGTCTTCCGGAACAACTTTGGAGGGACCAAGTTTTGGACACCGACTTGGAGAATTTATGGCAAGTATTTTTTGATTTACTACATCTTACGGTATCACCTGCCAATTTAAAGCGGAATCACTTGTTTTCTGTTCATAGAGTATACTGGTCTCTGGCCAGGCTGGCTACATTTTCAAAGGGGCCTACTCCATGTTGTCCAAAGTGTAATCTGGAAAAAGCAGATGACCTCCATATGTTTATGACCTGCCCTGGGCTTAGAGAATTTTGGTTTGAAGTACAAGAAGGTATGAAAGCCCTCTTTGGGTATGATATACAGAATAGTACGCAACAAGTTTTTTTCGGAATTCCTTTTAATTATGAGGAAGTATCTCAAGACATTATAAGTTATTACTTTATTTAATTATTCTAGCTTGTAGGGAAATATGTACATTGTGGGTGAGCACTAATGCACCGTCATATGTAGATTGGATTAGGGCAATTAGACATACTCTTAGTATGGATAAAGTGGTCTGGAAGAGAAGGAAGCATTTTTGGACTCCTTGTATTAATTGGCTCGATGGGTTTTAAACAACTTTGTCCAATGATTATGCCTTTTTGCGGACTGGACCACCCTAAGATCAGTTAAAGGGTCTGGAAAGTTGGGAAACTGAGCTGACTGTTTACATGGCGGTACCGTGAGATACATACTGGGTGTCTGCAAAAAGAGCATCCATAAAGATTCTCGGTATAATCAATACTGAAAATATCTATTTTTGGCGTATCAGGACAAAAAAAAAAAAGACACTAATAGGATAACTAACACCTGCACCACAGACCCTCCGTCCAACCAGCCTACTATGCCCAGCCACCCACCTACCCCCCCAAGGGCACCCACTGCAGCTCCTCCTATCGCCAATGACCCACCGTCCGACCAACCTATTACGCCCAGCCACCTGGTTAACCCGCTCCCAAGGGCTCCCACTCCAGTTCCTTCTATCCCCCCCAGCATGCCTACCTACCCCGAATACGTACGCTCCCCTATACCCTTGATCCCCTCCCTCCCAGCGCCCACACTAACAGGGAGACTGGTACGCCCACACTGACCCGGGACTTAACTGAAACTATTCCTCCTTTGGCTCCCAACAATGTTCGCCCTCACCGCTATAACTCGCCCACCGGCTCATCTAACAGAGCCGCTACCAGACCTCTGACCTCCCCCACCAGTCAGTCACCAAAATCGCGAGCTAGGTACGCCACTAAAACCCCGGAGTCTATTCAATCCAACCTACCTTCCCCTCCGCCCTTACTTGCCCCTGGGACTACTCCAGAACCTTTGCCCGAACCTCTGCCTCCTTGTCCTCTTGCACCCCCTGCTTATAGTGATCTAGAAACTCTGCACTCCAGAGCGACTAAACTCACTCAGAGCATTCTTAGATCCATTCGGGACCTTATGAACCTCCTTCATCTTGCCGAACTCTCTCTTGCCAACCTCAAGTCACCTCTTACTTCCCCCCTCCGTTCCTTTTAACCGCCCAAACAGCCACTCCCGCTACGCCTGAGGCATCTTTGCTCACGCAAACAACCCTGCCACCTCTCAGACGAGGAATCCCGAGCTATTGCACTCTCCTACAACTCTACTACTGCCTCCCCTAACCCTCTAGAACTCACGGAAAATGAAATCCTAGGCATCCTCCATGACCACAACCCGGCCCAAACCATCCTGTGCACCCCATCCAGACACCCCATCAGCACGGTCACCATCAACCCCAACAGGCCTCCTACCCTCCACCACAGAAGTGTAATGAAAAGCAACCTCACACCTGTAGTCCTGACTGTCCAGACCCCCGACAATCCCCCAGAACCCTCCCTATCTGGTCTCTTAATAAATTGCCGCTCAGCAGTCAAGCATGCAGCTGATATTGCTGACCATATCCTGAACAAAAACTTAGACCTAGCTATTCTTACAGAATTGTGGCTCAATGTATACTCCTCCCCTTGCCTGGACTTATTAGTCCCTCCCAATTACAATATCGCCAGACTCGCCAGACACTCCAACAGGAAAGGAGGAGGCATTGTTAGCATCTACCATTCCTCCCTTCTTGTCACAGAACTCTTGGCTGATACCAATGACTCCTGCGAATACTTTGCACTCTCCATTTGCAGCAACTCAGTACATCTCTGTAACTTGCACATTTTTTACCACCCTCCAGGCTCCAACGACTCTTTCACCGATCACCTCCTTGAAATCATCACAACTAAGATTTCCTCCAATGCCAAAGAGATCTTCCGAGGTGATTTCAACCTGCACTGGAATGACACTAAAGACCCCTACGTCAACGCCATTAAAGACCTCTTAACTGACCAAGCCCTGACTCAAGCCTGCTCTCTACCTACCCACTCAAAAGGGGCCATCCTTGACTGGATCATCTCCAAGGAATCCTCAGTCAAGCTTATCTCCATAGACCCTTGCGACTGGTCCGACCACCACTCCATATCCTTCATCTTACCTGGGACACACAAATCAAAGACACCGCAACCGGTGATTCCTAAATGCTGGACCAGAGACACTTAGAACCTCGACCTTACAAAACTGAAGGCTCGCTGCAGATCTGACCTCCTCCCCCCTCACATTTGACCACGGTCAGCGACCTCAATGATCATTACTCGTCATCTATAGCAAACATCCTGGACGACCTTGCCCCTCTAAAACTAAAAAGAACTCAAATCAAAGACAGAAACCCCTGGTTCACTAGTCCCCTCAACACAGAAAGGCGAGCCCTATGGCAATCTGAAAGAAACTGGAGACAACACCCTTCTGCTACACATCTGAAACTGCTCCGTCGGGAGAAGTGTGGCTCAATGGTTAGAGCGGCAGACCCTGATGCAGAGGTCTGGCCCGGGACCAGGGTTCGATTCCCGCCTCGACGGGTCTTGGGCTCAATTTCCTCTGACCTGATAATTTTCGCCTTCGAGCCTATTCTAATCATGGGTCCCACTCTGCAACTCTGGGCAATAGCTTGCTTAATCTCCACAATGGCCCCAACAGCACTGCGATGCCTGGCTTCACCTTGGGGGTGCCCAGGAGTTGACATTTCACAGGGAAAAGCCAGGAAGGGTTTCACAGCGGTATGCGTTAGGGCGCCAGGACACCCACGGGTATTAGTGCGCTTTACAAGTACAAATTACATTTACATTTACAAGTACAAATTACAAGAAACTCCTACAACAAACACATCCTCAACTCAAAAAAATAATATTTCCGATCGGAATTGGAGAACGCCAAGAATAGACCTCGTAAGCTATTTCACCTGGTCAAAAACCAATCTAATAAACTGGCCAGAACACCGAAAGAATCCCCCAAATCCCTAATATCGTCAGAAGAATTCTCCTCTTTCTTCGCAGATAAAATCTCGACATTATGAATTGAACTAAATGCCACCAGTTACTCTCAACCCTTTCCGGACCTGCCCACCTCTTCCGCACTACTCCTCATCGCCTCTCCTAAAAACCAAGCCCGCTGGACTGACTTTGAATACTATGACGAAGACTCCATCTCCAAAATCCTCTCCTCCTTAAACCCAAACAACCATTTCAATGACCCGCTACCTTCGAACTGCCTCGCTGCTGCCTCCCAATCCATTGTTCTTTACTGGACTGCAATAATCAACGATTCCCTCCAGCAGGGTTCGATTCCGGACCCTCTGAAAGCCGACCAAGTCCTCCCTATCCTAAAAAAACCTTCACTGGACTCAGCCTCTCCTGACAGTTTCAGACCTATCTCCAATATCCCGCTATTAGCTAAAGAATTGGAGAAATGTGTACAACAGCAACTAAGCCGCCACATCAACAACTTCCAGCTACTTGATGACTTCCAATTTGGATTCAGACCGGGACACAGCACTGAAACCACTATGCTCCACATTGTTGACGATTCCCTCCAAGCCCTAGAACAAGGCAAAACCTGCCTTCTCATACTCTTAGATCTATCCTCCTCCTTCGATACGGTCAACCATGACAAACTAATCAAACACCTTAAACTCAGAATGGGCCTGGATGGTGTGGTCCTAGAATGGTTCAGGTCCTTCCTCCATAACCGTTCTCAGAGATTCCTCATCAACGGCAACCTATCAGCTCCCACCCCGGTCACGGTTGGAGTCCCCCAAGGCTCAACCCTGTCCTCCACCCTGTTTAATCTTTACTTAGAGCCACTTACCGAAGTTCTGCGCACCGGCAACATCTCTTAAAATTATGTACGCGGATGATACCCAAATATACATCAATATCACTTGGCTCGAGGAGATCCTCTCTCTGAATGAGACCCTGAAACTGACTGTCCAATGGCTAGCCGCTAACCAACTCAAACACAATGTAAAGAAAACTGAATTTCTCCTTATCTCCCCTTCAAAAGCCGACCTGGAGTTTCAGAAGTGGATCAAGGCCATCACCGCCCTAAACTGCCCGCCAACCATTGTGGACTCTGCCAAATCCCTGGGCATAATTCTTGACTGTAACCTGAATATGTGAGACCACATCAACTCGATGGCCAAAGCAGCCAGATTCCACCTGAGTAACCTATGGAAGCTGGGACCTTTCATCGATGCTCCTGACCTAAAAATGGCAGTTCAAGCTCTAGTCATCTCTAGATTGGAATATGTGTGTTCCACCCTTACCGGTCTACCCAAGATCTCTTTAGCACCTTTAAAAGCCTGCCTCAACGCAGCTGCCAGACTACTCACTGGCACCAGAAAATTCAACCACATCTCTCCACACATGAAAGCGTTGAATTGGCTCCCGCTAGAAGCTAGAATCCAGTAGAAACTGGAATGCATAACACACAAGGCCCTATACACAAACTCCCCTGCCTATCTGGCACAGAAACTCGTGGTATCTGGAGGTAGCAAAAATTCCCAGTCCGCCAGAAACCTCTTACTCCAACCTGCCTTTTTCCAGAAAAAAAGAACCTTCAATAGGGCGTTCACTGGGGCCGCACCAAGAATTTGGAACTCTTTCCCACCCGACATCAGAAAAATCCCTTCTCTCGCATGCTTCAAAAAGGAGGCAAAAACCTTCCTCATGGGTAAATTCCTTGTTTAATCCCTGCCCTCACCCACTACATTTTCCCTGACGAATCTAAGACCATCACTCCCGAAAGAAGCTAATACTATTGCCTCCTCCCCTGATCAACAATGATCCCGCAAAGAATATGAGGGCCGCTGTTTTTACTGTTTCTAACCATGATTGCAATCATTTACATGTGGGAGTAAGGGTAAGATGTGTTAATATTTCTGTGCATTTTATGTTGTTTGTAGACCTTGTATACCATGTAAAGCGCTCTGATACCCTCACGGGTCAAGTTCACGCTCTATAAAACACTAAAATAAAATACAATAAAATAAAATATTGCAATGGCACATATGGAGCCTGATATTGGTGCAATACATACGTAGTCCCACACTTGTGAAAGTGTACGTACAATAGGTTGTGCATCAATTTTCATTATTTTCACTTTTGTTTGTGTTGCTCATAACTGAAAAGTTAATCTGTACCGCAGTCTAAGTTTAAACATTTTAAAAGGTTAATGATAATTGGTATTGTTCTTGTAATAGTTTATTAATCAAATTTGTTTTTGTACCTTTCCACAACATGTAGGACTTTGGATATGTCACAACTGAAATCTTTATCTGGCCTTACATTTAATAGAACAACAATAACTTTGGACTCCAACACAACAAAGAAATCGCTTGATCAAACAAATGGGATATTTTCATTCATTATTAGTTTTTTTTACTAGGATTTCTATTTCAGTAGTGGAACAGCATTTTGCAATGAAAATTTGTAACAGCATATTAGAAACACATATGCAAAAATATTTTTGAGCCCAGCATTACCCATTTTACACCTTTTTATTATGTTACAATCATTTACTTCTTTAAGCACGAAAACTCTTAAGGGTATTAACACATGTTCCATTGCCAAAGGCATCCCTCTGCTGAGGGCAGTAATTGTGAAGAGGTAGTGGAGAATGCTCATAGAGCACAATTTTGAGCCAATACACTATTTCCTCTTTTAGATAAAAGCAATGGCATTTGTCATTTTAAGATGTGCACTAATAAATTGCTTCTCAACTGCTTATATCGGGTGCAAGGTAAGCATTAATAACGATGTTTAGGGTGGAAAAACTCTGACTCTTCTAAGGGTGTTTTTAAAGTGTTTATGTCATACATCTGAGCACTTCATTTCGAGCAGTTTTATGAAAATTATATTGAGTTGGTCCCATGGAATAACGTTGTGAAAAATGTAAGTCATGCTGGCATTTCATATTTTTAGACCATTTCTAATATAATCTCCAGAATGTTCAGAATTATCATTTTAAGGCACCACATGAGTCAAACAGGTATTTCAGACATAAGGGAATTACTGTGAAAATAGCATTTGAGATAGAAATCACTGAAGTGTAGGTAATGCCGGCCGAAGTAATAGAAAAGCAATTTTAAAAAAATAACATTTTGGAACAACAAACCGACTCTATCTACTATCCAAAGAGTTATGAAAAGAAGAATACGGAATAAGACACTTGAACCTATATCTATTTCATTAAGAAACACAGTTCCAGACAGACCCACATGGAGATCTTTCAAAACATTGTATCAATAGAAGGCTACGAGCATAAAATGTTATGCTCACACTTAACGCTTTCATTTTCTTCAAATACTTCATAGGTGAGGCTCAGCGTTGCAAATGTTTGTTGTGTCAAAAAAATAAGGCACAAGGCACATTTATAGGAGTTTTCTGTGAATTATTCAGCACGCAAATTTACAAATCTATGGGGGATATTCTCAAGAACGTGTAATAATTACCGCAAAATTAGCTTAACGCAACTCTTCATATCGCAGTCTATCGCGGGAAAGTAACGCTGTGTGTAACGTCCTATTCACAACACGCAGTACCATGCGATAGACTCATGATAACGCGTAAAATGTCCGCGATAAAGTGAACATGATGCTGCAAAAGTGCCAAGCAGGAACGCAAAAAAAGTTGCGATGAGGCCAATCGCGATACAAAAATCAGCAAAAACCAGCTACAGGCCTGCAATTCCCACGCATCAGGTGTGAAAATGCACTATATAAAAACAAAAAAAAGGGAGAGAAAAAGAAACTGCAAAACACCATTGATGCACCCGGACCGAGTGCAGAGGCCAACGCGAACGCCACAAACCCCACAGATCAGCAGCAAGGAACCTCGTGGTCGAGGAAGGCCAAGGAGAAGAGTAAGAGGCAGACAGGGTGCAGTCCGCAGGAAAACCAGATCAGCGTCAGGGAGGTGACAGAACACTACCATCAAATGAACGTCAATTTGACAAACGTGAATGCAGTCGGAGTGTCGAAGGAGGTCAATGGAGGAGGCCAAGAGGCGCTAGAATGATGTGAAAAGTCAAACCAAGCACAAACCCGCTGCCAACAGGAAGGCAGAATGGGAGCAGGAGGTGAGAGTCCTGTGCCACAGGAGGAGCTGGAGAAATTGGAGGCAACAGTCATCAGTGTGGAGACAGTGCAAGGAGTTGGGAGTACTGACACAGCTCGATAGGACCTGACACAACATCAACACGGTGAGTAATGACCAAGAACTGGGGGGACGGGGAAGATGGGCACAATGGCACACATGTACAATGATGTGTAGCACACTGCACACCCACAAGGTCTTGGGATAGTGTCCCTGATCCCCATGGCACACTGCAGCACACACACATAGCATTCACAGCACATCCAACAACATTGTGGTAAAAAATTGCAACACCAACACTGCAGAACAAAGGACACATCTGTGTCCGCTCATGCGCAGGAACAGGCCAATCACATCTAACATAGCAGGAAACTGTGAAATGAAATTGTACGTGTAAAACCTCACATCCGTCATGTAGTCCAAATGTACCCTGGTCCGCATCAAATATTCAACACCTCCCAAACAGTCACAGTGTACATTGTCATACAGTCTTCATGTAAACAAGAACAATGCGCCAACATACATGTCAACACAATGTCAACATGCATCTTCCCTTCACATTTCAGAGGGACAAAAAACACCTCCAGCAGAGCAGACCAGACAACTCATCAGTGATGCTGGAGAGGACCACCACACCTTCGACACCAACGCCCTACAGCAGCTCATGGACATCTTAGGCAACGCACCTCCAGAAGCAGGGCAGCCAAGCTACATAGAGGAGACCCCAGCCCCTGCACAGACCATACTGCAGGAAGCACCCGCCACTACGGCTGGCTCCCAACATTTCACCGAGGCACACATCTCATTCCAATGCCAGGTGTCAGAATGCCAAAAGGAGGTGGCCGAAAGGGTGAGGTCAGAGCTCATGGAAGCCGAACTACCTCACAGATGCAGGTTTCTTAAGTCTCATCAGGGAACACCTACACCCCACAAAGGAGACCCACACTGCGACAGAGACACATGCATTTGCACATTTCCTGTACTGAACCACGCCACGAGCCCTGCAATTAGCATTCACACACCTAAGCTGGACCTGCATACGACGGCGCAGTCCACTCCTCTTACATATTGAGTGGGGGACGACAAAGGTACATATCCAAAGTCTTACCTGCTGCCTGCGGTGACATGTTTGCGTCCACTGTACCCAGCACAATGTAATATTGTATGGCCCGGGCCCCTCATGCATACATTATGACCACATGGACACATGCAGATAATCTGTTCAATTGGCTACTGGCACATGCGCCTGGCACCTTCATTGGCAGGGTCACATGTACAGTGACGCCTGTGCTAGATGTGTGTGCGGTAAGTGTAAGCTAGCCACTCAAGGAGTGGTTGGTGCTGGCAACAACTTGAACAGTGAACACCATTGAAACGGAAACAGGAAACACAAGCATCAAAGAGACAACTGTGGAGCATCATGGTGGTATCCGGAGCAAGTACAGAGGTAACCCAATATGCAAACATAGGTGTCCGTGAGTTGCAGTGCACTGAGGTTGGGGCAGTAGAGCTGAGCGGGCTCATGTGAACAAATTGTCTAGGATTGTGTACTTCAGGATATTCCTGATGCAGCTGCACTGAGGTGTGTTACACCTGCAGCATCTCCCTTATAATTCTCCCAGGTCTCCCACACTGCCAGAGGTCACATTGCTGCATGAGTTCACCAAAGCACAAAACGCAATCAGAAATGGTTCATGAGTTGTGGTGCACTGAATTAGCGGCACCTGGAGTGCTGAGCAGGTGATCAGGCAGAGGATGGCATCCATGACAGGTGTGAGCAACTCTGCTAGTCTGCCAGTATGACTGTTCTGACTCTGGCAGTTGGCGTTTGGAGGTGGACTGGTGGTGGCGTGTGCCTCCTGCGGTGATGCGTCGGCTGGGCAGGACTCGATTTGATGTTGTGAACCCTGGTGGACGGCAGTTAAGGCCAGAGGCAGCAGACAGCACAGGGCCACAGACACATGGGGGGTCATTAGGATGACGGGCAGACTTAGTCTGCCCGTCGGAATTCGGGACCGCCCGCTGGGGGTCCGGTGGGGGGTATTAGGATGCGCCTGCCACTGTGGCGGGCGCATCCTGCTTTTTTAACATTGCTCTCAGCACCGCCCGCCACAATGCTAAAAATGCATGTATGCATTTGCATACACAAAGCGGCAGGCACCGTGCGGTGCCTGCCGCATTGTGTATGCAAATGCTGGGGGGTACCACAGGTACCCCCATGTGCACCCCCACCTCGCCTTCACTTCACTTCACTTCGGGGGCCCACAGGGGGCCCCTGAAGTGAAGACTGCATGCCTTTCCGTGGCGGCACATCTGTTTCTGCCCATGCTAATATGGCGGGCGGTGTCTGATAGACACCGCCACCATATTAAACCTTTTCCACCCCGGTCGCCTTGCGACCGGGGTGGAAAAGTGGCGGACGGTGTTTCTGTCCGCTGTGGTCACCCCGGCCATAGTAATATGGCGGGGGAAAACGGGTGGCGGGCGGGTATGGATGTCTGGCAGATCGCCACAACCCGCATGGCGGTGGCGATCCGCCAGACATCCTAATGAGCCCCATGGTATTGAAGACCCCAAGGCCATCGTCTCAGAGGTCATCCAATATCTCAGCAGACAGGGTCCCTGACTTGAGCTGCACAGAGTTAGTGGCCCAGGATGCACAGCGGCAGGCACAGGCGCACCGCCAAGGGATGGTGACTTGCAGTGCACTGAGGTAGGGCCACGCAGACTGAGCGGGTCCTCATCAATGTCTTAGGTGAATGTGGTGGAGGATTGCTGGGGACAGTGGAAAGTGTCCTCCAGGGCACGATGCATAGGGCAGAAGGCGTCCGGAAGCAGCAAATGGAGGAGTGCAATGCTACAGCCTCGTTTACACGACCAATTCGGTATCAGCAACATGAGGATGAAGACAACCCCCAGTCCACAGACTCAGACGCCACCAAAGTTCAACCAGAGAGTTTCCATGATTGTCAAGGAACAGACTTAGTGGCACCGGGGCTGAGAGGGGATGCAGTCTGCGATGAGGCCGATACAATGATATGAACTCTGCCATTGCCAAATCAAGACTCGGTCCCAAATGTGTGACCTACTTGACTACAGTGTGGGACGGAGGTAGTGGTCAGCAGGGGCCCACAGCCATGTGTTGTTGGCTCGCGATGCACAGAGTTTGTGACACCAGGGCAGTTGTTGGTAGTGTTCGATCACCTCTGTAACGATGATCCTTTTCTCCCCTGATTGACAAGCGTCTTCCTCTTACACCTCTCCTTGCGTGCAATGATATGAACTCTGCCGATGCTAAATCAAGACTCAGTTCCAAATGTGTGACCTACTCAAGCGCAGTGTGGCCTGAGGGCAGTAGTCTGCATGGACCCACACACATGTGTGGTTGCAATGCTATACACGGACTTGGTGGCACCACATTGGGGCTTGGAGCTTGCACTGGCACGTGGTGGGCCCTCCTTGACACACGTCGGTGTCGGCAGGTGATCAGTGAGGCCTGGGTGTGCAGGGGCGGGCAAGACAGGTTCGGGGACCAGCGGCCCAGGGTGCAGCAGGCACACAGGATCGCAGGCAACAACACTTCACAGTGACGGCGACAGCCGCATGGCAGGGTGAGAAGCGCCGCTCTGGCAGAGATGTTGGGCATTCAGAAAGAGAACCACGCCAAGAGTTATATGCTTTTTATTTAGACCCCTATGCTGGCCTGGCATATGCTTGGCCAGCCCACTCTGCTCATTCTTATGGGGGGATGTAACAAGATACATTTCCGCGATCTTCACAACTAGCTGGGGTGACCTGGTTGCGTCCACTGTCCACTACACTCCATACACCAGTGGTGTATGTCGACTTGGATATGTGTGTGGTCCGCATACTGCAGTGTGACCATCACATCCACACCACATTTGGCATTGTGTACATTCTCATTCATGGGTCACTTGCCTCCTTCGCACATGCCTGGTCCCCCACCTCTCCCCACAATCTACTATTGTGTGGCTCTGGTGCCATGCCATTGATGGCTTATGTACATGGCTGGCCCAGGTTCCCACAGTAAGTTGGGCTGTCATGAGTTTGTAACGTGTGCATTCCCAGTGTTGTGAGTGACATAATTGTAGAGTTGAGGTGTGTGGTGTGTTCATTTGGTACTTGCCAACGAGCAGTGGATTTCCATGGGTGCCAATCTATGAAAGTTATGGGACCCCCTCTAATACACTACTTTGCAGGTCAGGAAGAAGAGGGGAATAAATATCACACAATATAAGAAGAGCTCCCTTTCCCCTTTCCATGGGTGCCATCCTGGTAGCGCTAGTTGATGATGGATTGTCGGTAGATGTCGGAATCACACATACTGCCTGGGCAGCTGGCGACGACGTTGGTGGAGACTCCACAGTGGTCCACTATTGCCTGCACAATGAGGGAATGCGTTTGCTTTCTGTTGCTGTTATTGTGTGCAGTGTTGCCAGGGGGCACAAGCCTGACGGAAACTAGAGAAGATATGGCACAGTGAACAAACTCCGGACAGCGACGCAGCACACAAGGACGCCATCCGCAACCACCACCACATTATCAGGGTGGCCAAGAGGACCTCCTTCAAAGACCACCTCGACAACAATAGCAAGGAGCTCTTCAACATCGTAAAGGAACTCTCCAACCCCAGTTCCAGCACCAACAACATCCCCCCGTTGCAAGCCCTGTGCGACTTTCTCACCACCTTCTTCCACTGCAAGATAGCAGACATCCACGACAGCTTCAACACCCAGACAGCCCAAACAGACAGCAACACAACAGACCCTCTGCACACCATCAACCACAACCCCCTGCTAGCCTGGACCAGTGTGAGCATTGATGACATCATCAAGACCATGCGCACAATCCATTCCGGCTCGCCGTCAGACCCATTCACGCGCCACGTCTTCAACAGAGCAAGCAGCTCCATTGCACCCCACCTGTGCAACGTCATCAATCTCTCCCTCGAGACCGCGACCTTCTCAGAGATCTGGAGACATGCCGAGATCGACGCCCTACTCAAAAAATCTAAGGCAGACCCAAGAGACCTCAAGAACTTCCGACCCATCTCTCTGCTTCCCTTCCCGTCCAAGGTTATCAAGAAAACAGTCAACAGACAGCTAACCTGATACCTCGAAGAAAACAGAATACTGGACCCTTCCCAGTCCAGGTTCCGCAGCAACCACAGCACCAAGACTGCCCTCATTGCCGCCACCGATGACACCAGGACCCTGCTGGACAATGGTGAGACCGCAGCACTCATCCACCTAGACCTCTCTGCCACCTTCGACACTGTCTGCCACCGCACACTATGCGCACGCCTCCATGCCGCAGGGATCCGAGAAAAGGCTCTGGATTGGACCACCTCCTTCCTCTCCGGCAGAACCCAGAGCGTCCACCTCCCCCCATTCCGTTCCAAAGCCTCTGAGATAATCTGCGGCGTACCCCAGGCATCCTCCCTCAGCCCGACGCTGTTCAACATTTACATGGCCCCGCTCGCACACGTAGCCCAACAGCACGACCTCAACATAATCTCCTACGCTGACAACACTCAACTGATCATCTCCCTCACCTAGGACCCCATCACCACCAAAGACAACCTCTACAAAGGAATGAAGGCCGTCACCGACTGGATGAAGACTAGCCGTCTGAAGCTGAACTCGGACAAGACGGAGGTCCTCATCCTCGGCTCCAACCTCTCAGCCTGGGATGACTCCTGGTGGCTGACGGCACTGGGGGCAGCCCCGACACCCCCGACCACGCACGTAACCTGGGATTCATCCTCGACTCAATGCTCTCAATGACCAAGCAAGTCAATGCCGTCTCCTCCTCTTGCTTCAACACCCTACGCATGCTCCGCAAGATCTACAGATGGATCCCTCGTCAGCAGCCGACTCGACTACGGAAACGCCCGACCAAGCTCATCAAATGAGTAAAACGCATCCAAAACGCCTCGGCACGACTGATCCTCGACGTACCACGCCACGCCCACATCACCCCCCACCTGAGAAACCTGCACTGGCTCCCCGTCAACAAGAGGATATCCTTCAAGCTCCCCACCCACGCACACAAGGCACTCCACAAGACCGGCCCAGCCTACCTCAACAGACTGCTCTCCTTCTACATCCCCAACCGCCAGCTATGCTCCGCCGACCTCTCACTTGCCACCGTCCCGCGCATCTGATGAACAACCACCAGTGGGAGATCCCTCTCCCACCTCGCCGCCAAGACATGGAACAACCTCCTACAGAGCCTATGACAGACCCAAGACCTGCTGACCCTCAGGAGGATACTCAAGACCTGGCTGTTTGATCAGTAGCCCCCCCCAGTGCCTTGAGACCCTCGCGGGTATGTAGTGCGCTTTACAATTGATTGATTGATTGATTGAAGTAGGACATGTGTGCAGTCAATTGCCTCCTGATATATGGGAAGCCAGCTATGGCGTAGATGCCTTGCTTGGTCTCCAGCTGTTCCTGCACAATTTGCGGGAAGTATAGGTAGTGGGGTACCAAGCTGATGATGTCATCCAAGACCGTTGTGAGGAACTTGGATTGGGCTGGCTGTGAGGCTGTGAGACTCCTCCTACTCTGGCGGTTGTGAGTAGGAGGGTACCAGAGGCCAATAAGTACAGCACGGTCAGCAGCTTTGTCTGAGGTGGGATGTTGGTTATCCGCTGAGTTGTTACCGTCAGTCTGTGGGCAATGATGTTCAGGATGCAGAGAACGTTTTTCCTTTCAAGCCTGTAGTAGGCAAAGACATTCTCTGGTGTTGGGTCTGTGAGGTTGGTGTGTTTTCTGAAGGTCGCTGTCTTTGTCTGCTCTTCCTCTGTGGTGGTCCGGGGGGGAGGCGGTGGGGGATCTGGGTGGGGGAGGGGGTCCAGGGGTTGGTGGCGGTGGGTGTTGTTGCCCTCTTGGGGCTCCAAGCTGCTTGATCATTGGTTCCATGTCATTTGTTGATCTTCTGGTGTGGCTCTGGACTGGGCTCAGTTTCCTGGTGCAGTAAGTCATCCGACTTTATACCAGGTCAGAGCAGGTGTCAATTTCCTACTGCTAACGCACCTTATCGCCTGTTTTGGGTTCTTATTGCCTATCTGGCTGGTCATAGAGAATGTTGCGAAGTGGTGTTGTCGCAGCTTTTTGCATGGGAACGCCTACTGGGCGATAAATTAATTGCCACTCTGGATGCGATAAAGTGCCGATAACTCGGCGATACATCCTTGAGAATATGCCCCTATGTCGCATCCTTCTACTTTCCCCTGTGTTGGCACACAATGGCGGCCATGGGCCAATGCAGGTACCCTTACACCAAGGGTGTCTGCGTTTTAGGGGAGATTGTTTTTGTGCATGAAGGGACACATTTCTGCACAAATACAATTGAATGAGGTATATTCCTCTTTCTATGTGATCTGCAGAAAAAACTAGGAGAAATAAAAGTATTTCTCCTTGTTGCGCCTCCTTACACCTCCCCTGTGAATGTGTAGGATTTGGACGCATTCCCAAGTTTACAAAATGTTTCAAATCTGGGAATCTGGCAGAATTCATAGGTGTTACGTGGGAACACCCACAGCAACACCCATGGCACCCCCCTTTCACCCAAAGTCCTGTGTGAAAAAGAACTGTATGTACAAGGCCATGAAAAGTCTCACAGGGTGGCTTTATGTGGCCTTGTAAATATGGAGCACCACGCTGCAGCACTAGTGAGTCGAAGAAAGTGATACACCGGCAGCGCAAAGGGCTTGTCAATCTGCCCCAAAGTCACTGTGGTGCCCCTCAATAGAAAATCACAGACTCGATATGTGCAGAAATAAATTGATAAACGTAACGACAGAAGACATGCAGTGCTCTGCCAGTACAACCATTAAAAAGCAAGTGGGAGTCCAACTGACTTGCATTTTAAGTAGAACATTCTTTTACACCTAAAACTAATAAGAAAGTTCTACATTGTCTTCTCATTTCGTAAAATGTATTTCAAACACCACAGTATGCAAGCAATACCAGAACGTTCAGACACCCTACACACAAATATTATGTTACTCTAACAAAAACAAACACTAAAGAAACTAAATGTATAAAACACTACCCTCCTTACAAAAGCATAAGAGGAAATCAGTAGGAATCATCTTCTATAAAGTGAAGGAACCTCACGTTTCCTCATATTCTTATGAACAGGAATAATACTAACCTTGGGAAAATTATTGGAGATTTCAGACTCTCCTCTCCCGCTCATTTTCAAAACCTTCTTATTTAACATGATAAACTTGTTGGCATTCCACCATTGTCTACTACCAACTCTAATGCCATTCTGAAGCAAGCAGCAGCCCCAACTATGAAAGAAAACATATTATTAACTCTTTATTTTATAAAAAAGTGTTTTTGATTGTGCTTCTTCAACTCTGAATTTGAACACATCATTCAAAATGTGTTTGTTGCAGTAATTAATATTCATCCATGCAAGAGGCGATTTGAAAATAAGTTGACTTTGTTTCAATAGTTAAAACAGAGCAACACCTGTAGCCAAATGTGGAGTGCAATGATCCATAACGTAGGCCCCAATTACGATGCCGGTCAGACACGAATCAAGCCAACATCATCTCAGAATGGAAACCGACCTACTAGTAGTCGGCGGATCCATCTGAATTAGGATGCGACTGCTCAAAAGGAGGTCGGAAACATACATTTTTCTATTGTGGCTTGTGCTATGGCTGTAAAAGTGCTGCAGCACAAGCTGCACTAGAAAAATGGATGTTTACAAGCATCCATGTACCATGTGCCAGTCACCATGTGGTGCCTGGCTCATGGGGATTGGGTGTTTGGGGGAAACCACAGGTGCCCCCCAGGCCTCATAGGGGAGGCCCCAAAGGTACGGGGCCCTGCTAGAACTCCTCCCCACACCTTTTTAGTTATCAACTTAACAACCTCATCATCAACTGTGACAAAGAAGCAATCTCTTTACCCTCCAATTCCTTCTGAGTCCTCTTTTCCTTAACCATTCACTTCACAATCTGCTTCATTCTCAACAGGGCGCTGGACAAATCATCTGCCCTCCTATTTCTCCCTCCTTGTATGTGTGGAATGTTAAACTAGTAGAGTAGCAATTTAGAAGAAAGATGAGCATTGCATTGCATATAACTCTTCGCTTTAGTTCCACTACGTATATAAATCAGTTGTTTATGCTCTGTTAGAATTGTAAAATTTCTTCCGCATTCATTAACTTCAAACTTTTATACTGCCTACACGTCTCCTAGCAGTTCCTTTTCAATGATGAATAAAAAAGCATCTCTAGTTTTCTCAAGCCTCTGGAAGTATAAAGCACGGTGTTTTTATAGATACCAGATTACTGGGTCAATACAACAATTAAGCCCTCTTTACTAGCATCCACAGGTATAGTCTAAGGAAAGGAAGGATTTAAAGGTGTGAAAGCTCTTGTTCTATTGAAAGGCCATTTCATTTTCCTGATTCCAGTTGAATGCCACATCTTTCTACCTCATTGTCATAAGGCATTCTATGTGAGATGCATACTCTGGCAAAACCTTTGAATAACACAAAATCCCGAAAATGACTTCAAACCTTCTTTAAGATTAGGATGTTCTACATCCTAATAGACTCAACCAGTCAGGGATGTGACAAAATGCGATCTTTCGACTCTATATGGCCTAAATACTCCACTGTTGTTTTAAAAAACAAACATTCATCCTTTTTGTAGTGCAACTCCTCTTGTTTTACAAATTAATAAAACCTGCGACAACCCTCAAACATGTTTTACTTATTAGGAACAAATAACAACACGTGATCTTAAAATACAATGAACCCTTTAACCCTTTTGAACTGTTGATGGATTATTATTTGGAGCTCAGATGCCACTAATGCTGGACTAAATGGCATTCTGCTGTACTGAAAATTTCCAAACAGAAACACAAAAGTAATGAAGTGTTGTGAATTTCATTCTAATTTGACCTGATGGTAGACTGCTGACAGATCCAATTTTAAAGAGGAACAAGCACCAAACAACATAATGAGATCTTTTTTTAATTGTAGGTAGATTATTTTTATCAACCCAAAGTTGACGATTAATATTCCAGTGATCTATGAAGGCTCTAAGTTCCCCTAACGAATTACTAGTCACAGCAATAGAGAAAGCCAAAGTGAAGTCTCAGTAGGCTCAATGGTTCCTTGATGTCTTAGCATCTTTAAATGTGCCTCAAATAATCTCTTATACAAACACAGCACCCCTTAGTTTGTGCTGGCATGGCTCCGTCCTTGCTTTTATGTTTGACACCAGAGATTTTACATAAACTATTTGAAAAACATTTCTTTCTTGTGCAACAAGTACTTTCTGTTATGTGTCTGGTTTCAACACCATATCAAACAACCTTTGGTGATACCATCCAAGAAAATTTAAACCTGGGCTGGCCATGTATACTTTCCCTTGTATCTGCTACCCCTGAAATCTAGAACATATCACGAAATCCCAACAAATCAATGTGTCTTCCTGCATACAAAACTTGACCATGCTGCGGGGGACCCTGATGTCATACTTCTGAGGATGCTACCTGCACCGTGGTGGCCAGGGCCCTGCTTGGTATTGATGGAGCGAGATTTTAAAATAAATTTGTTTTGACTCGCAAAGTTAAACTTCCATAACAAAATAATGATATTAACGTTAATGGAGTGAATATTATTAACCAACCTAGATTACAATTGCAAAACATTACATAAGGGACTAATATGTGTGCTCATATATGTGCTTTATGATGCAAATGCTTGTTTGTAAAAAACAATAAACGAATCTTGTCTGTTGTCTTTGTCAAAATTAAATGCGGCTGTTTTATTAATGGCATGTGCTTGTTTTGTGTGCTCATGTTATGTCTTTTTGTCTTTATGTTGCACTATTCTGTTTGTTGCTTTATTTGCTTCAGCAAGGTAACATAGATTAATGGGTTAATAATTAGCAAAGGTGGGTGGGTAACAGAACGAACTCTGTTTCTTTCATTAATAGATGTTTTGTGTTTGTTTATACATTAGTTTTACGAATGGGCCTAAAGAAAATGCCTGGCAGTGCCGCAGTTTATGAAACTTGACCAGAGTGAAGCCTTCACTCATGCGCAGACGAAAGAGTATTTTGCTGAGCTGACAACCGTTTGTGCAGAAATAATTATGGTCGAGTCGTATGTGTTCTTGGAGACTTAGCCAAGGACAGGATGCTGAATGGCCTGCCAAGATTAGGAAGTGCAAAGGTTTCTCCTCGGGAAAAGTATATTTTTGAGGAAGCAAAAAGGATGGTGAAACTAAGAACAATAAGGGCTATGATGAGGCCCCGGACTTGGTCAGGAGAGCATGACCTAATAGTGGACTGACATGGCTCAGCCAATGGGAAGTTTGGATTGACAGAAAAATGTGTGATAAAGATACTTTAGTTAGTCAGAAAAGGTATAAAAACTGTCCTCATGGGAGGGAGGGGGCTCTTGCTGCTCATCTTCTCCCGATTCCGGTTAGGCGTGACGTGCTGACAGACTTTTTGGAGCACGTAAGGATCAATAGGGTTAAATGACTTTACCTTTATTCCTATAGGCAAAGTGAGTTTTAGACAGGGAAATTAGGGCTTAGGTGATGGAAAACTGTTTATTCTACAATTAACATGATATTTGATTTTGCTTGGAACTGTCAGATTAATTTGCCATTCCTCTAATAAAATGCACTTTTCTTGAATAAATAGTTAATAAATAAGATTTTTGAAAAGACAAGCTGGTCTTGTTATTTCTTAGTCATTACCATTAGCAGATCCATTTGCCTAAGTGACTTAATTAAATGCAAAAGCTTTACAAAACCATGGTGAAAACATTATACTGCGATTGTATATAAATGTGTATATAATTTGTGAATACGGTTTATTAATTAGGTCACATGATTCAGTTGCTCAAAATATGTCACTTTAGTTTATGGGCCTTATGAGTGTTTTATGATTAATTGTGAATATTGTGGAGTTGGGTAGTGTTGCTCTGACATATTTTCTATAGGAGCGCTGGATCAATTCTCTGGTAGCAGAGTTACGGTTGCTATGGTAACTGACATGCTACATGGTAATTACATAGGATCGATGTTTAAAATATATTGAGTTTGTTCATTTGTTACATGTAGTCGAAAGGTTTTTTCCTGTAGTGTGAAAAATCCTGGTTGTGCCGGCATATGAGTGGTGTGACAAATGAAGTTACACAGTGCATTTGTTCTGTTTCAAAATAGTGGTATTGTCATATATCACTAGTGTTGTGGACGTACAACACGAATTTAGGGATTTTAGGTGTGTTAGGTAGAATGTGTAGTGAGGATTGTCTATGAAATTGTAGCTTTCGAGTATAGGGACTTAGAGCCTGTTTTAAAATTCACTGTGAAAAGAGTAGTATAATTTTATCTGAGCTTGTGTTAAGGGTAAGAAAGCGTCGTCTATTCTTACTGGCAAATGTGGATTTCTATGGTTGGTTAAAGTCCTACCAAGATTTCATGTATGTATGGTTAGGGAAACTTTCCGTTTGAAAGTGCGTAAATGATTTTGTAAATTTGTTCGAGTCAAACTTTGAATTGCTACTTAATGTGCGTAGAGTAAAAGTTTACTTTATCAACAATTGTATATTCTGTGAGGGTAGCGTTGTCTATTCCACGCAAAGAATACTTGTATGACTGTAAAAGCTATCACTTTATTTTAGTGAAACAGACAAATGGTTTGTATTCTGTTGTTATTAATTGTAATTCATTGAAAGAGTTTTCTTAAAATGACGCTGTGAAAATATTTTGTGAAGGAGGGGTGAGTGCTTAGAGTAAGAGACGAGTAGCTGCAGCGGCAGTATACGTCACAAGGGTCCGCGCTGTGATTGGCTAACATACGTCACAGCTAGTGCACTGATTGGTTCACGTGACTGAGTCAAGCTGTAAGCTGATTGGCTCTTCTAGAAAGCGACAATTTTATTGGTTGAGCAAGGTGGTGACATGGCTAAACAAGATTGGCTTGTTGGTGAGTTTCGCGCACGGATTGGTTGGTTTTGCGAAACAACCAGGAAACATTTACGATCATTTAGAATTAAGCGGATTTGATTAAAACATGAGTTATTATTATAGAAAAGAGGAAAAGAAGCTTACATGGCTTCAGAAATTGAAAAATATATTCTCACCTGATAAGAAAATTGAAAAGCGAGGTGGAAAATACTTCATAAATACAAAACACCTGCAGCCTATATGTAAGGTGAATATGGTTATCATACTTGCCTTTGGTTTGATAATTGGATGGATTATACCAAGAATGATGGTGTATTAGCATGGCCAGAAGACGGATCATTTAATATGAGAATTTTGAAAAATTTGAGAGAAAAAATTATGGCTCTTGTACCAAAGCCTAGACCAACACAATTTGAGACTTTAGTTGAATTGGGAGGATGAGATGAGATGTTTGAACTACAACGGGAAAGTAGTGGTATAATAAGAAGTCCAAAATCAAATTTTAATAGAGAAACTCATGAGGATAGAATGCGTCGATGGAGACAAGCAGACATGTGTGATGGTTTAGACCCAGTAAGAGTAATGATTACTGAAATACCAGGTGAAAAGAATACCCAAAAGACAAATAATATTGAAGAAAGTGAATTAGAAGATCCAGTTTTAGAAGAAATATATCTTACAAATAAAAAACAGACTCCTTTAAAACCAGCTTGTTCATGGTCTACCCCGATCGTTTTTACAGGAACCACTCCAAGTGCACCTCCACTTAATGAGGAATCACCCAGATTTTACCCGAATAATACAGAAACTCCTAAAAGATTAGAAACGAGAACTAATTCTAGTGTATTTGGTGAAAGTAGAAAATTTCCTGAAACTCCAGTTTCAAGTGAGATTCCTTCCAGAGGTTTAATGGGTACTGGAGGAGTTGAGGAAATTCCAAGTACTTCAGAATATTTACGATCAAAAGAAGAATTAATTCGACAATTAACTAAAGGAATGGAAGCAGTAACAGTTCCAGTAACGATTGGTCCTGTTCAACCTGAATTTGATCAGGGAGAAATTAGACATCCAGATTTGACTATTCCATTAAATGCAGAAATTCAAAAAGTGGCGGAAATTTTTTATTCGGAATTAACTGAAATTCATCGAGAAAAAACAATGATGCCTGATTTAACTTTTAATCCAAGTTCATTATGCAGAACACCAATAGGTGCAGAGTCAGATACTGAATCTCCAGAAAAAAGTGTTGAGAAAACAGATTCAACCTCAAAGCTTGATGTTGCGAGACTTAAAGCAGATTTGGAGGAATTAATCATTGGCACAATTGGTCCTGATAGTTTAAAGCATTATCAAGATGATGAATTATTATTCATTTGCAAAAGCGTACAATGGAAAACAAAAAATAAATATGAACAATTACAAGAATTAGCTGCAGAATTAGAAATCGACTTAAGCGAACAGAAAAATTTGGGAAAACATTACAGATTTTAATTTTCTGAAAAAGACATTGGGAATTTTAATGCGATGGGAAGAATTCTGCATATAAAAGATTTGAT
This sequence comes from Lissotriton helveticus, assembly GCF_964261635.1. NCBI lineage: Eukaryota > Metazoa > Chordata > Amphibia > Caudata > Salamandridae > Lissotriton > Lissotriton helveticus. The sequence goes on along the minus strand of NC_136057.1, from coordinate 1,213,631,242 downwards.
TGTGTACATCAAAAAAATGGGTGATTTAAGCAAATGGAGAGTGAAATGGACAAAGAAAAGAGAGGAAGAAAGGAGGGAAAGGGGCTTGGTGGCTAATCAATACCCAATGCGAGAAATAGCAGGAGGTGGTTATATGCATGTTCCTTGGTCTAGACAGGACATTTTGTTGTTTACAAATGATTTTCCTCGGTTGAGAGAAAAGCCAGTAGAATGGTATCGACAGGTAGACAGATTTATCAAAGTTTAAAAAGTTCGGTGGATTGATCTGGATGGATTCTTTGACATTGTTGTACCATCAGATCTTTGGACAGAATGTAAAATCACTGTAAGTTGGCCAAAGGTAGAACCTGCCCGAGATGAAGTAACAGGTGCTCCGTCATCAGAGGTTATGGGTCTGTATGATAAAGTAATTTACTGGTTGAAAAATAAGATTCCCCCAAAAGAAGTGGATTGGGTCAAAATAGACAGAACAAATCAGGAGCCAAATGAATCAGTGCATTCATTCTATGAAAGACTACTGTTGGTTTTTAAACAGTACAGTGGTTATGAAAAATTAAGTGAAAAGGACATGAGCCACTTTATATACAGATTTGTTTATGGCTTGAGACCTGAAATTGGTGAGATGATTAGAAATGGAATTGTTGGCTGGCAATCACTTTCAGTTGATGATATACTGAGAAAGGCTAAATATTGTAGTGATGAGATAGACGTGAAACAGAAAAAGCTTAAGGAAAAGGCAATGTGGGCACAGGTGAAAGTAGCTGAACAACAGATTGCAAATTTGGAAAATAAAAATGTCAATATTAATCAGAATCAGAGTCAAGGAAAATTTAAGGGCAATTTTAATAAACCGAAATTTAATGTTAATATTGAAGAGCTAAAACAAAAGTTACCCTGTTTTAATTGCGGTGAAATTGGACACTGGAAGCGGGAGTGTAAAAATCCGCCCAGAAATTTAAAAAATGCATCATTAAATCCACAGATGCAGAATGATGTAAATCTGTAGCAACAGCTACAGCGACAGTTAAATGAGCTAATTCTTCAGCAACAGCTACAGAGACAGTTAGTGAATCAGCAGAGTCAAATTCTACAACCTCCTCTTCCAAATTATGTGAATGGTCAGAGGTATAATTCGGAAACAGGATTCATCGGAGGTGATCAGGTAATTAGACAGCAAAGAGTGAATGTGCCAAATGTTTCTCGACAATTATTGATGACAGAAAATGGTGGAAGTGATTCTGAGGATTACTTATGACGGTGCCAGAGAGAGGGGGAAGAGTGTGTGCTTGGAGCCACTCTTGAGGTTGACCAGTCTGGTCCATTTGTAAATGGCAAAGTGAATGATGTAGAAATAACTTTTCTTGTGGACACTGGTGCTACCCGTTCTACTGTTAGATCAGTGGAAATAGAAAACCTGCCTCTCTCTGGAGAAAGCATCCAAGTAGTTGGTGTAGCTAATCAACAGATTAACACAGATTTGACAGAACCTGTTAAAGTAGAAATTGGCAAATTTAAAGACAAAAACTGATTTGTAGTTTGTAACAGCAGTCCTGTAAACTTGCTAAGGAGAGACATTCTCTGCAAGATGAACTGCAAAATATACTGCTCACCGGAGGGTATTGAGCTTCAGACACTAGAAGAAGATGGGCTTTACAAATTGACAATGTTAATGGTTGAAGCAGAGGAAAATAAATTATTTCCTGCATTTGATAAGGATAATTTACCTGAAGAACTGAAAAAGACAGTCAAAGCTGAAATTTGGGATTTGTCAGGAAATGGGATGGGCTTGATGAAAAATGTAGACCCAGTTAAAATCACAGTGAAACAGGGAATAGATTTTCTAAACATTCCAAAGTACAAAATGAAAGCAGAAACAATTGAAGGTGTTATTCCTGTAATTGACAAATTCATAAAACAAGGTGTACTAAAAGAAATTGAAAGCAGTCCTTGTAATTCACCGATTATGGGGATCAAAAAGGCAAATGGAACGTACAGAATAGTTCAGGACCTGAGGAAGGTTAACCAAATAGTTGTTCCATGTTGCTCAGTTGTTCCAAACCCAGCAGTGATTCTTTACCAAATTCCGCATGATGCAGAATGGTATACAGTCATTGATCTTTGCAATGCGTTCTTTACTGTTCCATTGCACCCAGATAGCCAGCAAATTTTTGCGTTCCGGTTCCAAGACCGCATATTAGCATGGTGTCGTATCCCTCAAGGGTATACAGAGAGTCCATCTATCTTTAATCAGTTGTTAAAAAGATCTTTGGAGAATCTAAATTTGCCTGGAAAATCAACATTAGTTCAGTACATTGATGACCTCCTCGTAGCAGCAAAAACCTGAGATAACTGTGTTACAGATACAATTACTCTTTTGAACCACCTGGCAGATGAGGGACATAAAGTGTCTCCTGCAAAATTACAGTTTTGCAAACAAGAAGTAAAATACCTTGGGCACAGAATTGCAAAGGGAATCAGACAAGTGACAATTGAAAGAATAAAAATGATTCAGGGAATGCAACCTCCAAAAACACAGAGACAGGTCAGGATGTTTCTAGGAATGGTTGGTTATTGTCACCAATGGATTAGTGGGTTTTCAGTAATTGCAAAACCATTGCAGAGATTAACAAACTCAGATATAAAAGATCCAATTGTTCTCACAGAAATTGAGATGGAAGCTTTTGAAAGGCTAAAGAGAAGTTTGTGTGAAGCACCAGCTCTAGGCATGCCAGACTATGAGAAGGATTTTGAATAGTATTGCAGTGAAAGAGAAGGATGTGCATTATCAGTCCTTATTCAGAGACATGCAAGATTGAGAAAGCCAATAGCATACTTCTCAACAGTTCTTGCCCCTGTTGCAAAAGCATTACCAGGGTGTTTGAAAGCAGTAGCTGCAACTAGTGTGAACCTTGAGCAAAGTGAGGGAATTATAATGGGTTTTCCTGTAAAAGTCTATGTACCCCATTCAGTTGAAATTCTTCTTACCAGAAGCAAAACTCAGCATTTAACGAGTAACAGACTTACCAAATATGAGAAAGTTATTCTGGGATCAGATAACGTCTCGATAGCAAGGTGTGTGAATTTAAATCCTTCCACATTATTGCCTGATGGTACTGTAACAGAAATCAGGAAGGAAAACGACATTGATCATGAGTGCTTGGATGTTTTGGAATATTGCACCAAGCCTAGGCAGGACATTAAAGATGTTCCTTTGCCTGTGTCAGATTTTGTTTATTTTGTTGATAGTTATTGCCTGAGAACAGAGGAGGGTTTTCTGAGAGCAGCATATTCAGTTTGTACAGTTGCTACTGTGATTGAAGCATCATGTCTCGAAGGAATTCGTTCAGCTCAAGTAGCAGAATTGATTGCTTTGATTCGGGCTTGTGAAATAGCAAAGGAGTTAAAAATTACTATAGTGACTGACAGCCAATACGGATATGGAGTTGTGCATGATTATGGACAGCTCTGGTCTCAAAGAAGTTACTTAACCTCTGCAGGAACTCCTATCAGAAATGCAAAACTGATCAAGAGATTGATCGATGGTATTCAGCTACCAGAAAAGATCGCTGTCGTGAAATGTTCAGCTCATAAAAAAGGTGAAGATTTCATTACGAAAGGAAATGCTTATGCAGATGAGATAGCAAGGTACTGTGCGAAAAACAATTTTTCAATCAATCGGGAAAAGAATGATGAACATGTCTTGAACTCACTTATGCTAACATCTGTAGTTGAAACATGGCAGGGAGTTAAAGATTTACAAGATGAGGCAAATGATGATGAAAAAGACACATGGTTGTAGACAGCGAGAGGAAGATGGGATTTGGGTATACAAAGATGAAAGACCAGTTTTACCAAATAGCATGATTGCTGACATGGCTAGGATGTATCATGGTCAGGGACATGTAGGAAGACATTCCATGATTAGGCTTTTCAGACAGACTTGGTATAACCCAAAATTCAGAATTATTGCAGAATCCCTTTGCCAAAGGTGCTTGATTTGCCAACAAATGAACCCCAACAGAAAAACAGTTGTAAGCATGGGAACCATAGGACGGGAAGGTGGTCCTTTCACAAGGTTACAACTGGATTTAATTGAAATGCCTCCACACAACAAGTTACATTATGTCCTCGTGATAGTCTGTTTGTTTTCAAGGTGGGTTGAAGCATTTCCTACACGTCACAATGATTCTGTTACTGTTGCAAAATTACTTTTAGGGGAAATCATACCTAGGTACGGATTTCCAATGACTTTGGAAAGTGATCGTGGAACACATTTTGAAAACAGATTGTTAAAACTAATTTGTAAATCTTTAAATATAGAACAGAAGCTACATTGTGCATACGGACCAGAAGCATCAGGTGTTGTTGAACAAGTGAACGGAACTATTAAAAATAGAATTGGCAAAATGTGTTTAGCTACAGGTATGAAGTGGACTGACGCACTTCCACTTGTTTTGATGTCTTTGAGAAGTACCCCTGATCAAAAGACAGGTTTAAGCCCACATGACATTCTCATGGGCAGGGTCATGAGACAAGCATTTATACCAGTAGAAAAATTGATGACTATTAATGATAGCGTCATTTTGGAATACTGCAGGAATCTGTCTGACATCATGACTTCGGTGTTCCATCAGGTGGGAACTGAAGTGCTAACTAGAGAAAAAGAGCAAGCACATGATCTGTTACCAGGTGACTGGGTGAGGACAAAAGTTCACCGAAGAAGAAATTGTCTAGTACCTAGGTGGCAGAAAGCAAGACAAGTCATTCTTGTCACAACAAATGCAGTGAAGTGCGAAGGTTTGAAGAGGTGGATCCACGCAAGTCATACCATTCGTGTACCTCCACCTGAAAATTCTGATGAAAGTGACAGTGACACTACAGCAGATTCAGATTCAGAAAAAGAACCTGAGAAAAATCCAGATCCTGAAGCTCGACAGGAAAGTCGACATCTGGAAAGTTCAAATTTAAATCAAGCATCGAATGAAAAAGATTTGGAAATTGTGATACTAGACTCTGAAAATGATGAAGATGTGCTAGGAAAAGAAGCAGAAAAAGAATCTGAACAAGTTGTGATTAAAGACCAGGAGAGTATTGAAAAGCAGAAGAAAAGCTCTGAAAGCAGGAACGGAAATTCTGAAACTGGGAAGTTGAAGGTAATTGAAGAAGAGGAAGAAGAAGACGAATTACCAAGTACCAGCTATAAGGATAGAGTTCCTAACGGAGTAAAATTGCTGTGTAAAGAAGTACCTGAGTCCAGAATTCAAATTTCTGATAGTGAAACTGCAGAGAGTGATGAAGATTCTCAGATAAGAAAATTCTGAAAAAGAGCTTGGAGAACAGAGTGTAATGTGACCGAGCCAAAGAAGAAATTACAGAGAAAAGGTGATAACTGGCCAAGTGAAAATGATGGTATAAAATTTAGATTGGTGAAAAGATCAAAAGAATAGGTGAATGAAGTGTCAAGTCAAAAAGGGGACACTGGAGAGAAAAGTGAGGCAGGAAAAAGAATAGAAGTCATTAGTAGTAGGGCAAAGAGAGTTGTAAAACCAAACCAAAAATACAAGTCCCCTGAATGGACTTATATTATCATCCCACCTGTGGTGGAGGTGAACAGTAGTAGTCAGGAAGAGATAGATGACAATAGTGACAAGGATTGAAATATTTCTGTAAATTTTGAGGTTTTGTTTTTGGCAAAAGGCTGAAGAAAATGTGTTAGGTGACATAAGGTCGAAGAAATTGTGTTAGTGGGTAAAAACACATTGATGAAAGACGCAAGGTCGAAGAAAAGTTGTTAGAAGGTGGGGTTTTATTAAAAAATAATAATAAATTAAAATAGGGGGTATTAGAAATTTAGAAAATTTAGACATTTTTAATTTTTGATTTTGTTTTCTTTGCAAAACTTTTGTTAAGAAAAAGTGAAAATGCCTTACGTTTTTACTAATAACAATTCAAGGTGTTCCATTTTTAGGAGATGCTGTAAAATGTCTTTGATTTGTGGGGTTCTAATAATTTTACTTTGGTTAGTTTTAGCTGTCATTTTCCCTTTTGGAATTGACAAAGAAACTTATAAGGCAAATATGACAAGTAAGGCTTCAGTTAAACAAGATAATCATGATGTATCAAGCAAAACTAACAGAGTTATTGGGCACAAACCAGAGATCCACCAAGATAGATCTGTTGGTGATTCTTTTTCAAGGCTTTTGGCCGAGTATGTAAAGGTTATGGAAGTAAAAGACTGTTATATCTGTGTGAAATTGCCTGCTTCTGTTTCAGAGGGAGTTACTTATAACATGCTTCCTCTTACTTATGGCATAACCTGTAGTGTGATAGCTAGCTTATTTGATCAAACTGGTCGTTTAGAGTATTACTATTCTAACCATGAGATTTTTGCAAACCTGAAAATTGAAAATAGTCTTAATAAGCACTAACAAGCCAAACAGATGAGGGAATTTTTCATCGTGACAAATGAACTCACCTATGAGTATGCTTTTAGAAACAATTTGACTTGTAAATTAAGATCTGAGGAAAAATCTTTCCTGAATTTAGTTGAGGAGAGAAGAGCAATTTATAAAAGAAATGAAATGCTCAAACAGACCAAATCTAAATTTTGGCAGTTAGAAGACGAACAACTTAATGGTAAATCCTTTGAAAATGTTGCTATTCACATTGACAAACCAATTAGTGGAAAACTTTGCATTAGGAGAGATAATACATTGTTTGATAATTATTTTGTAGGTGCAAGTCATTGTGAGGACACTTATCAAATCATGGGGGGTTGGGGATTGAAAGGTGGCAAGGATCCAATTTTTCCTGGAATTAATTTTGTATGTGGAGACAAAGCTTATTATAACCTCCCTGATCACTGGTATGGGACGTGTTTTGTTGGACTTGTTTTTCCAAAAATATTCCATGTTGACAGAAATGCAGAAGGTTCATTTGAAATCAACAATCATTTGAATAGATTTAAAAGAGAACGTTTTTCAGAAATTCTGGGAGACATTTTTGAAGCAGTAATACCATTAGTGGGTATAACCCTAAATGCTGGTAGAATTACAAAATTGTCTACAATTGTTGACAGGTTGTCAACTGACACAGCTAGTGATAAGTGATAAAGTGATACATTTATTTTCGCATAGTTACTTAAAACCATTGCAATACAAGAATAGGTTAAAAACAGAAAATTATAAAGGTACAATTGTAGTAAAAACATTCACTTTTCCTTGGTTCGGATTGTGCATGCAGCAACCTTGTAACCAATCAATTAATAAATAAATAAATGATAAGTTCAGCTTTATAATAATACAATATTTCTGCTTTCCTAATGTCCCCGTAAGCTCTTTGAGTCAATAATATCATTCTGCAGCGGCATTAGGTCAATAGTGCAGAGGCCATTACAGATTTATTTCAGGCATCTTTTTTTCCACCGCCTTCATAAATTTTACGAAGCTGCAGCTCAAGCGAGAGTCATGGGGAGAAAAACAAGCAAGGACTTCCTTCCTTCGTGTGCGGATTCCTTGCCGATTGAAATGTTGTTTCAGCAAGTGTTTCCGTTCATCATGTAATTCCTCGCAAGAGCATATCAAGTGCAGCATGTCTTCTTGCCCCACGCCACATAGCCGACAAAGGGGATCAACTTTTGTTTTAATCCAGCGCGGGAGATTTTCAATACAGGGTAGCAGACCCAGCCTGTGCTTTAAGAAACGCATTTTGACATGTTTGGAGTATCCCTCGCCAAGGTAGCTCTGTGGTGCCTTAGTAGTGTACGTATTTAGGGTCATCCAGCCATGAGTTCTTTTGGAGAGGGCTGCCTTATCTTGGATCCATGATAGCTGTTTGATCGATTTCTTGACCAATTTTTTAAAAGTTACATGATTTACTGGGGTGTCCCAGAGCTGCTCTAGTCCCGTGTTCATCCGGCTGTCCACTAGGAACTTGGCTGCTGCTGAGGACGGATATTGTACTAACTCTCTCCACAGATATTCATTTAATGTTCCCTGTTTTGACTTCCTCACTTTGTCCCAGGCTATCATGTAGGCTCCCTGCCTTGCTAGGAGCTGTTGCTCGATGCCAAATTCTAGCCTGATTTGAGCTGGTGAGGTTTGTTTGGGCAGGCTGAAGATGATTCTGTAGGCGGCTGTTATTGTGTTATCAAGGTTCTTGGCATCCCTTCCTCTAAGTGCTTCGCTCCCGTAGGTAATTGTTGAGAGAAGTTTAGCGCGGATTACTTGCGTCAGGGGCAGAAGTGAGGGGCCAGAAAGTTTGAGGTTTAGAGACTTCAGCGAAATTGCCAGAGATAACCCTTTCCCTCGTATACTCGTTCTCTGGGCGGAGAACTGCCCGCTGTTGTCGATTTTTACTCCCAAGTATTTATATGTTGGGGTATTTCCAATTCTTGTCTTGTTCCAATACCATGATGTTGGTTTCCTTTTTTTTTATTTTTTGCTGATGGTCATTGTCTGTGTTTTCTCAAGGTTTATTGTAAGCTCATTTTTGTCTGAGTAACTTTGTGTTGCATTCAGGAGATGTTGAAGTCCTACCTTGGTATGACTTATAAGCACAATATCATCAGCATATAGTAGACAAGGTAGATGCAGTCCCCCTAACTTCGGAGCGTGGGAGTTACAACCATTTAAGATGGGGACCAGGTCGCTTAAGAACAAGTTAAATAGGGTGGGGGCCAGAACGCAACCCTGTTTCAGGCCCTTGTTGGTCTGTATGCGCCTGGACAAAACAGATCCATCCCCCACCTTTATCTGCACCCAGGTCTCTGTGTGGAGGTTAATTAGCAGGTTCAGAAGTGGTATCGATATCCCCCAATTGTTCAGTTTAGACCTTAAGAGGTTCCGGTTTATATGGTCGAAAGCGGCCTTATAGTCAATAAAGCAGAAATGAATGGGCATTTTGTTAAATTCTGCCTTGTCTATGAGCATGCCCATGCACAAAATATTGGTCATTGTGCCTACTGATTTGGCAAAGCCTGTCTGGTTTGCCGGGATTAATGATTTATCTGTTGCCCAGGCCCTTAGATCTTCAAGAAAGATCCCTGCAAAATATTTTGCCTCGTCGATTAAAGCCACCAATCGATAGTTTTGAGGGGAAGCCTTATCTCCTGCCTTGTAGATTGGGGAGATAATTGAACCCTTCCAGGAGTTTGGCAGGATGTTGAGATGTCTTATCTCTAAGAAAAGGGGTTCCAGGGCTGCTGCCCAGCCTGGTGCATCTTGTTTGTAAAGAATTGGCGGGATACCATTCGGCCCTGGAGCTCCCTCTCTTCTTCCCTTCTTAATCTGGCGCTGAATGATGTTTTTCAAGTTCGGCGAATTTCCTGTGTCGCTCAGTGAGTGCCATTCTTTGGAGCTTATGTCGTTACTCGTTGGAGGTTTTTCGTTGGTGGCAAGCTCCTGGCCCCGGTTTTTTCCCTCAGCCTGGTTAAAATGGGTACCAAGATAGTTTGCCCATGTGTCCTCTGCGATGTTAGATGAGATTCCATGGTGCGTTGGTCTTATAAATGAGTTTATTGATTTCCAGAACCTTGCCCCATTGTTCCGTTTAATGTCAGCATGAAGTCTTGCCCATAATTTATCCTCAGCAGATTTATTTGCTTCCCATTTCGATTTTTTTAATGTTGATTTTAATTTCCGTAGTTCATCATGCTTTGCTGTGTCATTAGGTACCTGTTGGAGCTCTCTCATTATATGATAGATTCTGGTTTTTATGCCTCCGACTTTGCTTTTATGTTCTTGATACCATTTATCCGATCTTTCATTGCCTGTTTGTGACTGTGGTTTAGATCTTGTTGCATATGTAGACATGATGTTTGTAAATTGTTCCCATTTCATGGTTTCGCTAGATCCAGAGCAGCTCCCAAAGTGCTGTTTTGCTCTTTCCACTAAAGTTTCAGCTATGGCTGCTGAATATTTAAATTTTTTTGAAGTTGACGGTGTAGATTGACCCTTTCAGGTCTTTAGATTGCTCAAAGTTGGACTTTTCGATCTTAAAGATGGTTTCTTGGGGGCAGTGATCGCTGTCTCCACTGCAGCCTATATGGTAGGATTTTAAGAGCTGGAATAGTGGTAGTGAAATAAAGGTATAGTCTAAAGTGCTACTTGTTCTTGTTGAATGAAAAGTAGCAGCTGAGGGGTTGTCTCCAGGGGTCCTTCCATTTAGTGCCCTGATGTTAAAGTATTCCAGATCTTTTAAAGTCTTATTGCCTAGTTTCGTTTGCTTGGAGAATTGTGGAGTCGCTTGTGAAGGAATGTCCCAGATTGCATTTTGAGTTAGTAGTTCCTCATCATGTGTGGTGCCCATGAGGTTAAGGTTGAAATCCCCAGTTAGAACGATATTTGTTATGGGTATTTCAATTAGTGGATACTGAGCTCATTGCTATACAGTCCATGGTAATGCAGAATCGTCTTGCTTTAGATATTCTGCTAGCAAAAGAGGGAGGAGTTTGTGGCATTTTGCATGTCCAACACTGCTGTACCTATATTCCTGATAAGAGTCAGAGTATTGAGATGTATATTAAAAATATCACTGAGTTGCAATCAGAAGTTGTTCCCTTAGAAGAGGATGATTTTTCAGAACGTTTTGAGCAAAAATTTTACAGCAATCAAAACTTGGTTTCAAGAGATTGGAGGTTCAATTCTTGGCAAAATACTGACACCTTTATTAGTTATAGTCTTTGTGATACTGTTGTTAAAGATTAGTTGCATGTTACACAAGAGAAAGAAATACCTGAAGGAAAAGAAGAGAATATACAAGATCAGAAAGGCACAGGAGAGAGAGATAGAATTGGAAGAATTTTGTAGAACTCAATATGAGAGTTGTAGACAAACAGCTGAGACAATTCTTTAGAAATACTAACACAGTGAAAATCAAAACATGTTCTTCTTTAGGATAAATTTTGCTAAAATTTTGGGTGTAGTTTGGTGATTTTGAAATCACCAGATGAGGGAGTTGATGGAGCGAGATTTTAAAATAAATTTGTTTTTTGACTCGCAAAGTTAAACTTCCATAACAAAATAATTATATTAACATGAATGGAGTGAATATTATTAACCAACCTAGATTAAAATTGCAAAACATTACATAAGGGACTAATATGTGTGCTCATATGTGTGCTTTATGTTGCAAATGCTTGTTTGTAAAAAATAATAAACTAATCTTGTCTGTTGTCTTTGTCAAAATTAAATGCGGCTGTTTTATTAATGGCATGTGCATGTTTTGTGTGCTCATGTTATGTCTTTTTGTCTTTATGTTGCACAATTCTGTTTGTTGCTTTATTTGCTTCAGCAAGGTAACACAGATTAATGGGTTAATAATTAGCAAAGGTGGGTGGGTAACAGAACGAACTCTGTTTCTTTCATTAATCGATGTTTTGTGTTTGTTTATACATTAGTTTTACGAATGGGCCTAAAGAAAATGCCTGGCAGTGCTGCAGTTTATGAAACTTGACCAGAGTGAAGCCTTCACTCATGCGCAGACGAGAGAGTATTTTGCTGAGCTGACAACGTTTTGTGTAGAAATAATTATGGTCGAGTCGGATGTGTTCTTGGAGTCATAGCCAAGGACAGGATGCTGAATGGCCTGCCAAGATTTGGAAGTGCAAAAGTTTCTCCTCTGGAAAAGTATCTTTTTGAGGAAGCAAAAAGGATGGTGAAACTAAGAACAATAAGGGCTATGATGAGGCCCCGGACTTGGTCAGGAGAGCATGACCTAATAGTGGACTGACATGGCTCAGCCAATGGGAAGTTTGGATTGACAGAAAAATGTGTGATAAAGATACTTTAGTTAGTCAGAAAAGGTATAAAAACAGTTCTCATGGGAGGGAGGGGGCTCTTGCTGTTCATCTTCTCCCGATTCCTGTTAGGCGTGACGTGCTGACGGACTTTTGGAGCACGTAAGGATCAATAGGGTTAAATGACTTTACCTTTATTCCTATAGGCGAAGTGAGTTTTAGACAGGGAAATTAAGGCTTAGGTGATGGAAAACTATTTATTCTACAATTAACATGATATTTGATTTTGCTTGGAACTGTCAGATTAATTTGCCATTCCTCTAATAAAATGCACTTTTCTTGAATAAATAGTTAATAAATAAGATTTTTGAAAAGACAAGCTGGTCTTGTTATTTCATAGTCATTACCATCAGCAGATCCATTTGCCTAAGTGGCTTAATTAAATGCAAAAGCTTTACAAAACCATGGTGAAAACATTATACTGCGATTGTATATAAATGTGTATATAATTTGTGAATAGGGTTTATTAATTAGGTCACATGATTCAGTTGCTCAAAATATGTCACTTTAGTTTATGGGCCTTATGAGTGTTTTATGATTAATGGTGAATATTGTGGAGTTGGGTAGTGTTGCTATGACATATTTTCTATAGGGGCGCTGGATCAGTATCTTTACCAGAGTAGCGTCCCCCAAAGAGGTAATCTCAGTATACTTGATGGCTATATGGTAAGAGTGTGGGGTGACGTATAAGTTCACCATCCCTTATCACCCCCATTTTAATGGCCTTGTGGAGAGATTCTGCAAGACCATAAACGGTATGATTATGGGTTGTCCAAGAAACTGTGTAGGAAGTGGTATGTGCTACTTCTATGCTTTTAATTACCTACAAAAGGGACTGTGATACTTCCACTTTCATCTTTTTTCTGGTCACCCTGTCAGAGGTCCCTTAAGTCTTGTCCAGCAAGGGTGGTAGAATCCCCTCAAGGAACCTAAGCAGGACACGGTTGACTATGTGCTTGGCATGTGATCCAACATGGCTGAGAACATGAAGAGGGCTAACAAGAGCTTTGAGACAGCTAGGCGCTTAATATGCAATGGTATGACCAAAAAGCAGCCTTGGTAGAATACCAGCCAATTTGCAAAGTGTGAATTGTGGAGCCTGTGGCATTTGATGCTCTCTAAGACAAATATACTGGATATATTGGGTGAGGTCACCTACCTAAAAGCCCTTCGTAGCCCCAGACATCCCCACTGGGTGTTCCAGGTCAAACTTCCAGAAGCAGATATGACCATGCTCATCATCACTGATGGAGAAGAGAAAGAGGAGAGAGAGCCTCTCTCCAATGTCTTATCCCACAATGCAAAGGATGGTTCGGTTTGGGGAGTAGTGCTTATCCCCACACTAACAGAGCAGTAAAGGTGGTGCCACCAATTTGATCAACTGTTCTCCCGGACACCTGGACTGACTCTGTGGTGTGTTCATGATATTGACACTGCAGACAGCTTAGCTGTGAAGAGCAAAGGTTCTCAACAAAGTAAGGGCCAGCATCAAGGAATAAGTTCCAAAATATAAATGTTGTCCCTGGGAGTGGTTGAGGCTTCTAATAGTCCCTGGGGTGACCCAGGGGTGCGGGTGCCCCCGGGGCTGACTCAAAATGAGGGATGAGAACTCAAATTCTGCATGACCTACAGAGGCCTGAATGCAGTCACCAGAGTGACACACACCCCATTCCAAGAGTTGATGAGCTCTTCAACCTGTTAGGGTCGGCCAAGTATGTCACCACTTTCGATTTAAATTCCTTATACTGGCAGATTGCCTTAAGTAAGGACGCAAAGGAGAGATCATAATTAGCAATCCTGGGGACAATTTCCAATTCATAAGAATGCCTTTAGGGTCGAAGATAGATCCTGACACCTTCCAGGGACTGGTAAATAGGCTACTCTATGAGCTGGAGACCTATGGAGCTACCTATCCTGATGATCTTGCTATCCTTATCTCCACCTGACAGTGATGTTAAAGTTTACCATCCCTTATCAAAGGAACACCTAAACCAACTTGTGAAAGCAATTCCGGGCCTGCAACAGGCAGAGCTTACTACCAAGGCTAACAAGAGCAGATAGGGCAGGTTTTGTAGTGTACCAGGGCCACCAAGTTGGCGGAGGACATGTGAAGCCTCTCCATCCCAAAATCTGGACAATCACGGCTTGGGAGCCTCGGGTCAGACTCTCTCTAGGTCGGATAAGATCATCAATAAGTGGTATATCATCATTGTAGCAGACTTTTAAGAAACAGCTAAAGAAAGGTATATGGACTGAAGAGACTCACAATGACTTTGATGCTCTGAAAGGGGCACTGTGCAAAATACTTGTACACTAATACTGGTTTCAGCAGATAGTTTGTAATCAAATTAGATGCTTCAGAATATGAGATAGGGGTAGCGTTATCACAGCTGAATGATGACATTCAGGATCAGCCAGTTGCTTTTATTAGCATGTAACTCCTCCCCAGAGAGCAGCGTTGAAGTCTTTGCGGTAGTCTAGTTAGTGAAGAAGCCAAGATTCTACTTGGTTAGGGCTCACTTTTGGGTTCACACTGACCACAGACCTCTCAGATGGCTCATGCAAATGAGAGGGGAAAACACCAAACTGCTGGAAAGTAAACAAAATGCCTCTTTTTGCTCGACCATCCCAATTTTTTGGGGATAGATGCTGCTGGTTTTTTTTTTAACTCACTGAAGCTCTGCTAACCAGGTCCCTCTGCATGTGCTCTGACCTCTACAAAACGTAGAATTTGGACATACTCCTAATTGACAATTTATCTTACCTATACTTCCCTAGCATGTGGTGCAAAGTGAACCTAGGCATGTGAAGTTAAGTGACACTAGTGAACCTCAACACAAATTGTGCCCTCACATGTGACAATGTAATCCATGACTGCAGGTCTACAACCAGTAGCTTGTCTGTGCAGGTTTAAATTACATTTTGACCTGTTAAAATACCTCCTTTTCACAGACTTACACCCTCCTATTAAATATATGTCACCCGTACATAAGCCTCAATCACCAATGACGCAGGATGTGTGACACTTAAAAGTTGAACATATAAAGAAATAAGCCCCCCTTGTGACTAGGCCCCCAAACTCTATTTTCACTGTAGCAGGGTATCAGTCTCATAGGAGACCATTGGGTTTCATACTTAAATTAAATACTCTTATCTCTGCCTAGAAACAAGAAAAAAAGTTATTTCTTTGGCTTTTTAAGATATTCATTCCAAATCAAAATCATTAGTAAAATTGAATTTGTAATTAATATTTTACAACTGGTACTTTTAAAAAGTCACTTTTTACCTGCCTAGAGCCTCCAGAAGACCATTTGCATGAGCTTCCAAATATCACCCAGGAGCTGAATAGCTCATTTGATTAGGTATTAACTTGCTCCCGGAGCTGAGGCAGAGGCCTCAGGTGTGGGGAGATGTTCTGTTTCATCTGACAGGATGGCTATTTGGGAAGTGCACAGAAAAGTAATTATCTTCAAACAAGTTCACACCATCACAGACAAATGTAGGTAATACCTGGGCCTTCTCCTCCTTTTCTCCTTCTAGGCAGCCAAGCACCAATCCAAACAGGAGAAGAGTGGTTCCCGGAACTGGTTATGAGTGAACACAGACGAGATTTGCTCATTTCCCTTACCACACCTCGAGGGTGTGCACAGAATCTCTGCACAAGAGAAACATGTTCTGTAATCTCAGATTTTAGATAGAGAAAGGCAATGTAGGATTGTTTGCAGAAGGGCGCACAGGGAATTGCTGCAAACAGGAGTAGAGTTACCCCGGGGAACTTTTCCACTATTGGCCAGAGAGGGACCAGGAATCACCCATGCACAGGCAGGTACCATGTATAAATATGACACCCCTGGGCACCTTCATCAGAACACTAGTGGGCCTGTGGAAGAAAGAAAAAGGACTATACCTGCTGTTGAGGTCTGTGAGGAGAACAGTAACTCACTCACTAACCCACTTGCATCCAGGCAAAGAAGTAGACACTAACGGTCAGTTGGTTTACCTCCTGTTAAGCTACGAGGACAAATTCTGCAAGAAGAGCACTTTCCTGGAAGGCCACAGCTGACTAATTTTAAATGGACCAGCCCTGGAAGTTGCTGGTACTTGAGTTGGAGTGAGTACTGACCTTCATGTGCTGTTCCTAAGGTTCTGGAACCCTTAGCTGGTGTCAGAGTATATTCCTTCTACCTAAGCCCAGAAATCGAGGACTTAGAAACATTTAACTAACTTTTACCTGGAGAACCATTGTGGGACCAAGATCAACCTGCTGTTGATTCACCTAGGGTACTTTAAGATAGGCCTGACTTAGCCTCAGCTCTGATACATTCTTCTTGCTAGCAGCAAAGCTGATTCAGTAGACCCAAAGCCGACCAGCATCTAATTACGTGGAACCTTTTCAGCTACATCCTGCAGCCTTATCCTGCTAAGGAAATTTGACTTCCAGAAAAGAATCAAAGTCCAAAGATAGAAATCTTCACCGTTCCCAATGCCAACCAGCATTTGAACATTGCTGATGAATTCCTGGGTGTGAAATCTAGACTCTTCCCACTCAAACATTGTGTCACCTCTAATGATGGCATCTCTGAGAGTTCATCCTTTGTTGTTGAGTGGCCCATCTTCAGAGTCAGCCTGCAGTCTTGCTCTATTGAGGACTCTAGCTCCTCAAAAATGTTCTAAGTGTGAAAGTAAATTTCAAACCAATACCAATCCAAACTGTGTATCTTTCCCACTCCCCACTGGAGTCAGCATTAAACTTTACCCATGTCCCACTCTGGTGTGACTATTTGCCTGAGGTTGGCGCTTTTTGGTGCTATTTTTATTTAAAGCTTCAAATATTTATACCTCCAAGTTCTCCTTATTGAAGTTTTGTCGTTAAGTCAGGCGAAATGTTATAGCTCCAAAACTATTTTCCCAGTATACGAACAATCTTTATAAGAACATAGTGAAGGTAATCCAGGATGTACCTGACAATGATGTATTTCATGGCACAACTCTATACTGTTAGCTCAGACTCCAAAAGCTTTAGAAGCGCAAGGGACAAATATAAATAACATTTGTAAAACAAATAGCTTGAAAATAAATACCCGAAAACTAAAAATTAATGATGTTTCAAAAAAGAGAAAAACGATACACCACATTTTGAAAAACACCACCAAAGGTCACTACCTTCACATACTTGCATGTGAGCATTTTAAGTAAACTTTAATAGAGTATCTATATTAAACCGGCAATTGATAAGTCAATGGCCACGATAAGCATGATCAAGCAGAATATATGTCTTATGAAGCCAAACTTTGGGGTCTGACCAAAGCAACAAGTTAAATAGGATGTCAGGAAAGTTATTTCTGGAAGACAACTATGGGGATCCTGCCAGGTTTACCTACAATCTAACTCAAGGCCAGAAATAGATTCTCATCTATCATTAATAAGTGCTAATTCCACAGCAGACCCCTAATCAGGGGAACACAAACAAAATCACACCACAGACTATACAGTCAGTAATCGGTAAGTTGCCCGCAAACAGGGAACAAATTTCATTCTGGTTAGCCCAGTAAATTACTCAAATAGAGGCAGTATTTCCCAATAGTACATCTCATGAGAAACAAAGGATTCTAACAATCTGTTTACCAAAATGGGATTACACCACACGTAGAGGACTGTGACATTCGGAGTACAGTCTTTGCTTCAATCTACACAGAAACACATGGTGTCCCGTCTATGGCGGTAATACCAGACGTTCTGAGACAGATTCAAAATGAATACGGTCCGGAACCGGCCCTGAATCTAGGTATGAAATTACTGAAAGATTTCAAACTGGTTGCATCTATCCTATTAGCTAACATTAAAGGTGAAGCAGCATCAGTGGCAATCTGCCAAAAATTAAAAGAACTTGATATTACTGAGCAACCGTATAAACTTGCCAGAATTATTGAAAAATCCTATGAAGAACTAGGAAGAGATACTTTGGGAGGGAAACGTGTAAAACCTGAACTAACAGAAAATCCTGAAAAAGTTTTTTATCAAAAACAATCTAACTACTCCTGAAAAGAAATGGGAAAATAGTAGACAGTCACTTCCTAAAGAGAAGCGCTCTCAGTCCAGAGGTAGATCTCCTCAAAAGGAGCACTCTGAAAAGAGATATAACCTTAGAAGTAGGGATAATATAAGAAAACCTGATAGATATCAAGATACTGATACACGATCCTCTCGTAACTTTCAGACTTCCTTGCAGAAATCCGAAAGAAGAGGACGATCAGAACAAAAAGAAAAACGCGTGAAGTCCAAACACGACCAACACGTTCCAAAAAAAAAAACCTAAATTCTCCAAAAAGAAGGTAGCAAGTATTAAAATCAGACATGCCGAGGATCTTGAGGACACAACTCAAGAACGGGGAGTGGGCCCAGAAAATGCTGGACAGCGCAGCAGAGGTCACCATAGCTCGCAGGATCCTGAAAGATCATCTGGAGACATTGGATCTGAATGAATGCATTCAGGTTGAAACTGCTGACACCAGGGTTAGTGTACCTCATAAGTTATATGAAGTAACATTCTGAGTAGAGGGGGATATAACTAGGAAGATAAAAGCACTCTTTTGGCAAAAATAATCTAAAGGTTATGACATCCTTCTAGCTGAAAAAGACTGGACACCTGAATTTGTCAGGGAGTGCCCACATGGCGAAGAGATCATTATGCCAACCTTCTCTAATCATATTTCTATTAATAAAAAATATACCTATGCCAGAAAATGGGCTGTTGCCCAGGCTCCAGCATTATATAAAAATCATGTGGGATGGGATGAGGACTCTCCTCACCACAAAATCCAGTTAAAAATCAACCTACTGCTCAGAGGCAGTATCCAGTTAAGCAGGAAGCTAGAAAACAAGTCAGGGAGATCTTAGACCAACTTGAATACCACGGGGTGATTGAAACATGCACCTCGTCAATGAACACTCCTTTGTTTCCTGTCTCCAAACCAGATGAAACATATCGTCTAGTTTTGGATTACAGACATTTAAACTCTTGTTGCAAAACCTTTGCAGTACAAAATTCACACAGTGCAGCACTGATGAATAATAGAGTTTGGAAGAAATATAAAACTACTTTAGATATTTCAAACGGTTTCTTCTGTCAAAACATTGCACCAGAAAGCAGGTACTTGACCGCTTTCTCAATATTGGGGACACAGGAACACTTCTGTCGTCTTCCCCAGGGATTCAAGAACAGTCATGGATTATTTTACAGCCAGAGTAACGGAGTTACTACAAACGTATGATGATGAGGCATTATCTTATGTCGATGACATCTACCTTGCAGATGATGATTTGGACAGGCACTTGAACAGGGTGAATACCATAATACTTGGGTTCGCCTCAGAAAGGTATAAATTCAACTATAAAAGTCCAGAATTGCCCACCTCAACGTCCTATTTTTGGAATATGAACTTTCAAGTGAAGGCAAAAGCCTGGCAGCAAGCTTTTTAGAAAAATGTGCGCTGCTCCAAACTCCAAAAACATTACAGTTAATTCAGGATTCCTAAACTTCGGAAGAACATTCTGAATTACGCAGAAAGGGTTAAACCTTTCTACGAACTAATCAAACCTGATTTCAAACCAACTAATTGGACTCAAAAACACACAGAAACTTTGCGTTCAGTACAAACAGACATGTTGGCAACAACACACTTACAAACACACGACAATGTATGCAACCTTGTTATCCGAATCATCCCAGGGAGATGCTGATTCACGTACCTAACCTTTAATGAAGGTGAAAAGGTACCAATAGCATACAAATCACACTTGTACACAGAAGCTGAAATGAAATTCACATCAACAGGAAAAATTCTGACAGGGGTTCAGACTGCTGTAGCAAAGGAGAGAGCCCTCGCACAGGGTAAACGCATAAAATTCGTCACACCTGTACCTGCCTTAGAGGCAGTGACGAAGGCAAGGATTCCAGATGCAAAAGCTCTACATCCAAGATGGATACAATAGGTTAATTCTCTTGCTGCAACAGACGTTGAATACGTTTTGGACCCTTACTTGAAGACACAAGAATTTCTCCAATACAAACAAGAATGTCCTCTGCCTACTGAAATTCTACCTCTAGAACATTACGGCTGTATAATATATACAGACGGATCAGCACAGCCCGCAATTGGGGGCAAACAAGCTTACAGTGCTGCGTGCGCGATTGTTAAAGGTCGCTGGCACAATGGTAAATTCAGACCTATGGTAACAAAAACTCAGTCACTAGGAGACTGTACAGCTCATCGAGCTGAACTACAGGCATTCAAGATGGTGCTTGAAAATACCGATCACGAATTCCCCACACTAATAGTGTGCGATTCATATTACTGTGTCCAGTCTTACAATGAATACTTGCAGACCTGGGTTCAAAATGCTTTTAAAGACGCAAAAGGTGGCACAATCAAGCATAAAATGCTTTGGGAACAAGTAGTTATTTTACAGAAAGAACTACAAAAGACTCACAGATTCATACACTGAGTCATCAGTGTGATGGCGTTCACGTTGAAGGGAATTCATTGGCTGATGAAACCACGAAGGCAGCTGTTCAAAAGGCTTCCATAGCTGCAATTACTAGTTCAAAAACGAAAATAGACAGCAAATTAATGCAAGCAGTCACTGCTTCAATAAAAGACAGTGGTAAAACATTACCGAAGGGCTTTCCACTCAAGTACTCATATATAACTGATGCAAATAATGTTCCTTTTGCTCGAATCCCTGTAGTGGTGGAACACAGGTTAGGACTAATTTTAGCAGCACATGAAGGGCTTGCCTCTGCACATGCAGGTGTTTCTGCCACAGTTTCATTATTAAAACAGCAATACTGGTGGCCACGCATGAGGAAACAAACCAGAAACTATGTTTTGGAATGTGGAATCTGCCAGAAAATAAAAGTTTCAACAGTGATATGCCCGGCGCAGACGCCCCTTCTGATTTCAGATAAACCACTAGCGTGTGTTTACCTGGACCACTGTGGTCCCTTTCAAAGGGATGGCAACTATAAATATATCATGGTCACAGTGGATTCATGCTCGAGATTCATTTGGATGTGGCCTCAGCGCTGAGCTGACGCCCGAACTGGTATAAAAGGTTTGCGAATCTTTATCGGCACATACGCAATCGGCACACTGCATTCTGACCAGGGTCCTGCGTTTAGCTCCAGGGCTTACAAGGAGGCCATGGCCAGCTTGGGCGTTGCATTGCGATTTTCGAGTCCGTTCCATCCTGAGGGAAATTCGGTTGTGGAGAGAAAAAAAACGTGACATAAAGCAATCTATAACAGCTAGGGTATTTGGTTCGGGTGATGGGTGGGTCAAACATCTAATAAATGTCCAACATAGTCTTAATAACCTGTCAAGAAATTCTCTGGGTGGAATCACTCCATATGAAATCCTTTTTGGTACTAGAATTGTGGTTGAAGACCTCGATCGTCACACTTCAGTGGTGGAACAAAAACCCTTTGATATCGAAGATCGTTTGGCTGTTTTACAGGACTTAAATGAAACAAGCAATACCAGTGAAAAGCCAACTACCACTGAAGAAAAACCACCTGTCCCAGCAAGACCTGTCTGGATTCCAAAGATTGGAGATCTGGTCAGGGAGAAAATAGCGGACAACAAGGAATTTGCACCTTCTTACAGAAAACCAGTACCTGTGCTAGCAATCCTCGGATCAAGAACAGTACTACTTCCGCCCCTTGCTGGAATAAAGGAGAACCGGTCTGTGTCAATTGACCTGGTAAAACCACACCATGTGACCGAGAATAAGTAGTGGGCCCAGTGGACTCCAAGGTGTAGCAGACGACCAAATCTTGCTACAATCCAAGAGGTGCAAACTGAAAGACTTATCACCTTTGATAAACCTGCAATGAGAAAAGAAGGACTATGCAATAAAGCCATGGAACTTGTGCCTCTTGAAACCGAAATAACAGTTCGGCAAGAAACTCCTGTATACAATGACGTAGCATCTGACTATACAAACATGTCAAGGGAACAAGCAACTCCAGCGATTTCAAAGATTCGGATGCAATACCAACAATTGACAGAACTGCCTCTGGCTATTTTATCAACTTCGATAACCTTTCTGAGGATCCCAGTGAACCTGAAACTACGCCAGCAAACAAATCTTTCAAGGAAAAAGTAAAGGAACTTGGTCAAGAGCTTACAAATACATATCTGGTTTCACCATGGGTTAAACTTTGGATTGTGTTAGGTGTACTTTATCTCCTGCTATGGCTCATTCTTGTGTTAAGTTTGGGAAAGCTGATAGATGGAAAGCACATTAAAATGGACACAGCAAGTAAGAACATCAACTTGCTCCTGAAGCCACACAAATCATCACATCGTGAACAACGAGACCTGTCATCAGTGAACAACACAGCGGTGCCACTACCTGGTGGATTAGCATGGGATACAACTGATTATGATATTTATGGTCCTGTTGAGCTGCTAAAGATTCCTCATCAATTTAAGGTTTCCTTGAGTGATTTCGTCTCACCTAGCACATTTTCTGATGATTGGGACTTTGAGACTGTTAATAACATGATGACAGACTTTGAAATGTCAGCAAAATTTACAAAACATGAATACTTAGAAGGTTCAGTGTTGTACATGGACTTTGTCTCTTTTCCCCAGGTTTGTATTTCCTTGATGCTCACTTGATGTCACTGTATGTTTACCTGGTGACATCATAGAATGTTGTAGTTATTGCCTAAGCCTACTGACAGTTGGAGGCAGGCTGAGTGACAAGGAGGTCACTCCTGGTGGGGTCTCTTATTAATTATCTTAAGAACTGGACCTGTAACTATCCATGAATAAAGCTACATGAAATATATTATGACTCAAGAACATCTTTTATATACCACATTTTGGCGACGTTTGGACATCTTCAAGAACCTACCGCGTGCAAAAGAAGATTAAAGAACCTACAGCGTGCAAAAGAGAATTAAAATATATCTACAGCATACTCAAGGATAAATAAAGAATAAAATAAAGAAATTAAAGGATACAGATATCCATTATTCATAAAGAAAAGGAACCGGAACTACAAAAGAAAACAACCTCACGACCTTCAAGTAAGCCTTTGTTAATATTTCTATTTAAAACTCTCATTGACTTTTAAACTTTATTTATATTACAAGTAATGCCTTGTCTGGCCCCACCAGTGTCCGTTACTATCCGGACAGCCTGTACCCAAGGCGTCTAATTATCTTTTGGAAAAAGTATTGGGAGGAATTTAGGCGAGGAATGAAGATTTATCGAGTCATGTTTTATGAATGAAGCCCTGGTGTGAAGGTTCGTGTAACCCTACAGCGTTTGAACTTTTTCTGCAGATTTTAGCTTCTCAGAACAATTGCTGTGGAAATTTCGTAGTGACAAAGACAAAAAAAAAAAATAAGCATCAAGGAAATACAAACCTGGGGAAAAGAGACAAAGTCCATGTACAACATTCAGCAAATTATGAAGAAATGTATTGTTTTAATCATTATGGCCATCATTACTTGCATAAATCTGCAAACCCTAGAAATGTTTTAACTTATAATCAATGGCAACATTGCCCAACTCCTCCAAAAGGTAGTTCTAAAAAGTTTCTTAGAAAATTTCCATATTTTAAAGGTTTTAATGTTTCAAACCAAGAAAGTTTGTACTTTAAAAATGTGAATAAGACAGGCATGAAGAGTATGTTGACAAATACAAAACACATTTATTCTGCTGCCTTTTATGCTCAATTGTCCACCTTAGGTTTTGACTTTTGGAAAGACAACATTGAGACAAAAACTGTTTGGGGCACAACATACTGGCAGGTACAATGTTTAGAAGCATTGTTCAGAGCCTGCATCATCCCAGAATAAATGATGTTCCTAAATTACAAAACAAACCATCCATACCTAAGCCCACACCTGATAGTAATTTAACTTCAGATGAGGAGTTTGACGTAAAATATATTTAACAACAGAACAGAACAAATCCTGAATGGAAAAAATGGTTAATCTGGCCCACAGACATGAATAACTGTCAAGATAGATTCCTGAACAAGAAACAAGGGTTCACAGTAACTCGGCCAGATCCAAGATTTATCCAAAGACAACATCCAGGGATAATAACAACTTATAGTGTAGGAAAACTATGCCTTGAGTGGCTACAGAGATCCACATTTCCAGACATAAAACAACACTTATCTTTGCTTAAAGATGGCGTTGATTTACGAGAATTCTTAATTGGCCCTCGTAATCCACGTCATAAACGTTTCATATACGCCGGTATATACGCTGCTTACAATGAAGCTTGGAAAGTCACGCAAATGGAAACAGCTGAAAGAATAGGAGCAATTGATCGTATTAATTTACAAAAATCACTCTCTGTAGTTGACAACGGGTTAACAACTCTGTCGTCCAGAATTTATTCTTTGGATAGCGTTGTATCATCTGCCATAGTTATAATGGAACAGGTCTTGCTAATGCTACAACATGGCTAGTCTCAATTACGTTCTATAATGCTATCAGGCTGGAAGTTGCATAACCTTTGTTCTGGCTATGTGCCTTGGCGTTTAATAAACACTACGTCACTGTTTACTTTATTTAACCTTACAGATAAACAAATCTCGTTGGCACAGATGGGAGCAGACTATATGGTGCTGAGCATAGAAAAACTGGAAAGATTACCATTGACTGTTTCTGAGAAACCATCAGTTGAATGGATAATACATAGCACCATCACGATACCAGTGACGACATTCCAGTTTCAGTATTGCTTAAAACACATACCAGCAAGCCTGTATGAAAGGTTGGGTAAAGAATGCATTAAGTCGACCTGGGATTTGCCATACACACACAAATGTTGGAGTGGGGGAAAATAAGTATTTCTTAGTGATAAAAAGTAAGAAAGCTCACTAAGCGGTACACTATTGTGTCAAGGTATTAATTTACATGGAGCCTGCGAAGGTTCTTCCAATAATCTTCTTGCCACCTGCAGGGTTCGCCCACAGCGGTGATAGATCCAATTTTCAGGCAGCTTTCCAATGGTAGCTAAGTTATGTTAAATGATCACAGCTGTTGTCAGAATGATGCCAGGAATAAGCTTTCTCATTACAGTGTCAGCCAGGGTCACTTGTTGTATGCAAGTATTGTTTCCTAAAACCAAGACAGACGGGGAGTCGCCACTATGGCCTTCACTGAACATCTCTTCTATATGAATTGATACTTTAAGCAGATAGAAAGCCATTCTTTTACAAAAAACAATGCCACTGACCTCGTCCAGAGAGATGTATGATCTGCAAGTTGCAAGGTCCTCTGCAGAGATACATGCATTATTATCAACAAACTGCCCAGTACATTTTGCAGAAATTTTAGGTCGTATCTTTAACATGTCTGATACCAGCTGTATTGCACATGTATTTAAGATGATTTTTTCGGGACTGTTAGCACCCTTTGAAGCAGTCCTGGGCATTTTTCCTAACTTCGTCCACTCTGTGTTCGGCGGTCTGCCTCTCATTTTGGGACTCGTAGCAGGGATCTTATTTTTATTCCTCCTGCTCCATTATGGCAAATCCGGCCACCAGTGATACCCAAGTCAGCATGGAAAATGCGCTCCAGGCGATGAGGTATCGTGAGAGAATAACACTGATCCTTGGCTTGGCTCGTTTGAGAGATCTGAATACCACATGGTTCCTGTCATTCAGACTAATTTGGCAAGATTGCATCTTATCTGTTCTACGATGCCTGCTTTGTGGAGAGGAATGCGTGTTAGATGTCTATCTAACACTACTATGCCAACGGATGCTGATGCATTACTGGGTCCGGTAACGGCTCATGTGTTGTGTTGCCCCCAACGGCTACCAATCCTGATGACGGCATTCATTGAGATCTCACCGGCAAATCCAACTGGAGGTGAGATACGCGGATCAACAGGCACACAGGTACCATCTGATATGAACATTGCTAATGTGGCTGGCGCTGACGACGATGCTTCGCATCTGTGCACAATTGACCTTCTTAATGAAGTACTCGAACTTTCATCTACTGTGGTAGACAATTTCTTTGCCAGCCTTGATGACTTAATGTTTTCTCCTGACACCGAGAATATCTTTTGAAATTAGCACACAGCGTTCTTTCCAACTCTGAAATTCGACCTTCACTTTTTTCAAAACAAAAGCTACCAAGTTTGGAACTCTATTTTTACGACAGATTTATTTGACTTTTTCCAAAAAACAAAATGAACTTTGGCACAAAAAGTAATCTGCTTAAAGTAGAACTATTCTTAGAGAACAAGAATTCCTTGAACACTTCCTAGAAACAATATTTGCCTAATTCACAAACGAATACAGTTTATATATTCTGCTATGAGATGGTTTTGACCTTTTTTTTCTGTAACTAAGAGCCATTTCAGGAATGTAATTTTCATGATTCATTCAGTTAGCATTGCTAATATCATATCATATGCTTACAATGAAGTCATTTTCCTTTAAATGTGTACTATACAAAATGCTCATTTTTCGTGTGCAACCATTTCAAATGCATTGTATATGATTTTTGGGGGTTGTAAACACATGCTCTAGATTAGATGCTCTAGTATTTACTCTTAGATGAACATAATAGCGTGGAGTGGGTGTTATGTATCATTTTAGGACCCTATTGTAAGTTTCCAGATTCATGCCCTTATATAGGTATAAATCACCATATCCTTATATAGGCATAGAAATCATAACCATATTAGGCATAGCTAATGCAGTCCAAATACGGCAGGGCTACTTCCACTAGTTCCGAAAATCCACAACGATATCCTGGAAAACCCGCCTTCAGCAGTCAGGGACTTCCCCTTGCTTCAGTATTGATTTATCCAAGAACTCATGGAGTTTTCAAAGAACTGAGACTCTTTGATGACGGTATTATGTCCAACTGTATGTCAAACTCGGCACCTTCAAGGTATAAATATGCCCACACTCGCCCAAGCAAACACACGGTGGTTTGGAGCAGTTCGACTATCTACTTGCCCAACGCGCCCTGCTACAGCAAGTGCCAAAGGAAGCCGACCCTCCAGGAGAGGCACTGAGAGAGACGCTATCTTTTCTCCTGCCGAAAAATCCTGCTCCAGTGTTTCCAAGCTACCCTTGCGGGTTGTTGGGAAATCGAGTCCCGAGACCAGCCTTCTCTATTCTAAACTAAGGTACGGAGCTGATTAGACCCTTAGAGAAACCTTGGGCAGATTCTTGGCAAAAGAATACTACATTTATGCTACACCTCACTTAATTCCTCCCTCGTACTAAGCTTACGTTAGGTACACCGGGGTAGGCGTATTTTAGAAGCACCAGTTGAGTACTTTTAGCCTCTGTTATTTATGTACGTATTTATATAAGGTTTAGGAACCATACAATGCTCTTACAGTATTATTTTGTTCTATTATTTATACTGTACACATTATATTTTACAAACAGTTTTAGTATTGTAGCAGTTCATTTCTTATGCTTGAGAAAGAAGACTGTTCATTAAATACTTTTATTGAAAACGCCCGTCTTTCTACTTTCTCTGCACCTCTAGTGAAAGGAAGCATGCACGATTGACTGAGTGAAATATCTATCTATTGTTTCCACGACTCTGAAGATACGTTTTATCTTGGGGAAACAAAGTTGTTATTTTTATGCGGTTGTCAGAGACTAATCCCTTCTTGTAAATTTGAAAACGTTTCTAGTGACCTCTGAGCTAGCTGGCACACACAATTAAGTCTAGTATATTCGATAGAGACCTAGTCGACCTCAGTCCTACGTCTAATCTATAGGATATATTATTCCAATGTGCAGAGCCTATTGGGAATATAGGAACTACACTACAAGTCAAGTTCAGTTTTCTGTACTGCTTCAACAATGGCTGCAGCGAGGCTGGAGGCATCTAACTTCTTCACATGGTAACAGCCTAGTACATTCTCCTGAACATTTCCATCACCATCGAAAAAGAGGATAATAAAACTCAGCTGCTCTTTATGTGTGACATCTTTGGTTTCATCAACTAGCATCACAAAATATGTAGTCACTTTTCTGACAATAGGTTCATTGTCAAGGGCTGCCAACACATATATCATATTTTGATAATCAAGAGAGGTTAAGTGCCCATACCTCCTGGAGAAATGTTCTTTTAATCTAGCATCTTTATCAAAAATTGTCTCTAACGATTCAGCGAAATTTCCTCTACTTTGAGAATACATACTTACATCCACGCCACAGAATGCAAAGCCCTTGACGACCCAAGAAAGACACTACCATTAGCACTGCCCCACATGTTCTCTATTCTTCTCAATTTCCTGCTCCGCTCCTCTTACTATCTTGGAAGAAAATGACTGCTGATGGTTTGTAGGCTACTGTAATCTTTTGAAGTTGGTACAAGCAACAACAGAGAATGTTTTCCCACATCCTGAAGCCAATATCAACAAATGCAACATTTCCAGGTTCACGTCTTTCTCCTCCCACAGAGCCAGCACTAAAATTTCTGCATGCAAAACAATAAACAGTATCTTTAAGGTCTACCCAAGGATGGGTTTTGTAATCTTCATTAAATATACGGCATGCAGTTAAGTGGAATGTTTGATGTTTTGGTTGCACTGGGTCGCTATAATGATTCAGTGTCAAGTTTTCTGTCAAAAATTCACTTGCTAGGTGGGATTTTGATGTTGGTGTCTGGCTAGTTTATTTGATTTGATGTGCCTCTATTATGTCACTTTTCAAAAAGAGCTGGCTTTATTGTCATCACAGGATGATGAACAGTCAGAAAGGCCAGCCAGGGAAGCACTGTCATCTAAGCTGCTAACATACGAAAATTCATCTTCAAATGCAGTGTGAAAGGATTACTTAGCACTGTCAGCATGTGAAGAAATATCAGTAAGGTCAACAAAGGCAGAACCATCATCAGCACGGGGAGAAGCAGTTGAAATAGCAGCAGATGATGTTTCAGGGATGTCATAGGAATGTGAGCATATGCCTTCATTGCTAAACAGAGCAGCATCAGACAACTCTTTTGTTCTCCTGCCTTCAGTAGAACCGGTAGGAGGGATTTCGGTACTCCATTTTTAGTGAACAAATCCAATATTGATCATTGTTTTGGAACTTTGGATTTTGTAGTTGCCAAAGACATTTTCCTATGTTCCTGTGTTTGCAGCTATACTCAGCAATTCCACTGCTAAAATGTCAAACATACTGAAAAAATAATTAGGGTATGGAATGGTACACAACACATACCGATGAGAAAACATCAGACACCAGACAGTGAGGAAACATCTGGGCCATGTAGGGCTGGAGGGAGGGGGCTGGTGCATGAACTCGAACAATAGAGTGAAGGGAGGCAGTGGGTAGGGGCAGCGGGTAGGGGCAGCAAGTTAACTGTGCAGGGCAGGCGGGAAGGGCAGTGGCAAAACAACGGCCACACCGCGGGCAGTAAAAATATCGAATATAAAATATCGACCTACATTATTATCCACTTTTTAATATCGTAGGGACAGAATATCGGAGTCAAGAATATCATTGACCACAATATCGACTCCAAGGTAAGTAATATCGATGTTTTAAACATCGAAGTAAGAAATATCGTAAGCAAAAATATTGTTGTTAATAATATTTTTTTAGTGTTATGTAATTTAGTATGTATTTTATATGTATGTTAAACATTTTTTTAATGTATTTTAATACATTTTAAGATAAATGTTTAGAATTTATTAATTTTGTTAAAGTAAATTTTGCGTTTTAGTATCAGGGCAGGTTGATAGGGGAATAGGGTGGGAAGTAATTTAATTCTAATTAATTAATTAATTAGTATGTTTGTATTAATTGTCTTGATGATTAATTCATTGTTAACTATTAATTTGTAATTAACTTTTATTAATTTGTAGATTATAATAATAATATTTACTTAATTAAAAAGTATTATTTATTGTTATTGGTAATTCATGTTTTGTTAATTATTGAGTAATTGGTGATTACTAATTAGTGATTCATTGGTAATAACATTAATTATGTGATTTTTTATGTGTGGTGGGTTGTGGGTTTATAGGGGAATAGGGTGGGAAATAATTAAGTTAAATTAATTAATGAGATAGTTATTATTTATTGGTATTTATTATTAATCAATTGCTAATTACTTATGAATTGGTAATTATTTTTATTAATCAGTTAATTATATTTATTAGAATTAATGTATTAATAAGTATTATTTATTGGTATTGTTAATTGATTTATTGTTAAATAATTATTACTTTGTGGTGAATTATTAATTGGTAATTAATATTTATTATTTATTAATTAGTTAATTTACCATTATATTCATACATTATTATTTGATAGTTAAATGAATTATGTTTTTTTTTGTGTAGTGTGTTGTTTGTTAAAGGGGGAATACTGTGGGATTTAATTTATTGATATTTAAGTCAATATTAATTTTAATGTATTGGTATTTAATAATAATTTTTTGTAAAGTAATTATTATTTTGTTATTTTTTTATAAAAAATATGTAATTGATAAGTATATTAATTTACCCCTATGCTATCCAGCGCTTTCCCTACTGTTGCACTCACTGGAGTGGGAATAGTAATTTTTACCCTTACACTATCCGGCGCTTTCCCTACTGTTGCACTCACTGGAGTGGGAAAAGTAATTTTTACCCCTACGCTATCCAGAGCTTTCCCTACTGCTGCACTCACTGGAGTAGGAAGAGTAATTTTTACCCCAAACTATCCAGCGTTTTGCTGACTGTTGCACTCTCTGGGGTGGGAATAGTAATTTTTACCCCTGCGCTTTCCAACGCTTTCCCTACTGTTTCACTCACTGGAGTGGGAATAGTACGTTTTTCCCCCTACCATATCCAGCGCTTTCTCTACTGTTGCACTCACTGGAGTGGGAATAGTAATGTTTACCCATATACTGTCCCGCACTTTCCCTACTGTTGCACTCACTTGTGTGGGAATAGTAATTTTTACCCCTACGTTATCCAACACTTTCCCTACTGTTGCACTCGCTGGAGTGGGAATAATAATTTTTACCCCTACGCTATCCATCCCTTTTCCTACTGTTGCACTCACTGGAGTGGGAATTGTAATTTTTACCCCTACGCTATCCAACGCTTTCTCTACTGTTGCACTAACTGGAGTGAGAATACTAATGTTTACCCCTACACTATCCAGCGTTTTGCTTACTGTTGCACTCTCTGGAGTGGGAATAATAATTTTTACCCTTACGCTAGCCAGAGCTTTCTCCACTGTTGCACTCTTTTGAGTGGGAATCGTAATTTTTACCCCCACGCTATCCAACGTTTTCCCTACTGTTGCAATATGTGGAGTAAGTATATATATTAATTTATATGTAGATGTTTAATTAATTTTACAGTTATATGTATTAGTTTTTATGTTTATATCTATAATTTTGTAAATTCTATTTATGTTTTACTTATTTTTACATTATTACAACATTTAAAAGAACGATATTTTTAACATTGATATTTTTTACAACAGTATATTTTTCCGATATTTTTGTACTTACCTTAATGTAGATAGGATTTCGATATTTATGACGTTGATATTTCTGTGTCGATATTTTTGTAGATCGATTTTTTGTCTGTTGATATTTTATCAGACATTCGGCCACACAGGGTTGGACGTGGTGGAAGGGGTATGAACTTATATCAATGGAGATTGAGGAGGAGGGGGTTAGGCACAGCAAGTTTGGATGGGGCATCACTATTGACAATGCCAGGCCAGACCCTGTGCCACCCCTGCCTTGCAATATGATGGACTTCTTACTTCACATTACAAAAACCTTACAAATTCACTGAAAAAATAAAGGTTAAAGTGGCATTATAGTTAGGAATTGTAAGAATATCTAACTTTACATTAACAAAACCATAAAAGGTAACTGGAAAAAACAAAGGTTAAAGTAAATTTAATATTAAATGACAATGTCACATAAAGTTCACTCTAAAGTAACTATTACTTGCACCCTTGCCATGCACTGCTTTGGCCTTAAGAGAGAAAGAGGGACATAGTCACAGAAAGCCATAGGGAAGGAGAGAGATCTTTTTTTAGAGTCAGAGGTGAGAAAAAGAGAGTGACAGATAGTTTTACGAGAATGGATCTTGGACGGTAGGGTCCTTTTCCATTTACCACATAGCTCATTCCTTAAAATGTCTCTGGCTGTGTTCTTGCTTTGGTAGGCTGGAGAGAGAGGAAGGAGAGGCAGGAAGCTTGAATGTGCTTTACTGCTCGGGATGGGAAGAGGACACCAATCATCTCCCATTATTAAAAGCCTTATTAGAAATGCAGGTATTGCCCCATAAAAGTATTTCCAATATGTTTAGGAGTGCTCTTGTAGTCCTATTAAAAGTCCCTTTAAAATGACTTCCTTAGAAGTGACAGTACTCATTGAATGTATTATATGGTTTATAAACAGTCTAGCGTGCTCCAAAGTTTGGGGAAGGATAAGCTTAGTTTAGTTCACTGCTGAACTAGGACATAAGCAGCAGTGAGTGTAGAAGCTGTGCCAACAGTCCAGCGAAGGCTCCAAGGGTACATTGGCAGTTTTACTAGTGATGTGCTCCTGCAGGAGTGCTAAATGAGTTATGACTGCTGATGACATCAGCTGTGACTTGCAGGTGAAGTGTTCTAATAAAGGCAAAACTAAAGCATCCTTCTGAGGCAGGAATATTGAGGACTTTTCAATTGGGTTAAAGTGACACTTCTACAGACAGTGCTTACAAAATTGCAAAGTTAAATGTTATATGAAAACACTTGGACATCCTCTACAAATATACAGTACAGATAAACAGGTAAAGAGTATAAAGTCTAGTCCCAGCAGAAGAGCTTGAATCCCCAATGATTGAAGCAGACCAGTTGCACACCCCCAGTAAGGCTCATGGCTCACTCCTCTTTCTCGTATTTCTCTTCACAGCTTCTCTTTTTAAAATTGAATGCTCCAACTTTGAAACCTGTTAGAAAGATGGATGTCTATTCCGAAACACGCCGATGGGAGGCATATCTTGCGCAGACTTTAAAAATGCAGAATGTATTTTTTTAAATATAAAGGGGGTCATTAGGATGGCGGGATGCGCCTGCCATCCTATTGTGAAATGGGACCGCCCGCCATAATGGTGGGGGTCCCGTGGGGGCCATTAGGATGCGCCCGCCACAGTGGCGGGCACATCCTGCATTCCTGACAATGTGGCGGGCGGTGCACTCAGCACCGCCCACCACAATGCCAGGAAGGCATGTCGAGCACTTCCATGCACAACATGGCAGGCACCGCACGGTGCCTGCCATTTGTGCATGGAACTGAAAGGGGGTACCATAGGTACACCCCATGTGCACCCAGCACCCTCCAGAGACCCTGGGGGCCCACAATGGTACCCCGCAAGCAATTCCCGCATGCCTTTCCACCACAGAAAGGCATGTTTCCGACACCATGGTAATATGGCTGGCGGTGTCTAACAGACACTGCCACCATATTAAACTCTTGTCCGCCTTGTCGACTTGTTGACCGGGCGGAAAAGCGTTGGATGGTCTTTCCATCTCCCGCGGTCCCCCTGCCATAGTAATATGGTGGGGGGAAATGGATGGTGGGTGGGACGGATCTCGGGCCAATCGCCACTGCCATGTGGGCGGTGGTGATCCGCCCGAGATCCTAATGGGCCCCAAAATGTTTTGAAAATAAAAAAAATATATGTTTTAGCTTAACCAATTCTAATTAAAGTATATGGTCCGCAGATTAGTGTGGTGAGAGTTTTAACCAAAAGATATGTTGAGGTATGTCAAAAGTGTTTTTGTGGCTTCTCGCTACAGCATCTCTCACCAACAACACCTCTAAATGCATTCAAAGAAAGTGCAGCAAGTAAACATACTTTTAAAAATAACTATTCAGAAGAGGTGTTATTTCCTTTGGTCACCTGAATAACAAATGCATGATTGACTTGTATGCGTAATGTGGCCGGTTTTAGTGCTAGTGGCACCCAGTGCAACAATCTTTGTTGGTCCCTCTCGCACATGCATTTAATTGTTTTACTCATATCAGTCAGACACCCACAATATAGCACCATGGAATAGCCTAATTTGCAGCACAAATATGGAAATTTAGTGACACAAAAAAGTTAATTTTGCAGCATTTTTGTGGCACTTAATTTTGCCCAAACTTGTTCAAAATGAATTCCCCTTTGGCTGTCCCGTGGGCAGCGGGCCCAGGGGGGCATATTTTTAATCAAATTTCAGCCCCGCCACACACAATGAGGTTGCAGTCAGTAAACTTGATGAAAATAAATGACCCACGCACCCATCACATGACCTGAGTCAGGTGGGCCCAACACTGCATTAGTGCAGGAGGCAGGGACAGGAACAACCCATCTTTTGGTGTCCCCTTGGTCTCCAAGGGGCAGTAGGCTTCCCTCTAGTAGTCGTGGGCAACCCTCCAAGAATGACGAATGTACAGCAGGCAGGTGAGGAGCATGTAAACAAACAACCCCTCACCTGTCTCCCTTGAGACCATCCTTCTATTGGCCTAATGGCAAGGAGGCCAATGGATCAATACAGGGATGGTTCATTCTTCTAAATTTCGCCTACACTTTTTGTAAAAAGTGCAGGCTTTTTACAAAACTGCTGTTTTTGCCATTTCGTTTGCAGATCCTGAGATCGCGAAATCCTAAAGGGTCTGTTTGTTCACACCAAAAGGCCATCACCCCAATTTATTATAAGAGAAGCACAAAATATTTATTGTCATGCTCTGCTGCCCCATAACAGAACTGCACCTGTAAATATTGGTGTCATGTTGATGGACACTTGGATGATGATTATAAATGAACTTTACTTAGAATGTAAAGACTGAACATACTTATTCCTTCATTTGTGGAGAGTTACTATACATGTAGTGGAGCACTTGTAAACTGTTCTTATCTATTTTGAGGCCTCTGGAAAATTATTCATGCCTGAAACTGCTCTTATTGAACTTGGCAACATCTGGTTTACCCTAAACCTGTGGAGAATACCCCTGTACAAAATTCGCAAACAATATCTGCCACTTAAGTGTAATAATTACGTGCCAGTCCAGAAGCAAAGATAATCCATTTTCTCTTCGCTTTAATTTATTAGCAGCCAATGCGAAACATCATTAACCATATTTCTCATGAATCTTAGGAGAAATGGTAGTCCATAAATTGTGGAAAAGTAAATTTTGCCCTGTTGTATGTGCCTACGTGTTCCCCATCTTATGTCATATGTGCATGATCGATATGCATGTATTCCTTTCTGATCGATTAAAGACGCAATTACAGTTGTGTCCATCTCTAGTATGCCAGTTTCCAGTCCTCGTGAATACAACGAATATCCGGCCTATGTAAAGCTATGTTGCTACGTTTCACAGTGTGCACGTTAATTTATTGAATTATCCCCGTTTCTAGGCCTCAAAAGGGCCCGGACTCAGATTCAGCTCCTGTCTCCTGAACCCTCTACAAGGAGCGATACAGCCCCCACCTGTATCCCTGACCCTTAGCTTACTTCTTGCCACGCAGTGCCCGGCTCGGCCTGGCTCTGCCTCCCAGTCTGCCAAGAATATGTTATGTTTCTAGTTATCAGTCCAACCCTCCTTCTCTGCATTCCAAAGCTACTGAATCGCATCAATAGTTTCCGTCATGGTCTAGTCTTTATGTCTCCATGTAAGAGAAATACTGTATTAATATTCATAGAATATTCCTTACACACGCAATACATATAGAATAATGCATGCACCAGTCTTAGAGTCTGTTAGCCTTTGCCCTGATAACTTTTGGATTCTATCAACATGTACTCTAAACACCAGATACTAGATATGCCTGGGTACATGTCGCTCTGACACTCCAGACTTTAGTCTCCTCTTCTAGCGCAGAAGTCATAGCCCCCAGTTTTCCCTGGTAACACGTCATTGCCAGTTTGCGCGCACCACTAGGTTAGAGGTCCCAGCTGCTCAGGTAGCCCCCTCCATGTTTCCGCCCCGTTTATGACATATTCTGTTACGTTTGCATCACATGTCTATGTATACGCCCTGTACACGCCTTCTTGTTACATCATTTTGCCCTTATCTTTCGCGACTGCTACGAAACCACGCCTACTGCTACGCCTACTGTATTGAATGTAATGTATTTGTTTAACTATAAATATTGTGCACTGTTATTAAAAGTTATCCCTTATGCTCCCAGATCCTGCCCCCGGCAGCTGCCATCCTATTCCCGTACAGGCTGTCCTGTTCCTGTCCTTTATGCCTGATTAAAGCCTGTACACTCCAGCTACCTCAAATCTTGACTCTTATTTATTGAGCTATCTGTTTATATGAGTATCCCGAAAAATAGATCCGGTAATAAATTATTTATTTACCACAAAATAACCAAATCTTAGTCCTTATTGTTCTAAGTATATATATATTATATTTTCAGAAGAGGGAAAATAGACACTTTGCCCAGCGCTGAATCTCAATTCGATCTAAGTTCCGCAAAGGTTCTGCTTCTTCTGATCTCGCAAATCCATATTAAAGATGGCCATAGCCGGGTAAAGACAATGTAAGAGTTGTATTGAAGACTATTTTGATGTACAAAAGAGACAGAGGAACTTGGGAACCTGAAGATTATTGTATGAGTCACTCCATATTGACTACAGCCCTAAAGAAGTTTTTCCTTCGCGAAACACGTGTTGGTTGTTTTTGTCAAAACTAATCATGAAGAACTGGCAGTTTTTTGTCAGAACAAATGATGAAGAACTGCGTTAAATGTATAAAGGCTTGAACAAACATTTCATGTTGAACTGAGGACAGTGATACCAAATAAGAAGAACTTTGAAATAAAAGCTTATAGATGGACAATGCAAAACTCTGCAAAGTAGCAAAAAAAATAATCTGAGCTATGAGTAGTTCTGCTGCTGGGTCGAGTTTGCCAACATGCCCATTTGCATTGCAGTGGAATTGAGGTGTGTGTGCTTACAACCAAATTGCACATGAATGGCACCATGCAGTTATCATGTGCGTTCTCGCATTCCTAATCACATGTGAACGTCACCACGAGGTTCACATGGGTGCAGCCATTTTGTTTTTCTACTCTCTGTTGTGGTGCTGGGACTAAAATGTAATCTCTCTTTCATCTCTGTAAACTTCGCCCTTTAAAACTAGTTTACCCCTCAATTTCATCTTTTATATTAGTGTGTGCCTTTGTGTTTGTGCAATTTACGTACTTGGAAAAATAATTTGTGTTATTCGTCACTTTTTGTTTATATCCCCGTACTTCCTTATTTCCTTCTTCTTTCCTTTCCATTCCTTTCCTTTCTTTTCCAAACCCATCAGCTTCATGGCAGTTTCAGGGCAGCTACCTTGTGGCTGGCACTGCTGTCCAGGTGTTCATCCCTGGGCGATTGTTGAGTAGGAGGAGGTGGCAGCCCTGTTTTTGTGCAGTGCCACCTCCCCTCCATGGTGGAAGCAGGTGGCAGACCCGGTAGTGGATACCTCCTGCAGGAGAGTCAGCAGCACTGCGGGAGGGAGCGCTGGTGCGTGCAACGCACCAGGCAGGTTCGGCACACTGTCCAGCAGCTGACGCACCACTGGTCAGATATCCTGGACCAAGTACAGGACCTGCACAACCTGCTAGGTGTCAAGATTCTGGGGCTCCATGAGTATTAATAATTTATTTGTTGGGTTTGTACTCTACAATGCTAAAAAGAAAAATTCTGAATAGCATACTGCTAAAAGTTAGAGGTAAGTTATATTTAGTTTACTGTTCTCCTGTCTTTATAATGAATCAGTGATAGTGCGTTCTCTCTGACTTCGTTTATGTAGCTTGTACAGTTCTTAGTTATTTCACAGAGATGTGTAATATGCATCTATGCATTGCAAAAAAGGGAGATTGAGTTGTTCCATGAAGGGGATTGAGACATGGACAAAGAATCAAAGAGGATTTACTGCAATGCATTAGTTCCAAATGTTAGCTTTTGTTAAGGAAATTTGGAACATGGATTTCAGGATTAGTATGGGCAACTCTATGATAGTAGATAGACTCAAAACTAGTTATTAAGGTGACCTGTTTTACAGAAGTACAATGGGAATGTGGTTGCTTGTCATAGAAAAATTGGGGAGATTAACTAAAACACTATTTTTTTGTATCTTCTTCA
This sequence comes from Lissotriton helveticus, assembly GCF_964261635.1. Taxonomy (NCBI): domain Eukaryota; kingdom Metazoa; phylum Chordata; class Amphibia; order Caudata; family Salamandridae; genus Lissotriton; species Lissotriton helveticus. The sequence goes on along the minus strand of NC_136057.1, from coordinate 1,213,593,291 downwards.
TTTCTTACATCAGCACCCAAGAGCAAGAAGAGGGGCATTCAGGAATCAGGTCTGGGAGTAGCTGGTCAGCCGGTGCCAACCACCAGCTCCTCTGCCGAGGGCTTTGCCCACCTCAGTAAGTCCTATTATTTATTAATATTTCCCTAATGTTGGGTTTTATGATTGTTATGGGCTTAGGGAAGAATCTTGGGGTATTGGAAGGTTGGTGCTGGGTTACTAGATGGCAGTTGCTGCCTGGAAGCTGGTGTTGCTGGTGAGAAATAAGGTTTCTCTGACACCCTTACCTGCAAAGCATAATAGATTCAATTTTTCTTTCATTCCTGTTATCCCAGTGTTCTCTTTTTTTTCTCAAATTATATGGTTTTATTTTTTGGTAGCTGACTTTTTTCGGTCTCTACTCTAGTCTCTAGTTCAATTATCTTCTGCTTTGTTGGTAATCTTTCTATCTCTCCTACATATGATGTGGTACTGTAAAACTAAGAAGACACATTTTGGTACTCTACTGTCTAGCATGAAAATTGAAGACCCAAGGAAGGTAGTAGAAGTTTGTTGAGAGAAGGCTGTCTTGTTCCCGCTCATGCTCTTATAGTTGAGTTCACAAGAGAGTGGCCATGGTCAACATGAACCACGCCCTTCAATGTCGTATGCTGCTGTCTCATTCATATATACAATATACCAGCAGTTTTCCATGACAGTGCAGCATGGCTGGAGAAAACTATGAGGTCCCACTCCCACTGCATATGCCAACCAACACCATATGCCTTTCATTCACCTTTATTCCATCACTGGCCTGTCTCTGTGAAGGAATCAAATGCCCAGAGTAAACTTTTTGTAAGAGGATACTGCAGTGCTAACTGAAGTGTAGTGATGTATTACAGTTGTATCTGGGGTGGCACATCTGGCATCTAAAATACATATAATGTTTTATTCCAGCCACACAGAACACCAGTGATGATGGCTCCAGTGCCGCTGCATTAGGAGACGAGTCGGAAACGGCTGCAAGGGTGGGCACTGGTAAGTCACATCATTTCTTGCAATTATTATACTCACTTGCTAGCATCGGGGTGTCATCAACACTTGACCTTGAACCCCTCTCCCAGCTTTACCAGCTGCAGTGTTGCCTGAGCTATTATGTCCTCGTCTATCGGCAACTGAACTCACCAAAAGCTCATATAATAAGCGTTAATGGCTTGAGATGAACATGAAAGAAAGGAAATGGTATAAAAGTGAAAGGGTGGTTGGGTGAAAGACGGGTGCATGGGCAGATAAAGGGATGGATGGGTGAAAGGATGGTTTGAAGAAAGAAAGGGTGGCTATTGAATGGATGGATAATGGATTGGAAGTTTTGATGAAAGACTGGATGAGAGAAAGTAAAGCTTAATCAAGGTGGCTATGGGTGAATTAAAATGAAAAGATGAATGCATATTTGAATTGTTTGGATGAATATGCAAGGCAGCTCATCTCATGAGGAGCATTCTGCTCAACTACTTTGCTTACTTTACTTACTTTGTTTATGTAGGGCTTCAAAGTTATAGTTTAAAGTGAGGGGTATATTTTATTTTTTGTTCTACTCCCTTGTCCCGCTGTATTTTTAAAGTTAGACAGGTATATCCCAACCAACATTCACCACCTCCCCTCCCTGCCTATATGATTTTTTTTTGCTTCCCATGACCAAAGTACAGTATGGCTTAATTCATGGCTGCAGTGTTGGCTGTGCAATGTGCGTCAGCTTAAGTTAATACAGCATTTAATGTCCAGTATTTGTAAAGCGTGAACAATTACCCGAAGGTGTCAAGGCGCTGGAGGCCGTCAGGAAGATTAAGCGAGCTATTGCCCAGAGTCACATGGTGCTGGGCAGACCCCTGCCGCCGGAGCCGGGGATCGAACCGTGATCCCCAGCATCCAGCGTCAGTCGCCCTGGCCGCTGCGCAACACCTCTTCCACCGCCACACCTCTTCCACTCTTTCCACCTCTTTACAATGTTTTCAATGCGTTGCAAACCAAACACTCAAAGGGGCATATTTACAAGCCCCTATTGCCACCAAAATGTTACTATCAGTGACGTTGTTATGGCGATAGGGGCCTATTAAGCAACTTAACGTGGCTTAACCCTGCCTTGTAAATATGGCCCACATTCACACTGTAGTTAGCATGAAAGGGGAGGGCAATGAGTGTTGTGGTGGGTGTTCCACAGCAACACCCATTGATTTTGATGCTGCCCTCTTTTTACAAGGGCAGCGTAATTAGGAGACAGTACCAAAATTAAGACCAGGGAAAACCTGGCGCATTGAGGAGAAATGTTTAATTTCTCTTCATTTTTGCTGTTTCCATGTGTGCGGCCATTTTGCAACTTCTACCTGTGCTGCATTAAGTAGCACAAATAGAAGTTACAAAATGGTATTTAAAGATTGCTTTTGTGCAGGAAGGGGGACCTTCCTGCACATAAACAATCTTCCCCCCAACGTAGACACCCTTGCACTAGGGTGCAAGGGTGCCTGTGTTAGCAATAGACAGGTGAACTCAGTGTCAGCACTAGGGGAAACGCAGGGGTGCACCGTATTCGTTTGCATACAGCACATCCCTACATTTTCAGAATGGAGATGTGTGGCATTAGCAATGTTTGCTTAATGTAACGCTTCTCCATTCTGCGGTGAATATGCCCCAAAATGTGCTGTTTCCCTTCTCTCACTCAGTCAGCCCTAATACTTCACTCTTTTATTTTTTCCTAAGTTCTTCCATCCCAGCTTACCAAATTAGAAAATCCATTCTTGGCATGGACTTTTTTTCATTTTATAACCATGTGAACACATTTTTTTAAACCTGTTCAGATTTTTCCCTTTAGACTTTTACAGTGACTGAATAAGCCATAGATGATGAATCGACAATCAGTGTAGTGGCCCCTCTATTCTTTATCAAAAAGGCTCTATCCTACCTGTCTAATTCCTCTACCCATCACCCTGCAGTAGAATAAGTCAAGTTTCCTTTACTTGCTTACTACCCAGCGAGTGAATTTGCGCATGCACATGCGCAATTTTAAGGAAGAAGTTGCACTACAGTAGGAAGAGGGAGCCCCGGGACGCTGCAGCTCAGGTAAGCTGTTTTACTTATAAAATGTCTTAAACCTTGTAAATGTAATTGTTAATAGGGCGGGAGGGAGGTGGGTGGTGCATGGTGAGGCTACACGGAGTGTGCAGAGTTTTTTTCCGACTCCGTGGCACTACACACACTAAGCCCAGGATTAGTAAATTTGTTCGAAAAAGTATGTGGTGGTGGTTAAGGCCACAGAGTTAATTCATTATTTGATGTCAGGTTTTGAGTATGGGATACTTAGGGGTCCATTAGGATGTCGTGCGGTGGCACCACCGCGGTGGTGGCGGGGCAGAAAAACAGCTTTTTCCGCCCGCGAGCAGCGGAACTCACGTCCGCCACATTAGGATAGGTAAACACAGGTCATTTCCCGTCCGCCGCGGAGCGCCGCGCCCGGCCATCAAGGTGCGCCCGCCACCACGGCGGCGGGAGCCAATTGAGACCCTCCGCCACGCCTGATGACGTCCGCCCCGCTCGACAAATTAGGATGGCCCAAACAAGCACACGCACCGCAGCGGAGACACCGCACAGCTGAAGCAGGCGGAAAGTCGACAGCGGAGCACGAACGCCGAAACCCGACATGAACCCCATGGACCCAGCCCTCCACATGCATCCGGTCATGTACCTGCTGCAACACTATCGCCAGATGGGCCGCCGCGGACGCCGCCGCAGGTACGCCACCACACATATGCACCACACAACACACATGCCGACACAGGGCCCAAGCACAACACTGGCATCCTGCTGGGGGGCACAACACATCCACATGGGCACCCACACATCACCCACTTCACAACAAGACACCCCACGGCATCCGGAACACACTACGTCCGCCAACCTGCAGCAACTTCACGGACACGTCACCGCCGCGGTCAACACATGCGCACTATACAGAAGGCAAGGCCACACCAAGGCATGGGCATGGCACAAACATCACAGGGACACACCACCTCAAACAACACTGCACCCCACCCGAGCTAGTCACAGGCAAGGTGCCTATCCCCTGCACCCCCATGCACACCAACAAGCACTGTAACAACAAGCACACTACACACACACACTGCAACACACAACATACAACCAGGGACACAGGCACTGCAGGATTGGCTGACAAGGAACACACAACACCAGTGCACTCCCCAGAGCCCACACAATTGCATACAATCATCCACACAGGGCAAGACAAAAGAAACAACAGGCATACAACTCCTGGCTGACACATGTGTGTCTCACACCATACAGGGGCACACATACATACACTACAAACTAACACCCTTCACATTACACACCTCTGCCACACCCAACAACACACATGCCATGTAAGCCATGTAAGCCATGCCACCAGGACTAAGGGCCAACACAAGATGACCATTCACATACACGCCTGGGCACACAGAAAGGAAAACACACACATACCTCATGACATGACAGACAGCTACAAAACCACTGAACAGCTGCACACCCTGTTCTGCCAGTGTCCCCCAAGGTGACCTGTGAACAGTGTATGCAGCACAAGCAAATCACCAACAAGAAAACTGCATGGGCTGTAAAATAGCCATCACAGAGTACAACATCAGCAGGGCCAGAATGGACTGAAGACCCTGTCACCCCTGTCTAAAAATCAGATGGCCACAAAGAGCCTTGCAATGGTGACCTTTAAAATAGAGCATGGTACTCAGACAAGCAAATGCAAACAAGAAAAGGACTTTAATCAGCAAGGAGACTGAGAAAACACACCAGAAGTAACTGTATTTATTCACATATTGCACAGATGTAGCAATACAACATTAGTAGACAACAGCAAGCCACAAAATCATGTACAAATGGTAGAGACTATGCACAGGTGAAACACAAACAGGAAGGCCAGAGTCCATGGCAGGTGACACAGCAAGTACATGAGAGGCTGCACAGGGGAGCGTACAGCACATCAGAGCAACAGGCCCAGAGTCCTTGGCAGGGCAGGGGTAAGTACAGCACATCAGAGCAACAGGCCCAGAGTCCTTGGCAGGGCAGGGGTGAGTACAGCACATCAGAGCAACAGGCCCAGAGTCATTGGCAGGGCAGGGGTGAGTACAGCACATCAGAGCAACAGGCCCAGAGTCCTTGGCAGGGGACACAGCAAGTACATAAGAGGTTGCACAGGGGAGAGAACAGCACATCAGAGCAACAGGCCCAGAGTCCTTGGCAGGGCAGGGGTGAGTACAGCACATCAGAGCAACAGGCTCAGAGTCCTTGGCAGAGGAGAGTACAGCACATCAGAGCAACAGGCCCAGATTCCTTGGCAGGGCAGGGGTGAGTACAGCACATCAGAGCAACAGGCCCAGAGTCCTTGGCAGGGCAGGGGTGAGTACAGCACATCAGAGCAACAGGCCCAGAGTCCTTGGCAGAGCAGGGGTGAGTACAGCACATCAGAGCAACAGGCTCAGAGTCCTTAGCAGGGGTGAGTACAGCACATCAGAGCAACAGGCCCAGAGTCCTTGGCAGGGCAGGGGTGAGTACAGCACATCAGAGCAACAGGGCCAGCAACACACCCAGATCGCAAACAATGGTCTTGACTAGCACACCTCTGTGTGGCACAGGCAATGAGGGTGTTGACAACTCACTCCTGGCTGTCATGTGGAGTGGGACCTGGCTGCGTGTCAGGGACAGCAGGTCCACCTGACTGGTGTGACAGAGGGCCATGTGATGTGGTAATAACAGAGGGCCTGCAAGGTGGAGGGCTGTGTGGACCAGGTGGCACCGTGGCACGTGGAGGTGGAGTCATGCTCACCCTTGACACAGTGTGGGTGGGAGAGGTTGGAGTGGTGCCCTTCCACTTTTTCGGAATATGAATTCGCTTCCCTGTCATGGGGTTGATGGGAAGTGGCGTTGACACCGCCGCCACACACCCCAACTGTCCCACATCAGGGGCAGACACTGGCACTCCCTCTGGAGAAGTGCTTGATCCTGCTGAACACTTTGGCTGTCTATGCCTCCGGACCACCTTACTCTCTCGGGAAGGTGTACCCCTACAGTGACCACCTTCCCACTTCCCCCAGGGGTGGTATCTACAGTGCCCTCCTGTCCCTTCTTGCCAGGGCTGCTCACAACACTGACCTCCTCTACCTGAGTCACTGGCCTGGACACAACGCTGCCCTCCCTTGCCTTAATCACTGGGCTGCTCACAACAGGGGTCTCCTCTGCCACAATGACTGGGCTGGTCACAACAGGGCTCTCCTCCACCTGCCTCGATGTACTTTGTTGTGGGGTTGATGTGGTAGGTGGTTGTGTCCCTGTGCTCTCCCCAGGTGTAGCCATGACATCCCACACATCCTCTGTGGGCATAGCTGAGTCAATTTCTGGTGATGCCTCTGCAGCATGTGAGCCTGATGTCTGCCACAATGATCTTCTGGCCTTGCTCTTCTGTGACTTCTCCTTGTCTGTGCATATTGGGGGGGCCCTGCTCTTCTTTGGGGATGGAGTCTGTGGACGGGATTGTGTGCTTTGGGTCTGACCTGTGCTCCTAGTGTTGTATCGTTTAGTTGATGTAGGTCCCAAGTGGTCACTGTCATCTGATGTGGCCACTGACTGGGTGGACGTTACAGGCACCTGAGCTGCAATGGGAGCATGTGCCTGTTGGAGGGCTGACGTGACTGTTGCTGACAATGACTGGAGTGTACGATGTAGCCCACCCACGTCAGAGTGTATGCCCTCCATGAATGCCAAAACCTGGCCTAATTTGTTATCGTGGGCACTGAAGGCATTGAGCAGGGCGGTCTGGCCCACGCAAAGTTGGCGCAGGAGCTCTACGCACTCTGCACTGAGGGCAGCAGGGGGGACAGGTGCAGGGGCAGCGGTGCCATGTGTGAATGTTACACGTCCCCTCTTAGTGACACGGATATGGGCAGCACCAGAGGAAGTGGATGGGAGGCTGGGCAGTGGCCGCTGGTTGTCAGATGCTCCAGCAGACTCCCCATCCCCTGTGGCTGCTAACAGGGACTCATCCCCCCTGCCATCAGATGAAGTGGTACTCTGTGTCTCAGTGACAGATTCCTCATGCATACTCCTGTCACCCTCAGTAGCGCTGGTGTGGTCAGTGTCACTTGGCTCAGTCTCACTTTGCTCTGCTGCCGCTGTCGTGCTGGTCTCGCCACCACTTTCAGGATCATGTTCCGCCGTGGTGTCTTGCGAATCTGCATTAGTGAGAGAAACAGGGTTGTATAAGTGTCATCATCTGGTCACACGATATCAGATCAATGCAGCACATGAGAGGCCTAGAGCTACATGGTAACCACCACACCCTCCAATCACTGTGCAGCTACACACTATATAGACCACAACAGTGCCTGTCATGCGGACAAACAGCCAGGAGTGGAGCAATGTCGATGCCACACAGCACTACACCCTGCCCATGGATGGTGTTCCCCCAGCCCACATTGACCTGCCCCATGGACATGATGTAGCCACAACACACATCACCACTCACAGCCCAAAAGGGAACCAGAGGGGACCACACACACCAGTATTGACTACACATGCCACATTGCCAAATAGGCCATTACAATCACCATATGCCAATCAGGGTTCACATTGTCGTCAGATGTGTGGGCCTCTAACATCATGGTGCATGCAAAGTAGACAGACATGGTGTCACACTCATTAAGTGGACACAGCAGTACGGCAGAATATCGACTCCACCCACCATCACAAAGAAGAGTGACCATGTGGACACCAAAAATCTGTCAAGAACTGAAAACTGCAGGCAGGAGCAGCACAGTAAGGCCATGGTGGCCCAATGCCTCATACAGACACACATCACAGTTGCCACTCACATCACATATCACAGCATATCAGCACACGCACATCACATGTGTCACCGCTGCCACAGGCACTCTACACATGCATCCACTCCCAGACAAACTCTCCCTCCCCGGATACTCACCATCTCTCTCTTGCTGCTGATGCCCCTTCAGACGTGCATCCAGGTCTGGATTGGTCACTGCCAGTATGCGTCCCATCAGCGGAGTCATGGTGCGTCGGGCCACACGCCCTGTGCGTGGTACCATCCTCAAGGTCATCTCTGTCACTTGCTTAGCCAGCTGGCTGATGTCGTCCCACCTCTTGTGACAGTGTGTGTGTTGTCTGTTTGATACCCCCAGGGCTCGCACCTTTGCTGCTATGGCCCTCCAGACAGCCTTACGTTGGTGTACCTTGGGCTGCAGGTATGAGAGTTAAGAAGGCCAAATGTACAATTACACAATGTCATATGTCAGCATCTATCAGTACAGCAGCCAGACAATGTCTCGGGACTTACAGTAACCTCCCTCCCTCCAGAACTGGGGGTACCCTCACAAGGCCACTCTGCATGGCATGAACATTAGTGAATGCATGCACACATTGAGGTTCCTAGTCTCCATGATAATCACACTAAAGCATGATGCTTCAACACAAATGCATCGACAGCACTGTGTAATTCAGAAATTGACAAGAAAAGAATGTACAAGGTCCCAATGTGAAGGACACACATATGTCAACAATTTTAGAAGAAAATTATTATAACATATATACATATAGCACTAGACTTATGCACAGATTAAACCACATACCAATGTATCTTTGTCAGCAGGCCTAAAGTTAATACAAATAGATCCACCAGAAAATTTGTCAAAAAAGTTTCTACAATTTTATTCCACATATGTTAAAAAATTATACAATTTAATAAAAATACAGTTTCATAAAAACATTAAAATATTTTATACATCACTAAGCAATTCAACTATTTGTTAAAACAGAAAACTACAGTCGACGCGGCATTTCGGTGATATTGCGATGTTGTTCACCTTCTTCAGGACAGTTTTCTGAATAATGGAGAATATTTGCATTAATCTCACAGCCCTAGAATTACTGACATTAATACATGATACCCTGATGCGCTAATCACTATATTGTACACATACCTCACAAAGTCACTCTAATGTACATGAAGTTACATCAAAGATTGATGGTCGTTTTATTTTCACAGGAGCTGTTTAATGCGGTAGGTCTAGAGGTAATAGACAACGCTATTTTACCATATACATTTAGTCACTCCTTATTTCTATCAAGTATGCACAACAATCTCTTATACATACCAATATAAAACAATATTGAGCTTCTGATTAGCTTGGTTGGAGCCACCGTGTTATGTCGATCTCTTCAAATAACTAATGACATAAATGAAAAATAAAAATAAAATGTTGGACTCCAGAGTTTGAAAATAAAAATCAAAGTAGCTGAATAATGGTATGAAGACTTGCCTAAAATTGGCAGATAAGTCACGAAGCCAGATACGGGCTAGGTGCAGGTCGCATTTGGATACTGCCAACCCTTCAAGATGCCATCACGGGTTATTTTCATGAGATGTTCTGAATCTAAATTAATATTATATGTAGATTTAGTATTGGGGGGAGTTGGAAATAAATAAATAGAAAAAGTCACGGATAATAACCTTAATGTGAAGTTCAACATATTATTATATTCACCTGATCCTGTGAAGATTCAGATATTTATGCAGGGGAAGGCAGACGGATAATGCCTTCTTGCCAGGACCTACAAAAAGAACGGACACCTGATGACTCTATTCCCCTTTCTCGTCGCTTACATAAGAGATCTAACTAAGGTAAACTCATATTTTGCTAGATTTCATAATTAATTTACTCAACATTCTACCGGCAAGTTTATCGTAGATACAAGAAGGTATCATTTCCTTTAGATACTTTAAAGGGCTAAACTTTCACTATGCTTTACGAAATAAAAATGCCTCTTGACATCATGCATTTTATCTATACATGTTGTTTCACCATTCTCATCTACTTCGGTGAAAAAACGGGTTAAATGAAGGTAACGAAAAAAATGAAGGTAACGAAAAAAATATTAAATAATGATCGACGGGTAGCAGGGATATGCCCGTTTGCTTACATCTACGTAGTTTTATAAAAACAAACAGCCCTTTGACTGTCTGGTGGCGTTCTTGTTGTAGTCGTTTACCTTCGCGGTATACACCGGCCTCCCTGCTTCCAACCAGCTTCTCATTTTTCAATTAGAGAGCATGGCTGGTAGTCGCCCTCTATTTACGTAATGGCGCTTGGCTCAAGGGTCAGGGTGTTTAGTGATTATACAAACCGTATTCTATCTTGAAATCGAGCTTGAACCTTAAATAAATCTTTGTCTTTGTATTGTGGTGATGTTATTATAATGAGAGAATAATCCCTATTTAAAAAAAAAAAAAAAAGTGAATAAGACCGTAACGTCTACGAAGGACCTTTATATCGCGTGATGTTTTACCCTACCAGTTGGTTACTAAATATGCCAGAAATTGTACAGGGCACTGATGTGGCATATCCACTAATCAGTGTGAAGCAACTGTAGCATGTAAGTTGGCTGATGTTCAATGTTTGGCTGTGCAGCCACTGAACCTACTCTGTGGGTCACACTGACTATGACTACAGGGGCACCCTGAAATGTCATCACAAGCGTACACTGTCCTGGCATCTACAAGGCTAACAACCGTTGGTTATGTCTGCCCGAAAAACTAGCACAACCCACTCACACATACAAGTACAGGCCTAGGACAGAGTCACAATGCAACACACACACTCCCTCGACCTGGAAACAGCTTGTCTGTCAGTGTTTGTCAGCAGCCCACATCCAAAAGCACATACTGCAGCATCATGACTACATGTCTGACACCACCCTGCCCTACTGCTCCCTTCATGGTGACTTACCACGACATTGGGGCCACCAAACAGGCGTGGGTACTGTGCCAGCACCTCGTTCACAAGGACATCCAGCTCCTCACTCGTGAATGGACTGGCACGGATCTTATCTGTTCTTGACATCCCGGTGGATATGGCAGACCTGTGGCAGAAGTGAGTTGTGAGGGGTCCCAGGCAGCAGGCTCTTGAAGCAGCAGGACAGGGTCCCAGGCAGCAGGCTCTTGAAGCAGCAGGACAGGGTCCCAGGCAGCAGGACAGGGTCCCAGGCAGCAGGACAGGGTCCCAGGCAGCAGGCTCTTGAAGCAGCAGGACAGGGTCCCAGGCAACAGGACAGGGTCCCAGGCAGCAGGACAGGGTCCCAGGCAGCAGGCTCTTGAAGCAGCAGGACAGGGTCCCAGGCAGCAGGACAGGGTCCCAGGCAGCAGGACAGGGTCCCAGGCAGCAGGCTCTTGAAGCAGCAGGACAGGGTCCCAGGCAGCAGGACAGGATCCCAGGCAGCAGGACAGGGTCCCAGGCAGCAGGCTCTTGAAGCAGCAGGACAGGGTCCCAGGCAGCAGGCTCTTGAAGCAGCAGCAGCAGCAGGAGATGGTCCCAGGCAGCAGGCTCTGTGAGCAGTGGAAATGTGAGGCTCACTCCCACAGATGTATAGCCCCCTGGGGTCGTTAGGAAGCTTAAAAGCAGCTACAATTGGTTGTCCGGGTCTGCCTTATTCAAAAGCATCCTATGACCGCCTCCGCGGCAGCGGAGCACAGCTTCCGCGATTTTCAAATCTGCATCATGCCACCGCGATCATCCATGCCATTGGCTGTTTGCAATGCTCCACGGCGGTGACGCACCGCGAGTGCCCGGGGTGCGCTACCGCGATGGTGCATCATTCAAAAGCATCCAATGACCGCCTCCGCAGCAGCGGAGCACAGCTTCCGCGATTTTTAAATCTGCATCATGCCGCCGCGATCATCCATGCCATTGGCTGTATGCAATGCTCCACGTCGGTGACGCACCGCGGGTGTCTGGCGGTAAGTACCGCGACTCATGCGGCGGAGCATACCCACCGCCATGTACACAAGTCCATGTGCCAATGGCTACCTTGGCTGGGTAGATGGTGGTGCTGGGGTCACACCGCCGGGGCCCGGCGGTAGGTACCGCGACTCATGCGGCGGAGCATACCCACCGCCATGTACACAAGTCCATGTGCCAATGGCTACCTTGGCTGGGTAGAGGGTGGTGCTGGGGTCACACCGCCGGGGCACGGCGGTAGGTACCGCGACTCATGCGGCGGAGCATACCCACCGCCATGTACACAAGTCCATGTGCCAATGGCTACCTTGGCTGGGTAGATGGTGGTGCTGGGGTCACACCACCGGGGACCGGCAGTAGGTACAACGACTCATGCGGCGGAGCATACCCACCGCCATGTACACAAGTCCATGTGCCAATGGCTACCTTGGCTGGGTAGATGGTGGTGCTGGGGTCACACCCCCGGGGACCGGCGGTAGGTACCGCGACTCATGCGGCGGAGCATACCCACCGCCATGTACACAAGTCCATGTGCCAATAGCTACCTTGGCTGGGTAGATGGTGGTGCTGGGGTCACACCGCCGGGGACCGGCGGTAGGTACTACCATTTTAGTACACATTGCTGTGTATGTCAATCCTGGACACTGTATCAGCATCCTGCAGCTACATGGTGTAGGGCACATCATTGCACACACGATGCCACACAGCCATGTCATCCACAGGAGGGCGCACGTTCATTGTGAGCCACTTTTGCCTGTGTTTCTGCCATTTTTGTAAGGGTGGCTCAGTGGTTAGAGGCGGCAGACCCGGAAGCTGAGATCAGCCGTGGACCAGGGTTTGATTCCCCGCCTCGGCGGGTCTCGGGCACAAAAATTCCACGGACTCGACAATTCTCGCTCCGGTGCCTACTCGACTCACGGGGTCACACTCTGCGACTCTGGGCAATAGCTTGCTTAATCTCCACTATGGCCCCTCGCGGCGGGATGCCTGGCTTTCACCTTGTGAATACCCTGCCGGGGTATCTCAAAGGGGAATACCAGGACGGGTTCCCTAAGCAAGCGCCTTGAGACCCCTGGGTGATTAGTGCGCTATATAAATCGAAACACATTTACATTTACATTTACATTGATGTTGTGACGTTTAATGTGTTGTTGGTCAGTGCAGACCTTGACCTGGCCGGTGTCACTGCATTGTATCGTGCATTCACAACTGATCATGCACACAACCGGAAGTGTCCCTGCTACTGTGATCATTCTTTGGAATTTTAATTGGGGCTTCGGCATAATTTTGCATGATTTAACCTCAAGTATACTACATTCATCACTGGGGAGCAACGCACCACAACTTTGAAATACTTGTGGCAATAGAGCACTGACGGAATTAAGGATAGAAAGTAAAGAGAACATAGTGCTTACACTTGTATTTGTCTCCGGCAGCAGGTGACAGAAGAGGAATATAGGCATATGAATTGCTCCCGCCTTTACGTCTATGCAAACATCAATATGAATGAACTACTACTTTTGGGAACTTTTGGGAACAAATTGAGGGCTTGAGTAGCACAGAACCAGAGGAGTTTGCAGGTTCAGACATGTGCATAATAAAAACTCTCAGGCAGAGTAACTTCTTTGTCCTGCAGTGTGTGACTATAGGGCGGTGTTCCATGAAGGTCCCGGGTTTGGAGATTTAAACATGAAATTCAGGTAAGATATAATGGCAGAAATCATCACAAACTTGGTGTTTTTTACTTTCCATGAAAGGGCTCATGATGGATTGGTCCGTAACTTCACATGGTGTTGGCTGCATTTTATGGCTTTTAAACCTTTCCTAAACTGTAAAAAGACTTCAAGGCAGACAATGATTTACATATGCTTATGATTTGATTATAACACATATCTCAAAATAAGGGGGCAATTGGGATTTACACATTATTTCTTCCTTCACAGATAACAAAGACAAAAGTGTTTTGGAGAAAACAAGTAAGGTTAAATTAAGCACTTGATAAAAAATGTATCATAGAGTGATATAGACCATACCGTAAGTGCAGCTGTGGCTGCTGCAGGTAGGAGCAGTGGGCGGTGGGGAGATTTCGAGAGACATAAAATAAGGGGCAATTAAATAAATAATTAATTTTCCCTTATGGTCATCATTCTAAATCCCCCCACCTGGCCCCACCACTCTTACCTGCAGTGGTCGCGGCTGCATGAGAGGGATCTTTACCCTGAAGAAGGCCAGAGACGTAAAGGGCATGGATAGATGGCGGAAACATGTTGGTATATGTAGAGGAGGGTTTGCAGTAGTAGCTCCTCCGGGTACGTCCCACCTTTTGCTTTTTAATCCTGCCTAGGTGGTCCAATAATAAAGGGAATATAGGTGGAACTCCAAGGCAGTTTTAAATCACTTTTTTTGCACTAGTGATCCTTTAAGAGGGATATCTTGCCTCCTTTTCCTTCTTTTCCTTACCTCAATATTCCGAAAAAAACAACGCTCTGTCCAGTGTGTTGGTCTGCACCTGCGCGAAAAAGTGGCCCTATGATGAAGCATGCCACTAATTAGTGGGTGAGGGCAGTATTAGAAAATCCAAGGATTTCCCTTCCATCCCTTGATTTTCTCAAAACTCAGAGTGTTGCTGTTTTTACCTTACTTCACCTTACTTTTTGGGCCAAAGACACATAACACTGTTTCTCTGGCCTATTTTGTTTCCAGCCAGTCCATCTCTTTTTGTGGTTTACAGTAGTTTAGTCAGGGCAGTTAGAAAAAGCTCACTACCTAGTCTCTTCTTTTGTGATAGCATAAGAAAGGTTTGTCCTCAAACTTAGGTAGTTCACCCAGAAATTGATCAGCTAATACATTTGATTCAGATTCTGACCAATCAACCTCCTCCTCCTCCTGTTCTGTTTCAGGAACGGGCGTAATTGTGTGGTATAAAGTGATGGACACTTTGATCACGTTCAATCTCTCCACATTATGAGGGGAGAGACTGGTCCTTCTCACTGTAACAACCACACTAGCTGCACTGAACACATGCTCAGCAGATACACGGATGACAGGACAAGACAGATACTTTAATGCCAGCCTGCTGAGCTCTGGCCATTGGAGCATCTTCCCCTGCCCATACATCAATAGATTTTGATCTACATAGACCTCTTTTGGATCATCCAGATACTTCTGGAACATCCTGTAGATGGTCATTGGTGCTGCCACTTGCTCAACCTGTGTTGCCATCACCTTGAACCTGAACTTCAGCCCTGCCAAATAAAAATTTATAAAATACAGGAGTTGGTTCTGGTCCTTCTGTTGCTGTTGTTGCCGGTGTTCTGGTTGATGGTGTTGTTGGATGCTGTGAGACAAAATTGTCCTCTCTGGAAGTTGAAGGCAGCACAGAATTGCGTGGTGGAACTAGAAGTTCCAGCCGTTCATCTTCCAAGTCTCCGGCATGCTCTATAATACACCTCTTGTATTTTAAGACATCCCCTTCAGAATAAGGAATGAAAGTGGGCCGAATTATGTTGTACCGTGGATCAAATATTGTGGCAGAGATGTACTCTTTGGATACAATGATATCATGTTGCAGTCTTCTATTGCAAGCCATGTGATGGATTAAGGTCTCAACTAAGGCATGCACTTCTGTATTTTTATTCCGACATGTAGAAGTGAACCATGACACCTTCTTTACCTTGTCCTGTAGGAGATGCAAAAACTGGATAGCCTGACCCATCATGCTGCCCTCCTTGCTAACTTCCAATGTGAAAACCTCAAAAGAGAATATCATCTGTGTCAGGCATTTGACTAGGCCCCATTTGTCTGCATCTATGGTCATAGCTATCCCAAACACATCTTCTCCTCTTAGAGTCACATGAGCCCTCATACACTTTGTTGCAGGTTAATAATCAATTTGTTCAGGCACCAACCACCTCCATCACTGGGCTGTGGTTACTTCTATATATTTACAGTGATTTTTTCTACAAGGTTGCATTGTTTTATATTTGTGTTCATGTTATTGGATCCTCTGGAAGACTGCGCTTGATTTTTTGCCTCTGACCCTTTAGGAGCGTACAGGCCCTTCATCTAATACACAGCCAGATTCTTCGAGCTATATCTCATTGGTAATTACCCCTTTTAATTCTATGAATACTGTCATTGCCTCTTTGTCCACATTGCCATATCAATGCTTGCTTAAATTAATTCCAAGTCTCCAAGGTCCTGATGAAGACCCCCAATAAGGCTGGAATCACCTTTATGATTACAGGGGTCAAAACATTGACATATTTTGTTGTGTACCGAACACAGATGACAGAGATTTGTGTATCTGTACCTATTATGTTATGTTTTGTTCTATTTGCACTTGCCAAGTAATAGGTGAGATTGGTTCTACAATCCTTGGATGTATGTAAAACACATTACCTTCCCCTTCCTTTACACCATCACGCAACCCTCCCTAAACATTTAGCCCTTCTGCCTTTTTCTTCGGAGCACCAAATTTGATGATTTTTGATTCCTATAATTATTATTAGTTTAATTGATTCATTGGCTTGTGATGAAAATTAAATCACAAGATTTCTTTTGGTGATGTCTAAATTATGTTTATGTATGCAAGAACGTATTTCTTCTAAGTTGGTTTGCAATTGAACTCCACTGTGACCATTCTCTTTGTGTACCTTACCCATCTGTGAAGAGCAGCTATAGGACACAGAGGGTATTCCCCTGCCTCTGTAAGCCTTCATCTCACCAGGGAGGGGCTGTGTAGGGAGACAAAGTCTGTGGTCCTAGGAGCCCTGTCACTTAGACAATACAAATACATTACATTTATGTCAGTATGGTAACATCCCAACGTTAAATTAAGATGAATATAAAAACAGCTAATGTAAAGGTGCCATAAACAGACATCATAATTGAGGGTTTGGATAGCATGTTCTTCTCTTTCAGAGACAGTCACAAGATATGCTACAGTTTTTGCTTGGAATGTCAGATGTGTGCAACAATAAACATTTTATTAAAGTGGCCATTTTTGAATCGTTAGAATGAATGGGTCAGATAATTAGACAATTGTTAACTAAATTCATACAGGCTTTAGTAACTGGCCACACGTTGTTTCATTAAACACCCATCATAATGCCCATGTGCTGAAAATTCGGGGTCTGCTTTGCTCTGAGGCTGTACCATTCTAGTGTGACATTGATCCACATTCTGTCCATCATTGTTGTTTTTGCAGTAACCGCTCTAAGTGTACTGGGGATGCTCAGACGTGAGTCCCAGGCACTCCACACCACTGGAAGCAAGCTAGCCGGGCTGATGAGAGGTGTTACCTCGAAACCGGGCCGGTCCTCGGATGCTTGTTTCCGTTCTGGGAAGGACATGGCTTTTGTAGTTCGGTCTGGACTGTTCCCATGGGGCACAGGGTCAGAGCTGATTTGCATATCGCCATTGTCTAACCCAGGGTGGTGTGGAGTGGAAAAACGATGGATTTGGGCCCAGATCTTTTGACTGGGGTGAATGTGTGACATTGATCCACATTCTGTCCATCATTGTTGTTTTTGCAGTAACCACTCTTGAAATGGTGGCACTGCATCTGATTATATGCTAAGTGCAGTGCACCACACCACACATCCCTAGACACATTGCCCTATCCGCTCACAGTTGTCAAAGAATGAGAGGGTACCTCATTTTGTAAGCATTGTTCGTCCACAGAAGAGGGTGACTGATGCCTTGCACTTTGAGGTGAGTCCCTATTGCCACTCCACCTCACTGAGGCAGACATTGTGGTTCCAATTGTGGCTGGTAGACATGTGCTCCTACGAATCTTCATCAATGTGAATATGGTGTGCACCATCTTGGGATGTGACATGCAATGTGCACCATCACAACAGGCTTTGCCTACCCCGTAGAGTGTGAGTAGATATGCCAAGTGATAATTTTTAGCAATTGTAAAGAGGGACACTACTTGTGGCCTGCAACAGACTTGTACATTTTTGAACACATGCCTATTTCCTTAATGGATGTGGGGCTAAGTTGGGATGTTGCTAGATTGTTGTATTGGAGCAATGAGGGCACAGCTAGTTCACACATTCCCGGTCATCTCGGCTGACAGTGGAAGATGTTACGGCCATGATGCTGAGCCCAGATCCAAAGAGAAACAGGCCATTTGGCATAGATGAATGCTAGAGCATTCTTCTTTGCAAAAATGCAGATTCATCCACATCTCCATCCTCTGATGTGTCCTGTGCCTCACATGGCTTGGTGGTAGATTGGCTGCAGCACTGTGAGACACTGACACATCAGGGGGTGGAGATGTGGATATAGAAGGTGCATCAGCATTCATCTGCGCCAAACCTTGGTGCAGCACTGCAATGATGATCAGCTGCAGGGCACGGATGATTCCAGCTACATTGCATTGGTGTGCAGCCATGGCAGCCATTTGTTTTGCTTGCATCTGCTCCATGTCCTCTATTATTCGTCGCATGTGGCCCAACTCCTGGCTGACATCGCTGGAGCCACTCTGACTGGACAGTTGTTTTTGTCCCTGAGTCATGAGTCCAGCAATGCCAGCCATGGAATGTCGGAGATCATGGAGTGGACTGTGGCTGTCTGTGATGTTCTGTAGGTGGTCCCGAATGGGACTCAGACACCCACATACGGGATCAAGTTTGGCCGCCAGGCTGTCAAACCCCACCCGCCCCTGATCAGCCATCTTCTGCTGGACCTCTGCCGCACGGAGTTGAAATGCCAGTAGTGGGTCCTCAAGGTCCTGTGACACACACAGCGGTGGTAGTTGCTTGCTGCTGTGTGGTTTGTGCAGGAGGTGAAGTTTCCACAACGCTACTGGATTGCCCTGCTCCTGGAGATAGGGTGCTGACAGAGTCTAGCAGCTGTTGGAGGGTGTCAGTGTTGATGGTTGCAAATTCTTCTTCTTCCTCAGTGAAGAGTGGGACAGGCTGCTATTCAGGAGGTGATGTTTCTCCCTCTGCAAGGTAAACGAGCGATGCAGTTTAACTGTGTTTCATTTATGAACATGCATTGGGTGAGTTTACAAGCAGACTACATGACAATGTCCATTGTGACAGATTGGGAGGAGATGCATATTTGTTGCCAGATAGTAAATATTAGTGCAACATCATGGATGTGACATTGTAGTTGCACATTGTCTTCTCACAGTTTACAGCTATGACACATGTGAATGGCTAATTTCTACACAAAAGTGGCACCAGTTGTGTCCTCCTTTAAGTTGTGAAAGTGATGCAGTTTGTCCCACATTGTAGTCAATGTTGAGTAGCTCAGATTTATGTGTGTGTGCGCACTGCATTGTGGGAAAGTCACCCCAGCAGCTCCGTATTGCTGCCCCTTATCCCTTCCAGGCAGTGGGCCTTTCACACATGTGCCTTTACAATGGTGAGATGACAACACAAGGCGCAACATACAAATTAAAAGTACAAAATTATGCTTTATTGTTGAGTGTATATACTCAGGATAAAAACATTTGGGTTCAAATATATAACCAAATTATACACTTGACCTATTCTAATTAAAAAAACACTAATTAACATACAAAGTAAAAATATCAATAACACAATTAATTATAAATTCATAAAACAGTGGCAAACAGTAATAATGAAGATTATTACTGTTTGCCACTGTTTTATGAATTTATAATTAATTGTGTTATTGATATTTTTACTTTGTATGTTAATTAGTGTTTTTTTAATTAGAATAGGTCAAGTGTATAATTTGGTTATATATTTGAACCCAAATGTTTTTATCCTGAGTATATACACTCAACAATAAAGCATAATTTTGTACTTTTAATTTGTATGTTGCGCCTTGTGTTGTCGCTACCTCCCTGGTGATATCATATTTGATGGTTACTTTTCACATTGTCCAATTTCCCTGTATGACATATTCAGTTGTATTAACAGGGGGTCCTTGATACTTTTCGCCAATGGTGAGATGTTGCAAGGTGAGGTAAATATGGGTCTTGGTCAGAGTTGGGACACTTATGTGATTGGATATAAATACGATAAATACATGATATTGGCCTAGTATATGCAACATAACCTTATAACTACACGTAAGCTTTGCATTATATCATTGTATCTGTAAATGATTGACTTGTGTACCGCTTAAACCTATTGGCATGACCGGAGCCATGATTGTTTCATTTCTCCGTTTCAGGTACTGTTTCCCTGAAACCACGTGATTAAGCTTTCTGCACGAAACCATGATGGCTGGCCTAGCTATTTGCTCCGCTTGCTAGCTTGTTGTCCAGGGAAACTCAAGGTCACACCTGCCCTTCTTGTGGGATGCGCACATTCTAGCAGAGCCCGTTCTTTTACTCCCCGAGCTACAGATAGACAGGGAGGCACCTTACTGACCTGCCCCCGGAATAGCTTGAGCTTAGCTACTAGCAATCAATAGTGCCTTATATGGGTCTTCCTGCTGGCTCACTGACAAGTTGTATCTTTCCTAGTAAGGTGACATTGTGGGGTGTGCGAAACGTATATATGCTTGGTATCAATTGTATGTAGTCAGTCTCCTCTGCGCACCTTTGAGGGTTATGTAGACTGAGGCTCCCCTGTCAGGGTTCATATATGCTGAATAAACAATTGAACTTTCTCCATTGCCGACTGACTTATTATTCATGAATAAGGTATATGGGCTATTGGTGAGTATGGTCCATTAGTGTAATATTTTGATTCCTTCAGTTGGTGACTCCGCCGGGACTCCGCGATAGGGTCGTCCCCTCCTGTAAACAGTAGAGGGACAAGGAGGAGTTCTGGCCGAGTGGGTGGACAGAAAGAGGATCCTGATTTAAAACACCCGTTTGGGGTACGAAAACAAGTCATTCCACTCTCGAGCCCAGTATCCCTCCCAGCTGCTGAAGACCCTACGCCCGAGTCCTACGGGCTTAACCCGAGAGAAAAACAGACTGTGCCCGTCTGTTAGGAGTCGGCAGTGGAGAATTCGCAATCGACCTGAGTGCACCAGGTGAGTGAATTTTGATTGTATTAGAGGAAGGACACTTGGAAGAAGTGTTTCTTTGGTAGCGGTTAACTGCTTTTGTTGGTGGCCGGGGAAGCCGGACCACATGGGAATCTGGGGGTCTGACGTTGCGGCGAAGTGACTGTGCGGGTAGATACCCCACAGACTTGTTTGGTGAAAATTTGAGACCACACCTGGTGCCTTAGCGGTGTACGGAGTTACTCGCTCGGCCGAATCCGCTTCGGGAAAGCCCTGGGAGAAACTGGGTAAGCTAGGGTTCTGAGCTATGTGCCCAGACGCCCGGCCCAACCAGAACAGGACCATGGGATGGCCTGTAGGAGGGTTCGTGGTTCGCCTATCAGGTGATCTCAGAACAGTCTGGTGACTGTTTCTTTTGTAGTTGAATTTTGTTGGTCCGGAATTCTTTTGAATCGGTTCCCCGAACAGGAGTCGACGGGCTCCGTTCATTTTTGAAGACGTCATTTGCATAGAATAAGTAATTGCCTTGCAACACTTTACAGCACTTTATTGTGAGAAAATAGAAGAATATGAGAGTGTGAGTGGTGAGAAGGACGCGTCCGACTGTGAATGGTTTCTGGAATATGTGAGTAGAATTGTGTGAATATCATTATAATGCCTTGTTTTAGTAAAATATGTTTTGGGTGCTGCTGCCAGCGAGGTACACGGCTGGAAGAAAGACAGCCTGCCCCTCCCGAAGGCAGTCCCAGTTTTGATATGTATGTGAAACATGGTCTTCAACCGATTCTGTTTAACACGCTGTGGCATAAGTATACTAAAGACAATTCCGATTTGCAATGGCCTTTAACGGGGTCATTTGATGAGAAAAAGATTAACTACATCCAGAATAAACTATTTATGAAGAAAAGCCGCCAGTCGATGTTTGATTCCTTAAACCTATGGTTGAAGGAGGCAAAACGACGACGGATAAGAGAAGAGAAATTGGGAAAGCTTAAATCAGGACAGACAGTCACCCAGAAAGCTATAGCTTATGATAAAGGGAAGGTGGAAGAGAACATTGTACAAATGGATAGGCAGTTCAGTTTAGAGATGGACAAAAGTTATGTGGCTCGACCTGATACTGGAGATGAATTAGAGGATTTATTAGAAGCCCGACCACCTCCTCCTTATGCCCCGCAGGGCTTATACCCAGCCGTGCCTTTGGTACGAGCAGACCAACTTGGAGCAGCATTGGCCGTTGGAGCACCGGGGGGAACGGTTGCCAAGGCCCCTGCTGACAGATCAGTACGGAGTGCGTTACTTCCACCTCCCACTCTTCGACAAACTACCTCACCCTTGATATCTTTACAGCCGGACGCGGCTGTCCCCTCCTCTTCGCACCCCGTATTTCAGACCGCTATAGATCCCCGATATACGGCTTGCCTGGACACCACGCCCAAACGCCTTAGACCTGACTTGAGTGATCAACGAGTCTATACTAGGTCGCTGTTGGGTACGGAAGAAAGGAGAGCCATAGTAGTTCAGGCATCCCAGTGGATGCAAAACGCCATTTACACCCTGGAAGACATTTGGAGCACCATGAAAGATTTTGAACCCATTGCACAGCAACTGGCTCTGGAGAACATGGCGATCCGATTAATTTCACTATGGGAGCAGTGTTTTGAAGAGGGACTCCCTCCTCAAATACTGCGTGATATCAGAGATCAAGCTCATAAATTCCAATTACAGGCTGATGAGGTATATCAGAATGTAGAAACGCTTGTACATTATCGTGAATGAATGCACCGAAAGTGTGCCGATTGGGGAGCACAGCACCCCATGAGAGAGGTGCACCCCCTCTTTTATCCCAAATTACCTGAAATAAGAGATGCCAATAATGTGGTAACTAGGGCTCGCGTGGATGCCAGGCTTCAGGAACAATGGGTTTATACCCCTTGGAAACAAAGCGAGGTCCTCACTCTAAAAGCTCAGCTCCCCAACCCCCTAAGAATCCCACTGCTTACTATAAGGAATTAACTGAGGCCGCTAATTCTGCTATTATGACGATACCCGATATTGAGCTATTCTTCGGACTTTTGATTCCGGTAGACATTGGAGACAGATACATGACACGGACCATTGGGGGGTACATGGGAACAACTAAAAGCCTGGGACAAGGAGCGAAAGCCTGGAGAGAAACCTAGAGACGAAGTACTGGCAGTGCCAGATAAAATCATTACTTACATGCAGACTCTCCTCCCTCCTAGAAAAGTTGATTGGGACAAATTAACAGCCTGTAAACAGAAGAAAGATGGAAGTGTGTCGGATTTCTTTACCAGATTTGAGAAGGTCTTTATAGATTTTAGTGGGCAGGACCTATCCACGGAAGGTGGGGTACGGTTGTTTGTGAATAGGTTTGTTACAAATTTGCTCCCCGAAGTTATGTCCCGTCTCCAGGCAGCCAAGAGTACATGGACTACGGCTGCCCCGTCAGTAATTCTCAGTATGGCCCAATATTATGAACATCGAGAAAATGAAAGCAAAGAAAAGTCAGAAAAGAAGACTAAGGACTTAAAGACTAGAGTTCTGTTGCAGCAAGTTAGTAGAGGGCAGAATACAGGACGGGGAGTACGTGGCTCATGCAAGAGGGGTGCAATGATGGGAAGAGGTAGAGGAGGTCCCCCGAACATATTGCAAACAGGAAGGGCACTGGAGGGCGGATTGCCCTTTGTTGCTAGCAAGAAACGGTCCTAACAGAGGACGAGGAAGGGGTCGAGGAAATATTGACCGAAATAGTATGCGACGAGAAGAAATACAACATGAGGGTTCTCGGAAAAATTACTTTGATGATCCCCAAAACAGACAGTACTACAACGAGACCTATAGGGATGATGGGTATGATGGACCGGATTACTTATGAGACAGCCAAGGACAGAGCGGGGGCCGCTTTACAGTACCAATTGACCAGGAGGGACCTTATGTACAAGGGGAACTGTTGGGAACATCGGGAAAATTCCTAGTGGATACTGGGGCAATGAATAGCTCAGTTGCCCATACGCTGGTCCCAGGGGCTGCTCTGTCTGGCCAAAATAATGTATCAGTGGGATTCTCTGGAATACCGGTGGTAAGCCCCATTTCTAAGACTCTGCCTTTTACTATAGGCCCCATTTCTATGCATTCGCCTTTTCTTTTAACTTCAAATTGTGGAGAAAATCTTTTGGGCCTGGATATTTTGAAAAAGTTAAATGCACGGATTTATTGTTCCCCTGATGGGGTTTATTTGACAATGCAAAAGCCATCCTTGTAAGCGGCTCAATATTTTGCAAAAAATGAGAGCCTTCCCCCTGGGTTTTCTACAATACCTCGGACACTGTGAGCTACGGGAGACACCAATGTTGGTCTGTTAAGAATAGCCCCCGTGTCAATAACCTTGAAACCTAATGCCCAGCTGCCCAGCATTCCTCAGTATAAAATTTCACCAGAAGGTGAACAGGCCTTGTTGCTCATTATCCGTGACCTCATTCAGAGAGGAGCAGTAGAGGAGACAGCTGCTAATGTATGTAACAGCCCAATTTTACCAAATTTGAAGAAAGCACCAATTGATGGTGCTCCGGATTATACAAATACATATCGTTTTGTGATTGACCTCCGAGAGGTTAACAAGATTGTGGTCCCACAATATCCAGTGGTACCCGACATTACTGCAATTCTGACAATGATTCCCCCTACGGCTCAATATTTTTCAGTTATTGACTTAAAAAATGCCTTCTTTAGCATCCTAATTCACCCTGATAGCAGACATATTTTTGGATTCTCAATAGCTGGCCGAAGCTTTAGATTTACGTGTGCACCTCAAGGCTATAGGGAGAGTCCTAGCATTTACAGCCAAGCCTTGAAAGCTGTTCTTGATTAATTAATTTTAACAGCAGGAAATACGATCATTCAGTATGTGGATGACATCTTGGTGGCCTCCGATACAGAGGAAGGTTGTAAAGAAGCCACGGTTAAATTGTTGAAACATTTGGCTGAAAAAGATAATAAAGTGTCCCTTTCTAAATTTCAATATTGTCGACAGGAAGTGACCTATCTTGGCCACTTACTGTCAAAAGCGGGGAGACGATTGACTCCAGAACGGATATCTGTGATAACTAACATGTCTGTACCTTGTACTCAACATGATGTTCGTTCTTTTCTTGGCATAACCTCTTACTGTCGCCAGTGGATTCCTAACTATTCACTCCTCTCTAAACCCTTGTTGTATTTGACAACCAAAATGTGCATGAACCCCTACCCTGGACGGATGAATGTCAAGAAGCCTTTGACTCTTTAAAGTCTGCTCTTTTTTCTGCACCTGTCTTGGGTACTCCAGATTACCGAAAGCCTTTTTCACTTTATTTGCACGAGGTGGACGGTTGTTCGCTTTAAGTGCTAACGCAGGGTTTTGGCGGGAAGCAAAGAACCTGCGCATTCTTTTTCTCAGTCCTGGATATTGTTGCACGAGCCCTCCCGAGTTGCCTGAGGGCCACTGCGGCAGTAGCGGTGGCCATCCGACAATCAGAGGGAATAGTCCTGAATACGGACCTCACAGTCATGGTACCGCATGCTGTGGATATCCTTTTGAATAGAACCAAGACCCAGCACCTTACGAGTGCTCGATTGACAGGGTATGAGTTAACCTTGTTTGCACCCCATATTACAATTAAAAGATGTGCTACACTGAACCCAGCCACATTATTGCCTCTCCCTTCAAAAGATGGAAAGGACGATGTCCATGATTGTATATTTAGAACTGAAGAAGAAACAAAGGGGCGTGTAGACCTCACTGACACCCCTTTACTAGAACCCCAGGGGAGTTGTATGTAGATGGCTCTTGTTTTAAGTTGCCAGATGGCACTGCGACAGCTGCGTATGCTGTTACGACATTAAAGACCGTGGTAGAAACTGCAAGGATTTTCCTTCACTCAGCCCAGGCAGCTGAACTAATAGCTTTGTTAAGAGCATGTGAATTGAGTGAAGGGCTGAGGGTAAACATTTTTACGGACAGCCAGTACGCCTTTGGCGTGGCCCATAGCTTTGGGAGGCTGTGGAGGGAGAGGAGTTTCTTTACCACACATGGTCAGAAAATTCAGCATGGCCCCTTGATTGATCGATTGTTATTTGCTTTAACATTACCCGAGAAAGTGGCCATCATCAAGTGCAGCGCCCATAAGAGAGTCGTTGATTCCACTGGAAAGGGAAACGCTTTTGCTGATTCAGTAGCGAAAGAAACAGCCCAGACTAGAATGAACCCCATGTTCCCTAGCACATCGGCCCGGTGGGTGGCAGAGACATCTCTTTTTGACAACACCATTGAAAGCGTAAGAGAATTGCAGAAGGAAGCAACAATAGATGAAGTACAGAGATGGGAACAGGAAGTAGGGAAATTGGATAAGAATGAATGTTGGATAGATCGATCTGAGAAACAGCGGTGGTTGCTACCTAATGCTTTAGTATATGCTGTAGTAACCATGGCCCATGGTCCGGCCCACGTTGGTGTGAAAGGTATCTGTGCGGTGTTAGACCCAGTATGGAACAACCCAAACATTCCCAAAACCGCAGCACATATAGTAAAATACTGCCCTGTGTGTTTACGTCATAATCCTGGGGGTAGAGAATCTGTGTTGAGTGGAAATTTTGCCCCACCATCTTTGCTTTTTGAGGTAATACAAATTGATTACATTCAGATGGAAAGACTGAATAATTTGAAGTATGTATTGGTGGTGGTATGTGCTTTTAGTAAATGGGTCGAAGCCTACCCCACCAAAGAATCCACTGCAGTTGCAACTGCTAAAGCCTTGATTAAAGAGTACTTCCCTCGATATTATTTACCCCGGGTCATCTGGTCAGACAACGGGCCTCATTTTAATGCCTTGCTAGTTCAAAGTGTTTGTGATGGACTGCAGATAAAACAAAAGTTCCATGCCGCCAGACATCCCCAGTCGGCGTGTCTGGTCGAGAAATATAATGGCACTCTGAAATTGAAAATGGCTAAAATCTGTGCAAGTACTGGACTAAATTGGCCCGACGCCCTCCCATTGCTGTCCCTAAGGACAACCCCTCACACTAGAACTGGATTGTCCCCATATGAAGTGATGTTTGGTCGCCCCGCCAATGTGTGGGGAGTCCCCAGACCCCGATCCTTTAGGGATATTGATTATCCTTTGATGACAGACTACCTGTATGCTTTGACTAAAGATTTGTGTTCCATTCATCAACAGGTATCAGACACATTGCAGCCACTACCGGAGGGTCCTGGACATCGACTGGAGCCTGGCCAGTGGGTACTGGTGAAGAATTATCAAAGGAAATCGAGTTTGGAACTGAGGTGGTCGGACCCCTACCAAGTCCTCTTGGCAACAAGGACGGCGGGAAAAGTGCATGGAAGAAAGCACTGGATCCATGTCACACATCTGAAACGCCTGCCGCTTCCTTTGCCATTTGATCTGAGGAATCGAGAAGGAATTCTGAGTGAGGAAGGAGAGCTGAATCAAAGCTTTGTGCCTTTTTCAGACGCCCAAGAGACAGGGCAACCCAGTGAGGTGTCGCCCACCGTGGAAAGTTGCGACAGCTCGGCCAGCAGAGGCTGTTGTTTTTAGGGCACCCCAGGTTTCGAATGCATCAGATGCCCTTGCAGCAGAATTGTTTTCTGACCAGGAACAACCTGGCCCTTGATAGTATGACCTGCGGCCCCGAAAACAACGCAATACCCCAGCTTCCAATGGTAGGAGCTAGACAGAGACTTCAATTGAGGAACATCGGATAAGAATTACTGGGGTACTGAGCGAGACACAGAACTGAACTTGTTGTGAGCTTGGAACATTGTGTTAAATAATCTCTGTTCAGAAAGAAAGACTGAGTTAAGGGCCGCGGCTGTACTACTGGGATATAAAAGTTGGTTCTCTTGATGAACGATAGGAGTCTACCTGTGAGGCTCTAACGGACACAGGGATAAGATCCCTTAGTGGGAAGAAGAACCCTCTGGCGGTGTGCGTGCTTTGTGGATACAAAGATTAGATTTTGGACTTGTGGAGAGGAACCGAGTTAGATTTTGAACTCATAGAGACCATGTTTCCTTTTGCCCGATTTGCGATGGAGGATGAACAACAACTTGCCCCTCGACGGTATATCGATAATATGCAATTATTTTCCGGATGGCCCACCAGAGTGAAGGTGGCATTCGTTACTTTTATTGTTATAATCACAGTAATTTTGATGTGTGTATTTGTGTATTTAGAATTTCAGCACCCTGTACATACTTTGCTAGGGACTACCCCTGCTCCAGAGGAGCACCTCTTTTATTCCTTGCCTCCACATAAGGCTAGACATAGAGAAACTTATGCAAAAAATGTTTTTATTGAAATGCTCCATCAGACCCATAGTACAACCAACATGACGAATTGTTGCGTCTGTGGGTTACTCCCGTCAGTAATGCATCAACATGAATTATTCATTTCCCTACCCTTGTCTCACTTAGCTAGCTGTGAAGCCTGGTTCCAATTATTGTCATTGATATATTCTCACTATGTGGCCGAACCTAAGATATATACTGAAAAAGACTATGAGGCCATTTTGAAGTATATAGAACAACACCAAGGATTTGATGCTGAAGGGAATGGAGGAGAGGGATCCTTAGACCCAAACGCTTGTATGAATGTATACACCGAATATAAAAATGCTACTTGGTTACAAGAAGAAATGCAGGATTTCGAACTTTTCAACTCCACCATGTATTTTCAGCACTTTAAAGAATGAAATGTCACCAATGACAAAGCCATGCCAATCCCCATTATAAATGGAACTTCCCCCTTTTGTATACAGGGAAGAGGTCACATAAAGGTAGGAAGTAGTAGGTGTAATTACACATACGATACAAAAGGGGACGATGGACGGAGCATTTGAGCAAATCAAACACTCACCCCCAGTCAACTGATCTGGGTTTAATCCATCACCTTCTTTAGCTCACTCCGCCACCCCAGTTCAGACATGGCCATATGCAAATCAGTCTGACCCTGTGCCTCATGGGAACAGTCCAGCCCAAACTGCCAAGCCATGTCTTCCCTGGACCGGAAACAAGCATCCTGGGACTGGTTTCGGGTTCATAACCCTCATCAGCCAGGCTACCTTGAATCCAGTGGCAAAGTGAGCAAGGGACTCACGTCTGAGCATACCCTGCCACACCTAGGGCGAACAAAGCGATACAAAGGGGGACGATGGACGGAGCGTTTGAGCAAATCAAACACTCACCCCCGTCAACTGATCTGGGTTTAATCCATCACCATTCTTTAGCTCACTCCACCACCCCAGTTCAGACATGGCCATATGCCAATCAGTCTGACCCTGTGCCTCATGGGAACAGTCCAGCCCGAACTGCCAAGCCATGTCTTCCCTGGACCGGAAACAAGCATCCTGGGACTGGTTTCGGGTTCATAACCCTCATCAGCCAGGCTACCTTGAATCCAGTGGCAAAGTGAGCAAGGGACTCACGTCTGAGCATACCCTGCCACACCTAGGGCGAACAAAGCGATACAAAAGGGGACGATGGACGGAGCTTTTGAGCAAATCAAACACTCACCCCCAGTCAACTGCTATGGGTTTAATCCATCACCATTCTTTAGCTCACTCCGCCATCCCAGTTCAGATATGGCCATATGCAAATCAGTCTGACCCTGTGCCTCATGGGAACAGTCCAGCCCGAACTGCCAAGCCATGTCTTCCCTGGACCGGAAACAAGCATCCTAGGACCGGTTTCGGGTTCATAACCCTCATCAGCCAGGCTACCTTGAATCCAGTGGCAAAGTGAGCAAGGGACTCACGTCTGAGCATACCCTGCCACACCTAGGGCGAACAAAGCGATACAAAAGGGGACGATGGACGGAGCTTTTGAGCAAATCAAACACTCACCCCCAGTCAACTGCTATGGGTTTAATCCATCACCATTCTTTAGCTCACTCCGCCATCCCAGTTCAGATATGGCCATATGCAAATCAGTCTGACCCTGTGCCTCATGGGAACAGTCCAGCCCGAACTGCCAAGCCATGTCTTCCCTGGACCGGAAACAAGCATCCTGGGACCGGTTTCGGGTTCATAACCCTCATCAGCCAGGCTACCTTGAATCCAGTGGCAAAGTGAGCAAGGGACTCACGTCTGAGCATACCCTGCCACACCTAGGGCGAACAAAGCGATACAAAAGGGGACGATGGACGGAGCGTTTGAGCAAATTAAACACTCACCCCAGTCAACTGATCTGGGTTTAATCCATCACCATTCTTTAGCTCACTCCACCACCCCAGTTCAGACATGGCCATATGCAAATCAGTCTGACCCTGTGCATCATGGGAACAGTCCAGCCCGAACTGCCAAGCCATGTCTTCCCTGGACCGGAAACAAGCATCCTGGGACCGGTTTCGGGTTCATAACCCTCATCAGCCAGGCTACCTTGAATCCAGTGGCAAAGTGAGCAAGGGACTCACGTCTGAGCATACCCTGCCACACCTAGGGCGAACAAAGCGATACAAAAGGGGACGATGGACGGAGCGTTTGAGCAAATCAAACTCTCACCCCCAGTCAACTGATCTGGGTTTAATCCATCACCATTCTTTAGCTCACTCCGCCACCCCAGTTCCGACAAGGCCATATGCAAATCAGTCTGACCCTGTGCCTCATGGGAACAGTCCAGCCCGAACTGCCAAGCCATGTCTTCCCTGGACCGGAAACAAGCATCCTGGGACCGGTTTCGGGTTCATAACCCTCATCAGCCAGGCTACCTTGAATCCAGTGGCAAAGTGAGCAAGGGACTCACATCTGAGCATACCCTGCCACACCTAGGGCGAACAAAGCGATACAAAAGGGGACGATGGACAGAGCGTTTGAGCAAATCAAACACTCACCCCCAGTCAACTGATCTGGGTTTAATCCATCACCATTCTTTAGCTCACTCCGCCACCCCAGTTCAGACATGGCCATATGCCAATCAGTCTGACTCTGTGCCTCATGGGAACAGTCCAGCCCAAACTGCCAAGCCATGTCTTCCCTGGACCGGAAACAAGCATCCTGGGACTGGTTTCGGGTTCATAACCCTCATCAGCCAGGCTACCTTAAATCCAGTGGAAAAGTGAGCAAGGGACTCACGTCTGAGCATACCCTGCCACACCTAGGGCGAACAAAGCGATACAAAGGGGGACGATGGACGGAGCGTTTGAGCAAATCAAACACTCACCCCCGTCAACTGATCTGGGTTTAATCCATCACCATTCTTTAGCTCACTCCGCCACCCCAGTTCAGACATGGCCATATGCCAATCAGTCTGACCCTGTGCCTCATGGGAACAGTCCAGCCCGAACTGCCAAGCCATGTCTTCCCTGGACCGGTAACAAGCATCCTGGGATCGGTTTTGGGTTCATAACCCTCATCAGCCAGGCTACCTTGAATCCAGTGGCAAAGTGAGCAAGGGACTCACGTCTGAGCATACCCTGCCACACCTAGGGCGAACAAAGCGATACAAAAGGGGAGGATGGACGGAGCGTTTGAGCAAATCAAACCCTCACCCCCAGTCAACTGATATGGGTTTAATCCATCACCATTCTTTAGCTCACTCCGCCATCCCAGTTCAGACATGGCCATATGCAAATCAGTCTGACCCTGTGCCTCATGGGAACAGTCCAGCCCGAACTGCCAAGCCATGTCTTCCCTGGACCGGAAACAAGCATCCTGGGACCGGTTTCGGGTTCATAACCCTCATCAGCCAGGCTGCCTTGAATCCAGTGGCAAAGTGAGCAAGGGACTCACGTCTGAGCATACCCTGCCACACCAAGGGCGAACAAAGCGATACAAAAGGGGACGATGGACAGAGCGTTTGAGCAAATCAAACACTCACCCCAATCAACTGATCTGGGTTTAATCCATCACCATTCTTTAGCTCACTCAGCCACCCCAGTTCAGACATGGCCATATGCAAATCAGTCTGACCCTGTGCCTCATGGGAACAGTCCAGCCCGAACTGCCAAGCCATGTCTTCCCTGGACCGGAAACAAGCATCCTGGGACCGGTTTCGGGTTCATAACCCTCATCAGCCAGGCTACCTTGAATCCAGTGGAAAAGTGAGCAAGGGACTCACGTCTGAGCATACCCTGCCACACCTAGGGTGAACAAAGCGATACAAAAGGGGACGATGGACGGAGCGTTTGAGCAAATCAAACACTCACCCCCAGTCAACTGATCTGGGTTTAATCCATCACCATTCTTTAGCTCACTCCGCCACCCCAGTTCTGACATGGCCATATGCAAATCAGTCTGACACTGTGCCTCATGGGAACAGTCCAGCCCGAACTGCCAAGCCATGTCTTCCCTGGACCGGAAACAAGCATCCTGGGACCGGTTTCGGGTTCATAACCCTCATCAGCCAGGCTACCTTGAATCCAGTGGCAAAGTGAGCAAGGGACTCACATCTGAGCATACCCTGCCACACCTAGGGTGAACAAAGCGATACAAAAGTAGACGATGGACGGAGCGTTTGAGCAAATCAAACACTCACCCCCAGTCAACTGATCCGGGTTTAATCCATCACCATTCTTTAGCTCACTCCGCCACCCCAGTTCAGACAAGGCCATATGCAAATCAGTCTGACCCTGTGCCTCATGGGAACAGTCCAGCCCGAACTGCCAAGCCATGTCTTCCCTGGACCGGAAACAAGCATCCTGGGACCGGTTTCGGGTTCATAACCCTCATCAGCCAGGCTACCTTGAATCCAGTGGCAAAGTGAGCAAGGGACTCACGTCTGAGCATACCCTGCCACACCTAGGGCGAACAAAGCGATACAAAAGGGGACGATGGACGGAGCGTTTGAGCAAATCAAACACTCACCCCCAGTCAACTGATCTGGGTTTAATCCATCACCATTCTTTAGCTCACTCCGCCACCCCAGTTCAGACATGGCCATATGCCAATCAGTCTGACCCTGTGCCTCATGGGAACAGTCCTGCCCGAACTGCCAAGCCATGTCTTCCCTGGACCGGAAACAAGCATCCTGGGACCGGTTTTGGGTTCATAACCCTCATCAGCCAGGCTACCTTGAATCCAGTGGCAAAGTGAGCAAGGGACTCACGTCTGAGCATACCCTGCCACACCTAGGGCGAACAAAGCGATACAAAGGGGGAAGATGGACGGAGCGTTTGAGCAAATCAAACACTCACCCCCAGTCAACTGATCTGGGTTTAATCCATCACCATTCTTTAGCTCACTCCGCCACCCCAGTTCAGACATGGCCATATGCCAATCAGTCTGACCCTGTGCCTCATGGGAACAGTCCAGCCCGAACTGCCAAGCCATGTCTTCCCTGGACCGGAAACAAGCATCCTGGGACCGGTTTCGGGTTCATAACCCTCATCAGCCAAGCTACCTTGAATCCAGTGGCAAAGTGAGCAAGGGTCTCACGTCTGAGCATACCCTGCCACACCTATGGCGAACACAGCGATACAAAAGGGGACGATGGACAGAGCTTTTGAGCAAATCAAACACTCACCCCCAGTCAACTGATCTGGGTTCAATCCATCACCATTCTTTAGCTCACTCCGCCATCCCAGTTCAGACATGGCCATATGCAAATCAGTTTGACCCTGTGCCTCATGGGAACAGTCCAGCCCGAACTGCCAAGCCATGTCTTCCCTGGACCGGAAACAAGCATCCTGGGACCGGTTTCGGGTTCATAACCCTCATCAGCCAGGCTACCTTGAATCCAGTGGCAAAGTGAGCAAGGGACTCACGTCTGAGCATACCCTGCCACACCTAGGGCGAACAAAGCGATACAAAAGGGGACGATGGACGGAGCGTTTGAGCAAATTAAACACTCACCCCAGTCAACTGATCTGGGTTTAATCCATCACCATTCTTTAGCTCACTCCGCCACCCCAGTTCAGACATGGCCATATGCAAATCAGTCTGACCCTGTGCATCATGGGAACAGTCCAGCCCGAACTGCCAAGCCATGTCTTCCCTGGACCGGAAACAAGCATCCTGGGACCGGTTTCGGGTTCATAACCCTCATCAGCCAGGCTACCTTGAATCCAGTGGCAAAGTGAGCAAGGGACTCACGTCTGAGCATACCCTGCCACACCTAGGGCGAACAAAGCGATACAAAAGGGGACGATGGACGGAGCGTTTGAGCAAATCAAACACTCACCCCCAGTCAACTGATCTGGGTTTAATCCATCACCATTCTTTAGCTGACTCCGCCACCCCAGTTCAGACATGGCCATATGCAAATCAGTCTGACCCTGTGCCTCATGGGAACAGTCCAGCCCGAACTGCCAAGCCATGTCTTCCCTGGACCGGAAACAAGCATCCTGGGACCGGTTTCGGGTTCATAACCCTCATCAGCCAGGCTACCTTGAATCCAGTGGCAAAGTGAGCAAGAGACTCACATCTGAGCATACCCTGCCACACCTAGGGCGAACAAAGCGATACAAAAGGGGACGATGGACGGAGCGTTTGAGCAAATCAAACACTCACCCCCAGTCAACTGATCTGGGTTTAATCCATCACCATTCTTTAGCTCACTCCGCCACCCCAGTTCCGACAAGGCCATATGCAAATCAGTCTGACCCTGTGCCTCATGGGAACAGTCCAGCCCGAACTGCCAAGCCATGTCTTCCCTGGACCGGAAACAAGCATCCTGGGACCGGTTTCGGGTTCATAACCCTCATCAGCCAGGCTACCTTGAATCCAGTGTGCAAAGTGAGCAAGGGACTCACATCTGAGCATACCCTGCCACACCTAGGGCGAACAAAGCGATACAAAAGGGGACGATGGACAGAGCGTTTGAGCAAATCAAACACTCACCCCCAGTCAACTGATCTGGGTTTAATCCATCACCATTCTTTAGCTCACTCCGCCACCCCAGTTCAGACATGGCTATATGCCAATCAGTCTGACTCTGTGCCTCATGGGAACAGTCCAGCCCGAACTGCCAAGCCATGTCTTCCCTGGACCGGAAACAAGCATCCTGGGACCAGTTTCGGGTTCATAACCCTCATCAGCCAGGCCGCCTTGAATCCAGTGGCAAAGTGAGCAAGGGACTCACGTCTGAGCATACCCTGCCACACCAAGGGCGAACAAAGCGATACAAAAGGGGACGATGGACAGAGCGTTTGAGCAAATCAAACACTCACCCCAATCAACTGATCTGGGTTTAATCCATCACCATTCTTTAGCTCACTCAGCCACCCCAGTTCAGACATGGCCATATGCAAATCAGTCTGACCCTGTGCCTCATGGGAACAGTCCAGCCCAAACTGCCAAGCCATGTCTTCCCTGGACCGGAAACAAGCATCCTGGGACCGGTTTCGGGTTCATAACCCTCATCAGCCAGGCTACCTTGAATCCAGTGGAAAAGTGAGCAAGGGACTCACGTCTGAGCATACCCTGCCACACCTAGGGTGAACAAAGCGATACAAAAGGGGACGATGGACGGAGCGTTTGAGCAAATCAAACACTCACCCCCAGTCAACTGATCTGGGTTTAATCCATCACCATTCTTTAGCTCACTCCGCCACCCCAGTTCTGACATGGCCATATGCAAATCAGTCTGACACTGTGCCTCATGGGAACAGTCCAGCCCGAACTGCCAAGCCATGTCTTCCCTGGACCGGAAACAAGCATCCTGGGACCGGTTTCGGGTTCATAACCCTCATCAGCCAGGCTACCTTGAATCCAGTGGCAAAGTGAGCAAGGGACTCACATCTGAGCATACCCTGCCACACCTAGGGTGAACAAAGCGATACAAAAGTAGACGATGGACGGAGCGTTTGAGCAAATCAAACACTCACCCCCAGTCAACTGATCCGGGTTTAATCCATCACCATTCTTTAGCTCACTCCGCCACCCCAGTTCAGACAAGGCCATATGCAAATCAGTCTGACCCTGTGCCTCATGGGAACAGTCCAGCCTGAACTGCCAAGCCATGTCTTCCCTGGACCGGAAACAAGCATCCTGGGACCGGTTTCGGGTTCATAACCCTCATCAGCCAGGCTACCTTGAATCCAGTGGCAAAGTGAGCAAGGGACTCACGTCTGAGCATACCCTGCCACACCTAGGGCGAACAAAGCGATACAAAAGGGGACGATGGACGGAGCGTTTGAGCAAATCAAACACTCACCCCCAGTCAACTGATCTGGGTTTAATCCATCACCATTCTTTAGCTCACTCCGCCACCCCAGTTCAGACATGGCCATATGCCAATCAGTCTGACCCTGTGCCTCATGGGAACAGTCCTGCCCGAACTGCCAAGCCATGTCTTCCCTGGACCGGAAACAAGCATCCTGGGACCGGTTTTGGGTTCATAACCCTCATCAGCCAGGCTACCTTGAATCCAGTGGCAAAGTGAGCAAGGGACTCACGTCTGAGCATACCCTGCCACACCTAGAGCGAACAAAGCGATACAAAGGGGGAAGATGGACGGAGCGTTTGAGCAAATCAAACACTCACCCCCAGTCAACTGATCTGGGTTTAATCCATCACCATTCTTTAGCTCACTCCGCCACCCCAGTTCAGACATGGCCATATGCCAATCAGTCTGACCCTGTGCCTCATGGGAACAGTCCAGCCCGAACTGCCAAGCCATGTCTTCCCTGGACCGGAAACAAGCATCCTGGGACCGGTTTCGGGTTCATAACCCTCATCAGCCAAGCTACCTTGAATCCAGTGGCAAAGTGAGCAAGGGTCTCACGTCTGAGCATACCCTGCCACACCTATGGCGAACAAAGCGATACAAAAGGGGACGATGGACGGAGCGTTTGAGCAAATCAAACACTCACCCCCAGTCAACTGATCTGGGTTCAATCCATCATCATTCTTTAGCTCACTCCGCAACCCCAGTTCAGACATGGCCATATGCAAATCAGTTTGACCCTGTGCCTCATGGGAACAGTCCAGCCCGAACTGCCAAGCCATGTCTTCCCTGGACCGGAAACAAGCATCCTGGGACCGGTTTCGGGTTCATAACCCTCATCAGCCAGGCTACCTTGAATCCAGTGGCAAAGTGAGCAAGGGACTCACATCTGAGCATACCCTGCCACACATAGGGCGAGCAAAGCGATACAAAAGGGGACGATGGACGGAGCGTTTGAGCAAATCAAACACTCACCCCCAGTCAACTGATCTGGGTTTAATCCATCACCATTCTTTAGCTCACTCCGCCACCCCAGTTCAGACATGGCCATATGCCAATCAGTCTGACCCTGTGCCTCATGGGAACAGTCCAGCCCAAACTGCCAAGCCATGTCTTCCCTGGACCGGAAACAAGCATCCTGGGACTGGTTTCGGGTTCATAACCCTCATCAGCCAGGCTACCTTAAATCCAGTGGCAAAGTGAGCAAGGGACTCACGTCTGAGCATGCCCTGCCACACCTAGGGCGAACAAAGCGATACAAAGGGGGACGATGGACGGAGCGTTTGAGCAAATCAAACACTCACCCCCGTCAACTGATCTGGGTTTAATCTATCACCATTCTTTAGCTCACTCCGCCACCCCAGTTCAGACATGGCCATATGCCAATCAGTCTGACCCTGTGCCTCATGGGATCAGTCCAGCCCGAACTGCCAAG
Organism: Lissotriton helveticus; assembly: GCF_964261635.1. Taxonomy (NCBI): domain Eukaryota; kingdom Metazoa; phylum Chordata; class Amphibia; order Caudata; family Salamandridae; genus Lissotriton; species Lissotriton helveticus. Next base: position 1,213,555,892 of record NC_136057.1, on the reverse strand, counting down.
CCATGTCTTCCCTGGACCGGAAACAAGCATCCTGGGACCGGTTTTGGGTTCATAACCCTCATCAGCCAGGCTACCTTGAATCCAGTGGCAAAGTGAGCAAGGGACTCACGTCTGAGCATACCCTGCCACACCTAGGGCGAACAAAGCGATACAAAAGGGGACGATGGACGGAGCGTTTGAGCAAATCAAACACTCACCCCCAGTCAACTGATATGGGTTTAATCCATCACCATTCTTTAGCTCACTCCGCCATCCCAGTTCAGACATGGCCATATGCAAATCAGTCTGACCCTGTGCCTCATGGGAACAGTCCAGCCCGAACTGCCAAGCCATGTCTTCCCTGGACCGGAAACAAGCATCCTGGGACCGGTTTCGGGTTCATAGCCCTCATCAGCCAGGCTACCTTGAATCCAGTGGCAAAGTGAGCAAGGGAGTCACGTCTGAGCATACCCTGCCACACCTAGGGCGAACAAAGCGATACAAAAGGGGACGATGGACAGAGCGTTTGAGCAAATCAAACACTCACCCCAGTCAACTGATCTGGGTTTAATCCATCACCATTCTTTAGCTCACTCAGCCACCCCAGTTCAGACACGGCCATATGCAAATCAGTCTGACCCTGTGCCTCATGGGAACAGTCCAGCCCGAACTGCCATGCCATGTCTTCCCTGGACCGGAAACAAGCATCCTGGGACCGGTTTCGGGTTCATAACCCTCATCAGCCAGGCTACCTTGAATCCAGTTGCAAAGTGAGCAAGGGACTCACGTCTGAGCATACCCTGCCACACCTAGGGTGAACAAAGCGATACAAAAGGGGACGATGGACGGAGCGTTTGAGCAAATCAAACACTCACCCCCAGTCAACTGATCTGGGTTTAATCCATCACCATTCTTTAGCTGACTCCGCCACCCCAGTTCAGACATGGCCATATGCAAATCAGTCTGACCCTGTGCCTCCTGGGAACAGTCCAGCCCGATCTGCCAAGCCATGTCTTCCCTGGACCGGAAACAAGCATCCTGGGACCGGTTTCGGGTTCATAACCCTCATCAGCCAGGCTACCTTGAATCCAGTGGCAAAGTGAGCAAGAGACTCACATCTGAGCATACCCTGCCGCACCTAGGGCGAACAAAGCGATACAAAAGGGGACGATGGACGGAGCGTTTGAGCAAATCAAACACTCACCCCCAGTCATTTGATCTGGGTTTAATCCATCACCATTCTTTAGCTCACTCCGCCACCCCAGTTCCGACAAGGCCATATGCAAATCAGTCTGACCCTGTGCCTCATGGGAACAGTCCAGCCCGAACTGCCAAGCCATGTCTTCCCTGGACCGGAAACAAGCATCCTGGGACCGGTTTCGGGTTCATAACCCTCATCAGCCAGGCTACCTTGAATCCAGTGGCAAAGTGAGCAAGGGACTCACATCTGAGCATACCCTGCCACACCTAGGGCGAACAAAGCGATACAAAAGGGGACGATGGACGGAGCTTTTGAGCAAATCAAACACTCACCCCCAGTCAACTGCTATGGGTTTAATCCATCACCATTCTTTAGCTCACTCCGCCATCCCAGTTCAGATATGGCCATATGCAAATCAGTCTGACCCTGTGCCTCATGGGAACAGTCCAGCCCGAACTGCCAAGCCATGTCTTCCCTGGACCGGAAACAAGCATCCTGGGACCGGTTTCGGGTTCATAACCCTCATCAGCCAGGCTACCTTGAATCCAGTGGCAAAGTGAGCAAGGGACTCACGTCTGAGCATACCCTGCCACACCTAGGGCGAACAAAGCGATACAAAAGGGGACGATGGACGGAGCGTTTGAGCAAATTAAACACTCACCCCAGTCAACTGATCTGGGTTTAATCCATCACCATTCTTTAGCTCACTCCACCACCCCAGTTCAGACATGGCCATATGCAAATCAGTCTGACCCTGTGCATCATGGGAACAGTCCAGCCCGAACTGCCAAGCCATGTCTTCCCTGGACCGGAAACAAGCATCCTGGGACCGGTTTCGGGTTCATAACCCTCATCAGCCAGGCTACCTTGAATCCAGTGGCAAAGTGAGCAAGGGACTCACGTCTGAGCATACCCTGCCACACCTAGGGCGAACAAAGCGATACAAAAGGGGACGATGGACGGAGCGTTTGAGCAAATCAAACACTCACCCCCAGTCAACTGATCTGGGTTTAATCCATCACCATTCTTTAGCTGACTCCGCCACCCCAGTTCAGACATGGCCATATGCAAATCAGTCTGACCCTGTGCCTCATGGGAACAGTCCAGCCCGAACTGCCAAGCCATGTCTTCCCTGGACCGGAAACAAGCATCCTGGGACCGGTTTCGGGTTCATAACCCTCATCAGCCAGGCTACCTTGAATCCAGTGGCAAAGTGAGCAAGAGACTCACATCTGAGCATACCCTGCCACACCTAGGGCGAACAAAGCGATACAAAAGGGGACGATGGACGGAGCGTTTGAGCAAATCAAACACTCACCCCCAGTCAACTGATCTGGGTTTAATCCATCACCATTCTTTAGCTCACTCCGCCACCCCAGTTCCGACAAGGCCATATGCAAATCAGTCTGACCCTGTGCCTCATGGGAACAGTCCAGCCCGAACTGCCAAGCCATGTCTTCCCTGGACCGGAAACAAGCATCCTGGGACCGGTTTCGGGTTCATAACCCTCATCAGCCAGGCTACCTTGAATCCAGTGGCAAAGTGAGCAAGGGACTCACATCTGAGCATACCCTGCCACACCTAGGGCGAACAAAGCGATACAAAAGGGGACGATGGACAGAGCGTTTGAGCAAATCAAACACTCACCCCCAGTCAACTGATCTGGGTTTAATCCATCACCATTCTTTAGCTCACTCCGCCACCCCAGTTCAGACATGGCCATATGCCAATCAGTCTGACTCTGTGCCTCATGGGAACAGTCCAGCCCAAACTGCCAAGCCATGTCTTCCCTGGACCGGAAACAAGCATCCTGGGACTGGTTTCGGGTTCATAACCCTCATCAGCCAGGCTACCTTAAATCCAGTGGCAAAGTGAGCAAGGGACTCACGTCTGAGCATACCCTGCCACACCTAGGGCGAACAAAGCGATACAAAGGGGGACGATGGACGGAGCGTTTGAGCAAATCAAACACTCACCCCCGTCAACTGATCTGGGTTTAATCCATCACCATTCTTTAGCTCACTCCGCCACCCCAGTTCAGACATGGCCATATGCCAATCAGTCTGACCCTGTGCCTCATGGGAACAGTCCAGCCCGAACTGCCAAGCCATGTCTTCCCTGGACCGGTAACAAGCATCCTGGGACCGGTTTTGGGTTCATAACCCTCATCAGCCAGGCTACCTTGAATCCAGTGGCAAAGTGAGCAAGGGACTCACGTCTGAGCATACCCTGCCACACCTAGGGCGAACAAAGCGATACAAAAGGGGACGATGGACGGAGCGTTTGAGCAAATCAAACCCTCACCCCCAGTCAACTGATATGGGTTTAATCCATCACCATTCTTTAGCTCACTCCGCCATCCCAGTTCAGACATGGCCATATGCAAATCAGTCTGACCCTGTGCCTCATGGGAACAGTCCAGCCCGAACTGCCAAGCCATGTCTTCCCTGGACCGGAAACAAGCATCCTGGGACCGGTTTCGGGTTCATAACCCTCATCAGCCAGGCTGCCTTGAATCCAGTGGCAAAGTGAGCAAGGGACTCACGTCTGAGCATACCCTGCCACACCAAGGGCGAACAAAGCGATACAAAAGGGGACGATGGACAGAGCGTTTGAGCAAATCAAACACTCACCCCAATCAACTGATCTGGGTTTAATCCATCACCATTCTTTAGTTCACTCAGCCACCCCAGTTCAGACATGGCCATATGCAAATCAGTCTGACCCTGTGCCTCATGGGAACAGTCCAGCCCGAACTGCCAAGCCATGTCTTCCCTGGACCGGAAACAAGCATCCTGGGACCGGTTTCGGGTTCATAACCCTCATCAGCCAGGCTACCTTGAATCCAGTGGAAAAGTGAGCAAGGGACTCACGTCTGAGCATACCCTGCCACACCTAGGGTGAACAAAGCGATAGAAAAGGGGACGATGGACGGAGCAATTGAGCAAATCAAACACTCACCCCCAGTCAACTGATCTGGGTTTAATCCATCACCATTCTTTAGCTCACTCCGCCACCCCAGTTCTGACATGGCCATATGCAAATCAGTCTGACACTGTGCCTCATGGGAACAGTCCAGCCCGAACTGCCAAGCCATGTCTTCCCTGGACCGGAAACAAGCATCCTGGGACCGGTTTCGGGTTCATAACCCTCATCAGCCAGGCTACCTTGAATCCAGTGGCAAAGTGAGCAAGGGACTCACATCTGAGCATACCCTGCCACACCTAGGGTGAACAAAGCGATACAAAAGTAGACGATGGACGGAGCGTTTGAGCAAATCAAACACTCACCCCCAGTCAACTGATCCGGGTTTAATCCATCACCATTCTTTAGCTCACTCCGCCACCCCAGTTCAGACAAGGCCATATGCAAATCAGTCTGACCCTGTGCCTCATGGGAACAGTCCAGCCCGAACTGCCAAGCCATGTCTTCCCTGGACCGGAAACAAGCATCCTGGGACCGGTTTTGGGTTCATAACCCTCATCAGCCAGGCTACCTTGAATCCAGTGGCAAAGTGAGCAAGGGACTCACGTCTGAGCATACCCTGCCACACCTAGGGCGAACAAAGCGATACAAAAGGGGATGAGGGACGGAGCGTTTGAGCAAATCAAACACTCACCCCCAGTCAACTGATCTGGGTTTAATCCATCACCATTCTTTAGCTCACTCCGCCACCCCAGTTCAGACATGGCCATATGCCAATCAGTCTGACCCTGTGCCTCATGGGAACAGTCCTGCCCGAACTGCCAAGCCATGTCTTCCCTGGACCGGAAACAAGCATCCTGGGACCGGTTTTGGGTTCATAACCCTCATCAGCCAGGCTACCTTGAATCCAGTGGCAAAGTGAGCAAGGGACTCACGTCTGAGCATACCCTGCCACACCTAGGGCGAACAAAGCGATACAAAGGGGGAAGATGGACGGAGCGTTTGAGCAAATCAAACACTCACCCCCAGTCAACTGATCTGGGTTTAATCCATCACCATCCTTTAGCTCACTCCGCCACCCCAGTTCAGACATGGCCATATGCCAATCAGTCTGACCCTGTGCCTCATGGGAACAGTCCAGCCCGAACTGCCAAGCCATGTCTTCCCTGGACCGGAAACAAGCATCCTGGGACCGGTTTCGGGTTCATAACCCTCATCAGCCAAGCTACCTTGAATCCAGTGGCAAAGTGAGCAAGGGTCTCACGTCTGAGCATACCCTGCCACACCTATGGCGAACACAGTGATACAAAAGGGGACGATGGACAGAGCTTTTGAGCAAATCAAACACTCACCCCCAGTCAACTGATCTGGGTTCAATCCATCACCATTCTTTAGCTCACTCCGCCATCCCAGTTCAGACATGGCCATATGCAAATCAGTTTGACCCTGTGCCTCATGGGAACAGTCCAGCCCGAACTGCCAAGCCATGTCTTCCCTGGACCGGAAACAAGCATCCTGGGACCGGTTTCGGGTTCATAACCCTCATCAGCCAGGCTACCTTGAATCCAGTGGCAAAGTGAGCAAGGGACTCACGTCTGAGCATACCCTGCCACACCTAGGGCGAACAAAGCGATACAAAAGGGGACGATGGACGGAGCGTTTGAGCAAATTAAACACTCACCCCAGTCAACTGATCTGGGTTTAATCCATCACCATTCTTTAGCTCACTCCGCCACCCCAGTTCAGACATGGCCATATGCAAATCAGTCTGACCCTGTGCATCATGGGAACAGTCCAGCCCGAACTGCCAAGCCATGTCTTCCCTGGACCGGAAACAAGCATCCTGGGACCGGTTTCGGGTTCATAACCCTCATCAGCCAGGCTACCTTGAATCCAGTGGCAAAGTGAGCAAGGGACTCACGTCTGAGCATACCCTGCCACACCTAGGGCGAACAAAGCGATACAAAAGGGGAAGATGGACGGAGCGTTTGAGCAAATCAAACACTCACCCCCAGTCAACTGATCTGGGTTTAATCCATCACCATTCTTTAGCTGACTCCGCCACCCCAGTTCAGACATGGCCATATGCAAATCAGTCTGACCCTGTGCCTCATGGGAACAGTCCAGCCCGAACTGCCAAGCCATGTCTTCCCTGGGCCGGAAACAAGCATCCTGGGACCGGTTTCGGGTTCATAACCCTCATCAGCCAGGCTACCTTGAATCCAGTGGCAAAGTGAGCAAGGGACTCACATCTGAGCATACCCTGCCACACCTAGGGCGAACAAAGCGATACAAAAGGGGACGATGGACGGAGCGTTTGAGCAAATCAAACACTCACCCCCAGTCAACTGATCTGGGTTTAATCCATCACCATTCTTTAGCTCACTCCGCCACCCCAGTTCCGACAAGGCCATATGCAAATCAGTCTGACCCTGTGCCTCATGGGAACAGTCCAGCCCGAACTGCCAAGCCATGTCTTCCCTGGACCGGAAACAAGCATCCTGGGACCGGTTTCGGGTTCATAACCCTCATCAGCCAGGCTACCTTGAATCCAGTGGCAAAGTGAGCAAGGGACTCACATCTGAGCATACCCTGCCACACCTAGGGCGAACAAAGCGATACAAAAGGGGACGATGGACAGAGCGTTTGAGCAAATCAAACACTCACCCCCAGTCAACTGATCTGGGTTTAATCCATCACCATTCTTTAGCTCACTCCGCCACCCCAGTTCAGACATGGCCATATGCCAATCAGTCTGACTCTGTGCCTCATGGGAACAGTCCAGCCCAAACTGCCAAGCCATGTCTTCCCTGGACCGGAAACAAGCATCCTGGGACTGGTTTCGGGTTCATAACCCTCATCAGCCAGGCTACCTTAAATCCAGTGGCAAAGTGAGCAAGGGACTCACGTCTGAGCATACCCTGCCACACCTAGGGCGAACAAAGCGATACAAAGGGGGACGATGGACGGAGCGTTTGAGCAAATCAAACACTCACCCCCGTCAACTGATCTGGGTTTAATCCATCACCATTCTTTAGCTCACTCCGCCACCCCAGTTCAGACATGGCCATATGCCAATCAGTCTGACCCTGTGCCTCATGGGAACAGTCCAGCCCGAACTGCCAAGCCATGTCTTCCCTGGACCGGTAACAAGCATCCTGGGGCCGGTTTTGGGTTCATAACCCTCATCAGCCAGGCTACCTTGAATCCAGTGGCAAAGTGAGCAAGGGACTCACGTCTGAGCATACCCTGCCACACCTAGGGCGAACAAAGCGATACAAAAGGGGACGATGGACGGAGCGTTTGAGCAAATCAAACCCTCACCCCCAGTCAACTGATATGGGTTTAATCCATCACCATTCTTTAGCTCACTCCGCCATCCCAGTTCAGACATGGCCATATGCAAATCAGTCTGACCCTGTGCCTCATGGGAACAGTCCAGCCCGAACTGCCAAGCCATGTCTTCCCTGGACCGGAAACAAGCATCCTGGGACCAGTTTCGGGTTCATAACCCTCATCAGCCAGGCTGCCTTGAATCCAGTGGCAAAGTGAGCAAGGGACTCACGTCTGAGCATACCCTGCCACACCAAGGGCGAACAAAGCGATACAAAAGGGGACGATGGACAGAGCGTTTGAGCAAATCAAACACTCACCCCAATCAACTGATCTGGGTTTAATCCATCACCATTCTTTAGCTCACTCAGCCACCCCAGTTCAGACATGGCCATATGCAAATCAGTCTGACCCTGTGCCTCATGGGAACAGTCCAGCCCAAACTGCCAAGCCATGTCTTCCCTGGACCGGAAACAAGCATCCTGGGACCGGTTTCGGGTTCATAACCCTCATCAGCCAGGCTACCTTGAATCCAGTGGAAAAGTGAGCAAGGGACTCACGTCTGAGCATACCCTGCCACACCTAGGGTGAACAAAGCGATACAAAAGGGGACAATGGACGGAGCGTTTGAGCAAATCAAACACTCACCCCCAGTCAACTGATCTGGGTTTAATCCATCACCATTCTTTAGCTCACTCCGCCACCCCAGTTCTGACATGGCCATATGCAAATCAGTCTGACACTGTGCCTCATGGGAACAGTCCAGCCCGAACTGCCAAGCCATGTCTTCCCTGGACCGGAAACAAGCATCCTGGGACCGGTTTCGGGTTCATAACCCTCATCAGCCAGGCTACCTTGAATCCAGTGGCAAAGTGAGCAAGGGACTCACATCTGAGCATACCCTGCCACACCTAGGGTGAACAAAGCGATACAAAAGTAGACGATGGACGGAGCGTTTGAGCAAATCAAACACTCACCCCCAGTCAACTGATCCGGGTTTAATCCATCACCATTCTTTAGCTCACTCCGCCACCCCAGTTCAGACAAGGCCATATGCAAATCAGTCTGACCCTGTGCCTCATGGGAACAGTCCAGCCCGAACTGCCAAGCCATGTCTTCCCTGGACCGGAAACAAGCATCCTGGGACCGGTTTCGGGTTCATAACCCTCATCAGCCAGGCTACCTTGAATCCAGTGGCAAAGTGAGCAAGGGACTCACGTCTGAGCATACCCTGCCACACCTAGGGCGAACAAAGCGATACAAAAGGGGACGATGGACGGAGCGTTTGAGCAAATCAAACACTCACCCCCAGTCAACTGATCTGGGTTTAATCCATCACCATTCTTTAGCTCACTCCGCCACCCCAGTTCAGACATGGCCATATGCCAATCAGTCTGACCCTGTGCCTCATGGGAACAGTCCTGCCCGAACTGCCAAGCCATGTCTTCCCTGGACCGGAAACAAGCATCCTGGGACCGGTTTTGGGTTCATAACCCTCATCAGCCAGGCTACCTTGAATCCAGTGGCAAAGTGAGCAAGGGACTCACGTCTGAGCATACCCTGCCACACCTAGGGCGAACAAAGCGATACAAAGGGGGAAGATGGACGGAGCGTTTGAGCAAATCAAACACTCACCCCCAGTCAACTGATCTGGGTTTAATCCATCACCATTCTTTAGCTCACTCCGCCACCCCAGTTCAGACATGGCCATATGCCAATCAGTCTGACCCTGTGCCTCATGGGAACAGTCCAGCCCGAACTGCCAAGCCATGTCTTCCCTGGACCGGAAACAAGCATCCTGGGACCGGTTTCGGGTTCATAACCCTCATCAGCCAAGCTACCTTGAATCCAGTGGCAAAGTGAGCAAGGGTCTCACGTCTGAGTATACCCTGCCACACCTATGGCGAACAAAGCGATACAAAAGGGGACGATGGACGGAGCGTTTGAGCAAATCAAACACTCACCCCCAGTCAACTGATCTGGGTTCAATCCATCATCATTCTTTAGCTCACTCCGCAACCCCAGTTCAGACATGGCCATATGCAAATCAGTTTGACCCTGTGCCTCATGGGAACAGTCCAGCCCGAACTGCCAAGCCATGTCTTCCCTGGACCGGAAACAAGCATCCTGGGACCGGTTTCGGGTTCATAACACTCATCAGCCAGGCTACCTTGAATCCAGTGGCAAAGTGAGCAAGGGACTCACATCTGAGCATACCCTGCCACACCTAGGGCGAGCAAAGCGATACAAAAGGGGACGATGGACGGAGCGTTTGAGCAAATCAAACACTCACCCCCAGTCAACTGATCTGGGTTTAATCCATCACCATTCTTTAGCTCACTCCGCCACCCCAGTTCAGACATGGCCATATGCCAATCAGTCTGACCCTGTGCCTCATGGGAACAGTCCAGCCCAAACTGCCAAGCCATGTCTTCCCTGGACCGGAAACAAGCATCCTGGGACTGGTTTCGGGTTCATAACCCTCATCAGCCAGGCTACCTTAAATCCAGTGGCAAAGTGAGCAAGGGACTCACGTCTGAGCATACCCTGCCACACCTAGGGCGAACAAAGCGATACAAAGGGGGACGATGGACGGAGCGTTTGAGCAAATCAAACACTCACCCCCGTCAACTGATCTGGGTTTAATCCATCACCATTCTTTAGCTCACTCCGCCACCCCAGTTCAGACATGGCCATATGCCAATCAGTCTGACCCTGTGCCTCATGGGATCAGTCCAGCCCGAACTGCCAAGCCATGTCTTCCCTGGACCGGAAACAAGCATCCTGGGACCGGTTTTGGGTTCATAACCCTCATCAGCCAGGCTACCTTGAATCCAGTGGCAAAGTGAGCAAGGGACTCACGTCTGAGCATACCCTGCCACACCTAGGGCGAACAAAGCGATATAAAAGGGGACGATGGACGGAGCGTTTGAGCAAATCAAACACTCACCCCCAGTCAACTGATATGGGTTTAATCCATCACCATTCTTTAGCTCACTCCGCCATCCCAGTTCAGACATGGCCATATGCAAATCAGTCTGACCCTGTGCCTCATGGGAACAGTCCAGCCCGAACTGCCAAGCCATGTCTTCCCTGGACCGGAAACAAGCATCCTGGGACCGGTTTCGGGTTCATAGCCCTCATCAGCCAGGCTACCTTGAATCCAGTGGCAAAGTGAGCAAGGGAGTCACGTCTGAGCATACCCTGCCACACCTAGGGCGAACAAAGCGATACAAAAGGGGACGATGGACAGAGCGTTTGAGCAAATCAAACACTCACCCCAGTCAACTGATCTGGGTTTAATCCATCACCATTCTTTAGCTCACTCAGCCACCCCAGTTCAGACACGGCCATATGCAAATCAGTCTGACCCTGTGCCTCATGGGAACAGTCCAGCCCGAACTGCCATGCCATGTCTTCCCTGGACCGGAAACAAGCATCCTGGGACCGGTTTCGGGTTCATAACCCTCATCAGCCAGGCTACCTTGAATCCAGTTGCAAAGTGAGCAAGGGACTCACGTCTGAGCATACCCTGCCACACCTAGGGTGAACAAAGCGATACAAAAGGGGACGATGGACGGAGCGTTTGAGCAAATCAAACACTCACCCCCAGTCAACTGATCTGGGTTTAATCCATCACCATTCTTTAGCTGACTCCGCCACCCCAGTTCAGACATGGCCATATGCAAATCAGTCTGACCCTGTGCCTCATGGGAACAGTCCAGCCCGAACTGCCAAGCCATGTCTTCCCTGGACCGGAAACAAGCATCCTGGGACCGGTTTCGGGTTCATAACCCTCATCAGCCAGGCTACCTTGAATCCAGTGGCAAAGTGAGCAAGAGACTCACATCTGAGCATACCCTGACACACCTAGGGCGAACAAAGCGATACAAAAGGGGACGATGGACGGAGCGTTTGAGCAAATCAAACACTCACCCCCAGTCATCTGATCTGGGTTTAATCCATCACCATTCTTTAGCTCACTCCGCCACCCCAGTTCCGACAAGGCCATATGCAAATCAGTCTGACCCTGTGCCTCATGGGAACAGTCCAGCCCGAACTGCCAAGCCATGTCTTCCCTGGACCGGAAACAAGCATCCTGGGACCGGTTTCGGGTTCATAACCCTCATCAGCCAGGCTACCTTGAATCCAGTGGCAAAGTGAGCAAGGGACTCACGTCTGAGCATACCCTGCCACACCTAGGGCGAACAAAGCGATACAAAGGGGGAAGATGGACGGAGCGTTTGAGCAAATCAAACACTCACCCCCAGTCAACTGATCTGGGTTTAATCCATCACCATCCTTTAGCTCACTCCGCCACCCCAGTTCAGACATGGCCATATGCCAATCAGTCTGACCCTGTGCCTCATGGGAACAGTCCAGCCCGAACTGCCAAGCCATGTCTTCCCTGGACCGGAAACAAGCATCCTGGGACCGGTTTCGGGTTCATAACCCTCATCAGCCAAGCTACCTTGAATCCAGTGGCAAAGTGAGCAAGGGTCTCACGTCTGAGCATACCCTGCCACACCTATGGCGAACACAGTGATACAAAAGGGGACGATGGACAGAGCTTTTGAGCAAATCAAACACTCACCCCCAGTCAACTGATCTGGGTTCAATCCATCACCATTCTTTAGCTCACTCCGCCATCCCAGTTCAGACATGGCCATATGCAAATCAGTTTGACCCTGTGCCTCATGGGAACAGTCCAGCCCGAACTGCCAAGCCATGTCTTCCCTGGACCGGAAACAAGCATCCTGGGACCGGTTTCGGGTTCATAACCCTCATCAGCCAGGCTACCTTGAATCCAGTGGCAAAGTGAGCAAGGGACTCACGTCTGAGCATACCCTGCCACACCTAGGGCGAACAAAGCGATACAAAAGGGGACGATGGACGGAGCGTTTGAGCAAATTAAACACTCACCCCAGTCAACTGATCTGGGTTTAATCCATCACCATTCTTTAGCTCACTCCGCCACCCCAGTTCAGACATGGCCATATGCAAATCAGTCTGACCCTGTGCATCATGGGAACAGTCCAGCCCGAACTGCCAAGCCATGTCTTCCCTGGACCGGAAACAAGCATCCTGGGACCGGTTTCGGGTTCATAACCCTCATCAGCCAGGCTACCTTGAATCCAGTGGCAAAGTGAGCAAGGGACTCACGTCTGAGCATACCCTGCCACACCTAGGGCGAACAAAGCGATACAAAAGGGGAAGATGGACGGAGCGTTTGAGCAAATCAAACACTCACCCCCAGTCAACTGATCTGGGTTTAATCCATCACCATTCTTTAGCTGACTCCGCCACCCCAGTTCAGACATGGCCATATGCAAATCAGTCTGACCCTGTGCCTCATGGGAACAGTCCAGCCCGAACTGCCAAGCCATGTCTTCCCTGGGCCGGAAACAAGCATCCTGGGACCGGTTTCGGGTTCATAACCCTCATCAGCCAGGCTACCTTGAATCCAGTGGCAAAGTGAGCAAGGGACTCACATCTGAGCATACCCTGCCACACCTAGGGCGAACAAAGCGATACAAAAGGGGACGATGGACGGAGCGTTTGAGCAAATCAAACACTCACCCCCAGTCAACTGATCTGGGTTTAATCCATCACCATTCTTTAGCTCACTCCGCCACCCCAGTTCCGACAAGGCCATATGCAAATCAGTCTGACCCTGTGCCTCATGGGAACAGTCCAGCCCGAACTGCCAAGCCATGTCTTCCCTGGACCGGAAACAAGCATCCTGGGACCGGTTTCGGGTTCATAACCCTCATCAGCCAGGCTACCTTGAATCCAGTGGCAAAGTGAGCAAGGGACTCACATCTGAGCATACCCTGCCACACCTAGGGCGAACAAAGCGATACAAAAGGGGACGATGGACAGAGCGTTTGAGCAAATCAAACACTCACCCCCAGTCAACTGATCTGGGTTTAATCCATCACCATTCTTTAGCTCACTCCGCCACCCCAGTTCAGACATGGCCATATGCCAATCAGTCTGACTCTGTGCCTCATGGGAACAGTCCAGCCCAAACTGCCAAGCCATGTCTTCCCTGGACCGGAAACAAGCATCCTGGGACTGGTTTCGGGTTCATAACCCTCATCAGCCAGGCTACCTTAAATCCAGTGGCAAAGTGAGCAAGGGACTCACGTCTGAGCATACCCTGCCACACCTAGGGCGAACAAAGCGATACAAAGGGGGACGATGGACGGAGCGTTTGAGCAAATCAAACACTCACCCCCGTCAACTGATCTGGGTTTAATCCATCACCATTCTTTAGCTCACTCCGCCACCCCAGTTCAGACATGGCCATATGCCAATCAGTCTGACCCTGTGCCTCATGGGAACAGTCCAGCCCGAACTGCCAAGCCATGTCTTCCCTGGACCGGTAACAAGCATCCTGGGGCCGGTTTTGGGTTCATAACCCTCATCAGCCAGGCTACCTTGAATCCAGTGGCAAAGTGAGCAAGGGACTCACGTCTGAGCATACCCTGCCACACCTAGGGCGAACAAAGCGATACAAAAGGGGACGATGGACGGAGCGTTTGAGCAAATCAAACCCTCACCCCCAGTCAACTGATATGGGTTTAATCCATCACCATTCTTTAGCTCACTCCGCCATCCCAGTTCAGACATGGCCATATGCAAATCAGTCTGACCCTGTGCCTCATGGGAACAGTCCAGCCCGAACTGCCAAGCCATGTCTTCCCTGGACCGGAAACAAGCATCCTGGGACCAGTTTCGGGTTCATAACCCTCATCAGCCAGGCTGCCTTGAATCCAGTGGCAAAGTGAGCAAGGGACTCACGTCTGAGCATACCCTGCCACACCAAGGGCGAACAAAGCGATACAAAAGGGGACGATGGACAGAGCGTTTGAGCAAATCAAACACTCACCCCAATCAACTGATCTGGGTTTAATCCATCACCATTCTTTAGCTCACTCAGCCACCCCAGTTCAGACATGGCCATATGCAAATCAGTCTGACCCTGTGCCTCATGGGAACAGTCCAGCCCAAACTGCCAAGCCATGTCTTCCCTGGACCGGAAACAAGCATCCTGGGACCGGTTTCGGGTTCATAACCCTCATCAGCCAGGCTACCTTGAATCCAGTGGAAAAGTGAGCAAGGGACTCACGTCTGAGCATACCCTGCCACACCTAGGGTGAACAAAGCGATACAAAAGGGGACAATGGACGGAGCGTTTGAGCAAATCAAACACTCACCCCCAGTCAACTGATCTGGGTTTAATCCATCACCATTCTTTAGCTCACTCCGCCACCCCAGTTCTGACATGGCCATATGCAAATCAGTCTGACACTGTGCCTCATGGGAACAGTCCAGCCCGAACTGCCAAGCCATGTCTTCCCTGGACCGGAAACAAGCATCCTGGGACCGGTTTCGGGTTCATAACCCTCATCAGCCAGGCTACCTTGAATCCAGTGGCAAAGTGAGCAAGGGACTCACATCTGAGCATACCCTGCCACACCTAGGGTGAACAAAGCGATACAAAAGTAGACGATGGACGGAGCGTTTGAGCAAATCAAACACTCACCCCCAGTCAACTGATCCGGGTTTAATCCATCACCATTCTTTAGCTCACTCCGCCACCCCAGTTCAGACAAGGCCATATGCAAATCAGTCTGACCCTGTGCCTCATGGGAACAGTCCAGCCCGAACTGCCAAGCCATGTCTTCCCTGGACCGGAAACAAGCATCCTGGGACCGGTTTCGGGTTCATAACCCTCATCAGCCAGGCTACCTTGAATCCAGTGGCAAAGTGAGCAAGGGACTCACGTCTGAGCATACCCTGCCACACCTAGGGCGAACAAAGCGATACAAAAGGGGACGATGGACGGAGCGTTTGAGCAAATCAAACACTCACCCCCAGTCAACTGATCTGGGTTTAATCCATCACCATTCTTTAGCTCACTCCGCCACCCCAGTTCAGACATGGCCATATGCCAATCAGTCTGACCCTGTGCCTCATGGGAACAGTCCTGCCCGAACTGCCAAGCCATGTCTTCCCTGGACCGGAAACAAGCATCCTGGGACCGGTTTTGGGTTCATAACCCTCATCAGCCAGGCTACCTTGAATCCAGTGGCAAAGTGAGCAAGGGACTCACGTCTGAGCATACCCTGCCACACCTAGGGCGAACAAAGCGATACAAAGGGGGAAGATGGACGGAGCGTTTGAGCAAATCAAACACTCACCCCCAGTCAACTGATCTGGGTTTAATCCATCACCATTCTTTAGCTCACTCCGCCACCCCAGTTCAGACATGGCCATATGCCAATCAGTCTGACCCTGTGCCTCATGGGAACAGTCCAGCCCGAACTGCCAAGCCATGTCTTCCCTGGACCGGAAACAAGCATCCTGGGACCGGTTTCGGGTTCATAACCCTCATCAGCCAAGCTACCTTGAATCCAGTGGCAAAGTGAGCAAGGGTCTCACGTCTGAGTATACCCTGCCACACCTATGGCGAACAAAGCGATACAAAAGGGGACGATGGACGGAGCGTTTGAGCAAATCAAACACTCACCCCCAGTCAACTGATCTGGGTTCAATCCATCATCATTCTTTAGCTCACTCCGCAACCCCAGTTCAGACATGGCCATATGCAAATCAGTTTGACCCTGTGCCTCATGGGAACAGTCCAGCCCGAACTGCCAAGCCATGTCTTCCCTGGACCGGAAACAAGCATCCTGGGACCGGTTTCGGGTTCATAACACTCATCAGCCAGGCTACCTTGAATCCAGTGGCAAAGTGAGCAAGGGACTCACATCTGAGCATACCCTGCCACACCTAGGGCGAGCAAAGCGATACAAAAGGGGACGATGGACGGAGCGTTTGAGCAAATCAAACACTCACCCCCAGTCAACTGATCTGGGTTTAATCCATCACCATTCTTTAGCTCACTCCGCCACCCCAGTTCAGACATGGCCATATGCCAATCAGTCTGACCCTGTGCCTCATGGGAACAGTCCAGCCCAAACTGCCAAGCCATGTCTTCCCTGGACCGGAAACAAGCATCCTGGGACTGGTTTCGGGTTCATAACCCTCATCAGCCAGGCTACCTTAAATCCAGTGGCAAAGTGAGCAAGGGACTCACGTCTGAGCATACCCTGCCACACCTAGGGCGAACAAAGCGATACAAAGGGGGACGATGGACGGAGCGTTTGAGCAAATCAAACACTCACCCCCGTCAACTGATCTGGGTTTAATCCATCACCATTCTTTAGCTCACTCCGCCACCCCAGTTCAGACATGGCCATATGCCAATCAGTCTGACCCTGTGCCTCATGGGATCAGTCCAGCCCGAACTGCCAAGCCATGTCTTCCCTGGACCGGAAACAAGCATCCTGGGACCGGTTTTGGGTTCATAACCCTCATCAGCCAGGCTACCTTGAATCCAGTGGCAAAGTGAGCAAGGGACTCACGTCTGAGCATACCCTGCCACACCTAGGGCGAACAAAGCGATATAAAAGGGGACGATGGACGGAGCGTTTGAGCAAATCAAACACTCACCCCCAGTCAACTGATATGGGTTTAATCCATCACCATTCTTTAGCTCACTCCGCCATCCCAGTTCAGACATGGCCATATGCAAATCAGTCTGACCCTGTGCCTCATGGGAACAGTCCAGCCCGAACTGCCAAGCCATGTCTTCCCTGGACCGGAAACAAGCATCCTGGGACCGGTTTCGGGTTCATAGCCCTCATCAGCCAGGCTACCTTGAATCCAGTGGCAAAGTGAGCAAGGGAGTCACGTCTGAGCATACCCTGCCACACCTAGGGCGAACAAAGCGATACAAAAGGGGACGATGGACAGAGCGTTTGAGCAAATCAAACACTCACCCCAGTCAACTGATCTGGGTTTAATCCATCACCATTCTTTAGCTCACTCAGCCACCCCAGTTCAGACACGGCCATATGCAAATCAGTCTGACCCTGTGCCTCATGGGAACAGTCCAGCCCGAACTGCCATGCCATGTCTTCCCTGGACCGGAAACAAGCATCCTGGGACCGGTTTCGGGTTCATAACCCTCATCAGCCAGGCTACCTTGAATCCAGTTGCAAAGTGAGCAAGGGACTCACGTCTGAGCATACCCTGCCACACCTAGGGTGAACAAAGCGATACAAAAGGGGACGATGGACGGAGCGTTTGAGCAAATCAAACACTCACCCCCAGTCAACTGATCTGGGTTTAATCCATCACCATTCTTTAGCTGACTCCGCCACCCCAGTTCAGACATGGCCATATGCAAATCAGTCTGACCCTGTGCCTCATGGGAACAGTCCAGCCCGAACTGCCAAGCCATGTCTTCCCTGGACCGGAAACAAGCATCCTGGGACCGGTTTCGGGTTCATAACCCTCATCAGCCAGGCTACCTTGAATCCAGTGGCAAAGTGAGCAAGAGACTCACATCTGAGCATACCCTGACACACCTAGGGCGAACAAAGCGATACAAAAGGGGACGATGGACGGAGCGTTTGAGCAAATCAAACACTCACCCCCAGTCATCTGATCTGGGTTTAATCCATCACCATTCTTTAGCTCACTCCGCCACCCCAGTTCCGACAAGGCCATATGCAAATCAGTCTGACCCTGTGCCTCATGGGAACAGTCCAGCCCGAACTGCCAAGCCATGTCTTCCCTGGACCGGAAACAAGCATCCTGGGACCGGTTTCGGGTTCATAACCCTCATCAGCCAGGCTACCTTGAATCCAGTGGCAAAGTGAGCAAGGGACTCACATCTGAGCATACCCTGCCACACCTAGGGCGAACAAAGCGATACAAAAGGGGACGATGGACAGAGCGTTTGAGCAAATCAAACACTCACCCCCAGTCAACTGATCTGGGTTTAATCCATCACCATTCTTTAGCTCACTCCGCCACCCCAGTTCAGACATGGCCATATGCCAATCAGTCTGACTCTGTGCCTCATGGGAACAGTCCAGCCCAAACTGCCAAGCCATGTCTTCCCTGGACCGGAAACAAGCATCCTGGGACTGGTTTCGGGTTCATAACCCTCATCAGCCAGGCTACCTTAAATCCAGTGGCAAAGTGAGCAAGGGACTCACGTCTGAGCATACCCTGCCACACCTAGGGCGAACAAAGCCATACAAAGGGGGACGATGGACGGAGCGTTTGAGCAAATCAAACACTCACCCCCGTCAACTGATCTGGGTTTAATCCATCACCATTCTTTAGCTCACTCCGCCAACCCAGTTCAGACATGGCCATATGCCAATCAGTCTGACCCTGTGCCTCATGGGAACAGTCCAGCCCGAACTGCCAAGCCATGTCTTCCCTGGACCGGTAACAAGCATCCTGGGACCAGTTTTGGGTTCATAACCCTCATCAGCCAGGCTACCTTGAATCCAGTGGCAAAGTGAGCAAGGGACTCACGTCTGAGCATACCCTGCCACACCTAGGGCGAACAAAGCGATACAAAAGGGGACGATGGACGGAGCGTTTGAGCAAATCAAACACTCACCCCCAGTCAACTGATATGGGTTTAATCCATCACCATTCTTTAGCTCACTCCGCCATCCCAGTTCAGACATGGCCATATGCAAATCAGTCTGACCCTGTGCATCATGGGAACAGTCCAGCCCGAACTGCCAAGCCATGTCTTCCCTGGACCGGAAACAAGCATCCTGGGACCGGTTTCGGGTTCATAACCCTCATCAGCCAGGCTGCCTTGAATCCAGTGGCAAAGTGAGCAAGGGACTCACGTCTGAGCATACCCTGCCACACCAAGGGCGAACAAAGCGATACAAAAGGGGACGATGGACAGAGCGTTTGAGCAAATCAAACACTCACCCCAATCAACTGATCTGGGTTTAATCCATCACCATTCTTTAGCTCACTCAGCCACCCCAGTTCAGACATGGCCATATGCAAATCAGTCTGACCCTGTGCCTCATGGGAACAGTCCAGCCCGAACTGCCAAGCCATGTCTTCCCTGGACCGGAAACAAGCATCCTGGGACCGGTTTCGGGTTCATAACCCTCATCAGCCAGGCTACCTTGAATCCAGTGGAAAAGTGAGCAAGGGACTCACGTCTGAGCATACCCTGCCACACCTAGGGTGAACAAAGCGATACAAAAGGGGACGATGGACGGAGCGTTTGAGCAAATCAAACACTCACCCCCAGTCAACTGATCTGGGTTTAATCCATCACCATTCATTAGCTCACTCCGCCACCCCAGTTCAGACATGACCATATGCAAATCAGTCTGACACTGTGCCTCATGGGAACAGTCCAGCCCGAACTGCCAAGCCATGTCTTCCCTGGACCGGAAACAAGCATCCTGGGACCGGTTTCGGGTTCATAACCCTCATCAGCCAGGATACCTTGAATCCAGTGGCAAAGTGAGCAAGGGACTCACATCTGAGCATACCCTGCCACACCTAGGGTGAACAAAGCGATACAAAAGTAGACGATGGACGGAGCGTTTGAGCAAATCAAACACTCACCCCCAGTCAACTGATCTGGGTTTAATCCATCACCATTCTTTAGCTCACTCCGCCACCCCAGTTCAGACAAGGCCATATGCAAATCAGTCTGACCCTGTGCCTCATGGGAACAGTCCAGCCCGAACTGCCAAGCCATGTCTTCCCTGGACCGGAAACAAGCATCCTGGGACCGGTTTCAGGTTCATAACCCTCATCAGCCAGGCTACCTTGAATCCAGTGGCAAAGTGAGCAAGGGACTCACGTCTGAGCATACCCTGCCACACCTAGGGCGAACAAAGCGATACAAAAGGGGACGATGGACGGAGCGTTTGAGCAAATCAAACACTCACCCCCAGTCAACTGATCTGGGTTTAATCCATCACCATTCTTTAGCTCACTCCGCCACCCCAGTTCAGACATGGCCATATGCCAATCAGTCTGACCCTGTGCCTCATGGGAACAGTCCTGCCCGAACTGCCAAGCCATGTCTTCCCTGGACCGGAAACAAGCATCCTGGGACCGGTTTCGGGTTCATAACCCTCATCAGCCAGGCTACCTTGAATCCAGTGGCAAAGTGAGCAAGGGACTCACGTCTGAGCATACCCTGCCACACCTAGGGCGAACAAAGCGATACAAAGGGGGAAGATGGACGGAGCGTTTGAGCAAATCAAACACTCACCCCCAGTCAACTGATCTGGGTTTAATCCATCACCATTCTTTAGCTCACTCCGCCACCCCAGTTCAGACATGGCCATATGCCAATCAGTCTGACCCTGTGCCTCATGGGAACAGTCCAGCACGAACTGCCAAGCCATGTCTTCCCTGGACCGGAAACAAGCATCCTGGGACCGGTTTCGGGTTCATAAACCTCATCAGCCAAGCTACCTTGAATCCAGTGGCAAAGTGAGCAAGGGACTCACGTCTGAGCATACCCTGCCACACCTATGGCGAACAAAGCGATACAAAAGGGGACGATGGACGGAGCGTTTGAGCAAATCAAACACTCACCCCCAGTCAACTGATCTGGGTTCAATCCATCATCATTCTTTAGCTCACTCCGCAACCCCAGTTCAGACATGGCCATATGCAAATCAGTTTGACCCTGTGCCTCATGGGAACAGTCCAGCCCGAACTGCCAAGCCATGTCTTCCCTGGACCGGAAACAAGCATCCTGGGACCGGTTTCGGGTTCATAACCCTCATCAGCCAGGCTACCTTGAATCCAGTGGCAAAGTGAGCAAGGGACTCACATCTGAGCATACCCTGCCACACCTAGGGCGAACAAAGCGATACAAAAGGGGACGATGGACGGAGCGTTTGAGCAAATCAAAACTCACCCCCAGTCAACTGATCTGGGTTTAATCCATCACCATTCTTTAGCTCACTCCGCCACCCCAGTTCAGACATGGCCATATGCCAATCAGTCTGACCCTGTGCCTCATGGGAACAGTCCAGCCCAAACTGCCAAGCCATGTCTTCCCTGGACCGGAAACAAGCATCCTGGGACTGGTTTCGGGTTCATAACCCTCATCAGCCAGGCTACCTTAAATCCAGTGGCAAAGTGAGCAAGGGACTCACGTCTGAGCATACCCTGCCACACCTAGGGCGAACAAAGCGATACAAAGGGGGACGATGGACGGAGCGTTTGAGCAAATCAAACACTCACCCCCGTCAACTGATCTGGGTTTAATCCATCACCATTCTTTAGCTCACTCCGCCACCCCAGTTCAGACATGGCCATATGCCAATCAGTCTGACCCTGTGCCTCATGGGATCAGTCCAGCCCGAACTGCCAAGCCATGTCTTCCCTGGACCGGAAACAAGCATCCTGGGACCGGTTTTGGGTTCATAACCCTCATCAGCCAGGCTACCTTGAATCCAGTGGCAAAGTGAGCAAGGGACTCACGTCTGAGCATACCCTGCCACACCTAGGGCGAACAAAGCGATACAAAAGGGGACGATGGACGGAGCGTTTGAGCAAATCAAACACTCACCCCCAGTCAACTGATATGGGTTTAATCCATCACCATTCTTTAGCTCACTCCGCCATCCCAGTTCAGACATGGCCATATGCAAATCAGTCTGACCCTGTGCCTCATGGGAACAGTCCAGCCCGAACTGCCAAGCCATGTCTTCCCTGGACCGGAAACAAGCATCCTGGGACCGGTTTCGGGTTCATAGCCCTCATCAGCCAGGCTACCTTGAATCCAGTGGCAAAGTGAGCAAGGGAGTCACGTCTGAGCATACCCTGCCACACCTAGGGCGAACAAAGCGATACAAAAGGGGACGATGGACAGAGTGTTTGAGCAAATCAAACACTCACCCCAGTCAACTGATCTGGGTTTAATCCATCACCATTCTTTAGCTCACTCAGCCACCCCAGTTCAGACACGGCCATATGCAAATCAGTCTGACCCTGTGCCTCATGGGAACAGTCCAGCCCGAACTGCCATGCCATGTCTTCCCTGGACCGGAAACAAGCATCCTGGGACCGGTTTCGGGTTCATAACCCTCATCAGCCAGGCTACCTTGAATCCAGTTGCAAAGTGAGCAAGGGACTCACGTCTGAGCATACCCTGCCACACCTAGGGTGAACAAAGCGATACAAAAGGGGACGATGGACGGAGCGTTTGAGCAAATCAAACACTCACCCCCAGTCAACTGATCTGGGTTTAATCCATCATCATTCTTTAGCTCACTCCGCCACCCCAGTTCAGACTTGGCCATATGCAAATCAGTCTGACCCTGTGCCTCATGGGAACAGTCCAGCCCGAACTGCCAAGCCATGTCTTCCCTCGACCGGAAACAAGCATCCTGGGACCGGTTTCGGGTTCATAACCCTCATCAGCCAGGCTACCTTGAATCCAGTGGCAAAGTGAGCAAGGGACTCACGTCTGAGCATACCCTGCCACACCTAGGGCGAACAAAGCGATACAAAAGGGGACGATGGACGGAGCGTTTGAGCAAATCAAACACTCACCCCCAGTCAACTGATCTGGGTTTAATCCATCACCATTCTTTAGCTCACTCCGCCACCCCAGTTCAGACATGGCCATATGCCAATCAGTCTGACCCTGTGCCTCATGGGAACAGTCCAGCCCGAACTGCCAAGCCATGTCTTCCCTGGACCGGAAACAAGCATCCTGGGACCGGTTTCGGGTTCATAACCCTCATCAGCCAGGCTACCTTGAATCCAGTGGCAAAGTGAGCAAGGGACTCACGTCTGAGCATACCCTGCCACACCTAGGGCGAACAAAGAGATACAAAGGGGGAAGATGGACGGAGCGTTTGAGCAAATCAAACACTCACCCCCAGTCAACTGATCTGGGTTTAATCCTTCACCATTCTTTAGCTCACTCCGCCACCCCAGTTCAGACATGGCCATATGCCAATCAGTCTGACCCTGTGCCTCATGGGAACAGTCAAGCCCGAACTGCCAAGCCATGTCTTCCCTGGACCGGAAACAAGCATCCTGGGACCGGTTTCGGGTTCATAACCCTCATCAGCCAGGCTACCTTGAATCCAGTGGCAAAGTGAGCAAGGGACTCACGTCTGAGCATACCCTGCCACACCTAGGGCGAACAAAGCGATACAAAAGGGGACGATGGACGGAGCGTTTGAGCAAATCAAACACTCACCCCCAGTCAACTGATCTGGGTTCAATCCATCATCATTCTTTAGCTCACTCCGCCACCCCAGTTCAGACATGGCCATATGCAAATCAGTTTGACCCTGTGCCTCATGAGAACAGTCCAGCCCGAACTGCCAAGCCATGTCTTCCCTGGACCGGAAACAAGCATCCTGGGACCGGTTTCGGGTTCATAACCCTCATCAGCCAGGCTACCTTGAATCCAGTGGCAAAGTGAGCAAGGGACTCACATCTGAGCATACCCTGCCACACCTAGGGTGAACAAAGCAATACAAAAGGGGACGATGGACGGAGTGTTTGAGCAAATCAAACACTCACCCCCAGTCAACTGATCTGGGTTTAATCCATCACCATTCTTTAGCTCACTCTGCCACCCTAGTTCAGACATGGCCATATGCCAATCAGTCTGACCCTGTGACTCATGGGAACAGTCCAGCCCGAACTGCTAAGCCATGTCTTCCCTGGACCGGAAACAAGCATCCTGGGACCGGTTTCGGGTTCATAACCCTCATCAGCCAGGCTACCTTGAATCCAGTGGCAAAGTGAGCAAGGGACTCACGTCTGAGCACACCCTGCCACACCTAGGGAGAACAAAGCAATACAAAAGGGGACGATGGACGGAGCGTTTGAGCAAATCAAACACTCACCCCCAGTCAACTGATCTGGGTTCAATCCATCATCATTCTTTAGCTCACTCCGCAACCCCAGTTCAGACATGGCCATATGCAAATCAGTTTGACCCTGTGCCTCATGGGAACAGTCCAGCCCGAACTGCCAAGCCATGTCTTCCCTGGACCGGAAACAAGCATCCTGGGACCGGTTTCGGGTTCATAACCCTCATCAGCCAGGCTACCTTGAATCCAGTGGCAAAGTGAGCAAGGGACTCACATCTGAGCATACCCTGCCACACCTAGGGCGAACAAAGCGATACAAAAGGGGACGATGGACGGAGCGTTTGAGCAAATCAAATACTCACCCCCAGTCAACTGATCTGGGTTTAATCCATCACCATTCTTTAGCTCACTCCGCCACCCCAGTTCAGACATGGCCATATGCCAATCAGTCTGACCCTGTGCCTCATGGGAACAGTCCAGCCCAAACTGCCAAGCCATGTCTTCCCTGGACCGGAAACAAGCATCCTGGGACTGGTTTCGGGTTCATAACCCTCATCAGCCAGGCTACCTTAAATCCAGTGGCAAAGTGAGCAAGGGACTCACGTCTGAGCATACCCTGCCACACCTAGGGCGAACAAAGCGATACAAAGGGGGACGATGGACGGAGCGTTTGAGCAAATCAAACACTCACCCCCGTCAACTGATCTGGGTTTAATCCATCACCATTCTTTAGCTCACTCCGCCACCCCAGTTCAGACATGGCCATATGCCAATCAGTCTGACCCTGTCCCTCATGGGATCAGTCCAGCCCGAACTGCCAAGCCATGTCTTCCCTGGACCGGAAACAAGCACCCTGGGACCGGTTTTGGGTTCATAACCCTCATCAGCCAGGCTACCTTGAATCCAGTGGCAAAGTGAGCAAGGGACTCACGTCTGAGCATACCCTGCCACACCTAGGGCGAACAAAGCGATACAAAAGGGGACGATGGACGGAGCGTTTGAGCAAATCAAACACTCACCCCCAGTCAACTGATATGGGTTTAATCCATCACCATTCTTTAGCTCACTCCGCCATCCCAGTTCAGACATGGCCATATGCAAATCAGTCTGACCCTGTGCCTCATGGGAACAGTCCAGCCCGAACTGCCAAGCCATGTCTTCCCTGGACCGGAAACAAGCATCCTGGGACCGGTTTCGGGTTCATAGCCCTCATCAGCCAGGCTACCTTGAATCCAGTGGCAAAGTGAGCAAGGGAGTCACGTCTGAGCATACCCTGCCACACCTAGGGCGAACAAAGCGATACAAAAGGGGACGATGGACAGAGTGTTTGAGCAAATCAAACACTCACCCCAGTCAACTGATCTGGGTTTAATCCATCACCATTCTTTAGCTCACTCAGCCACCCCAGTTCAGACACGGCCATATGCAAATCAGTCTGACCCTGTGCCTCATGGGAACAGTCCAGCCCGAACTGCCATGCCATGTCTTCCCTGGACCGGAAACAAGCATCCTGGGACCGGTTTCGGGTTCATAACCCTCATCAGCCAGGCTACCTTGAATCCAGTTGCAAAGTGAGCAAGGGACTCACGTCTGAGCATACCCTGCCACACCTAGGGTGAACAAAGCGATACAAAAGGGGACGATGGACGGAGCGTTTGAGCAAATCAAACACTCACCCCCAGTCAACTGATCTGGGTTTAATCCATCATCATTCTTTAGCTCACTCCGCCACCCCAGTTCAGACTTGGCCATATGCAAATCAGTCTGACCCTGTGCCTCATGGGAACAGTCCAGCCCGAACTGCCAAGCCATGTCTTCCCTGGACCGGAAACAAGCATCCTGGGACCGGTTTCGGGTTCATAACCCTCATCAGCCAGGCTACCTTGAATCCAGTGGCAAAGTGAGCAAGGGACTCACGTCTGAGCATACCCTGCCACACCTAGGGCGAACAAAGCGATACAAAAGGGGACGATGGACGGAGCGTTTGAGCAAATCAAACACTCACCCCCAGTCAACTGATCTGGGTTTAATCCATCACCATTCTTTAGCTGACTCCGCCACCCCAGTTCAGACATGGCCATATGCAAATCAGTCTGACCCTGTGCCTCATGGGAACAGTCCAGCCCGAACTGCCAAGCCATGTCTTCCCTGGACCGGAAACAAGCATCCTGGGACCGGTTTCGGGTTCATAACCCTCATCAGCCAGGCTACCTTGAATCCAGTGGCAAAGTGAGCAAGAGACTCACATCTGAGCATACCCTGCCACACCTAGGGCGAACAAAGCGATACAAAAGGGGACGATGGACGGAGCGTTTGAGCAAATCAAACACTCACCCCCAGTCAACTGATCTGGGTTTAATCCATCACCATTCTTTAGCTCACTCCGCCACCCCAGTTCCGACAAGGCCATATGCAAATCAGTCTGACCCTGTGCCTCATGGGAACAGTCCAGCCCGAACTGCCAAGCCATGTCTTCCCTGGACCGGAAACAAGCATCCTGGGACCGGTTTCGGGTTCATAACCCTCATCAGCCAGGCTACCTTGAATCCAGTGGCAAAGTGAGCAAGGGACTCACATCTGAGCATACCCTGCCACACCTAGGGCGAACAAAGCGATACAAAAGGGGACGATGGACAGAGCGTTTGAGCAAATCAAACACTCACCCCCAGTCAACTGATCTGGGTTTAATCCATCACCATTCTTTAGCTCACTCCGCCACCCCAGTTCAGACATGGCCATATGCCAATCAGTCTGACTCTGTGCCTCATGGGAACAGTCCAGCCCAAACTGCCAAGCCATGTCTTCCCTGGACCGGAAACAAGCATCCTGGGACTGGTTTCGGGTTCATAACCCTCATCAGCCAGGCTACCTTAAATCCAGTGGCAAAGTGAGCAAGGGACTCACGTCTGAGCATACCCTGCCACACCTAGGGCGAACAAAGCGATACAAAGGGGGACGATGGACGGAGCGTTTGAGCAAATCAAACACTCACCCCCGTCAACTGATCTGGGTTTAATCCATCACCATTCTTTAGCTCACTCCGCCACCCCAGTTCAGACATGGCCATATGCCAATCAGTCTGACCCTGTGCCTCATGGGAACAGTCCAGCCCGAACTGCCAAGCCATGTCTTCCCTGGACCGGTAACAAGCATCCTGGGACCGGTTTTGGGTTCATAACCCTCATCAGCCAGGCTACCTTGAATCCAGTGGCAAAGTGAGCAAGGGACTCACGTCTGAGCATACCCTGCCACACCTAGGGCGAACAAAGCGATACAAAAGGGGACGATGGACGGAGCGTTTGAGCAAATCAAACCCTCACCCCCAGTCAACTGATATGGGTTTAATCCATCACCATTCTTTAGCTCACTCCGCCATCCCAGTTCAGACATGGCCATATGCAAATCAGTCTGACCCTGTGCCTCATGGGAACAGTCCAGCCCGAACTGCCAAGCCATGTCTTCCCTGGACCGGAAACAAGCATCCTGGGACCGGTTTCGGGTTCATAACCCTCATCAGCCAGGCTGCCTTGAATCCAGTGGCAAAGTGAGCAAGGGACTCACGTCTGAGCATACCCTGCCACACCAAGGGCGAACAAAGCGATACAAAAGGGGACGATGGACAGAGCGTTTGAGCAAATCAAACACTCACCCCAATCAACTGATCTGGGTTTAATCCATCACCATTCTTTAGCTCACTCAGCCACCCCAGTTCAGACATGGCCATATGCAAATCAGTCTGACCCTGTGCCTCATGGGAACAGTCCAGCCCGAACTGCCAAGCCATGTCTTCCCTGGACCGGAAACAAGCATCCTGGGACCGGTTTCGGGTTCATAACCCTCATCAGCCAGGCTACCTTGAATCCAGTGGAAAAGTGAGCAAGGGACTCACGTCTGAGCATACCCTGCCACACCTAGGGTGAACAAAGCGATAGAAAAGGGGACGATGGACGGAGCAATTGAGCAAATCAAACACTCACCCCCAGTCAACTGATCTGGGTTTAATCCATCACCATTCTTTAGCTCACTCCGCCACCCCAGTTCTGACATGGCCATATGCAAATCAGTCTGACACTGTGCCTCATGGGAACAGTCCAGCCCGAACTGCCAAGCCATGTCTTCCCTGGACCGGAAACAAGCATCCTGGGACCGGTTTCGGGTTCATAACCCTCATCAGCCAGGCTACCTTGAATCCAGTGGCAAAGTGAGCAAGGGACTCACATCTGAGCATACCCTGCCACACCTAGGGTGAACAAAGCGATACAAAAGTAGACGATGGACGGAGCGTTTGAGCAAATCAAACACTCACCCCCAGTCAACTGATCCGGGTTTAATCCATCACCATTCTTTAGCTCACTCCGCCACCCCAGTTCAGACAAGGCCATATGCAAATCAGTCTGACCCTGTGCCTCATGGGAACAGTCCAGCCCGAACTGCCAAGCCATGTCTTCCCTGGACCGGAAACAAGCATCCTGGGACCGGTTTTGGGTTCATAACCCTCATCAGCCAGGCTACCTTGAATCCAGTGGCAAAGTGAGCAAGGGACTCACGTCTGAGCATACCCTGCCACACCTAGGGCGAACAAAGCGATACAAAAGGGGATGATGGACGGAGCGTTTGAGCAAATCAAACACTCACCCCCAGTCAACTGATCTGGGTTTAATCCATCACCATTCTTTAGCTCACTCCGCCACCCCAGTTCAGACATGGCCATATGCCAATCAGTCTGACCCTGTGCCTCATGGGAACAGTCCTGCCCGAACTGCCAAGCCATGTCTTCCCTGGACCGGAAACAAGCATCCTGGGACCGGTTTTGGGTTCATAACCCTCATCAGCCAGGCTACCTTGAATCCAGTGGCAAAGTGAGCAAGGGACTCACGTCTGAGCATACCCTGCCACACCTAGGGCGAACAAAGCGATACAAAGGGGGAAGATGGACGGAGCGTTTGAGCAAATCAAACACTCACCCCCAGTCAACTGATCTGGGTTTAATCCATCACCATCCTTTAGCTCACTCCGCCACCCCAGTTCAGACATGGCCATATGCCAATCAGTCTGACCCTGTGCCTCATGGGAACAGTCCAGCCCGAACTGCCAAGCCATGTCTTCCCTGGACCGGAAACAAGCATCCTGGGACCGGTTTCGGGTTCATAACCCTCATCAGCCAAGCTACCTTGAATCCAGTGGCAAAGTGAGCAAGGGTCTCACGTCTGAGCATACCCTGCCACACCTATGGCGAACACAGTGATACAAAAGGGGACGATGGACAGAGCTTTTGAGCAAATCAAACACTCACCCCCAGTCAACTGATCTGGGTTCAATCCATCACCATTCTTTAGCTCACTCCGCCATCCCAGTTCAGACATGGCCATATGCAAATCAGTTTGACCCTGTGCCTCATGGGAACAGTCCAGCCCGAACTGCCAAGCCATGTCTTCCCTGGACCGGAAACAAGCATCCTGGGACCGGTTTCGGGTTCATAACCCTCATCAGCCAGGCTACCTTGAATCCAGTGGCAAAGTGAGCAAGGGACTCACGTCTGAGCATACCCTGCCACACCTAGGGCGAACAAAGCGATACAAAAGGGGACGATGCACGGAGCGTTTGAGCAAATTAAACACTCACCCCAGTCAACTGATCTGGGTTTAATCCATCACCATTCTTTAGCTCACTCCGCCACCCCAGTTCAGACATGGCCATATGCAAATCAGTCTGACCCTGTGCATCATGGGAACAGTCCAGCCCGAACTGCCAAGCCATGTCTTCCCTGGACCGGAAACAAGCATCCTGGGACCGGTTTCGGGTTCATAACCCTCATCAGCCAGGCTACCTTGAATCCAGTGGCAAAGTGAGCAAGGGACTCACGTCTGAGCATACCCTGCCACACCTAGGGCGAACAAAGCGATACAAAAGGGGAAGATGGACGGAGCGTTTGAGCAAATCAAACACTCACCCCCAGTCAACTGATCTGGGTTTAATCCATCACCATTCTTTAGCTGACTCCGCCACCCCAGTTCAGACATGGCCATATGCAAATCAGTCTGACCCTGTGCCTCATGGGAACAGTCCAGCCCGAACTGCCAAGCCATGTCTTCCCTGGGCCGGAAACAAGCATCCTGGGACCGGTTTCGGGTTCATAACCCTCATCAGCCAGGCTACCTTGAATCCAGTGGCAAAGTGAGCAAGAGACTCACATCTGAGCATACCCTGCCACACCTAGGGCGAACAAAGCGATACAAAAGGGGACGATGGACGGAGCGTTTGAGCAAATCAAACACTCACCCCCAGTCAACTGATCTGGGTTTAATCCATCACCATTCTTTAGCTCACTCCGCCACCCCAGTTCCGACAAGGCCATATGCAAATCAGTCTGACCCTGTGCCTCATGGGAACAGTCCAGCCCGAACTGCCAAGCCATGTCTTCCCTGGACCGGAAACAAGCATCCTGGGACCGGTTTCGGGTTCATAACCCTCATCAGCCAGGCTACCTTGAATCCAGTGGCAAAGTGAGCAAGGGACTCACATCTGAGCATACCCTGCCACACCTAGGGCGAACAAAGCGATACAAAAGGGGACGATGGACAGAGCGTTTGAGCAAATCAAACACTCACCCCCAGTCAACTGATCTGGGTTTAATCCATCACCATTCTTTAGCTCACTCCGCCACCCCAGTTCAGACATGGCCATATGCCAATCAGTCTGACTCTGTGCCTCATGGGAACAGTCCAGCCCAAACTGCCAAGCCATGTCTTCCCTGGACCGGAAACAAGCATCCTGGGACTGGTTTCGGGTTCATAACCCTCATCAGCCAGGCTACCTTAAATCCAGTGGCAAAGTGAGCAAGGGACTCACGTCTGA
Organism: Lissotriton helveticus; assembly: GCF_964261635.1. Lineage (NCBI taxonomy): Eukaryota > Metazoa > Chordata > Amphibia > Caudata > Salamandridae > Lissotriton > Lissotriton helveticus. The sequence goes on along the minus strand of NC_136057.1, from coordinate 1,213,524,875 downwards.
GCATACCCTGCCACACCTAGGGCGAACAAAGCGATACAAAGGGGGACGATGGACGGAGCGTTTGAGCAAATCAAACACTCACCCCCGTCAACTGATCTGGGTTTAATCCATCACCATTCTTTAGCTCACTCCGCCACCCCAGTTCAGACATGGCCATATGCCAATCAGTCTGACCCTGTGCCTCATGGGAACAGTCCAGCCCGAACTGCCAAGCCATGTCTTCCCTGGACCGGTAACAAGCATCCTGGGGCCGGTTTTGGGTTCATAACCCTCATCAGCCAGGCTACCTTGAATCCAGTGGCAAAGTGAGCAAGGGACTCACGTCTGAGCATACCCTGCCACACCTAGGGCGAACAAAGCGATACAAAAGGGGACGATGGACGGAGCGTTTGAGCAAATCAAACCCTCACCCCCAGTCAACTGATATGGGTTTAATCCATCACCATTCTTTAGCTCACTCCGCCATCCCAGTTCAGACATGGCCATATGCAAATCAGTCTGACCCTGTGCCTCATGGGAACAGTCCAGCCCGAACTGCCAAGCCATGTCTTCCCTGGACCGGAAACAAGCATCCTGGGACCAGTTTCGGGTTCATAACCCTCATCAGCCAGGCTGCCTTGAATCCAGTGGCAAAGTGAGCAAGGGACTCACGTCTGAGCATACCCTGCCACACCAAGGGCGAACAAAGCGATACAAAAGGGGACGATGGACAGAGCGTTTGAGCAAATCAAACACTCACCCCAATCAACTGATCTGGGTTTAATCCATCACCATTCTTTAGCTCACTCAGCCACCCCAGTTCAGACATGGCCATATGCAAATCAGTCTGACCCTGTGCCTCATGGGAACAGTCCAGCCCGAACTGCCAAGCCATGTCTTCCCTGGACCGGAAACAAGCATCCTGGGACCGGTTTCGGGTTCATAACCCTCATCAGCCAGGCTACCTTGAATCCAGTGGAAAAGTGAGCAAGGGACTCACGTCTGAGCATACCCAGCCACACCTAGGGTGAACAAAGCGATACAAAAGGGGACAATGGACGGAGCGTTTGAGCAAATCAAACACTCACCCCCAGTCAACTGATCTGGGTTTAATCCATCACCATTCTTTAGCTCACTCCGCCACCCCAGTTCTGACATGGCCATATGCAAATCAGTCTGACACTGTGCCTCATGGGAACAGTCCAGCCCGAACTGCCAAGCCATGTCTTCCCTGGACCGGAAACAAGCATCCTGGGACCGGTTTCGGGTTCATAACCCTCATCAGCCAGGCTACCTTGAATCCAGTGGCAAAGTGAGCAAGGGACTCACATCTGAGCATACCCTGCCACACCTAGGGTGAACAAAGCGATACAAAAGTAGACGATGGACGGAGCGTTTGAGCAAATCAAACACTCACCCCCAGTCAACTGATCCGGGTTTAATCCATCACCATTCTTTAGCTCACTCCGCCACCCCAGTTCAGACAAGGCCATATGCAAATCAGTCTGACCCTGTGCCTCATGGGAACAGTCCAGCCCGAACTGCCAAGCCATGTCTTCCCTGGACCGGAAACAAGCATCCTGGGACCGGTTTCGGGTTCATAACCCTCATCAGCCAGGCTACCTTGAATCCAGTGGCAAAGTGAGCAAGGGACTCACGTCTGAGCATACCCTGCCACACCTAGGGCGAACAAAGCGATACAAAAGGGGACGATGGACGGAGCGTTTGAGCAAATCAAACACTCACCCCCAGTCAACTGATCTGGGTTTAATCCATCACCATTCTTTAGCTCACTCCGCCACCCCAGTTCAGACATGGCCATATGCCAATCAGTCTGACCCTGTGCCTCATGGGAACAGTCCTGCCCGAACTGCCAAGCCATGTCTTCCCTGGACCGGAAACAAGCATCCTGGGACCGGTTTTGGGTTCATAACCCTCATCAGCCAGGCTACCTTGAATCCAGTGGCAAAGTGAGCAAGGGACTCACGTCTGAGCATACCCTGCCACACCTAGGGCGAACAAAGCGATACAAAGGGGGAAGATGGACGGAGCGTTTGAGCAAATCAAACACTCACCCCCAGTCAACTGATCTGGGTTTAATCCATCACCATTCTTTAGCTCACTCCGCCACCCCAGTTCAGACATGGCCATATGCCAATCAGTCTGACCCTGTGCCTCATGGGAACAGTCCAGCCCGAACTGCCAAGCCATGTCTTCCCTGGACCGGAAACAAGCATCCTGGGACCGGTTTCGGGTTCATAACCCTCATCAGCCAAGCTACCTTGAATCCAGTGGCAAAGTGAGCAAGGGTCTCACGTCTGAGTATACCCTGCCACACCTATGGCGAACAAAGCGATACAAAAGGGGACGATGGACGGAGCGTTTGAGCAAATCAAACACTCACCCCCAGTCAACTGATCTGGGTTCAATCCATCATCATTCTTTAGCTCACTCCGCAACCCCAGTTCAGACATGGCCATATGCAAATCAGTTTGACCCTGTGCCTCATGGGAACAGTCCAGCCCGAACTGCCAAGCCATGTCTTCCCTGGACCGGAAACAAGCATCCTGGGACCGGTTTCGGGTTCATAACACTCATCAGCCAGGCTACCTTGAATCCAGTGGCAAAGTGAGCAAGGGACTCACATCTGAGCATACCCTGCCACACCTAGGGCGAGCAAAGCGGTACAAAAGGGGACGATGGACGGAGCGTTTGAGCAAATCAAACACTCACCCCCAGTCAACTGATCTGGGTTTAATCCATCACCATTCTTTAGCTCACTCCGCCACCCCAGTTCAGACATGGCCATATGCCAATCAGTCTGACCCTGTGCCTCATGGGAACAGTCCAGCCCAAACTGCCAAGCCATGTCTTCCCTGGACCGGAAACAAGCATCCTGGGACTGGTTTCGGGTTCATAACCCTCATCAGCCAGGCTACCTTAAATCCAGTGGCAAAGTGAGCAAGGGACTCACGTCTGAGCATACCCTGCCACACCTAGGGCGAACAAAGCGATACAAAGGGGGACGATGGACGGAGCGTTTGAGCAAATCAAACACTCACCCCCGTCAACTGATCTGGGTTTAATCCATCACCATTCTTTAGCTCACTCCGCCACCCCAGTTCAGACATGGCCATATGCCAATCAGTCTGACCCTGTGCCTCATGGGATCAGTCCAGCCCGAACTGCCAAGCCATGTCTTCCCTGGACCGGAAACAAGCATCCTGGGACCGGTTTTGGGTTCATAACCCTCATCAGCCAGGCTACCTTGAATCCAGTGGCAAAGTGAGCAAGGGACTCACGTCTGAGCATACCCTGCCACACCTAGGGCGAACAAAGCGATATAAAAGGGGACGATGGACGGAGCGTTTGAGCAAATCAAACACTCACCCCCAGTCAACTGATATGGGTTTAATCCATCACCATTCTTTAGCTCACTCCGCCATCCCAGTTCAGACATGGCCATATGCAAATCAGTCTGACCCTGTGCCTCATGGGAACAGTCCAGCCCGAACTGCCAAGCCATGTCTTCCCTGGACCGGAAACAAGCATCCTGGGACCGGTTTCGGGTTCATAGCCCTCATCAGCCAGGCTACCTTGAATCCAGTGGCAAAGTGAGCAAGGGAGTCACGTCTGAGCATACCCTGCCACACCTAGGGCGAACAAAGCGATACAAAAGGGGACGATGGACAGAGCGTTTGAGCAAATCAAACACTCACCCCAGTCAACTGATCTGGGTTTAATCCATCACCATTCTTTAGCTCACTCAGCCACCCCAGTTCAGACACGGCCATATGCAAATCAGTCTGACCCTGTGCCTCATGGGAACAGTCCAGCCCGAACTGCCATGCCATGTCTTCCCTGGACCGGAAACAAGCATCCTGGGACCGGTTTCGGGTTCATAACCCTCATCAGCCAGGCTACCTTGAATCCAGTTGCAAAGTGAGCAAGGGACTCACGTCTGAGCATACCCTGCCACACCTAGGGTGAACAAAGCGATACAAAAGGGGACGATGGACGGAGCGTTTGAGCAAATCAAACACTCACCCCCAGTCAACTGATCTGGGTTTAATCCATCACCATTCTTTAGCTGACTCCGCCACCCCAGTTCAGACATGGCCATATGCAAATCAGTCTGACCCTGTGCCTCATGGGAACAGTCCAGCCCGAACTGCCAAGCCATGTCTTCCCTGGACCGGAAACAAGCATCCTGGGACCGGTTTCGGGTTCATAACCCTCATCAGCCAGGCTACCTTGAATCCAGTGGCAAAGTGAGCAAGAGACTCACATCTGAGCATACCCTGACACACCTAGGGCGAACAAAGCGATACAAAAGGGGACGATGGACGGAGCGTTTGAGCAAATCAAACACTCACCCCCAGTCAACTGATCTGGGTTTAATCCATCACCATTCTTTAGCTCACTCCGCCACCCCAGTTCCGACAAGGCCATATGCAAATCAGTCTGACCCTGTGCCTCATGGGAACAGTCCAGCCCGAACTGCCAAGCCATGTCTTCCCTGGACCGGAAACAAGCATCCTGGGACCGGTTTCGGGTTCATAACCCTCATCAGCCAGGCTACCTTGAATCCAGTGGCAAAGTGAGCAAGGGACTCACATCTGAGCATACCCTGCCACACCTAGGGCGAACAAAGCGATACAAAAGGGGACGATGGACAGAGCGTTTGAGCAAATCAAACACTCACCCCCAGTCAACTGATCTGGGTTTAATCCATCACCATTCTTTAGCTCACTCCGCCACCCCAGTTCAGACATGGCCATATGCCAATCAGTCTGACTCTGTGCCTCATGGGAACAGTCCAGCCCAAACTGCCAAGCCATGTCTTCCCTGGACCGGAAACAAGCATCCTGGGACTGGTTTCGGGTTCATAACCCTCATCAGCCAGGCTACCTTAAATCCAGTGGCAAAGTGAGCAAGGGACTCACGTCTGAGCATACCCTGCCACACCTAGGGCGAACAAAGCCATACAAAGGGGGACGATGGACGGAGCGTTTGAGCAAATCAAACACTCACCCCCGTCAACTGATCTGGGTTTAATCCATCACCATTCTTTAGCTCACTCCGCCAACCCAGTTCAGACATGGCCATATGCCAATCAGTCTGACCCTGTGCCTCATGGGAACAGTCCAGCCCGAACTGCCAAGCCATGTCTTCCCTGGACCGGTAACAAGCATCCTGGGACCAGTTTTGGGTTCATAACCCTCATCAGCCAGGCTACCTTGAATCCAGTGGCAAAGTGAGCAAGGGACTCACGTCTGAGCATACCCTGCCACACCTAGGGCGAACAAAGCGATACAAAAGGGGACGATGGACGGAGCGTTTGAGCAAATCAAACACTCACCCCCAGTCAACTGATATGGGTTTAATCCATCACCATTCTTTAGCTCACTCCGCCATCCCAGTTCAGACATGGCCATATGCAAATCAGTCTGACCCTGTGCATCATGGGAACAGTCCAGCCCGAACTGCCAAGCCATGTCTTCCCTGGACCGGAAACAAGCATCCTGGGACCGGTTTCGGGTTCATAACCCTCATCAGCCAGGCTGCCTTGAATCCAGTGGCAAAGTGAGCAAGGGACTCACGTCTGAGCATACCCTGCCACACCAAGGGCGAACAAAGCGATACAAAAGGGGACGATGGACAGAGCGTTTGAGCAAATCAAACACTCACCCCAATCAACTGATCTGGGTTTAATCCATCACCATTCTTTAGCTCACTCAGCCACCCCAGTTCAGACATGGCCATATGCAAATCAGTCTGACCCTGTGCCTCATGGGAACAGTCCAGCCCGAACTGCCAAGCCATGTCTTCCCTGGACCGGAAACAAGCATCCTGGGACCGGTTTCGGGTTCATAACCCTCATCAGCCAGGCTACCTTGAATCCAGTGGAAAAGTGAGCAAGGGACTCACGTCTGAGCATACCCTGCCACACCTAGGGTGAACAAAGCGATACAAAAGGGGACGATGGACGGAGCGTTTGAGCAAATCAAACACTCACCCCCAGTCAACTGATCTGGGTTTAATCCATCACCATTCATTAGCTCACTCCGCCACCCCAGTTCAGACATGACCATATGCAAATCAGTCTGACACTGTGCCTCATGGGAACAGTCCAGCCCGAACTGCCAAGCCATGTCTTCCCTGGACCGGAAACAAGCATCCTGGGACCGGTTTCGGGTTCATAACCCTCATCAGCCAGGATACCTTGAATCCAGTGGCAAAGTGAGCAAGGGACTCACATCTGAGCATACCCTGCCACACCTAGGGTGAACAAAGCGATACAAAAGTAGACGATGGACGGAGCGTTTGAGCAAATCAAACACTCACCCCCAGTCAACTGATCTGGGTTTAATCCATCACCATTCTTTAGCTCACTCCGCCACCCCAGTTCAGACAAGGCCATATGCAAATCAGTCTGACCCTGTGCCTCATGGGAACAGTCCAGCCCGAACTGCCAAGCCATGTCTTCCCTGGACCGGAAACAAGCATCCTGGGACCGGTTTCAGGTTCATAACCCTCATCAGCCAGGCTACCTTGAATCCAGTGGCAAAGTGAGCAAGGGACTCACGTCTGAGCATACCCTGCCACACCTAGGGCGAACAAAGCGATACAAAAGGGGACGATGGACGGAGCGTTTGAGCAAATCAAACACTCACCCCCAGTCAACTGATCTGGGTTTAATCCATCACCATTCTTTAGCTCACTCCGCCACCCCAGTTCAGACATGGCCATATGCCAATCAGTCTGACCCTGTGCCTCATGGGAACAGTCCTGCCCGAACTGCCAAGCCATGTCTTCCCTGGACCGGAAACAAGCATCCTGGGACCGGTTTCGGGTTCATAACCCTCATCAGCCAGGCTACCTTGAATCCAGTGGCAAAGTGAGCAAGGGACTCACGTCTGAGCATACCCTGCCACACCTAGGGCGAACAAAGCGATACAAAGGGGGAAGATGGACGGAGCGTTTGAGCAAATCAAACACTCACCCCCAGTCAACTGATCTGGGTTTAATCCATCACCATTCTTTAGCTCACTCCGCCACCCCAGTTCAGACATGGCCATATGCCAATCAGTCTGACCCTGTGCCTCATGGGAACAGTCCAGCCCGAACTGCCAAGCCATGTCTTCCCTGGACCGGAAACAAGCATCCTGGGACCGGTTTCGGGTTCATAAACCTCATCAGCCAAGCTACCTTGAATCCAGTGGCAAAGTGAGCAAGGGACTCACGTCTGAGCATACCCTGCCACACCTATGGCGAACAAAGCGATACAAAAGGGGACGATGGACGGAGCGTTTGAGCAAATCAAACACTCACCCCCAGTCAACTGATCTGGGTTCAATCCATCATCATTCTTTAGCTCACTCCGCAACCCCAGTTCAGACATGGCCATATGCAAATCAGTTTGACCCTGTGCCTCATGGGAACAGTCCAGCCCGAACTGCCAAGCCATGTCTTCCCTGGACTGGAAACAAGCATCCTGGGACCGGTTTCGGGTTCATAACCCTCATCAGCCAGGCTACCTTGAATCCAGTGGCAAAGTGAGCAAGGGACTCACATCTGAGCATACCCTGCCACACCTAGGGCGAACAAAGCGATACAAAAGGGGACGATGGACGGAGCGTTTGAGCAAATCAAATACTCACCCCCAGTCAACTGATCTGGGTTTAATCCATCACCATTCTTTAGCTCACTCCGCCACCCCAGTTCAGACATGGCCATATGCCAATCAGTCTGACCCTGTGCCTCATGGGAACAGTCCAGCCCAAACTGCCAAGCCATGTCTTCCCTGGACCGGAAACAAGCATCCTGGGACTGGTTTCGGGTTCATAACCCTCATCAGCCAGGCTACCTTAAATCCAGTGGCAAAGTGAGCAAGGGACTCACGTCTGAGCATACCCTGCCACACCTAGGGCGAACAAAGCGATACAAAGGGGGACGATGGACGGAGCGTTTGAGCAAATCAAACACTCACCCCCGTCAACTGATCTGGGTTTAATCCATCACCATTCTTTAGCTCACTCCGCCACCCCAGTTCAGACATGGCCATATGCCAATCAGTCTGACCCTGTGCCTCATGGGATCAGTCCAGCCCGAACTGCCAAGCCATGTCTTCCCTGGACCGGAAACAAGCATCCTGGGACCGGTTTTGGGTTCATAACCCTCATCAGCCAGGCTACCTTGAATCCAGTGGCAAAGTGAGCAAGGGACTCACGTCTGAGCATACCCTGCCACACCTAGGGCGAACAAAGCGATACAAAAGGGGACGATGGACGGAGCGTTTGAGCAAATCAAACACTCACCCCCAGTCAACTGATATGGGTTTAATCCATCACCATTCTTTAGCTCACTCCGCCATCCCAGTTCAGACATGGCCATATGCAAATCAGTCTGACCCTGTGCCTCATGGGAACAGTCCAGCCCGAACTGCCAAGCCATGTCTTCCCTGGACCGGAAACAAGCATCCTGGGACCGGTTTCGGGTTCATAGCCCTCATCAGCCAGGCTACCTTGAATCCAGTGGCAAAGTGAGCAAGGGAGTCACGTCTGAGCATACCCTGCCACACCTAGGGCGAACAAAGCGATACAAAAGGGGACGATGGACAGAGTGTTTGAGCAAATCAAACACTCACCCCAGTCAACTGATCTGGGTTTAATCCATCACCATTCTTTAGCTCACTCAGCCACCCCAGTTCAGACACGGCCATATGCAAATCAGTCTGACCCTGTGCCTCATGGGAACAGTCCAGCCCGAACTGCCATGCCATGTCTTCCCTGGACCGGAAACAAGCATCCTGGGACCGGTTTCGGGTTCATAACCCTCATCAGCCAGGCTACCTTGAATCCAGTTGCAAAGTGAGCAAGGGACTCACGTCTGAGCATACCCTGCCACACCTAGGGTGAACAAAGCGATACAAAAGGGGACGATGGACGGAGCGTTTGAGCAAATCAAACACTCACCCCCAGTCAACTGATCTGGGTTTAATCCATCATCATTCTTTAGCTCACTCCGCCACCCCAGTTCAGACTTGGCCATATGCAAATCAGTCTGACCCTGTGCCTCATGGGAACAGTCCAGCCCGAACTGCCAAGCCATGTCTTCCCTGGACCGGAAACAAGCATCCTGGGACCGGTTTCGGGTTCATAACCCTCATCAGCCAGGCTACCTTGAATCCAGTGGCAAAGTGAGCAAGGGACTCACGTCTGAGCATACCCTGCCACACCTAGGGCGAACAAAGCGATACAAAAGGGGACGATGGACGGAGCGTTTGAGCAAATCAAACACTCACCCCCAGTCAACTGATCTGGGTTTAATCCATCACCATTCTTTAGCTCACTCCGCCACCCCAGTTCAGACATGGCCATATGCCAATCAGTCTGACCCTGTGCCTCATGGGAACAGTCCAGCCCGAACTGCCAAGCCATGTCTTCCCTGGACCGGAAACAAGCATCCTGGGACCGGTTTCGGGTTCATAACCCTCATCAGCCAGGCTACCTTGAATCCAGTGGCAAAGTGAGCAAGGGACTCACGTCTGAGCATACCCTGCCACACCTAGGGCGAACAAAGAGATACAAAGGGGGAAGATGGACGGAGCGTTTGAGCAAATCAAACACTCACCCCCAGTCAACTGATCTGGGTTTAATCCTTCACCATTCTTTAGCTCACTCCGCCACCCCAGTTCAGACATGGCCATATGCCAATCAGTCTGACCCTGTGCCTCATGGGAACAGTCAAGCCCGAACTGCCAAGCCATGTCTTCCCTGGACCGGAAACAAGCATCCTGGGACCGGTTTCGGGTTCATAACCCTCATCAGCCAGGCTACCTTGAATCCAGTGGCAAAGTGAGCAAGGGACTCACGTCTGAGCATACCCTGCCACACCTAGGGCGAACAAAGCGATACAAAAGGGGACGATGGACGGAGCGTTTGAGCAAATCAAACACTCACCCCCAGTCAACTGATCTGGGTTCAATCCATCATCATTCTTTAGCTCACTCCGCCACCCCAGTTCAGACATGGCCATATGCAAATCAGTTTGACCCTGTGCCTCATGAGAACAGTCCAGCCCGAACTGCCAAGCCATGTCTTCCCTGGACCGGAAACAAGCATCCTGGGACCGGTTTCGGGTTCATAACCCTCATCAGCCAGGCTACCTTGAATCCAGTGGCAAAGTGAGCAAGGGACTCACATCTGAGCATACCCTGCCACACCTAGGGTGAACAAAGCAATACAAAAGGGGACGATGGACGGAGTGTTTGAGCAAATCAAACACTCACCCCCAGTCAACTGATCTGGGTTTAATCCATCACCATTCTTTAGCTCACTCTGCCACCCTAGTTCAGACATGGCCATATGCCAATCAGTCTGACCCTGTGACTCATGGGAACAGTCCAGCCCGAACTGCTAAGCCATGTCTTCCCTGGACCGGAAACAAGCATCCTGGGACCGGTTTCGGGTTCATAACCCTCATCAGCCAGGCTACCTTGAATCCAGTGGCAAAGTGAGCAAGGGACTCACGTCTGAGCACACCCTGCCACACCTAGGGAGAACAAAGCAATACAAAAGGGGACGATGGACGGAGCGTTTGAGCAAATCAAACACTCACCCCCAGTCAACTGATCTGGGTTCAATCCATCATCATTCTTTAGCTCACTCCGCAACCCCAGTTCAGACATGGCCATATGCAAATCAGTTTGACCCTGTGCCTCATGGGAACAGTCCAGCCCGAACTGCCAAGCCATGTCTTCCCTGGACCGGAAACAAGCATCCTGGGACCGGTTTCGGGTTCATAACCCTCATCAGCCAGGCTACCTTGAATCCAGTGGCAAAGTGAGCAAGGGACTCACATCTGAGCATACCCTGCCACACCTAGGGCGAACAAAGCGATACAAAAGGGGACGATGGACGGAGCGTTTGAGCAAATCAAATACTCACCCCCAGTCAACTGATCTGGGTTTAATCCATCACCATTCTTTAGCTCACTCCGCCACCCCAGTTCAGACATGGCCATATGCCAATCAGTCTGACCCTGTGCCTCATGGGAACAGTCCAGCCCAAACTGCCAAGCCATGTCTTCCCTGGACCGGAAACAAGCATCCTGGGACTGGTTTCGGGTTCATAACCCTCATCAGCCAGGCTACCTTAAATCCAGTGGCAAAGTGAGCAAGGGACTCACGTCTGAGCATACCCTGCCACACCTAGGGCGAACAAAGCGATACAAAGGGGGACGATGGACGGAGCGTTTGAGCAAATCAAACACTCACCCCCGTCAACTGATCTGGGTTTAATCCATCACCATTCTTTAGCTCACTCCGCCACCCCAGTTCAGACATGGCCATATGCCAATCAGTCTGACCCTGTGCCTCATGGGATCAGTCCAGCCCGAACTGCCAAGCCATGTCTTCCCTGGACCGGAAACAAGCATCCTGGGACCGGTTTTGGGTTCATAACCCTCATCAGCCAGGCTACCTTGAATCCAGTGGCAAAGTGAGCAAGGGACTCACGTCTGAGCATACCCTGCCACACCTAGGGCGAACAAAGCGATACAAAAGGGGACGATGGACGGAGCGTTTGAGCAAATCAAACACTCACCCCCAGTCAACTGATATGGGTTTAATCCATCACCATTCTTTAGCTCACTCCGCCATCCCAGTTCAGACATGGCCATATGCAAATCAGTCTGACCCTGTGCCTCATGGGAACAGTCCAGCCCGAACTGCCAAGCCATGTCTTCCCTGGACCGGAAACAAGCATCCTGGGACCGGTTTCGGGTTCATAGCCCTCATCAGCCAGGCTACCTTGAATCCAGTGGCAAAGTGAGCAAGGGAGTCACGTCTGAGCATACCCTGCCACACCTAGGGCGAACAAAGCGATACAAAAGGGGACGATGGACAGAGTGTTTGAGCAAATCAAACACTCACCCCAGTCAACTGATCTGGGTTTAATCCATCACCATTCTTTAGCTCACTCAGCCACCCCAGTTCAGACACGGCCATATGCAAATCAGTCTGACCCTGTGCCTCATGGGAACAGTCCAGCCCGAACTGCCATGCCATGTCTTCCCTGGACCGGAAACAAGCATCCTGGGACCGGTTTCGGGTTCATAACCCTCATCAGCCAGGCTACCTTGAATCCAGTTGCAAAGTGAGCAAGGGACTCACGTCTGAGCATACCCTGCCACACCTAGGGTGAACAAAGCGATACAAAAGGGGACGATGGACGGAGCGTTTGAGCAAATCAAACACTCACCCCCAGTCAACTGATCTGGGTTTAATCCATCATCATTCTTTAGCTCACTCCGCCACCCCAGTTCAGACTTGGCCATATGCAAATCAGTCTGACCCTGTGCCTCATGGGAACAGTCCAGCCCGAACTGCCAAGCCATGTCTTCCCTGGACCGGAAACAAGCATCCTGGGACCGGTTTCGGGTTCATAACCCTCATCAGCCAGGCTACCTTGAATCCAGTGGCAAAGTGAGCAAGGGACTCACGTCTGAGCATACCCTGCCACACCTAGGGCGAACAAAGCGATACAAAAGGGGACGATGGACGGAGCGTTTGAGCAAATCAAACACTCACCCCCAGTCAACTGATCTGGGTTTAATCCATCACCATTCTTTAGCTCACTCCGCCACCCCAGTTCAGACATGGCCATATGCCAATCAGTCTGACCCTGTGCCTCATGGGAACAGTCCAGCCCGAACTGCCAAGCCATGTCTTCCCTGGACCGGAAACAAGCATCCTGGGACCGGTTTCGGGTTCATAACCCTCATCAGCCAGGCTACCTTGAATCCAGTGGCAAAGTGAGCAAGGGACTCACGTCTGAGCATACCCTGCCACACCTAGGGCGAACAAAGAGATACAAAGGGGGAAGATGGACGGAGCGTTTGAGCAAATCAAACACTCACCCCCAGTCAACTGATCTGGGTTTAATCCTTCACCATTCTTTAGCTCACTCCGCCACCCCAGTTCAGACATGGCCATATGCCAATCAGTCTGACCCTGTGCCTCATGGGAACAGTCAAGCCCGAACTGCCAAGCCATGTCTTCCCTGGACCGGAAACAAGCATCCTGGGACCGGTTTCGTTTTCATAACCCTCATCAGCCAGGCTACCTTGAATCCAGTGACAAAGTGAGCAAGGGACTCACGTCTGAGCATACCCTGCCACACCTAGGGCGAACAAAGCGATACAAAAGGGGACGATGGACTGAGCGTTTGAGCAAATCAAACACTCACCCCCAGTCAACTGATCTGGGTTCAATCCATCATCATTCTTTAGCTCACTCCGCCACCCCAGTTCAGACATGGCCATATGCAAATCAGTTTGACCCTGTGCCTCATGAGAACAGTCCAGCCCGAACTGCCAAGCCATGTCTTCCCTGGACCGGAAACAAGCATCCTGGGACCGGTTTCGGGTTCATAACCCTCATCAGCCAGGCTACCTTGAATCCAGTGGCAAAGTGAGCAAGGGACTCACATCTGAGCATACCCTGCCACACCTAGGGTGAACAAAGCAATACAAAAGGGGACGATGGACGGAGTGTTTGAGCAAATCAAACACTCACCCCCAGTCAACTGATCTGGGTTTAATCCATCACCATTCTTTAGCTCACTCTGCCACCCTAGTTCAGACATGGCCATATGCCAATCAGTCTGACCCTGTGACTCATGGGAACAGTCCAGCCCGAACTGCTAAGCCATGTCTTCCCTGGACCGGAAACAAGCATCCTGGGACCGGTTTCGGGTTCATAACCCTCATCAGCCAGGCTACCTTGAATCCAGTGGCAAAGTGAGCAAGGGACTCACGTCTGAGCACACCCTGCCACACCTAGGGAGAACAAAGCAATACAAAAGGGGACGATGAACGGAGCGTTTGAGCAAATCAAACACTCACCCCCAGTCAACTGATCTGGGTTTAATCCATCACCATTCTTTAGCTCACTCCGCCACCCCAGTTCAGACATGGCCATATGCAAATCAGTCTGACCCTGTGCCTCATGGGAACAGTCCAGCCCGAACTGCCAAGCCATGTCTTCCCTGGACCGGAAACAAGCATCCTGGGACCGGTTTCGGGTTCATAACCCTCATCAGCCAGGCTACCTTGAATCCAGTGGCAAAGTGAGCAAGGGACTCACGTCTGAGCATACCCTGCCACACCTAGGGCGAACAAAGCGATACAAAAGGGGACGATGGACGGAGCGTTTGAGCAAATCAAAAAAAAAAACCCCAGTCAACTGATCTGGGTTTAATCCATCACCATTCTTTAGCTCACTCCGCCACCCCAGTTCAGACATGGCCATATGCAAATCAGTCTGACCCTGTGCCTCATGGGAACAGTCCAGCCTGAACTGCCAAGCCATGTCTTCCCTGGGTCGGAAACAAGCATCCTGGGACTGGTTTCGGGTTCATAACCCTCATCAGCCAGGCTACCTTGAATCCAGTGGCAAAGTGAGCAAGGCACTCACGTCTGAGGATATCCTGCCACACCTAGGGCGAACAAAGCATTACAAAAGGGGACGATGGACAGAGCTTTTGAGCAAATCAAACACTCACCCCCAGTCAACTGACCTGGGTTTAATCCATCACCATTCTTTAGCTCACTCCGCCACCCCAGTTCATACATGGCCATATGCAAATCAGTCTGACCCTGTGCCTCATGGGAACAGTCCAGCCCGAACTGCCAAGCAATGTCTACTCCGGACCGGAAACAAGCATCCTGGGACCGGTTTCGGGTTCATAACCCTCATCAGCCAGGCTACCTTGAATCCAGTGGCAAAGTGAGCAAGGGACTCACGTCTGAGCATACCCTGCCACACCTAGGGCGAACAAAGCAATACAAAAGGGGACGATGGACAGAGCGTTTGAGCAAATCAAACATTCACCCCCAGTCAACTGATCTGGGTTTAATCCATCACCATTCTTTAGCTCACTCCGCCACCCCAGTTCAGACATGGCCATATGCAAATCAGTCTGACCCTGTGCCTCATGGGAACAGTCCAGCCCGAACTGCCAAGCCATGTCTTCCCTGGACCGGAAACAAGCATCCTGGGACCGGTTTCGGGTTCATAACCCTCATCAGCCAGGCTACTTTGAATCCAGTGGCAAAGTGAGCAAGGGACTCACGTCTGAGCATACCCTGCCACACCTAGGGCGAACAAAGCGATACAAAAGGGGACGATGGACGGAGCGTTTGAGCAAATCAAACACTCACCCCCAGTCAACTGATCTGGGTTTAATCCATCACCATTCTTTAGCTCACTCCGCCACCCCAGTTCAGACATGGCCATATGCCAATCAGTCTGACCCTGTGCCTCATGGGAACAGTCCAGCCCGAACTGCCAAGCCATGTCTTCCCTGGACGGGAAACAAGCATCCTGGGACCGGTTTCGGGTTCATAACCCTCATCAGCCAGGCTACCTTGAATCCAGTGGCAAAGTGAGCAAGGGACTCACGTCTGAGCACACCCTGCCACACCTAGGGAAAACAAAGCAATACAAAAGGGGACGATGAACGGAGCGTTTGAGCAAATCAAACACTCACCCCCAGTCAACTGATCTGGGTTTAATCCATCACCATTCTTTAGCTCACTCCGCCACCCCAGTTCAGACATGGCCATATGCAAATCAGTCTGACCCTGTGCCTCATGGGAACAGTCCAGCCCGAACTGCCAAGCCATGTCTTCCCTGGACCGGAAACAAGCATCCTGGGACCGGTTTCGGGTTCATAACCCTCATCAGCCAGGCTACCTTGAATCCAGTGGCAAAGTGAGCAAGGGACTCACGTCTGAGCATACCCTGCCACACCTAGGGCGAACAAAGCGATACAAAAGGGGACGATGGACGGAGCGTTTGAGCAAATCAAAAAAAAAAATCCAGTCAACTGATCTGGGTTTAATCCATCACTTTTCTTTAGCTCACTCCGCCACCCCAGTTCAGACATGGCCATATGCAAATCAGTCTGACCCTGTGCCTCATGGGAACGGTCCAGCCCGAACTGCCAAGCCATGTCTTCCCTGGACCGGAAACAAGCATCCTGGGACCGGTTTCGGGTTCATAACCCTCATCAGCCAGGCTACCTTGAATCCAGTGGCAAAGTGAGCAAGGGACTCATGTCTGAGCATACCCTGCCACTCCTAGGGCGAACAAAGCGATACAAAAGGGGACGATGGACGGAGCATTTGAGCAAATCAAACACTCACCCCCAGTCAACAGATCTGGGTTTAATCCATCACCATTCTTTAGCTCACTCAGCCACCCCAGTTCAGACATGGCCATATGCAAATCAGTCTGACCCTGTGCCTCATGGGAACAGTCCAGCCTGAACTTCCAAGCCATGTCTTCCCTGGACCAGAAACAAGCATCCTGGGACCGGTTTCGGGTTCATAACCCTCATCAGCCAGGCTACCTTGAATCCAGTGGCAAAGTGAGCAAGGGACTCACGTCTGAGGATACCCTGCCACACCTAGGGCGAACAAAGCAGTACAAAAGGGGACGATGGACAGAGCTTTTGAGCAAATCAAACACTCACCCCCAGTCAACTGACCTGGGTTTAATCCATCACCATTCTTTAGCTCACTCCGCCACCCCAGTTCAGACATGGCCATATGCAAATCAGTCTGACCCTGTGCCTCATGGGAACAGTCCAGTCCGAACTGCCAAGCCATGTCTACCCTGGACCGGAAACAAGCATCCTGGGACCGGTTTCGGTTTCATAACCCTCATCAGCCAGGCTACCTTGAATCCAGTGGCAAAGTGAGCAAGGGACTCACGTCTGAGCATACCCTGCCACACCTAGGGCGAACAAAGCGATACAAAAGGGGACGATGGACGGAGCGTTTGAGCAAATCAAACACTCACCCCCAGTCAACTGATCTGGGTTTAATCCATCACCATTCTTTAGCTCACTCCGCCACCCCAGTTCAGACATGGCCATATGCAAATCAGTCTGACCCTGTGCCTCATGGGAATAGTCCAGCCCGAACTGCCAAGCCATGTCTTCCCTGGACCGGAAACAAGCATCCTGGGACCGGTTTCGGGTTCATAACCCTCATCAGCCAGGCTACCTTGAATCCAGTGGCAAAGTGAGCAAGGGACTCACGTCTGAGCATACCCTGCCACACCTAGGGCGAACAAAGCGATAAAAAGGGGACGATGGACGGAGCGTTTGAGCAAATCAAACACTCACCCCAGTCAACTGATCTGGGTTTAATCCATCACCATTCTTTAGCTCACTCCGCCACCCCAGTTCAGGCAATGGCCATATGCCAATCAGTCTGACCCTGTGCCTCATGGGAACAGTCCAGCCCGAACTGCCAAGCCATGTCTTCCCTGGACCGGAAACAAGCATCCTGGGACCGGTTTTGGGTTCATAACCCTCATCAGCCAGGCTACCTTGAATCCAGTGGCAAAGTGAGCAAGGGACTCACGTCTGAGCACACCCTGCCACACCTAGGGAGAACAAAGCGATACAAAAGGGGACCATGGACGGAGCTTTTGAGCAAATCAAACACTCATCCCCAGTCAACTGATCTGGGTTTAATCCATCACCATTCTTCAGCTCACTCCGCCACCCCAGTTCAGACATGGCCATATGCAAATCAGTCTGACCCTGTGCCTCATGGGAACAGTCCAGCCCGAACTGCCAAGCCATGTCTTCCCTGGACCGGAAACAAGCATCCTGAGACCGGTTTCGGGTTCATAACCCTCATCAGCCAGGCTACCTTGAATCCAGTGGCAAAGTGAGCAAGGGACTCACGTCTGAGCATACCCTGCCACACCTAGGGCGAACAAAGCGATTCAAAAGGGGACGATGGACGGAGCGTTTGAGCAAATCAAACACTCACCCCCAGTCAACTGATCTGGGTTTAATCCATCACCATTCTTTAGCTCACTCCGCCACTCCAGTTCAGACATGGCCATATGCAAATCAGTCTGACCCTGTGCCTCATGGGAACAGTCCAGCCCGAACTGCCAAGCCATGTCTTCCCTGGACCGGAAACAAGCATCCTGGGACCGGTTTCGGGTTCATAACCCTCATCAGCCAGGCTACCTTGAATCCAGTGGCAAAGTGAGCAAGGGACTCACGTCTGAGGATACCCTGCCACACCTAGGGCGAACAAAGCAGTACAAAAGGGGACGATGGACAGAGCTTTTGAGCAAATCAAACACTCACCCCCAGTCAACTGATCTGGGTTTAATCCATCACCATTCTTTAGCTCAC
This sequence comes from Lissotriton helveticus, assembly GCF_964261635.1. Lineage (NCBI taxonomy): Eukaryota > Metazoa > Chordata > Amphibia > Caudata > Salamandridae > Lissotriton > Lissotriton helveticus. The sequence continues at coordinate 1,213,506,660 of NC_136057.1, read as the reverse complement.
TCCGCCACCCCAGATCAGACATGGCCATATGCAAATCAGTCTGACCCTGTGCCTAATGGGAACAGTCCAGCCCGAACTGCCAAGCCATGTCTTCCCTGGACCGGAAACAAGCATCCTGGGACCGGTTTCGGGTTCAAAACCCTCATAAGCCAGGCTACCTTGAATCCAGTGGCAAAGTGAGCAAGGGACTCACATCTGAGCATACCCTGCCACACCTAGGGCGAACAAAGCGATACAAAAGGGGACGATGGAGGGAGCGTTTGAGCATATCAAACACTCACCCCCAGTCAACTGATCTGGGATTAATCCATCACCATTCTTTAGCTCACTCCGCCACCCCAGTTCAGACATGGCCATATGCAAATCAGTCTGACCCTGTGCCTCATGGGAACAGTCCAGCCCGAACTGCCAAGCCATGTCTTCCCTGGACCGGAAACAAGCATCCTGGGACCGGTTTCGGGTTCATAACCCTCATCAGCCAGGCTACCTTGAATCCAGTGGCAAAGTGAGCAAGGGACTCATGTCTGAACATACCCTGCCACACCTAGGGCGAACAAAGCGATACAAAAGGGGACAATGGACGGAGCATTTGAGCAAATCAAACACTCACCCCCAGTCAACAGATCTGGGTTTAATCCATCACCATTCTTTAGCTCACTCCGCCACCCCAGTTCAGACATGGCCATATGCAAATCAGTCTGACCCTGTGCCTCTTGGGAACAGTCCAGCCTGAACTGCCAAGCCATGTCTTCCCTGGACCGGAAACAAGCATCCTGGGACCGGTTTCGGGTTCATAACCCTCATCAGCCAGGCTACCTTGAATCCAGTGGCAAAGTGAGCAAGGCACTCACGTCTGAGGATACCCTGCCACACCTAGGGCGAACAAAGCATTACAAAAGGGGACGATGGACAGAGCTTTTGAGCAAATCAAACACTCACCCCCAGTCAACTGACCTGGGTTTAATCCATCACCATTCTTTAGCTCACTCCGCCACCCCAGTTCAGACATGGCCATATGCAAATCAGTCTGACCCTGTGCCTCATGGGAACAGTCCAGCCCGAACTGCCAAGCCATGTCTACCCCGGACCGGAAACAAGCATCCTGGGACCGGTTTCGGGGTCATAACCCTCATCAGCCAGGCTACCTTGAATCCAGTGGCAAAGTGAGCAAGGGACTCACGTCTGAGCATACCCTGCCACACCTAGGGCGAACAAAGCGATACAAAAGGGGACGATGGACGGAGCGTTTGAGCAAATCAAAAAAAAAAAAATCCAGTCAACTGATCTGGGTTTAATCCATCACTTTTCTTTAGCTCACTCCGCCACCCCAGTTCAGACATGGCCATATGCAAATCAGTCTGACCCTGTGCCTCATGGGAACAGTCCAGCCCGAACTGCCAAGCCATGTCTTCCCTGGACCGGAAACAAGCATCCTGGGACCGGTTTCGGGTTCATAACCCTCATCAGCCAGGCTACCTTGAATCCAGTGGCAAAGTGAGCAAGGGACTCATGTCTGAGCATACCCTGCCACACCTAGGGCGAACAAAGCGATACAAAAGGGGACGATGGACGGAGCATTTGAGCAAATCAAACACTCACCCCCAGTCAACAGATCTGGGTTTAATCCATCACCATTCTTTAGCTCACTCAGCCACCCCAGTTCAGAAATGGCCATATGCAAATCAGTCTGACCCTGTGCCTCATGGGAACAGTCCAGCCTGAACTGCCAAGCCATGTCTTCCCTGGACCAGAAACAAGCATCCTGGGACCGGTTTCGGGTTCATAACCCTCATCAGCCAGGCTACCTTGAATCCAGTGGCAAAGTGAGCAAGGGACTCACGTCTGAGGATACCCTGCCACACCTAGGGCGAACAAAGCAGTACAAAAGGGGACGATGGACAGAGCTTTTGAGCAAATCAAACACTCACCCCCAGTCAACTGACCTGGGTTTAATCCATCACCATTCTTTAGCTCACTCCGCCACCCCAGTTCAGACATGGCCATATGCAAATCAGTCTGACCCTGTGCCTCATGGGAACAGTCCAGTCCGAACTGCCAAGCCATGTCTACCCTGGACCGGAAACAAGCATCCTGGGACCGGTTTCGGTTTCATAACCTTCATCAGCCAGGCTCCCTTGAATCCAGTGGCAAAGTGAGCAAGGGACTCACGTCTGAGCATACCCTGCCACACCTAGGGCGAACAAAGCGATACAAAAGGGGACGATGGACGGAGCGTTTGAGCAAATCAAACACTCACCCCAGTCAACTGATCTGGGTTTAATCCATCACCATTCTTTAGCTCACTCCGCCACCCCAGTTCAGACATGGCCATATGCAAATCAGTCTGACCCTGTGCCTCATGGGAATAGTCCAGCCCGAACTGCCAAGCCATGTCTTCCCTGGCCCGGAAACAAGCATCCTGGGACCGGTTTCGGGTTCATAACCCTCATCAGCCCGGCTACCTTGAATCCAGTGGCAAAGTGAGCAAGGGACTCACGTCTGAGCATACCCTGCCACACCTAGGGCGAACAAAGCGATAAAAAGGGGACGATGGACGGAGCGTTTGAGCAAATCAAACACTCACCCCCAGTCAACTGATCTGGGTTTAATCCATCACCATTCTTTAGCTCACTCCGCCACCCCAGTTCAGGCAATGGCCATATGCCAATCAGTCTGACCCTGTGCCTCATGGGAACAGTCCAGCCCGAACTGCCAAGCCATGTCTTCCCTGGACCGGAAACAAGCATCCTGGGACCGGTTTCGGGTTCATAACCCTCATCAGCCAGGCTACCTTGAATCCAGTGGCAAAGTGAGCAAGGGACTCACGTCTGAGCTCACCCTGCCACACCTAGGGAGAACAAAGCAATACAAAAGGGGACGATGAACGGAGCGTTTGAGCAAATCAAACACTCACCCCCAGTCAACTGATCTGGGTTTAATCCATCACCATTCTTTAGCTCACTCCGCCACCCCAGTTCAGACATGGCCATATGCAAATCAGTCTGACCCTGTGCCTCATGGGAACAGTCCAGCCCGAACTGCCAAGCCATGTCTTCCCTGGACCGGAAACAAGCATCCTGGGACCGGTTTCGGGTTCATAACCCTCATCAGCCAGGCTACCTTGAATCCAGTGGCAAAGTGAGCAAGGGACTCACGTCTGAGCATACCCTGCCACACCTAGGGCGAACAAAGCGATACAAAAGGGGACGATGGACGGAGCGTTTGGGCAAATCAAAAAAAAAAAACCCCAGTCAACTGATCTGGGTTTAATCCATCACCATTCTTTAGCTCACTCCGCCACCCCAGTTCAGACATGGCCATATGCAAATCAGTCTGACCCTGTGCCTCATGGGAACAGTCCAGCCCGAACTGCCAAGCCATGTCTTCCCTGGACCGTAAACAAGCATCCTGGGACCGGTTTCGGGTTCATAACCCTCATCAGCCAGGCTACCTTGAATCCAGTGGCAAAGTGAGCAAGGGACTCTTGTCTGAGCATACCCTGCCACACCTAGGGCGAACAAAGCGATACAAAAGGGGACGATGGACGGAGCATTTGAGCAAATTAAACACTCACCCCCAGTCAACAGATCTGGGTTTAATCCATCACCATTCTTTAGCTCACTCCACCACCCCAGTTCAGACATGGCCATATGCAAATCAGTCTGACCCTGTGCCTCATAGGAACAGTCCAGCCTGAACTGCCAAGCCATGTCTTCCCTGGACCGGAAACAAGCATCCTGGGACCGGTTTCGGGTTCATAACCCTCATCAGCCAGGCTACCTTGAATCCAGTGGCAAAGTGAGCAAGGCACTCACGTCTGAGGATACCCTGCCACACCTAGGGCGAACAAAGCATTACAAAAGGGGACGATGGACAGAGCTTTTGAGCAAATCAAACACTCACCCCCAGTCAACTGACCTGGGTTTAATCCATCACCATTCTTTAGCTCACTCCGCCACCCCAGTTCAGACATGGCCATATGCAAATCAGTCTGACCCTGTGCCTCATGGGAACAGTCCAGCCCGAACTGCCAAGCCATGTCTACCCCGGACCGGAAACAAGCATCCTGGGACCGGTTTCGGGTTCATAACCCTCATCAGCCAGGCTACCTTGAATCCAGTGGCAAAGTGAGCAAGGGACTCACGTCTGAGCATACCCTGCCACACCTAGGGCGAACAAAGCGATACAAAAGGGGACGATGGACGGAGCGTTTGAGCAAATCAAACACTCACCCCCAGTCAACTGATCTGGGTTTAATCCATCACCATTCTTTAGCTCACTCCGCCACCCCAGTTCAGACATGGCCATATGCAAATCAGTCTGACCCTGTGCCTCATGGGAACAGTCCAGCCCGAACTGCCAAGCCATGTCTTCCCTGGACCGGAAACAAGCATCCTGGGACCGGTTTCGGGTTCATAACCCTCATCAGCCAGGCTACTTTGAATCCAGTGGCAAAGTGAGCAAGGGACTCACGTCTGAGCATACCCTGCCACACCTAGGGCGAACAAAGCGATACAAAAGGGGACGATGGACGGAGCGTTTGAGCAAATCAAACACTCACCCCCAGTCAACTGATCTGGGTTTAATCCATCACCATTCTTTAGCTCACTCCGCCACCCCAGTTCAGACATGGCCATATGCCAATCAGTCTGACCCTGTGCCTCATGGGAACAGTCCAGCCCGAACTGCCAAGCCATGTCTTCCCTGGACCGGAAACAAGCATCCTGGGACCGGTTTCGGGTTCATAACCCTCATCAGCCAGGCTACCTTGAATCCAGTGGCAAAGTGAGCAAGGGACTCACGTCTGAGCACACCCTGCCACACCTAGGGAGAACAAAGCAATACAAAAGGGGACGATGAACGGAGCGTTTGAGCAAATCAAACACTCACCCCCAGTCAACTGATCTGGGTTTAATCCATCACCATTCTTTAGCTCACTCCGCCACCCCAGTTCAGACATGGCCATATGCAAATCAGTCTGACCCTGTGCCTCATGGGAACAGTCCAGCCCGAACTGCCAAGCCATGTCTTCCCTGGACCGGAAACAAGCATCCTGGGACCGGTTTCGGGTTCATAACCCTCATCAGCCAGGCTACCTTGAATCCAGTGGCAAAGTGAGCAAGGGACTCATGTCTGAGCATACCCTGCCACACCTAGGGCGAACAAAGCGATACAAAAGGGGACGATGGACGGAGCATTTGAGCAAATCAAACACTCACCCCCAGTCAACAGATCTGGGTTTAATCCATCACCATTCTTTAGCTCACTCAGCCACCCCAGTTCAGACATGGCCATATGCAAATCAGTCTGACCCTGTGCCTCATGGGAACAGTCCAGCCTGAACTGCCAAGACATGTCTTCCCTGGACCAGAAACAAGCATCCTGGGACCGGTTTCGGGTTCATAACCCTCATCAGCCAGGCTACCTTGAATCCAGTGGCAAAGTGAGCAAGGGACTCACGTCTGAGGATACCCTGCCACACCTAGGGCGAACAAAGCAGTACAAAAGGGGATGATGGACAGAGCTTTTGAGCAAATCAAACACTCACCCCCAGTCAACTGACCTGGGTTTAATCCATCACCATTCTTTAGCTCACTCCGCCACCCCAGTTCAGACATGGCCATATGCAAATCAGTCTGACCCTGTGCCTCATGGGAACAGTCCAGTCCGAACTGCCAAGCCATGTCTACCCTGGACCGGAAACAAGCATCCTGGGACCGGTTTCGGTTTCATAACCCTCATCAGCCAGGCTACCTTGAATCCAGTGGCAAAGTGAGCAAGGGACTCACGTCTGAGCATACCCTGCCACACCTAGGGCGAACAAAGCGATACAAAAGGGGACGATGGACGGAGCGTTTGAGCAAATCAAACACTCACCCCCAGTCAACTGATCTGGGTTTAATCCATCACCATTCTTTAGCTCACTCCGCCACCCCAGTTCAGACATGGCCATATGCAAATCAGTCTGACCCTGTGCCTCATGGGAATAGTCCAGCCCGAACTGCCAAGCCATGTCTTCCCTGGACCGGAAACAAGCATCCTGGGACCGGTTTCGGGTTCATAACCCTCATCAGCCAGGCTACCTTGAATCCAGTGGCAAAGTGAGCAAGGGACTCACGTCTGAGCATACCCTGCCACACCTAGGGCGAACAAAGCGATAAAAAGGGGACGATGGACGGAGCGTTTGAGCAAATCAAACACTCACCCCCAGTCAACTGATCTGGGTTTAATCCATCACCATTCTTTAGCTCACTCCGCCACCCCAGTTCCGGCAATGGCCATATGCCAATCAGTCTGACCCTGTGCCTCATGGGAACAGTCCAGCCCGAACTGCCAAGCCATGTCTTCCCTGGACCGGAAACAAGCATCCTGGGACCGGTTTTGGGTTCATAACCTTCATCAGCCAGGCTACCTTGAATCCAGTGGCAAATTGAGCAAGGGACTCACGTCTGAGCACACCCTGCCACACCTAGGGAGAACAAAGCGATACAAAAGGGGACCATGGACGGAGCGTTTGAGCAAATCAAACACTCATCCCCAGTCAACTGATCTGGGTTTAATCCATCACCATTCTTCAGCTCACTCCGCCACCCCAGTTCAGACATGGCCATATGCAAATCAGTCTGACCCTGTGCCTCATGGGAACAGTCCAGCCCAAACTGCCAAGCCATGTCTTCCCTGGACCGGAAACAAGCATCCTGGGACCGGTTTCGGGTTCATAACCCTCATCAGCCAGGCTACCTTGAATCCAGTGGCAAAGTGAGCAAGGGACTCACGTCTGAGCATACCCTGCCACACCTAGGGCGAACAAAGCGATACAAAAGGGGACGATGGACGTATCGTTTGAGCAAATCAAACACTCACCCCCAGTCAACTGATCTGGGTTTAATCCATCACCATTCTTTAGCTCACTCCGTCACCCCAGTTCAGACATGGCCATATGCAAATCAGTCTGACCCTGTGCCTCATGGGAATAGTCCAGCCCGAACTGCCAAGCCATGTCTTCCCTGGACCGGAAACAAGCATCCTGGGACCGGTTTCGGGTTCATAACCCTCATCAGCCAGGCTACCTTGAATCCAGTGGCATAGTGAGCAAGGAACTCACGTCTGAGCATACCCTGCCACACCTAGGGCGAACAAAGCGATACAAAAGGGGACGATGGACGGAGCTTTTGAGCAAATCAAACACTCTCCCCCAGTCAACTGATCTGGGTTTAATCCATCACCATTCTTTAGCTCACTCCGCCACCCCAGTTCAGACATGGCCATATGCAAATCAGTCTGACCCTGTGCCTCATGGGAACTGTCCAGCCCGAACTGCCAAGCCATGTCGTCCCTGGACCGGAAACGAGCATCCTGGGACCGGTTTCGGGTTCATAACCCTCATCAGCCAGGCTACCTTGAATCCAGTGGCAAAGTGAGCAAGGGACTCACGTCTGAGGATACCCTGCCACACCTAGGGCGAACAAAGCAGTACAAAAGGGGACGATGGACAGAGCTTTTGAGCAAATCAAACACTCACCCCCAGTCAACTGATCTGGGTTTAATCCATTACCATTCTTTAGCTCACTCCGCCACCCCAGTTCAGACATGGCCATATGCAAATCAGTCTGACCCTGTGCCTCATGGGAACAGTCCAGCCCGAACTGCCAAGCCATGTCTTCCCTGGACCGGAAACAAGCATCCTGGGACCGGTTTCGGGTTCATAACCCTCATCAGCCAGGCTACCTTGAATCCAGTGGCAAAGTGAGCAAGGGACTCACATCTGAGCATACCCTGCCACACCTAGGGCGAACAAAGCGATACAAAAGGGGACGATGGACGGAGCTTTTGAGCAAATTAAACACTCTCCCCAGTCAACTGATCTGGGTTTAATCCATCACCATTCTTTAGCTCACTCCGCCACCCCAGTTCAGACATGGCCATATGCAAATCAGTCTGACCCTGTGCCTCATGGGAACAGTCCAGCCCGAACTGCCAAGCCATGTCTTCCCTGGACCGTAAACAAGCATCCTGGGACCGGTTTCGGGTTCATAACCCTCATCAGCCAGGCTACCTTGAATCCAGTGGCAAAGTGAGCAAGGGACTCTTGTCTGAGCATACCCTGCCACACCTAGGGCGAACAAAGCGATACAAAAGGGGACGATGGACGGAGCATTTGAGCAAATTAAACACTCACCCCCAGTCAACAGATCTGGGTTTAATCCATCACCATTCTTTAGCTCACTCCACCACCCCAGTTCAGACATGGCCATATGCAAATCAGTCTGACCCTGTGCCTCATGGGAACAGTCCAGCCTGAACTGCCAAGCCATGTCTTCCCTGGACCGGAAACAAGCATCCTGGGACCGGTTTCGGGTTCATAACCCTCATCAGCCAGGCTACCTTGAATCCAGTGGCAAAGTGAGCAAGGCACTCACGTCTGAGGATACCCTGCCACACCTAGGGCGAACAAAGCATTACAAAAGGGGACGATGGACAGAGCTTTTGAGCAAATCAAACACTCACCCCCAGTCAACTGACCTGGGTTTAATCCATCACCATTCTTTAGCTCACTCCGCCACCCCAGTTCAGACATGGCCATATGCAAATCAGTCTGACCCTGTGCCTCATGGGAACAGTCCAGCCCGAACTGCCAAGCCATGTCTACCCCGGACCGGAAACAAGCATCCTGGGACCGGTTTCGGGTTCATAACCCTCATCAGCCAGGCTACCTTGAATCCAGTGGCAAAGTGAGCAAGGGACTCACGTCTGAGCATACCCTGCCACACCTAGGGCGAACAAAGCGATACAAAAGGGGACGATGGACGGAGCGTTTGAGCAAATCAAACACTCACCCCCAGTCAACTGATCTGGGTTTAATCCATCACCATTCTTTAGCTCACTCCGCCACCCCAGTTCAGACATGGCCATATGCAAATCAGTCTGACCCTGTGCCTCATGGGAACAGTTCAGCCCGAACTGCCAAGCCATGTCTTCCCTGGACCGGAAACAAGCATCCTGGGACCGGTTTCGGGTTCATAACCCTCATCAGCCAGGCTACTTTGAATCCAGTGGCAAAGTGAGCAAGGGACTCACGTCTGAGCATACCCTGCCACACCTAGGGCGAACAAAGCGATACAAAAGGGGACGATGGACGGAGCGTTTGAGCAAATCAAACACTCACCCCCAGTCAACTGATCTGGGTTTAATCCATCACCATTCTTTAGCTCACTCCGCCACCCCAGTTCAGACATGGCCATATGCCAATCAGTCTGACCCTGTGCCTCATGGGAACAGTCCAGTCCGAACTGCCAAGCCATGTCTACCCTGGACCGGAAACAAGCATCCTGGGACCGGTTTCGGTTTCATGACCTTCATCAGCCAGGCTCCCTTGAATCCAGTGGCAAAGTGAGCAAGGGACTCACGTCTGAGCATACCCTGCCACACCTAGGGCGAACAAAGCGATACAAAAGGGGACGATGGACGGAGCGTTTGAGCAAATCAAACACTCACCCCAGTCAACTGATCTGGGTTTAATCCATCACCATTCTTTAGCTCACTCCGCCACCCCAGTTCAGACATGGCCATATGCAAATCAGTCTGACCCTGTGCCTCATGGGAATAGTCCAGCCCGAACTGCCAAGCCATGTCTTCCCTGGCCCGGAAACAAGCATCCTGGGACCGGTTTCGGGTTCATAACCCTCATCAGCCCGGCTACCTTGAATCCAGTGGCAAAGTGAGCAAGGGACTCACGTCTGAGCATACCCTGCCACACCTAGGGCGAACAAAGCGATAAAAAGGGGACGATGGACGGAGCGTTTGAGCAAATCAAACACTCACCCCCAGTCAACTGATCTGGGTTTAATCCATCACCATTCTTTAGCTCACTCCGCCACCCCAGTTCAGGCAATGGCCATATGCCAATCAGTCTGACCCTGTGCCTCATGGGAACAGTCCAGCCCGAACTGCCAAGCCATGTCTTCCCTGGACCGGAAACAAGCATCCTGGGACCGGTTTCGGGTTCATAACCCTCATCAGCCAGGCTACTTTGAATCCAGTGGCAAAGTGAGCAAGGGACTCACGTCTGAGCATACCCTGCCACACCTAGGGCGAACAAAGCGATACAAAAGGGGACGATGGACGGAGCGTTTGAGCAAATCAAACACTCACCCCCAGTCAACTGATCTGGGTTTAATCCATCACCATTCTTTAGCTCACTCCGCCACCCCAGTTCAGACATGGCCATATGCCAATCAGTCTGACCCTGTGCCTCATGGGAACAGTCCAGCCCGAACTGCCAAGCCATGTCTTCCCTGGACCGGAAACAAGCATCCTGGGACCGGTTTCGGGTTCATAACCCTCATCAGCCAGGCTACCTTGAATCCAGTGGCAAAGTGAGCAAGGGACTCACGTCTGAGCACACCCTGCCACACCTAGGGAGAACAAAGCAATACAAAAGGGGACGATGAACGGAGCGTTTGAGCAAATCAAACACTCACCCCCAGTCAACTGATCTGGGTTTAATCCATCACCATTCTTTAGCTCACTCCGCCACCCCAGTTCAGACATGGCCATATGCAAATCAGTCTGACCCTGTGCCTCATGGGAACAGTCCAGCCCGAACTGCCAAGCCATGTCTTCCCTGGACCGGAAAAAAGCATCCTGGGACCGGTTTCGGGTTCATAACCCTCATCAGCCAGGCTACCTTGAATCCAGTGGCAAAGTGAGCAAGGGACTCATGTCTGAGCATACCCTGCCACACCTAGGGCGAACAAAGCGATACAAAAGGGGACGATGGACGGAGCATTTGAGCAAATCAAACACTCACCCCCAGTCAACAGATCTGGGTTTAATCCATCACCATTCTTTAGCTCACTCAGCCACCCCAGTTCAGACATGGCCATATGCAAATCAGTCTGACCCTGTGCCTCATGGGAACAGTCCAGCCTGAACTGCCAAGACATGTCTTCCCTGGACCAGAAACAAGCATCCTGGGACCGGTTTCGGGTTCATAACCCTCATCAGCCAGGCTACCTTGAATCCAGTGGCAAAGTGAGCAAGGGACTCACGTCTGAGGATACCCTGCCACACCTAGGGCGAACAAAGCAGTACAAAAGGGGATGATGGACAGAGCTTTTGAGCAAATCAAACACTCACCCCCAGTCAACTGACCTGGGTTTAATCCATCACCATTCTTTAGCTCACTCCGCCACCCCAGTTCAGACATGGCCATATGCAAATCAGTCTGACCCTGTGCCTCATGGGAACAGTCCAGTCCGAACTGCCAAGCCATGTCTACCCTGGACCGGAAACAAGCATCCTGGGACCGGTTTCGGTTTCATAACCCTCATCAGCCAGGCTACCTTGAATCCAGTGGCAAAGTGAGCAAGGGACTCACGTCTGAGCATACCCTGCCACACCTAGGGCGAACAAAGCGATACAAAAGGGGACGATGGACGGAGCGTTTGAGCAAATCAAACACTCACCCCCAGTCAACTGATCTGGGTTTAATCCATCACCATTCTTTAGCTCACTCCGCCACCCCAGTTCAGACATGGCCATATGCAAATCAGTCTGACCCTGTGCCTCATGGGAATAGTCCAGCCCGAACTGCCAAGCCATGTCTTCCCTGGACCGGAAACAAGCATCCTGGGACCGGTTTCGGGTTCATAACCCTCATCAGCCAGGCTACCTTGAATCCAGTGGCAAAGTGAGCAAGGGACTCACGTCTGAGCATACCCTGCCACACCTAGGGCGAACAAAGCGATAAAAAGGGGACGATGGACGGAGCGTTTGAGCAAATCAAACACTCACCCCCAGTCAACTGATCTGGGTTTAATCCATCACCATTCTTTAGCTCACTCCGCCACCCCAGTTCCGGCAATGGCCATATGCCAATCAGTCTGACCCTGTGCCTCATGGGAACAGTCCAGCCCGAACTGCCAAGCCATGTCTTCCCTGGACCGGAAACAAGCATCCTGGGACCGGTTTTGGGTTCATAACCTTCATCAGCCAGGCTACCTTGAATCCAGTGGCAAATTGAGCAAGGGACTCACGTCTGAGCACACCCTGCCACACCTAGGGAGAACAAAGCGATACAAAAGGGGACCATGGACGGAGCGTTTGAGCAAATCAAACACTCATCCCCAGTCAACTGATCTGGGTTTAATCCATCACCATTCTTCAGCTCACTCCGCCACCCCAGTTCAGACATGGCCATATGCAAATCAGTCTGACCCTGTGCCTCATGGGAACAGTCCAGCCCAAACTGCCAAGCCATGTCTTCCCTGGACCGGAAACAAGCATCCTGGGACCGGTTTCGGGTTCATAACCCTCATCAGCCAGGCTACCTTGAATCCAGTGGCAAAGTGAGCAAGGGACTCACGTCTGAGCATACCCTGCCACACCTAGGGCGAACAAAGCGATACAAAAGGGGACGATGGACGTATCGTTTGAGCAAATCAAACACTCACCCCCAGTCAACTGATCTGGGTTTAATCCATCACCATTCTTTAGCTCACTCCGTCACCCCAGTTCAGACATGGCCATATGCAAATCAGTCTGACCCTGTGCCTCATGGGAATAGTCCAGCCCGAACTGCCAAGCCATGTCTTCCCTGGACCGGAAACAAGCATCCTGGGACCGGTTTCGGGTTCATAACCCTCATCAGCCAGGCTACCTTGAATCCAGTGGCATAGTGAGCAAGGAACTCACGTCTGAGCATACCCTGCCACACCTAGGGCGAACAAAGCGATACAAAAGGGGACGATGGACGGAGCTTTTGAGCAAATCAAACACTCTCCCCCAGTCAACTGATCTGGGTTTAATCCATCACCATTCTTTAGCTCACTCCGCCACCCCAGTTCAGACATGGCCATATGCAAATCAGTCTGACCCTGTGCCTCATGGGAACTGTCCAGCCCGAACTGCCAAGCCATGTCGTCCCTGGACCGGAAACGAGCATCCTGGGACCGGTTTCGGGTTCATAACCCTCATCAGCCAGGCTACCTTGAATCCAGTGGCAAAGTGAGCAAGGGACTCACGTCTGAGGATACCCTGCCACACCTAGGGCGAACAAAGCAGTACAAAAGGGGACGATGGACAGAGCTTTTGAGCAAATCAAACACTCACCCCCAGTCAACTGATCTGGGTTTAATCCATTACCATTCTTTAGCTCACTCCGCCACCCCAGTTCAGACATGGCCATATGCAAATCAGTCTGACCCTGTGCCTCATGGGAACAGTCCAGCCCGAACTGCCAAGCCATGTCTTCCCTGGACCGGAAACAAGCATCCTGGGACCGGTTTCGGGTTCATAACCCTCATCAGCCAGGCTACCTTGAATCCAGTGGCAAAGTGAGCAAGGGACTCACATCTGAGCATACCCTGCCACACCTAGGGCGAACAAAGCGATACAAAAGGGGACGATGGACGGAGCTTTTGAGCAAATTAAACACTCTCCCCAGTCAACTGATCTGGGTTTAATCCATCACCATTCTTTAGCTCACTCCGCCACCCCAGTTCAGACATGGCCATATGCAAATCAGTCTGACCCTGTGCCTCATGGGAACAGTCCAGCCCGAACTGCCAAGCCATGTCTTCCCTGGACCGTAAACAAGCATCCTGGGACCGGTTTCGGGTTCATAACCCTCATCAGCCAGGCTACCTTGAATCCAGTGGCAAAGTGAGCAAGGGACTCTTGTCTGAGCATACCCTGCCACACCTAGGGCGAACAAAGCGATACAAAAGGGGACGATGGACGGAGCATTTGAGCAAATTAAACACTCACCCCCAGTCAACAGATCTGGGTTTAATCCATCACCATTCTTTAGCTCACTCCACCACCCCAGTTCAGACATGGCCATATGCAAATCAGTCTGACCCTGTGCCTCATGGGAACAGTCCAGCCTGAACTGCCAAGCCATGTCTTCCCTGGACCGGAAACAAGCATCCTGGGACCGGTTTCGGGTTCATAACCCTCATCAGCCAGGCTACCTTGAATCCAGTGGCAAAGTGAGCAAGGCACTCACGTCTGAGGATACCCTGCCACACCTAGGGCGAACAAAGCATTACAAAAGGGGACGATGGACAGAGCTTTTGAGCAAATCAAACACTCACCCCCAGTCAACTGACCTGGGTTTAATCCATCACCATTCTTTAGCTCACTCCGCCACCCCAGTTCAGACATGGCCATATGCAAATCAGTCTGACCCTGTGCCTCATGGGAACAGTCCAGCCCGAACTGCCAAGCCATGTCTACCCCGGACCGGAAACAAGCATCCTGGGACCGGTTTCGGGTTCATAACCCTCATCAGCCAGGCTACCTTGAATCCAGTGGCAAAGTGAGCAAGGGACTCACGTCTGAGCATACCCTGCCACACCTAGGGCGAACAAAGCGATACAAAAGGGGACGATGGACGGAGCGTTTGAGCAAATCAAACACTCACCCCCAGTCAACTGATCTGGGTTTAATCCATCACCATTCTTTAGCTCACTCCGCCACCCCAGTTCAGACATGGCCATATGCAAATCAGTCTGACCCTGTGCCTCATGGGAACAGTTCAGCCCGAACTGCCAAGCCATGTCTTCCCTGGACCGGAAACAAGCATCCTGGGACCGGTTTCGGGTTCATAACCCTCATCAGCCAGGCTACTTTGAATCCAGTGGCAAAGTGAGCAAGGGACTCACGTCTGAGCATACCCTGCCACACCTAGGGCGAACAAAGCGATACAAAAGGGGACGATGGACGGAGCGTTTGAGCAAATCAAACACTCACCCCCAGTCAACTGATCTGGGTTTAATCCATCACCATTCTTTAGCTCACTCCGCCACCCCAGTTCAGACATGGCCATATGCCAATCAGTCTGACCCTGTGCCTCATGGGAACAGTCCAGCCCGAACTGCCAAGCCATGTCTTCCCTGGACCGGAAACAAGCATCCTGGGACCGGTTTCGGGTTCATAACCCTCATCAGCCAGGCTACCTTGAATCCAGTGGCAAAGTGAGCAAGGGACTCACGTCTGAGCACACCCTGCCAAACCTAGGGAGAACAAAGCAATACAAAAGGGGACGATGAACGGAGCGTTTGAGCAAATCAAACACTCACCCCCAGTCAACTGATCTGGGTTTAATCCATCACCATTCTTTAGCTCACTCCGCCACCCCAGTTCAGACATGGCCATATGCAAATCAGTCTGACCCTGTGCCTCATGGGAACAGTCCAGCCCGAACTGCCAAGCCATGTCTTCCCTGGACCGGAAACAAGCATCCTGGGACCGGTTTCGGGTTCATAACCCTCATCAGCCAGGCTACCTTGAATCCAGTGGCAAAGTGAGCAAGGGACTCATGTCTGAGCATACCCTGCCACACCTAGGGCGAACAAAGCGATACAAAAGGGGACGATGGACGGAGCATTTGAGCAAATCAAACACTCACCCCCAGTCAACAGATCTGGGTTTAATCCATCACCATTCTTTAGCTCACTCAGCCACCCCAGTTCAGACATGGCCATATGCAAATCAGTCTGACCCTGTGCCTCATGGGAACAGTCCAGCCTGAACTGCCAAGCCATGTCTTCCCTGGACCAGAAACAAGCATCCTGGGACCGGTTTCGGGTTCATAACCCTCATCAGCCAGGCAACCTTGAATCCAGTGGCAAAGTGAGCAAGGGACTCACGTCTGAGGATACCCTGCCACACCTAGGGCGAACAAAGCAGTACAAAAGGGGACGATGGACAGAGCTTTTGAGCAAATCAAACACTCACCCCCAGTCAACTGACCTGGGTTTAATCCATCACCATTCTTTAGCTCACTCCGCCACCCCAGTTCAGACATGGCCATATGCAAATCAGTCTGACCCTGTGCCTCATGGGAACAGTCCAGTCCGAACTGCCAAGCCATGTCTACCCTGGACCGGAAACAAGCATCCTGGGACCGGTTTCGGTTTCATAACCCTCATCAGCCAGGCTACCTTGAATCCAGTGGCAAAGTGAGCAAGGGACTCACGTCTGAGCATACCCTGCCACACCTAGGGCGAACAAAGCGATACAAAAGGGGACGATGGACGGAGCGTTTGAGCAAATCAAACACTCACCCCCAGTCAACTGATCTGGGTTTAATCCATCACCATTCTTTAGCTCACTCCGCCACCCCAGTTCAGACATGGCCATATGCAAATCAGTCTGACCCTGTGCCTAATGGGAATAGTCCAGCCCGAACTGCCAAGCCATGTCTTCCCTGGACCGGAAACAAGCATCCTGGGACCGGTTTCGGGTTCATAACCCTCATCAGCCAGGCTACCTTGAATCCAGTGGCAAAGTGAGCAAGGGACTCACGTCTGAGCATACCCTGCCACACCTAGGGCGAACAAAGCGATAAAAAGGGGACGATGGACGGAGCGTTTGAGCAAATCAAACACTCACCCCCAGTCAACTGATCTGGGTTTAATCCATCACCATTCTTTAGCTCACTCCGCCACCCCAGTTCCGGCAATGGCCATATGCCAATCAGTCTGACCCTGTGCCTCATGGGAACAGTCCAGCCCGAACTGCCAAGCCATGTCTTCCCTGGACCGGAAACAAGCATCCTGGGACCGGTTTTGGGTTCATAACCTTCATCAGCCAGGCTACCTTGAATCCAGTGGCAAATTGAGCAAGGGACTCACGTCTGAGCACACCCTGCCACACCTAGGGAGAACAAAGCGATACAAAAGGGGACCATGGACGGAGCGTTTGAGCAAATCAAACACTCATCCCCAGTCAACTGATCTGGGTTTAATCCATCACCATTCTTCAGCTCACTCCGCCACCCCAGTTCAGACATGGCCATATGCAAATCAGTCTGACCCTGTGCCTCATGGGAACAGTCCAGCCCAAACTGCCAAGCCATGTCTTCCCTGCACCGGAAACAAGCATCCTGGGACCGGTTTCGGGTTCATAACCCTCATCAGCCAGGCTACCTTGAATCCAGTGGCAAAGTGAGCAAGGGACTCACGTCTGAGCATACCCTGCCACACCTAGGGCGAACAAAGCGATACAAAAGGGGACGATGGACGTATCGTTTGAGCAAATCAAACACTCACCCCCAGTCAACTGATCTGGGTTTAATCCATCACCATTCTTTAGCTCACTCCGTCACCCCAGTTCAGACATGGCCATATGCAAATCAGTCTGACCCTGTGCCTCATGGGAATAGTCCAGCCCGAACTGCCAAGCCATGTCTTCCCTGGACCGGAAACAAGCATCCTGGGACCGGTTTCGGGTTCATAACCCTCATCAGCCAGGCTACCTTGAATCCAGTGGCATAGTGAGCAAGGAACTCACGTCTGAGCATACCCTGCCACACCTAGGGCGAACAAAGCGATACAAAAGGGGACGATGGACGGAGCTTTTGAGCAAATCAAACACTCTCCCCCAGTCAACTGATCTGGGTTTAATCCATCACCATTCTTTAGCTCACTCCGCCACCCCAGTTCAGACATGGCCATATGCAAATCAGTCTGACCCTGTGCCTCATGGGAACTGTCCAGCCCGAACTGCCAAGCCATGTCGTCCCTGGACCGGAAACGAGCATCCTGGGACCGGTTTCGGGTTCATAACCCTCATCAGCCAGGCTACCTTGAATCCAGTGGCAAAGTGAGCAAGGGACTCACGTCTGAGGATACCCTGCCACACCTAGGGCGAACAAAGCAGTACAAAAGGGGACGATGGACAGAGCTTTTGAGCAAATGAAACACTCACCCCCAGTCAACTGATCTGGGTTTAATCCATTACCATTCTTTAGCTCACTCCGCCACCCCAGTTCAGACATGGCCATATGCAAATCAGTCTGACCCTGTGCCTCATGGGAACAGTCCAGCCCGAACTGCCAAGCCATGTCTTCCCTGGACCGGAAACAAGCATCCTGGGACCGGTTTCGGGTTCATAACCCTCATCAGCCAGGCTACCTTGAATCCAGTGGCAAAGTGAGCAAGGGACTCACATCTGAGCATACCCTGCCACACCTAGGGCGAACAAAGCGATACAAAAGGGGACGATGGACGGAGCTTTTGAGCAAATTAAACACTCTCCCCAGTCAACTGATCTGGGTTTAATCCATCACCATTCTTTAGCTCACTCCGCCACCCCAGTTCAGACATGGCCATATGCAAATCAGTCTGAACCTGTGCCTCATGGGAACAGTCCAGCCCGAACTGCCAAGCCATGTCTTCCCTGGACCGGAAACAAGCATCCTGGGACCGGTTTCGGGTTCATAACCCTCATCAGCCAGGCTACCTTGAATCCAGTGGCAAAGTGAGCAAGGGACTCACGTCCGAGCATACCCTGCCACACCTAGGGCGAACAAAGCGATACAAAAGGGGACGATGGACGGAGCGTTTGAGCAAATCAAACACTCACCCCCAGTCAACTGATCTGGGTTTAATCCATCACCATTCTTTAGCTCACTCCGCCACCCCAGTTCAGACATGGCCATATGCAAATCAGTCTGACCCTGTGCCTCATGGGAATAGTCTAGCCCGAACTGCCAAGCCATGTCTTCCCTGGACCGGAAACAAGCATCCTGGGACCGGTTTCGGGTTCATAACCCTCATCAGCCAGGCTACCTTGAATCCAGTGGCAAAGTGAGCAAGGGACTCACGTCTGAGCATACCCTGCCACACCTAGGGCGAACAAAGCGATAAAAAGGGGACGATGGACGGAGAGTTTGAGCAAATCAAACACTCACCCCCAGTCAACTGATCTGGGTTTAATCCATCACCATTCTTTAGCTCACTCCGCCACCCCAGTTCCGGCAATGGCCATATGCCAATCAGTCTGACCCTGTGCCTCATGGGAACAGTCCAGCCCGAACTGCCAAGCCATGTCTTCCCTGGACCGGAAACAAGCATCCTGGGACCGGTTTTGGGTTCATAACCTTCATCAGCCAGGCTACCTTGAATCCAGTGGCAAATTGAGCAAGGGACTCACGTCTGAGCACACCCTGCCACACCTAGGGAGAACAAAGCGATACAAAAGGGGACCATGGACGGAGCGTTTGAGCAAATCAAACACTCATCCCCAGTCAACTGATCTGGGTTTAATCCATCACCATTCTTCAGCTCACTCCGCCACCCCAGTTCAGACATGGCCATATGCAAATCAGTCTGACCCTGTGCCTCATGGGAACAGTCCAGCCCAAACTGCCAAGCCATGTCTTCCCTGGACCGGAAACAAGCATCCTGGGACCGGTTTCGGGTTCATAACCCTCATCAGCCAGGCTACCTTGAATCCAGTGGCAAAGTGAGCAAGGGACTCACGTCTGAGCATACCCTGCCACACCTAGGGCGAACAAAGCGATACAAAAGGGGACGATGGACGTATCGTTTGAGCAAATCAAACACTCACCCCCAGTCAACTGATCTGGGTTTAATCCATCACCATTCTTTAGCTCACTCCATCACCCCAGTTCAGACATGGCCATATGCAAATCAGTCTGACCCTGTGCCTCATGGGAATAGTCCAGCCCGAACTGCCAAGCCATGTCTTCCCTGGACCGGAAACAAGCATCCTGGGACCGGTTTCGGGTTCATAACCCTCATCAGCCAGGCTACCTTGAATCCAGTGGCATAGTGAGCAAGGGACTCACGTCTGAGCATACCCTGCCACACCTAGGGCGAACAAAGCGATACAAAAGGGGACGATGGACGGAGCTTTTGAGCAAATCAAACACTCTCCCCCAGTCAACTGATCTGGGTTTAATCCATCACCATTCTTTAGCTCACTCCGCCACCCCAGTTCAGACATGGCCATATGCAAATCAGTCTGACCCTGTGCCTCATGGGAACTGTCCAGCCCGAACTGCCAAGCCATGTCGTCCCTGGACCGGAAACGAGCATCCTGGGACCGGTTTCGGGTTCATAACCCTCATCAGCCAGGCTACCTTGAATCCAGTGGCAAAGTGAGCAAGGGACTCACGTCTGAGGATACCCTGCCACACCTAGGGCAAACAAAGCAGTACAAAAGGGGACGATGGACAGAGCTTTTGAGCAAATCAAACACTCACCCCCAGTCAACTGATCTGGGTTTAATCCATTACCATTCTTTAGCTCACTCCGCCACCCCAGTTCAGACATGGCCATATGCAAATCAGTCTGACCCTGTGCCTCATGGGAACAGTCCAGCCGAACTGCCAAGCCATGTCTTCCCTGGACCGGAAACAAGCATCCTGGGACCGGTTTCGGGTTCATAACCCTCATCAGCCAGGCTACCTTGAATCCAGTGGCAAAGTGAGCAAGGGACTCACATCTGAGCATACCCTGCCACACCTAGGGCGAACAAAGCGATACAAAAGGGGACGATGGACGGAGCTTTTGAGCAAATTAAACACTCTCCCCAGTCAACTGATCTGGGTTTAATCCATCACCATTCTTTAGCTCACTCCGCCACCCCAGTTCAGACATGGCCATATGCAAATCAGTCTGAACCTGTGCCTCATGGGAACAGTCCAGCCCGAACTGCCAAGCCATGTCTTCCCTGGACCGGAAACAAGCATCCTGGGACCGGTTTCGGGTTCATAACCCTCATCAGCCAGGCTACCTTGAATCCAGTGGCAAAGTGAGCAAGGGACTCACGTCTGAGCATACCCTGCCACACCTAGGGCGAACAAAGCGATACAAAGGGGGACGATGGACGGAGCATTTGAGCAAATCAAACACTCACCCCCAGTCAACTGATCTGGGTTTAATCCATCACCATTCTTTAGCTCACTCCGCCACCCCAGTTCAGACATGGCCATATGCAAATCAGTCTGACCCTGTGCCTCATGGGAACAGTCCAGCCCGAACTGCCAAGCCATGTCTTCCCTGGACCGGAAACAAGCATCCTGGGACCGGTTTCGGGTTCATAACCCTCATCAGCCAGGCTACCTTGAGTCCAGTGGCAAAGTGAGCAAGGGACTCACGTCTGAGCATACCCTGCCACACCTAGGGCGAACAAAGCGATACAAAAGGGGACGATGGACGGAGTGTTTGAGCAAATCAAACACTCAGCCAAAGTCAACTGATCTGGGTTTAATCCATCACCATTCTTTAGCTCACTCTGCCACCCCAGTTCAGACATGGCCATATGCCAATCAGTCTGACCCTGTGCCTCATGGGAACAGTCCAGCCCGAACTGCCAAGCCATGTCTTCCCTGGACCGGAAACAAGCATCCTGGGACCGGTTTCGGGTTCATAACCCTCATCAGCCAGGCTACCTTGAATCCAGTGGCAAAGTGAGCAAGGGACTCACGTCTGAGCATACCCTGCCACACCTAGGGCGAACAAAGCGATACAAAGGGGGACGATGGACGGAGCGTTTGAGCAAATCAAACACTCACCCCCAGTCAACTGATCTGGGTTTAATCCATCACCATTCTTTAGCTCACTCCACCACCCCAGTTCAGACATGGCCATATGCCGATCAGTCTGACCCTGTGCCTCATGGGAACAGTCCAGCCCGAACTGCCAAGCCATGTCTTCCCTGGACCGCAAACAAGCATCCTGGGACCGGTTTAGGGTTCATAATCCTCATCAGCCAGGCTACCTTGAATCCAGTGGCAAAGTGAGCAAGGGACTCACGTCTGAGCATACCCTGCCACACCTAGGGCGAACAAAGCGATAAAAAGGGGAAGATGGACGGAGCGTTTGAGCAAATCAAACACTCACTCCCAGTCAACTGATCTGGGTTTAATCCATCACCATTCTTTAGCTCACTCCGCCACCCCAGTTCAGACATGGCCATATGCCAATCAGTCTGACCCTGTGCCTCATGTGAACAGTCCAGCCCGAACTGCCAAGCCATGTCTTCGCTGGACCGGAAACAAGCATCCTGGGACCGGTTTCGGGTTCATAACCCTCATCAGCCAGGCTACCTTGAATCCAGTGGCAAAGTGAGCAAGGGACTCACGTCTGAGCACACCCTGCCACACCTAGGGAGAACAAAGCGATACAAAAGGGGACGATGGACGGAGCTTTTGAGCAAATCAAACACTCACCCCCAGTCAACTGATCTGGGTTTAATCCATCACCATTCTTTAGCTCACTCCGCCACCCCAGTTCAGACATGGCCATATGCAAATCAGTCTTACCCTGTGCCTCATGGGAACAGTCCAGCCCGAACTGCCAAGCCATGTCTACCCTGGACCGGAAACAAGCATCCTGGGACCGGTTACGGGTTCATAACCCTCATCAGCCAGGCTACCTTGAATCCAGTGGCAAAGTGAGCAAGGGACTCACGTCTGAGCATACCCTGCCACACCTAGGGCGAACAAAGCGATAAAAAGGGGACGATGGACGGAGCGTTTGAGCAAATCAAACACTCACCCCCAGTCAACTGATCTGGGTTTAATCCATCACCATTCTTTAGCTCACTCCGCCACCCCAGTTCAGACTTGGCCATATGCAAATCAGTCTGCCCTGTGCCTCATGGGAACAGTCCAGCCCGAACTGCCAAGCCATGTCTTCCCTGGACCGGAAACAAGCATCCTGGGACCGGTTTCGGGTTCATAACCCTCATCAGCCAGGCTACCTTGAATCCAGTGGCAAAGTGAGCAAGGGACTCACGTCTGAGCATACCCTGCCACACCTAGGGCGAACAAAGCGATACAAAAGGGGACGATGGACGGAGCGTTTGAGCAAATCAAACACTCACCCCCAGTCAACTGATCTGGGTTTAATCCATCACCATTCTTTAGCTCACTCCGCCACCCCAGTTCAGACATGGCCATATGCAAATCAGTCTTACCCTGTGCCTCATGGGAACAGTCCAGCCCGAACTGCCAAGCCATGTCTACCATGGACCGGAAACAAGCATCCTGGGACCGGTTACGGGTCATAACTCTCATCAGCCAGGCTACCTTGAATCCAGTGGCAAAGTGAGCAAGGGACTCACGTCTGAGGATACCCTGCCACACCTAGGTCGAACAAAGTAGTACAAAAGGGGACGATGGACAGAGCTTTTGAGCAAATCAAACACTCACCCCCAGTCAACTGACCTGGGTTTAATCCATCACCATTCTTTAGTTCACCCGCCACCCCAGTTCAGACATGGCCATATGCAAATCAGTCTGACCCTGTGCCTCATGGGAACAGTCCAGCCTGTACTGCCAAGCCATGTCTACCCTGGACCGGAAACAAGCATCTTGGGACCGGTTACGGGTTCATAACCCTCATCAGCCAGGCTACCTTGAATCCAGTGGCAAAGTGAGCAAGGGACTCACGTCTGAGCATACCCTGCCACACCTAGGGCGAACAAAGCGATACAAAAGGGGACGATGGACGGAGCGTTTGAGCAAATCAAACACTCACCCCCAGTCAACTGATCTGGGTTTAATCCATCACCATTCTTTAGCTCACTCCGCCACCCCAGTTCAGACATGGCCATATGCAAATCAGTCTGACCCTGTGCCTCATGTGAACAGTCCAGCCCGAACTGCCAAGCCATGTCTTCCCTGTACCGGAAACAAGCATCCTGGGACCGGTTTCGGGTTCATAACCCTCATCAGCCAGGCTACCTTGAATCCAGTGGCAAAGTGAGCAAGGGACTCACGTCTGAGGATACCCTGCCACACCTAGGGCGAACAAAGCAGTACAAAAGGGGACGATGGACAGAGCGTTTGAGCAAATCAAACACTCACCCCCAGTCAACTGATCTGGGTTTAATCCATCACCATTCTTTAGCTCACTCCGCCACCCCAGTTCAGACATGGCCATATGCAAATCAGTCAGACCCTGTGCCTAATGGGAACAGTCCAGCCCGAACTGCCAAGCCATGTCTTCCCTGGACCGGAAACAAGCATCCTGGGACCGGTTTCGGGTTCATAACCCTCATAAGCCAGGCTACCTTGAATCCAGTGGCAAAGTGAGCAAGGGACTCACATCTGAGCATACCCTGCCACACCTAGGGCGAACAAAGCGATACAAAAGGGGACAATGGACGGAGCGTTTGAGCAAATCAAACACTTACCCCCAGTCAACTGATCTGGGATTAATCCATCACCATTCTTTAGCTCACTCCGCCACCCCAGTTCAGACATGGCCATATGCAAATCAGTCTGAACCTGTGCCTCATGGGAACAGTCCAGCCCGAACTGCCAAGCCATGTCTTCCCTGGACCGGAAACAAGCATCCTGGGACCGGTTTCGGGTTCCTAACCCTCATCAGCCAGTCTACCTTGAATCCAGTGGCAAAGTGAGCAAGGGACTCATGTCTGAGCATACCCTGCCACACCTAGGGCGAACAAAGCGATACAAAGGGGGACGATGGATGGAGCATTTGAGCAAATCAAACACTCACCCCCAGTCAACTGATCTGGGTTTAATCCATCACCATTCTTTAGCTCACTCCGCTACCCCAGTTCAGACATGGCCATATGCAAATCAGTCTGACCATGTGCCTCATGGGAACAGTCCAGCCCGAACTGCCAAGCCATGTCTTCCCTGGACCGGAAACAAGCATCCTGGGACCGGTTTCGGGTTCATAACCCTCATCAGCCAGGCTACCTTGAATCCAGTGGCAAAGTGAGCAAGGGACTCACGTCAGAGCATACCCTGCCACACCTAGGGCGAACAAAGCGATACAAAAGGGGACGATGGACGGAGCGTTTGAGCAAATCAAACACTCAGCCAAAGTCAACTGATCTGGGTTTAATCCATCACCATTCTTTAGCTCACTCCGCCACCCCAGTTCAGACATGGCCATATGCCAATCAGTCTGACCCTGTGCCTCATGGGAACAGTCCAGCCCGCACTGCCAAGCCATGTCTTCCCTGGACCGGAAACAAGCATCCTGGGACCGGTTTCGGGTTCATAACCCTCATCAGCCAGGCTACCTTGAATCCAGTGGCAAAGTGAGCAAGGGACTCACGTCTGAGGATACCCTGCCACACCTAGGGCGAACAAAGCAGTACAAAAGGGGACGATGGACAGAGCTTTTGAGCAAATCAAACACTCACCCCCAGTCAACTGATCTGGGTTTAATCCATCACCATTCTTTAGCTCACTCCGCCACCCCAGTTCAGACATGGCCATATGCAAATCAGTCTGACCCTGTGCCTCATGGGAACAGTCCAGCCTGAACTGCCAAGCCATGTCTTCCCTGGACCGGAAACAAGCATCCTGGGACCGGTTTCGGGTTCATAACCCTCATCAGCCAGGCTACCTTGAATCCAGTGGCAAAGTGAGCAAGGGACTCACGTCTGAGCATACCCTGCCACACCTAGGGCGAACAAAGCGATACAAAAGGGGACGATGGACGGAGCGTTTGAGCAAATCAAACACTCAGCCAAAGTCAACTGATCTGGGTTTAATCCATCACCATTCTTTAGCTCACTCCGCCACCCCAGTTCAGACATGGCCATATGCCAATCAGTCTGACCCTGTGCCTCATGGGAACAGTCCAGCCCGAACTGCCAAGCCATGTCTTCCCTGGACCGGAAACAAGCATCCTGGGACAGGTTTCGGGTTCATAACCCTCATCAGCCAGGCTACCTTGAATCCAGTGGCAAAGTGAGCAAGGGAATCACGTCTGAGCATACCCTGCCACACCTAGGGCGAACAAAGCGATACAAAGGGGGACGATGGACAGAGCGTTTGAGCAAATCAAACACTCACCCCCAGTCAACTGATCTGGGTTTAATCCATCACCATTCTTTAGCTCACTCCGCCACCCCAGTTCAGACATGGCCATATGCCAATCAGTCTGACCCTGTGCCTCATGGGAACTGTCCAGCCCGAACTGCCAAGCCATGTCTTCCCTGGACCGGAAACAAGCATCCTGGGACCGGTTTCGGGTTCCTAACCCTCATCAGCCAGGCTACCTTGAATCCAGTGGCAAAGTGAGCAAGGGACTCACGTCTGAGCATACCCTGCCACACCTAGGGCGAACAAAGCGATACAAAGGGGGACGATGGATGGAGCATTTGAGCAAATCAAACACTCACCCCCAGTCAACTGATCTGGGTTTAATCCATCACCATTCTTTAGCTCACTCCGCCACCCCAGTTCAGACATGGCCATATGCAAATCAGTCTGACCCTGTGTCTCATGGGAACAGTCCAGCCCGAACTGCCAAGCCATGTCTTCCCTGGACCGGAAACAAGCATCCTGGGACCGGTTTCGGGTTCATAACCCTCATCAGCCAGGCTACCTTGAATCCAGTGGCAAAGTGAGCAAGGGACTCACGTCTGAGCATACCCTGCCACACCTAGGGCGAACAAAGTGATACAAAAGGGGACGATGGACGGAGCGTTTGAGCAAATCAAACACTCAACCAAAGTCAACTGATCTGGGTTTAATCCATCACCATTCTTTAGCTCACTCCGCCACCCCAGTTCAGACATGGCCATATGCCAATCAGTCTGACCCTGTGCCTCATGGGAACAGTCCAGCCCGAACTGCCAAGCCATGTCTTCCCTGGACCGGAAACAAGCATCCTGGGGCCGGTTTCGGGTTCATAACCCTCATCAGCCAGGCTACCTTGAATCCAGTGGCAAAGTGAGCAAGGGACTCACGTCAGAGCATACCCTGCCACACCTAGGGCGAACAAAGCGATACAAAGGGGGACGATGGACGGAGCGTTTGAGCAAATCAAACACTCACCCCCAGTCAACTGATCTGGGTTTAATCCATCACCATTCTTTAGCTCACTCCGCCACCCCAGTTCAGACATGGCCATATGCCAATCAGTCTGACCCTGTGCCTCATGGGAACTGTCCAGCCCGAACTGCCAAGCCATGTCTTCCCTGGACTGGAAACAAGCATCCTGGGACCGATTTCGGGTTCATAATCCTCATCAGCCAGGCTACCTTGAATCCAGTGGCAAAGTGAGCAAGGGACTCACGTCTGAGCATACCCTGCCACACCTAGGGCGAACAAAGCGATACAAAAGGGGACGATGGACGGAGCGTTTGAGCAAATCAAACTCTCACCCCCAGTCAACTGATCCGGGTTTAATCCATCACCATTCTTTAGCTCACTCCGCCACCCCAGTTCAGACATGGCCATATGCCAATCAGTCTGACCCTGTGCCTCATGGGAACAGTCCAGCCCGTACTGCCAAGCCATGTCTTCCCTGGACCGGAAACAAGCATCCTGGGACCGGTGTCGGGTTCATAACCCTCATCAGCCAGGCTACCTTGAATCCAGTGGCAAAGTGAGCAAGGGACTCACGTCTGAGCATACCCTGCCACACCTAGGGCGAACAAAGCGATACAAAGGGGGACGATGGACGGAGCGTTTGAGCAAATCAAACACTCACCCCCAGTCAACTCATCTGGGTTTAATCCATCACCATTCTTTAGCTCACTCCGCCACCCCAGTTCAGACATGGCCATATGCCAATCAGTCTGACCCTGTGCCTCATGGGAACAGTCCAGCCCGAACTGCCAAGCCATGTCTTCCCTGGACCGGAAACAAGCATCCTGGGACCAGTTTCGGGTTCATAATCCTCATCAGCCAGGCTACCTTGAATCCAGTGGCAAAGTGAGCAAGGGACTCACGTCTGAGAATACCCTGCCACACCTAGGGCGAACAAAGCGATACAAAAGGGGACGATGGACGGAGCGTTTGAGCAAATCAAACACTCACCCCCAGTCAACTGATCTGGGTTTAATCCATCACCATTCTTTAGCTCACTCCGCCACCCCAGTTCAGACATGGCCATATGCAAATCAGTCTGACCCTGTGCCTCATGGGAACAGTCCAGCCCGAACTGCCAAGCCATGTCTTCCCTGGACCGCAAACAAGCATCCTGGGACCGGTTTCGGGTTCATAACCCTCATCAGCTAGGCTACCTTGAATCCAGTGGCAAAGTGAGCAAGGGACTCACGTCTGAGCATACCCTGCCACACCTAGGGCGAACAAAGCGATAAAAAGGGGACGATGGACGGAGCGTTTGAGCAAATCAAACACTCACCCCCAGTCAACTGATCTGGGTTTAATCCATCACCATTCTTTAGCTCACTCCGCCACCCCAGTTCAGACATGGCCATATGCAAATCAGTCTTACCCTGTGCCTCATGGGAACAGTCCAGCCCGAACTGCCAAGCCATGTCTACCCTGGACCGGAAACAAGCATCCTGGGACCGGTTACGGGTTCATAACCCTCATCAGCCAGGCTACCTTGAATCCAGTGGCAAAGTGAGCAAGGGACTCACGTCTGAGCATACCCTGCCACACCTAGGGCGAACAAAGCGATAAAAAGGGGACGATGGACGGAGCGTTTGAGCAAATCAAACACTCACCCCCAGTCAACTGATCTGGGTTTAATCCATCACCATTCTTTAGCTCACTCCGCCACCCCAGTTCAGACTTGGCCATATGCAAATCAGTCTGACCCTGTGCCTCATGGGAACAGTCCAGCCCGAACTGCCAAGCCATGTCTTCCCTGGACCGGAAACAAGCATCCTGGGACCGGTTTCGGGTTCATAACCCTCATCAGCCAGGCTACCTTGAATCCAGTGGCAAAGTGAGCAAGGGACTCACGTCTGAGCATACCCTGCCACACCTAGGGCGAACAAAGCGATACAAAAGGGGATGATGGACGGAGCGTTTGAGCAAATCAAACACTCACCCCCAGTCAACTGATCTGAGTTTAATCCATCACCATTCTTTAGCTCACTCCGCCACCCCCGTTCAGACATGGCCATATGCAAATCAGTCTTACCCTGTGCCTCATGGGAACAGTCCAGCCCGAACTGCCAAGCCATGTCTACCCTGGACCGGAAACAAGCATCTTGGGACCGGTTACGGGTTCATAACCCTCATCAGCCAGGCTACCTTGAATCCAGTGGCAAAGTGAGCAAGGGACTCACGTCTGAGGATACCCTGCCACACCTAGGTCGAACAAAGTAGTACAAAAGGGGACGATGGACAGAGCTTTTGAGCAAATCAAACACTCACCCCAGTCAACTGACCTGGGTTTAATCCATCACCATTCTTTAGTTCACTCCGCCACCCCAGTTCAGACATGGCCATATGCAAATCAGTCTGACCCTGTGCCTCATGGGAACAGTCCAGCCTGAACTGCCAAGCCATGTCTACCCTGGACCGGAAACAAGCATCCTGGGACCGGTTACGGGTTCATAACCCTCATCAGCCAGGCTACCTTCAATCCAGTGGCAAAGTGAGCAAGGGACTCACGTCTGAGCATACCCTGCCACACCTAGGGCGAACAAAGTGATACAAAAGGGGACGATGGACGGAGCGTTTGAGCAAATCAAACACTCACCCCCAGTCAACTGATCTGGGTTTAATCCATCACCATTCTTTAGCTCACTCCGCCACCCCAGTTCAGACATGGCCATATGCAAATCAGTCTGACCCTGTGCCTCATGGGAACAGTCCAGCCTGAACTGCCAAGCCATGTCTTCCCTGGACCGGAAACAAGCATCCTGGGACCGGTTTCGGGTTCATAACCCTCATCAGCCAGGCCACCTTGAATCCAGTGGCAAAGTGAGCAAGGGACTCACGTCTGAGGATACCCTGCCACACCTAGGGCGAGCAAAGCGATACAAAAGGGGACGATGGACGGAGCGTTTGAGCAAATCAAACACTCACCCCCAGTCAACTGATCTGGGTTTAATCCATCACCATTCTTTAGCTCACTCCACCACCCCAGTTCAGACATGGCCATATGCAAATCAGTCTGACCCTGTGCCTCATGGGAACAGTCCAGCCCGAACTGCCAAGCCATGTCTTCCCTGGACCGGAAACAAGCATCCAGGGACCGGTTTCGGGTTCATAACCCTCATCAGCCAGGCTACCTTGAATCCAGTGGCAAAGTGAGCAAGGGACTCATGTCTGAGGATACCCTGCCACACCTAGGGCGAACAAAGCAGTACAAAAGGGGACGATGGACAGAGCTTTTGAGCAAATCAAACACTCACCCCCAGTCAACTGATCTGGGTTTAATCCATTACCATTCTTTAGCTCACTCCGCCACCCCAGTTCAGACATGGCCATATGCAAATCAGTCTGACCCTGTGCCTCATGGGAACAGTCCAGCCCGAACTGCCAAGCCATGTCTTCCCTGGACCGGAAACAAGCATCCTGGGACCGGTTTTGGGTTCATAACCCTCATCAGCCAGGCTACCTTGAATCCAGTGGCAAAGTGAGCAAGGGACTCACGTCTGAGCATACCCTGCCACACCTAGGGCGAACAAAGCGATACAAAAGGGGACGATGGACGGAGCTTTTGAGCAAATCAAACACTCTCCCCCAGTCAACTGATCTGGGTTTAATCCATCACCATTCTTTAGCTCACTCCGCCACCCTAGTTCAGACATGGCCATATGCAAATCAGTCTGACCCTGTGCCTCATGGGAACTGTCCAGCCCGAACTGCCAAGCCATGTCGTCCCTGGACCGGAAACGAGCATCCTGGGACCGGTTTCGGGTTCATAACCCTCATCAGCCAGGCTACCTTGAATCCAGTGGCAAAGTGAGCAAGGGACTCACGTCTGAGGATACCCTGCCACACCTAGGGCGAACAAAGCAGTACAAAAGGGGACGATGGACAGAGCTTTTTAGCAAATCAAACACTCACCCCCACTCAACTGATCTGGGTTTAATCCATTACCATTCTTTAGCTCACTCCGCCACCCCAGTTCAGACATGGCCATATGCAAATCAGTCTGACCCTGTGCCTCATGGGAACAGTCCAGTCCGAACTGCCAAGCCATGTCTTCCCTGGACCGGAAACAAGCATCCTGGGACCGGTTTCGGGTTCATAACCCTCATCAGCCAGGCTACCTTGAATCCAGTGGCAAAGTGAGCAAGGGACTCACGTCTGAGCATACCCTGCCACACCTAGGGCGAACAAAGCGATACAAAAGAGGACGATGGACGGAGCTTTTGAGCAAATTAAACACTCTCCCCAGTCAACTGATCTGGGTTTAATCCATCACCATTCTTTAGCTCACTCCGCCACCCCAGTTCAGACATGGCCATATGCAAATCAGTCTGACCCTGTGCCTCATGGGAACTGTCCAGCCCGAACTGCCAAGCCATGTCGTCCCTGGACCGGAAACGAGCATCCTGGGACCGGTTTCGGGTTCATAACCCTCATCAGCCAGGCTACCTTGAATCCAGTGGCAAAGTGAGCAAGGGACTCATGTCTGAGCATACCCTGCCACACCTAGGGCGAACAAAGCGATACAAAAGGGGACGATGGACGGAGCGTTTGAGCAAATCAAACACTCACCCCCAGTCAACTGATCTGGGTTTAATCCATCACCATTCTTTAGCTCACTCCGCCACCCCAGTTCAGACATGGCCATATGCAAATCAGTCTTGCCCTGTGCCTCATGGGAACAGTCCAGCCCGAACTGCCAAGCCATGTCTACCCTGGACCGGAAACAAGCATCCTGGGACCGGTTACAGGTTCATAACCCTCATCAGCCAGGCTACCTTGAATCCAGTGGCAAAGTGAGCAAGGGACTCACGTCTGAGCATACCCTGCCACACCTAGGGCGAAAAAAGCGATAAAAAGGGGACGATGGACGGAGCGTTTGAGCAAATCAAACACTCACCCCCAGTCAACTGATCTGGGTTTAATCCATCACCATTTTTTAGCTCACTCCGCCACCCCAGTTCAGACTTGGCCATATGCAAATCAGTCTGACCCTGTGCCTCATGGGAACAGTCCAGCCCGAACTGCCAAGCCATGTCTTCCCTGGACCGGAAACAAGCATCCTGGGACCGGTTTCGGGTTCATAACCCTCATCAGCCAGGCTACCTTGAATCCAGTGGCAAAGTGAGCAAGGGACTCACGTCTGAGCATACCCTGCCACACCTAGGGCGAACAAAGCGATACAAAAGGGGACGATGGACGGAGCGTTTGAGCAAATCAAACACTCACCCCCAGTCAACTGATCTGGGTTTAATCCATCACCATTCTTTAGCTCACTCCGCCACCCCAGTTCAGACATGGCCATATGCAAATCAGTCTTACCCTGTGCCTCATGGGAACAGTACAGCCCGAACTGCCAAGCCATGTCTACCCTGGACCGGAAACAAGCATCCTGGGACCGGTTACGGGTTCATAACCCTCATCAGCCAGGCTACCTTGAATCCAGTGGCAAAGTGAGCAAGGGACTCACGTCTGAGGATACCCTGCCACACCTAGGTCGAACAAAGTAGTACAAAAGGGGACGATGGACAGAGCTTTTGAGCAAATCAAACACTCACCCCAGTCAACTGACCTGGGTTTAATCCATCACCATTCTTTAGTTCACTCCGCCACCCCAGTTCAGACATGGCCATATGCAAATCAGTCTGACCCTGTGCCTCATGGGAACAGTCCAGCCTGAACTGCCAAGCCATGTCTACCCTGGACCGGAAACAAGCATCCTGGGACCGGTTACGGGTTCATAACCCTCATCAGCCAGGCTACCTTGAATCCAGTGGCAAAGTGAGCAAGGGACTCACGTCTGAGCATACCCTGCCACACCTAGGGCGAACAAAGTGATACAAAAGGGGACGATGGACGGAGCGTTTGAGCAAATCAAACACTCACCCCCAGTCAACTGATCTGGGTTTAATCCATTACCATTCTTTAGCTCACTCCGCCACCCCAGTTCAGACATGGCCATATGCAAATCAGTCTGACCCTGTGCCTCATGGGAACAGTCCAGCCCGAACTGCCAAGCCATGTCTTCCCTGGACCGGAAACAAGCATCCTGGGACCGGTTTTGGGTTCATAACCCTCATCAGCCAGGCTACCTTGAATCCAGTGGCAAAGTGAGCAAGGGACTCACGTCTGAGCATACCCTGCCACACCTAGGGCGAACAAAGCGATACAAAAGGGGACGATGGACGGAGCTTTTGAGCAAATCAAACACTCTCCCCCAGTCAACTGATCTGGGTTTAATCCATCACCATTCTTTAGCTCACTCCGCCACCCTAGTTCAGACATGGCCATATGCAAATCAGTCTGACCCTGTGCCTCATGGGAACTGTCCAGCCCGAACTGCCAAGCCATGTCGTCCCTGGACCGGAAACGAGCATCCTGGGACCGGTTTCGGGTTCATAACCCTCATCAGCCAGGCTACCTTGAATCCAGTGGCAAAGTGAGCAAGGGACTCACGTCTGAGGATACCCTGCCACACCTAGGGCGAACAAAGCAGTACAAAAGGGGACGATGGACAGAGCTTTTTAGCAAATCAAACACTCACCCCCACTCAACTGATCTGGGTTTAATCCATTACCATTCTTTAGCTCACTCCGCCACCCCAGTTCAGACATGGCCATATGCAAATCAGTCTGACCCTGTGCCTCATGGGAACAGTCCAGTCCGAACTGCCAAGCCATGTCTTCCCTGGACCGGAAACAAGCATCCTGGGACCGGTTTCGGGTTCATAACCCTCATCAGCCAGGCTACCTTGAATCCAGTGGCAAAGTGAGCAAGGGACTCACGTCTGAGCATACCCTGCCACACCTAGGGCGAACAAAGCGATACAAAAGAGGACGATGGACGGAGCTTTTGAGCAAATTAAACACTCTCCCCAGTCAACTGATCTGGGTTTAATCCATCACCATTCTTTAGCTCACTCCGCCACCCCAGTTCAGACATGGCCATATGCAAATCAGTCTGACCCTGTGCCTCATGGGAACTGTCCAGCCCGAACTGCCAAGCCATGTCGTCCCTGGACCGGAAACGAGCATCCTGGGACCGGTTTCGGGTTCATAACCCTCATCAGCCAGGCTACCTTGAATCCAGTGGCAAAGTGAGCAAGGGACTCATGTCTGAGCATACCCTGCCACACCTAGGGCGAACAAAGCGATACAAAAGGGGACGATGGACGGAGCGTTTGAGCAAATCAAACACTCACCCCCAGTCAACTGATCTGGGTTTAATCCATCACCATTCTTTAGCTCACTCCGCCACCCCAGTTCAGACATGGCCATATGCAAATCAGTCTTGCCCTGTGCCTCATGGGAACAGTCCAGCCCGAACTGCCAAGCCATGTCTACCCTGGACCGGAAACAAGCATCCTGGGACCGGTTACAGGTTCATAACCCTCATCAGCCAGGCTACCTTGAATCCAGTGGCAAAGTGAGCAAGGGACTCACGTCTGAGCATACCCTGCCACACCTAGGGCGAAAAAAGCGATAAAAAGGGGACGATGGACGGAGCGTTTGAGCAAATCAAACACTCACCCCCAGTCAACTGATCTGGGTTTAATCCATCACCATTTTTTAGCTCACTCCGCCACCCCAGTTCAGACTTGGCCATATGCAAATCAGTCTGACCCTGTGCCTCATGGGAACAGTCCAGCCCGAACTGCCAAGCCATGTCTTCCCTGGACCGGAAACAAGCATCCTGGGACCGGTTTCGGGTTCATAACCCTCATCAGCCAGGCTACCTTGAATCCAGTGGCAAAGTGAGCAAGGGACTCACGTCTGAGCATACCCTGCCACACCTAGGGCGAACAAAGCGATACAAAAGGGGACGATGGACGGAGCGTTTGAGCAAATCAAACACTCACCCCCAGTCAACTGATCTGGGTTTAATCCATCACCATTCTTTAGCTCACTCCGCCACCCCAGTTCAGACATGGCCATATGCAAATCAGTCTTACCCTGTGCCTCATGGGAACAGTACAGCCCGAACTGCCAAGCCATGTCTACCCTGGACCGGAAACAAGCATCCTGGGACCGGTTACGGGTTCATAACCCTCATCAGCCAGGCTACCTTGAATCCAGTGGCAAAGTGAGCAAGGGACTCACGTCTGAGGATACCCTGCCACACCTAGGTCGAACAAAGTAGTACAAAAGGGGACGATGGACAGAGCTTTTGAGCAAATCAAACACTCACCCCAGTCAACTGACCTGGGTTTAATCCATCACCATTCTTTAGTTCACTCCGCCACCCCAGTTCAGACATGGCCATATGCAAATCAGTCTGACCCTGTGCCTCATGGGAACAGTCCAGCCTGAACTGCCAAGCCATGTCTACCCTGGACCGGAAACAAGCATCCTGGGACCGGTTACGGGTTCATAACCCTCATCAGCCAGGCTACCTTGAATCCAGTGGCAAAGTGAGCAAGGGACTCACGTCTGAGCATACCCTGCCACACCTAGGGCGAACAAAGTGATACAAAAGGGGACGATGGACGGAGCGTTTGAGCAAATCAAACACTCACCCCCAGTCAACTGATCTGGGTTTAATCCATCACCATTCTTTAGCTCACTCCGCCACCCCAGTTCAGACATGGCCATATGCAAATCAGTCTGACCCTGTGCCTCATGGGAACAGTCCAGCCTGAACTGCCAAGCCATGTCTTCCCTGGACCGGAAACAAGCATCCTGGGACCGGTTTCGGGTTCATAACCCTCATCAGCCAGGCCACCTTGAATCCAGTGGCAAAGTGAGCAAGGGACTCACGTCTGAGGATACCCTGCCACACCTAGGGCGAGCAAAGCGATACAAAAGGGGACGATGGACGGAGCGTTTGAGCAAATCAAACACTCACCCCCAGTCAACTGATCTGGGTTTAATCCATCACCATTCTTTAGCTCACTCCACCACCCCAGTTCAGACATGGCCATATGCAAATCAGTCTGACCCTGTGCCTCATGGGAACAGTCCAGCCCGAACTGCCAAGCCATGTCTTCCCTGGACCGGAAACAAGCATCCTGGGACCGGTTTCGGGTTCATAACCCTCATCAGCCAGGCTACCTTGAATCCAGTGGCAAAGTGAGCAAGGGACTCACGTCTGAGGATACCCTGCCACACCTAGGGCGAACAAAGCAGTACAAAAGGGGACGATGGACAGAGCTTTTGAGCAAATCAAACACTCACCCCCAGTCAACTGATCTGGGTTTAATCCATTACCATTCTTTAGCTCACTCCGCCACCCCAGTTCAGACATGGCCATATGCAAATCAGTCTGACCCTGTGCCTCATGGGAACAGTCCAGCCCGAACTGCCAAGCCATGTCTTCCCTGGACCGGAAACAAGCATCCTGGGACCAGTTTTGGGTTCATAACCCTCATCAGCCAGGCTACCTTGAATCCAGTGGCAAAGTGAGCAAGGGACTCACGTCTGAGCATACCCTGCCACACCTAGGGCGAACAAAGCGATACAAAAGGGGACGATGGACGGAGCTTTTGAGCAAATCAAACACTCTCCCCCAGTCAACTGATCTGGGTTTAATCCATCACCATTCTTTAGCTCACTCCGCCACCCCAGTTCAGACATGGCCATATGCAAATCAGTCTGACCCTGTGCCTCATGGGAACTGTCCAGCCCGAACTGCCAAGCCATGTCGTCCCTGGACCGGAAACGAGCATCCTGGGACCGGTTTCGGGTTCATAACCCTCATCAGCCAGGCTACCTTGAATCCAGTGGCAAAGTGAGCAAGGGACTCACGTCTGAGGATACCCTGCCACACCTAGGGCGAACAAAGCAGTACAAAAGGGGACGATGGACAGAGCTTTTTAGCAAATCAAACACTCACCCCCAGTCAACTGATCTGGGTTTAATCCATCACCATTCTTTAGCTCACTCCGCCACCCCAGTTCAGATATGGCCATATGCAAATCAGTCTTGCCCTGTGCCTCATGGGAACAGTCCAGCCCGAACTGCCAAGCCATGTCTACCCTGGACCGGAAACAAGCATCCTGGGACCGGTTACGGGTTCATAACCCTCATCAGCCAGGCTACCTTGAATCCAGTGGCAAAGTGAGCAAGGGACTCACGTCTGAGCATACCCTGCCACACCTAGGGCGAAAAAAGCGATAAAAAGGGGACGATGGACGGAGCGTTTGAGCAAATCAAACACTCACCCCCAGTCAACTGATCTGGGTTTAATCCATCACCATTTTTTAGCTCACTCCGCCACCCCAGTTCAGACTTGGCCATATGCAAATCAGTCTGACCCTGTGCCTCATGGGAACAGTCCAGCCCGAACTGCCAAGCCATGTCTTCCCTGGACCGGAAACAAGCATCCTGGGACCGGTTTCGGGTTCATAACCCTCATCAGCCAGGCTACCTTGAATCCAGTGGCAAAGTGAGCAAGGGACTCACGTCTGAGCATACCCTGCCACACCTAGGGCGAACAAAGCGATACAAAAGGGGACGATGGACGGAACGTTTGAGCAAATCAAACACTCACCCCCAGTCAACTGATCTGGGTTTAATCCATCACCATTCTTTAGCTCACTCCGCCACCCCAGTTCAGACATGGCCATATGCAAATCAGTCTTACCCTGTGCCTCATGGGAACAGTACAGCCCGAACTGCCAAGCCATGTCTACCCTGGACCGGAAACAAGCATCCTGGGACCGGTTACGGGTTCATAACCCTCATCAGCCAGGCTACCTTGAATCCAGTGGCAAAGTGAGCAAGGGACTCACGTCTGAGGATACCCTGCCACACCTAGGTCGAACAAAGTAGTACAAAAGGGGACGATGGACAGAGCTTTTGAGCAAATCAAACACTCACCCCAGTCAACTGACCTGGGTTTAATCCATCACCATTCTTTAGTTCACTCCGCCACCCCAGTTCAGACATGGCCATATGCAAATCAGTCTGACCCTGTGCCTCATGGGAACAGTCCAGCCTGAACTGCCAAGCCATGTCTACCCTGGACCGGAAACAAGCATCCTGGGACCGGTTACGGGTTCATAACCCTCATCAGCCAGGCTACCTTGAATCCAGTGGCAAAGTGAGCAAGGGACTCACGTCTGAGCATACCCTGCCACACCTAGGGCGAACAAAGTGATACAAAAGGGGACGATGGACGGAGCGTTTGAGCAAATCAAACACTCACCCCCAGTCAACTGATCTGGGTTTAATCCATCACCATTCTTTAGCTCACTCCGCCACCCCAGTTCAGACATGGCCATATGCAAATCAGTCTGACCCTGTGCCTCATGGGAACAGTCCAGCCTGAACTGCCAAGCCATGTCTTCCCTGGACCGGAAACAAGCATCCTGGGACCGGTTTCGGGTTCATAACCCTCATCAGCCAGGCCACCTTGAATCCAGTGGCAAAGTGAGCAAGGGACTCACGTCTGAGGATACCCTGCCACACCTAGGGCGAGCAAAGCGATACAAAAGGGGACGATGGACGGAGCGTTTGAGCAAATCAAACACTCACCCCCAGTCAACTGATCTGGGTTTAATCCATCACCATTCTTTAGCTCACTCCACCACCCCAGTTCAGACATGGCCATATGCAAATCAGTCTGACCCTGTGCCTCATGGGAACAGTCCAGCCCGAACTGCCAAGCCATGTCTTCCCTGGACCGGAAACAAGCATCCTGGGACCGGTTTCGGGTTCATAACCCTCATCAGCCAGGCTACCTTGAATCCAGTGGCAAAGTGAGCAAGGGACTCACGTCTGAGGATACCCTGCCACACCTAGGGCGAACAAAGCAGTACAAAAGGGGACGATGGACAGAGCTTTTGAGCAAATCAAACACTCACCCCCAGTCAACTGATCTGGGTTTAATCCATTACCATTCTTTAGCTCACTCCGCCACCCCAGTTCAGACATGGCCATATGCAAATCAGTCTGACCCTGTGCCTCATGGGAACAGTCCAGCCCGAACTGCCAAGCCATGTCTTCCCTGGACCGGAAACAAGCATCCTGGGACCAGTTTTGGGTTCATAACCCTCATCAGCCAGGCTACCTTGAATCCAGTGGCAAAGTGAGCAAGGGACTCACGTCTGAGCATACCCTGCCACACCTAGGGCGAACAAAGCGATACAAAAGGGGACGATGGACGGAGCTTTTGAGCAAATCAAACACTCTCCCCCAGTCAACTGATCTGGGTTTAATCCATTACCATTCTTTAGCTCACTCCGCCACCCCAGTTCAGACATGGCCATATGCAAATCAGTCTGACCCTGTGCCTCATGGGAATTGTCCAGCCCGAACTGCCAAGCCATGTCGTCCCTGGACCGGAAACGAGCATCCTGGGACCGGTTTCGGGTTCATAACCCTCATCAGCCAGGCTACCTTGAATCCAGTGGCAAAGTGAGCAAGGGACTCACGTCTGAGGATACCCTGCCACACCTAGGGCGAACAAAGCAGTACAAAAGGGGACGATGGACAGAGCTTTTTAGCAAATCAAACACTCACCCCCAGTCAACTGATCTGGGTTTAATCCATCACCATTCTTTAGCTCACTCCGCCACCCCAGTTCAGATATGGCCATATGCAAATCAGTCTTGCCCTGTGCCTCATGGGAACAGTCCAGCCCGAACTGCCAAGCCATGTCTACCCTGGACCGGAAACAAGCATCCTAGGACCGGTTACGGGTTCATAACCCTCATCAGCCAGGCTACCTTGAATCCAGTGGCAAAGTGAGCAAGGGACTCACGTCTGAGCATACCCTGCCACACCTAGGGCGAAAAAAGCGATAAAAAGGGGACGATGGACGGAGCGTTTGAGCAAATCAAACACTCACCCCCAGTCAACTGATCTGGGTTTAATCCATCACCATTCTTTAGCTCACTCCGCCACCCCAGTTCAGACTTGGCCATATGCAAATCAGTCTGACCCTGTGCCTCATGGGAACAGTCCAGCCCGAACTGCCAAGCCATGTCTTCCCTGGACCGGAAACAAGCATCCTGGGACCGGTTTCGGGTTCATAACCCTCATCAGCCAGGCTACCTTGAATCCAGTGGCAAAGTGAGCAAGGGACTCACGTCTGAGCATACCCTGCCACACCTAGGGCGAACAAAGCGATACAAAAGGGGACGATGGACGGAGCGTTTGAGCAAATCAAACACTCACCCCCAGTCAACTGATCTGGGTTTAATCCATCACCATTCTTTAGCTCACTCCGCCACCCCAGTTCAGACATGGCCATATGCAAATCAGTCTTACCCTGTGCCTCATGGGAACAGTACAGCCCGAACTGCCAAGCCATGTCTACCCTGGACCGGAAACAAGCATCCTGGGACCGGTTACGGGTTCATAACCCTCATCAGCCAGGCTACCTTGAATCCAGTGGCAAAGTGAGCAAGGGACTCACGTCTGAGGATACCCTGCCACACCTAGGTCGAACAAAGTAGTACAAAAGGGGACGATGGACAGAGCTTTTGAGCAAATCAAACACTCACCCCCAGTCAACTGACCTGGGTTTAATCCATCACCATTCTTTAGTTCACTCCGCCACCCCAGTTCAGACATGGCCATATGCAAATCAGTCTTACCCTGTGCCTCATGGGAACAGTCCAGCCCGAACTGCCAAGCCATGTCTACCCTGGACCGGAAACAAGCATCCTGGGACCGGTTACGGGTTCATAACCCTCATCAGCCAGGCTACCTTGAATCCAGTGGCAAAGTGAGCAAGGGACTCACGTCTGAGCATACCCTGCCACACCTAGGGCGAAAAAAGCGATAAAAAGGGGACGATGGACGGAGCGTTTGAGCAAATCAAACACTCACCCCCAGTCAACTGATCTGGGTTTAATCCATCACCATTCTTTAGCTCACTCCGCCACCCCAGTTCAGACTTGGCCATATGCAAATCAGTCTGACCCTGTGCCTCATGGGAACAGTCCAGCCCGAACTGCCAAGCCATGTCTTCCTTGGACCGGAAACAAGCATCCTGGGACCGGTTTCGGGTTCATAACCCTCATCAGCCAGGCTACCTTGAATCCAGTGGCAAAGTGAGCAAGGGACTCACGTCTGAGCATACCCTGCCACACCTAGGGCGAACAAAGCGATACAAAAGGGGACGATGGACGGAGCGTTTGAGCAAATCAAACACTCACCCCCAGTCAACTGATCTGGGTTTAATCCATCACCATTCTTTAGCTCACTCCGCCACCCCAGTTCAGACATGGCCATATGCAAATCAGTCTTACCCTGTGCCTCATGGGAACAGTACAGCCCGAACTGCCAAGCCATGTCTACCCTGGACCGGAAACAAGCATCCTGGGACCGGTTACGGGTTCATAACCCTCATCAGCCAGGCTACCTTGAATCCAGTGGCAAAGTGAGCAAGGGACTCACGTCTGAGGATACCCTGCCACACCTAGGTCGAACAAAGTAGTACAAAAGGGGACGATGGACAGAGCTTTTGAGCAAATCAAACACTCACCCCCAGTCAACTGACCTGGGTTTAATCCATCACCATTCTTTAGTTCACTCCGCCACCCCAGTTCAGACATGGCCATATGCAAATCAGTCTTACCCTGTGCCTCATGGGAACAGTCCAGCCCGAACTGCCAAGCCATGTCTACCCTGGACCGGAAACAAGCATCCTGGGACCGGTTACGGGTTCATAACCCTCATCAGCCAGGCTACCTTGAATCCAGTGGCAAAGTGAGCAAGGGACTCACGTCTGAGCATACCCTGCCACACCTAGGGCGAAAAAAGCGATAAAAAGGGGACGATGGACGGAGCGTTTGAGCAAATCAAACACTCACCCCCAGTCAACTGATCTGGGTTTAATCCATCACCATTCTTTAGCTCACTCCGCCACCCCAGTTCAGACTTGGCCATATGCAAATCAGTCTGACCCTGTGCCTCATGGGAACAGTCCAGCCCGAACTGCCAAGCCATGTCTTCCCTGGTCCGGAAACAAGCATCCTGGGACCGGTTTCGGGTTCATAACCCTCATCAGCCAGGCTACCTTGAATCCAGTGGCAAAGTGAGCAAGGGACTCACGTCTGAGCATACCCTGCCACACCTAGGGCGAACAAAGCGATACAAAAGGGGACGATGGACGGAGCGTTTGAGCAAATCAAACACTCACCCCCAGTCAACTGATCTGGGTTTAATCCATCACCATTCTTTAGCTCACTCCGCCACCCCAGTTCAGACATGGCCATATGCAAATCAGTCTTACCCTGTGCCTCATGGGAACAGTACAGCCCGAACTGCCAAGCCATGTCTACCCTGGAACGGAAACAAGCATCCTGGGACCGGTTACGGGTTCATAACCCTCATCAGCCAGGCTACCTTGAATCCAGTGGCAAAGTGAGCAAGGGACTCACGTCTGAGGATACCCTGCCACACCTAGGTCGAACAAAGTAGTACAAAAGGGGACGATGGACAGAGCTTTTGAGCAAATCAAACACTCACCCCCAGTCAACTGACCTGGGTTTAATCCATCACCATTCTTTAGTTCACTCCGCCACCCCAGTTCAGACATGGCCATATGCAAATCAGTCTGACCCTGTGCCTCATGGGAACAGTCCTGCCTGAACTGCCAAGCCATGTCTACCCTGCACCGGAAACAAGCATCCTGGGACCGGTTACGGGTTCATAACCCTCATCAGCCAGGCTACCTTGAATCCAGTGGCAAAGTGAGCAAGGGACTCACGTCTGAGCATACCCTGCCACACCTAGGGCGAACAAAGCGATAAAAAGGGGACGATGGACGGAGCGTTTGAGCAAATCAAACACTCACCCCCAGTCAACTGATCTGGGTTTAATCCATCACCATTCTTTAGCTCACTCCGCCACCCCAGTTCAGACTTGGCCATATGCAAATCAGTCTGACCCTGTGCCTCATGGGAACAGTCCAGCCCGAACTGCCAAGCCATGTCTTCCCTGGACCGGAAACAAGCATCCTGGGACCGGTTTCGGGTTCATAACCCTCATCAGCCAGGCTACCTTGAATCCAGTGGCAAAGTGAGCAAGGGACTCACGTCTGAGCATACCCTGCCACACCTAGGGCGAACAAAGCGATACAAAAGGGGACGATGGACGGAGCGTTTGAGCAAATCAAACACTCACCCCCAGTCAACTGATCTGAGTTTAATCCATCACCATTCTTTAGCTCACTCCGCCACCCCAGTTCAGACATGGCCATATGCAAATCAGTCTTACCCTGTGCCTCATGGGAACAGTCCAGCCCGAACTGCCAAGCCATGTCTACCCTGGACCGGAAACAAGCATCCTGGGACCGGTTACGGGTTCATAACCCTCATCAGCCAGGCTACCTTGAATCCAGTGGCAAAGTGAACAAGGGTCTCACGTCTGAGGATACCCTGCCACACCTAGGCCGAACAAAGTAGTACAAAAGGGGACGATGGACAGAGCTTTTGAGCAAATCAAACACTCACCCCAGTCAACTGACCTGGGTTTAATCCATCACCATTCTTTAGTTCACTCCGCCACCCCAGTTCAGACATGGCCATATGCAAATCAGTCTGACCCTGTGCCTCATGGGAACAGTCCAGCCTGAACTGCCAAGCCATGTCTACCCTGGACCGGAAACAAGCATCCTGGGACCGGTTACGGGTTCATAACCCTCATCAGCCAGGCTACCTTGAATCCAGTGGCAAAGTGAGCAAGGGACTCACGTCTGAGCATACCCTGCCACACCTAGGGCGAACAAAGTGATACAAAAGGGGACGATGGACGGAGCGTTTGAGCAAATCAAACACTCACCCCCAGTCAACTGATCTGGGTTTAATCCATCACCATTCTTTAGCTCACTCCGCCACCCCAGTTCAGACATGGCCATATGCAAATCAGTCTGACCCTGTGCCTCATGGGAACAGTCCAGCCTGAACTGCCAAGCCATGTCTTCCCTGGACCGGAAACAAGCATCCTGGGACCGGTTTCGGGTTCATAACCCTCATCAGCCAGGCTACCTTAAATCCAGTGGCAAAGTGAGCAAGGGACTCACGTCTGAGCACACCCTGCCACACCTAGGGAGAACAAAGCGATACAAAAGGGGACGATGGACGGAGCGTTTGAGCAAATCAAACACTCACCCCAGTCAACTGATCTGGGTTTAATCCATCACCATTCTTTAGCTCACTCCGCCACCCCAGTTCAGACATGGCCATATGCAAATCAGTCTTACCCTGTGCCTCATGGGAACAGTCCAGCCCGAACTGCCAAGCCATGTCTACCCTGGACCGGAAACAAGCATCCTGGGACCGGTTACGGGTTCATAACCCTCATCAGCCAGGCTACCTTGAATCCAGTGGCAAAGTGAGCAAGGGACTCACGTCTGAGCATACCCTGCCACACCTAGGGCGAACAAAGCGATAAAAAGGGGACGATGGACGGAGCGTTTGAGCAAATCAAACACTCACCCCCAGTCAACTGATCTGGGTTTAATCCATCACCATTCTTTAGCTCACTCCGCCACCCCAGTTCAGACTTGGCCATATGCAAATCAGTCTGACCCTGTGCCTCATGGGAACAGTCCAGCCCGAACTGCCAAGCCATGTCTTCCCTGGACCGGAAACAAGCATCCTGGAACCGGTTTCGGGTTCATAACCCTCATCAGCCAGGCTACCTTGAATCCAGTGGCAAAGTGAGCAAGGGACTCACGTCTGAGCATACCCTGCCACACCTAGGGCGAACAAAGCGATACAAAAGGGGACGATGGACGGAGCTTTTGAGCAAATCAAACACTCTCCCCCAGTCAACTGATCTGGGTTTAATCCATCACCATTCTTTAGCTCACTCCGCCACCCCAGTTCAGACATGGCCATATGCAAATCAGTCTGACCCTGTGCCTCATGGGAACTGTCCAGCCCGAACTGCCAAGCCATGTCGTCCCTGGACCGGAAACGAGCATCCTGGGACCGGTTTCGGGTTCATAACCATCATCAGCCAGGCTACCTTGAATCCAGTGGCAAAGTGAGCAAGGGACTCACGTCTGAGGATACCCTGCCACACCTAGGGCGAACAAAGCAGTACAAAAGGGGACGATGGACAGAGCTTTTGAGCAAATCAAACACTCACCCCCAGTCAACTGATCTGGGTTTAATCCATTACCATTCTTTAGCTCACTCCGCCACCCCAGTTCAGACATGGCCATATGCAAATCAGTCTGACCCTGTGCCTCATGGGAACAGTCCAGCCCGAACTGCCAAGCCATGTCTTCCCTGGACCGGAAACAAGCATCCTGGGACCGGTTTCGGGTTCA
The DNA here is from genome assembly GCF_964261635.1 of Lissotriton helveticus. Lineage (NCBI taxonomy): Eukaryota > Metazoa > Chordata > Amphibia > Caudata > Salamandridae > Lissotriton > Lissotriton helveticus. Next base: position 1,213,461,806 of record NC_136057.1, on the reverse strand, counting down.
TAACCCTCATCAGCCAGGCTACCTTGAATCCAGTGGCAAAGTGAGCAAGGGACTCACATCTGAGCATACCCTGCCACACCTAGGGCGAAAAAAGCGATACAAAAGGGGACGATGGACGGAGCTTTTGAGCAAATTAAACACTCTCCCCAGTCAACTGATCTGGGTTTAATCCATCACCATTCTTTAGCTCACTCCGCCACCCCAGCTCAGACATGGCCATATGCAAATCAGTCTGACCCTGTGCCTCATGGGAACTGTCCAGCCCGAACTGCCAAGCCATGTCGTCCCTGGACCGGAAACGAGCATCCTGGGACCGGTTTCGGGTTCATAACCCTCATCAGCCAGGCTACCTTGAATCCAGTGGCAAAGTGAGCAAGGGACTCATGTCTGAGCATACCCTGCCACACCTAGGGCGAACAAAGCGATACAAAAGGGGACGATGGACGGAGCGTTTGAGCAAATCAAACACTCACCCCCAGTCAACTGATCTGGGTTTAATCCATCACCATTTTTTAGCTCACTCCGCCACCCCAGTTCAGACATGGCCATATGCAAATCAGTCTTACCCTGTGCCTCATGGGAACAGTCCAGCCCGAACTGCCAAGCCATGTCTACCCTGGACCGGAAACAAGCATCCTGGGACCGGTTACGGGTTCATAACCCTCATCAGCCAGGCTACCTTGAATCCAGTGGCAAAGTGAGCAAGGGACTCACGTCTGAGCATACCCTGCCACACCTAGGGCGAACAAAGCGATAAAAAGGGGACGATGGACGGAGCGTTTGAGCAAATCAAACACTCACCCCCAGTCAACTGATCTGGGTTTAATCCATCACCATTCTTTAGCTCACTCCGCCACCCCAGTTCAGACTTGGCCATATGCAAATCAGTCTGACCCTGTGCCTCATGGGAACAGTCCAGCCCGAACTGCCAAGCCATGTCTTCCCTGGACCGGAAACAAGCATCCTGGGACCGGTTTCGGGTTCATAACCCTCATCAGCCAGGCTACCTTGAATCCAGTGGCAAAGTGAGCAAGGGACTCACGTCTGAGCATACCCTGCCACACCTAGGGCGAACAAAGCGATACAAAAGGGGACGATGGACGGAGCGTTTGAGCAAATCAAACACTCACCCCCAGTCAACTGATCTGGGTTTAATCCATCACCATTCTTTAGCTCACTCCGCCACCCCAGTTCAGACATGGCCATATGCAAATCAGTCTTACCCTGTGCCTCATGGGAACAGTCCAGCCCGAACTGCCAAGCCATGTCTACCCTGGACCAGAAACAAGCATCCTGGGACCGGTTACGGGTTCATAACCCTCATCAGCCAGGCTACCTTGAATCCAGTGGCAAAGTGAGCAAGGGACTCACGTCTGAGGATACCCTGCCACACCTAGGTCGAACAAAGTAGTACAAAAGGGGACGATGGACAGAGCTTTTGAGCAAATCAAACACTCACCCCCAGTCAACTGACCTGGGTTTAATCCATCACCATTCTTTAGTTCACTCCGCCACCCCAGTTCAGACATGGCCATATGCAAATCAGTCTGACCCTGTGCCTCATGGGAACAGTCCAGCCTGAACTGCCAAGCCATGTCTACCCTGCACCGGAAACAAGCATCCTGGGACCGGTTACGGGTTCATAACCCTCATCAGCCAGGCTACCTTGAATCCAGTGGCAAAGTGAGCAAGGGACTCACGTCTGAGCATACCCTGCCACACCTAGGGCGAACAAAGCGATACAAAAGGGGACAATGGACGGAGCGTTTGAGCAAATCAAACACTCACCCCCAGTCAACTGATCTGGGTTTAATCCATCACCATTCTTTAGCTCACTCCGCCACCCCAGTTCAGACATGGCCATATGCAAATCAGTCTGACCCTGTGCCTCATGGGAACAGTCCAGCCCGAACTGCCAAGCCATGTCTTCCCTGGACCGGAAACAAGCATCCTGGGACCGGTTTCGGGTTCATAACCCTCATCAGCCAGGCTACCTTGAATCCAGTGGCAAAGTGAGCAAGGGATTCACGTCTGAGCATACCCTGCCACACCTAGGGCGAACAAAGCGATACAAAAGTGGACGATGGACGGAGCGTTTGAGAACATCAAACACTCACCCCCAGTCAACTGATCTGGGTTTAATCCATCACCATTCTTTAGCTCACTCCGCCACCCCAGTTCAGACATGGCCATATACAAATCAGTCTGACCCTGTGCCTCATGGGAACAGTCCAGCCCGAACTGCCAAGCCATGTCTTCCCTGGACCGGAAACAAGCATCCTGGGACCGGTTTCGGGTTCATAACCCTCATCAGCCAGGCTACCTTGAATCCAGTGGCAAAGTGAGCAAGGGACTCATGTCTGAGCATACCCTGCCACACCTAGGGCGAACAAAGCGATACAAAAGGAGACGATGGACGGAGCACTTGAGCAAATCAAACACTCACCCCCAGTCAACTGATCTGGTTTTAATCCATCACCATTCTTTAGCTCACTCCGCCACCCCAGTTCAGACATGGCCATATGCAAATCAGTCTGACCCTGTGCCTCATGGGAACAGTCCAGCCTGAACTGCCAAGCCATGTCTTCCCTGGACCGGAAACAAGCATCCTGGGACCGGTTTCGGGTTCATAACCCTCATCAGCCAGGCTACCTTGAATCCAGTGGCAAAGTGAGCAAGGGACTCATGTCTGAGGATACCCTGCCACACCTAGGGCGAGCAAAGCGATACAAAAGGAGACGATGGTCGGAGCGTTTGAGCAAATCAAACACTCACCCCCAGTCAACTGATCTGGGTTTAATCCATCACCATTCTTTAGCTCACTCCACCACCCCAGTTCAGACATGGCCATATGCAAATCAGTCTGACCCTGTGCCTCATGGGAACAGTCCAGCCCGAACTGCCAAGCCATGTCTTCCCTGGACCGGAAACAAGCATCCTGGGACCGGTTTCGGGTTCATAACCCTCATCAGCCAGGCTACCTTGAATCCAGTGGCAAAGTGAGCAAGGGACTCACGTCTGAGGATACCCTGCCACACCTAGGGCGAACAAAGCAGTACAAAAGGGGACGATGGACAGAGCTTTTGAGCAAATCAAACACTCACCCCCAGTCAACTGATCTGGGTTTAATCCATTACCATTCTTTAGCTCACTCCGCCACCCCAGTTCAGACATGGCCATATGCAAATCAGTCTGACCCTGTGCCTCATGGGAACAGTCCGCAAAAAACAACAAGTGATGGACTGAATGTGGATCAATGTCACACACTCCCCCAGTCAAAAGATCTGGGCCCAAATCCATCGTTTTTTTGCACTCCACACCACCCTGGGTCAGATAATGGCTTTATGCAAATCAGCTCTGACCCTGTTGCCCCATGGGAACAGTCCAGTCCGAACTACAACAGCCATATCTTTCCCAGACCGGAATCAAGCATCCGAGGACCGGACCGGTTTCGAGGTAACACCTCTCTTCAGCCCGGCTAGCTTGACTCCAAGTGGTGTGGAGTGCCTGGGACCCACGTCTGGGCATCCCCAGCGCACTTAGGGCGGCAATTGCAAAAAACAACAAGTGATGGACTGAATGTGGATCAATGTCACACACTCCCCCAGTCAAAAGATCTGGGCCCAAATCCATCGTTTTTTTGCACTCCACACCACCCTGGGTCAGATAATGGCTTTATGCAAATCAGCTCTGACCCTGTTGCCCCATGGGAACAGTCCAGTCCGAACTACAACAGCCATATCTTTCCCAGACCGGAATCAAGCATCCGAGGACCGGACCGGTTTCGAGGTAACACCTCTCTTCAGCCCGGCTAGCTTGACTCCAAGTGGTGTGGAGTGCCTGGGACCCACGTCTGGGCATCCCCAGCGCACTTAGGGCGGCAATTGCAAAAAACAACAAGTGATGGACTGAATGTGGATCAATGTCACACACTCCCCCAGTCAAAAGATCTGGGCCCAAATCCATCGTTTTTTTGCACTCCACACCACCCTGGGTCAGATAATGGCTTTATGCAAATCAGCTCTGACCCTGTTGCCCCATGGGAACAGTCCAGTCCGAACTACAACAGCCATATCTTTCCCAGACCGGAATCAAGCATCCGAGGACCGGACCGGTTTCGAGGTAACACCTCTCTTCAGCCCGGCTAGCTTGACTCCAAGTGGTGTGGAGTGCCTGGGACCCACGTCTGGGCATCCCCAGCGCACTTAGGGCGGCAATTGCAAAAAACAACAAGTGATGGACTGAATGTGGATCAATGTCACACACTCCCCCAGTCAAAAGATCTGGGCCCAAATCCATCGTTTTTTTGCACTCCACACCACCCTGGGTCAGATAATGGCTTTATGCAAATCAGCTCTGACCCTGTTGCCCCATGGGAACAGTCCAGTCCGAACTACAACAGCCATATCTTTCCCAGACCGGAATCAAGCATCCGAGGACCGGACCGGTTTCGAGGTAACACCTCTCTTCAGCCCGGCTAGCTTGACTCCAAGTGGTGTGGAGTGCCTGGGACCCACGTCTGGGCATCCCCAGCGCACTTAGGGCGGCAATTGCAAAAAACAACAAGTGATGGACTGAATGTGGATCAATGTCACACACTCCCCCAGTCAAAAGATCTGGGCCCAAATCCATCGTTTTTTTGCACTCCACACCACCCTGGGTCAGATAATGGCTTTATGCAAATCAGCTCTGACCCTGTTGCCCCATGGGAACAGTCCAGTCCGAACTACAACAGCCATATCTTTCCCAGACCGGAATCAAGCATCCGAGGACCGGACCGGTTTCGAGGTAACACCTCTCTTCAGCCCGGCTAGCTTGACTCCAAGTGGTGTGGAGTGCCTGGGACCCACGTCTGGGCATCCCCAGCGCACTTAGGGCGGCAATTGCAAAAAACAACAAGTGATGGACTGAATGTGGATCAATGTCACACACTCCACCAGTCAAAAGATCTGGGCCCAAATCCATCGTTTTTTTGCACTCCACACCACCCTGGGTCAGATAATGGCTTTATGCAAATCAGCTCTGACCCTGTTGCCCCATGGGAACAGTCCAGTCCGAACTACAACAGCCATATCTTTCCCAGACCGGAATCAAGCATCCGAGGACCGGACCGGTTTCGAGGTAACACCTCTCTTCAGCCCGGCTAGCTTGACTCCAAGTGGTGTGGAGTGCCTGGGACCCACGTCTGGGCATCCCCAGCGCACTTAGGGCGGCAATTGCAAAAAACAACAAGTGATGGACTGAATGTGGATCAATGTCACACACTCCCCCAGTCAAAAGATCTGGGCCCAAATCCATCGTTTTTTTGCACTCCACACCACCCTGGGTCAGATAATGGCTTTATGCAAATCAGCTCTGACCCTGTTGCCCCATGGGAACAGTCCAGTCCGAACTACAACAGCCATATCTTTCCCAGACCGGAATCAAGCATCCGAGGACCGGACCGGTTTCGAGGTAACACCTCTCTTCAGCCCGGCTAGCTTGACTCCAAGTGGTGTGGAGTGCCTGGGACCCACGTCTGGGCATCCCCAGCGCACTTAGGGCGGCAATTGCAAAAAACAACAAGTGATGGACTGAATGTGGATCAATGTCACACACTCCCCCAGTCAAAAGATCTGGGCCCAAATCCATCGTTTTTTTGCACTCCACACCACCCTGGGTCAGATAATGGCTTTATGCAAATCAGCTCTGACCCTGTTGCCCCATGGGAACAGTCCAGTCCGAACTACAACAGCCATATCTTTCCCAGACCGGAATCAAGCATCCGAGGACCGGACCGGTTTCGAGGTAACACCTCTCTTCAGCCCGGCTAGCTTGACTCCAAGTGGTGTGGAGTGCCTGGGACCCACGTCTGGGCATCCCCAGCGCACTTAGGGCGGCAATTGCAAAAAACAACAAGTGATGGACTGTCCAGTCCAGCCCGAACTGCCAAGCCATGTCTTCCCTGGACCGGAAACAAGCATCCTGGGACCGGTTTCGGGTTCATAACCCTCATCAGCCAGGCTACCTTGAATCCAGTGGCAAAGTGAGCAAGGGACTCACGTCTGAGCATACCCTGCCACACCTAGGGCGAACAAAGCAATACAAAAGGGGACGATGGACGGAGCTTTTGAGCAAATCAAACACTCTCCCCCAGTCAACTGATCTGGGTTTAATCCATCACCATTCTTTAGCTCACTCCGCCACCCCAGTTCAGACATGGCCATATGCAAATCAGTCTGACCCTGTGCCTCATGGGAACAGTCCAGCCCGAACTGCCAAGCCATGTCTTCCCTGTACCGGAAACAAGCATCCTGGGACCGGTTTCGGGTTCATAACCCTCATCAGCCAGGCTACCTTGAATCCAGTGGCAAAGTGAGCAAGGGACTCACGTCTGAGGATACCCTGCCACACCTAGGGCGAACAAAGCAGTACAAAAGGGGACGATGGACAGAGCGTTTGAGCAAATCAAACACTCACCCCCAGTCAACTGATCTGGGTTTAATCCATCACCATTCTTTAGCTCACTCCGCCACCCCAGTTCAGACATGGCCATATGCAAATCAGTCTTACCCTGTGCCTAATGGGAACAGTCCAGCCCGAACTGCCAAGCCATGTCTTCCCTGGACCGGAAACAAGCATCGTGGGACCGGTTTCGGGTTCATAACCCTCATAAGCCAGGCTACCTTGAATCCAGTGGCAAAGTGAGCAAGGGACTCACATCTGAGCATACCCTGCCACACCTAGGGCGAACAAAGCGATACAAAAGGGGACAATGGACGGAGCGTTTGAGCAAATCAAACACTCACCCCCAGTCAACTGATCTGGGATTAATCCATCACCATTCTTTAGCTCACTCCGCCACCCCAGTTCAGACATGGCCATATGCAAATCAGTCTGAACCTGTGCCTCATGGGAACAGTCCAGCCCGAACTGCCAAGCCATGTCTTCCCTGGACCGGAAACAAGCATCCTGGGACCGGTTTCGGGTTCCTAACCCTCATCAGCCAGGCTACCTTGAATCCAGTGGCAAAGTGAGCAAGGGACTCACGTCTGAGCATACCCTGCCACACCTAGAGCGAACAAAGCGATACAAAGGGGGACGATGGATGGAGCATTTGAGCAAATCAAACACTCACCCCCAGTCAACTGATCTGGGTTTAATCCATCACCATTCTTTAGCTCACTCCCCCACCCCAGTTCAGACATGGCCATATGCAAATCAGTCTGACCCTGTGCCTCATGGGAACAGTCCAGCCCGAACTGCCATGCCATGTCTTCCCTGGACCGGAAACAAGCATCCTGGGACCGGTTTCGGGTTCATAACCCTCATCAGCCAGGCTACCTTGAATCCAGTGGCAAAGTGAGCAAGGGACTCACGTCTGAGCATACCCTGCCACACCTAGGGCGAACAAAGCGATACAAAAGGGGACGATGGACGGAGCGTTTGAGCAAATCAAACACTCAGCCAAAGTCAACTGATCTGGGTTTAATCTATCACCATTCTTTAGCTCACTCCGCCACCCCAGTTCAGACATGGCCATATGCCAATCAGTCTGACCCTGTGCCTCATGGGAACAGTCCAGCCCGAACTGCCAAGCCATGTCTTCCCTGGACCGGAAACAAGCATCCTGGGACCGGTTTCGGGTTCATAACCATCATCAGCCAGGCTACCTTGAATCCAGTGGCAAAGTGAGCAAGGGACTCATGTCTGAGCATACCCTGCCACACCTAGGGCGAACAAAGCAGTACAAAAGGGGACGATGGACAGAGCGTTTGAGCAAATCAAACACTCACCCCCAGTCAACTGATCTGGGTTTAATCCATCACCATTCTTTAGCTCACTCCGCCACCCCAGTTCAGACATGGCCATATGCAAATCAGTCTGACCCTGTGCCTAATGGGAACAGTCCAGCCCGAACTGCCAAGCCATGTCTTCCCTGGACCGGAAACAAGCATCCTGGGACCGGTTTCGGGTTCATAACCCTCATAAGCCAGGCTACCTTGAATCCAGTGGCAAAGTGAGCAAGGGACTCACATCTGAGCATACCCTGCCACACCTAGGGCGAACAAAGCGATACAAAAGGGGACAATGGACGGAGCGTTTGAGCAAATCAAACACTCACCCCCAGTCAACTGATCTGGGATTAATCCATCACCATTCTTTAGCTCACTCCGCCACCCCAGTTCAGACATGGCCATATGCAAATCAGTCTGAACCTGTGCCTCATGGGAACAGTCCAGCCCGAACTGACAAGCCATGTCTTCCCTGGACCGGAAACAAGCATCCTGGGACCGGTTTCGGGTTCCTAACCCTCATCAGCCAGGCTACCTTGAATCCAGTGGCAAAGTGAGCAAGGGACTCACGTCTGAGCATACCCTGCCACACCTAGGACGAACAAAGCGATACAAAGGGGGACGATGGATGCAGCATTTGAGCAAATCAAACACTCACCCCCAGTCAACTGATCTGGGTTTAATCCATCACCATTCTTTAGCTCACTCCCCCACCCCAGTTCAGACATGGCCATATGCAAATCAGTCTGACCCTGTGCCTCATGGGAACAGTCCAGCCCGAACTGCCAAGCCATGTCTTCCCTGGACCGGAAACAAGCATCCTGGGACCGGTTTCGGGTTCATAACCCTCATCAGCCAGGCTACCTTGAATCCAGTGGCAAAGTGAGCAAGGGACTCACGTCTGAGCATACCCTGCCACACCTAGGGCGAACAAAGCGATACAAAAGGGGACGATGGACGGAGCGTTTGAGCAAATCAAACACTCAGCCAAAGTCAACTGATCTGGGTTTAATCCATCACCATTCTTTAGCTCACTCCGCCACCCCAGTTCAGACATGGCCATATGCCAATCAGTCTGACCCTGTGCCTCATGGGAACAGTCCAGCCCGAACTGCCAAGCCATGTCTTCCCTGGACCGGAAACAAGCATCCTGGGACCGGTTTCGGGTTCATAACCATCATCAGCCAGGCTACCTTGAATCCAGTGGCAAAGTGAGCAAGGGACTCATGTCTGAGCATACCCTGCCACACCTAGGGCGAACAAAGCGATACAAAGGGGGACGATGGACGGAGCGTTTGAGCAAATCAAACACTCACCCCCAGTCAACTGATCTGGGTTTAATCCATCACCATTCTTTAGCTCACTCCGCCACCCCAGTTCAGACATGGCCATATGCAAATCAGTCTGACCCTGTGCCTCATGGGAACAGTCCAGCCCGAACTGCCAAGCCATGTCTTCCCTGGACCGGAAACAAGCATCCTGGGACCGGTTTCGGGTTCATAACCCTCATCAGCCAGGCTACCTTGAATCCAGTGGCAAAGTGAGCAAGGGACTCACGTCTGAGGATACCCTGCCACACCTAGGGCAAACAAAGCAGTACAAAAGGGGACGATGGACAGAGCGTTTGAGCAAATCAAACACTCCCCCCCAGTCAACTGATCTGGGTTTAATCCATCACCATTCTTTAGCTCACTCCGCCACCCCAGTTCAGACATGGCCATATGCAAATCAGTCTGACCCTGTGCCTAATGGGAACAGTCCAGCCCGAACTGCCAAGCCATGTCTTCCCTGGACCGGAAACAAGCATCCTGGGACCGGTTTCGGGTTCATAACCCTCATAAGCCAGGCTACCTTGAATCCAGTGGCAAAGTGAGCAAGGGACTCACATCTGAGCATACCCTGGCACACCTAGGGCGAACAAAGCGATACAAAAGGGGACGATGGACGGAGCGTTTGAGCAAATCAAACACTCACCCCCAGTCAACTGATCTGGGATTAATCCATCACCATTCTTTAGCTCACTCCGCCTCCCCAGTTCAGACATGGCCATATGCAAATCAGTCTGAACCTGTGCCTCATGGGAACAGTCCAGCCCGAACTGCCAAGCCATCTCTTCCCTGGACCGGAAACAAGCATCCTGGGACCGGTTTCGGGTTCCTAACCCTCATCAGCCAGGCTACCTTGAATCCAGTGGCAAAGTGAGCAAGGGACTCACGTCTGAGCATACCCTGCCACACCTAGGGCGAACAAAGCGAAACAAAGGGGGACGATGGATGGAGCATTTGAGCAAATCAAACACTCACCCCCAGTCAACTGATCTGGGTTTAATCCATCACCATTCTTTAGCTCACTCTGCCACCCCAGTTCAGACATGGCCATATGCAAATCAGTCTGACCCTGTGCCTCATGGGAACAGTCCAGCCCGAACTGCCAAGCCATGTCTTCCCTGGACCGGAAACAAGCATCCTGGGACCGGTATCGGGTTCATAACCCTCATCAGCCAGGCTACCTTAGAATCCAGTGGCAAAGTGAGCAAGGGACTCACGTCTGAGCATACCCTGCCACACCTAGGGCGAACAAAGCGATACAAAAGGGGACGATGGACGGAGCGTTTGAGCAAATCAAACACTCAGCCAAAGTCAACTGACCTGGGTTTAATCCATCACCATTCTTTAGCTCACTCCGCCACCCCAGTTCAGACATGGCCATATGCCAATCAGTCTGACCCTGTGCCTCATGGGAACAGTCCAGCCCGAACTGCCAAGCCATGTCTTCCCTGGACCGGAAACAAGCATCCTGGGACCGGTTTCGGGTTCATAACCCTCATCAGCCAGGCTACCTTGAATCCAGTAGCAAAGTGAGCAAGGGACTCACGTCTGAGCATACCCTGCCACACCTAGGGCGAACAAAGCGATACAAAGGGGGACGATGGACGGAGCGTTTGAGCAAATCAAACACTCACCCCCAGTCAACTGATCTGGGTTTAATCCATCACCATTCTTTAGCTCACTCCGCCACCCCAGTTCAGACATGGCCATATGCCAATCAGTCTGACCCTGTGCCTCATGGGAACTGTCCAGCCCGAACTGCCAAGCCATGTCTTCCCTGGACCGGAAACAAGCATCCTAGGACCGGTTTTGGGTTCCTAACCCTCATCAGCCAGGCTACCTTGAATCCAGTGGCAAAGTGAGCAAGGGACTCACGTCTGAGCATACCCTGCCACACCTAGGGCGAACAAAGCGATACAAAGGGGGACGATGGATGGAGCATTTGAGCAAATCAAACACTCACCCCCAGTCAACTGATCTGGGTTTAATCCATCACCATTCTTTAGCTCACTCCGCCACCCCAGTTCAGACATGGCCATATGCAAATCAGTCTGACCCTGTGCCTCATGGGAACAGTCCAGCCCGAACTGCCAAGCCATGTCTTCCCTGGACCGGAAACAAGCATCCTGGGACCGGTTTCGGGTTCATAACCCTCATCAGCCAGGCTACCTTGAATCCAGTGGCAAAGTGAGCAAGGGACTCACGTCTGAGCATACCCTGCCACACCTAGGGCGAACAAAGCGATACAAAAGGGGACGATGGACGGAGCGTTTGAGCAAATCAAACACTCAGCCAAAGTCAACTGATCTGGGTTTAATCCATCACCATTCTTTAGCTCACTCCGCCACCCCAGTTCAGACATGGCCATATGCCAATCAGTCTGACCCTGTGCCTCATGGGAACAGTCCAGCCCGAACTGCCAAGCCATGTCTTCCCTGGACCGGAAACAAGCATCCTGGGGCCGGTTTCGGGTTCATAACCCTCATCAGCCAGGCTACCTTGAATCCAGTGGCAAAGTGAGCAAGGGACTCACGTCTGAGCATACCCTGCCACACCTAGGGCGAACAAAGCGATACAAAGGGGGACGATGGACGGAGCGTTTGAGCAAATCAAACACTCACCCCCAGTCAACTGATCTGGGTTTAATCCATCACCATTCTTTAGCTCACTCCGCCACCCCAGTTCAGACATGGCCATATGCAAATCAGTCTGACCCTGTGCCTCATGGGAACAGTCCAGCCCGAACTGCCAAGCCATGTCTTCCCTGGACCGGAAACAAGCATCCTAGGACCGGTTTCGGGTTCATAACCCTCATCAGCCAGGCTACCTTGAATCCAGTGGCAAAGTGAGCAAGGGACTCACGTCTGAGCATACCCTGCCACACCTAGGGCGAACAAAGCGATACAAAAGGGGACGATGGACGGAGCGTTTGAGCAAATCAAACACTCAGCCAAAGTCAACTGATCTGGGTTTAATCCATCACCATTCTTTAGCTCACTCCGCCACCCCAGTTCAGACATGGCCATATGCCAATCAGTCTGACCCTGTGCCTCATGGGAACAGTCCAGCCCGAACTGCCAAGCCATGTCTTCCCTGGACCGGAAACAAGCATCCTGGGGCCGGTTTCGGGTTCATAATCCTCATCAGCCAGGCTACCTTGAATCCAGTGGCAAAGTGAGCAAGGGACTCACGTCTGAGCATACCCTGCCACACCTAGGGCGAACAAAGCGATACAAAAGGGGACGATGGACGGAGCGTTTGAGCAAATCAAACACTCACCCCCAGTCAACTGATCTGGGATTAATCCATCACCATTCTTTAGCTCACTCCGCCACCCCAGTTCAGACATGGCCATATGCAAATCAGTCTGAACCTGTGCCTCATGGGAACAGTCCAGCCCGAACTGACAAGCCATGTCTTCCCTGGACCGGAAACAAGCATCCTGGGACCGGTTTCGGGTTCCTAACCCTCATCAGCCAGGCTACCTTGAATCCAGTGGCAAAGTGAGCAAGGGACTCACGTCTGAGCATACCCTGCCACACCTAGGGCGAACAAAGCGATACAAAGGGGGACGATGGATGCAGCATTTGAGCAAATCAAACACTCACCCCCAGTCAACTGATCTGGGTTTAATCCATCACCATTCTTTAGCTCACTCCCCCACCCCAGTTCAGACATGGCCATATGCAAATCAGTCTGACCCTGTGCCTCATGGGAACAGTCCAGCCCGAACTGCCAAGCCATGTCTTCCCTGGACCGGAAACAAGCATCCTGGGACCGGTTTCGGGTTCATAACCCTCATCAGCCAGGCTACCTTGAATCCAGTGGCAAAGTGAGCAAGGGACTCACGTCTGAGCATACCCTGCCACACCTAGGGCGAACAAAGCGATACAAAAGGGGACGATGGACGGAGCGTTTGAGCAAATCAAACACTCAGCCAAAGTCAACTGATCTGGGTTTAATCCATCACCATTCTTTAGCTCACTCCGCCACCCCAGTTCAGACATGGCCATATGCCAATCAGTCTGACCCTGTGCCTCATGGGAACAGTCCAGCCCGAACTGCCAAGCCATGTCTTCCCTGGACCGGAAACAAGCATCCTGGGACCGGTTTCGGGTTCATAACCATCATCAGCCAGGCTACCTTGAATCCAGTGGCAAAGTGAGCAAGGGACTCATGTCTGAGCATACCCTGCCACACCTAGGGCGAACAAAGCGATACAAAGGGGGACGATGGACGGAGCGTTTGAGCAAATCAAACACTCACCCCCAGTCAACTGATCTGGGTTTAATCCATCACCATTCTTTAGCTCACTCCGCCACCCCAGTTCAGACATGGCCATATGCAAATCAGTCTGACCCTGTGCCTCATGGGAACAGTCCAGCCCGAACTGCCAAGCCATGTCTTCCCTGGACCGGAAACAAGCATCCTGGGACCGGTTTCGGGTTCATAACCCTCATCAGCCAGGCTACCTTGAATCCAGTGGCAAAGTGAGCAAGGGACTCACGTCTGAGGATACCCTGCCACACCTAGGGCAAACAAAGCAGTACAAAAGGGGACGATGGACAGAGCGTTTGAGCAAATCAAACACTCCCCCCCAGTCAACTGATCTGGGTTTAATCCATCACCATTCTTTAGCTCACTCCGCCACCCCAGTTCAGACATGGCCATATGCAAATCAGTCTGACCCTGTGCCTAATGGGAACAGTCCAGCCCGAACTGCCAAGCCATGTCTTCCCTGGACCGGAAACAAGCATCCTGGGACCGGTTTCGGGTTCATAACCCTCATAAGCCAGGCTACCTTGAATCCAGTGGCAAAGTGAGCAAGGGACTCACATCTGAGCATACCCTGGCACACCTAGGGCGAACAAAGCGATACAAAAGGGGACGATGGACGGAGCGTTTGAGCAAATCAAACACTCACCCCCAGTCAACTGATCTGGGATTAATCCATCACCATTCTTTAGCTCACTCCGCCTCCCCAGTTCAGACATGGCCATATGCAAATCAGTCTGAACCTGTGCCTCATGGGAACAGTCCAGCCCGAACTGCCAAGCCATCTCTTCCCTGGACCGGAAACAAGCATCCTGGGACCGGTTTCGGGTTCATAACCCTCATCAGCCAGGCTACCTTGAATCCAGTGGCAAAGTGAGCAAGGGACTCATGTCTGAGCATACCCTGCCACACCTAGGGCGAACAAAGCGATACAAAAGGGGACGATGGACGGAGCGTTTGAGCAAATCAAACACTCACCCCCAGTCAACTGATCTGGGTTTAATCCCTCACCATTCTTTAGCTCACTCCGCCACCCCAGTTCAGACATGGCCATATGCAAATCAGTCTGACCCTGTGCCTCATGGGAACAGTCCAGCCCGAACTGCCAAGCCATGTCTTCCCTGGACCGGAAACAAGCATCCTGGGACCGGTATCGGGTTCATAACCCTCATCAGCCAGGCTACCTTAGAATCCAGTGGCAAAGTGAGCAAGGGACTCACGTCTGAGCATACCCTGCCACACCTAGGGCGAACAAAGCGATACAAAAGGGGACGATGGACGGAGCGTTTGAGCAAATCAAACACTCAGCCAAAGTCAACTGACCTGGGTTTAATCCATCACCATTCTTTAGCTCACTCCGCCACCCCAGTTCAGACATGGCCATATGCCAATCAGTCTGACCCTGTGCCTCATGGGAACAGTCCAGCCCGAACTGCCAAGCCATGTCTTCCCTGGACCGGAAACAAGCATCCTGGGACCGGTTTCGGGTTCATAACCCTCATCAGCCAGGCTACCTTGAATCCAGTAGCAAAGTGAGCAAGGGACTCACGTCTGAGCATACCCTGCCACACCTAGGGCGAACAAAGCGATACAAAGGGGGACGATGGACGGAGCGTTTGAGCAAATCAAACACTCACCCCCAGTCAACTGATCTGGGTTTAATCCATCACCATTCTTTAGCTCACTCCGCCACCCCAGTTCAGACATGGCCATATGCCAATCAGTCTGACCCTGTGCCTCATGGGAACTGTCCAGCCCGAACTGCCAAGCCATGTCTTCCCTGGACCGGAAACAAGCATCCTAGGACCGGTTTTGGGTTCCTAACCCTCATCAGCCAGGCTACCTTGAATCCAGTGGCAAAGTGAGCAAGGGACTCACGTCTGAGCATACCCTGCCACACCTAGGGCGAACAAAGCGATACAAAGGGGGACGATGGATGGAGCATTTGAGCAAATCAAACACTCACCCCCAGTCAACTGATCTGGGTTTAATCCATCACCATTCTTTAGCTCACTCCGCCACCCCAGTTCAGACATGGCCATATGCAAATCAGTCTGACCCTGTGCCTCATGGGAACAGTCCAGCCCGAACTGCCAAGCCATGTCTTCCCTGGACCGGAAACAAGCATCCTGGGACCGGTTTCGGGTTCATAACCCTCATCAGCCAGGCTACCTTGAATCCAGTGGCAAAGTGAGCAAGGGACTCACGTCTGAGCATACCCTGCCACACCTAGGGCGAACAAAGCGATACAAAAGGGGACGATGGACGGAGCGTTTGAGCAAATCAAACACTCAGCCAAAGTCAACTGATCTGGGTTTAATCCATCACCATTCTTTAGCTCACTCCGCCACCCCAGTTCAGACATGGCCATATGCCAATCAGTCTGACCCTGTGCCTCATGGGAACAGTCCAGCCCGAACTGCCAAGCCATGTCTTCCCTGGACCGGAAACAAGCATCCTGGGGCCGGTTTCGGGTTCATAACCCTCATCAGCCAGGCTACCTTGAATCCAGTGGCAAAGTGAGCAAGGGACTCACGTCTGAGCATACCCTGCCACACCTAGGGCGAACAAAGCGATACAAAGGGGGACGATGGACGGAGCGTTTGAGCAAATCAAACACTCACCCCCAGTCAACTGATCTGGGTTTAATCCATCACCATTCTTTAGCTCACTCCGCCACCCCAGTTCAGACATGGCCATATGCAAATCAGTCTGACCCTGTGCCTCATGGGAACAGTCCAGCCCGAACTGCCAAGCCATGTCTTCCCTGGACCGGAAACAAGCATCCTAGGACCGGTTTCGGGTTCATAACCCTCATCAGCCAGGCTACCTTGAATCCAGTGGCAAAGTGAGCAAGGGACTCACGTCTGAGCATACCCTGCCACACCTAGGGCGAACAAAGCGATACAAAAGGGGACGATGGACGGAGCGTTTGAGCAAATCAAACACTCAGCCAAAGTCAACTGATCTGGGTTTAATCCATCACCATTCTTTAGCTCACTCCGCCACCCCAGTTCAGACATGGCCATATGCCAATCAGTCTGACCCTGTGCCTCATGGGAACAGTCCAGCCCGAACTGCCAAGCCATGTCTTCCCTGGACCGGAAACAAGCATCCTGGGGCCGGTTTCGGGTTCATAATCCTCATCAGCCAGGCTACCTTGAATCCAGTGGCAAAGTGAGCAAGGGACTCACGTCTGAGCATACCCTGCCACACCTAGGGCGAACAAAGCGATACAAAAGGGGACGATGGACGGAGCGTTTGAGCAAATCAAACACTCACCCCCAGTCAACTGATCCAGGTTTAATCCATCACCATTCTTTAGCTCACTCCGCCACCCCAGTTCAGACATGGCCATATGCCAATCAGTCTGACCCTGTGCCTCATGGGAACAGTTCAGCCCGAACTGCCAAGCCATGTCTTCCCTGGACCGGAAACAAGCATCCTGGGACCGGTGTCGGGTTCATAACCCTCATCAGCCAGGCTACCTTGAATCCAGTGGCAAAGTGAGCAAGGGACTCACGTCTGAGCATACCCTGCCACACCTAGGGCGAACAAAGCGATACAAAGGGGGACGATGGACGGAGCGTTTGAGCAAATCAAACACTCACCCCCAGTCAACTGATCTGGGTTTAATCCATCACCATTCTTTAGCTCACTCCGCCACCCCAGTTCAGACATGGCCATATGCCAATCAGTCTGACCCTGTGCCTCATGGGAACAGTCCAGCCCGAACTGCCAAGCCATGTCTTCCCTGGACCGGAAACAAGCATCCTGGGACCGGTTTCGGGTTCATAATCCTCATCAGCCAGGCTACCTTGAATCCAGGGGCAAAGTGAGCAAGGGACTCACGTCTGAGAATACCCTGCCACACCTAGGGCGAACAAAGCGATACAAAAGGGGACGATGGACGGAGCGTTTGAGCAAATCAAACACTCACCCCCAGTCAACTGATCTGGGTTTAATCCATCACCATTCTTTAGCTCACTCCGCCACCCCAGTTCAGACATGGCCATATGCAAATCAGTCTGACCCTGTGCCTCATGGGAACAGTCCAGCCCGAACTGCCAAGCCATGTCTTCCCTGGACCGCAAACAAGCATCCTGGGACCGGTTTCGGGTTCATAACCCTCATCAGTCAGGCTACCTTGAATCCAGTGGCAAAGTGAGCAAGGGACTCACGTCTGAGCATACCCTGCCACACCTAGGGCCAACAAAGCGATAAAAAGGGGACGATGGACGGAGCGTTTGAGCAAATCAAACACTCACCCCCAGTCAACTGATCTGGGTTTAATCCATCACCATTCTTTAGCTCCCTCCGCCACCCCAGTTCAGACATGGTCATATGCCAATCAGTCAGACCCTGTGCCTCATGTGAACAGTCCAGCCCGATCTGCCAAGCCATGTCTTCGCTGGACTGGAAACAAGCATCCTGGGACCGGTTTCGGGTTCATAACCCTCATCAGCCAGGCTACCTTGAATCCAGTGGCAAAGTGAGCAAGGGACTCACGTCTGAGCACACCCTGCCACACCTAGGGAGAACAAAGCGATACAAAAGGGGACGATGGACGGAGCGTTTGAGCAAATCAAACACTCACCCCCAGTCAACTGATGTGGGTTTAATCCATCACCATTCTTTAGCTCACTCCGCCACCCCAGTTCAGACATGGCCATATGCAAATCAGTCTTACCCTGTGCCTCATGGGAACAGTCCAGCCCGAACTGCCAAGCCATGTCTACCCTGGACCGGAAACAAGCATCCTGGGACCGGTTACGGGTTCATAACCCTCATCAGCCAGGCTACCTTGAATCCAGTGGCAAAGTGAGCAAGGGACTCACGTCTGAGCATACCCTGCCACACCTAGGGCGAACAAAGCGATAAAAAGGGGACGATGGACGGAGCGTTTGAGCAAATCAAACACTCACCCCCAGTCAACTGATCTGGGTTTAATCCATCACCATTCTTTAGCTCACTCCGCCACCCCAGTTCAGACTTGGCCATATGCAAATCAGTCTGACCCTGTGCCTCATGGGAACAGTCCAGCCCGAACTGCCA
This sequence comes from Lissotriton helveticus, assembly GCF_964261635.1. NCBI lineage: Eukaryota > Metazoa > Chordata > Amphibia > Caudata > Salamandridae > Lissotriton > Lissotriton helveticus. Next base: position 1,213,443,373 of record NC_136057.1, on the reverse strand, counting down.
AGCCATGTCTTCCCTGGACCGGAAACAAGCATCCTGGGACCGGTTTCGGGTTCATAACCCTCATCAGCCAGGCTACCTTGAATCCAGTGGCAAAGTGAGCAAGGGACTCACGTCTGAGCATACCCTGCCACAACTAGGGCGAACAAAGCGATACAAAAGGGGACGATGGACGGAGCGTTTGAGCAAATCAAACACTCACCCCAGTCAACTGATCTGAGTTTAATCCATCACCATTCTTTAGCTCACTCCGCCACCCCAGTTCAGACATGGCCATATGCAAATCAGTCTTACCCTGTGCCTCATGGGAACAGTCCAGCCCGAACTGCCAAGCCATGTCTTCCCTGGACCGGAAACAAGCATCCTGGGGCCGGTTTCGGGTTCATAACCCTCATCAGCCAGGCTACCTTGAATCCAGTGGCAAAGTGAGCAAGGGACTCACGTCTGAGCATACCCTGCCACACCTAGGGCGAACAAAGCGATACAAAGGGGGACGATGGACGGAGCGTTTGAGCAAATCAAACACTCACCCCCAGTCAACTGATCTGGGTTTAATCCATCACCATTCTTTAGCTCACTCCGCCACCCCAGTTCAGACATGGCCATATGCCAATCAGTCTGACCCTGTGCCTCATGGGAACTGTCCAGCCCGAACTGACAAGCCATGTCTTCCCTGGACCGGAAACAAGCATCCTGGGACCGATTTCGGGTTCATAATCCTCATCAGCCAGGCTACCTTGAATCCAGTGGCAAAGTGAGCAAGGGACTCACGTCTGAGCATACCCTGCCACACCTAGGGCGAACAAAGCGATACAAAAGGGGACGATGGACGGAGCGTTTGAGCAAATCAGACACTCACCCCCAGTCAACTGATCCGGGTTTAATCCATCACCATTCTGTAGCTCACTCCGCCACCCCAGTTCAGACATGGCCATATGCCAATCAGTCTGACCCTGTGCCTCATGGGAACAGTTCAGCCCGAACTGCCAAGCCATGTCTTCCCTGGACCGGAAACAAGCATCCTGGGACCGGTGTCGGGTTCATAACCCTCATCAGCCAGGCTACCTTGAATCCAGTGGCAAAGTGAGCAAGGGACTCACGTCTGAGCATACCCTGCCACACCTAGGGCGAACAAAGTGATACAAAGGGGGACGATGGACGGAGCGTTTGAGCAAATCAAACACTCACCCCCAGTCAACTGATCTGGGTTTAATCCATCACCATTCTTTAGCTCACTCCGCCACCCCAGTTCAGACATGGCCATATGCCAATCAGTCTGACCCTGTGCCTCATGGGAACAGTCCAGCCCGAACTGCCAAGCCATGTCTTCCCTGGACCGGAAACAAGCATCCTGGGACCGGTTTCGGGTTCATAATCCTCATCAGCCAGGCTACCTTGAATCCAGTGGCAAAGTGAGCAAGGGACTCACGTCTGAGAATACCCTGCCACACCTAGGGCGAACAAAGCGATACAAAAGGGGACGATGGACGGAGCGTTTGAGCAAATCAAACACTCACCCCCAGTCAACTGATCTGGGTTTAATCCATCACCATTCTTTAGCTCACTCCGCCACCCCAGTTCAGACATGGCCATATGCAAATCAGTCTGACCCTGTGCCTCATGGGAACAGTCCAGCCCGAACTGCCAAGCCATGTCTTCCCTGGACCGCAAACAAGCATCCTGGGACCGGTTTCGGGTTCATAACCCTCATCAGCCAGGCTACCTTGAATCCAGTGGCAAAGTGAGCAAGGGACTCACGTCTGAGCATACCCTGCCACACCTAGGGCGAACAAAGCGATAAAAATGGGACGATGGACGGAGCGTTTGAGCAAATCAAACACTCACCCCCAGTCAACTGATCTGGGTTTAATCCATCACCATTCTTTAGCTCCCTCCGCCACGCCAGTTCAGACATGGTCATATGCCAATCAGTCTGACCCTGTGCCTCATGTGAACAGTCCAGCCCGAACTGCCAAGCCATGTCTTCGCTGGACTGGAAACAAGCATCCTGGGACCGGTTTCGGGTTCATAACCCTCATCAGCCAGGCTACCTTGAATCCAGTGGCAAAGTGAGCAAGGGACTCACGTCTGAGCACACCCTGCCACACCTAGGGAGAACAAAGCGATACAAAAGGGGACGATGGACGGAGCGTTTGAGCAAATCAAACACTCACCCCCAGTCAACTGATCTGGGTTTAATCCATCACCATTCTTTAGCTCACTCCGCCACCCCAGTTCAGACATGGCCATATGCAAATCAGTCTTACCCTGTGCCTCATGGGAACAGTCCAGCCCGAACTGCCAAGCCATGTCTACCCTGGACCAGAAACAAGCATCCTGGGACCGGTTACGGGTTCATAACCCTCATCAGCCAGGCTACCTTGAATCCAGTGGCAAAGTGAGCAAGGGACTCACGTCTGAGCATACCCTGCCACACCTAGGGCGAACAAAGCGATAAAAAGGGGACGATGGACGGAGCGTTTGAGCAAATCAAACACTCACCCCCAGTCAACTGATCTGGGTTTAATCCATCACCATTCTTTAGCTCACTCCGCCACCCCAGTTCAGACTTGGCCATATGCAAATCAGTCTGACCCTGTGCCTCATGGGAACAGTCCAGCCCGAACTGCCAAGCCATGTCTTCCCTGGACCGGAAACAAGCATCCTGGGACCGGTTTCGGGTTCATAACCCTCATCAGCCAGGCTACCTTGAATCCAGTGGCAAAGTGAGCAAGGGACTCACGTCTGAGCATACCCTGCCACAACTAGGGCGAACAAAGCGATACAAAAGGGGACGATGGACGGAGCGTTTGAGCAAATCAAACACTCACCCCCAGTCAACTGATCTGAGTTTAATCCATCACCATTCTTTAGCTCACTCCGCCACCCCAGTTCAGACATGGCCATAAGCAAATCAGTCTTACCCTGTGCCTCATGGGAACAGTCCAGCCCGAACTGCCAAGCCATGTCTACCCTGGACCGGAAACAAGCATCCTGGGACCGGTTACGGGTTCATAACCCTCATCAGCCAGGCTACCTTGAATCCAGTGGCAAAGTGAGCAAGGGACTCACGTCTGAGCATACCCTGCCACACCTAGGGCGAACAAAGTGATACAAAAGGGGACGATGGACGGAGCGTTTGAGCAAATCAAACACTCACCCCCAGTCAACTGATCTGGGTTTAATCCATCACCATTCTTTAGCTCACTCCGCCACCCCAGTTCAGACTTGGCCATATGCAAATCAGTCTGACCCTGTGCCTCATGGGAACAGTCCAGCCCGAACTGCCAAGCCATGTCTTCCCTGGACCGGAAACAAGCATCCTGGGACCGGTTTCGGGTTCATAACCCTCATCAGCCAGGCTACCTTGAATCCAGTGGCAAAGTGAGCAAGGGACTCACGTCTGAGCATACCCTGCCACACCTAGGGCGAACAAAGCGATACAAAAGGGGACGATGGACGGAGCGTTTGAGCAAATCAAACACTCACCCCCAGTCAACTGATCTGAGTTTAATCCATCACCATTCTTTAGCTCACTCCGCCACCCCAGTTCAGACATGGCCATATGCAAATCAGTCTTACCCTGTGCCTCATGGGAACAGTCCAGCCTGAACTGCCAAGCCATGTCTACCCTGGACCGGAAACAAGCATCCTGGGACCGGTTACGGGTTCATAACCCTCATCAGCCAGGCTACCTTGAATCCAGTGGCAAAGTGAGCAAGGGACTCACGTCTGAGCATACCCTGCCACACCTAGGGCAAACAAAGTGATACAAAAGGGGACGATGGACGGAGCGTTTGAGCAAATCAAACACTCACCCCCAGTCAACTGATCTGGGTTTAATCCATTACCATTCTTTAGCTCACTCCGCCACCCCAGTTCAGACATGGCCATATGCAAATCAGTCTGACCCTGTGCCTCATGGGTACAGTCCAGCCCGAACTGCCAAGCCATGTCTTCCCTGGACCGGAAACAAGCATCCTGGGACCGGTTTTGGGTTCATAACCCTCATCAGCCAGGCTACCTTGAATCCAGTGGCAAAGTGAGCAAGGGACTCACGTCTGAGCATACCCTGCCACACCTAGGGCGAACAAAGCGATACAAAAGGGGACGATGGACGGAGCTTTTGAGCAAATCAAACACTCTCCCCCAGTCAACTGATCTGGGTTTAATCCATCACCATTCTTTAGCTCACTCCGCCACCCCAGTTCAGACATGGCCATATGCAAATCAGTCTGACCCTGTGCCTCATGGGAACTGTCCAGCCCGAACTGCCAAGCCATGTCGTCCCTGGACCGGAAACGAGCATCCTGGGACCGGTTTCGGGTTCATAACCCTCATCAGCCAGGCTACCTTGAATCCAGTGGCAAAGTGAGCAAGGGACTCACGTCTGAGGATACCCTGCCACACCTAGGGCGAACAAAGCAGTACAAAAGGGGACGATGGACAGAGCTTTTGAGCAAATCAAACACTCACCCCCAGTCAACTGATCTGGGTTTAATCCATTACCATTCTTTAGCTCACTCCGCCACCCCAGTTCAGACATGGCCATATGCAAATCAGTCTGACCCTGTGCCTCATGGGAACAGTCCAGCCCGAACTGCCAAGCCATGTCTACCCTGGACCGGAAACAAGCATCCTGGGACCGGTTACGGGTTCATAACCCTCATCAGCCGGGCTACCTTGAATCCAGTGGCAAAGTGAGCAAGGGACTCACGTCTGAGCATACCCTGCCACACCTAGGGCGAACAAAGTGATACAAAAGGGGACGATGGACGGAGCGTTTGAGCAAATCAAACACTCACCCCCAGTCAACTGATCTGGGTTTAATCCATCACCATTCTTTAGCTCACTCCGCCACCCCAGTTCAGACTTGGCCATATGCAAATCAGTCTGACCCTGTGCCTCATGGGAACAGTCCAGCCCGAACTGCCAAGCCATGTCTTCCCTGGACCGGAAACAAGCATCCTGGGACCGGTTTCGGGTTCATAACCCTCATCAGCCAGGCTACCTTGAATCCAGTGGCAAAGTGAGCAAGGGACTCACGTCTGAGCATACCCTGCCACACCTAGGGCGAACAAAGCGATACAAAAGGGGACGATGGACGGAGCGTTTGAGCAAATCAAACACTCACCCCCAGTCAACTGATCTGAGTTTAATCCATCACCATTCTTTAGCTCACTCCGCCACCCCAGTTCAGACATGGCCATATGCAAATCAGTCTTACCCTGTGCCTCATGGGAACAGTCCAGCCTGAACTGCCAAGCCATGTCTACCCTGGACCGGAAACAAGCATCCTGGGACCGGTTACGGGTTCATAACCCTCATCAGCCAGGCTACCTTGAATCCAGTGGCAAAGTGAGCAAGGGACTCACGTCTGAGCATACCCTGCCACACCTAGGGCGAACAAAGCGATACAAAAGGGGACGATGGACGGAGCGTTTGAGAAAATCAAACACTCACCCCCAGTCAACTGATCCGGGTTTAATCCATCACCATTCTTTAGCTCACTCCGCCACCCCAGTTCAGACATGGCCATATGCCAATCAGTCTGACCCTGTGCCTCATGGGAACAGTTCTGCCCGAACTGCCAAGCCATGTCTTCCCTGGACCGGAAACAAGCATCCTGGGACCGGTGTCGGGTTCATAACCCTCGTCAGCCAGGCTACCTTGAATCCAGTGGCAAAGTGAGCAAGGGACTCACGTCTGAGCATACCCTGCCACACCTAGGGCAAACAAAGCGATACAAAAGGGGACGATGGACGGAGCGTTTGAGCAAATCAAACACTCACCCCCAGTCAACTGATCTGGGTTTAATCCATCACCATTCTTTAGCTCACTCCGCCACCCCAGTTCAGACATGGCCATGTAAATGTAAAAAAAAATGTAAATTGATACTTGTATAGCGCACTACTCACCCGCAAGGGTCTCAAGGCGCTTGTAAGAATACCGCTGTGGAACCCATCCTGGCTTTCCCTGTGAGGTGTTCCCTCCTGGGCACCCCCAAGGTGGAGGCCAGGCATCCTTAGCGTTGTGGGGGCCGCTGTGGAGATTAAGCAAGCTATTGCCCAGAGTTGCAGAGTGGGACTCCATGATTGGAATAGGCACCGAGGCGAGAATTATCAGGTCCGTGGAATTTTGAGCCCAAGACCCGCCGAGGCGGGGAATTGAACCCTGGTCCCGGGCTAGACCTCTGCATCAGGGTCTGCCGCTCTAACCATTGAGCCACACTTCTCCACTCCATATGCAAATCAGTCTGACCCTGTGCCTCATGGGAACAGTCCAGCCCGAACTGCCAAGCCATGTCTTCCCTGGACCGCAAACAAGCATCCTGGGACCGGTTTCGGGTTCATAACCCTCATCAGCCAGGCTACCTTGAATCCAGTGGCAAAGTGAGCAAGGGACTCACGTCTGAGCATACCCTGCCACACCTAGGGCGAACAAAGCGATAAAAAGGGGACGATGGACGGAGCGTTTGAGCAAATCAAACACTCACCCCCAGTCAACTGATCTGGGTTTAATCCATCACCATTCTTTAGCTCACTCCGCCACCCCAGTTCAGACATGGCCATATGCAAATCAGTCTTACCCTGTGCCTCATGGGAACAGTCCAGCCCGAACTGCCAAGCCATGTCTACCCTGGACCGGAAACAAGCATCCTGGGACCGGTTACGGGTTCATAACCCTCATCAGCCAGGCTACCTTCAATCCAGTGGCAAAGTGAGCAAGGGACTCACGTCTGAGCATACCCTGCCACACCTAGGGCGAACAAAGCGATAAAAAGGGGACGATGGAAGGAGCGTTTGAGCAAATCAAACACTCACCCCCAGTCAACTGATCTGGGTTTAATCCATCACCATTCTTTAGCTCACTCCGCCACCCCAGTTCAGACTTGGCCATATGCAAATCAGTCTGACCCTGTGCCTCATGGGAACAGTCCAGCCCGAACTGCCAAGCCATGTCTTCCCTGGACCGGAAACAAGCATCCTGGGACCGGTTTCGGGTTCATAACCCTCATCAGCCAGGCTACCTTGAATCCAGTGGCAAAGTGAGCAAGGGACTCACGTCTGAGCATACCCTGCCACAACTAGGGTGAACAAAGCGATACAAAAGGGGACGATGGACGGAGCGTTTGAGCAAATCAAACACTCACCCCCAGTCAACTGATCTGAGTTTAATCCATCACCATTCTTTAGCTCACTCCGCCACCCCAGTTCAGACATGGCCATATGCAAATCAGTCTTACCCTGTGCCTCATGGGAACAGTCCAGCCCGAACTGCCAAGCCATGTCTACCCTGGACCGGAAACAAGCATCCTGGGACCGGTTACGGGTTCATAACCCTCATCAGCCAGGCTACCTTGAATCCAGTGGCAAAGTGAGCAAGGGACTCACGTCTGAGCATACCCTGCCACACCTAGGGCGAACAAAGTGATACAAAAGGGGACGATGGACGGAGCGTTTGAGCAAATCAAACACTCACCCCCAGTCAACTGATCTGGGTTTAATCCATCACCATTCTTTAGCTCACTCCTCCACCCCAGTTCAGACTTGGCCATATGCAAATCAGTCTGACCCTGTGCCTCATGGGAACAGTCCAGCCCGAACTGCCAAGCCATGTCTTCCCTGGACCGGAAACAAGCATCCTGGGACCGGTTTCGGGTTCATAACCCTCATCAGCCAGGCTACCTTGAATCCAGTGGCAAAGTGAGCAAGGGACTCACGTCTGAGCATACCCTGCCACACCTAGGGCGAACAAAGCGATACAAAAGGGGACGATGGACGGAGCGTTTGAGCAAATCAAACACTCACCCCCAGTCAACTGATCTGAGTTTAATCCATCACCATTCTTTAGCTCACTCCGCCACCCCAGTTCAGACATGGCCATATGCAAATCAGTCTTACCCTGTGCCTCATGGGAACAGTCCAGCCTGAACTGCCAAGCCATGTCTACCCTGGACCGGAAACAAGCATCCTGGGACCGGTTACGGGTTCATAACCCTCATCAGCCAGGCTACCTTGAATCCAGTGGCAAAGTGAGCAAGGGACTCACGTCTGAGCATACCCTGCCACACCTAGGGCGAACAAAGTGATACAAAAGGGGACGATGGACGGAGCGTTTGAGCAAATCAAACACTCACCCCCAGTCAACTGATCTGGGTTTAATCCATCACCATTCTTTAGCTCACTCCGCCACCCCAGTTCAGACATGGCCATATGCAAATCAGTCTGACCCTGTGCCTCATGGGAACAGTCCAGCCTGAACTGCCAAGCCATGTCTTCCCTGGACCGGAAACAAGCATCCTGGGACCGGTTTTGGGTTCATAACCCTCATCAGCCAGGCTACCTTGAATCCAGTGGCAAAGTGAGCAAGGGACTCACGTCTGAGGATACCCTGCCACACCTAGGGCGAACAAAGCAGTACAAAAGGGGACGATGGACAGAGCTTTTGAGCAAATCAAACACTCACCCCCAGTCAACTGATCTGGGTTTAATCCATTACCATTCTTTAGCTCACTCCGCCACCCCAGTTCAGACATGGCCATATGCAAATCAGTCTGACCCTGTGCCTCATGGGAACAGTCCAGCCCGAACTGCCAAGCCATGTCTTCCCTGGACCGGAAACAAGCATCCTGGGACCGGTTTTGGGTTCATAACCCTCATCAGCCAGGCTACCTTGAATCCTGTGGCAAAGTGAGCAAGGGACTCACGTCTGAGCATACCCTGCCACACCTAGGGCGAACAAAGCGATACAAAAGGGGACGATGGACGGAGCTTTTGAGCAAATCAAACACTCTCCCCCAGTCAACTGATCTGGGTTTAATCCATCACCATTCTTTAGCTCACTCCGCCACCCCAGTTCAGACATGGCCATATGCAAATCAGTCTGACCCTGTGCCTCATGGGAACTGTCCAGCCCGAACTGCCAAGCCATGTCGTCCCTGGACCGGAAACGAGCATCCTGGGACCGGTTTCGGGTTCATAACCCTCATCAGCCAGGCTACCTTGAATCCAGTGGCAAAGTGAGCAAGGGACTCACGTCTGAGGATACCCTGCCACACCTAGGGCGAACAAAGCAGTACAAAAGGGGACGATGGACAGAGCTTTTGAGCAAATCAAACACTCACCCCCAGTCAACTGATCTGGGTTTAATCCATTACCATTCTTTAGCTCATTCCGCCACCCCAGTTCAGACATGGCCATATGCAAATCAGTCTGACCCTGTGCCTCATGGGAACAGTCCAGCCCGAACTGCCAAGCCATGTCTACCCTGGACCGGAAACAAGCATCCTGGGACCGATTACGGGTTCATAACCCTCATCAGCCAGGATACCTTGAATCCAGTGGCAAAGTGAGCAAGGGACTCACGTCTGAGCATACCCTGCCACACCTAGGGCGAACAAAGTGATACAAAAGGGGACGATGGACGGAGCGTTTGAGCAAATCAAACACTCACCCCCAGTCAACTGATCTGGGTTTAATCCATCACCATTCTTTAGCTCACTCCGCCACCCCAGTTCAGACTTGGCCATATGCAAATCAGTCTGACCCTGTGCCTCATGGGAACAGTCCAGCCCGAACTGCCAAGCCATGTCTTCCCTGGACCGGAAACAAGCATCCTGGGACCGGTTTCGGGTTCATAACCCTCATCAGCCAGGCTACCTTGAATCCAGTGGCAAAGTGAGCAAGGGACTCACGTCTGAGCATACCCTGCCACACCTAGGGCGAACAAAGCGATACAAAAGGGGACGATGGACGGAGCGTTTGAGCAAATCAAACACTCACCCTCAGTCAACTGATCTGAGTTTAATCCATCACCATTCTTTAGCTCACTCCGCCACCCCAGTTCAGACATGGCCATATGCAAATCAGTCTTACCCTGTGCCTCATGGGAACAGTCCAGCCTGAACTGCCAAGCCATGTCTACCCTGGACCGGAAACAAGCATCCTGGGACCGGTTACGGGTTCATAACCCTCATCAGCCAGGCTACCTTGAATCCAGTGGCAAAGTGAGCAAGGGACTCACGTCTGAGCATACCCTGCCACACCTAGGGTGAACAAAGTGATACAAAAGGGGACGATGGACGGAGCGTTTGAGAAAATCAAACACTCACCCCCAGTCAACTGATCTGGGTTTAATCCATCACCATTCTTTAGCTCACTCCGCCACCCCAGTTCAGACATGGCCATATGCAAATCAGTCTGACCCTGTGCCTCATGGGAACAGTCCAGCCTGAACTGCCAAGCCATGTCTTCCCTGGACCGGAAACAAGCATCCTGGGACCGGTTTCGGGTTCATAACCCTCATCAGCCAGGCTACCTTGAATCCAGTGGCAAAGTGAGCAAGGGACTCACGTCTGAGGATACCCTGCCACACCTAGGGCGAGCAAAGCGATACAAAAGGGGACGATGGACGGAGCGTTTTAGCAAATCAAACACTCACCCCCAGTCAACTGATCTGGGTTTAATCCATCACCATTCTTTAGCTCACTCCACCACCCCAGTTCAGACATGGCCATCTGCAAATCAGTCTGACCCTGTGCCTCATGGGAACAGTCCAGCCCGAACTGCCAAGCCATGTCTTCCCTGGACCGGAAACAAGCATCCTGGGACCGGTTTTGGGTTCATAACCCTCATCAGCCAGGCTACCTTGAATCCAGTGGCAAAGTGAGCAAGGGACTCACGTCTGAGCATACCCTGCCACACCTAGGGCGAACAAAGCGATACAAAAGGGGACGATGGACGGAGCTTTTGAGCAAATCAAACACTCTCCCCCAGTCAACTGATCTGGGTTTAATCAATCACCATTCTTTAGCTCACTCCGCCACCCCAGTTCAGACATGGCCATATGCAAATCAGTCTGACCCTGTGCCTCATGGGAACTGTCCAGCCCGAACTGCCAAGCCATGTCGTCCCTGGACCGGAAATGAGCATCCTGGGACCGGTTTCGGGTTCATAACCCTCATCAGCCAGGCTACCTTGAATCCAGTGGCAAAGTGAGCAAGGGACTCACGTCTGAGCATACCCTGCCACACCTAGGGCGAACAAAGCGATACAAAAGGGGACGATGGACGGAGCTTTTGAGCAAATTAAACACTCTCCCCAGTCAACTGATCTGGGTTTAATCCATCACCATTCTTTAGCTCACTCCACCACCCCAGTTCAGACATGGCCATATGCAAATCAGTCTGACCCTGTGCCTCATGGGAACTGTCCAGCCCGAACTGCCAAGCCATGTCGTCCCTGGACCGGAAACGAGCATCCTGGGACCGGTTTCGGGTTCATAACCCTCATCAGCCAGGCTACCTTGAATCCAGTGGCAAAGTGAGCAAGGGACTCATGTCTGAGCATACCCTGCCACACCTAGGGCGAACAAAGCGATACAAAAGGGGACGATGGACGGAGCGTTTGAGCAAATCAAACACTCACCCCCAGTCAACTGATCTGGGTTTAATCCATCACCATTCTTTAGCTCACTCCGCCACCCCAGTTCAGACATGGCCATATGCAAATCAGTCTGACCCTGTGCCTCATGGGAACAGTCCAGCCTGAACTGCCAAGCCATGTCTTCCCTGGACCGGAAACAAGCATCCTGGGACCGGTTTTGGGTTCATAACCCTCATCAGCCAGGCTACCTTGAATCCAGTGGCAAAGTGAGCAAGGGACTCACGTCTGAGGATACCCTGCCACACCTAGGGCAAACAAAGCAGTACAAAAGGGGACGATGGACAGAGCTTTTGAGCAAATCAAACACTCACCCCCAGTCAACTGATCTGGGTTTAATCCATTACCATTCTTTAGCTCACTCCGCCACCCCAGTTCAGACTTGGCCATATGCAAATCAGTCTGACCCTGTGCCTCATGGGAACAGTCCAGCCCGAACTGCCAAGCCATGTCTTCCCTGGACCGGAAACAAGCATCCTGGGACCGGTTTTGGGTTCATAACCCTCATCAGCCAGGCTACCTTGAATCCTGTGGCAAAGTGAGCAAGGGACTCACGTCTGAGCATACCCTGCCACACCTAGGGCGAACAAAGCGATACAAAAGGGGACGATGGACGGAGCTTTTGAGCAAATCAAACACTCTCCCCCAGTCAACTGATCTGGGTTTAATCCATCACCATTCTTTAGCTCACTCCGCCACCCCAGTTCAGACATGGCCATATGCAAATCAGTCTGACCCTGTGCCTCATGGGAACTGTCCAGCCCGAACTGCCAAGCCATGTCGTCCCTGGACCGGAAACGAGCATCCTGGGACCGGTTTCGGGTTCATAACCCTCATCAGCCAGGCTACCTGGAATCCAGTGGCAAAGTGAGCAAGGGACTCACGTCTGAGGATACCCTGCCACACCTAGGGCGAACAAAGCAGTACAAAAGGGGACGATGGACAGAGCTTTTGAGCAAATCAAACACTCACCCCCAGTCAACTGATCTGGGTTTAATCCATTACCATTCTTTAGCTCATTCCGCCACCCCAGTTCAGACATGGCCATATGCAAATCAGTCTGACCCTGTGCCTCATGGGAACAGTCCAGCCCGAACTGCCAAGCCATGTCTACCCTGGACCGGAAACAAGCATCCTGGGACCGATTACGGGTTCATAACCCTCATCAGCCAGGCTACCTTGAATCCAGTGGCAAAGTGAGCAAGGGACTCACGTCTGAGCATACCCTGCCACACCTAGGGCGAACAAAGTGATACAAAAGGGGACGATGGACGGAGCGTTTGAGCAAATCAAACACTCACCCCCAGTCAACTGATCTGGGTTTAATCCATCACCATTCTTTAGCTCACTCCGCCACCCCAGTTCAGACTTGGCCATATGCAAATCAGTCTGACCCTGTGCCTCATGGGAACAGTCCAGCCCGAACTGCCAAGCCATGTCTTCCCTGGACCGGAAACAAGCATCCTGGGACCGGTTTCGGGTTCATAACCCTCATCAGCCAGGCTACCTTGAATCCAGTGGCAAAGTGAGCAAGGGACTCACGTCTGAGCATACCCTGCCACACCTAGGGCGAACAAAGCGATACAAAAGGGGACGATGGACGGAGCGTTTGAGCAAATCAAACACTCACCCTCTGTCAACTGATCTGAGTTTAATCCATCACCATTCTTTAGCTCACTCCGCCACCCCAGTTCAGACATGGCCATATGCAAATCAGCCTTACCCTGTGCCTCATGGGAACAGTCCAGCCTGAACTGCCAAGCCATGTCTACCCTGGACCGGAAACAAGCATCCTGGGACCGGTTACGGGTTCATAACCCTCATCAGCCAGGCTACCTTGAATCCAGTGGCAAAGTGAGCAAGGGACTCACGTCTGAGCATACCCTGCCACACCTAGGGCGAACAAAGTGATACAAAAGGGGACGATGGACGGAGCGTTTGAGCAAATCAAACACTCACCCCCAGTCAACTGATCTGGGTTTAATCCATCACCATTCTTTAGCTCACTCCGCCACCCCAGTTCAGACATGGCTATATGCAAATCAGTCTGACCCTGTGCCTCATGGGAACAGTCCAGCCTGAACTGCCAAGCCATGTCTTCCCTGGACCGGAAACAAGCATCCTGGGACCGGTTTCGGGTTCATAACCCTCATCAGCCAGGCTACCTTGAATCCAGTGGCAAAGTGAGCAAGGGACTCACGTCTGAGGATACCCTGCCACACCTAGGGCGAGCAAAGCGATACAAAAGGGGACGATGGACGGAGCGTTTTAGCAAATCAAACACTCACCCCCAGTCAACTGATCTGGGTTTAATCCATCACCATTCTTTAGCTCACTCCACCACCCCAGTTCAGACATGGCCATATGCAAATCAGTCTGACCCTGTTCCTCATGGGAACAGTCCAGCCCGAACTGCCAAGCCATGTCTTCCCTGGACCGGAAACAAGCATCCTGGGACCGGTTTCGGGTTCATAACCCTCATCAGCCAGGCTACCTTGAATCCAGTGGCAAAGTGAGCAAGGGACTCACGTCTGAGGATACCCTGCCACACCTAGGGCGAACAAAGCAGTACAAAAGGGGACGATGGACAGAGCTTTTGAGCAAATCAAACACTCACCCCCAGTCAACTGATCTGGGTTTAATCCATTACCATTCTTTAGCTCACTCCGCCACCCCAGTTCAGACATGGCCATCTGCAAATCAGTCTGACCCTGTGCCTCATGGGAACAGTCCAGCCCGAACTGCCAAGCCATGTCTTCCCTGGACCGGAAACAAGCATCCTGGGACCGGTTTTGGGTTCATAACCCTCATCAGCCAGGCTACCTTGAATCCAGTGGCAAAGTGAGCAAGGGACTCACGTCTGAGCATACCCTGCCACACCTAGGGCGAACAAAGCGATACAAAAGGGGACGATGGACGGAGCTTTTGAGCAAATCAAACACTCTCCCCCAGTCAACTGATCTGGGTTTAATCAATCACCATTCTTTAGCTCACTCCGCCACCCCAGTTCAGACATGGCCATATGCAAATCAGTCTGACCCTGTGCCTCATGGGAACTGTCCAGCCCGAACTGCCAAGCCATGTCGTCCCTGGACCGGAAATGAGCATCCTGGGACCGGTTTCGGGTTCATAACCCTCATCAGCCAGGCTACCTTGAATCCAGTGGCAAAGTGAGCAAGGGACTCACGTCTGAGGATACCCTGCCACACCTAGGGCGAACAAAGCAGTACAAAAGGGGACGATGGACAGAGCTTTTGAGCAAATCAAACACTCACCCCCAGTCAACTGATCTGGGTTTAATCCATTACCATTCTTTAGCTCACTCCGCCACCCCAGTTCAGACATGGCCATATGCAAATCAGTCTGACCCTGTGCCTCATGGGAACAGTCCAGCCCGAACTGCCAAGCCATGTCTTCCCTGGACCGGAAACAAGCATCCTGGGACCGGTTTCGGGTTCATAACCCTCATCAGCCAGGCTACCTTGAATCCAGTGGCAAAGTGAGCAAGGGACTCACGTCTGAGCATACCCTGCCACACCTAGGGCGAACAAAGCGATACAAAAGGGGACGATGGACGGAGCTTTTGAGCAAATTAAACACTCTCCCCAGTCAACTGATCTGGGTTTAATCCATCACCATTCTTTAGCTCACTCCACCACCCCAGTTCAGACATGGCCATATGCAAATCAGTCTGACCCTGTGCCTCATGGGAACTGTCCAGCCCGAACTGCCAAGCCATGTCGTCCCTGGACCGGAAACGAGCATCCTGGGACCGGTTTCGGGTTCATAACCCTCATCAGCCAGGCTACCTTGAATCCAGTGGCAAAGTGAGCAAGGGACTCATGTCTGAGCATACCCTGCCACACCTAGGGCGAACAAAGCGATACAAAAGGGGACGATGGACGGAGCGTTTGAGCAAATCAAACACTCACCCCCAGTCAACTGATCTGGGTTTAATCCATCACCATTCTTTAGCTCACTCCGCCACCCCAGTTCAGACATGGCCATATGCAAATCAGTCTTACCCTGTGCCTCATGAGAACAGTCCAGCCCGAACTGCCAAGCCATGTCTACCCTGGACCGGAAACAAGCATCCTGGGACCGGTTATGGGTTCATAACCCTCATCAGCCAGGCTACCTTGAATCCAGTGGCAAAGTGAGCAAGGGACTCACGTCTGAGCATACCCTGCCACACCTAGGGCGAACAAAGCGATAAAAAGGGGACGATGGACGGAGCGTTTGAGCAAATCAAACACTCACCCCCAGTCAACTGATCTGGGTTTAATCCATCACCATTCTTTAGCTCACTCCGCCACCCCAGTTCAGACTTGGCCATATGCAAATCAGTCTGACCCTGTGCCTCATGGGAACAGTCCAGCCCGAACTGCCAAGCCATGTCTTCCCTGGACCGGAAACAAGCATCCTGGGACCGGTTTCGGGTTCATAACCCTCATCAGCCAGGCTACCTTGAACCCAGTGGCAAAGTGAGCAAGGGACTCACGTCTGAGCATACCCTGCCACACCTAGGGCGAACAAAGCGATACAAAAGGGGACGATGGACGGAGCGTTTGAGCAAATCAAACACTCACCCCCAGTCAACTGATCTGGGTTTAATCCATCACCATTCTTTAGCTCACTCCGCCACCCCAGTTCAGACATGGCCATATGCAAATCAGTCTTACCCTGTGCCTCATGGGAACAGTCCAGCCCGAACTGCCAATCCATGTCTACCCTGGACCGGAAACAAGCATCCTGGGACCGGTTACGGGTTCATAACCCTCATCAGCCAGGCTACCTTGAATCCAGTGGCAAAGTGAGCAAGGGACTCACGTCTGAGGATACCCTGCCACACCTAGGTCGAACAAAGTAGTACAAAAGGGGACGATGGACAGAGCTTTTGAGCAAATCAAACACTCACCCCCAGTCAACTGACCTGGGTTTAATCCATCACCATTCTTTAGTTCACTCCGCCACCCCAGTTCAGACATGGCCATATGCAAATCAGTCTAACCCTGTGCCTCATGGGAACAGTCCAGCCTGAACTGCCAAGCCATGTCTACCCTGGACCGGAAACAAGCATCCTGGGACCGGTTACGGGTTCATAACCCTCATCAGCCAGGCTACCTTGAATCCAGTGGCAAAGTGAGCAAGGGACTCACGTCTGAGCATACCCTGCCACACCTAGGGCGAACAAAGCGATACAAAAGGGGACGATGGATGGAGCGTTTGAGCAAATCAAACACTCACCCCCAGTCAACTGATCTGGGTTTAATCCATCACCATTCTTTAGCTCACTCCGCCACCCCAGTTCAGACATGGCCATATGCAAATCAGTCTGACCCTGTGCCTCATGGGAACAGTCCAGCCCGTACTGCCAAGCCATGTCTTCCCTGGACCGGAAACAAGCATCCTGGGACCGGTTTTGGGTTCATAACCCTCATCAGCCAGGCTACCTTGAATCCAGTGGCAAAGTGAGCAAGGGACTCATGTCTGAGCATACCCTGCCACACCTAGGGCGAACAAAGCGATACAAAAGGGGACGATGGACGGAGCACTTGAGCAAATCAAACACTCACCCCCAGTCAACTGATCTGGTTTTAATCCATCACCATTCTTTAGCTCACTCCGCCACCCCAGTTCAGACATGGCCATATGCAAATCAGTCTGACCCTGTGCCTCATGGGAACAGTCCAGCCTGAACTGCCAAGCCATGTCTTCCCTGGACCGGAAACAAGCATCCTGGGACCGGTTTCGGGTTCATAACCCTCATCAGCCAGGCTACCTTGAATCCAGTGGCAAAGTGAGCAAGGGACTCACGTCTGAGGATACCCTGCCACACCTAGGGCGAACAAAGCAGTACAAAAGGGGACGATGGACAGAGCTTTTGAGCAAATCAAACACTCACCCCCAGTCAACTGATCTGGGTTTAATCCATTACCATTCTTTAGCTCACTCCGCCACCCCAGTTCAGACATGGCCATCTGCAAATCAGTCTGACCCTGTGCCTCATGGGAACAGTCCAGCCCGAACTGCCAAGCCATATCTTCCCTGGACCGGAAACAAGCATCCTGGGACCGGTTTTGGGTTCATAACCCTCATCAGCCAGGCTACCTTGAATCCAGTGGCAAAGTGAGCAAGGGACTCACGTCTGAGCATACCCTGCCACACCTAGGGCGAACAAAGCGATACAAAAGGGGACGATGGACGGAGCTTTTGAGCAAATCAAACACTCTCCCCCAGTCAACTGATCTGGGTTTAATCAATCACCATTCTTTAGCTCACTCCGCCACCCCAGTTCAGACATGGCCATATGCAAATCAGTCTGACCCTGTGCCTCATGGGAACTGTCCAGCCCGAACTGCCAAGCCATGTCGTCCCTGGACCGGAAATGAGCATCCTGGGACCGGTTTCGGGTTCATAACCCTCATCAGCCAGGCTACCTTGAATCCAGTGGCAAAGTGAGCAAGGGACTCACGTCTGAGGATACCCTGCCACACCTAGGGCGAACAAAGCAGTACAAAAGGGGACGATGGACAGAGCTTTTGAGCAAATCAAACACTCACCCCCAGTCAACTGATCTGGGTTTAATCCATTACCATTCTTTAGCTCACTCCGCCACCCCAGTTCAGACATGGCCATATGCAAATCAGTCTGACCCTGTGCCTCATGGGAACAGTCCAGCCCGAACTGCCAAGCCATGTCTTCCCTGGACCGGAAACAAGCATCCTGGGACCGGTTTCGGGTTCATAACCCTCATCAGCCAGGCTACCTTGAATCCAGTGGCAAAGTGAGCAAGGGACTCACGTCTGAGCATACCCTGCCACACCTAGGGCGAACAAAGCGATACAAAAGGGGACGATGGACGGAGCTTTTGAGCAAATTAAACACTCTCCCCAGTCAACTGATCTGGGTTTAATCCATCACCATTCTTTAGCTCACTCCACCACCCCAGTTCAGACATGGCCATATGCAAATCAGTCTGACCCTGTGCCTCATGGGAACTGTCCAGCCCGAACTGCCAAGCCATGTCGTCCCTGGACCGGAAACGAGCATCCTGGGACCGGTTTCGGGTTCATAACCCTCATCAGCCAGGCTACCTTGAATCCAGTGGCAAAGTGAGCAAGGGACTCATGTCTGAGCATACCCTGCCACACCTAGGGCGAACAAAGCGATACAAAAGGGGACGATGGACGGAGCGTTTGAGCAAATCAAACACTCACCCCCAGTCAACTGATCTGGGTTTAATCCATCACCATTCTTTAGCTCACTCCGCCACCCCAGTTCAGACATGGCCATATGCAAATCAGTCTTACCCTGTGCCTCATGAGAACAGTCCAGCCCGAACTGCCAAGCCATGTCTACCCTGGACCGGAAACAAGCATCCTGGGACCGGTTACGGGTTCATAACCCTCATCAGCCAGGCTACCTTGAATCCAGTGGCAAAGTGAGCAAGGGACTCACGTCTGAGCATACCCTGCCACACCTAGGGCGAACAAAGCGATAAAAAGGGGACGATGGACGGAGCGTTTGAGCAAATCAAACACTCACCCCCAGTCAACTGATCTGGGTTTAATCCATCACCATTCTTTAGCTCACTCCGCCACCCCAGTTCAGACTTGGCCATATGCAAATCAGTCTGACCCTGTGCCTCATGGGAACAGTCCAGCCCGAACTGCCAAGCCATGTCTTCCCTGGACCGGAAACAAGCATCCTGGGACCGGTTTCGGGTTCATAACCCTCATCAGCCAGGCTACCTTGAATCCAGTGGCAAAGTGAGCAAGGGACTCACGTCTGAGCATACCCTGCCACACCTAGGGCGAACAAAGCGATACAAAAGGGGACGATGGACGGAGCGTTTGAGCAAATCAAACACTCACCCCCAGTCAACTGATCTGGGTTTAATCCATCACCATTCTTTAGCTCACTCCGCCACCCCAGTTCAGACATGGCCATATGCAAATCAGTCTTACCCTGTGCCTCATGGGAACAGTCCAGCCCGAACTGCCAATCCATGTCTACCCTGGACCGGAAACAAGCATCCTGGGACCGGTTACGGGTTCATAACCCTCATCAGCCAGGCTACCTTGAATCCAGTGGCAAAGTGAGCAAGGGACTCACGTCTGAGGATACCCTGCCACACCTAGGTCGAACAAAGTAGTACAAAAGGGGACGATGGACAGAGCTTTTGAGCAAATCAAACACTCACCCCCAGTCAACTGACCTGGGTTTAATCCATCACCATTCTTTAGTTCACTCCGCCACCCCAGTTCAGACATGGCCATATGCAAATCAGTCTGACCCTGTGCCTCATGGGAACAGTCCAGCCTGAACTGCCAAGCCATGTCTACCCTGGACCGGAAACAAGCATCCTGGGACCGGTTACGGGTTCATAACCCTCATCAGCCAGGCTACCTTGAATCCAGTGGCAAAGTGAGCAAGGGACTCACGTCTGAGCATACCCTGCCACACCTAGGGCGAACAAAGCGATACAAAAGGGGACGATGGACGGAGCGTTTGAGCAAATCAAACACTCACCCCCAGTCAACTGATCTGGGTTTAATCCATCACCATTCTTTAGCTCACTCCGCCACCCCAGTTCAGACATGGCCATATGCAAATCAGTCTGACCCTGTGCCTCATGGGAACAGTCCAGCCCGAACTGCCAAGCCATGTCTTCCCTGGACCGGAAACAAGCATCCTGGGACCGGTTTCGGGTTCATAACCCTCATCAGCCAGGCTACCTTGAATCCAGTGGCAAAGTGAGCAAGGGACTCATGTCTGAGCATACCCTGCCACACCTAGGGCGAACAAAGCGATACAAAAGGGGACGATGGACGGAGCACTTGAGCAAATCAAACACTCACCCCCAGTCAACTGATCTGGTTTTAATCCATCACCATTCTTTAGCTCACTCCGCCACCCCAGTTCAGACATGGCCATATGCAAATCAGTCTGACCCTGTGCCTCATGGGAACAGTCCAGCCTGAACTGCCAAGCCATGTCTTCCCTGGACCGGAAACAAGCATCCTGGGACCGGTTTCGGGTTCATAACCCTCATCAGCCAGGCTACCTTGAATCCAGTGGTAAAGTGAGCAAGGGACTCATGTCTGAGGATACCCTGCCACACCTAGGGCCAGCAAAGCGATACAAAAGGAGACGATGGTCGGAGCGTTTGAGCAAATCAAACACTCACCCCCAGTCAACTGATCTGGGTTTAATCCATCACCATTCTTTAGCTCACTCCACCACCCCAGTTCAGACATGGCCATATGCAAATCAGTCTGACCCTGTGCCTCATGGGAACAGTCCAGCCCGAACTGCCAAGCCATGTCTTCCCTGGACCGGAAACAAGCATCCTGGGACCGGTTTCGGGTTCATAACCCTCATCAGCCAGGCTACCTTGAATCCAGTGGCAAAGTGAGCAAGGGACTCACGTCTGAGGATACCCTGCCACACCTAGGGCGAACAAAGCAGTACAAAAGGGGACGATGGACAGAGCTTTTGAGCAAATCAAACACTCACCCCCAATCAACTGATCTGGGTTTAATCCATTACCATTCTTTAGCTCACTCCGCCACCCCAGTTCAGACATGGCCACATGCAAATCAGTCTGACCCTGTGCCTCATGGGAACAGTCCAGCCCGAACTGCCAAGCCATGTCTTCCCTGGACCGGAAACAAGCATCCTGGGACCGGTTTCGGGTTCATAACCCTCATCAGCCAGGCTACCTTGAATCCAGTGGCAAAGGGAGCAAGGGACTCACGTCTGAGCATACCCTGCCACACCTAGGGCGAACAAAGCAATACAAAAGGGGACGATGGACGGAGCTTTTGAGCAAATCAAACACTCTCCCCCAGTCAACTGATCTGGGTTTAATCCATCACCATTCTTTAGCTCACTCCGCCACCCCAGTTCAGACATGGCCATATGCAAATCAGTCTGACCCTGTGCCTCATGGGAACAGTCCAGCCCGAACTGCCAATCCATGTCTACCCTGGACCGGAAACAAGCATCCTGGGACCGGTTACGGGTTCATAACCCTCATCAGCCAGGCTACCTTGAATCCAGTGGCAAAGTGAGCAAGGGACTCACGTCTGAGGATACCCTGCCACACCTAGGTCGAACAAAGTAGTACAAAAGGGGACGATGGACAGAGCTTTTGAGCAAATCAAACACTCACCCCCAGTCAACTGACCTGGGTTTAATCCATCACCATTATTTAGTTCACTCCGCCACCCCAGTTCAGACATGGCCATATGCAAATCAGTCTGACCCTGTGCCTCATGGGAACAGTCCAGCCTGAACTGCCAAGCCATGTCTACCCTGGACCGGAAACAAGCATCCTGGGACCGGTTACGGGTTCATAACCCTCATCAGCCAGGCTACCTTGAATCCAGTGGCAAAGTGAGCAAGGGACTCACGTCTGAGCATACCCTGCCACACCTAGGGCGAACAAAGCGATACAAAAGGGGACGATGGACGGAGCGTTTGAGCAAATCAAACACTCACCCCCAGTCAACTGATCTGGGTTTAATCCATCACCATTCTTTAGCTCACTCCGCCACCCCAGTTCAGACATGGCCATATGCAAATCAGTCTGACCCTGTGCCTCATGGGAACAGTCCAGCCCGAACTGCCAAGCCATGTCTTCCCTGGACCGGAAACAAGCATCCTGGGACCGGTTTCGGGTTCATAACCCTCATCAGCCAGGCTACCTTGAATCCAGTGGCAAAGTGAGCAAGGGATTCACGTCTGAGCATACCCTGCCACACCTAGGGCGAACAAAGCGATACAAAAGGGGACGATGGACGGAGCGTTTGAGCACATCAAACACTCACCCCCAGTCAACTGATCTGGGTTTAATCCATCACCATTCTTTAGCTCACTCCGCCACCCCAGTTCAGACATGGCCATATGCAAATCAGTCTGACCCTGTGCCTCATGGGAACAGTCCAGCCCGAACTGCCAAGCCATGTCTTCCCTGGACCGGAAACAAGCATCCTGGGACCGGTTTCGGGTTCATAACCCTCATCAGCCAGGCTACCTTGAATCCAGTGGCAAAGTGAGCAAGGGACTCATGTCTGAGCATACCCTGCCACACCTAGGGCGAACAAAGCGATACAAAAGGGGACGATGGACGGAGCACTTGAGCAAATCAAACACTCACCCCCAGTCAACTGATCTGGTTTTAATCCATCACCATTCTTTAGCTCACTCCGCCACCCCAGTTCAGACATGGCCATATGCAAATCAGTCTGACCCTGTGCCTCATGGGAACAGTCCAGCCTGAACTGCCAAGCCATATCTTCCCTGGACCGGAAACAAGCATCCTGGGACCGGTTTCGGGTTCATAACCCTCATCAGCCAGGCTACCTTGAATCCAGTGGTAAAGTGAGCAAGGGACTCATGTCTGAGGATACCCTGCCACACCTAGGGCCAGCAAAGCGATACAAAAGGAGACGATGGTCGGAGCGTTTGAGCAAATCAAACACTCACCCCCAGTCAACTGATCTGGGTTTAATCCATCACCATTCTTTAGCTCACTCCACCACCCCAGTTCAGACATGGCCATATGCAAATCAGTCTGACCCTGTGCCTCATGGGAACAGTCCAGCCCGAACTGCCAAGCCATGTCTTCCCTGGACCGGAAACAAGCATCCTGGGACCGGTTTCGGGTTCATAACCCTCATCAGCCAGGCTACCTTGAATCCAGTGGCAAAGTGAGCAAGGGACTCACGTCTGAGGATACCCTGCCACACCTAGGGCGAACAAAGCAGTACAAAAGGGGACGATGGACAGAGCTTTTGAGCAAATCAAACACTCACCCCCAGTCAACTGATCTGGGTTTAATCCATTACCATTCTTTAGCTCACTCCGCCACCCCAGTTCAGACATGGCCATATGCAAATCAGTCTGACCCTGTGCCTCATGGGAACAGTCCAGCCCGAACTGCCAAGCCATGTCTTCCCTGGACCGGAAACAAGCATCCTGGGACCGGTTTCGGGTTCATAACCCTCATCAGCCAGGCTACCTTGAATCCAGTGGCAAAGGGAGCAAGGGACTCACGTCTGAGCATACCCTGCCACACCTAGGGCGAATAAAGCAATACAAAAGGGGACGATGGACGGAGCTTTTGAGCAAATCAAACACTCTCCCCCAGTCAACTGATCTGGGTTTAATCCATCTCCATTCTTTAGCTCACTCCGCCACCCCAGTTCAGACATGGCCATATGCAAATCAGTCTGACCCTGTGCCTCATGGGAACTGTCCAGCCCGAACTGCCAATCCATGTCGTCCCTGGACCGGAAACGAGCATCCTGGGACCGGTTTCGGGTTCATAACCCTCATCAGCCAGGCTACCTTGAATCCAGTGGCAAAGTGAGCAAGGGACTCATGTCTGAGCATACCCTGCCACACCTAGGGCGAACAAAGCGATACAAAAGGGGACGATGGACGGAGCGTTTGAGCAAATCAAACACTCACCCCCAGTCAACTGATCTGGGTTTAATCCATCACCATTCTTTCGCTCACTCCGTCACCCCAGTTCAGACTTGGCCATATGCAAATCAGTCTGACCCTGTGCCTCATGGGAACAGTCCAGCCCGAACTGCCAAGCCATGTCTTTCCTGGACCGGAAACAAGCATCCTGGGACCGGTTTCGGGTTCATGACCCTCATCAGCCAGGCTACCTTGAATCCAATGGCAAAGTGAGCAAGGGATTCACGTCTGAGCATACCCTGCCACACCTAGGGCGAACAAAGCGATACAAAAGGGGACGATGGACGGAGCGTTTGAGCAAATCAAACACTCACCCCCAGTCAACTGATCTGGGTTTAATCCATCACCATTCTTTAGCTCACTCCGCCACCCCAGTTCAGACATGGCCATATGCAAATCAGTCTGACCCTGTGCCTCATGGGAAGAGTCCAGCCCGAACTGCCAAGCCATGTCTTCCCTGGTCCGGAAACAAGCATCCTTGGACCGGTTTCGGGTTCATAACCCTCATCAGCCAGGCTACCTTGAATCCAGTGGCAAAGTGAGCAAGGGACTCACGTCTGAGGATACCCTGCCACACCTAGGGCGAACAAAGTAGTACAAAAGGGGACGATGGACAGAGCTTTTGAGCAAATCAAACACTCACCCCCAGTCAACTGATCTGGGTTTAATCCATCACCATTCTTTAGCTCACTCCGCCACCCCAGTTCAGACATGGCCATATGCAAATCAGTCTGACCCTGTGCCTCATGGGAACAGTCCAGCCCGAACTGCCAAGCCATGTCTTCCCTGGACGGGAAACAAGCATCCTGGGACCGGTTTCGGGTTCATAACCCTCATCAGCCAGGCTACCTTGAATCCAGTGGCAAAGTGAGCAAGGGACTCATGTCTGAGCATACCCTGCCACACCTAGGGCGAACAAAGCGATACAAAAGGGGACGATGGACGGAGCACTTGAGCAAATCAAACACTCACCCCCAGTCAACTGATCTGGTTTTAATCCATCACCCTTCTTTAGCTCACTCCGCCACCCCAGTTCAGACATGGCCATATGCAAATCAGTCTGACCCTGTGCCTCATGGGAACAGTCCAGCCCGAACTGCCAAGCCATGTCTTCCCTGGACCGGAAACAAGCATCCTGGGACCGGTTTCGGGTTCATAACCCTCATCAGCCAGGCTACCTTGAATCCAGTGGCAAAGTGAGCAAGGGACACACGTCTGAGGATACCCTGCCACACCTAGGGCGAACAAAGCAGTACAAAAGGGGACGATGGACAGAGCTTTTGAGCAAATCAAACACTCACCCCAGTCAACTGATCTGGGTTTAATCCATTACCATTCTTTAGCTCACTCCGCCACCCCAGTTCAGACATGGCCATATGCAAATCAGTCTGACCCTGTGCCTCATGGGAACAGTCCAGCCCGAACTGCCAAGCCATGTCTTCCCTGGACCGGAAACAAGCATCCTGGGACCGGTTTCGGGTTCATAACCCTCATCAGCCAGGCTACCTTGAATCCAGTGGCAAAGTGAGCAAGGGACTCACGTCTGAGCATACCCTGCCACACCTAGGGCGAACAAAGCGATACAAAAGGGGACGATGGACGGAGCGTTTGAGCAAATCAAACACTCACCCCCAGTCAACTGATCTGGGTTTAATCCATCACCATTCTTTAGCTCACTCCGCCACCCCAGTTCAGACATGGCCATATGCAAATCAGTCTGACCCTGTGCCTCATGGGAACAGTCCAGCCTGAACTGCCAAGCCATGTCTTCCCTGGACCGGAAACAAGCATGCTGGGACTGGTTTCGGGTTCATAACCCTCATCAGCCAGGCTACCTTGAATCCAGTGGCAAAGTGAGCAAGGGACTCACGTCTGAGCATACCCTGCCACACCTAGGGCGAACAAAGCGATACAAAAGGGGACGATGGACGGAGCGTTTGAGCAAATCAATCACCCCCAGTCAACTGATCTGGGTTTAACCCATCACCATTCTTTAGCTCACTCCGCCACCCCAGTTCAGACATGGCCATATGCAAATCAGTCTGACCCTGTGCCTCATGGGAACAGTCCAGCCGGAACTGCCAAGCCATGTCTTCCCTGGACCGGAAACAAGCATCCTGGGACCGGTTTCAGGTTCATAACCCTCATCAGCCAGGCTACCAGATCAGTTGACTGGGGGTGAGTGCTTGTATTGTCAACGCTCCGTCCATCATTTCCTTTGGTTTTTCTTTGTTCTCCATAAGTTGGCAGGGTATGCTCAGACGTGAGTCCCTTGCTCACTTTGCCACTGGATTCAAGCAAGCTGGGCTGAAGAAGGCTGCAATGCCAGAAACCGGTCCTCGGTAGCTTGTTTCCGAACCAGGGAAGGCATGGCTTGGCAATGCGGGCTGGAATGTTCCCATGAGGCACAGGGTCAGACTGATTTGCATATGGCCATGTCTGAACTGGGGTGGCAGAGTGGGCTAAAGAACGGTGATGGATTAAACCCAGATCAGTTGACTGGGGGTGAGTGCTTGTATTGTCAATGCTCCGTCCATCATTTCCTTTGGTTTTTCTTTGTTCACCATAAGTTGGCAGGGTATGCTCAGACGTGAGTCCCTTGCTCACTTTGCCACTGGATTCAAGCAAGCCGGGCTGAAGAAGGCTGAAATGCCAGAAACCGGTCCTCGGTAGCTTGTTTCCGGTCCAGGGAAGGCATGGCTTGGCAGTTCGGGCTGGACTGTTCCCATGAGGCACAGGGTCAGACTGATTTGCATATGGCCATGTCTGAACTGGGGTGGCACAGTGGGCCAAAGAACGGTGATGGATTAAACCCAGATCAGTTGACTGGGGGTGAGTGCTTGTATTGTCAACGCTCCGCCCATCATTTCCTTTGGTTTTTCTTAGTTCGACATAAGTTGGCAGGATATGCTCAGACGTGAGTCCCTTGCTCACTTTGCCACTGGATTCAAGCAAGCCGGGCTGAAGAAGGCTGAAATGCCAGAAACCGGTCCTCGGTAGCTTGTTTCCAATCCAGGGAAGGCATGGCTTGGCAGTGCGGGCTGGAATGTTCCCATGAGGCACAGGGTCAGACTGATTTGCATATGGCCCTGTCTGAAATGGGGTGGCAGAGTGGGCTAAAGAACGGTGATGGATTAAACCCAGATCAGTTGACTGGGGGTGAGTGCTTGTATTGTCAACGCTCCGTTCATCATTTCCTTTGGTTTTTCGTAATTACACATACACCTTGCAGACATATAGTACTCCTCCCGTGATTACTCCTCCCAATGTATATTTTGTGTGCGGTGAAAACGCATATACATGGCTTCCCCGGGGATGGGCAGGGCGGTGTTACCTTTCATTCCTATACCCCCCAGTTTATATTGCCCCATCTGATTATCATAAGACACATCAACTAGTATCAACTAGAATCTAACCGGAGTATCAGGAGTTTCGATACTGATAGTACTGATCAGACTGATACCTCCTTGCAACAGTTTGAAGACTTTGCTAAAGGTCTCACCCCTTTTTGGGGACCGATTTTCAACAGCCGTAGTATAAGACGTCTGTCAAGAATAGTGGAAAATGTGGTCCAGACCACCACTGGGATTCTGACTAATATTACTGTTGAGCTTCAGGCTGCGAGGCTTGTGTCGCTTCAGAACCGGATGGTTCTTGACGTCATCCTCGCAGATAGGGGTGGTGCCTGCTGCGTGATCGGCAGCTCTTGTTGTGTTTTCATCCCTGATTCAGCCCCAACCATACATCTTGCAATCCAGAAGTTACACCGATTAGCCAGTGAAGCACATGTCGACAATGGTACTTGGTCCCTTAGTGGATGGTTCTGGGGTCTTCTAGCAACCTGGGGTTGGAAAATATTCATGATTCTTGCTGGAGCCTTTGGAGTCATATTTACTTGCTGTCTGTGTTTCCACTGTGGTCCAGCTTGCTGTTCTTTCTGTGCGGCTAGAATAACGTCTGCCTTGACTATCTCCCGTCAGGCCAAAGGCGAAAAACAAATGATTCAGAAGGAGGTTTCAGAACTTATGCAGATCGATGAGGGAGTGTTCGTAGAATGTATCTAGTTATATTGGCTATAATAGGCCAAAAGGGCCATCTGATGGGATATAAATACGATAAATACATGATATTGGCCTAGTATATACAATATAACCTTATAACTACACGTTAGCATTGAATTATATCATTGTATCTGTAAATGATTCACTTGTGTACCGCCTAAACCTATTGGCATGACTGGAGCCATGATTGTTTCGTTTCTCCGTTTCAGGTACTGTTTCCCTGAGACCACGTGATTCAGCTTTCTGCACGAAACCATGATGGCTGGCCTAGCTATTTGCTCCGCTTGCTAGCTTGTAGTCCAGGGAAACCCAAGGTCACACCTGCCCTTCTTGTGGGATGCGCACATTCTAGCAGAGCCCGTTCTTGTACTCCCCGAGCTACAGATAGACAGGGAGGCACCTTACTGACCTGCCCCAGGAATAGCTTGATCTTAGCTACTAGCAATCAATAGTGCCTTATATGGGTCTTCCTGCTGGCTCACTGACAAGTTGTATCTTTCCTAGTAAGGTGACATTGTGGGGTGTGTGAAACGTATATATGCTTGGTATCAATTGTATGTAGTCAGTCTCCTCTGCGCACCTTTGAGGGTTGTGTAGACTGAGGCTCTCCTGTCAGGGTTCGTATTTGCTGAATAAACGATTGAACTTTCTCCATTGCCGACTGACTTATTATTCATGAATACGGTATATGGGCTATTGGTGAGTATGGTCCATTAGTGTAATATTTTGATTCCTTCATATGCTTGTTTGTCAGCTGATGTCTTGTTTGCATCAGGGGTTGTATATAGTCGAGGAAGAATCAGAGTGTGGCCTGCTCCTTTAAGGATGAAGTCCACACTTAGGCACTTCAGTGATGTGGCCTGCACAGTGTTAAAATGTTTGAGGGGCAGGCATGCTATTCATCAGTCACTGTCACTTGCTTTGTCAGTGTGGCTCACAGACAGGCAGTTTTGCTGAGTACTGTACATGTGCATGGGTTTAGTGTGAGAATAGTCATGTGGGAGGAGGGCCCCCTTTCTGTACATTTCCAACGAAGGCCTACTTGTTGTTTCTATGAGTGCTGCACAATGCGTACACATGTACACATGTGCATGTGGCTGGTGCCCATCTTTGGAACGAGTGACCCCGGAGTATCAGACAAATTAACTCCCTGATAGAGTTTAGAAAGAGTCTTAAAACCTGGCTCCTTCCTAAGGATTGTTCTCCTTTTTCTTTCTGACATCCTGACATATCTGTACTCTGGTTAATTCTCTCAGTGTAAGCGCCAGGATACCCGTAGGGTGGCAGTCTGCGCTATATAAGAACTCTTTCAATTCAATTGAATTCAATCCAGCGAGCTTAGGCTATTTTGTTTTATATTGTGTGCATGTCGTCAGTCATGTATTTTCTTGCATGCATTGCTTACTGCCGTCCTGTTAGCTTACCCTTTGTGAATATGGTGCAGGTGGAGTTTGCATTCTTTTTGCTGGCTGAACAGACAGTGTCAACACCCATTACACTAAACGTTGACCCCAAGTGTAGTGTATGAGTGGGCCTGGATTTGATCGATGTGGATTTACTAAGGCGTATTAGTCGTGCTCAGGCCCTGTCTCTGCCCCCCCACCCATCATATGCAAATGGCAGGGTGATGTGTTTGTGTTTTTGCCATGCAGATGGTCCCATGGATGATACATGCTGTTGTGGTTCAGATTATTGACTGCCGGGCTTTGTGTGTGAATGATAAAGACCATGCATATTTTTTCACTGACACTGTTTACTCACCAAACAGACAGGTTTACAAGCACATAATGGTGTAATGGGCAAATCACAGCAGGAATGATGTGAAATGCAGCTTTCTGTATAGCAAATGTGTACACTTGATAGTGGAGAAGTGCTATTTGACCTACGGAGTGATGGTGCCAAAAAGCCATATTGCCATTACTTGGTGCTACTTTGCTATCCTTGCTTGTTGTCATACTTATGATGTCATACATCTATACTGGGACATTGTAGTTCTGTGAGTGTGGCACACGGACAAGTCATGTGGTACATATTTGAGTGACACATTCCTGAAATGCATTGTCCATGCACTGTGTTGTTGTAGGCATATCCCCCTGCTCATTGTATTACATCACATATGCACCTTTTAGCAAGTAGGCTACATGATCACTTTGTTGTGACAATGCATGTGTTTTTGGTATGCAGAATCACTAGATGCTTTCTCACTTGGTGTACACAGGACTGCATCTCCTGTACGAGCAAGCGGGAACATTAACTTGAGATGCGGCAGGATGTCTACATGGCCCCTTTGCCTCAACACCACGCATATATGACTGGTCAGCACGGGTCCGCATGTCTCTGAAGCCAAAATGAGGATGCAGTGTGTATATGACTGATCATGTGCATGAATGGGCATGATGCCAGCAATGTCAGCACACAATCACCATTGTTGCCCTGTGTCTGAGTTGTGTGCAAGATTGTGTGTGTGCAGTAGTGTTCCCCTTGATGCACATGCACAATCTTGCACACAACACAGACATACAGGAACATTCATATGCGTGATGT
This sequence comes from Lissotriton helveticus, assembly GCF_964261635.1. Classification (NCBI taxonomy): domain Eukaryota; kingdom Metazoa; phylum Chordata; class Amphibia; order Caudata; family Salamandridae; genus Lissotriton; species Lissotriton helveticus. The sequence continues at coordinate 1,213,412,829 of NC_136057.1, read as the reverse complement.
TGAGGCAGGGGACCATTTTGACACCCTGCAGCATCTCCAATCAATGCAGCACTTTGCTCTTTCATGTAGCCCTTATTTTGTGGTTGGATATGATACTTGGACTATATTTGCTAGACTTTTATATGCACATTTCCAGGTCTGTGAGCCCACCAATATGTGTCTTGCAATGTATTAGTTGAGTAGGGTGATATGTGTTTATGCCACCAGGGCCAAGGGTATTCGGAACATGATCCACAGTCATTGTGGGTGTGCACTACAATATATTTAATGATGCATGTGTGCCATTAGGCCCATCTTCCCCGTCCCCCAGTTCCTGGTTGTTACTCACCCTGTTGGTGTTGTGTCTGGTCATGTTGAGCAGTATCCTGTCCAAGAACTCCAACCACTGTCTCCTCGCTGATGACTTGGGACACCTGTTCCTCCAAAGCATCCAGCTCCTCCTTTAGCGCTGGACTCCCACCTCCAGTCGGCATTGCTGCTTTCAGATTTGCTGTACGTTTCTGCTTGGTCTTGCGCTTAGCATCATGCCAGCACTTCTTGCAGTCATCCACTGTCCTCCTCACCTCTCCGACAGCATTCACCTTGACTGCGATGGACTACCACATTGCATGTTTTGTGCCCAATGACACTGTGGTTTTCTACATAAAAGGGTAGACCCAATGGTACTGGGACCTGGGTAATTAGTAGTACAATATAGAATGATCCCAGTAAACTAGAACTGACCGGACATCATATAAAGCAATGTAATCACATCAAAATAGCAACACTACACAACGAAAATACGTAGCAAGTGTTATTTAATCACACTGCTGCATAGGAAATATGCATTGCACATAAATCAGAATTCAAGTTAATATACAAATAGGTGCCCAAAAAGGACAGGGAAAAGAAGGGTTGTAAGTGATTCTCGTGAGGATAAGAGATTGTGAAGGAAGTATGGAAATTGTGAGTGCATAAAAATGCCCAATTCAAATTAATTCAAACCAACATATTTTAGCCAAAGGTACATGAATTATTAATTGATTCAAATAGCTGGACCACATTTGTGAAACACAATTGATTATTCTCTGTTGTTTCTGAGGGCTGGCACAAAAGGAAAGAGTGTTGACGTTTTGACCCCAAAGTATATTGTAGGCCAATTAACACCTTACACGGGGGTCTTCCTCAGGACTGTGATGAGGAAAGGGCACCTAAAATCAAAATTGAACACAGTTGGTACTAAAAACGGGAGACAGATAAGATAAACACTAGCAAGGCCAATAGGGTCCTTAAGTTTACCATCGTGAGTCCTACAATGAGGGCTCTGATGTAAGATAGCGGACCAACTGGCTCCAAATTGTGTTGAGCGACACCAACACCTGAAAAATAAGGTATCGCAATGAAAGGCCACAATTCTGTATTAGAAGTCAATGTAATTTAATTATATTATATAGTTTCTAGAGGGGCGGTATTGGGAGAGTGCAGCACTTACACCAAACGCTGAAGCTTCTGGCTTGTCCCTTCCAAACTGCAAAATTAACAAAATAAAACAAATCCTGCCTCCAAGGTCCACGGCTAGGAATGATTCAGCAGACGTATCTGAAGTATAGAGGATGGAGTCACCAACCAAACAACAACTTAAAAACGAGAAACGGCCACTACAACGCGGCCGTTTCAACGGAAACCTTAACCACGCATGCATTACAACGCATGCGTGGTTACAACGAAAGCCTTTACCACGCATACGTTTACTATGAGGTACGTAGTAAAAGCATGTGTGGTAAAGGGTACAAATAAAAAAAGGGGGGTGGGAGGGCTCCCCCCCCAATAAAAACACTAACCTTTAGTCGAGATGTGCAGGCAATCGGCATCACAGACGAAGGAAACGGCCGTTTTTTATTTACTACGTATGATGTCACCACGGAAAAATACGTGGAGAAGGATAAGCGTGAAAATAGCATTCCGTTGTAACGCATGCGTGGTAAAGGCATGCGTTACAACGGAGTTCGTTGTAAGAACATACAACCCTTAAAAACGGCAAAAGCCAATAGAGTGCAACACGCAATGGTATCACTTGATCTGTAGTCAATATACAAGGCACATGGCACCGTATCTGTAAGAAATGATAAGTGCAGCTGGGTCACAAAATGAGTAACATGAAGTTTTATACTCAAAGTTATAGAAGCTAGGTCTTGAAAAACACTCCCGATCTTTGGTGAAGAATCGCCTCAGTGGGAAAGCGGTGCTCAATCTAAAACAAAGAATGGGCTTGGGATTATTTGAAGTAGAAAAATAACGAACCCCCGTAATCTTTAGACAAAGCGCATCCCCAGCGGGTGGTTTTTGAGGGTGGGGAGAGTAAGCTTACCGCTATGTGCTGGCTCCATTAACACTTTATCCTATATGGAGTACTACATTCACCAACTTCTACAGGATCCATCAAATCAGTTCCTATTATCTACAACCCCACTATCGACTTTACTCTCAATGACAAAACTAGAGTGCGACATGTGATATAGTCTCCCTATACAAGAGTATTTCGCAGCTATTGCCACTAGAAGTCACCCGCAGGACACTTGATAGAAGACCAGCACCGAAGGCGGTGCCAACAGAATTCATCATTTCACTGTTTTCGATCGCCAAGATGAAAAACTTTTTTCCTTTTTCAAGGAAGCTTCTACTTACAGACCAAGGGAGTGGCCATGGGGCCGGCCTTTGCACCGGACCTGGCCATCATCTTCATGGATGATTTTGAACGCACTTTCATTGATAGTCCGAACAATCTTTGCCACAATAAAGTGACTGAGTGGAGGAGATACATAGATGATTGGCTCATGATATGGACTGGAACTGCTGAGGACCTAATCTCGTTCCACGAATAGCTCAGCAGGCAGAATAATGGCATTCAATTTACGATGCAATCGTACAGACACAGAATTGACGTTTTAGATATTACAATCTTCCATGAATATAGTAAACTTCCACCACCCTATACCGCAAACCAGCTGAGCGAAATTCACTCTTGCGGTACAGCAGCCATCACCCGCGGGGCCTGAGGGCCAATTTACCAGTAGGCCAGTTCCTACATATCCGCAGGAATTGTTCAAGAAAAATAGACTACATGACGGAATCTTACGTCCTAAGTCAACGACTTTTTGAGAGCGGGTACTCTCAACGCCTTGTCAAAGGAGCTCAGAAGAGAGCTTGCTATAGCCCCGAGAAGCCTTATTAGCTGTTAAGGACAAGAGTGAGCGAGCCTTGGAGAGGATGATCTGTGTGACCACATTTAGTACTCAAAGCAATGCCATTTAAAAGGTCATCAATAAACATTGGTCATTAATCTCGTATGACATTGCAGAACCTAATGCACTCATTCAAGAGAGCAAAGAGTGTCAAAGACCATGTAGTCCGCTCTTTCCTGGACAATCCAGCTACACCGTCCTTACAAACACTCTGGAATCTGCCTTTGACTGTGGAGCACCATAGATGTGGCCATTGCAAGGGCTGCAGGATGACTATTCAAACAAAGAAATTCACCTACAAACACCATCAAACAGAACAACAGATATTCACCAATTGCAATACGAACAACGTCATTTATGGATTCATCTGCCCATGTGGTTCCATCTATGTGGGTCAGACACAACAAACGATAAAAACGCAGGTACTACAGCGCTGTAGTAGAATAAGATGTGATGTACAAGGGGAGCTATTAGTGGAACACTTTAAGAGTGCTGCTCATACCGCTGATGACTTCCAATGGATGGTCCTTGAAAAGGCCACTCTGGGTCCCCGAGGGGGCAACATTGTATCAATCCTTAATGTAAGGGAATGCAAGTGGATGACTCGTTTTGACTCTGTACTAAATGGCCTAAATGAACTCGACTCAAGCAATGCGCAGCTAGCATGTCTAACATCTGACTGAGATTTGGATTTTTGTTTTCTGCTATTACATGTATACTGTATTACTTGAGAGTGCTGATGTGTCGATTGAACAAGTTCTTACCATGGTTATTGTGGTTCATTTAGTCAAAAGGATTGAAGTGCTGTTCCTCTGGAGGGGGTTGTGAAAGTCACTCAAGAACTAAGACCCACTGTGTCTCACTGGGATCTACTGGGGGAATCCATTTGTTAGATTTTAATGCCCTCACACACCCTTTCAGGTGTCATGCTTCATCATCTGGGCTGCTCCTCGTCGGGTCGGCGGTGCAGTACCCGATGGGATCACCGCTAAGAGGGGCACTTTATTGGAGATCTTTTATCCAACAGCCGTTAGGTGAAGTGCGGGTATGGGACCAGAAGGTGTTGACGTGATAATGAGTTAAAAATGGGGCTGGGAGTACCTGAAAAGATTTTATTCAGGGGATCTCCTGCCTCAATTAAAAACAGTGTAACTGGCACTTAATGGGGCGTACTGTCCCCTTTTAATGTGTTAGTTGTTAAGACTTGTTGAAAACAGTCTTATTGATAATGGTCGACATGTTTCTCGTGTGTATGTCAATAGACTCGCTATTCTTCAGGACCAAAAGAGAAAAGAAAAAAAAAAAAACTATCTGCACTCAGTTTACTATATATGTGGGCTAGCTTATTGGTTCATCTGAAATGTAATGAAAACATTTTAAGGTGTCAATGTACCTGTGCTGGACTGGATCTGCCTAATGGTTATAGAATCCAGGCAGCAACAGTACCCAGCAGTCTACACATCAGGCTTGCACTCCCATGAAAGTAGAGGTTTAGAAGTCCTGTGTGGCGCTCGGTGACCTACCCACACTGCTGGGTCCGGGAGGTGATTGTGGTACATTGTCATTATCATGCACTAGGCAAGTGGCGACTGCCCATTCATGGAACCACTGACAATGTTTGTTTGTGATTATATGAACCTATTATCATGTACATCTACGTTGTTTTAATGGATTACTGCAACATTGGCCCCCAAAAAGATATACATTGCCTTGGTAACATCGTGATCAGTGATTTATGTATTAACTTTGTCTGAATACCTCTCTATGTTTTTTTAGTCTGTAATGAGAAACATTGACTACGAGTAGGTAAATGCTCTGTTATGTTTCTCGACATGATCACTTTAATGTATTTCCTTAACAACAGTCCTCGCCCCACATTTAGATAACTTGATTTTGCGAGTTTCTCGGTGACACCAGCAAAGCTTTTACCTCCTCCCGCACTTTTGATTTTTCCGTGACAGCGACTATCGACTCGCCTTTGTTTAGAGTCTATTGTCCCTGTTTATCTTATCGCCGTGACGCTACGCGAGCAGCATCTAGCGACTGTTACCGGCACGTCCTCAGATGACGAATGATGATGAATAGGTCTATTTAACGGAGGTTGAGCTGAAGGCTCGTTTCCCTTCTTCCTGCTTTGCCAACGGAGCCAGCAAGTAGCAGTAAGCTTACTCTCCCCACCCTCAAAAATCGTGCGCTTTGTCTAAAGATTACGGGGGTTAGTTATTTTTCTACTTCGAATAATCCCGAGCTCATTCTTTGTTTTAGATTGAGCACCGCTCTCCTACTGAGGCGATTCTTCACTGAAGACCGGTAAGTGTTTTTCAAGACCTAGCTTCTATAACTTTGAGTAAACAACTTCATGTTACTCATTTTGTGACCCCGCTGCACTTATAATTTCTTACAAATATGGCGCCATGTGCACCGTGTATATTGACTACAGATCAGGTAATGCCATTGCGTGTTGCACTCTATTGGCTTTTGCCGTTTTCAAGTTGTTGTTTGGTTGGTGACTCCGCCCTCCATACTTAAGCTTGTGGATACGTCTGATGAATCATTCCTAGCCGTGGACCTTGATATTTCAATCAATGCATAATTCATCTACCTTTGGCTAAAATATTTTGGCCTGACTTAATTTGAATTGAGCATTTTTATGCATTCACAATTTCCATACTTCCTTCACGTACTTACCCCCGCCTTCTTTTCCCTGTCCTTTTTGGGCACTTAATTGTATATTAACTTGAATTCTGATTAATGTACAATGCAATTTTCCTATGCAGCAGTGTGATTAAATAACACTTGCTACGTATTTTCATTGTGTAGTGTTGCTATTTTTATGTGATTACAATGCTTTATATGATGTCCCGTCAGTTCTAGTTTACTGAGATCATTCTATATTGTACTAACAATGACACTGTGGAGCAGACAAAAAGTTGCCGTTGGTTTTCTGTCACCTCCGCAATCAGGATTTGGTTTTCCTGCTGATTAAACTGAGTGATCCTCTTCCTCTTCCCTTTGCCCTTCCCCTGGGTCTCTGGCTGGTCCTCCTGGATTTTTGGGGGGTTGTTGTTGGATTCAGTATTGGGTCCAGCTTCCTCCATGGTTCTTCTCTACTTTTTCCAGTTTTTTTGGGGCGAGTAGGTTTGTGTTTGGGCTGCATAGCGGGCATTTTGTAATGGTTCTTCCTGCCTGAAGTGAAAAAAGTGAGCTGGCGGTGATTAGAGTGCCGTTTATGGCCACTAATAGTCCCATCGCCACTTTTTTCACATTGGCGTGAGGATTTTTATCGCCGTGCCACTAATCTTATTGCCCGACATTTCACCCAGCAGAGGGAACTATCGCTCGTTAGGGGCATATTGGGAATACGCTGCTAACACAGCGATAGTTTCCCGTGGTATATGGCAATAAAAAAAGCACACTAACTGAGGTTATCGATAGTTTTTGCCATTTCTTGTGAGTTTGAGGAAGTAGTCATTGTCTTATCAACCAGTGGAAGGGTTACAGAGCAAGGTTGCTCTATGAGTCAATTACCCAGGGCTAAAACATGAGTAGATTTACACAATGCAATCCCAGAGAAAGAAGTTTGATCTTTTGAGACTGTGTCAAAAGATAAATTAGTCTGGAAAGCACTGGCACTGACCTCGAAGTCTCTCACCAGGGTTTGATAGCTCCTATCTTCTTTAGCAACTAATCTCTGGAAATAAAAATGTCAAATATGAAAAATAACAAAACCACAAATGGGAATTATTTTAAGACCAGGGAGGAAAAGGATTTTCAGAAGATCTGTACATGATATTGTTCTATTACAGACCCTCTTTTAAAAAAAAAAAAAGTGTGCCTTAAAATGCGGAAATAATAATAGCGACGATAATGATAATAACAATAATAAAAACAATTAGCAGTTATTATTACTAGTAGTAGTAATAGTAGCAGCAGTAGTAGTAGTATCATGCATCATTATGCTATTGGTAATGATAAAACTGATAATACAAGTACTCCTAATAACAATAGTGTCAGTGGTTTCATATCAGCAGTAAAATATTTACTACCAACAATGTAAATTTAGGATTTAAATGCCAATCAGAATGCTGCCTTTAAAATCAATAACTACCTTTATTTGCCACTTAGGAAAAGCGAAATATTTGGTGGAGTACTACTGAGGTGTTTGTAGTTGTTCGAACATCAGATAAATAGTGCTCACATTTTCATATCGGACGACTAAGAATTGGAGAAAAAAAATGTAGATCAACCATTTGAATGGTTTAATTAAGGCATGTTTTGTTATTTCAAATCAAAGTAAACCATATCTGGGCTATCCACCTCACTTGGGAGAACCTAGTGAACTTTCATTTAACTTCATTTAACTATTTTATTTGAATACACACATAAGACGTTGTGTCCATTTCTTCCTCAAATGTCTTTAGAAATCCAGGCCTTATTGCCTTAATTGTGAAAATGTATTTTGGCTCACTTTCCTATCCATTGCTTCCAGTATCCCGTGGGCGCTCTCCTATAATCCGCTGCGGGTACTCATGTTGTCAGGCACTGCAATTCAATCAAGTAAACTAATAGGCATAGACGTTGCCTCGTAAAATCTGTTTTCACCTGTCTCTAGCAGAGGTAATATATTCATCCATGCCTTGGGGTAATGTAATATTGATTTTACGTCTGATATGGTGCGAAGTACTGTGTGAACATTACATGTCTTTCCTTCACATTAATATATAATCAAACGGGTAGGTAAACTAACGAGATTATGTGTCATGCAATCAAAACTACTGATTTTTCTTATATGTGGATCATGTGTGCAGGGACAGCTTCTGCACTTGTAGGAACTTAGGGGCATATTACCAAGCAATAGCGAAAATTTACCGCAAAGCTGCGGCGATTTTTATCGCAAATAAACCTTGGTATTACCAAGGTTTATCGCAAATGCGATAAAAATCGCCGCAATGCATGAATATCGCTGAAAAGTCAGCGATATTCATGCATTATCGAGCTAATGCTCTTAGCCATGTTATCCACCTCCCATTGGATAACATGGCTAAGAACTGCTCAGGGCAGGTGTTAGCTTTTGGAGATATTCGCGCTTAGCGCGAATATCTCCATAAGTTGGTAATAGGAGATAGCGATGTTAGCGACTGTTTACAGTCACTAACATCTTGGCACGCCCACTTTGCATGTCATTAGTGATAAATATCACTGACATGCAAAGTGGGGCCCAAGATGGTCGCTATCTCCCACTAGCTGTCACTAACTGGTGTTATCGACAGCTAGGTAATAGGGAGATAATTTTATCTCCGCTTTCTTGGCTTTTAAAGCCAAAAAAGCGGAGATAAACCCCCTTGATAATATGCCCCTTAATTTCCTGTTGCAGAAAAGGTAATTCCAATATTGCCATGCCTCACGGTGCTAATAGCATGTATAGGTAGCAAAGTAATAAACTGCTGGGATTTAATTATGAATACGTTTGCAATTTTGTCGGTAGTATAAGTTGTTCCTGCCTTCGATAGGCAGTTCAATCTATGTTTAAAATGAGTGTATGATTGACAGTTTAGCGTCGAATGTGTGGAAATAAACTTTTTTATTGAATGAAATTGAAGGCAAGGGGCAACAATGGTATGAGCAGTCCATATAACCTACCCTATGGTAAGAACTAGTTTACTAAACCGTTTCAATCGTCTTTTTTTAACTTTTACATCAGTGATGTATAACAACTATCGATTAAAAACAGGCAATGCAAAATTATTAATGTCGTTAAAGAATTTGATTTTCAATGTAAGTTGTTTACAAGTTAGTAGGTTTCAATTACAATTGCAAGTCCTTTTTTGCAAATAGAAACGTGTTTTGAAAACTGACCACTCTACAAACAGGTCCGTTTGCAAAAATCTACATAATTAACATCCATTAGTTAGTTCGTAAATTGCACCACAAAAGCTAGATTCCCATAAACAAAAGATGCCTGTTTTTTTCGTTTTTTTAATTACTCTGAGAGTTAGTAATGGTCCCCTGGTCAACGGCCTGCTCCTCCAGAAAAGTTTTCATAATGCGTTAAAATGAAGATATTTAAAGGGGACCCCCTCCCCCTTGCGAGTAGATTACATACAAACCAACCCAACTTGAGAGTCTGTAACTTTTGATTGATTTGTGTGACTGGAATTCCTGTTGCCGAATCCCATTTGAGGAGTCAGTAAAAGTTAGAAAAACGTATTTTGAAATAAAAGCACTCTGCTGTTGTGAATCGGAATGTTTGCAGCCGCAAAATAGGTTAGAACATCTTGCTGTTGCGTCTCTGTCAAGTAAAGGATCCCGCGATAAAACAAAGTTATATGGGCTGACAAGGGGATGCAGTATATCATTTGTTTTCATTTTGGTGTCCTTGAAAATGGCGAAGTCTCTTCATGAAATAGCATGAGGGGAGGAGGAGTCTGCGAAAAGTATGACAAATCACTTTTCCTACAACGGTGACATGATTCACTGTTGGCGGGAATGCGAAATAATGTTGCCACACTAGATGCAGCATGATTTGGACACACTGCACTGCAGCTTCATGTATACCATACTGCCTGCAATAAACAAGAGGAAGATGAGGACAGAATAAAGGGCTACTGCGCATCATCACAGTGTGGGTATCTGTCCTGCTGAGTGTTTCATTGTGCCCCTGTTTTATAACCGCCGGGGAAGAGAGCTAGTAAAACAGGTTCACTTCTGCTATCAAAAACTGGACATTTAACAATGTGCATCGAGTTGGGCTGCAGTTTATGAGTGGGTTCTGCCTTTAGTTTTATACCTGCGAGGAAGCAGTGCATATCGTACAAGATCCTAGATGATTTCCCATGACTTTGAATTACTAGTGTCTACTTGGCCCCAATTTAATCTTTTTACAAAACATACCCATCATTTCAACCTAATATTTTCTCTGCATGCCAAACAGATAATACTAAGGACTTTCCTGCTGTCAGTTCAGATATTTTAAAGGGATTCATAATTGGTGGCTCTTCAGGACATTTGTCTCTATTGAGCATTGTTTTAAATACATTTCTTGCCTTATAGGTGTGTTGCTTTCACATTTACTTAAAAAAAGCTAAGACTGCAGAGTGCTTTTGTGACACAAATCTTATTTATCACACTTCTGTAACACTCCATGCGAGAAATAAGGAACCATTTGCAGTGCCCCACCATTTGCTGCCCCAATTTTGACCACTAGATGCTGGTTTTATTACTCTGACTGTGCCCTTGGGCTCTGCCAACCAGACCCAGGGCCTGTGATCTGTGTTAAAAGTACATGGTAATTTAGTATATTTACAATTGAGAATGACAGACCCCTGTAAGTCCCTAGTAGATAATAAGGCAGGGTGGATTCAACCTACCTATAAGTCCCTAGTACATAATAGGGCAGGGATGTTTAGAGGCCCAGTAGCTTTCCTTCACTAGTGTGTGCACTGTTGTGTTTCCTGCTGTCATTTTAAAGGCAGCACTGCTTCAAAAATAGTCTTTAAATTAATTTATATACAAATTCATCCTTGGATTGAAAGGTACTTCCAAAGTTGTAAACTACCTTGTTTTTAGGTCAAGCATTCGAGACCTCTTGTATATACTTTAGTATATACTTTGGTATATATACTTTAATATATACTTATATGTGTATGTACCTTGTAGGCTCAGGAGATCAGCCCTAGGACTTGTCTGCTTCCGCTTAGGGATCTTTATTTCTGTTCAACTGCCTCTATTTAACTTTCTTGATAGAAAACGACCAACAGGGGTCAGTAAAATACCAGAATCACTTTAGCATTCTCTAGATTCCAGTCCATAGAAATTGTCTTACACGAGCACCTGTATATTAAAAATTGAGCTTTGGACTATACCATTTCCAGCTAAAAGGCAATATTTCTCTCCATGTGTTCCCATACCTGGCGCGTCATGCATTTTTGTGCTTACTATCCCTCCATGTTAAAAAACAGTTGATGTTTCAGCACCCAGGCTAGTGTGCTGCATAGCTAAATACATATAAGGTCTCAAAGGCGAGACCAATTGCATTGCAAATGCTTGTTACATATGTCACCCCTAAGGTCTCCCTCTAGGTGCTCCAGGGGCAGGGTGCCTTGTAACTAGAAGCAGGGACCTTTTTCGTTATTTTTGTTGGGTCCTCATCCCACCATCTCTTTCTTGCCGGTTCAGACCTCCCCCTCAGGAGGGGTGGGGGGGCCTACCCACACAGGAATATTGCTGTTCCTCTGTGCCCCCCCCCCCCCCCCCGGTTCAAGAGAGAAAGAAAGACAAAGGGACCCAGCAAACATTACATAATCATTGGACCCTCTATTTATTTGCCAGTCCACAAAGTGTTTCCAGACCCTCTCAAGGCTTCAGAGATCACAAGCTATGTCCGCCTGGCTTATTAGGTTGTTGTTATTAGCACAGCCAATGAAAAGTGGAGCATTTACTGATTTCCAAAGTCTGCATATCTTCCATCTTGCCAGCAAAACCACATAAAAAACAAATTTCATTTTAGGAAAATTTACCCGAAAGTATGCTTCAGGTCTGATCCTCAAAAATATAAGTTGAGGGCTTATCTCAATTTGATGTCCTATGATCTTGCTGATGAAGCTACATATGGAAACCCAGAAAGGAGTGAGCATTGGGCTTTGCATACAAAAATATATATAAGCCGCAAATAAAAGCTTACATTTTGGACATTCAATTTCTTTCCCAGCCATTTTTTACAGCTTACTTGGCAACCAGTAGATCCTGTGTGTTGTAAACTGTTGCTTTCTCTTAAGTGAGGCATATTTCACTACAGCATGTATTATAGAAAAGGATATGTAGTAATGAATGTCCACACCTGGTAGAATTCAAGAACCTTTATTAAGTTCTATATAACACAGGTGCCCCCAGCTTGACAGGATAGTCACAACAGAACATTCTACTGCTGCCTTCAAGTGACAGCACGGGCCATACCAAGTGGGAAAGAAGCAAGGGGGGAACAGGGAGGAATGGGTGAAACCAAGGGTAAATTACAACACATCATCCTCCCTAGGGAGACAACAAAGGGATGGGGAGATGGGCAGGAGACCCGGAGGTGGGTGCGGAATGGAGAATGGGGAAGAGCGGGGAAGGAGAGACGAGTAAGAGAGAGAGAGAGAGAGAGAGAAAGAGTGAGAGAGAGAAAGGCAGGTGTACACAGGAGGACATAATAGCGCCAAAACCAAAGGTGGGTCCTACAAGGAGGACCCAGGCCCCGGTGGGACACCGGGATCTACCCTATATGATAAACCATGGCCTCTACCAGGCTTGGCAGAGTGCCCCTTGATAACTATAACAATGTCTATGACAGGGCGGGGAGGCGAAGTCCTGTGGCGGGTGATAGTATCCTGAGAAACCAGGTTCTCTGCCCTCCCTTTCCTACCAATAGTAAACTTGACTGCAAGTCCCCTTCACCCTCCTAGTCATATCTAATGGTGACGGGAAAAAACTTGGCCAAAAACCCCAACTTCCCGTATGCCCCGGCCACCCCTCAATTCTAAACAACAGAACGGTAAACAACATGCTCCTAGTAGTACATCTGTCTGTAATTGAGGAATCATGTAGACTCGGGTTACCATGGTTCTCATCCGTTTTAAGTTAGCAAGGAGGGTTACTTTAACCAATGTTCGTTAGATCAGTGTAGGCCCCTCCCATAGTCTGTCCCTTCCATTTACAAGGAAGGGAACGTATAATTAGGAAACGCAAGGGCCTGACGATGAACAGAACTTGTGCTCAATAGCAATTTCTAAATGCATCAGTGCACCCCTTAAGTTTGCTTCATGGTGAGGGTGAGTTCCTCAGGCTGCCACTGGCCACGGCGGTCACTTTTACTATTTAGCTCTAGTCCGCCATGACTTGTACCCTTCTCCACTCAGGTGGGTGCCCACCCTTACAGATTTTTTTTTTTTTCTTAGGAAATTTCCTGGACCATGTAACGCTGCGTTTACACCAACTCAAATGTCCAGTTTCCTTCTCATCATAAGGATCAGCATCGGGTCTAACGACAGTTCTCTTACTGCTCTCAGCCTTTATATTCTCTCTTTGGTTCGCTCACACTTGAGTCCACTTTTCTTTACGGTTGGCCATTGACCACATAATCCTCCACCACTTTAGTCTTGAACTCAGGCGACATGGTTCTTCGCCCCGTCTCTTTGCACTTGAATAGGTTACTCTTGCATTTTAACTTCTTCCTCTCTTTAGCTGTGGCACTTATGCGTTCTCCCTTCCTTTCGAATACTTCTTCTTCTCCAATTACGTCTTCACTGCTTATAATTTCCTGTTTCTTACGTACTTCCCTCTCATCCACCAAACATTGGTAAGATTCACGTTTTCCTTTCAGGTTGCCCTTGGCTATATATTCCCCACGTTCTTCAATACTTGCTGCACCTTCAACCATGGTGATCGGCGTGAGGACCTTCAATGCACCACCCTTAGTTATGCTCATGCTTTGTTTCTGTGCTTGCTTCTTCACTTGTTCTATTCTGCTTCCATCAATTGATATTCTCAATTTCTTTTGATCCTCCCACCCTAGCATGGTGGGTCCACTTTCTGTTATATATATGGCACTCCTAGTATAATTTCCCTTGTGCATTAAATCCATGACTTGGAATCCTATTACTTTGATGTCCTCCCCTGTATACGTCTTCAGGGATATGTTCGCCTCTTTCAATACATTTCCATGTTTTTTAACTAATTTACTATTCCATTTGCTCTTGCTTACCAAGCTTTGACGTGATCCTGAATCTAATATCATATCTGTCATTACTCCGCCTATGCAGATAGTACACCCCGGCTCTGCTTTACTTAGATTGACTTCCACGTTGCTCCCCGTTCTTTCCTTGCACACTTCTTCTCTTGTTACTTTTCTCCACGAGGCATGTGCATGGTATTCATCCAGCACACTCAAGATGTTCTCGTAAATATTACTGACTGTCCCTTCCATGAATGCCTTTACCATTTCGCGGTACGTTTTCCGTCCCCCAGTTCCTAAACTGTGAAGCAATAATTCAGCCTTTTCCTTGGGTACAAAGGATACTGCTTTTTCCTCTAAGACTGAAATGTAATTTTCAAAATACTCTCTCCATACACTCCATTCTGCAACATTTTGCTCATCCCTCTCCATAAACGGCACTTGTGGCGGAAAATTATACTTCTGGCCCCACTCCATGTTACACGTGCTGTTGTATCTATGAATGCTCAAAAAGATGTAGAGTTCACCTCCCGCCTAAAAATGGCGGATCAAGTGCGCCTCGTTGTACTCCCTTTTTCCTCCGGATGGTTAAAAGTAATGTGAAGATGGGGTAAGACACATTCAGTAAAATCGAACCTTCAGGCCTGCTAGTAGCGGGTTCCTCCTCTTCCAATGTTCCAAATGCCTCAGAAACCGGAACACAGACTTGCCAGTCCAGCTATTTCGCCACTTTCAGCCACGCGGAATTTCCTCCAAAAATAATACTCTCCACCAACATGCTCATTAAAATCATTAGTACCCCTTTATACTTTTTTTTTTTTTTTTTTTTTTAGTACTCCTCTCACGTCTTTCAAAAGTTTAAGTCTTTATTCTTTATTCCCTCAATACAGGATTGTAAAAAGATTGCATTGAGAAGAATAGCCCACTGGGTGGCAGTGCAGTATGGCGTCTGCACCACTCTCGAACTGTAGGGGGTGACACTTGCACCTGTCAAACTTCAATACTTTACTCTTCTGAAAAGGAGAGCTGATATTCTAAAACCCACTCTAAATTCTCCTCACAATCAATTCATTGGGTGCACACCTCAGGGTGTCAGGGACATGTCACAGTACGGCCAGTTGGACTATCTTCTATCTCACGCTTAACACGCAAGAACTCCCCCCGTACTCAGTAAATCCCTTGACAAGCAACGTTATTGTTTATTTCAAAGGCGTGTGTCAGTAACTCACTCAGACTTCACCTTTGCGACTTTTTTTTTTTTTCTTGACTCATATCTTCCTCTATGAAAACCAAACACTACATGATGTCATACCTCAGCTTCACCGGGGGTTTTGTGCCGCCGACAGCTACTCAATCTTGAGACGTTTTCTGACTGAATAT
Organism: Lissotriton helveticus; assembly: GCF_964261635.1. Classification (NCBI taxonomy): domain Eukaryota; kingdom Metazoa; phylum Chordata; class Amphibia; order Caudata; family Salamandridae; genus Lissotriton; species Lissotriton helveticus. The sequence goes on along the minus strand of NC_136057.1, from coordinate 1,213,397,520 downwards.
GTCTCTCGGTGAAGCGCCGAACACTCTGTATCTTCAGTACAGCTCACGGCTGGGGCCGTGTGACAACTAGTCTTTGGCACCTCTTCCTTATCGCCTCTCACCTCGTCTTCCCACCTCCTCCCCCGGTGACGGATCTCCTTTGCCTTAGTTGTACCCAGGAATACCCCGCACCTACGCCTGTTAAGGCTCCGCCTGCAGCACCCTCCGGGATGTTTACCGATGTCGCTTCTTGCTCTTCAACCCAGATCAGCTTCGTGCTGCATTGCGGTGGCGCGATGCCAGGAGAATGGCGGCGTGCTGACCAGCGGAGGTTTTTTTTTCCTCAGGTAAAGATATTCACTGTTGCTGGGGGTCAATTAACTTCCTTGCCTCCAAGGCTCATGAGATTAACTTCACCACACATAGAACGAATTATAAATACTTCCGTTCCTCCTCCGCTCAGCATCTTAATGCTCTGCTTTCCACATTTGCATCACCTGCTCACCTCACGAACTTTCGCTTAGTTCAAAGTGCGTCAGCTTATCAACTCGGGTCTTACTCCTCATCAGCTTCTATCTCGCCAGAACGCCCGACGTAGCACATCAAATCTTTTCTTCCCCAGGTTTTACCTTCATTAGTTTCAACTGCTCACCTCACGAGCTTTCGCCTCTTCCGATGCTCTTCAACTCGGGTCTTACTCCTCCTCACAAACTCACTTTTCATAAGAACGCCCGAAGTATATCATCTCTTAATATGCTTCAGCTGCTTTTTTCATGGATTTACTTCTACAGAGTTCATTTCACATTTTTTCACCAAGGCTTTTAATATCCCTTCAAAACGCGGTGGGAGCGATTCACTGCAATTTCGTCTCCCGCTCCGCTCAGCCTTCCTAATTAGCTTCAGCTGTTCTCCTCGCTATATTTCGTCGATTTCACTGCTCTTCCATTCGGGTCTTACTCCTCTTCACCAACACATTTTCATCAGAACGCCCGACATTGATTTTCACTTTACATGCCTCAGTTGCTCATTTCACGGACTTTCTCCTTCAGTGCTCTTTTTCAACTTCATCACCAAGGCTCCATATAGGGTAGATCCCGGTGTCCCACCGGGGCCAGGGTCCTCCTTGTAGGACCCACCTTTGGTTTTGGCGCTATGATGTCCTCCTGTGTACACCTGCCTTTCTCTCTCTCACTCTTTCTCTCTCTCTCTCCCTTACTCACTCTCTCCTTTCCCCGCTCTTCCCCATTCTCCATTCCGCACCCACCTCCGTGTCTCCTGCCCATCTCCCCATCCCTCTGTTGTCTCCCTAGGGAGGATGATGTGTTGTAATTTACCCTTGGTTTCACCCATTCCTTCCTGTTCCCCCCTTGCCTCTTTCCCACTTGGTATGGCCCGTGCTGTCACTTGAAGGCAGCAGTAGAATGTTCTGTTGTGACTATCCTGTCAAGCTGGGGGCACCTGTGTTATATAGAACTTAATAAAGGTTCTTGAATTCTACCACGTGTGGACAGTCTTTCATATCCACCTTCTATTCCCTTTCATGATTCCCCCTTCTAAGATTGCTGTTATATCTGAATAATTTGTGTCCTCTGCCTCAAAAATACCATGTCAATACCTCCTTCTTCAACGGGACAACCTTCATCTCCTGGTTAAACCATTTTGTCTGCTCTTGAGTTGCCCACTATACTCGTAACAGATAATATTTGAATCTTGTTAAGTGGCCATTAGTACATGCCCTCAATCCTTGCCACTCCACCAAACCCGACCATGCTCTCAGATCTGTCCAGTAGGTTAAGCTGGCTATCTTTAGAGGGCGGCTTAGCTGATCCTCCAGACATTCTGGAGTACCCAGTGAATACCTAATTTGGGCTGAGGATGTATAATATGGAATACTAAATCTCTTTAGTAAATATACCCAAGTTCTTAGTGTTGTTTTCATAACTTTCAGCCTGACTTTTTTAAAGTCTTTCGGGTCCACATAATTGTACAAAACAATAACTCTGCCCCAATCCACTAAGAATTGCCTCATATAATCTACCCATTGACGATTGGTCTAGTTTATTGGTCAACATATGGAAATTCTTAAAATAGAACGTGTAGCAATACATCCGGGGGCCAGGGAGAGACATCCCACAGTATAAGCAGGGACATTATAAAATATGTTATAAACGCTCTGGAGAGTGAAAACTGCCAGTTTTGTTTTCCCCCCATTGTAGTGAATGGCTCCATAGGTGAACATTGCAATAATTGTATTGAAGTATACATTTTGTTAGTAGCCAAGTAAAATATACTTTAAGATATGAAATGAATAGTGGAGATACATCCAACAACATTGCCACTGTTGGATTTATAATAACTATTACAGGTAAGACGTTATGAAATCTTCTTTTCTGGGAGGCAAAATCCAGCCTTTCAGCTGCTCTCCCCTGATTTTCCAGACTCTGCCCTGGCTGGCCAGGCTGCTCTAATGAGGTGTGAAAAGCCCTGCTAGAAAGACAATGAATTCCCTGTGGGTAGAGAAGTAATACGTTTAGAGCAGATTGCAGGAAGAGGGTAGTGTTGTCAAACTGGTCTTCAGAGGGAGAAGGACCCTTTAGGGCAGCACAGGCCCACCCCCACATCCTACAAACTCAGCCGCTCAGGAGCACCATTAATAAGATTAGAAAGACAGCTGGAAAGGGAGTGTTTATGAAAACTAGCCACACCAGTTGTTTTGATTAGCCTGATAGAGTTCCTCTTAAGAGACTTTCTCCATGCTGGACTTTGGGAGAATGGTGCTTTCCGGGACAAAAATATGCCACACTTTGGAGGAAGTGGTCATACACCTGGGTGGCACCTAGCATCCCATTGGTCAGGGGTGCCCCCCTGCTTGATACCTACAAACTATGAATAAATATGAGAGAGCTGCAAAGCTCCTCAGATCTACAAACTAAAGAGACAAGAAGAAGAAGGACTGCCTGCTGACTCCATTGCCTGCTCCAAGAGGACTACACTCACCAGGGCTGCACCTGCTGCACACTGTGGGACTCAGCATCAGAAGGACTTTGCCTGACTCTGAAAGTCTATGAAGTGGACACTCTGCAAGCTACAGGTTGACAGAGTCCACCCGCATCATCTGGTCTTTCCTGGTGAGAGCACCAAGAGTCCCCATGATTTGATTTGATTTGATTTGATTTCAGATTCGTAAAGCGCGTAGCTACCCAAGGGCGTCCCAGCGCTGACAGGAGCCCATCATGGAGTGCATCCAGTGGACATTTAAGGATTTGGAAAGGTGCTTTGTAGGAATTGTAGTCCTGATTTCCCAAGGACCATCTAGGATATTCCAGACCCTTGGATTTGTATTTTGAACAATTTGAACCCTTGAGAGGAACTTCATTAAGAAGTTCCAGAGGTTTGGAGAAGTTTGGAACAACTTTTGGAAAAAGCTCCATAAGGGGACTGACCGGATGTCGAGAAGAAAGCTGGCTGCCTTCGAAAGCTACCCAACCTGGATTTCAGGTCTGTCCTTTGGAAAGCCATAAAGAAACAGAAGAGGGCCCCTGAAACAGCAAAAACAAGTACAGTTTGCCCTATTAATAATTTTCAAACTGTAGTATATCCACAAATGTACATGTCCCAAAGACCAGTAGTATTTTCAAAAATGTAAAGTTTATTACATTTCTAATGAAATATACAACATTAATATAAATAACACATAAGAAAGAGAAATTATCATAAAGGTCATAAACGTGTACACCAATAATTATGGAGCCCCATAATCACAATCAGTAGACCAAAAGACAATGTGTAATTACGAACTTCAAAGCAAAACACAAACATAGCTCAATAAATCAGATACATACAGAAATCACAAAGCCAGAAACAATGAGATCATACACAAAATATACAATACAAATATGCACAAAAACACAGAAAATGCGCTGACACGCATTTCGGAGGTGAGAGATTTTATGCCAATTCCTTCATCAGGGCACTGTAAAAACATGTAGGGTGGTGGCCAGCAGCCAACCTGGATACAAATACTGTTCCTCAATCTACAATAGGAGGGTCTCAATGAATATACATACTATATAAGTTGGGTAGAAGTGATGTCATCTGATGACAGAAAACTATGTAGCTTTTACAGGTCAATGTAGATGGTGCCTATCCCCACTTGACGAGATGCTAAGGATAGCTATACTGCCTTATAGTTGAAGAGCAAAATGGAAAGGGTTCCGTGGTATGCGATACCAATATAACAAAGCCACAATAGCGAAAATTCAGGTAGCGCAGTACAGGCTACAACATGGGGGAAGTTAAGTGCCGATAGGACAATAAGGCAACTCATGCTGCCTGGAATAAGGAGTTGCTTAATAACAGGAGGGGAGCTCGGAATACTCCGCTCCTCCTTCTTCTGATGAATACATCAAAGCAACGGATAAGGTTGTTTTTAAGGCAGCATGCGTCGTAAAGACAGCCTATAAGGCAGTATAGTTATCCTTAGCATCTTGCCAAGTGGGGAGATGTGCCATCTACATTGACCTGTCTTTTGTCTCTGCCTGGTTGTGGATTGACTGTCTGGATCTGAAAGTGATAGGGTCTGGGGAATGCCTTCACCCAGGGGAGGAGGTGAGACAGCAACAGGCTGGACTGCATCTGGAGTGTAGGGGGAGGAGTAGCCCCTAGAGATGAAGAGGCCGGGGTTGCTGCTATAAAACAATTGTCCCATCTCCTGCTGAGTGATTGAGAATCCAGACCCCCACTAATCAAAGGAAGAAAGTGTCACTGGCAGGGAGACACCCAGAACTGGTTTGAACAGGGGGAAGGACCCCCTGAACACAAAGACTTCAAAGGCATTAAGGGGTATAACGATGAGAGTTGAAGCCCCTGAACTTTGAAGAATGGCTTGATCAAGATTGAACAAGACCGGAGCTACTTCATGGTCAAGAGGAACCTTTGCCAAGGAAGAACCAACTGAAGAGACTGAAGGTAAGGACTGACCCGTGTGTTTTAGGGCTGGCCTGCAGTTTGCTGTTTTAACCAAGGAAAGGCTAATGGGACTTTGCTATGTGCTGTGTCCCCTTGCTTGAAAGGACTTTGCTGTGCTGTGTCCTGAAGCAACTTATCCCCAAGGGCCCAGGGTGAGCTGGCTCCCTGTTACGGAAACACAGGAACACAAATGTTTCCAGGAGAGGCGCAGCGACTCTGTGTGCATGTGCATTTTTGCAGCCTGAGACCCTCGTAAGGTGTGCCCTGTGAACATGGGTACCTGGAGTCCAAGCAAGGATCAGCGACTCTGTGTGCGTGTGCTTTTTGCAGCCTGAACCTTTTGTGAGGATTGTCCAGTTATCGTGTGCACTGGAGTCCAAGTGAGTCTCATTGACGCTGTGTTCTTGTGCTTTGAGCAGCATGAGACCTTCGTAAGGATTGCCTTGTTATCGTGCACACCTGGAATCCAAGTGAGTCTCATCAACACTATGTGCATGTGCTTTGTGCAGCATGAGACCATCCTGAGGCTTGCCTTGTTATCGTGCACCTGGAGTCCAAGTAAGTCCAAGTGAGTCTCCTCGACGCTGTGTGCGAGTGCTTTGTGCAGCATGAAACCTTCGTGAGGATTGCCTTGTTAATGTGCACCCGGAGTTAAAGTGAGTCTCAGTGACGCTGTGCGTGTGTTCTTTGTGCAGCCTGAGACCTTCATGTGGAGTCCCCAGTGATTGTGCACCCGAAGCTCAAGGGAGTCTCAGCGATGCTGTGTGAGTGTGCCCTGTAGCAGCCTAAGATCTTCATAGCAGCAGCAGCCCGGACCGGCAGTTCCGGATGAACTGAGCCGCCGGACCAAGCCCGCCATTGCCAATTCACAAAGATTGCATTGGAGGCCCAAACCGCTGGAGAGGAGAGTGAGTATACGCACCCCAGGTAATGTGTGTCGACTCCTAGGGCGGGGTGCGGGCTAAGAGGGAGACACTCTTGGCCTCTCCCTCATTCCTGTAGTGAGAGCCTCTGCTTCAGCTTGTATCGCGGCCTATATTGCCAAGGGAATGGCAGTACTGGAACCGGAGTGTGGAGCTGCACTTTTTGTTACACCATACCTGTGTTGGGTGCAACTGTTGACAGAGTTTGACTGCGAGTTAGAAGAAGTGGCAGAGATACCGCCTAAGGCACCGTGATTGGTGCCGGAGTGTATTACGCATGATCTTATTTCTTCATAACGGATTGTCGTATTATACATTGCATCATTTCTGCATAACGGAGTACCTGATTAGTGTATGATGCATTTCATTATTCCTGCATAATGAACTACCTGATTGTCGAATGACGCATTGCATTGTTTCTGCATAACAAACTACCTGATTAGCGTATTATACATTGCATTACTCCTGCATAACAAAATACCTGATAGTGTATTATGCATTGTTTTATTTCTGCATAACGACGTACCTGGTGGTTGTATTACTCATTGCATTATTCTTACATTGCAGGGCGCCTGATTATTGTGTTACGCATTGCATTATTTTTACATTGCAAAAGTGCCTGATTCTAGTAATACAAACTGCATAACATGGTATTAGGATTACAGTGAACTGTTTAGAAGTGCTCATTAATATCCCCAGAAGTTACAGGGGCTGGCTGGCCTAACAACCGGCCAGGAGAAATAGTACACATATTCATATGTTGGATATATATTGTGTGGTTGTATCGTATATCTTTTTATATAAAATTTGTACTCGTTTTTATAAAACCCGTGTGGAGTCTATTTGTGGTGTCATCATTGGGTTGCTATGAGATTGGTTGCAAATACTTTACACATTTGCCTTTAAGATAAGCCTGGCTGCTCGTGCCAAGCTACCAAGGGGGTGAGCAGGGGCTATCTCAGAAGGTGACCTTCCTTTCCCTGACGTGGAAACGCCGGTCCCTATTTAGCCTAAGGTATCTACCTCAGCCAACCAGGGATCCCCAGTCTAACAGTCATTTGTTGATGTCATGTTGTCATATCACAATTGGGTAAAATGATGTAGCACTATTTGTTTGTGTTTCTACAAAAATGTGGTCGATTTTTTTGACTGAGTACATTTATACCAAGCATTAACAGTTCTGAAAGGTTATTGATTGTCTTCTTATTAATCCATTAAAAGATCCTGTCTAATGCCTGCTATTTAATTATTTCAATTACATTGTTAAATATTCCCTTGTGGAAACCTTGTTTATTGCAGTTTTTGCTGACTTAATTGTTGTAATTGCATTCTATGTTTCATAATGGCATTAAACATGGTTACAAAACTCCTATATTCAAACTTTTGGGAAAATAGCTGACTGGCATTCGTCGTAAATGGACATCATCCAATAGAACCATATCAGACCCATCACCTCTACTGAAATTGGACTGAGACTTCCTGTGAAAAGGGGTCATGCTGGTATGCAAGGAACTGTAGGCCTTCATCTTAGTTTGACGTTTTCATTGTGTCTGTATTAAAATCTTTGTTCCCTCAAATGGACAGAGATAAGATTGTGACAAGCAGTGGCACCTTCTGGTGTCTGCTTTCTGAACAAGTAAAGTGTAACATCTCTTTTTACAGTGGGTTTTTTTTGCAGATGCTTACTGCATGTCCTTGTCAGATATTAACTATTTCATCGTTTGTCACAACAAAAATGGTCACAGAGCGTTTGTGCATTCCCTTGAACATAGTAATGAGGGGGAGTGCCCATTTATTGCTCCCCTTCCATTGTGACCATTGATAAATAATTAAGAATCACACTGCCCTTTTGTTCAATAGTGAAACTTCATTTGCAAATTGAAAAGGTTCACTGCTCCAAGTTTGACTTTGACAGGCTTTTGTACATTTGTCTCGCCCCTGGATTGAGTTCAAGATTTTATTTTGGATGACTGAAATTGTGTTAGTAATATGCAACAAATATCCGGACGGCATCCTGTTGTGTCTGTGATGTCACATAAATAAATATTGAGATACAATTTATTTTATTAAAGTATATCAGCTTTCTTTACTCTGCATGGAAAATACTCAACTATCAACTACAAAAATATTGTAAATATTGTAGTAAAAAATATTGAACATAAAAAAGTTACATTATTATTGTCAATACATTAACAAAACAATCCATAAAAAAAACGTAACTATTGAAATTCAAATGAGAAAGAGTTAACATATCGGAAAACTTTCTTATTTAAAAACACTTTAATTAGAGAAATACATGTACACTGCTGGACATGTAGTCACAGCTGCTTGAGAGAGTGCTTAAGCTCAACACACAAGGATGGCACAAGACTGAAGAAAAAGGTCACAAAAACTACAAAGTAAACATTTAAAAAAGAATAGCATCTGTTACCACGCATGCCGAAACCACACATGACTTAAAACACAGTCAAAATCACAACTGTGTTGTTAACATGAGTTCTATTACAAGGCAAGTCATTACAACAACTTGATTTAGAGAAGTGCTGGACTTTCTAATAGTTTCAATTACTATTCCAACTCAAGTCGGTGTATCAGTTGGAAAAGTGTTGGACTTAAAATTCAACACCAGTTCAACACTGCATTCCCTAAAGCAAGGCGTGGTAATGACCATAAATCAACAACAGAAACACCACTAAGAATACATTTTCATTAACTTCTCCAAACTACTGAAAGGGAGCAAAGATAACAGCCAAAATAGAAGATGCCGACTAAATAATGAAAGAATATACAGGCACAACAATACACTTCCAACAAATAAGTATAATAAATTGAAACAAACTAATATACTTAAAACACCATTAAATAAGATAAATAAACTAAATTTTTTCAACTAAATAAATTAACAGTACGAGGGCCAGATGTACGACCATAGCATTTTGCAACTCGCACATTGCGCTCAATTGCGAGTTGCAATTTGCGAGTCGCAAAATTCTATGTGCAACAGTGTCAGAGACACTGTTGGCGATTCCAAATGGGGTCACCAATTACATGATTCATCAATATTCATGAGGCACTCACAATTTGCGACCCAATTGGGAATGGCTGGCCCTCCCAGGTATGGTGACCTGCTGGGCTCAGCAGACCTCCATGTCTGGGACTGCTCCTAAATAAAGCAGTTTATTTTTCTTAAATTCAGCCCGTTTTCCTTAAAGGAATACAAGATACATTTAAAAAAGAAAAAAGTTTAATTTTTTAGGGCAGGTAGTGGTCCCTGGGACCACTGCCTGCTCCTAAAAAATATTTTCCCCTGCTTTCACAAAGGAGAAGGGGTCCTTCCTGTTTGCAAATGGGTTACCACCCTCTTGAAGACTGCGGTAAATTGCAAGTGTTTTGCGACTGCAATTGAGGTCTCAAAACATGCTTACATAGGGTAGCCAGTCGCTATTAAGAAAGGACGGCCCTTCCACTGAAACTCTCACTAGCTTGTGTTTGAGAGTGCTCACATTTATTGGAAAACTCCACTTACCTGATCTGGCAGAAGTAGCATTGGGGTTTAAACTGCACGGGAGAAAATTGTGATATTTAAGGGGAGTAATTAAATGAGTAGGGTTCAAATTGGATTGGTTATTATGACATTAGTAAATCTCTTTGAGAGCCATTTGATGAGTCATATGATATTCTTGAGCATGTGTACATTTTATTTTATAGTTTCCATTCACCAGGTTTAAATGTTAACTGATTGTGTAAGCTCACTAGAAGCATGATTGCTATTAGGGTATTCAAATGAGAGGCTAATGTGAAAGAATCAATGCTGCTCATTATGGGTGATATTCATATTTTACATGGTGTTAATAAGCTCAATGGTGCAGGCTTTTTTACATGTTTGGGCTTGATGCCATTGTAATAGCATGAACACCCCTGAATGATTTTAATATATTTGATTCCCTTCTACACTCATCAGGTGTGTTTGATGCTTCAATGTGCAAGCGGTCCTAAAGACTTCAAGGCATTTTATTGGTGTTCTCCATTAGGAATATTTTGATGGTTTTCTAAATTGTACTTTCTATTTTTTCACTACATTATGCTTTGTATTAACAATGAATTGAGAATTCCAGTTATTGATGATTTGTCACACTGTGGAAATGCATTGAATTTTTTGTCTTTTAAAATCAATACGGAGAGTCTTTCTTCATTTTATTTGTCACATAAGCACTTTAATTGCTGTGAACATTGTGCGCCACTTGTATGTGAACAAGGTCACTGTGTGATCAAAATGCGTCATGGCTGAAAATCTCCAAATACACATTTGAATACATATATATACATCACCAGGTATAAATATTAGGCCTACTGAACCCCTCATGTGATCACCTCTGGAACTGTAGAAGACTCAGAAGGAGGACTGAACCTGCTGCCCTGCGGCTGGATGAAATGCCCTGCTGATTGGTCATGGAAGACTGGTGCTTCTTCTTGAATGCCGGACCCCCAGGGTGACTCCAAGGGCTAGCTGACTGGCCTACTGTCCTAGCTACAGGGACACAATAAGTCTGTAGGCCTCCCTGCAACTGCCCAGCGGTCCTGCTGCTACTGGACCTGTAAATGACCTTCCAGAGCCCTGCTGGCCTCTGCTACAGTTAGCCCCTGATCCCCAAGAGGTGCCTCCCCAGATCCAGGACTCTTGGTTGGCATCAGAGTGCACTCCTATGAAAGAAAGGAAGGCAACCTGAAGTTTTGGGCTCTCGCGAACAGGGCCATTCACACCAAAGACTGCTGCTCACGGCAACTGCCAAAGTGAAGCTCCAGTGAACACAAAACCCTTTGCCCTACAGCAACAACCGATTCAGAAAAGGGGGAGGTAATGAACAGAGTGTCTGAATTAAGCAGACCACTCTTACCCAGTCCAAAGATCAGGGCTTGATCCATCACCGTTTTTTAGCTCACTGCAGCATCCCAGCTCAGTACCTGGCTACATGCAAATTAGTCTGTTCCTGTCCCAGTGCATGATGGGAACAGGGCAAACCAAACTACCAAGCCAATTCTTATACTGGGAAGGAAACAAGCTCCCGGGGACCGGTTTCTGGCATTTCAGCCGTCGTCGGCCCGGCTTGCTTGAATCCTAATGGTGCAATGAGCAAGGGACTCACATCTGAGTATACCCTTCCATGCTTATGGTGGACAAAATGATTCAGAAAAGGGGGTGGTAATGAACAGAGTGTCTGAATTAAGCAGACCACTCTTACCCAGTCCAAAGATCAGGGCTTGATCCATCACCGTTTTTTAGCTCACTGCACCATCCCAGCTCAGAACCTGGCTACATGCAAATTAGTCTGTTCCTGTCCCAGTGCATGATGGGAACAGGGCAAACCAAACTACCAAGCCAATTCTTATACTGGGAAGGAAACAAGCTTCCGGGGACCGGTTTCTGGCATTTCAGCCGTCGTCGGCCCGGCTTGCTTGAATCCTGATGGTGCAATGAGCAAGGGACTCACATCTGAGTATACCCTTCCACGCTTAATTCAGACACTCTGTTCATCACCACCCCCTTTTCTGAATCGTTTTTGGCCACTATAGGTGTGGCAGGGTATACTCAGACATGAGTCCCTTGCTCACTGCTCCATCAGGATTCAAGCAAGCCGGGCCGACGAGGCTGAAATGCCAGAAACCGGTCCCCGGAAGCTTGTTTCCTTCCCAGTATAAGAATTGGCTTGTATCCTTTCTGGTGAAGAATTGGCTTGGTAGTTTGGTCTGCCCTGTTCCCATGATGCACTGGGCCAGTGACAGACTAATTTGCATATAGCCAGGTTCTGAGCTGGGATGGGGCAGTGAGCTAAATAACGGTGATGGATCAAGCCCTGATCTTTGGACTGGGTAAGAGTGGTCTGCTTAATTCAGACACTCTGTTCATCACCAACCCCTTTTCTGAATCGTTTTTGGCCACTATAGGTGTGGCAGGGTATACTCAGACATGAGTCCCTTGCTCACTGCTCCATCAGGATTCAAGCAAGCCGGGCCGACGAGGCTGAAATGCCAGAAACCGGTCCCCGGTAGCTTGTATCCTTTCTGGTGAAGAATTGGCTTGGTAGTTTGGTCTGCCCTGTTCCCATGATGCACTGGGCCAGGGACAGACTAATTTGCATATAGCCAGGTTCTGAGCTGGGATGGGGCAGTGAGCTAAATAACGGTGATGGATCAAGCCCTGATCTTTGGACTGGGTAAGAGTGGTCTGCTTAATTCAGACACTCTGTTCATCACCACCCCCTTTTCTGAATCGTTTTTGGCCACTATAGGTGTGGCAGGGTATACTCAGACATGAGTCCCTTGCTCACTGCTCCATCAGGATTCAAGCAAGCCGGGCCGACGAGGCTGAAATGCCAGAAACTGGTCCCCGGTAGCTTGTATCCTTTCTGGTGAAGAATTGGCTTGGTAGTTTGGTCTGCCCTGTTCCCATGATGCACTGGGCCAGGGACAGACTAATTTGCATATAGCCAGGTTCTGAGCTGGGATGGGGCAGTGAGCTAAATAACGGTGATGGATCAAGCCCTGATCTTTGGACTGGGTAAGAGTGGTCTGCTTAATTCAGACACTCTGTTCATCACCACCCCTTTTCTGAATCGTTTTTGGCCACTATAGGTGTGGCAGGGTATACTCAGACATGAGTCCCTTGCTCACTGCTCCATCAGGATTCAAGCAAGCCGGGCCGACGAGGCTGAAATGCCAGAAACCGGTCCCCGGTAGCTTGTATCCTTTCTTGTGAAGAAATGGCTTGGTAGTTTGGTCTGCCCTGTTCCCATGATGCACTGGGCCAGGGACAGACTAATTTGCATATAGCCAGGTTCTGAGCTGGGATGGGGCAGTGAGCTAAATAACGGTGATGGATCAAGCCCTGATCTTTGGACTGGGTAAGAGTGGTCTGCTTAATTCAGACACTCTGTTCATCACCACCCCCACCCCCTTTTCTGAATCCTACAGCAACAACCAGCAATGAAAGATCCACACTTTGTGTTACAGCAGTGACAGTCCCCTGTGACAGCCAAAGTGAAACTCCAACAACAACTGTCTGCAATGCCAGAAAGGATATTCGCACAACTGCGACAACAGTCTGCAACGCCAGGCCTACTCTTTGCACTACAGCGACTATCATCCACGATGCACTCCTCACGACCTCCTCCACTGAGAAGTGGACTCTTTGTGCCAGACTTTAGGAGGTAAACTTTTCAGCAGGACTAAACTGGGGCCTTATTCAGCCTCAATCCATCGCGGTTTGCCTGAACTTTTTACTTTACCCCAGGTCTAGCGTAGCCAGATGACTCTGAGTGGTGTGTTGTGGTTTTAGGAGCTATACTTAGCTAAATTGAAAATCTCTGGTTCTTTCTGGTGAAGAATTGGCTTGGTAGTTTGGTCTGCCCTGTTCCCATGATGCACTTGGCCAGGGACAGACTAATTTGCATATAGCCAGGTTCTGAGCTGGGATGGGGCAGTGAGCTAAATAACGGTGATGGATCAAGCCCTGATCTTTGGACTGGGTAAGAGTGGTCTGCTTAATTCAGACACTCTGTTCATCACCACCCCCTTTTCTGAATCGTTTTTGGCCACTATAGGTGTTGCAGGGTATACTCAGACATGAGTCCCTTGCTCACTGCTCCATCAGGATTCAAGCAAGCCGGGCCGACGAGGCTGAAATGCCAGAAACCGGTCCCCGGTAGCTTGTATCCTTTCTGGTGAAGAATTGCCTTGGTAGTTTGGTCTGCCCTGTTCCCATGATGCACTGGGCCAGGGACAGACTAATTTGCATAAAGCCAGGTTCTGAGCTGGGATGGGGCAGTGAGCTAAATAACGGTGATGGATCAAGCCCTGATCTTTGGACTGGGTAAGAGTGGTCTGCTTAATTCAGACACTCTGTTCATCACCACCCCCTTTTCTGAATCGTTTTTGGCCACTATAGGTGTGGCAGGGTATACTCAGACATGAGTCCCTTGCTCACTGCTCCATCAGGATTCAAGCAAGCCGGGCCGACGAGGCTGAAATGCCAGAAACCGGTCCCCGGTAGCTTGTATCCTTTCTGGTGAAGAATTGGCTTGGTAGTTTGGTCTGCCCTGTCCCCATGATGCACTGGGCCAGGGACAGACTAATTTGCATATAGCCAGGTTCTGAGCTGGGATGGGGCAGTGAGCTAAATAACGGTGATGGATCAAGCCCTGATCTTTGGACTGGGTAAGAGTGGTCTGCTTAATTCAGACACTCTGTTCATCACCACCCCCTTTTCTGAATCGTTTTTGGCCACTATAGGTGTGGCAGGGTATACTCAGACATGAGTCCCTTGCTCACTGCTCCATCAGGATTCAAGCAAGCCGGGCCGACGAGGCTGAAATGCCAGAAACCGGTCCCCGGTAGCTTGTATCCTTTCTTGTGAAGAAATGGCTTGGTAGTTTGGTCTGCCCTGTTCCCATGATGCACTGGGCCAGGGACAGACTAATTTGCATATAGCCAGGTTCTGAGCTGGGATGGGGCAGTGAGCTAAATAACGGTGATGGATCAAGCCCTGATCTTTGGACTGGGTAAGAGTGGTCTGCTTAATTCAGACACTCTGTTCATCACCACCCCCCACCCCCTTTTCTGAATCCTACAGCAACAACCAGCAATGAAAGATCCACACTTTGTGTTACAGCAGTGACAGTCCCCTGTGACAGCCAAAGTGAAACTCCAACAACAACTGTCTGCAATGCCAGAAAGGATATTCGCACAACTGCGACAACAGTCTGCAACGCCAGGCCTACTCTTTGCACTACAGCGACTATCATCCACGATGCACTCCTCACGACCTCCTCCACTGAGAAGTGGACTCTTTGTGCCAGACTTTAGGAGGTAAACTTTTCAGCAGGACTAAACTGGGGCCTTATTCAGCCTCAATCCATCGCGGTTTGCCTGAACTTTTTACTTTACCCCAGGTCTAGCGTAGCCAGATGACTCTGAGTGGTGTGTTGTGGTTTTAGGAGCTATACTTAGCTAAATTGAAAATCTCTGGTTCTATTGATTTTATTTTTGAAGTTTTGGTACCAAATTATTTGTTAAAGTTTACTATTCCTTCTAAATTGATGTTGGATTGTTCTTGTGTTGTGTTTTCACCTTGTTACTGTTTGTGTGGTGCATTAATACCTAACACATTGCCTAAACCTAACTGCTTTTATCCCAGGCTACCAGAGGATTAAGCACAGGTTAATTTAGTGACTTTTGTGGTTCACCTTAACAGAGTTCATGGTTGTTGCTTGGGAAGTGACCCCACCCCCTTTCGATTAAAACCAAATTTCCTACATCCTCATCTGACATCTCTATCTAGAGTACAGCCAGCATCACATGCGGATCCCTGCAACTTCTTAGAAAAAGGTCTAAAATCAAATAATCCTTTTGAGGAAATGCCCTGAAAATTTGAAAAATCTCTCCTTCCCACATAAGACTTGTACCCTTTATTCAGATATGACAGCTGAAACGCTAAAGCTTTTATAGAACACTCTCTTCTACTACTTTCACAGAATGTCTTACATGGTCTCCTAGCCTCGGGAGACTTCCCTTTTTCCATTTCAATGTGATAATCCTATACTACTGAAATTGAAGGATATCATTATGTGAAAAGCCTTTTTTACTTCTCAAATAATTCCTTTTTTTAACACTGTTTCTTTTGAAATACCGATTGCACCATAATCAGAAATGCACACAGAAAGCACTCTGAAACCTTCTACAGTTAACCAGTACTTTATTAAAAAAAGTGTAATAATAAATATTATTCCTACAAATATCAATAACAATGACGTCTTCTTTATAACACAAGCAACAATTATAATACATTAATGTCTGATAAAGAGGGCGCCTTACCTGATAAAAAATGTTAGGTTGTTAGTTATTTTACTCAATTAATTCAAATGTATATTTATGCATGGTTTAATGTCTATTCATGGAAATAATTATGCTTTTTCTCGACGCAGCACCACTTATCAACGCCTGCACTTTTTTTTAATGGCATAAATACCATAGAATGTCATCAGGAGTTCTCAGCTATTTTTTCACCTGAATAAGCGTCTTGTTATGATTTGTCTGTGACAGCGTTTGGTTTATCCCTGTGCCCTCAAGTAAAGCAGCTAGAGAGGATGCACATGCATGGGAACTCTGAGCCAGAACTGGGAAATGAACTCGCCGATAATTTAATTAAACGCCATTTAACAGAGCGCTCTCAAAAAAGCCTGTGTATTTATATGTGTGCTCAAGCAAGACCCCATTACTTCTGCGCAACAGTTTCATTTTCCCGTTAATACCCGTGGGACCAGGAGCCTAAAATATGGTTGCGCCCATTCTGTGGGAGAAAATGACAAGAAATCTATCATTACTTCTATCGCGTTGTTTGTTTACCTCATTTGGGGCATCTGCGCGTGACACAAGTCATAGTTCTGGTTAGTTATGGCTCTTCCTCTTCCGAACTAATTTAAGGAAACATTATTTGAACATTTTATCAATTTAAGATGCAAATATATTAAAAATGTTATTGCATGAAATACCTGCCTTGTTCTAAGTAGGAATGGAACCATATATAGAAATCTGTTTTTATTGCACCAGGAACAATTTCAACATGACTATCTGTAAAGTGACAACAGTTTTGAGTGGCGGTATTTCAATTTTTCTGTGGGAATGTCTCTACTTTAAAAATAGATTTGCGTCTGCATTATTTCAATTTGTTGGTGGGAGAAGCTCTCAGAGGAAATTTAATAGGCTGGCAACAAAATGCACAGTGCTTAATGCAACAGCAACTTGCACCGTAAAATGCATTTAGGGTTGTTTGCAGAGGTATTATAGCAAATATTTCGCACAGCAGATCAAAATACCAACAGTCTTTTATACTGATGACAAATTCACATACCCTCAACACAGTTTATAATTTGGCTTGGTGCTCTTAGGCGCTTCTCTTGCCAAAATTGCATAGCTTTGGTTCTACTGATCAGATTTTTGTGGATTTGGTATCAAATTATTTGTTACATTTCTCGTGTTGTGCTTTCACTTTATTATAGTTTAAGTGCTGAATAATTACTTTACACATTGCCTGTCTGCTTTAGCGCCAAGCTACCACAGGGTTAAGCACAGGTTCATTTAGTGGCTTTTGTGTTTCACCCTGACAAGGAAGGCGGTTGTTGCTTGATAAGGGTCTTCGCCACCTCATCATCAAAACCCAATATCCTACAGCCTGGGTACAAATTCACATACTATCAACTGTTAATTTGACCACAACTGATAACAAACTCAAATGTCCACATAAACCCTAAACCTCTGCTGGCTGAATAGTGTGATGTTAGGGTTTTTATTAAAATCAGTTCACTGAAATAAAGATTATTCATGTGTGGGAGGCACTGTGTCTAGACAGCACAGAATACAGTTGGTTAGACTTATTTTCGTTGCCTGTTTACTAATTTAACTGAGGCTAGAGAATATGCAATATGTCCCTGATCACAGAATTCATGTGGCTCTGGGACTTTTCAAATTACATTCTTCACAGTCTAATATCCACAGCTCTCTCCCTAGACAACATGGTAAGTTGCCTTTTAAAAATACGTGTTAGCTGTTATCTGTTAGCGTAAATGAACATAGCACATGCTTCATTTAATGAAAATCTTTCTCAAATATGATATCAATCCATTGCCGTCTGCTTGGTCAAAGGTCTACAATTATAAGTAGGCTTAGATCAGTCACATTCTGTCTGTGTGTCCATCAGTTCTCTATTCTCAAGCTAAAGCGTAATATCGCATGCTGCCAGTTGTTGTTTCTTTCAATCTCCTAGGATACGTTTTCCACCCATGGTTTTAATCTTACTGTCACCAGTGACAGACACATCGACTCACATTTTGATTAAGATTGTCTTGCAACAAAATATTTCTCACGAAACGTCACAATATATGTTGCATGCCTCCTAGATGAAAGCATCAGCTATTTTACTTTTATTTCTACAGAATGCTGTCGGCAAATTTTAGAATGAAGCGGCATTTCCTAAGCAAGACTCCAGCTATTTATTATTATTATTTTATCGGCATTCGTCCATTTTATGATCTACAAGAGCGAAAGCACAGGACATTCTTAGTTGCAATATTTTTCCTTCAATCGGTAATTAGTTTCTGCCATGTAAGTTTATTTTGAATTACTTGTTGTCGCTTTTTTTAATGAATCTACGCTTATACTGATTCATGTTTTAATTTTAGCGTATATTTCAGGGACTCAGATATTAATTCCTATGTCATACTTTCCAAATGCATATTTTCTGTACTCCAACCAACCAAACTCTTTGTTTATTTAGAGCATGGTCTTTAAACACTGTGAGAGACAAAATAGTAAAATTAAATCAATCCTTTAAAACTTCCTTACTTAAAAATTCATAATAAAAGTACATAATCCACGTTCTTTCCCCAATAGCAGCAACCTTTTAACCCGATGAAATTCAATGTTGGATATGTTAATACAATTAAATGGATTGCAAAAAATCCTTAAAAATACAATTTCAGTTATGTACATTTTAAAAATGCGATATCCACTTCATTTCCACCACAACAGCTACATTTCAACTTAATTTAATAATGTATATGTTTGTCTAAGGTATTTTGCATAGCTAGATGAGGGAATCTTAAAAAGAGGGATAGAATTACTAAACCTCCTTCATTCTGTCCCTCAGAAAGGTTTTTATGCCTTTCGTATAATTCCCCAATGCGATGGCTATATCAAGATTTGTCATTTCTATTAGTACGTCACTATCTTGAGCTCTTGACCTTATTCCATATTTTAAGAAGATCGGCCATAGAAACCATTTCCTCAATGCTAAAACCGCAAGGCAATCTACCAATATATGCAGGATATAATTTTTAGTTCCAAGACCACATTTAGAGATTCCATCAGCATATAACATTTCAGACTTTGTTTTTCCCTCCATTAGCCACGGGTTAATTCCAATTCGTACTCTTAGTAGTTCACACCTAAGCTCATAGTTCGGCAAGGTGTCCAGGTACGGGTACCATGATTCCTTTACCCATGAGTTTCTTAACACTTTCACTTATTTCTTGGTGCTCAGGTATTCCAAGACATTCTTCCTTGACTGTTCCTGACCTTGGAGTCTAAGTGAGCACTTGGTAAATTTTATCTCCAGTTTGTACTCAGTTAGTCTCACATTTAGTCTCTCCGCTATGGTTAGATCTTCTTTTTACCTCCCTTGCCCACTTTAGGCTGCTATTTCGGATCTCCTCCCTACACCATTGTGAGACCTTCTTCACACCCCCAGGGTCCTGGCGTTTCCAAAATCTTAACAGTGACATTTGGATCTGAATGCTCCATGCTGTTGTTCCTGTCTCGATTCTTACAGCCTGTATCATAGCAGAGCTTGTTAGAGACAGTAAGGGTATTAGGATCTTCCCTTCTTCCTGGGGCCATCTACATTTGCCGCTTAGGTACAGGACTTCTGCCTCTTACAAAACCTGCGGGGGTATCATGGCTTCATATGCTTTTAGTATTGGTCTATGGGACATTTCTCGACATTCCTTACTAATTTTTTTCAGCCCGCAGATTGAAGAGAAGGCTTTTGCTTTTTCGGCTTCAAGGTGAGTACACCATTTTAGGGCGCTGTTGAACTAGAGGCCCAAATATTTGTCCTCTTTTACAATCTCCTGTTTTGTTTGTCCTAAAAACCAGCAAACTTTTTTCCTCTTTTCCCAAAACATAAAATCTTGGTTTTATCCATATTTACAACAACAAACTTTGCCTCACCATTATCTCTAAAAACATTTATTTCCTTTGGATCCCGAGCTCCGTTTGATCGAGTATCATAAGGTCATCTGCATATAAAAGACATGCCACTTTGTTTCCGCTTATTGTAGGGCTTGTGCTTCTTTCCACTTCGAATACTGTGGGTAGGTCGGGCAAGAATAAAGCAAATAGGAGGGGAGCCAAAACACAGCATTGTCTCAGCCCGTTCCCTACCACTATTTTCTGTGTCAGTGCCCCTTGTGTATCCTTAATTACCTGGGCCCAGTTTCCTGTTTGTAGTTCCTTTAAGATGGCCAATAAACCCCTCGGTATTCCATATCTAATCAAGCATTCCCAAAGACACTTGCGGTCCACTGAATAAAATGCTGCCCAGAAGTCAATGAAGCAGCAATACAATTTCCTATTCTGCTCTATTGACTTCTGGGCAGGTGCCCAAAGGGCAAAGTAGTGGTCTATGGTAGAGTGGCCTTCTTTGAATCCCCCCTGTTCTACCGGAATAATCGAATCCTGTTCCACCCAAGCTTTCAGCTTTCCTAGTATTATTTTTGCAAAGATCTTTCGCCAATATCTAACAGATTTATTAATCTGTAATTTTTTGGGGCATGCATTTCTCCTTTCTTATGGACCAGTCTGATTATTGCTCCTTTCCAATTGTTGGGGATCTTCCCAGTTTCTAGGATAACTTGAAACATTAATGAGAAGAATTCTGCCCACCAATTCAGCTGTGATTTTATTATCAGGGCTGGGAGATTGTCTGGCCCTGCTGCTCTGGTTAAGTTCAGGTTTTTTATTGTATGTTTTAAGCTTGAGGGTAAAAAATCTGCTTTAAGCTCTTCTACTAGCCCGCCCCATTCTTGAAGCTCCCCAACTTCCGATTCTCTTCCCGGGCTATACAGTTCCAGCAGATTTTTCTCCCATGCAGCTTCTTCGACCACACAATTCAATGAGGCGGCAGGGAGTTCTGCTGCTGATTGTCACAGCTTCCAGAATTAGCGTAAGTTCTTTGTTGCAATTGTCTCCAGCAGTTTTACCAAGCAGGAATCTTTGTAAGTTCTTTTTCATTAACATATTATATTCTTTTTTAAATTGTACAAGCTTGTCTGCCCTTTCCTGTTCATATTTGACCCTTAATATGCGTGCTTCTCTTCTTATCGCCCTCTTCTTTTTTAGGCAATCCTCAGAGAACTATTTTCCATATCTCTTTGTTACGTTTTGATGCCTCTTTACATTTTTTACGTCCTTTCTACTCGGAGGTTTTGAACCACTTGTTCTAATTTGTTTACGTACCAGTCTAGGCCCTGCCCTCTCACTTTTCCCAAATCAAGGTTATGTTGTAATCTTTCCAGCCTTGCTATATATTTATCTGATAGTCTTGTTGTATTACGCTTTGGATATCCCACCTGTTGTTCAATAACTTAATCACAAATCTTGAGGTGGACCCCTAAGAGCTCTAGCTCCAAAAGATTATTGTTGCTTCCTTCTCTTTGATATGTCATAAAATCCTTAGCTAAGGCAAAATTCCAGGGTGGTATAAAGACATAGTCAATTGGACACTTTTGTGTGCCTGGTTTAAATGTTTTCATTGCTGGGCAATCTGGGGCTGAACTTCCATTTAAACAAAAGAGGCTTTTAGTCCTCAGATAAATTCCCAGGTTTATATCCCGAGTTGTAGTTCCACAGTTAGGGAAGGTTGCTTGGTTTACAACATATGCCTGCAATATGTCTGAGAACCAACCATCAGATTTCTTTGGGTTTAATGTATGCTTAAAATCCACCATCAATAAAATTGAATCCGTATCTTCTTAAAAATTTCCCATTTCAACAACATATTCCTCCTGGTTTCCCAATTGCATGTATACATTTAAAAACATCAGATCTGCATACCTTTTGCAGGTAACTGCTAAAGATATCCTGCAAGCAAGCAGCCAGTTACATTTTACACTAAGTTGGATTTCATTTTTTACTAGTCTTGTTGATATCAATGTCATGATTCTTCCCGCTGGGCGTCCAAACCTTTGTTTCTTTGCTGGGGGGTGGAGTTGACGGAAGCCATCAAATGTTGGGGTCTTGCTGCATAGCCAGGTTTCCTGAATGCACATGATCTCTGAGCTTTTTGCTAGCTCCTTTAGATTTTCCTGTTTTATTTGGTCTTCCAGACCATTTACATTCCAGGAAACAATCTTTATGCCACTTGGCGTCCCCTTTACCTATTCAACATCTTCCAGGTAGCCCTCTTCTCCATGCTCCTCGCTATACCTATTGGAAGGGTCTGCGTGGCTTGAGCCTTGACTCCAATTTCCCCACCATTTTTCTATATCTGAGTTGTTAACATCTATTTTGAGGTTTCCCATGCTTACACCTACTTCTTTATCTATTATCCTCACCTGTCTCTTGCCTAGGCTGGCATGGCACCGTAGAAAATACTTTCCTTGTGGCTCTTTTCCTTCTGCATCTATTTCTACTACTACTTCTAGTACTAACAATATCCCTTCCTTTAATACCTCTCTCTCCGCTTTCTGAATTGCAAACTTCACCAGATCTGAATAAACCAATACCCTAGTGACCTCCTTGCCTTCCTCATTCTGCTTAAATCCTACTTGCCCAGGTATTTTGTCTCTATGCCTTTCAGGTTAGGGGACTGGGCAAATGAATTTAAAAGTTGTGCCCTGTTTAGAGGCCCTCTCTTTCTCTGATTTTTACCCACTTTACCTGTTTGTATTGGTGCAAAGTATAACCACTTATTATCTGTCCCCTTCCTTTTTACCCCAGTTGGTACCACATGTGACTGGCTGGTATGCCTTCTAGTTCTTGCCTCAGGTATATTACCTGCTTGTGGCCTTACTCCGTAGCAGGCAATATTGTTGGAGTTTATGGTCCCAGCATGTGCTAAATACCGTGCTTGCTTCTCCTCGACCATAGGCTTATTATTGGATAGCACCTTTTTCACTTGCTTCTTTGTGGCCTTCCTCATTCCTATTTCTCTTTGAGTTTTACTTGGTAGGTCTTCCTGCTCAAGAATTCTCAGACTTGCCTTTGTAACCCCTTTACTTTTTGCTAGTTTAGCAGTTCACTTTTTTCTATCTTCCTTTCTGCTTGTCTCATTCGGTTATATAACCCATATCTAGAATTCTCTACCCTTTTTATTACCCTCATAGGCAACCTCGAGATATAGACCTCCTGGTTTGTCTTAGAGGGTTCGACCATCGCTGCCTCCTCCCTGGCTGATGCAGGAGGCTGCGGGTCTGGAACTGGTCTTACCATTGTTTGCATTTGGTTTCTAATTCCTTCTAACTCCCCCTCAATCCTAAATAGGTGCTTTTTTTGTACTTCTAAAATTTCATTATTTGACAAAGTGACTTCTAAAAGCCACTGGAGAGTTCATTGTAGAATCAACATCAAGTCTATCATAGAAGATGCCGGTGGTGCAGGAAGAGCTAGGAGCAACCCTGAGGTTTGATATATTTTGATGCTTTTTTTTTTCACCGAAAACTGGTTACCATGTTGGACTTGATTTTCAATCTCTTTCACCCTTTGCTCGGTGTCTGGTATGACCTCTCCTTCTGTCCTTAAGTCCTCGCTGTTTAATTCTGGGCAGTTCTGAATTATATTTTCTGGATTCTGAGTAAACAGCCCGTTAGGGGATGAAGACAGCCGTGGCGTCAGTTTGCCCATTTGTCCCAAAAGAGATTGAAGAGACTGATTAGCTAAAATTACTGACTCCATCATAGACTCCTCATAAACTAGTGAGGTATTCCCAATTCCCAGTTCAGACTCTGCCTCTGCCTCCTCTATTACTGAGACTTGGCTGGTGAAAATACCTTTTTAAAATGCTTCCCCACAAAATCTTTTAGTGAATTAGAGGCCCCCCATTTTGTACTTGTGCTTGAATTTATGTCCCCGTTCCTTTTTCCTTTCTGCTTTGTTCCCTTTTTTGGTCTTGACCCTGGGCTTTTCGTACTTTCCACAGAGTCTCCCAGGTCTGCTGAGGTCTCTTTTGACTTCATCTCCGGGTCCTGAATCTTTTTAACCTTTCTGGGGGCCATTGTTAGTGCCTTTATGCAACCAAAGCAATTATCAGGATTTCAGGCGTGTTCAATTGTCTCCTTCTGGGATAGTCCACCCAGGTTAGGGCTCAAACAAAAGACTTTAGAATTTCAATCCACAACCAGAGCTCCCTCACTTACCTCTGCTGTGCTTCAGGCCTGTGCTCTCCCAGCACCCTTTACTCACCACAATAGTTATTTTCAGCCTTATTTTCAATCTCTTGAGACAAACGCTTGTGTGCTTGCGTGCTTGCGTGCTTGCTTCCTCCTCCCAGTATCCTCAGTGCTGCTGCCTGGTCTTTACTCCCTGCAGGTGGCTCTCAGCACTGGTCTGGGCACGAGTCTGGGCACTGCCACTCTTACGGGCCCCATTGATTACTCTCATCCTCGTCCAGAGTGCAAACGCTGTGCAGCGCTTTTCTCTGGGGATTCCCCTTGCGGCGTCTATTCCCGCGGCTAGGCTTTCCTTGCAGCGGCCGGCGGCTTTGGCGGCCTCGGCGACTTCTGCGGTGTCTGCATCAGGGCGTAAGGCGGGGCTACGGGGTCGGCACGGCACAAAATGTTCTGTACTCAAAAATTTATTTGGTTGCCAAACTTCCAGACACTTTATGAAAACATCTGCAAACTTTATGAAACTGAATAAACAAGCACACTGTGACTGTTGTTTTCTTTTTCTTCTTTTTTTATTAAACTTTCGTCAGTTGCATTATACAGTATCACAAGTACATGAGCATTGATGAGACACAGAGAACTTTACATAATAAGTTGCCGTTTTGCTATTACATCATTTACTCTGGACCCTGATCCAATTAAAAATATTATGGTTTATATCGAGCTTATTTCCCTTAGTGGTTCCACATTTATTCTCCCTCTCCCTTCACGGGCCACTGTTCAGAAATTCACCTACACTCCACCCAACTGCTCAATAATTCCCCCAATTTTCAAGGGCAATCTCCACTTTCATATACCACCTTTTCTGCTGCGCTGCACCTATCTAGATTGGACTTCCATTGCTTTACCCTCGGACGGAGACTCAAACCCAAGCCCTGGCAATGTTTCTTTTGGCCACCATTATTGCCATCATTAAACCACAGTTTCTGATACTTTTTCCATGTCTGCTCGCCCGTCATGCACAAGATAAGCCATCTAGCCTCCAGGGAGATTCCAGTCCTAACACCACAGACATGTTTCTTACCACCCTTTCCCAGTATTTCTGTATAACCAGGCATCCCCAGATAATAAGAAAAAAGGTACAGTTTTCTCTGCAACCCCTTGCACACAGGTCCGAGGGACTACATCCCAACTTGCGCATCAACATCCCTGTAGAGTAGGACCTATATTAGATCCTTAACTGGACCTGTCTAAACCTCGCTGTAACCTCTACCTCCCTTGGGCTCTGTAGTGCTTCAGTCCAGTTGTTGTAGTCCAACAGTCTGATATCTGCTACCCAGGCAGGGCCTACAGCGGGTCAGACAAATTATTGATTATTTTCTTAAAAATTAGGGATGTGGCCTTACACATGTCGGGTCTATTATTAACCTGTTCTCTATGGGGCTGTAGTCTGGTGATTGCTCCCCTTCTCTGATGTGCCTGCGGAGTAAGTGCCCTAGTTGCATATATCTATATTTTTCTGTCCCTGCTAATTGATATTCCATCTGCATTTATTCAAATAGGATTATCTCCAAGATGCGCTATGTTTAACAATTTCTGTTTAATAAATCCCTGTAGTAAACCCAGTTCCTTTAACATATGGCTATCCCAAAGTGGGGTTTGTTCTGTCAATCTATTTGCCCACCCTAGGAATTTGGTGGCCCTTTTCCATGCCCATATCACTGCTTGTGTGTGCTGGGGCAATTGTTTTCCACTAGTTTTTCGGTAGAATGAGCCCAAGTAGCCTCTCTGCCCCATCACCAGATGGTCTACCCTGTATGTCAGCTCATCTCTGTCCACAACAAGCCAGTCATTGATTGTTATCCTCTGTGATGGCCAGTAATATTTTTCAATGCCTGGAATTGCAAAACCAACTTTGTATAAACCTCGTTGAAGTTTGTGCAGCATAATCCTTGAGCCACCTCCGTCCCAGAGAAGTTTCCTTAATTCACTGTCCACTTCTCCGAAGAAATTGTAAGATATCTTGTATGGGGTACTTTGCAGGACAGCAATGTCATCATTTTTAAAGAGCACCACTATCCCCATCAAGGAGATCAAGAGGGTCCTCCAATGTGCCACATTTCTTTTCTGGCGTTCCAGTTGGGGGAAAAAGTTTGATTCCAGAAATTCAGCTTTGTCTTCGTAATCATAATGCCTAAGTATTTAAATTAATCTTTGGTTTGGAGTTTACCCTCTCTAATCAGTGGGGGCAGAGCTTCATCTGTAAGCCTGAAGAGGAGAGAGTTGCCCTAATTAATTTCGTAGCCAAATATTTGAACTATCTGCAGCAGTCTGTCTATTCTAAAGCGGGGCCTAGTGGCATAAAGAAGGACGTCATCTGTATGTAGGAATATGCATAACTCCCAGTTCCCATCTCCCACAATCCCCGTCACCAGAGGATTAGCTCATACCCAGGCCACCAGTTGCTTCAGCACCAACGCAAACAACATGGGAACAGAGGTTTTCCCTGCGTCGTCCCTCTATGCATGGCAAAAGAATGGGAGACCAAGCGATTCCCTCGCATTCTAGCCAATGGATTACTGTAAAGTTCTTGACCATTGACATAAATTGGGGATCACATCCCAGCCTCTCTAGAATGCTATATGTGCACCTAATGATAGGAGCACCGCTTTTTCATCTGGGTGTAATTTGGTTAAGTGCAGTACCCCATATAAGCGCCTAAGGATAGTCTGGTACTGCGATGTGGCTTGAATCCAGATTGATCTGGGTGTACCAGAGACATATTCACTCCCCTAAGATGATTAGACAGGACTTTAGCTAAAATTGTAACATCATATTTAACAAGGAGATAGGCCAGTAGGAACTGCAATATTCTGGAGGTTTGCCCATCTTAGGGATCACAACTATGGTAGCCATACATTGATCTATGGGTAAGTGTCCTCTTTCTCTCGGCTCCACAAACATTTTCAGAAGGTGCGGCACCACCTTACTCACTGTACCTACATACAGCGCTGCCGGCAGGCCATTAGGTCTGGGGGTTTTCCCCACCTGTAAATCCCTTATTGCCTATGTAATCTCCTCAGCTGTAATGTCCTTTTCCGTATCTTCTCTGACCTCATCAGTCAGCATCGGGAGTCATACTTCACTAAGCCGCTCCTGACAGTCTCTTTCTGTCCTAGCAGGTTTGGAGGTGTATATTTCCTCATAGCAATCTGCAAAGACCTTGTAACATATTTGTATCACACAGTTGTTCTCCCTGTCCCTCTTTTCCAGCCATGCTATCATTTTGTTGCCTTTATCACCCAAGTTATATAGCCTCCTTTGAGTTGCTAACACCAAGCACCTTGCCGCATTGTCTGCTAGGTCTTTCCATTTGCGTGCTTGAGACCAACACAATGTTCAATTGGTGGATTAGAGTTTTCCCCCGCTAGTGCTTTTGCTTCCAGCCTGAATATTTCCCCTTCCAGGGTGTCCCACCGGGCATCCCTGTCTATCCTATAGCCCCCAAGTAATAATTGTATATACTCTCGTATCACCATTTTCACCATTTTAAATGCTTCCCAGAGGGTGCAGGCCAAGTCTGCTGAGCCGTCATTGTCCAATAAGTAAAGTTTCACACTTTACTTAATCTGGTCTGTAGGTCCTTGTTCTTAAAGACCCAGGGATCTAGTCTAGTTGGTAGTGCTGATGTTCTGACTGTGCCCCGAAAGATCACTTCCCCTGGTGAGTGGGCTGATATACCTTGCGTTTTGAGTGTTATATTTCAGAACAGCCCAGTGCTTCCTGAGTGTGTCAAGATGTGGTCTAGATGGCGTAGCTTCCATGTACCACAGAATAGTACATATATTTTCTTTCTCAACGGTTATGTAAGTGCCAAAGATCTGTCAGCCCCATGGCCTCTACGAACGCCTTCAATCGTTCCACACACTTTCCCCTGTTTGCTGTTGAATCCCTATCTATCTCTGGCTCCATGGTTGAGTTCATTTCTCCCCCTAATATAAAGGTCTGCGTGGGAGATTGACCCAGTACCAGGAGTGTGTCTGCCTGTAGGGTTGGTGGTACATATATCGAAACTATATTCAGAGCTTGCCCCTTCCAGGACCCAGGGAATGCCATGTATCTTCTTAGTGGGTCATATCAGATTTTCTTCAGTGCCACTGGGAAGACAGTCTTAACTAGTATCCCCACCCCTCTCAGTCTCGCCTTGTACCCTGCATGTGCTATAAGTTTACATCCATACCTATCCAGCGCCTTGTATCTATTGCCCTTCAGGTATGTTTCTTGGACTACCACTAGGTTGGGGGTGTCTTTCTGCAGATGTTGCAACACAAATGTGTGCTTTATTCGGTTACTCAACCCATTCACTTTTCAGGACAAAATTTGCAGACAATTGAGTCCCTTGTTCTCCCCCTGGCTCTGAGCACTTAGGCTAAGCACTTCTGTTGGGGATTGAATTTTCTCTTTTTAACCAGTTGACTGTCATAATTAATACCGTGAGCACTGGACACATTGGTTCTGAAATCTGACATTTCTGTATAAAACTATAAACAGTCCCAGTATATCAGGAACTGTTAGAAACGGGACCCCCGGCCGGCCAACGCTCACGCCAAGGTCAGTCAGGGATCACCATTTCTAAGGTCAGGGCAAGGGAGTCACACACCAAGGCAACCCCTGCTCAGCCTCTAGGTAACGTGGCGCGAGCAGCAAGGCTAATCTCAGAGGCGATGTGTAAAGCGTTTGCGCGCGCACCCCAGCGACAACACCCTAGGCCCACCACAAAGGAAACTCCACACAAGGTTATATCAAAAATAGCCTTTGTATTATAATAATAAAAACACATTAGATAACACACATACTTTACAATGTGCCAACAGGCACGGGCAAGATTTACAAGGGATTATGTACAGGACAGGGCCACCTGGACCACTGTCAGGGGTATGCACTTTTTAGAAATAACACTTGTAGGTATAACACTTAGCACATAAACATATAATGACTGTAACACAGAAAATAGTTAATGTAGCATACCACCAGTAACTACTGGTAAAGGGTAAATACCTCCTACGCCACCCTAAACACTGTAGGGAAATCACGCAGGGAACTAGGACCTTATCATCAGGACCTATGGAAGGAAAACCTATCACCTAAGCAAGTCACATTTAGCAAAGGGAAGGAAACCTAAAATAATCACCTAAGCAAGTCACATTTAGCAAAGGCAATAAAACATCAACATTCCTCTAAGCAGGTCACTTTTAGCAAAGGGGAATAAACCATAAACAATTACCTAAGCAGGTCACTTTTAGCAAAGATAATATCAAACAATCCTCTAAGCAGGTCACTTTTAGCAAAGGGGATAAAACAAACAATTACCTAAGCAGTTCACTTTTAGCAAAGGTAAAAACAAACATTCCTCTAAGCAGGTCACTTTTAGCAAAGGTAATAACAAACAATTGCACATGAAACATTAAAACACATTCAGAGGTGCAGGTAGAACATTTGCGCAGGAATCACATAAGCAGTAAATCATAAATTGCGCAGTGTGCACGTAGCACCACACTAGAACTGTCCCCCAGGCCAACTGGCCTCGAAAGGGGCTGGAATGCCCTGAGTCTCAATGTCAGGGGAGGCTGCGCAGGCAGCCAAGAACACAAAGCCTAAACGTAGCAACTGTCCACTAAGTGCTGGACAGTTGTAAATACAGCTGGGCAACGTTGGAGCCTCTGGGGCTCAAGAACACAATGGGGCAAATACTGCGTGGGAGCCTCGGAGCTCTGACCACACTCGTGTCCCCTAAGAGCCTCTCTGGGCTCGCAAAGCAAATGGGCACTAAAGAGCTTCAGCGCTCTACAACAGAAGGTGGTGCCTGGAGCTTATAGGGCTCAAAAACAAATGTGGCACTTTAGAGCTTCAACGCTCTAAAACAATGAACTGCCCCCTCGAGCCTTCTGTGGGCTCGCAAAATTACTGTGGGCGCAAGAGCCTCTCAGGGCTCGTGAAACAAGAAGGCGCTGTGAGCCTCATGGCTCTCCCAACAGCTGTGGCGCCTCGAGGAGCCTCTGCGGCTCCGAACAATAATTGGGGGCGGGTGGAGCCTCTGGGGCTCAAAAACGGTACTGCCTCCGGAGCCCTCTTGGCTCTAAAGCAGCATGCCCCTGAGCCTCTCGGGGGCTCGTAAGAACTGCCTCGATGCTCGTCGGAGCGGCCCTCTGCCAACTGGGGCCGCTCGGAAACCAAAGAGAAACGGCCCCCGCACTCACCGGGACCTCTGCAGGGTGGAGACTCCTTCCCCCGTCGGCGGCGTCGGCAGGCAGGAGAGCACCTCTGGGCCGACTCGCGGGTGCACCGGGCGAGGCTCCTACTCTCCGGAGCCTCGCTGTAGACCGGCCAGCGGCTCCACGCTCCTTCTCGCTCCGCGGCTGCGGGGCGGGACTTCCGGCCGGGCCGTGCTCCAATTGGCCGGCCGGTCAACCACTTCCGGGTCGTCGCGGGCAGCGCGGCGGCCCGTTTTAGGCAGGCAGGCTGGGTCTCAGTATCCGAGGGGTGGGCTCCCTCGTAAATTCAAATGTCCAAGAACGGGGCAATGCCGGGTGGGCACCGGCCTCAATGAAAGTATAAAGCGAGGTGGGCACTCCCTCGGCCAAAAAGCGGCAAAACACAACGGGCAGACGCCGGGTGGGCACCGGCTGCACACAAAGCGCTCCCAAGCGCTTAGGGGCGGAATCAAGCGCTCCCAGTGCTAGAAATATAAGCAAAAGCGCTCCCAGCGCTGAGGGGAGAAATAAAGCGCTTCTAGGCGCTCTGGCCAAAAGCAAAGCTCCAGCAGGGTCTGGAGGCAGGCAGGGGGGCAAGGCTGGGCCAGAGCCAGCACATTGGGTCTCCAGGCAGGGAGACAGTCCAAGTGGCGGTCCTCCTGGCCCCAGCAGCAGCAACAGCCCCCTCTGGCAAGGATCCAAAAGTAGAACAAATTGTAAGGGGACACAGCCCCTTCTTATACTGTGAAATCCTTTGTTTCAGGGTGCAGGTTGGGGGGAAACCAGTTGCAGCTGGCTTGGGAGTACCCTTGATGGACCAACCACCCCTTTCATTCACTGGGGAGGCTTGGGTCGTTAGACAAACCACAGGGGGGCGGAGCCAGCATTGTGTGGGGAAAAACCCAGCCCATCCAGGACCCAGGTGCACTCCTCCCACACATCACTCATGCTGATCTCACACTCACCACTGGGCAGACCCATCCAGACTTCCTGGAGCCTGGCATGCCAGCCAGCTCCAGCCAATCACGCACCAGCACCCTCACTGCACACATACATCAATGTCCAGAAGTAGCACTTCCCTTCTAGACACATACAAGCCGCACATACCATTGCGCAGCATTCATTCTCACGAGTTCATACATACTAAACTCGAGCCTGCACTCCCCACGCATCAGGAACTAACATGGACACACACATTCCCCATGCATTCCTATGGGAGAGCAGGCCAGGCATACTACACGCACGCACTTTACTCTGGGGCACAGGGAAAAAGTGTGCCAAGACCCAAAAATCACTAACACTGGGTCACAAATAAAGGCAAAAAGATTAGGGGTGAACCTGCCCTAAGGCCCAAGTCCAACACAACCCCCTTCCAGCCAAAACGCAGGGCAGACCAATCACCACCGTGATGGTCTTCCCTGCTTGGGGCGATAAAACAAGGACGAGGGCCCACAACTGCAGGGACACCCTCCTGTTTTATGCCACGGTGAACCCCTAGGGTTCCTTCTAAAACTACTGTAGGGACTAACTGGGGTACCCCACTGGTACTCTCCAGCTGCCCTTGGCCAGGACCAGGCCCTAGGCCACCCAGGTGCCACTGGATCCTGCCTACTCACAAAGTGGGGGGTAGTAACCCCTGGCACATAATAGCCACTCTCCACCCTTCCTGTCTGCAAGACAGGGCTAGACTGCCACTGGTTCTCCAGCCTAGGGTCTACAACCTTAGGTGGACCAGGAGTCTCAGGGAAGGCCCTCCTCCCCCTACCTCTTCTTCTCGGGTTCCTCCTCCTCCTGCGAGGGGTACCCTCTAAACACCATCCTCCCAACCTAGGGTTTAACCCCTCAGGTTGCACCGGGGTCAGAGGTGGGCTCTCCCACCCTCTGCACCCCCTTCCAGGGTCCTGCTCCCTCCCAACCGGGGCAGTACCTCTGGAAAACGAACTGGTCAGGACACTGATTACAGTAGTCCCACCCTTCAGGTCAGGCTGATCCTGAACCTGGCCTTCCAACCTCCGGTCTAGAACCTTCGGTGGAACCAATGCCTGGCACTCCAGGACTTCTGGGGACTCACATACTATTCCCCAATCACTCTTTTCGCTGGACTCCTGTACCCTCCCTACCGGAGCGGTACTGCCAGACTCTAGAACCATAGAAGCTCCGCTTACAGATGTTCCAGGTCCTCCACACACTAGGAGATCTCCCTCAAGTGAACTAACAGGCAAGCCTAGGTTCCCATCCTGGTGTTCCCTAAAGAAACCATCCAGGCTCTGTGACAGGGCTTCGGGCGTCTGGGGACTCTTGGTCACACACTCACTCCCGCTCCACTGAGACAGGCAGTCAGCCCCTACACCCTCCTCACTAACCTGGGACCTAGCTGGGCTACTCTCACCCTCCTCCACCACGCTGGGCTGGAAGACACCTGACCCACTATTGTTGGAATCACTCACTAGTGACTCTAAAGAACCTCTCGCACTGTCCCAGCGATCTGCTTCCTTTGCAAGCTCCCAAGGATCAAAGGTCAACCCCAACAGGTGTTGCCGCAACTCCGGCCGACAATGACTGAGCACCTTTTCCTTGAGAATAAGACAAAACAGTTTGTAATACTCAGGTCCCGTGGGAACCTCTATCCACTCAATCAGTGCACACTGACAGTCCTCTGTAAACTCCTCCCAAGACTGGTGAGACAGTTTCCTACTGTCCCTGAACTGCAACCTATACTCCTCTTCTAGGGAAACAGGTACCATACTCGGGGAACTGGGAGTGGGACTGTCTACACTAACACTTAAATAGCTGCCACCACTGGATTCAACCCTCCCTGGGGAATCCAGAAAACCACAACTGCACTCAGGGGATAACCTATCCTCTAGGGCTACCTTCTCCCTGAACAAGGCCCTTTCAGCCTCTAGCTTGGCGTGCTCCAACCTAAGCTGTTCCATCGCTAGCTGATGCTCCCGCTCTTCCTTCCTATCCAACCACTCTTCTGGGGACAGGGAAAGAGATGGGGCGCTGATACTGACACTGGACCCAGCAAGGGACTCCCTATCTATGGGGTCCTCACTATCTGCTGATATCCATCCACTGTCATCATCATACAACTCACATTCTTCAGGGCTCTCCACAGACTCACCACCCTCATGGTGTGCGGCCCGGGCCCTATCTCTCTCACTGTGCTCAAGATCCCACTGACCCTTTTGCCATAGGATCAGGCTGTCCCTAAGCTGGGACTGAGTATCCGACTCACTCACCTCCATGCCTCCCTCTTCACAGAATCTGACCAGCTCTGACCTACTGTACCTAAAAAGACAACAGAGATCAAAAACAGGCTCCATTTTGGCGGACGTTCTCAAGAAGAGTTTGACACAGGGAACCTGGGGGTCTGAGTGCCCTGAGTCTCAATGTCAGGGGAGGCTGCGCAGGCAGCCAAGAACACAAAGCCTAAACGTAGCAACTGTCCACTAAGTGCTGGACAGTTGTAAATACAGCTGGGCAACGTTGGAGCCTCTGGGGCTCAAGAACACAATGGGGCAAATACTGCGTGGGAGCCTCGGAGCTCTGACCACACTCGTGTCCCCTAAGAGCCTCTCTGGGCTCGCAAAGCAAATGGGCACTAAAGAGCTTCAGCGCTCTACAACAGAAGGTGGTGCCTGGAGCTTATAGGGCTCAAAAACAAATGTGGCACTTTAGAGCTTCAACGCTCTAAAACAATGAACTGCCCCCTCGAGCCTTCTGTGGGCTCGCAAAATTACTGTGGGCGCAAGAGCCTCTCAGGGCTCGTGAAACAAGAAGGCGCTGTGAGCCTCATGGCTCTCCCAACAGCTGTGGCGTCTCGAGGAGCCTCTGCGGCTCCGAACAATAATTGGGGGCGGGTGGAGCCTCTGGGGCTCAAAAACGGTACTGCCTCCGGAGCCCTCTTGGCTCTAAACCAGCATGCCCCTGAGCCTCTCGGGGGCTCGTAAGAACTGCCTCGATGCTCGTCGGAGCGGCCCTCTGCCAACTGGGGCCGCTCGGAAACCAAAGAGAAACGGCCCCCGCACTCACCGGGACCTCTGCAGGGTGGAGACTCCTTCCCCCGTCGGCGGCGTCGGCAGGCAGGAGAGCACCTCTGGGCCGACTCGCGGGTGCACCGGGCGAGGCTCCTACTCTCCGGAGCCTCGCTGTAGACCGGCCAGCGGCTCCACGCTCCTTCTCGCTCCGCGGCTGCGGGGCGGGACTTCCGGCCGGGCCGTGCTCCAATTGGCCGGCCGGTCAACCACTTCCGGGTCGTCGCGGGCAGCGCGGCGGCCCGTTTTAGGCAGGCAGGCTGGGTCTCAGTATCCGAGGGGTGGGCTCCCTCGTAAATTCAAATGTCCAAGAACGGGGCAATGCCGGGTGGGCACCGGCCTCAATGAAAGTATAAAGCGAGGTGAGCACTCCCTCGGCCAAAAAGCGGCAAAACACAACGGGCAGACGCCGGGTGGGCACCGGCTGCACACAAAGCGCTCCCAAGCGCTTAGGGGCGGAATCAAGCGCTCCCAGCGCTAGAAATATAAGCAACAGCGCTCCCAGCGCTGAGGGGAGAAATAAAGCGCTTCTAGGCGCTCTGGCCAAAAGCAAAGCTCCAGCAGGGTCTGGAGGCAGGCAGGGGGGCAAGGCTGGGCCAGAGCCAGCACATTGGGTCTCCAGGCAGGGAGACAGTCCAAGTGGCGGTCCTCCTGGCCCCAGCAGCAGCAACAGCCCCCTCTGGCAAGGATCCAAAAGTAGAACAAATTGTAAGGGGACACAGCCCCTTCTTATACTGTGAAATCCTTTGTTTCAGGGTGCAGGTTGGGGGGAAACCAGTTGCAGCTGGCTTGGGAGTACCCTTGATGGCCCAACCACCCCTTTCATTCACTGGGGAGGCTTGGGTCGTTAGACAAACCACAGGGGGGCGGAGCTAGCATTGTGTGGGGAAAAACCCAGCCCATCCAGGACCCAGGTGCACTCCTCCCACACATCACTCATGCTGATCTCACACTCACCACCGGGCAGACCCATCCAGACTTCCTGGAGCCTGGCATGCCAGCCAGCTCCAGCCAATCACGCACCAGCACCCTCACTGCACACATACATCAATGTCCAGAAGTAGCACTTCCCTTCTAGACACATACAAGCCGCACATACCATTGCGCAGCATTCATTCTCACGAGTTCATACATACTAAACTCGAGCCTGCACTCCCCACGCATCAGGAACTAACATGGACACACACATTCCCCATGCATTCCTATGGGAGAGCAGGCCAGGCATACTACACGCACGCACTTTACTCTGGGGCACAGGGAAAAAGTGTGCCAAGACCCAAAAATCACTAACACTGGGTCACAAATAAAGGCAAAAAGATTAGGGGTGAACCTGCCCTAAGGCCCAAGTCCAACAGGAACAATGCTTCTTTCCCCAACTATGTAACATCCCCATCCCTTTTACCCTTCTAGGTGGATTAACAAACCCACCACCTCCCCAACTTGCAGGGTGCCTGTCTCCCCTTTAACCTAAGTACCTAGAACAGGGTAGGCAGGTGCCTCATAGTGTATTTAAGCATCCTCATTAGCCTGACAATCCCCCAGTTTATTAGCTATGGTACTGATCCTGTTAGCAACAATCAGTTTTGTTGAGTAATTATTCTCCCCATGGGCTCCCTTGTTGCCTCAATTCAATTATCTCCCTTCCTCCCGCCCATCATTTATGAAAGGGTATGTGTTGGGCTCTGGCAACCTTGCCAAGGAGCGTCAGCACCCACATTATTCATTAGTAATATACTCATTTATATAATGTTCCTTTGCGTCTGAGTCCGCTCATCCAGGAGTGCCTTAATCTGTGTTGTGTTTTGTTCCTGCTTTATTTTCTTCTTGTTGGCCCTTCTGAAGTCCCTGCCTTCCATCTTGTTTGGGGGTTTGTTCCACTGTGTGCCATCCCACCAGCCACTTCCATGCTTCCTCCAGTGTAATGAAGTGACAGGTTTGCCCATCTATCATGAGTCTCAGTTTTGCAGGGAATAACATAATATATTTGATATCTTTGCTGCACCGTTCCCTCTTAACTGCCTCCAAGGTTCTCCTCTGCCATTGGACCGGTAGTGTGAAGTCTGGAAAGAAGCAAATTACTATTTTGTCGTATTGGAGGTCCCCTTTCGCACGTGCTGTCTGTAATATAGCATCACTATCCCTGTAGTTCAGGATCCGTACTATAATCGTTCTGGGTGGTGATCCTGGTTTTGGCTTGGGTATTGGGGCCCTGTGTGCACGTTCTATTGTGAAGTAATTAGAGAGTCGTTTCAGTTTAAGGTGATTAAGAATCAAGTCCTCTAGGAATAGATCAACACTCAGCTCTTCATCCTGCTCTCCCTTCTAGGTCTTCCAGCCTTCCCGACGTGGCTTCCTGTTGTTTAGTGAGGTTCTGTTCGTGCTCCTCCAGGCACCTTGTGTTAATTTTCAGCTGTGCCACCTCTGTTTCTGTTGCAGCAACTTTTTCAGAGACTTTGTGGAAGTCACCTCGCAGAAGATTTACATCCACGATCACTGCATCGAGTTAGGTTCTATTGCCCCTTTTAGACCTGTAATCACCACCATGATAGCACTTAGGAAGGGTTCCAAAGATGCCCCTGGCTGTTGTTCCAGGGTCCCCATTGCTTTCTGAGGACTGTGTACTTTTCCATTTTAGCAGAATGTGCCCCCAATTTTCAGTTAGGTCTCACAAGGCACTGCAGTAGTTCCCTGTAACCCTGCTTGTCCTTGTTGTAAGAGCAAGTGGTGCCTTGTACATCTCTGCCTTCTGCCCAGGCCTTCTCAGAGTTGTCTGGTTGGATAAGGTGAACCCCACTCTTGGTTCACTGACTGTCCTTTTTTGCCCTATTCAGGGACCATTAAATCAGCTCCATTGTTATCAGGCACTGCTTGCCACTCAATGGTCAGGACAATCGTCCGGTGTGTGTCTAGAGTTAGTACCCAGGTATAGGCCAGGCTCTGCTCCCCAAGCATATGGCCCTCCTGCTATAGTAGTAATTATCATTAAGCTAGACAGCGCCCATGCCTGGGCCTTCCCACATCACATTCTTGGGGCCCAATTGCTCTGTTAATCAGACCCAGATTTTGGACAGTCTGGTGTGCCTCAGTCTATTGGTGCTGTATTTAATGCGGATGGGTTTCTCACTGTGGACCCTCTCCAGCGCACTCAAGTGAGGCTGCCACATTCCCATATAGGTCTTTGATTGTTCGCTGCGTCTAGATGGTGGCCTGGCATCACACGCACTCCAGGCCTACTTGATCCTCCTATGGGGATCTCCTTCAATTTGCGTAAGGTGCCCCTCTCGTAGCTAACCTCTGCTGGCCTTCTTCGGGTCTGGGCAGATATTCTCACTCTACCATTCTACGCTAGAATGGGAGGCCACAGGGGTGCAGGGGGGCTCCGCAGCCGATATCACACAGTCAGCTTACCCTTGTCTTCCTCCGACAGGTGGCTGGCTGATTCTGCTTGAATTACTGCTAATGTTCACCATCTCGCCTTGGTCTCTGCTCCTGCTTCTGTTTGCCGCACTTTCTCTTCCCCTGCTCGGCTCCTCACCCTCCTTGTATCAGAAGGTGAGGGGTTTTTTCCACAGTCAGAGCATCTCCCTCTGCTTTATTGCTGACAGCCCGCAATGGGGGCTTGTTGGCCCTCTCTTGGGCTGCTGCCGCAATCTGCTATGGCCGACCCAGCATAGCCTCCCCAACAAAGCTGTCCCCCACCTTTTCCTTGCTCTGATTAGGGGCTTTTGGAGTTCTACAAGTCTTCTTTACCTATCTACGGCAGTTGAACTTCAGGAGGAACTGATATTTATATGGATGACAGGATATCTTGGCAAACAAAGCTCGGAGCTCTGCTAGTGAGCTGCCATCTTGGTCGGCTCCTAAGCTGCTCCCCCTTCAAACAAGCACAATATTTAAAAAAAATGTAAGGACAAATCTGCAAATTGACATTTTGTGAATCTATCCTTCAGAAACGTAGGTGAAACTTTCTTTGACTTTTTTTACATACATTTTTCAGAAAACGAAACTCAGGGATTGACTTTTTCAATAACAATTTTCTAACAAGGGATTTTTAGGGGAACATTTGCCAAAGATGTAATTGGGATAAAAGCCAATAAATCTGTCAAAAACTGTATCTTAGGGGCCCATTACGATCGCGGACGCGAGCCCTGTGT
Organism: Lissotriton helveticus; assembly: GCF_964261635.1. Taxonomy (NCBI): domain Eukaryota; kingdom Metazoa; phylum Chordata; class Amphibia; order Caudata; family Salamandridae; genus Lissotriton; species Lissotriton helveticus. The sequence goes on along the minus strand of NC_136057.1, from coordinate 1,213,359,272 downwards.
AGGAGGGAACGTCCGCATGTGCTGCGGCGTTCCCTCCTGTGCAATTAGGATGTGACCGCCACCCTGGCGGTCACATCCTCTATATTAAACATTGCGGCGGGTACGGCTTCTAGCTGCACCGGCCGCAATGTTAAAAACACATGCAGTGCATTTACATGCACAAAGTGGCAGGCACCGCTCGGTGCCTGCCACTTTCTGCATGTAGATGCAGTACCCCCCATGTGCACCCCCATCTCCCTTCACCCATGGGGCCCGCAACGGGTCCCCAGATTGAAGATCCGTGTACTTTTCCACGGCGGAGAACCCTCCGCAGAAAAGCATCTCTTCTACGCCATCCTAATATGTCTGGCGGTGTCTGAGAGACACGCCACCATATTAGAGCTTTTCCGCCGCAGTTGTAAGCCAACTGCGGCGGAAAAGCAGCGGACTGAAACCAGGACCCACCAGCCATCCTAATGTGGCGGTGGGTCTTTGGTATGTCCGCAGAGGATTTTCCGCATCCGCCGGGCCAGCGGTGGCTTCCGCCGGCCCGGAGGATGCGGAAAATCCTCCATCATAATGTGCCCCTAAATTTGGTTCTAACTGCAGAATACAAATTTCTCCCTAAATTTCAGGAATTCATGACACCACAAACTAATCCTCTACGACACAATTATCACAAATACCCCTAGCCTAAAGCAGTACATTGTCTACTATCCTAGTTGTTCAATGACATCCTGTATCAGAGATTATTATGAATGTTGATTGCTTTATTTTAAGTAAGAGTAGACAAAATAGCATAAGTGTGAGGTATGCCCTTGCATTTAAATGAATGCCGGATACCAGCTCAATATATTGTCCTAAGGGGTTCTAAATTCACGTACCAAACATTGTTAGTGCCACAGTTCTGGGGAGTCAAATTCTGCTTGATCCTCGTTTCCACTGAGATAAAATTGCATGATCAGTGTAAGTGTAAGAAAAGCAAAAATTACTTGTGTTTGACATGACAACCTTAGGGTGATCTTCCCCAAAACCTTTTTCCTTTGCTCGTCCTGTTTTGCTGGAATTCATTTACATTAGCCTTCGGACTCTGTGCACTTTATGACTGCTAACCAGTACTAAAGCACCTGTGCACACTTCTCTAAACATGATAACATTTTCTGACACCTGATTGGTGCATTTAGTTTACTAATAACTCCCTAGCAAGGTGGTAGTTCATGTACCCAGGGCCAGTAAATTCAATTCTACATGTGGGCCCACAACACTTAATATGCCACTCAATTAAGTAGCCCTTTAAACCATGTCTCAGACTTGTAATTTCAGGGCCTGTGTGTGCAGTTTTAAACGGCCATTTCAACCTGGCAAAATTAACCTTTTGCCATGCCTAAACCTAGCAAAATGTTCATTTTAACATATTTAAGTCACTTCGAGGGTAGACCCTAAACAGACCTATGGGCAGGATGCAGCATATTTAAAAAGTTGGATATGTACTTTTAAGATTAACATGTCTTGATAGTGAAAACAAATATAGTTTTCATTACAGAAAGGTCTACCACTTTCATAGGATAACATTACATTTAATAGGTGATAACTTTTGTTCGGGAAGAGGTAGAAATATCATACTTACACTCAAATAAGTTGTAATTTAAAGCCCTCTTTAATGGTACACTGGATTTTAAGATACACTTTTGACAATGTCACATTTAGAAAGTTGCCATTTTCTTATTCTAGCCATTAGTGCTGGCAGCCTGTATCCTGAGACACAAGATTGGATTCAATTAGCAGTTGGCCTTTGTGTAGACCCGATAATACACTATAGTAGATAGAGGGTCTAAGGGAAAAAGTTTAAAGACCTGCACGAATGAGTTCCCTACCACAATTATATATCAAACAGATAATCCGCAGGTCTACTGAGCTCAACACCTCTGAAGCACAACCAGTACAAGTATGCGGCTCATACTAAAACATGGGGGTGTCCTATTAAGAGGACGGAATCCCATCACCCCTCAGGTGGCATGCTTCATCATCTGGGATCTCCTCTTGGTTGCAATCCCTAGTGCAACCAAGGGCTTCATCCCCCTCAATATGAGGGAGATGCTCAGGGATGTTTTATTAATCAATTGATCGGATCTCCTAAAATCCGCTTGATGTGAAGTCTAAATAATATGTAGGGTGAAGGTTGCAGTGCAAAAAATGGTGATGTGAAAAGCGATTTAAAATTGTGTACTAAGAGAAAAAAAGAGCTTATTAATTAACTCCTGGTGTCAAGGTTAAAACATAGTGCAAGTGCAGGCTAAGAAATGTTGACTGCACTAGTCCAAACAACAGGTCTTCATGTTTCAGCCATGGTGATCAATATCTGATTGTGGCCTTCCTCGGGACATAGATAGTAAATGCTACTGCAATAATTATGTGATAAACTAAACAGTGATGTGGTTGGAAAAGATACAACCTAAGACCTCACAGGACTGTTGGCACCTGTGAAAGAAAAGAACACAGTGACATAAAATCATGAAAAGTGGAGACAGATGTTAAAAAAGCTTGTACTGAATGATGTGCTCAACCTATGGCTCACTGCCCATCATGTGTCAGCTTTACGTGTACATAATATCTAAAGCACTAAATAGTTATAAATAAATGGTATGCTTACCAATAGATGTACAAGTCAGGTGAGGTGATCAGGTATTGATCACCTTGGCTAAAACATGCAGGCCTGTTGTTTAGACCAGTGCAGTCAACATTTCTAAGACTGCACTTGCATTGTTTTTTAACCTTGACACCAAGAGATGGATGAAAGGACCTGTCTCCTTCATCTAAGGCAGAGTGATTCCAAGGGTCAGTTGGCTGACCTCCTGATCTGAGCTACAGGGACACAAAGAGCTCCAGAGGCCCCCCTGCATTAGCTTAGCTGATCTGCTGCACTGGACCTTCCTGGACCTGATACTGGACTTTCTTACGCCTAGCTAGCCTCTGGTGGAGTGAGTTCCTGATACCCAAGTGGGGTCTCCCCAGGTCCTCGACCCTTGACTTATATCAGTTGACTTCCTTTTGTGAAGAAACGGAGGAATCCTGAAGTTTTGAACTCTTCATAAACCAATAATGGGTCTCTTCATGCTGGGATATCAAGGCCTATGACATCCACCAATGCAAAGCTCCGGTGGACCTGACTCATCACGCTACAGTGTCCATGAGCAATGACTGGCAACATGACATCTACACTTCGTGGTACAGCATTGACAGCCCACGATGACTGAAAAAGTGAAGCTTCTAAAATCACCATCCACAATTCCCAAAATGATTTTCAATGCTACAGCAACAACCTTCTGAAGCACCAGGCCTGCTCTTTGGCTCTGTAGTGATGTGATTATTCACTACAGATCCAAAGTAGCCAAAGTAGTATTATAGAGCCATAGTCTGTGGGGGGCACCTTGGAACATGAGAGAGGTGTTGAGTAGGCCTTAGTTGGTGACAGGGTGTGGTAGGTACCTCACCTGAACCTGAACCTGTGGAGGCTCTGGGCTGCTGTATGGAAATGGCCTGATGGCAGAACATTCTGCTGCTCCTTCTGGTCCTGATATATTCTGCACACCCACTTCAATCTCAGTGGATTGCTTCTGTCTATTTGCGCTGTGGTTGGTGTTCAGTTCCCTTGCTCTGAAAATCGTTTTTCTGCAATTTCGCGCGTTTCGCGGGGCGCCAATTCGGGCGAGATCGATTTCGGAAGCCGCGAATTCGTGTGAATACACGACTTGTTTTTTTTGCGGCGTGTTTGTGCGCGTGATTTTTTGCGTGTTCGCAAGCCGCTTGTAGCGCAACGTTTGCGAAGTTACCCTAGCGGTCGTACATGGGCGCGGCCATCTTGTTTGCGTGACGTAATTCCGTTTCCGGGCGCTATGTGTAATCTCGCAAAGTGTGCGGCTTGCTAGTACATGTTTGCGTGTGATCGCGGGGGAAATCTCGCGCGAACTTACCCACGCGGTCGTGAACGGGCGCAGCCATCTTGTTTTTCATTCATTGCTATGGTTCTGGGCATGCTTTCTGTATCTTCTCTCAATCTCTGCCATCCTTTGCTTGTTTGAAGTTTTTTTTATCTATTTTACTTACTATCTATCCCTCTATTTTTCTAGCTCTATATTTTTGTGTTTTCTGCTACTTTTGGTTAATTTTAAACTACTTTTTTTAACTCTTTTCTTTTCTTCTTCCCTATTCTATTTCTTCTTTATTATTTACCTTCCTTTCTGCCCAGACCATGGTAAAGGGAGCCAGGAAGCAGCCCGAGAAGGGGAAGGGTCCCGCACCCCGTGCCCGGCTCCCGTGCGTGCGTTTGAGGGGGGAGCAAGTTATAGCTCGGGAGATTTTTAGTGCGGAGGAGGTGGCCGCACTAGTCTTTTAAGTCCAGCGCCAACTCCCCAGGACCATCATGGGAGGTGGCAAGATCGCTACCAGCTACGGGCTCCGGGAGCGCCGGAAGCGGTGGGAGAAGGTGTGCCGGCCCATGTTTGAACACTCTGGGGTCCGGCGCACCTACAACCAGGCCACCCACCGCTGGACGGGTCTCCTGGACCGGGAACGCGACTTGCTGGACATGCTCGGCATCGAGATCCCCGGGCTTGGTGAGTAGTAGTAGCTATTTCTAGCTATTTCATCACTACTCTGTTTTCTCCCGCTCTGTGTGTTATTATATTGCAAATTTTTGTTTTTTACCAAGAGCAATAATGCTGCTGATTACATTGTAGGTAAATTATATTTCAAAATCTTCTGTGAATTTCAGGTGCACTGCTCTCCTTCTTAGTAGCGTTGCTACTATGCTTATTTGTTTTCTATTTTGTGTTCATTTCATTGGCCTGAGAAATTATGTATGAGTGTAGTGTAAAGAACTGCGTAATGCTAGACACTAAGGGTCAGATTTTCAATTACCGGCGCATCCCTGCAAAGTAGCAGGGATGCGCCAGTAATTGTGCGCCACGCCACCACCATCCATGGTGCGCCGTATTTACAATGCGGCGCACCATGGGCCCAAAACGTCACAGAAGCGTTACGCATCTGTGCCGTAAAGGCGGCGCATTGCTGGAGTTGCGTCACAACGATGGCGCAGCTCCAGCAATGCTCTGGGGTGCCCTATCTCCCCAATGCTGCGTCAAGCGGTACGTCTGCTTCAAGCAGGCGCAGGGTTTGAGTCACGCATCATTGTCCTAAAAGTGACTGATTGAAATCTTGTAGATTTCCCTCAGCCACTTTTAGGATGCGTTCCTGCGCAGGAAAGCCCTCCGTTGCGCCGGAATGCCCCCTGATGACGCAGGGCTTTACAACGTGATGCATCTCCCATATGCGTCACGTTGTTAATATACGCCACACCATGGCGCCTCTTTTGTTCTGCCGCTGCGTCACAAAAGTCACGCAACAATGGAGCAAAAGAGCCGCAAGGGGCTTGTAAATCTGCCCCTACAGACTCAAGTCCAGTCCTTCCTTTGTACACCTGGCAATAAGAAGAAATAGTGGTGGTGGATTGATAGTTTGAGTATTTTAATGACCCGTTAATGTAGTAGGAAACTTTTTAGTGTTGTCGCTGATCTGCAATCACGATGGAGTTTGTCTGTCACTTCGCGTGCTGCGGACTGCTGCCTGCCAGTCCTAGGCAAACCTTTTTAGTATTTTGTTTAGTGAGTTACATAACTTTCCAAGTCGACGGTTCGCAAATCAAGCAATACTAATATCGTAGTAGAACACATGAGATAGGTCAAAATATCCCGTGGAATAGTTGTCTATTTGCTATTTCGCCAAAATATTTTGTTATTGTTCTTTTGAAATGTTTGATTTGGTTGACAACAATCATCCATGTTTTCGGGTCTTTCTTTCTTTCATGTTGTACATCAGCTCCCCCCAGGGGCAAGAGGACAGAGGAGGAGGGGTCATCGGCTGCTGCTGCTGTTCAAGGCCAGGATCGGTCAGGCGAGGGCTCCTTTGCTGGCCCCGGTAAGTTTTAATTTTAATATAGAGTACCTATTTTTTCCTAACGTTCCTCATTTGATTTTTTCTAAATAGTCTTTGATCTTCTTGTAGACTGTATCTAAATTCTTATCCTGCCTCTACTATGACTCCCTGTGGTATTACTCGATTATTCTTATTAGTCTGTCTGTGTAGCTAACTAAGATTGCACAGTTGGCAAAAGGTATTAAACGAAACTCCCATTCTAGTCAGCAATAGCTCTATGCACTGAGTGCAGTCCTCTGGGATTGTCCATAATGTCTTTTCAAGTCTTCTAAATGTTTATGCTTTGACAATTACCAACAATAAAAAGGTGAATGACCACCAAGAAAGAATAAGATACTACTTTACTTTTGGTTTGGATAGGAGGACAATCCATACTACTACTGTTGCAGGGACAAATCTGCATTAACAGAACTATGGACACTAAATAGTGCATTGTTTATCAATTATAATAGGCGCAGGTAGACTTTCCACATACCTCAGTGATATCAGACTTTGAAGAACCCCCAATCTCCTTACTGACTAGATAGTGTGGCAGAGTCATTTAGCTCCCGAATTCATCGATGATTGATCCCCAATGATGATTATCCAACGCAGGGCAAAAGTACGGAGTCAGAGTCCAGAAGTGTCAGAGGCACGGACTCATGCTTGGAAATTGCAATACCTTTTGCTCAGTCACTCTTGACCAAAAACCACAGAGTCAATTTAAGTTTTAAAGCTTTACTAAAAGTAACAATATTTATTAAAATCAAGCTTGTCATAAAACATAAACGGTTGATTAAAAATGGAAAAGTGCTTAGTGATTTATTTCACACATTTATTGTGGGCGAGCCGAGCCCTCACCTGGTTTGAACTTTAATTTTTCTTTTTGGTGCTGAATCGATGGTCACTCCGTCCTAGTAGTGATGATGATTTGTTCTTAGAAGTGAAGCTTCTGTCTGTTATGAGAAAAATGGTGCGTGTTAAAAAGCAAGCATTCATCAGTTGTGCCAAAAAGTGCAGCAAGACAACACCCTTCCCTGGAAAAAGGGACATTTTTACTTCAGAGTAGACAGTCACAAATTATGAAATTGGTTTTTGTATTCACATTTCTTCATTCCTAGACAAAATACTAGTGAGTGGTGTATGTCTATGACATCTAGCATTCTTAAATGTACTTTGTAAGTGGAACATCTGGTGCTAGGCCCAGCGCGGAGGTGGAGGACAGTTCTGGTGAGGAGGCGGTGCAAGTGCCGGACGAAACTGCTGTGCGGGTTGCAACGGTAGTGGCGGGCAGTGGTAAGCTCCTATATTCCTTACTTATTGAGATTGCAGACTGCATAGTGTGCTCTCTGCACGGGTGTAGTATATATGTTCTACAGTTAAGTTACTATACTGTTAAGCAGACTTTCAAATTTAGAACAAAGTTTTTTATCAACCAGGTAGTAGCCTCCTCTAAATTTACTTCAACTCAGCGGTGATTTTTTTTTTCGAGAATCCAAATCAGATCTGAGATGAACTTGATGGATGGGATGAACGAAAAGCGAAAGAAGGGTGTAAGTAAGTGTGGAAGGACGAACAAGTTAAAAGTAATGATGACTGACAAAGAAGAATGATACGTGTTTGATTGGTGCCCGAGGTGGCTGGGAAGGAATATGATGCATGGCTGGGTGAAGGATGAAGCTAGGATGGGTGGAAGGAGAACAGCCTGGGTGGGTGAAACAGAAACTGTATGTGTGCGCAATATATGCTTTGGTTGAAATTCAAATGCAAGTCAAGCACGGATGTATGGCTTGCAGTTTCCCAAATAAATTGAAAAGGTTGTTTTCCTGTGAGAAAACGTAAGGTTTGTCCAGATGAGAGACATGAAGAAGAATGATTGACATATAGTTTGAATGGATGGATGCCTGAATCATGGTACTATCTGACTCTTAGATAGCATATGTGTATCTAGAGAGAGTAGACGGTCACTGGATGAACTAAATGTTACTTTGAAGAGCATGTAACACCGCAGTCGCACGTCCGTCCCAGTGTAGGAAAGGCAAGGAAAAGAAGTTGTAATTTTGTCCGAATACTACCATGAATAGTAGCAGTAGTTTGTGTTGCAAGCACAGCATATATCCGGCTATTATGATGGCCACTCACTACCTCTGTTAATAAGTTTAGTAGAACTCGGTCATTCATGTGTGGATGTATCACTGTTCACTTAATAAAAAGCAAAGCACCTAACGTCATCCCATATGTAAGTAAATACATACCATGTGCAGTGATAGATAATCAGATTATTTATCTTCTTCATTTTCCTTTTCTAGTATTCATTGGCACTGTAGGGTGAAAGTTAAATTAATTAAGCAGTAGCCCTTGTAACAGAGTATTCTCAGTGCCACCGTAATAGAAATGTAAGAGCATCACCACCTGCATGTACTTGACTGGTACAGTAACGTAAGTCTGTCTCACTCATCATGGCGGGCGTCTGTTTTTCTCGGGTGCAAGTTGACTGCGCTGGCATTATGCCGGCTTGCAGAAGTTAACATACCAATTTTGCTAAACAAGAGAGAAGAAGAAGAATAAGACTGGTGTACTGTCATAGTCGACTCTAATGGAGTGAGTCCATAGTGCTCATAGAATTGATTCCTTAAACTCCCACTAATGTTAGAGCATGGATGAAGAAGTGGGAAGTTAGATAGATACTGACCACAATAGTTATGCAGTGCGCTTGCAAGTTGCTAGTTCAACTGTGACACAACTTTCTGCTGAATCATTTTGTGTTAATCTTAAAGAGCATTGGTTACAGACTATGTCTTTCTTTCTTCATATAGATGCTCCTTCCAAACCACCACGGAAGGAGCTGGCTAACAGGGCCCGGCAATGGAGGCTGGAGGCCACTGTCGCCGAATATCTGCGGCTGGTGGCCCTGGAGGAGGAGGACACGCACAGTACGTCGAAAACATCCACGGCGACACGTGCATCCTCCTCCGCGCTCCCTGGGTCAGCCAGTCAGCGCAGCAGGTCTCTAGCGGTACGGAGCCGGGGTACCGCAGCCACCCGCCACTGCCGAGCAGCAAAGAAATCAGCTGCCCCCCATAGCAGGTGCAAGGCACGCGCGCACCGCCTTTCACTGAGGGTGTCCTACCTCGAGCAGGAGCTCCTCAACACCAAAACCCTGCTCGAGACCCTCTGCAAGGAACATGCAGACCTGGCCCGAAAAGTCAACAGCAGCAGCCAGCAGTAGGAGGAGGAGACTGTCCCTTGCCCCTTTTTTAAAGACTTCTGGGGGGTGGGAATTGGGAGTTGGGTTTTCTATTTTTTTGGACTAAGTTTACACGGACATTCGTTGGGGTTTGGGAGAGGGGGTGGGTTGGGTCTTGCGGGAGATTATTTATGTTAGGGGTATATAAATATACTTTAAACTTTATCTTAACATACGTGTTTTTTACTGCTTTTGAGGCTGGTGGGTGGGGGTTTAACAGTAAGTTTGTTTTCCTGAAACTTAAGTGGCATCTTGATTCAAGTTGGGTAAGTACTAGTAATTGCCCAAATGTTTTCAAAACTAAGTGCCTGTCACAGAGTAAGTGAATTCAATAGTCCTAGGACCTTCAGTCTATTGTCACTCCTAATACTCCATTATACTACCTCCCCCAAACGCTTATCTTACCTGTAATTTGTGTTTGGAAATAGGGCTAGGCACAGGGCTGGCTGCATGGGAAATGGCGATTCAGGTTGGCAATCCTGGGCGGATGAAATGTCATCATTGCGGTGGTACTTGTGGTGTTACACAGTGGCAGTTGCAGCATCTGGAAAAAAAGAAAATGAAACCTTGTTTGTCCTTACCGTAGCATTAGAACGGTACGATAGAGAATATAGCAGGTGACAGTACACTAGAACAGTGCCACAATGTTGCCGAACAAATGGTAAAGTATTGAAAGTACTTGCGTTGAATTTCTTTTTTTTTTTTTTTTGTCCTCATTTTGCGATATATATGCTTAAGGTTTTACTCGGGAGCCCGTTCCATCCAAAACATTTTTTACCTTCACGACCCCATATTTGTCTATCTGAGGAGGGGTGTTTCTCACATCCGTTGTTTTTTTTTGGATTTGTGGGCTCCTGTAACCTTTGCCATAGTCAATAATTCTGGTATCTTGGGGGTGAGCTAGCCTTCCTGGCTACTCGACGGGAATAAATCCAGTCTGAATTATTGTCTCCGCTTTAATCATAGGACTTTGTATTTCGAGACCACATTTACTCATTAAGAGTCCTGTTCCAAATTATAAAAGTTTTCCCAGATTTCCCAAAAATCAAACTTTTTACTTGGTTTCCCTTGTCTATCATTTCTGTTAGTTTTTATTACTGAGTTTAGCCAATCCCCATACCGAGGCGGTGCTGGTTTAATCCAATTTATACAAATTTGACGTCTAGCCAGAAGTATCAATACAAACAGTAGGCTTTCTTGGTTTTTAGTTAACTTAACTAATTCATTATTTAAGTCAATCCCAAAGATAATAAGATTTATACTCACATTTACTTGTTTTCCCAGAACCAATGATATCATCTTACCCACTTCTTTCCAGAAGGTGTCTATCATGGGGCATTCTATAAACATGTGTATATCGTTTGCTCTTTCCAAACCGCATTTTAGGCAAGCTTTGACGGAGGCACCTCTGAATTTAGATAGTTTCTTAGGGGTCCAATATGCCCTATGTATTGTAAAAAGATGGTTTCTCTTCAGTGCGGCTGGTTTTATGTGAGACCAACATTTTTCCAGTGATTTTGTCCAAATGTTATATACATCTACATCTAGAATGTCATTTCTCCATAATGTTTCCGGAATCTGTACATCTTCTTCTCCTGTTGTGATTAGAGCCCAATACCACCTGGATATTTCCTTTTTTATTGGGGGGGATTTCAGCATTTCTTTCTCCATATTTTCATTTCCTTCTTTTTTATCTGTGATCGATTTTGCCCAGCTTGACAGTTGATAATACTTAAATTTGGACACTGTTTCGTTTGTATTCATTGCTAACTGGTTCCATGGGATTATGATGCTTCCTGTCATCAGTTGACCCCATTTCACAATTCCATTTTCCTTTAAAGGGAGGGCCAAGGAGTCTTTTAAACATTCTGGGGTGCCTGGTGAGTCCCAGATAGGGGCATGTGTACTATAGTATGGTATGTTTAAGGTGCTTCTAACCTGATACCATGTTTTTACTGCATTAGTCAATATCTTCAATTTTATTTTCTTGAAGTATTTTGGGTGTCCAAATTTATATAGGAAATGATCGCACCTGTCCGTCATAATTTGCATAAATTCAGGGAAAAACTGGGAGGTCTTAAGAAGTGGTCTCATATTTTTAAATTGGAAAGCCTTACAATATTCGATTAGATCAGGACTTGCTATTCCCCCTTCATGTTTTCGTCTCCTTAGTTTTTTCCAAGATATCCTTGCTCCTTTCGATGACCAAATAAAACTTGTGATTTTCCTGTGTATCTTCTTCAAGGCATCTCTCTTGAAACTTAGTGGGATTGTATTAAATAGATAAGTGAATTTGGGCACAATAGACATTTTAACTATATTTGATCTCCCCAGGAAACTGAGAGGTAGCCCATCCCATACTTTGAGTAGTTTCGTGGTTTCAATGGCGATTCTATTCAGATTTATCTCTGGTATTTTTTCAATGTCTTTCACCAGTGTGATTCCTAGGTATTTTATTTTCTCTTTTGTGTATGGGTTGTTGACGTTAGTGTTCCAGCTCATTGCCTCGGTTTTTTCTTGGTTTGTAAGATAACCTGATACTTTTCCGAATTTGATTATTGTAGACTCTATTGCGTCCGAAGAACTATTATAGTCATTTGTGAAAATCATTAGGTCATCGGCATATAATGCCACTTTTTTCGACCAATCCTGATGCTGGAATGGGGTTATTGTGGCATGGTTTCTTAATGAGATTGCGAGGGCTTCAATATACAGGTTAAAAAGCAGGGGCGACAGTGGGCATCCTTGCCTTGTCCCTCTTTGTATATCAATGTTGTTTGTGAGATTCCCGTTGACTAATATTTTAGCCCTTGGTTTGGTGTATATCTCTGCCACCATGTTGCCGAAGTGCTCACCTAGGTTGTATTTATCGATGACTTTGTTAAGGAATAACCAGTTTACTCTGTCAAACGCTTTGGCAGCGTCGAAAGTGATTATGGTTAATGGTATTTTTTCTGCGATGGCTATATCTATTGCGGCAAAGAGTTCATGAGTGATTTCTTGTATTTGCCTACCCTTTATGAAGCCTTTTTGGTCAGGATTTATCAGTTTTGTCATTATCACTGCCAATCTTTTCGCCATGACCTGCATATAAATTTTGTAATCACAATTAAGCAGTGAGATGGGTCTGTATGACTCACATATTGCTGGATTTTTTCCTGTTGAATTTCTTTGACATTGGCTACTACTACAAGAAATAGTACTGAAGGTGAAAGACACAGCAGCGTAATATTAATTTGCCACATCTAGGAGGAGGATGTTCTTGATGACCAATCAAGTTGATGGCGCACATGAAAATCTGCTTTCATTTGCCAATAGTGACTCACTGTCAAGCTGAGTAAGAATATATCCTTGGATTCCTTCACCAGCCTGTTGCTATGACCTTATCCTCCCCAGCAAGTGTATGGAATTATTGCTGTCATTTAGTCACACATCAATCAAAACCACACAGCCCGGGGGAAGAGGGTTAGGGTTTGGAAAATGGATGGGAATGGGGGTTTTTGGGAAAGTTTTGTTGAGAGAAGAAAAAAAAGCACAGCATGGACAAACAATAATTGAAGATAAACAAATCTTTGGGTACAAAGCTAGCCATAAATCTTGTAAGTGACATAAAGGAAGTGCATGCACTACTGCATGCATGGTTACTGAAAAGTAATGGTTACTGAAAAGTAAGTTTTACTTTAGACAACCGTGAATGAAAGAATGCGACAGTACAGGGCTGCAGTAATAATTATGCGTTTTTCATTTGCCTATCTCTGCACTCAGAGAAACACTGCTTACATTAAATTAGGTTTAAAAATAGCAGAAGTAAAACCTATAGAATGGCTGTAGGGATGAATTTAGAAGCAGAAATCAAAGAAATGCAGAGTCACACTCATAGAAGTTCACAGCAATAACATTACTTAAAAGATAATTAGAAAAGAACAGATACTGTATCTGTATGTTTTTGTAGTTGTCCTGTTGAATTTGGTAAGTTGCATACATCCAACCATTCCTCTTATTAGCGGGACTCCTGCATTCCATCTGACGCTCCGTCCATCAATGTTGGTGACCAGAAGACACCCTGTCCACTGCCTGCCTGGCAGATGCTGAATTGCGGCTCGCTGATGTGAAGCCTGACTTCATCCTTTTTTTCCCATTGCACAGGCTGAAACCCGGCCTGTAATTATTGATGGAAAAACAGGAAGTGATATTAGAACACCACTGACAAATAAATATAAGGGGGCAGATATATGTTAACTGGCGCATCCCCAGGGATGCGCCAGTTAACATGCGCCACAGTGCGACACTGCTCCGCCACCCATGGTGCGCCGCATTTATGATGCGGCGCACCATGGTGCAAGGCAGTGGGGATGCGTGACGCATCTCTCGGCGTACGGGCGGCGCATTGCAGGAGTCATGTCGCAAGTGCGACATGACTCCTGCAATGCACTGGAGCCTCCTATTCAATGCATGTTGCGTCACCCTTACGCCTGCTTCAAGCAGGCGTAAGGAATTGACGTAGAAAGTGACTGAGTGAAATCTCATAGATATCACTCAGCCACTTTTAGGAGGCGTTCCTGCGCAGGAACGCCCCCCCTGCGCAGGAACACCTCCTTATGGCGCAGGGCTTTCCAACGTGACGCATCTCTTAGATGCGTCACGTTGTAAATAGGACGCATTGTATGCGCCGCCGTTGCGTCACATTTAGTGACGTAATTGCAGCGCAAGGAGGCGTAAGGGCATCATAAATCTGCCCCAAGGTATGTACGCTGTGTAGTGCAAAAAGTCACACTTTGAGTTTCCTAATAGACAGTACAATATTTTTGAAAGTGCCTACTCTGTCTGAGTCTCCTTTTGAAGGATCAATAAGTATGGTCAAATTAATTTAGCGGATCCTTCCCCTCAAGCTAGGTGTACTGTAAACTGTGTTTTCGAGCAAAATTAGACCTTCCCAGCAGTGCTCCCAGACCCTTACTAAACCCAGTCGCAAAAATGACGAAGACCCCCAATCAGACCTCCAAAAACGAGGCCTAGTAGAAAATGGTGACAAAACGTACTTGGAAAGTTAAGTAGGCCCAAATCCCCCCTTACCCACCATGGATTGTATTGAAACCACTTGCAAGCAAGCAAAAGTATCCATACCCAGCATTGCTCCAAGACTCGCAAACCCCCCACAAACACCAGGAACCCCCACAAACAGCCCCCCGAAAACAGTAGAATGAGCGAAATCTCAGAAAATGCAAAAAACATTTACCCCAGGGATTGTCTCCAAAACACTTTCTTTCGGGTATTAGACCTTTTCCAGCAATGGCTCCAGAACTGTCAACCTGGGCGAAAACAAGTTTAAACCCCCCCCCCCGGATAAGCCAAAAGGAAAAACCCGGGAAAAGCCACACTTAAAAAACTTTGGGCCTACCTGGAATTCAGTCCAAATGCGCTCTGCAGCTAGGCCCTAACTCCCCTTTTCCACCATGGATTTCCTGAAAAACAAATGCAATCAACATTAGACTGTGCCAGCAGTGCTCCCAGACCCCAAAACCCACCCACAACAACCTAAAAGCCCGCCAAACAGCACCCCAAAGACAGGCAAGTGATCAAAAGCGCAAAATCTTTTTCTGATCCGATTTTCTCCAAACCACTTTTGGCCGGTATTAGACCTTCCCAGCAATGGCCCCAGACCCGTCAACTCACCCGCAAAGAAGTAGAACAACCCCACAAGTGCAGAGTCTTTCTTCATTGGGCGTAATCCAGCCATCTGCTTTGAGGGAAATAGGAGTCTGGAGGAGGAGGAGGATAGAGGAGCATGTTCTTGTGAACTGCTGAACATGAGGAATGCAGACTGCGGCACCTTCAAATCAATAAGCAAATAAGTGAAGACAGTTCTGCTGATGGGCTTGTTTTTGTGATTAGGTGATTAAAGTTTTTTTATATAGATTTTGCAAAACAAAGAAAGACAGACACACAGGAATAAAAGTGAATAAGGACGAAAAAGAAGGTTAGTGATTCATTGACTCATTTTCAGGGCTCAGTGTCAGAAGAAGAGCTCATCCTCAAACTCTGCGAATCCATACGGGAGTAGGTCACTTAACAGAGAAGAACTTCCCCCATCTAAGTTGGTGTCCTCCTCGTCTTCTTCCTGCGTGCATTCTCGTATTTTGTAATCTGGTGGTATGAGGTGCTGATTCATCTTGATCATTGTTAACCTCTCCACATTTTTGGGCGAGAGGCGGGTCCTTTTGGAAGTTACAATGCCACCAGCAGCACTGAAAACACGTTCAGAAGACACGCTTGCGAGTGGGCAAGACAAGTAATTTATAGCCAGGTTGGTGATCTCTGGCCACACAACTGTTTTCCCATGCCAATATGCCAATGGGTCATGAGAAAGATGGACTTCTATTGAGTCATTCAGATAGGCCTGCACCATCAACTCAAGGTTCTCCCGGGTTCCTCCACTTTGCTTACTTTTTTCTGGGACCATTTCAGAAGCAAACCCAAGCTGAGTTAGCCAATCCTCTTCATCACCCAATATTACTGTTGTGTCTGGTGCAGATGATACGGTTGCTGGTGTCGTTAACGGCTGAGAGGGAAAATCACTCACTTCTGCCACAGCCACAAATGCAGAAGTGGATTTTGTTGACTACGGACGGCCTGCTGATGCTGATGCTGATGTACTGCCTTTTCCTTCAATTTCCTGCCGTTCTCTTTCAAACCGAGTGGCTGACACAGCTAGCCAAAGTTTGTACTTTGTACTTTGTAACATCTGCATCATCAAAAGGAAAGAATACTCTGCCTGCCACTGCCTTTTTGTACCGTGGATCCAGAATAGTAGCACAAATGTAATGCTGTTCTGTCTTGATCATTTCAAGACGACCATCGCCAAGTAGGCGGTGTAATAACTTCTCCGCCAACTCAAATGCTCCTTCCTTTCCATCTTTTTCAAACTTAGAACACACCGCCTTCAGTTGGTGCTCTAGCATGCTCAACAATAGGATAGCTTTTCCCAAATTACAGTCCTCCCTGCTGACTGCACGCGTGAAGACCTCAAAAGGACGAAGCATGTCTGTCAGGCTTTTACCTAGGTGCCATTGCTCCACCTGTATCCTCATGTCCATCATAGGTGTACCCAGTTTAAAGAAATACTGATCGACTTCCGCATACTGCTCATACAGACGCTCAAGCATGTAGAAGGTTGAGTTCCAACATGTTGCCACCTCCTGATGAGTGCTTTCACTGGCAATTTACGTTCATGTTGCAGGCACCTCAGCTGCTTCTGGGCCTTAAAAGAATGGTTGAAATGTGTGCACATTCTTCGGCAGGTGGTCAGTAACTCGGAGACTGGACTTTCTTCCTTCAAGAATTTTTTAACAACCAGGTTTATACAGTGCGCCAGACACGGCACTCTGAAATAGTTACCCATATCCATGGCCTTAACTACATTGGCGCTATTATCCGTGGAAACATAACCAATCATGCATTTTCTTGGGGACAGCCATTCAAAGACCTTTGTGTTAAACTCATGCAAAATGTTTTCTGCTGTATGACTTTTCTCCTTGGCAAACACGGCTATTGTTGCATGTTTCCGAGCAGCTTTATAAACTTTGTCCTCGTCAACACCTGCGTTTATCTTTGCTTTAACCCCTGAAAAAGAGACCCAGTGTGCAGTGATGCACATGTAATCAGTGGCTGCGCAACTGCTCCACATGTCTGTTGTCAGATGTATGGTGTGAACAGCACTCTTCTACAAAGCTGCCCCAATCACCTCCAGCACATCTTCATGTAGTGCTGGAACCGCAACTCTGGCAAAATAGAACCGGCTAGGAACCTTCCATTTAGGGCAGAGCTTTGCCACCATTTCAAGAAAACCCACCCCTTCCACAAAAGAAAAAGGGAGAAGGTCCAGCGCTAGCATTTTAGCCAGCTTACTGTTATACAGACGCGCCATTGGGTGGTTGCGTTCATATGGCACTTCTGAAAACAACATGCTTCTAATGGTGGGCTGCACCATTTTTACGGGATGATGATGACTTCTGCGACCCAGTTACGCTCCGTGGTAAACTTTTTCGCGTTGGTGTCTCACTCTCTCCCACACTCTTAGTGTGGCTCATAGATCTGCTGATGACAGGGGTACTGGGTGTAAGTGAAGAAATGTTTGAAGCTTCTTCTTCCTCCTCGTCATCAGCAGATGAAACATCAACGGATACAATTTGTTGACTTGCAATTCGGGCATCCTTGATCTCCCTTAGGTGCGCATGCCATTTGACAGTGTGCTGTCTCTCAAGATGACCTCTCTGGCCTCCGGTACCATAGTTGGTACCAAGCTTACCACGACTAACTCGAACCTTACAAATGGTACAAATGGCTATGTTTTCCCTTGTTGGGCTAACACTAAAGAAGTCCCAAACTGCGGACTTCAAATGTCTGTGGGAAGCGGAGGAGGCGATACTGGGAATGCTGCTAATGCCAGATGAACTGGAGGATGTGTGTTGCTGAAATTTAGTACGTTGTGCACTTACAGCACCACTAATTGAGGAAATGGAGGTCGAGGTGGATGGAGGTCCCTTCTGGCGAGAAAATATGGAAGCTGTAGGTGGTGGTGTACTAGTTAACTGCATTCGTGGTGGTCCCATTGCCACGTCGCCATCATCACGCTCAGCAGCATTTCGGGATAGGGTAAAAATGTCTGTTTGCTGCATGCCCGCTGAGGCTGGAGTGACGCCTATGATGACTGCGTCGTCGTCGTGAGAGTCTTCATCAGCAGGAGTATACTCCACTTCTTATTCAGTGTCATCCTCACACTCCATAACTCTGAGACTTTCGAGGACCTTCCTTTTACGCTTAGCTACCTTTGTCAGATCATGGTGTGCCTCACTCTCAGACGGCCGTGGTGGTTCCCAAGTTTCATCCATATCATCAAAAGGAAGGGGGCTTGAAGAAGGAGTAGACACCATCCTTGATCTTTTCCTTGCTGGGGATCTGGAAGACAATGAATCATCAGGAGGAGTGGCTTCCTCATGTGATACCTCGGCTTGAATGTCGATTTCCTGATGTGCCCCTACTTCGGGAGGAACAACTATTGTGGGCACTTGTGCCGCTCCATGCACCTCTGCTTGCTCCTCTCCTTGCGCCTCTTCTCCTTCCACATGTACTTGGGCTTGTACTTGCACATGTGGTTGTTTTTGCCGCTGTGGTTGTTGAACACTCGTCAGATGAGTTACAACAACCTGTGTTGATTGAGGGATGCTGCTACTTTCTTGCGATGAGCCAACATCACTGGTCGAGGGTGATTGAACAACTATACTGGCTGCCTCTGCAGCACTCAAGGGCTTGGACCTAAGTTGGCGTGGTGGTGGTGGCACTGAGCCCAATGGAGCGGAGGTGCTGCTCCCAGCTTGGTCCCCAGCAGACCCCGCTGCTGCTGCAGGCGTACTTTCTTTTCCCCAAAAAATGTGGCGGTCGTCACACCAGTCTCCTTGGTAAGTGGCGCCAGTTGCTTCTTCTGCTCCTTACTGGCAACTTTCTTGCTAGAGGAGCTACGGGCAACTTTTTTTGGGGCCATCTTCTTCAGATGTCAGAACAGCAGGCCGCAGTTGCACAAGTTGCAGAGTTGTCTGTGGCCACACGTGACGTTGTGCTGCACACACAGCAGCAGGACTTCTTCCTGGCACTGATGAGGAACGATGAGGCTGATGATTCGTGTTTCTGCACCTAAAAGTAAACGAAGCCAGAGGAACATCAGTTAAATAAATGTTGCATATGTAGCGCTTCAATTAATAGTTTGCAAGTAAGCATTTTTATTATACCCACCCCCCAAAATGGAAAGACCAATAAAATGCACCACTGACAGAGTACCCCTGGGCATAATGGATGAAAGCATGGCAGACTGGGTGCAGGCCTATGACACAACAAAGCACACTGCCTGGCTTCAAAATTGCCCCTAGACCCCCACCCACATGGCCAGGCCCTGCCTGGACCACGCCTCAAAATGACCCCCACCCACATGGCCATGCCCCATCATCACCCCCAAAAATCGAAAAACACACAAAAATCACCACAATCCAATGCCATCCATGCCCTCCATGATGCTTACATTAAAGAAACCACACAGAAAGACTAGGCCCATGCACCACTGAGTGAGTACCCCTGGGCAAAAGGCCCCATCAACACCCCCAAAAATCGAAAAACACACAAAAATCACCACAATCCAATGCCATCCATGATGCTTACATTAAAGAAACCACACAGAAAGACTAGGCCCATGCACCATTGAGTGAGTACCCCTGGGCATAATGGATGAAAGCAAGGCACATTGGATGCAGGCCTATGGCACAAAGCACACTGCCTGGATTCAAAATGGCCCCTTCACCCCCACCACATGGCCCTGGACCTGGCCTCAAAATGCCCCCCACCCACCTGGCCATGCCCCATCAACACCCCCAAAAATCGAAAAACACACAAAAATCACCACAATCCAATGCCATCCATGCCCTCCATGATGTTTACATTAAAGACATCCCACAGAAAGACTAGGCCCATGCACCACTGAGTGAGTACCCCTGGGCAAAAGGCCCCATCAACACCCCCAAAAATCGAAAAACACACACAAATCACCACAATCCAATGCCATCCATGCCCTCCATGATGCTTACATTAAAGAAACCACACAGAAAGACTAGGCCCATGCACCACTGAGTGAGTACCCCTGGGCATAATGGATGAAAGCAAGGCACATTGGATGCAGGCCTATGGCACAAAGCACACTGCCTGTATTCAAAATGGCCCCTTCACCCCCACCACATGGCCCTGGACCAGGCCTCAAAATGGCCCCCACCCACATGGCCATGCCCCATCAACACCCCCAGAAATCGAAAAACACACAAAAATCACCACAATCCAATGCCATCCATGCCCTCCATGATGTTTACATTCAAGAGACCCCACAGAAAGACTCAGTCCATGCACCACTGAGTACCCCTGGGCAAAAGGCCCCAACAACAGCCAAAAAATCGAAAAAACACACAAAAATCACCACAATCCAATGCCATCCATGCCCTCCATGATGTTTACATTAAAGAGACCCCAGAGAAAGACTCAGTCCATGCACCACTGAGTACCCCTGGGCAAAAGGCCCCAACAACAGCCAAAAAATCGAAAAACACACAAAAATCACCACAATCCAATGCCATCCATACCCTAAATTATGTTGAAATTCAACAAAACAGTTGTATCATGCACCCATAACTAACCCTGGTCCTACTGGATACTGTGGCTACCCACAATATATTTGATTTAATGTTCTGAAAAAGTTCCAAAATTGTAGTTGCAGCAACTGTAATGCCCCAAACAAACAACATCATCTTACTTGTGAAATTTCTAATCCAAAAGTGATCCAAAGAAAGTCAAAAAGGCCTCAAATCCAAATATCCAGCAGCATCCACAAAAAGTAATCCTTCCAGGTCCAGATCCAAATCAAAGTGACCAGCACATGAAGAAAGCACTGGGAGGAGCCTGCTGGACAGGAACAGGAAGTTGGAGACTGTGGGGTACTTCCTTCCTCCTACCCCCCCCTCAAAATGGACTCCTTGCAACAACAAAAAACGTGCAGGCAAATGTCAACCTGAGGAGTTATTCTGATAAAAATCATCATTTTCATTCTGCTGGTGAATTTCTTGAGCGAAATTGCAAATTATGCAATCTCGCAATTGCGAGATTCTCACTGCCTGCCGCATCTACGTGGTCGCAAGTGTTTACTCCCGTGATGCGAGATCACGGGCCTTTATGACATACTCGCGTTGACAAACTTTCGCTTTGCAAGTTGGCAAGCCGCGATGACATAATCGCGGTCGACAAACTCCCGCGGGATCCCGCAGCAAGATCCAAAATGGCGCAGCACACGCAAACATGGAGAAAAACAACGCTTCAAACGCTGAATGACGGTAAGTGAGCGCTGCGCGTCGCGAAATTGTATAGTATTCTATTTGGCAAGTGCGACCAAGCAAAACAATCATCTTCGCACGAATTTGCAAATTTTTGGCAAATTCGCGAGAGTTCGCGGATTGCGAATTTGCCAATAATCCACAAAATCCGCAAGCGGAATGGATTTTACGCCCACGCTTAGTTGTAGCTACATTTCCCAGACTTCCAGTGGGGCAGGCCTTCACAACCGAGCAACAGCAGACCCTGTGGAGGAGACATGGAGGGCAGTGGCCCTGGAGGGAGTGGTCCCCTTCATGTGGCAAGATCTGAGGGACAATAAGAAGTGATCCTATCGGCAATGATACTACAACAGTTCAGGAAACAAATCAGTTCCCGCTCCTCACAGGGCAGTGCTTCAGACTCGAATTCAACAGGCAGTTTTCCACTATTCCCCTCGATTACTCCACAGATGACACATGACATGCTCGGTTGAAGGTTGTGAGTACTGCCTGTTTGGCATTGTGATTTTTGTTCCTTTCCAGGTTGCTTTCCGCACTTTGTGGCTTACACTACTCTGATTGCTCCTGGACAGCTTAATTGAATTGATGTTTCTGTATTGTCCCACCGCGGTCTTACTGATTCACAGGGTAAAATTAATGATTTTATATCACTGTTCCCCCCAGAGGACAACCTGCAGCAGGCTGTTGGTTGTGGTATGTCATGACCTAACTGTCTCCCGACTACAGTGCTAGCTGGACATTACGTTAAATCTGGTATGTTGGATCAGATGATCTATTGTGGCTTCGGGTCCATATGGGCCATCTTGGTTGAACTGCCTTCATTCTATATACATTTGACATCCCAATGGGAGTCTTATTATGGCCCCTTGAGCACAGGCCCACAGTTTACCTTGGTTATTTGGTTTCTGTTTGTTTATTATGTGGTCGAACTACTTTGTATCGCTGAAGTATTAAGCGAAATGATCAGTTTGGGAGGGGGGAGGCATTGTTGGAATTGAAATATTATGTGGCAATGTATATTCACCAATAAATGTTTTCTACCTTATAATGTTCTGTACTACATGTGACATTATTTTTCTGTACATATTGCCTGTTTCGCCATGGTGTGTGACAGCACATTAATGTGTTATTAACAAATACAATAATGTTTGTGTTAAAAACAGTATATGCTATGTTTGGAATCAATAAATTGCTCATCTTCAAAAAAGGTAATTGGTTGAATACACCTGGCAAGATACAGTAAGTCAGGTTTCTTTCTTTATATATTTATATAAACTGCTCTCCGTTCCTCTATACGTTAGTCTCGACATATAATACTTTGTGGTCAGTAGGTTTCCTCAAATAAAATACTAAACTCAGTTTTAATCGTCTGTACAGTTGTCTGGATGTCAATAATCTGGCAGCACTGGCGTATTTCTCCCAAAGAATTCATAGTTTGTTTTGTTCCCTTGAAATAGGACATGAACTCATACCTATATCCACAACATAGACACATCTTTATTGACTATTGCCCTATCAAACATTAAAAATGTAGGTTATATTATTTAACTGCAGTAGGATTTCTTTTACTGCCTCTATGCCAACACTCCACACAAAAATGCAAAATATGTTTGTTGTAATAAAGATTAGATCACTCCATATCTCTGCAAAAAAGTTTATTTTAAATGAATACCTAAATCCTAAATTCAATGAGTAAAACATATTCAATGTATCTTTACAAAATGTATCATCATGTGACTATCTCACTAATTTATTACAACTTCAACTTCATAAAATACTTTGATATAGTTGTGTTTGTAACTAATTGCCCGCCTCAATGCTTTCTCTAATTTCGAAAAACAGGTCAGAAATACATTATTGAAAATGTGCCATAGCTGCATGAAACCCTATAATAGGGCAGAGCTTATGTCACTTATTACATTATAGTCAAATGAGCAATGAAAACAGACTGATATATCTTAACAATCTCATACTTTTAGGATGTGTAAGGAAGTGGTTTCTAGACATGAAATCCAAATGTTGTCACATTTAGACAGCCCTCTAATGGAGTCTCACCCACTGTAATGCTCTTGGCAAAATGTTTTATAATAGTAACTTCCAGTGGCCATCTTTAAAAATAGTTGCAACTGGTGTGGTCATCTGGGGTAAAAGGGCTCTGAGCAGATTGCACATGAACACACACATGTGTATATGTGCATTCTAAGAGAGTTAGACTGCTGTTTTACTCAGCCTGACATCTGTGCAGCAATTACACTGTTCCAGATGGGTCCTAGAATAAATTGTGATCATTTAATTGTAGGCTTAAAGGAACTGCAATATCAATTTGGGGTACAATTTAAAGCCAGCATGTTTAAGTGCAGACTGTGCTGTTACTGTACCTCAAGGTTGGGACATGATACAAAGTTCATCATCATTGCTTTCCTCTCAAGTTTGCATGCCCAGAATTCAAAATATGTGGTCATTTAGTGATATCTGTATTCCATAACATCATTTGTAATTTTGCATACTTCTTTGAGTCAGCCTTTATGATATTTGTGCTTTGAGGTGCCTGTCATCGTGCATTTATTGCTCTACTGAATCATCTGGCATACCAATGGCCAAAATCTAAAACAGGCTAATTCCAGAAAGATTAACTCTCTCCCCTTGGTTTGAAATATCCATAACCATAATTTCGCACTTTCTTGCTAATTAGGGGTTGGAAGCTACCATGCCTCAACGGTAAAAAGGTCCAGACTTATGGCTCAGTTTCTCAACAGGGAACCTCTTTGAAGTACTTTTGTTTAGGCAACAGACATTACAGGGTGGGGGGAGATTGGCTAGGAGGAAGATGCCCCAAACATTTTTGGAAAAGACTACCATCTTATATCCAACCCAGAGTGCATAATAGGTGTGGCAACGGTGGTGGGCTAATTCATAGTAGTGACACCAATAAGTGGACAGAGGATATGGCACCATTGGTTTAGTTTAGTTCCCCACTAATTATAGTAAATTCCACTTCCTTTCTTTTTTCACAACACTGAGGCACCTAGTTGATGAGGAGCCTTTCAGAAGAGAGGAAGGGTTAGCATCCTCTTTTCCTCTTTCCCCCTGTTGTACTCTAAACTAAAGTGACTCTCTCTAGGGTTGGTCCTATTAAATCCCTGACCAAGTCCAGTGCCTAATGAGGGTGAGCTTGCTTGTGACCCTGTTGGTGTGGGTCTCGTAGACTCCTGTTGAACTGGACTGGAGTAGGTGCCTTGGAAGTGTGCATTGCAGACTCGTGTTTTATAAATAAAACAAGATTATAATGACAAAGATCCAACACCTAGAAGTCAAGATATGAATATTTAAATAATACATGTAAAATTGCGCGTATAAGCAATGAGGTCTTAAATGGGATATCTGGTCACACTGGACCTGGGCAAAGTCAAAAGTTCAGACCAACTGCAAAGGAGTATGACCCAGTTAGCCAGGCGAACCAAAGTACCTTCATCCCGGATTTGTTGTTGCCGACAAAGATACGATGCATCAGTATCGAGCTACGCTTGGATAATTTGCATTGATTTTCTCCATGCAACTGCAGCGTTGTGCCAGTTCTCAGTGCGAGGCCTTGGTCCTGAATGAGATGTAGGGCTGCTGCCCCCACCATAGTTGATGCATCATTTCCAAAGGCAATGCGCTGGTTCTGAAGGTGATGCTCTGGGTCTGCTCCACACAATGAGAGGATGCACTGGTTCAAATTAATGCAAAGGCAAAGATGCACTGGTTCTGATGAGGATGTGTGGGTTCTGGTTTTAGCAGCAGTTTATAGCCGCGTCCATGGGCCTGGACTGGGTTGGCTCCAATTGACAGGGCAAGACATGCAGCAAGCAAAGTCTAAGGGCTGCAGTAGGATCAGTTGAAGTCTTTGATATTCCTGAAAATGATAACAGGAGGCAAGCCTGCAAGTCCTTGGAGCCACTCTGGGTTCAAGTGATGCAAGTCAAGTCCTTCTCACCCAGGCAGGAAACACCAGGTACCAGGGCAGCTCAGCAAGGCAAGAGTGCAGCAAAGCAACAGTCAGCACAGCAGTTCTTCTTCCTGGTAGAGTCTTCCTAGGTCCAGAAGTATACTAAAGTCATTGTCAGTATTCCAGTACTTATACCCAGTTGTGCTTTTGGGGACGGGGAGACTTCAAGGAAATCTTTGAAGTACATAGATGTCCTCCCATCTTGCCCCGGCTCCAGACCCACTATAGGTGGGTATGCAGTCCTTTGTGTGTGGACAGGACAAAGCCTATTCATGTGTAAGAATGAGGCAGTGCCAGCTCCTCCCTCTCATCTCCCAGGAAGGCCCATCAAGGCACACCTAAGCTCATTTTGTGTCTAGGTATCTAAAGAGAGTACACAAAGATCAGCTGTCACCCAACCCAACCTGACAGCCAGCAGGCTCCAAATGGCTAAAGTAAGACAATGTAAACTTTCTAAAATTGGCATTTGCCAAACTGTAATTTAAAATAGAATGTTACCATAAGTTGTGATTTTAGATTGTGAGTTCAGTGACACTAAACTTGAAAATGTTATATCCTCACAATTGGGAAATACAATTAAAAACTGTAATAAGGTAGGCCCAATGTTATCCTACTGGAGAGATAGGCCTTGCAGTAGTGAAAAATTTAATTGGGCGTTTTTCACTCCCAAGACTTGTAAAACATAAAAGTACATGTCCTTCCTTTTAAATACATTGGACCCCCCTTGTGGGTTAGACAGGGCCTACCTTGGGGGTGACATATGTTTAAAAAGAGAAGATTTAGGCCTGTCAAGAGGGTTATATTGGAAGCTTGAAGTGGAATTGTAAAACTGCACATACAGGCTCTGCAATGGTAGGCCTGAGCCATGGTTAGAGGTCTACTGAAGTTGGTGGCACAATGAGTGCTGCAGGCAGGCATCAGAAGTGGATCGCCCTGCCTGGAAGCACTCTTCCCTCCATGAGAGGTTTCATACTTTAATCATTCCTATAAAAAGGATACCTTTGGAATCAGGGTGTTTAATTCCCGGATGTCCATCTCCCCTTGACCATACTTGGTGGCTTTCTCCCGGTGCCAAGTTGCGACTGAGCCCTCTTGGGCTGGGCACCCCCTTTGATCCCTCTCTGGGACCGCCTCCACTCATGTTTTTGGGACTCACGAACTGCCAAATTTTCCCTACCTCCCTGACCAAGTTTGGATTTGCTATCACATCAGTAATCTCAAAATAACTCCTGTAATATCCTTACGATTACCTGAAATTGCTCAGGTTGAAACGCCATCTATGAAACAAAGGGGCATATTATCAACAACTAGCGATAATTATCGCTATGTTGGCTTAGCAGCAATATTTTTATCGCCGAGCTGCGGCGATTTTTATCGCTTAGGAACCTTGCTATTATCAAGGTTTATCTCCTAAGCGATAAAAATCTTACATTGACCTAATAATCTTTCAAAATTACCTGTTGATACGTTGTTGTTTGTTACCACTTTACCCGAGTCTCAACTGGGTTTACAGGATTCCCCCTGTTGTTTATTTGTGCAGGCCCACTAGTAGCATTTAATTGACAGGCCTGTGGCACATGTAGTGCACTTTACTAGGGACTTAAAAGTAAATTGAATTTGCTACACACAAGCACTTTAGCACTGGTCAAAGTGCACAGAGCCCTAAAAGCAGCAAAAATGAGGTCAGACAAAAATGTAGAGGGGAGACCATCCTAAGGCTGTCAGGTCTAGCACCTTGCATGTGGCAGAAGACTTTGGTGCGGGCGAGTATGCAGGCAATTAGAGCAGTCTGCTATGGAAGACCTTGCTGCTTCTTCCAGGAATGCCCCAGGTCAGAATATTTACCTTGGCCGGGAAATTTGGACGACTTAGCAAAGCCACTAATATAGAAGAATAAGTAGTAGTGCTTGATATTGCAAGGAGTTTAATAGTATTCATCACTTAAAACTCTCAGGGCTAGGGACGTGACCCTCATGCTGAAGCTCTTCACATGAGTAAAATCATGTTTCAAACCTGTTTCAAAGCTGTAGACCATGCTGCAGTGACTGTGACTGTAGCATGTAAACCTACAGCTTATTCATAGCAATTGGTAGTCTGAAGAAGGGCTCTGGAGTCGTAGGGCACCTGCAACCAAAGAGAAATCTCTAGCACAACTTCTCTTGATGCAGCAAATTGCAAATGTTGTCTATGTCCCTTGGGTAATCAACACATGCTTTCATGTCCTTTGAATAATTTCAAATTGCTCACAGAACTGAGGAGACTGTTGGCAGCTACTGAGGCTGGGGAGACTTTTGGCAGCCACTGAGGCGTACATGCACAAAAATATGTTTTCCTTTGTTCTAGGGGAGGAATCCCCTATCGCTCAGCTGGAGCTGAGATTCTCAAGAGACACCAGAGCATGAGTCCATTTAGCCAGGATGTTTGAGGCTCAGCATTCAGACCTGAAGTGAGTGAAGCAACAAAAACAGAACAGCACACCCAGTTAGGCTTTGGAGCAGACTCATTTCTTCGGGGAAGCAGGACACCCACCCTAGGAAAGAAAGCTGTTGAGCTGAAGTCTTATTGAAAGCAATAATGTGGAAGGATAAAGCAGCCACAGGAGATGCAGTGTGCCCCATTAGGCCCAAGCAAAGAGAAATATTAGCATACTCTCAGTAGCTGGTTACAAGGGAATAGGTGCATCCACACAGCAGCAAAACGTATGGCAGAACCCCCCTAAAGAAGCAGCAATCTTCCATAGATCCGCTATGGCAAACACAGTTATACAGCTCTACCTCTCCCAGGAGGGAGAGATATCATTGTCCACAGCCTCAGTGTCTCATTTATAATGCTATAGCTGGGCTAGCTTCAGGAAAGGCGGCAGGCCCCGATGACCTTCCTGGTGACCTTCATTTGCATGAATTAAAATTTCGGCCGATTTTATTTTGCTTTTAATGAATCTAATTGCTAGAGGCCATCCTGTCCCGGATTCCTGGAAGGTTGCTGAGGTGGTAGCCATATATAAAAAGGGGAATAGGGAGGATCCTGCCAACTACAGGCCGATTAGCTTAATCGGCGTAATACAGAAGGTGGTTGGCAGGGACCTCCTTATGAGGATAAGGTCGTGGATGGATGATGGCAGTGTGCTTCCGCACTTCCAGGCAGGCTTCAGACAGAAAGTAGGCACGATGGATCAAGTCTTCAGATTTTACATGATCCACTGGAAAGTAGTGGTCATTGGAAAAGGCAGTTTATATCTGGCCTTTATTGATCTCAAGACCGCGTTCGACTTGGTTCCTTGTGCCAAGCTTTGGCAGGTGCTGTCATATTTAGGTATCCCACCTTTGATTCTTGATTTCATCAAACACCTTCATGAGGGCAACTACGCGAGAGTCAGGTGGGGAAACCAGGGACAGCTGACAGATGGGTGGCGGTGAACAGGGGGGTGCGCCAGGGTTGCGTGCTGGCTCCAACATTGTTCTCTCTCTTTGTCAATTGGGTGGTAGACCATTTGAGAGAGGACCCAACAGATGCTCCAACCCTGGCCGGGGAGAAATCCCCTACCCTGCTTTTTGCCAATGGCACTCTTTTGATGTCAAAAAGTCCAAGTGCCCTACAAAAACTGCTAGATAGGTTCAGTCAGTTTTGTGACTCACGGGGTCTACTGATTAATACTAGTAAAACAAAGCTGATGATTCTATCCCCATCCAAACGCTTTAGGAACGGGATTACACTTAATGGCACACCACTAGACATAGTAGAGTCTTTTGATTACCTGGGTATTTGGGTTAATAACTTTATGAAGTGGAACACCCATCTGGCCAAAATGCTCCTCAACCACAAGCGGGTGTATGGGGCAATCCTAAGAGAACAGCGGCTTTCCATCAGTAAACCAGTAGCCCCGGCCCTCGTGGTCTATGATGGGAAAGCATTACCCTCAGCACTCTATGGGTCGGAACTATGGGGGTTCGAGAACATCAGTGACCTCGAGAAATCAAAAATACGGGGTATATTACCAACAACTAGCGATAATTATCGCTGTGTTGGATTAGCGGGAATATTTCTATCGCTGCCCTTCACCTGTTTTTATCGCTAAGATACCTTGCTATTAGCAAGGTTTATCTCAGGAGCGATAAAAAACAGGCGTAATGCGTGAATATCGCAGTCAATACAGCGATATTCAGGCATTACCGTGACAATGTTCTTAGCCATGTTATCCACCTCTCATTGGATAACATGGCTAAGAACTGGTCAGGGCAGGTGTTAGCTTTTGGAGATTTTTGCGCTTAGCGCAAATATTTCCAAAACTACACCTGTGTTGATCATAGGCGATAGCGATTGCAGCGACTGTTTTCAGTCGCTGACATTTTGGCACGCCCACTTTGCATGTCATTAGTGATAATTATCGCTGACTTGCAAAGTGGGCCCCTAAATGCCCGCTATCGCCTACAAGCTTTCGCTAAATGGTGTTAGCGACAGCTTGGTAATAGGGCGATAAAATTATCGCCGCATTAGCGGGAAAAAGTCCCGCTAAAGGGGCGATAATGGCCCTTGGTAATATGCCCTTACGTTTTATAGAGGTTTGGTTTCCCTTCTGCCTTCTACCCAACTGATACCACTTCGTAAAGATCTGGGAAAGCGTTCCTTAAAGATATTGTAAGATTACGTCCGTTACTTTTTTGGGTGCGCTTAAGAAGCACCCCTGAATTGGCCATTTATGCCGCTGCACTGAATGAGACAATAATTTAGATACAGGTAATAAGATCAAATGGATCTGTAAACTAAAGCAGTTGGTAACAGAAATTGGTTATGGGGAGGCATGGGTCAGCCAGACTCCAACAGCAAAGCAAATTATTAAGAAAGCATATTGGGACTGGGTGAAAGATGAGGAGGCCCGCAAACCCAACCGGGGGATCCTTACTGAACAGTTCTTGGAGCATAAGCACGATGAAAAATTAGAACAGTATCTCGATTTTATACAATCTCCACGAGACAGAATGCTCTATTTGAAGTTCAGGTTAGGAACCCTCCCGCTCAACGATTGGGTAGCAGGTTGGAAAAAATGCAGCTTGACATTTGCTAATTGCCCTGGTTGTCAGGCCCCAACGAATCCTTCCCTCATTTCCACTTTGCTTGCCCAGCTTACGGGGGCGCTAGGAGGAAATGGCTTAGACCAATTTCTAAAAATCTGGGTTTTGAGGCTTACAGAGTGGCGCTACGTACTTTTAGAACTGATGCCTCTTCCCTCGGTATGTGGGGTAGCCAAATATTTGGGATGCGCCTGGTTGACGCGTACTAAGCTGCTTAGGCATGCCAAGAGTCAGGTCGTTTAGAATCCAACGCTGTTTCCACATTGTTATTTCTAGGAGATGTGTTTTACATGGTTTTTTACTGTAAATACTTTTTATTGTACATTTTATATTCTTACCTGTTGTATGTAATGATGGATTTTTTTCAATTGAACTAAGTTGTCTCTACTTTTATGATATTTTATATCGAATAAAGTATACTACAATAACAACAACATTTATAATGCCCAGAAAAATCTGGCTCCTGGTGTTGTGGGGGCTCAGTAGTAATTGCTAGGCAACCAGTTTAAAGCAAGTGAAAGGGTCAGGTTGAAGTCTGTAGGACTTGTGATGACATTCTCATTTTAAATACAGACCACTGGGATTAACTATTGTGAATTATTATATACATCATTAAGAACCCAATAGACTTTTGGTTTTGATGATGCCAAGCTATGGTAAAGGTTGTAGCTAATCATATGTGTGTGACCATCTCTGACAAATCCACTAAGCAAACCTTTTTAATAATGAATTGACCGTTATCTTAATTGCCATCAGCTTCTATAGGGGTAATTCTGTTTACAGGATAAGGGCCTGTTGTTGCTTTTATTGTCACATAATTTCTTGCAGATAACAGAAACAAACTTGATTCAAAAGAAAGTTGCCACTCTGACTTTTCCTTAGAGTATATTATTTTGCCACTGGACATTCTCGGAGGCACATTTAAGGAAGGGTTTCAATTTGTGATGACACCTTAATTTTGCATGTACTATTTAATTTTGGGAGAAAAACCGTATTTTTGCTGTTTAAAGAAAAAAATTGATGTTAAAGTGAATTACTACATAATATTGTTTGCATTGCCGAGCTTTGCGATTCTAATGCACATATTGTCAGCCACGGACTGTTCTACATAGCTGTCCTGAGGATCAAGTGCTCAAAGAATACTTTGTCCCCTGAGCATCCAGAGTACAATGGCCCCAGGACACAAGGTGCCTTAATATAGACGTGCCCCGGGGGTCCCTCTGGCGTTTGCGCCCACTTTGCGTGCCTCTAGGGCACTTTATTATTACAGAAGGGGCTGCAGATGCTTGTGCTGCACCTTCTGTAATATGACAGCGCTGGTGCGCAAACAGCGCCAGCGCTTCTTCAAGGGGGCATTCCATCATTTGCCTGGGAGCATCGCCCTATGCAAATGAGGGAATACCTTTGCTTCTGCCCCCTCGCCATATTATAGCTGTATGCGCAGAGGCAAAGAAACTCTCAGGAGGTGCAGAGACAGTCTGCTAAATAAAAGGTGGTACACTGTCAGTACACCTCCTGGTGGCAGCCCTCTGGGAAGAGGAAACGGGATTCCATGGACCCCCCAGACATCTCCTTGCAGGTGGATGCAGTCACTCACTGCACCTGGCTGCAAGGAGATCTCCAATCCCCTTTAAAAGTGCAGGTGGGTTGCCGCCTGCACTGTGAAAACACGTAGCAGATTCAAAGCAGCCGCTCATTTTTTCACCTGAATGTGCTGCCCCAAAGCAGCAAGAGTTCTCGTCTGCCGTGGTGGCAGTGCATTCACGCCAATACGGCGCATTTTCCTGGTTAGCTAGCCATAAAAATGCGCCACATGGCTCCAGAAGTGACTATGAACTCAGTTTAGGGCAAAAACCTTCAGGGTGCCATGGCATCTCTCAACACATTTTTACAAGAGATACTGAGAATCAACTTCAGCTAAATTTAATCATACCTATAATACCCCACCATGTGCCATGGTACTATTATTTGGCCATGGCCACCAGGACCCTACACAATTTGCACTAAGATTGCCTTTAAAAGTACAGAGTTGCAGCTCATCAACCATTTCATAAATGCACCTTCCAGTATTCTTACTGAGGCATCCTAAATACACAGGTATATCTAAACTTGGGGTCCTTGGATCTCTGTGTCATAGGGACCCAAGGTGAATCCCACCAATGCGACCGAATCTTTCCAAAAGTCCACTGGGGCAGCATGCACATTCAGGCATAGCTATTCCTTTAATGGCTGGGCAAAGTCTGATTTTCATGTGGTTAGTTCTGTTCTGTAATAGGAGTGAGAGAAAGACGTGATAAACTAAAATGTTACTCAGACGCTTCGAGAAGTTTACATTAATTAGATTACAATATTTCAAGGGTTTCATCCACCAACTTAATTGTCTCATGAATTTATGTTCAGGGCTGCACAGTACCACAATTATTGTGTCATCTCTCACAATATGTACAATCTCCCACTTTGATACAAACTTCCACAACACAAACACCACAACACAGATAGAGCTCACAGCCAATAAATGGTGGTAAAGTATTGAAATATTCAAGCTTTCCTTGGAAAAGAGGAATAGATTATGTTTCTGATATATGTGATCAAGACATATGTTTGTGTCCTTTTGATTTTGCCAGTGCCTGGCACCAGTCTACTCTGTATATTTTCACTCAGTCAGTCAGTCAAATAACTTTATTTCGGCTGTTATTGCCATAAAAGCACAAAAAATGTAACATTATAAGAACAGCATCATAAAATATCACAATCCTAATAAGAAGAGATATAGATACAATTGAACATTTAAATCCCCATTAATTTTAAAGCATCAACATGTAAGAGGTCCCACCCCCTCAAGCAAATATCAGATGGGGGGCATAAAACATGGGTAGGAGTCTCTGTCAAGAGCGCCTTTGAGAAAGTAGTAGACAGTGCCATCAGTTAATTCAAACATTTTTAAAACTATAAGTTAAACAAAAAAAGTTAAGAGGAAACTCGTAATATAGTTGGTGAGAAGGCGGAGGTCCTGTCAAGCATATTGCGGCCTTAGGACCACCACGCAACTGCCAGGGAATGGCCTTCTTTGTCTGTCGCGTGTCTGTGTCTGTTTAACATAGGCCACCATTGATTCATCTTTGATCTCCATATCATGTGGTCAGGTGCCCATTTGTGGAGTTTGTTTCTATAGGCTTGAATGTGTTCTCTTTGTTACCCATACCTCCGTGCTTACTGTTGTAGTTTGGTCATGTGGCTGGCAGCCATTTTGTGCATCTAGCCAGTGTGCCTTTGCCATAGGCTTGCACGTGTTCTTTCGTCCTCATGCCTCCTTGCTCATTGTTGTTGTTTGGCAATGTGGCACTAGCTGGCAGACGTGTTTTGCTTACAGCCAGTGTGCCTTTACTATAGGCTTGCATTCATTCTTTGTTCCCCATGCCTTCTTGCTCAGTGTTGCTGTTTGTCCATGTGGCACTGTCTGGCAGCCATTTTGTGAATCCAGGGAGTGGGCTTTTGCCACAAGCTTGCATGTGTTCTTTCATCCTCATGCCTCCTTGCTCAGTGTTGTTGTTTGACAATGTGGCACTAGCTGGCAGACATGTTTTGCTTACAGACAGTGTGCTTTTACCATAGGCTTGCATTCATTCTTTGTTCCCCATGCCTCCTTGCTCAGTGCTGTTTGACAATATGGAACTAGTTGGCAGCTATTTTGTGCATCCAGCCAGTGTGCTTTTACCATAGGCTTGCATATGTTATTTGCTCCCCATGCCTCCTTGCTCCGTGTTGTTGTTTGACCATGTGGTACTAGCTTGCAGCTGTTGTGCATATCCAGCCAGTGTGCCTTTGCCATAGTCTTGCATTGATGAATGTGATATCAGTTTAATAATATACTTGAGGATCATTCTAGTATGTACATTAAGAATATCATTTTGATGAGCAGGGCTTCTCTATGACATGTATTTTTTCTTTTTTTAATTTTGCACATCTGCAAATATATATTTATTGAATTTTTTTAGTTTTCATAACTTTTTATTTTTTTAATTAAAAATAGGTGCACAGTTGCGTAACATCGTTCAGTTTTTTTAGGTATAACTCCATTTCCTCCTGGACACCCTGGCTGCGGAAGCACTGCAGATACATCAGTATCACCCATTTTTTATGATTATTTCATTTCTCCATGGACCACATTGCCTGCATACATGCAGAAGGTTACCTACATTTTTAAAGATTATTATTCCATTTAGCCATGCAGTTCCCTGAGTGCCAGAGGTTTCTCCTTAAAGGACATAAAGGAAAGAGCTCTGACTGTCTATTTTGATTGTTATCCCAATGGGAAATTATATTTCATAGTATGGTGTTTTGGTTTGACTATAACGTTTTTATTAACCACACTAATATTGCCTTTATCTGTACTAATTCAAGTTGCAACAATGTAACATTTCACTAAATATTTTTCTTGCTTCATTGCTTTTGGTGCACAAGAGCAGAACTGCCAAACATAAGGCCCGTACAGTGGCGTCACACCTCAGTCCACCAACCTATTCCTCTTGTGCTGCATAGTGTCACTGGCAACTGCGAACTTTAAGTTGGCCCCAAAGAAAATTACTCAAAAGGAGGTTTTCAGTGAGAAGAAGCAGCTTTCCATTTGTGGCATGTCCCCAGAAATCTTTTACAGACAACGTTGCATGCCTGCTGCACTGGTCTCCGGTGAGCAAGGTGGGAGCAGCACTCCTGCATCAACAGGACCACCCCAACCTAAGTCCAGAACCATGTCTGTCAGTGAGGTAGCCACTGCAATCATGGTATCACTAATGAGTAATGATGATGAATTGTATTTGTCCTTTTCACAAAGTAGTACCCAGTACCGACACATTAAAGGAAACAGAGCAAAGTGGACAGTACTATCAGCTACTTGGCCCCCACAGGATGCCACTATGCTGTGATTCTTCTTCGGCCTGGCCAGGTATTGCTCAAAATATAGTTGTGATTTTGCCACTGTGAGTGCTCTACTGAGAGAACTGACAAAACTAAATGTCTTGTTCAAATGGTCTGTCGAATGCAAGCAAAACTTCCAAAGAATAAATCATGCAATTGTAAATGAACCAAGATGCCCTATTGTGACCCCAACCTACATACCGAGATCATAGTTAACATGAGCCCAATGGAGTTGGGGCAAATCTTCTTTAACATATTTGTCATCCAAATGCTAAGAGACACGCTATAACTTATGCCAGTCGAAGCCTATCTGATACAGAATGTGTCTATTCTCAGTCGAAGAAAAAGAGTCTGGCTGTCATGGTGGCCTGTAAACATTTTTATGTTTTTCCATGCAGACAACATTTCACTGTTGTCACAGACCACCAAGCTTGTTTTTGGAAATGTAAAGGCCAAAATGTCCCCTCACATTGAGAGGGGGGGGTTCAACTGAAAGAGTACAATTACTTAATTGGCAAAGATCATAATCCTGCTGATTATATTTTGCGGTTACCACAACGGTCCAGTTCGAAGTCCAAAATGGCCGAGAAGTATGTCAACTCCATTGTGAGGTCCAGCATGCCAGCAGCTAGCCAATGAACACATTATTGCTGCTACTAATGCTGATAAGAGCATGCTTTTCCTCAAAGATATAATTTCAGCTTAATCTTTGAACAAGAATGCTCAACCATTTGCTGACTAAGTTGAATTTCAAAAATTCAAAAATATACAAAATGAACTTTGTTAGTAGTGAATTTGTTGTATTCAGAGGCTCTAGAATCATAATGCCTGAGAGCCTACGACAGTAATTCATTGAACTTATTAAAGAAATATGATATGGCTGTTGATTGTAAACAATTAGAATGGGAAGTGATGGAAATTTGATCACACTTTTCTTGTAATGTGCTACTGTGTCAGTAATCCAAATTGTGCTGAGACATTTTTTTCAATGTGGTGCTATATGGTACAAATGCATCACACTATCATGAATGCATAACACACTTTGGCCAAATACCTCCATATTAACCTGAAGAACGGTTCAGACCCTTAGCAGACACGTGACAGCATACACAGAGGGCTTATTGTGCCTCTTCTCTTCTCTTGCCGTATTTGAAAAGATTTGTAACAGTGAGACGTTATTGCATCCCCCACATACAGGGACATACAGTTCAGGCATGGCCATATGCAAATCAGTCTGACCTTGTGCCACTGGATTCAAGCAAGCCTGGCTGAAGATGGCTGAAATGCCAGAAACCGGTCCTAGGAAGCTTTTTTTTCGGTCCAGGGAAGGCATGGCTTGGCAGTTCGGGCTGGACTGTTCCCATGAGGCACAGGGTTAGACTGATTTACATATGGCCATGTCTGAACTGGGGTGGCAGAGTGGGCTAAAGAACGGTTATGGATTAAACCCAGATCTGTTGACTGGGTGTGAGTGTATGATTGGTTCAGATGCTCCGTCCATCACAAACACCTTTTGTACCACTTTGTTCGCCATAAGTTGGCAGGGTATGCTCAGATGTGAGTCCCTTACTCACTTTGCCACTGGATTCAAGCAAGCCTGGCTGAAGACGGCTGAAATGCCAGAAACCGGTCCTAGGAAGCTTGTTTCCGGTCAAGGGAAGCAC
Organism: Lissotriton helveticus; assembly: GCF_964261635.1. Lineage (NCBI taxonomy): Eukaryota > Metazoa > Chordata > Amphibia > Caudata > Salamandridae > Lissotriton > Lissotriton helveticus. The sequence goes on along the minus strand of NC_136057.1, from coordinate 1,213,322,526 downwards.
GGCTTGTCAGTTCGGGATGGACCGTTCCCATGAGGCACAGGGCCAGACTGATTTGCATATGGCCATGTCTGAACTGGGGTGGCAGAGTGGGCTAAAGAACGGTGATGGATTAAACCCAGATCTGTTGACTGGGTGTGAGTGTTTGATTTGTTCAGATGCTCCGTCCATCACCACCCCCTTTTGTACTGCTTTGTTTGACATTAGTTGGCAGGGTATGCTCAGACGTGAGCCCCTTGCTCACTTTGCTACTGGATTCAAGCAAGCCTGGCTGAAGACGGTTGAAATGACAGAAACCGGTCCTAGGAAGCTTGTTTCCGGTCCAGGGAAGGCATGGCTTGGCAGTTCGGGCTGGAATGTTCCCATGAGGCACAGGGTCAAACTGATTGGCATATGGCCATGTCTGAACTGGGGTGGCAGAGTGGGCTAAAGAATGTGATGGATTAAACCCAGATCTGTTGACTGGGTGTGAGTGTTTGATTCGTTCAGATGCTTCGTCCATTACCACCCCCTTTTCTACCGCTTTGTTCGCCATAAGTTGGAAGGGTATGCTCAGACGTGAGTCCCTTGCTCACTTTGCCACTGGATTCAAGCAAACCTGGCTGAAGACGGCTGAAATGCCAGAAACCGGTCCCAGGAAGCTTGTTTCCGGTCCAGGGAAGGCATGACTTGGCAGTTCGGGTTGGACTGTTCCCATGAGGCACAGGGTCAGACTGATTTGCATGTGACCATGTCTGAACTGGGGTGGCAGAATGGGCTAAAGAACGGTGATGGATTAAACCCTGATCTGTTGACTGGGTGTGAGTGTTTGATTGGTTCAGATGCTCTGTCCATCACCAACCCCTTTTGTACTACAACAGGTAATCAGCATGGAAACATTGATATGCACATATTAGTCCAGACAAACATGAATCTGGAGTAATTCCTCGCTGTATTTGTTTATTCCTTGATATCACTAACCCTGGAAGGAAATATTGGCTGATTTCGAGCCCACTTGTGAAGAGCCACATAACGTCATATAATGGAGGCTGTTAGATTATTTCTAAGTATGGGCGGAAAATTTGTTCCGCTCATGGATTTTGGGAATTTTTGGCAATTTTGCGATCCGCGAATCCCGCGAAATTGCCCAAAAATCCGCAATTTGCGAGTTGCCTGATTTTTTTTTCTTGTTCGCGATTCAAAAATACAATCTTACGCGCGCGTCATTGATTTACCATGATTCTGCGTTCACTGATGAGTTTTCCTCCCTGTTCGCGTGCGCTGCGAGATTTTGGTAGCTGGCCGAGCGACGCCGAGATCGCAAACACGTCATTGCGACCTGAAACAGGAAATTGCAAACACGTCATTGCGACCCGAAACAGGAAAAAGGCATCGCAAGCTGGCTGGTTAAGTGGAAACAACATGTTTGCGACCGTTGCGACCGAATGCGCAAGTTCTCGTTCCCGAACTGGTAGAAAAATATTGCGAACTCGCAAAAAAAAAAATCGCAAGCTCGCGGAATTTGGCGGATTTTTTGCGAATCGCGATTACGAATTCGCGCAATTTGCGTATCGTGAATTCACAAATTCCGCCCATGCTTAATTATTTCTATAAATCAAGTCCAGTGATTGGTAACTGAAAGACACACCAACAAGTAATTTGTTTACACCAAAAATCTAACAAGGATACCATACAATGTGAAAACTTTAATCACATAAACAGCACAAAGATAGGTTGTCATATATGTTAGATGCATAGTACCCACTATATGGTATGGGATAGTTGAATCGTGCATAGATGTGGCATATTTCATAAACCGCCTCTATGAATTAATTTCCCATTTAGTGGGGGTCTAATTAGGGAAAGAAACCTATAAATAGCTACGTGGTTTTGAGTTAAATGGCCCACAAGTATCACAAAACAGATTGTGGAATATCAATTCCATGCTTAATGAGAGGCAACACTTCATTATTAATATGCATGATCATCTTTCACTGCAAATATTCTGGAGGAGCCAATATAATTTAAAAATTCTTCATACTGAGAGGAAATAGAGGGAGAAATGAGGGCAATAAAAACACTAATCACATATAACGTTTTAAAAGAACTGGAATATTCTCTATCAAAATATTAATGTAAAATTGCACGCTGTATATTCTTATAAGTAAAATAAAAAGCAAACTAACAGCTTTGAAACTAAACATGAACAATGTTCTGTGAGAAAACTGCACACTGACCATTGTTTAAATGTTGTGTACTGAAAAATATTTTAAATGCACATATTCTGCACAAATTAAAGTCACATCATGCTAGATATCCTAAACATAGATTTGATATTTAATTAAATTAAAGTAATTCCTTTTTATTTACACGTTTATTTGCTGACCCAGAGGTAACATTCATACCAGGAATATGAGAAAAATAAAGTTGTGATATTTGTAGCATGTGATGCACTGGATCATATCCCAGTGTTGAATGGTGGCTGGATGACACAAATTGATGCTATGGGTTTACAGCGGTCTGTGCTTGTTTGCATTTTCGAGACTTTGCATTTCGGAGGGCTTGCAATGGAGAGCAGTTATTTACTTTTTTCTTAAGAAGGAATTACTTTTACCTTGTAAAATGCAGCAGCCACAGGGATTCACAAGACATGACCTTAAGAATCTAGATTCTCAGAAGTCAAAAGAAGTAGTGATAGTGTTAATGTATTATCACATTGGAGTATTTTGGGGTGGTAAATGAGGAATGATGACTGATACCACAGTGTCATCAATGTTGTTCTTGATTTTGTGGCTCTATTCTTTAAAGTTGGGTATTGAGTTTAACTAGTAACTGTTTGGCATGCAGTATATGGTGATGTAGTGCCCGATCTTCTTTAGTTGAAGTCTCTGCAAGTGCAGTAGGTTGTTTTACATTCAGATATGAATCAATGTGAGTGGAGCTGGGAAGAGTGTTTTAGTGACTTAAAGACTAGAGCTGTGACATCACTATAACAATTGATAGGGTGTTGATACCCTAATTCTTATCAATGAACTTTCATCCCAGACCTGGTAGCTTACAGTGGCAAATCTCATATGACCTGGGAGGATGAAGGTTTTCTCTTTCTCTTTCTGTTTTTGGAACTTTACAAGTGCCTACAACACTGCATTCCATTTTGCCCCATTGGCTTATCATCTGATATTAGCCCACACTCACAGGCAAGTTTTTGATCTTCATTTTTCCTTATTGTCTCCAAGTGAGACGTGGTTGTCATTTAGGTCTTTAATTGTGGAGGCAAGAGTAATTATTAGTCTTATCAGAAGTATTCTGCTCACCATCTGCCATGTTTTAACTACAGTATATTGAAACGATTCATGAGCATACTAAAGATCTGCAGACTGATTTTTCTGTGTTTCCTAGCACAGGAGTTGTTTAGAAGTAGTGTCTTAGAATAAGTAGGTCTTTGAGAACCGGAATGAAAATTATTGCATGTAACTTTGATGTCTAACACTGGGATGATGATGCATGAATAAAAATACCTCCTGAAAATTGACCTGTGGCATCAGTTGGTTTTGGACATGCATATTGTAGGAAAGTAGGATCTGTTTCTTATGACTACCGCCACTTTTTGCCTGATGTTACACTGGTTTTGACTAGTCTGACTGGGATCCTGCTCATCAGGACCCCAGTCTATCTGCTTTCTCCCTAAAGTGTTATGCATGTACTTAGGTACACTCCAGAATGGATACTCGGGTACCCTTGTCAGTTCCGAGTATATTGTACACATGTACCCTGGGCATATATAACCCAGAGGCCTCCCATGGGCTGAAGCATGTATTAGGCCATCCATGAGAGGCCATGCAAAATGGAACTACAGCCCTTCCAGTGCAGCCTGTGTAAGCTGGTGCTTGCACCACTTATGAAAGATATAGATTTACTATATCTATAGATCACTACACTTAAAACATATCAGTCACCCCTCTTGCAGGCCTTGACAATCATGAAGGCAAGGTGCTGGGTTTTATGTGAGAGGGTGCCCCCGCATGAGCAGAGCCCCTCTGCAGCCTTCAGAGACCTTTCTCCCGGGTTGTCGGTGACGCAGCCAGCAATATAGGTAGGGGTGCATTATATGTGCGCATAAAATGCAATCTCGAAAACGGCATCAACAAAACATGTCATGTTTCGTATCAGTAAACAAAGTGGGAAACCCAGTATACCCTTGGAGGCTTGGGCAGTTAAATATTGATAGGTAAAGAGACCTACAAGGGATTTAGTATAAGAAACTGAGCTGCAATATTTGGCAGATTATTTCTTTGAACTCATTTGAATTTGATAACCTTGGTAGATGCTTACATCCTAAGTGTGCATGTTATTCTGTCTTCTTCTAGAATACTTTGATCATGTAGGCTTCTCGAAAACTTCCAGCAGTTAGTCATTCTCATATATGTATAGGGTAGCTGCAAGATACTGAAGCCTTAAACCTTTCAAAATAGATTTAACTCTGAGTATATCAGAGAACTTGTCTACTATATTTGTGGACATAGTTTCTGCCATCCAGATTTTGGAGAGCACGACATTGAGATCTTGCAATGCATTTTTATAATGCCTCATTCGGGTCCAATGCCACTTTCTGAAATAGAAAGTACCTGCTCTGCGGGGACTTACTTCTGACCCTGTTCATTTGAGCCCTATCCAATATTGTTGTCCATGAGCACACATTCTTACAGCTTAAAAAGCAACTGCTGTTAAATGACAACTGATGCATACCGCATGCAGAGGGGTGACTGGAAGAAGTTATGTAACTTCACTTCTCGCTGAGTAAGAGGAGGCAGCTACATTGGTGGAAGTGATACCGATGGATTGTCCCTTAATCTGAGTGGACATATAGTGAGAGATGAGCAGTCATTATTTATTGTCTCATACAGTATTGGGTGAGGAATGGAACTGAGGTGGAAGAAGGAGAAGCATTATTGTTCAACAACAATTTTCAGGATGTCATTTGCACCAGATAATCTGGTTAGTCTTACTGTTGATCCAAACTCGACAGCTCATTTGTGAACAATGATTCATTGCTAGACTTTCTTGTGTTTTGCAAATGTTAGTGTTTCATGCTACTGAGCTTGAAGCTATCACTGTTTAACATGTTAGATCTTTTTTTTAGGTGTTTATTGCTCAATTTCATTATTTGCGTGCCTTGTCACTAAACATACTTTTGGGTGACCTATCTCTACTATATTATTAAGTGGACCCTAGTAGTCTGTATATGAAACAACCTTTTTAGAGATAGTATTGGAATGTATTCTTGATTTGCTCACAGATTTATAGTATGGTTAACAACATACACACTCATTTGTACCTATCAACATCATGGTGATAAAATCATATAAAAGGCTTACTCCATCTCACCTAATTTGATTAAACTAAATGTTAAAAACTTCTTTATTTCTGTAAGGGCATTGAATGCATGATCTCCATACAAAGGACCATTCAATATTCCCCCTTATTCCTACTTTGGGGAGGATTGAGCTTTCATCAAACATGGACCAACTCCTATCTTACTCTAAGTGCAGAAATTTGAATAAAGTGCCTTTTGAAAGCACACATCTTCTAGGCATGATCAAATCTTTAGCAAGTATTTGAGTATTTTTTTTTTACAAAATCATGGAAATTTTCTTGATTATGTTAACCCAATGCTGAGTAATTATGAAAAAGTGTATTTACCGTGTGTTTCAAAGTTTAGTGAGAATTGCTGGTGTATAAAAATAATAATGTGATACATAATAATAAATAGACTCGAGGGAGTATTTAGAATTAATGTGGAGGTTGAAGTGAAAAATACATTATGTGTTTGTTTGCTAGGTTGAATCCTTCTTTCAACTAGGTCACAAATATGACCTATTATATTCAAGAGAGTGGTCCCAGACCTATTGGGATTAATTTAAATTCAATAAAAATTATTTAACCAAATTACTTATGGAACACAATTGTTTATTCAGATAGTGTAAATACGTTTTTCACCCATCGTGGAAAATACTGAAACATACTTACGAGACACCACACATACCATTACCATCGTAGATGGTTTGTCTTTTGACCCAACTAGTCAACTATTAGTAACCAGTGATATTGTTTCACTTTACACCAACATTCCCCAAGAAGAAGCTATTGAAGTGATCTCCATGGTACTTAATCAAAGAACATCGCCGGCTTATGTACCCACCCAATTCATTATCCTACTCTTAAAGATCGCTATGATGCGCAACTTTTTTGTTTTTCAAAATGACTTCTACATTCAGACAAAAGGAGTCGCTATGGGGGCAGCATTTGCCCCTAATCTAGCAATTATCTTTATGGCTACATATGAGCGACATTTTGTACTATATAGCACAAACCCTTTCAGATATATGATAAAAAAATGGATGCGTTATATAGCCGACATCATCATAATTTGGGAAGGTGATCAGTCTGAACTTACCGGATTCCACACATGGCTGCATGCCAGGTCTCCAGACATCCAATTTACCTTGGAATCTAGTCCTTCCACCATAAATTTTCTGGATTTAACCATCTACGTACAAGAAGATAAGCTGTGCACTACGCTCTTTAGGAAACCAGCCGAGAGAAATTCCCTTTTGCAGTACTCAAGTCACCACCCCAGGGCGTTACGGGACAATTTGCCCTTTGGCCAATTTTTGCGCATAAGGCGTAATTGTACATTGAAGGAGAACTATATGGCTGAATCTGAAGAACTAATCCAACGCTTGACAGACCGTGGATATCCAAAGCGGATGATAGAACGTGCGAGAAATCGAGCATGGTTTTGCCCATGTGAATCTCTCTTACAAGGGAACACGAGAGTTACATCTGAATTAGACCGCCTAATTTGTGTGACGACTTTCTCTACAAAGAGTAATGAGATAAAAAAAGTTGTGAACAAATATTGGAATTTGATCAGTGAAGATTTGGAAATGAAAAACCCGCCCATGCATTCGTTTAAAAAAGCTAAAAATATCCGAGAGCATGTGGTTTTCTCCTTCCTAGAGACACTTATACCACCATCACTTACATCTATGTGGAACTTACAACCCATTGTGGGGCACCACCGATGTGGTAACTGTAAAGCTTGTGATTACACCTTACAAATCAAGGAGTTTGTGGACAAAGATGAGAAAATTGCTCTTAAATATTACACTAACTGTAACACCATGAATGTCATCTACTGCATTGTGTGCCCCTGTCAGTTGATATATATAGGGCAGACACAACAGAAAGTTAAATCCAGGATTCTGCAACATTGCAGCCGTATCAGATGTGAAACAGTTGGCGCCCCCCTGGTGGACCACTTCAAAACATTAGGACATACACCTGAAGACCTCAAATGGACTGTCCTAGAGAAAGTCAATCTCGGACCAAGAGGTGGTAATATTTGCTCCTTATTGAACGTACGAGAAATGAAATGGATAACCCATTTCAATTCTATCAATGAAGGACTGAATGAGTTAGATAGCAGTTTCATACAGATGGCCACTATCTAAGATTAGTGTTAAATTCCACATAAGTCTCTGTAACTCTGAGCGAGACCCTAGCCCTTCATACAGATGTCCACTTTTCCAGGATTAGTGTTAAAATCCACATAAGTCTCTGTAATTCTGAGTGAGATCGTAGCCCTCCATGTAAGAGTCCACTATGTAGGTACCACTATAACACCCTGTGAGGTAGTTACGTGGTTTTATAGATGCACTAATATTCTATAATGATTGCACTCCAGTCCACGAGGTGATTTGGCTATATTGTTTGAAATGCTTTTTTATATATATGAAATATGGGAAATGATGTCTATTTCGATCTTGACCACTTTAACACCCTGTGATGGTAATTACGTGGCCTTAATCTAATTCCAATGTTCTCCCACCGATAATGAGGTGACATGATATATTGTGGTTTTTTAAGGAATGCCTCAATCGACATAACACATGATATTGTAAATGTTGTATTATACCCTATACCCCGTGATATTAATTACCTTGTCAGACCCATTTAATGTATACAGGAACATTACTAAAAATAATTGTAGGAGTCCATCGGTTCAAGTCACGGCTTACCAACAAGAATACCAGAATTATCTACCTCCTCACACCTTCTCAGCGTGAATTACAATTACTAAATATTCGGTTATAATCGAGCCACCATGTTAATTACTGGCAATGCCATCCAATTTTATATTAGAATGGTGCTATTAATGCATTACTAAGGGTAAGTTTTCATGGAGCAAAAAAGCAGTACAAACGCGTCCCGGTAACCACGACAACCAGCGTAGGCTTTCTTCCATTGCCCTCGCGGTCACGTGGTGCGGAAGCGCTTTCATCGCAATCCCCGTCTATCTCGAACGCCACTCTTCCAATTGTTACGGGAGTTGCAGGATGCCGGGAACGAAGTAGCCTGATTCGCTCCTTTAGGTAAGAGATGCCCACTTGCAATTTTAACTATTTCTATTGATCCCATTAGCACTTCTTGTGCCTGACGCGGCCTGACAAGTTCCCCCTTTTCGTTTTCAGCGACCGAGTCAGGAATGGACTAGGACCCGTGTCTTGATCGGTATGCTAACATACAGGTAACGCTGGGACTTCTAAATTTTCCATTCCGTTAAATGTGAACATCCAATTATTTTATCTTATGAGGCACATTATATTCCACCCCTTCTAGATTGTCTACCCAATGAGGAGCCTCCGTAATAGAATAATCCCAGAGTGCTTATATTAATTCCGCACCAGAAAGGAATCTATTGACTGTAGACATTCTGCTTATCTATCAGGTAATTGTACTAATAGGGTACCTTAGCCCTTCTAGCGGAATCTTCCGCATAATTATCTATTTCAAGCCATTGTAATTGTCTATCCACCCTTGTAGGAATGATTTTGTCAATCAAGTATCTCGCCTAATGACAGACCATAAAATTATCTGAACACAAGGTAATTCTATATTTTTGACATTTTTTGTTTATGTAACATCAGCTTGATGTTCAAATTCAATCACCCCACGTCTTCAAATATAATGGCGTGACTTTTTCTCAATTCTCATGAAATTAACAGCTATGCCAATTGTGGCTTATGTCTTAGACTTTTCCCAGTCACATGCCGTAAAAATCTAAATTTTGATTAATCCCAGTCGTGACACTAGTCACACTAGCCCTATGCGGATATGGTTAATCAGTGATCCCGTACGGACAAAATTTAGCCTGCCCCTCCATCCTATGGTCCGAGTGGACCCTTCATTGGATCCACCAGTGTTTGATGTAATCCAATGTACCCCTGTGTATATAGTCATCATTAAGTGATCACTAAGTAATCCCTTGTAATTATCTTTCTCTTATAGGAACCGCCCCCCCCACCTTTCACTGTCCTGAAGAAGACCCGCCATGTAAGGGGTAGTATCCCTACAATGAGGGTCGAAACTTCGACTACCAGCCGCAGCACTTGATTGGAGGGTGAATTTGTACACCTGTCATTTATGATGCCATACTAATGTTATATATGACTTTTGATTAATTCCAACTAGGCTCCCCTGGGAAGCCATTTTCAATTGTTGAAAGCAATTTACGATTGGATTGTCACTTGACCTACCCACACCTTCCCAAACACTGCACTACCCCCTTCCCCTTCACTGTACAGTGGGCACTGCTAAGATGTGTATTAATTATGTATATGTATATACACCCTAAAAATGAAAAAATACAGTGAAAAACGTATTTACACTATCTGAATAAACAATAGTGTTCCATAAGTAATTTGGTTAAAGAATTTTTATTGAATTTAAATTAATCCCAATAGGTCTGGGACCACTCTCTTTATAACACATAACTACCCAGGTCCCGTGACTACCGGGTTGACCCTCTTACTGTAATACTATTATATTCAAGGCTGATATAACAACTTGTTTCTGGTTGCACAGCACTGAGCTGGGGGGAAGTCCATGTCGAATATGTGTAATGCCGCAAGGCTTCTGATGAACTGCAAGCGCTGCTATGCTGGCTTTAATTGAGGCTGCACTGTGCTGCATTGTTCTATGTCAGTTCCGATGAGAAGCTGTGTGGTCCCGTCGAGGATGCATCTCGTAGTGGCGGCTTCAATGAGTTGTGCAGCTGCGATGCGGGCTTGCATCGGTTCCAATGAGGCAAAGCAGAGAACTGGGTCGGGTTTGCTTTGTGCTGCATCGGATCCGACGAAAGCACAGCTGGTCTGGCAAAGCACCTTTAGCCCTACTTCCAAAGGTCTGGACTGAAAGGGTACCACTTCAGGGTTAGGGATCACAGAATGCAGAGTCCAGGAGCAGGGTCAAAGATGGTTGGAGCCTTTTCTATCACTGAGATTCTTATCAGAAGACCATCCAGCTAGTGTTTGGAGTTACTCTTGGGGTACTAGGTTCAAGGTGCAGGTCCAGTCCCTCCCACTCAGGCAGCAGGGTTGCAGGGCAGACATTCATGCATCAGAGAAGAGCAGCTCAGTAGTCCTTCTTTAGCGTCTTCCATAGGTCAGAAGTGTACTGAAGAGTTGTGTCTGAGAGTCCACTACTTGTACCTGGAGTGCTAGGACCACTCTATCTGACCCCAGAGGCCTCAGAGCCGATGACCTCCCCTAGGTTGCCAGCCATGGGCAACACCAACACTGAGTGCAGTAAACCACCCTGACTCCTACCCCACTGCCCCTGCGGATTTTGGGGGTAAGGCAACATTATTACTGCCATTTTGAAGACATGGTTACTGTGATATATGAGTAGGTTGTGCTTAGTAGTACACAATTTTGTGACTGACTTTTAGCTCTTATGCAACAGGAAGCTACTTATAGATTGATTACACTTTACACAAATGTAAGATAGTCCAATACAAGTAAAGACAAGCACACTGGAAATCACTTTATGACATAATCCAACCTTTTTACTCTCCGGCAGTACCTTCTATCTGCAAGTGAATCCATCTTCTCTCCTGCTATATGTCCCAAGATTGGCTGCTAAGGATTAAACTAAGCATGTGTATTGTTGCAAAAGGCAATCATAGAGAGGATTCTTTCACATACAGCCGCTTTTCTTGACTCTATTCATGGCAGTGCACAGGTCTATATGTTCCAGGCCTTCCTTCAGTATGAATTGTTGCCAGAGGAAGACAATTATGATGCTGTATAATAAAAAGGGTTTTTACAATTCCTGAGGTAAACCACCCTAAGCCTGCTTCTTTCTATTGTGTACAATGCGTGGGGCTTTGTAATTACATCTCACATTAAAACATCAATTGCCATATAAAACATTATCAGTGTGAAGTGCACAAGGCATCTGGCCAAGAAGACATTGGAATGCAGTCTATTCTGGTTTCACAGTAAACAAACTCTTTCCACTGTGTCCTTATGTTTGGGAAGAACAGGGATGGTTTGCACTGTGAATGTCATGGTCATTTCTTACTCAGAGTGTCCATTATGGCCCATGTGGCTTGTTTTGGGGACACTATGTGGCTTCTAGAAGGCACTGTCTGTGTGTTTTCTGCCAGGAATGCTTCATGTAGTATCTATAGGAAGTTTTCTCCATGCTGCGTAACAGAAATACACTGTGTGGTGGCGTGGGAGTGAAGGGTGTGGGGAGGGAGCAGGAGAGATGTTACAGGCAGAAGTGAGTTAGAAAACAGCTGAAACCCACAAGCCCCAATAAAGTTGCACACTCAGAAGGAGGGAATCAGAAGCACATTTTACTTCCTAGTTGCAGATCGATAAATTGTGTGCACAGCTCCTTTAAGAGAAACATGAAATTGCTTTAATTATTCTCATTTGTGTCAGTGAAAACAAATTGGTTGCAAAAGCTTTTTTAATTTCTCATATTGCTCGGCCAACCCTGCAATAAAGTAGAGGAAATAAAAAAACTATCATGACTTTGGCGCCCATTCTGGCTTTCTCAAATACTCCACCCATTCACAGAACTCAGCCGAATTTGGCGGGGTTTTTCACTAACACTGCTGAACTCTGCTGAGTGGAACTTCACGAGCTCCGCCCAGGCCTAAACATAACATGCCCAATGATAATATAATAAATAATACAAACTGTGATTAACTGAGTTACAAGTACTGGTTAAGAATACTATAACCAGAAAGTAAATAACATAGTAAGTAATGAAAAATAATCATCATGGTGGCTTACGTACCTCAGAAAGTTTTAGACATTTGATATGCATAGATTTTGCCATTTAGGTTAGGCACAATGTGACTGGTAACGACACATTGTATCGTGAAGTAGCAAGAGAAGGTGATGACACAAAAACATTATGAAGTTGATGATGATAGAAAACAGTGTACCACCATGCTGTAAAAGAAACATTTGAAGCATTTTTACAATTTTTTGTATTTTATTGAAAGGCAAGAGCTATCAACCTAACATAGATCAACGGAGTATGTGGACCATATGTCAGATAGACTACCTAAAAATACATGACTCATGTGAAAAGGAACAGCAGTACAAACTATTCAAATTCAATTGATTCAAATAGTTATGCCAGAAAATGTCAATAGCTGGACAAAGGAAGATCATGTGCATAAGGTCTGCTATATAATGATTTCATGACCAACATTTTGTTTCACAGAGAGCATCAAATTTGAGGGGAGTAGTAGGTGTTATTAGCATACTATTGTAAATGAAATATAAATATTGTGTAGAGATGGCAGTATGTGAGTATTTATGAAGTTAAAACAATAGTTTATTCCAAGCACATTCAAGTTTGGATTTATGAGAGGTAGGGTAATTGTGGTAAATAACTTATAACTACAGGACGCTTTAGAACCAGTAGGTATGGGTTGATGTGGATTATCAGACAGAGGGGCAAGAGCATTCAATATAATTATACATAGGAGTTGATATTTCTTATGAAACAAATGAGGCAAGGGAACTGTAGTTCGTACATCTGTAAATGTTAAAAAGAAGTCATTGTGAAATAACTGATGAACCCAAAAGAGAACTTTGGAGCTGCAGGTATACCAGTAGAGTGCCCTTCCTTTATTTTAAATTGTTCATTATGCAAAATTGTAGTATTTAACAAATCCTGTTATGTAGTGATCTCAGTGCTATAAATCAGTTATAAAGGTCTACATGTGTTTTTAGTGATAGTAGGTCCTCGAGATGAAGGTTTCTGTGAAAAAGTTAGAAACTCATTAAATGAAAAGAGATGAGCAATTGCTGTTTCTAAGCTGTCCCAAACAGGGAGTCGAAAAGCAGGAAAGTCCACACCTTCCTTAGATTTGGGTAGTTTTAGTATTGCAAGCGATATCCTCCTCTTTTTCTGGTTCCATAAAAGTGTAAGGAAACAGAGCCTAATTGTTTTTTTTGTGTGTAAAATAAGCAGTGTAAAAATAACAGGTATCATAGATAAGAGAAATAAAACTAATAGAGTAAACCTAATTTTATTAATATTCAACCTACCTCACCAAGATAAATATAACAGAATCCATTTATCAAACTTACTTTGAATACATTTCAATAAAGCAAATATATTAACTTTAACAGTATTATTAGCAGAGGAAACAAACCATAAACCTAAGTACTTAATGTTTGTGGGACTCCGTGGAAAGGTTGTTTTTTGGATTATATTTTTTGACAAAATCAATAGAATGCTAAAGTTTCACATTTATCATTGTTGATTTTATATTCAGAAAGCTTGGCACAACAGGAAACTTCCTGCAAAAAGGCTAGAACAGTAGTTTCAAAGTTAGCTACGTACAAAACAATATCATCAGCCCACACAGACACTTTTAATTGAAAATCATTATGTGTAAACCCTTGTATTTAATTGAAGTTTGTAAAGAAAGGGTTCCAAACCAAAATAACCAGCAAAGGTGATAGAGGGCATCCTGGTATAGCTCCTCTAAGGAAAGAAAAATATGGAGGGGATAATTCAGTTATAAATAAAGAGGTTTAGGAGCCAAATAAAGCAGAGAAACATAGTTAAGCAACCACGGACGAAACCCAAACCATCGAAGAGTAGAAACATAAAAGCCCAGTTCATCCTATCAAAAGCTTTTTCTGTGTCTATCATAAAAGCAGCTAAAGGGTAATGTTTCTGAATGGATTTGTTGATGACATTTAAAAATACTCTAGTGTTATCTGACAACCCTTTACAAAACCTGTCTGCTCTCTGGCTACCAATTTCAGGAGGAGATCAATACGTAGTGCAAGAAGTTTAGAGAATATTTTATGATCCATTTTCACTAATGAAATTGTTCTAAAATTCTTACAGTACTGACAATTTCAATCAACCAATTAGGCAAATTATTGCATCTTGGAAAGAACCTTGGGATAATCCCTTGTGAGAAAAACTTTCAAATAAGGATAGTAAATAGGGGAGAAGTAAGGACAAAAAATTAACATACAATCCAACTGGGATGCCATCAAGGCATGGAGATTTGTTATGTTTTAGAATTCGTAATATATCTTTCACATGCATCAAAATTGATATAATTCAAACATTTTTCGTAATAGAATTTAAATAATTCATTATATCTGCAGAACAAGGGTCTGTATGTGAAGTATAAAAAGATTTATAGAACCGAGTAAAAGTATGTAAAATATCTGCATCCTTGTATACTAAAGTATTGGAATCTGCAAAAATGATGGCATTCTACTTAGTTCTTTTTTAGTCTTTAAATGGTTGGCACATTTAAAGTTAAACTTTTCACATTTATTTTGACCACCATATTGTTTAGCACTGGCTTTTAACAGAAAAGAAGAAGCTAGTTCTGTGGAATGCTCATTAAATTCAACTTTTTGAGTAATTAACTTATCTAAAATTACTGAGGAGTTGGTAGTGTAATACAAATATTCTAAATGTTTAATCTGAGTGGTGATTTGTTAAATAGTGGTTATGTGCTGGCCATTTTTTCCTGTCTACATAAGTGCTGATATGAAACTATCCAGAGACTTTAAAAGCATTCCAAATGGTTAAAAATTGTTGGTCATCAGAAATATTAAGTTTAAAGAATTTATCAATAAAGGATGCAAAGGAAAAAGCAACATTGGAGTATATTAATAGTGTTGTATTAAGACACCATCTTTAATTATTTTTGTCAACAATATAAAAATCTAAGGAGATATTAACAGAGACATGATCAAAAATTATTTTAGCTCACATTTCTGCATGTCTGAGAGATTGGGATAAAGTAGGGCTCAAAAATATAACCACTCCTTGATTGGGAGTGATGAGCTAGGATTTTATTTTATGTACTTTAATTAATGGATTACATAACCGCCAGGCATCCATCAACAAATCTTGCTTAATAGCATGTCCAAATTGTTTCTACATGGCATTGAGAAGAAATGGAGAGAAGGAATAGGTTATAAAAGTGATTGCAAATGCCACCATAAATCAAATAATTGTCTGAATATGTCATCATTTTTTGGTTAAAATTATGCCAAAAGACGTTATCCAATTGGATGGGACCATAAAAGTTAATATCGATAAAGGGTTTCTGGTTGATAATTGACAATTATCCACCTTCCAAAAGTATTTGATTCTTGAGCTATCACAGAAATGTTTGTTACAAAGAGTATTAATGCCATTCTTTGTATCATAAGCAGGAGAGATGATAACATGACCTACCCAAAGTTTTTTGATATTAACATATTCTTCTAAGGACAAATGCATTTATTGTAAGAGGGCAATTTGAGGAATAGGACATAATACATGTCAAAAAATATGTTGTTGATAAATAGGGATACCAGCCCTCTAACATTCCTTTTAATGAAATTAAATATGCAATAATACAATAGAATTAGGAAATATATGTGAAATCATCTCAATTTCACCAATAACAACTATATATTGAAGAATCATAGCATCTGTAACTAGTAAAACTGTTAACAAAACAGTTGAAGCATGTACATGAGTAGTGAAAACATGAAATCCAAAAGAGATTGTAAAATGAAAAAGGAAAGAAAGACATAGTAAAGAAGAGAAAAGAACAAAACAAGACATAAATATAACATACCTATGTTACAGCACAGGGAAAATGGGGATGGTGATGTCACACACAAATGAACATGACACAACCACACTCCAAAGGAAGCCGGGGCAACAACACTTGATATTAAAGATTAGAAAACAGCTGGGAGATGAATCTGAATGGGGAGGAAGAAAACACATTTAAGTTAGAGACAAGTTGAAAATGTAAGACATAATAGTAGCATTACAAACACCAGGTATGACAAAGAGAGTTAAGTAAGACTAAACAAATTGAGCTCTAGGTATATCCATTGATTCTCCTTTATTAATTATCTAAACATGTTTGCAGTTTAAAGGAATCATCATGGGTAGTGGTCTTATTTTTGTATGTGACTTTAAACATGGATGTATCAAGCCAACACGTGCATCTAACGCTCTGAGTGCATGTCAACAAATCTCTTCCAGTGATCTGCAGTCATTTTGGATACATCTTGTGAGAAGAAAAGAGTGTTGCAAGGACAAATAATACTTTTCTTGGCTTTGATGATGAAAAGAACTTCAAGCAAATCAGTAAATCATAAAAAATAGTTGTATCACTCCCCTAGGTTTTGATAAATGGCCCAGTCCATGTGCTCTTTGTACGTTGAACAAAACACCCTCCATATCAAGTATCTTAGGTGAAAAAAGGGATGAAAATATGTGACAGGATCACAACCCTCAATTCATTCTGGTAATCCATAGATTCTTATATTATTTCATCCGTTTCTATTCTCCAATTCTTCTGCTTGCATTTAAGAAGATCAATTTCTTTTCGCATTGAATCCTTTTTTCAGAGCAGCTTCTAAAATATCACTAATTTGCTGATAAACTTCTGTTACCCTTTTATTCATAATTGACAATTTGTCATCAAGGAGTTATTTGTTTCATGTAGGGTGTGAGCTCTCTAATCTCCTCAAAAAGTAAATCCATAGAGGATATAGGAGAAGATTTAATGCATGACAGCAGGTCCTTCTCCGACTTCTCATTAACATTAGTAAGCAGTCTGAGCACATGTTCAGATTAAGAGAATAATACTCCATGGGAGAAAAAGCAGAGGCATCCGGTATCAAGGAATCCGTTAAATGATAGGAAGAGTCCTTGAATACAGCTGGTGAAAAATTACCAGCTAACCTGTTCCTTCTAACCTGCCCCGTTATATAATAATCATAAACCATCAAAAAGAGGCACAGCTTAATCAAAGTTGCAAATTATAAATCAATATGGAGGCATTGAGTAGATAGGGCCCTCAAACAAGAAGCATTTGGGGAGTTTCCTTATGTCTAAAAATGTGGCAGGGTTTTGATTAGCACATTAGAAAACAGGTTGAGTGTGGTATAAGAATTGAAAAAATGAAAGTTTCCAGGAGAAAAAGAGATAGGCAATCCTGAGGAGAAGGTGCACGTAAGCAACCCTGAGTAAAAGGTGTGCGTACAGCTAACGTGGTGGGTGCTGCTGAAGAGAGAAAGCAGTCAAAGGGAACTTCATGTCAGCACAATGCTCAGCTGTAAGAGACCATTCATCAAAAAGAGGTCACATGAATGACAGAATGCCCGCTACTTGAATCAGTCAGTAAGGAAATCTTCCACTGTATTTTAAATTAAAGGTACCGCGTCTGTTGGAGTTCCACTAACCAATGTTGAAAATATAGAAACCTTCTCAGGGGTCCCACTGATACTTGGTCCTTTTAAACCAACAAAGAAGAAATTGTCACAGAAGCTGAAATATAAAAGAACATCTTTATTAACCTCAAATGAGTGAGACTACGTCACACAGAAGCCTTAGCAACTGAATGAGGCAGTCTGAGGAGTACAGAAAACAGAGGCCTTATATCTGCTTAGGGTTACATAGTAATCATAAGACCAAGGGGCAGTCCTGGCACATGTAAGCATGTAAAATGACTAAGATGGTCATACAAGATCTGCTTGCTCAACAAAGTGGGAGGAGAGTTACTTCTCCATACAGCATCAAAAATAGCCTAACAGTTATACTAGAGAAGCAGGTGCATTCTACTAGCTAGGCCCTTCTGGGCATGTGCGAAGGTGGAAGATGCTAAATATAGTTTGTTTCTAGGCAGATTACAAGAGCAGTCAACACTGAGGGAGGACAGAGCACATGGCGAGCACGTGGCAGCACATAGCAAACAAACTGGCTGCCAGAAATACAAAATGGCTTTCAGCTCATGCTAACAAATCCCTCAAATATTTAACACCAACAGCCATCTTGTTCCAGCACCAGGCCCTGCCCCCTACATATATGTATTAAAAAGGAAGTTTTCTTTATTTATTTTGAGATTTACATAGAGTGGGCTTGACCCGTGGGTATCAGAGCGCTTTACAGTGTATGCACAGCAACATTTAAAAGTAATACAGAGGAAGGGATATTGTAATAGGCACACAGGGTAATATCATATAATAGATTGTGAAATAGCTGGATGATATAGTTTGGAGATAGCGATGATAGGTTATAACAGATACTGGAGGAATGCATCAGTATTTTCAGAGGTAGTGTTGTTGGGTTCAGGTATTTGTTGAGAAGAAGAAATCTAAGTTTTTTTCTGAAGTATGAATAATTGATTGTCACATAGATCCTGTGGCAGAGCAGTCCACATTCTAGTCACATTCCCAGAGAAGGAACAGTTGAGTGGTTTTACACACTTACATTTATGCAGAATCAGGAGTATAGTGTTTGAGCTTTGCAGAGGCTTCTTTCATCCAATTTTTAATAGTTTACGATGTTATTACATTTGTCAGTGTAGAGACTTTTGTAGGTTATGCAGGCCATTTTGAATATACACTTGCTTTGATTGGCAGCCAGTTGAGTTTCTGAAGTGTGGGAGTGATGTGATCATATCGGCTCTCTCCATATAGAAGTCCATCTGCCTCGTTGAGTTTGGATTTCAACAAGATAAGGTGTTTGTTTGGGATACCAGTGATTGTTGCATTACCGGAGTTCAGTTTAGAGAGGACTAGGGATTTTACTATGGTCTTTAGGTCTTCAAGGGATATGAAAGTTTGGATTTTTGTAGAAGGCACTTTTTGCTCAGGCATTAATATGCTCTTTTATGCTCAGGTGTTTGCCAAGTGTTATCCCTTGTGACTTATTAGAGTTTGAGATAGATGAGGTACGGTTTATTGCAGTTAGGGTGTTAAGACAGTTATGGGCAGGGTAGGACTTTCCTTTTGGATGAGGAGTTTGGGTTTGTTGAAATTTTGCTTTAAGTTGTTGTTGGTTATCCAGGATTGTGCAATATAGATAGTGTTGTTTAGGTGCGGGATGTCTTTAGATAATGAAGTTTTAATGTAGAGTTAGGTGTCATATGTTTAGAGATGGTAGGCAGTTTTGGCTTGTTTTAGGATAGCTGTAAGTGGTTCCATATATAGGTTGAACAAGGCAGGGGACAGGATTGATCCCTGGGGAATTGCTTGTGGTACTGATACTGATGGTGAAATGGAATTATTCAGTTTGATTAGGTGAGATCATTGGTTCAGGTATGAAGGACAGTATGTTGATGTCTGCACACTGCGAGAGTGTGTTTAGGAGACTGTTGTGGTTGACAGTATAGAAAGCCACTGAGACGTCCAGTAGCATTAAGAGGCAGGCCTGACCATCATCTATAAAAAAATGTAAGTCATCAGTGATGTTCAGGATTGCAGTCTCTGTACTTTAGCCTTTCCTGAATCCAGATTAGAAAGTGTCATGCACGTTGAATTTTTCAATGTGGTTGTTGAGTTGTGAGAGCACACATGTTTGGTGGAGTTAGCAATGAGAAGGAGGTTGGATATAGGTCTATAATTGTTATGGTAATTTTGGTATGTGTCTGGCTTTTTGATGAAGGGTTGCCTAGGCTGAGTTTAAGGGAGGCTGACATAGAGCCTCTGTACTTGGAGGAGGTAATGATTTTAGTACAAGTTGGGAGGTGATTTGTCTGAGATTTTTGCCAAACGAGGAGGGAAGGGGGTCAGATAAGTGTGATGTTGGCATCATGTATGCAATAATTGTAATGCCTTCTCCTTCAGAGACGTTTTCAAACTTGTTCTAGGTTGCATTGCTTTTCATTTGTGTGTGTAGAAGGGTCATCGTTGGTAGGATGTGAAGAGGTGGAGGGGTCCAGTTAGAGTTTGATGTTTGTTATTTTTTCAGAGAAGAATTTGTCAAACTCTTCACAGTACAGTCATTGGCTGAATGAGGTTTAGGCCTGGCAAAAAGTTTTGGCAGGAAGAGTTAAATTGTTTTGAACTCGGTTGCGTAGACACAGCATTTCATCCAGTTCCTGTTTTAACACTTTCGACCATCCCCAACTCTGCCTATCAGTTTTTCGTTTCGCTGTTTCAGATTCTTCTCATCCATTAAGGAATTTTCCTGTTCCTGTAGTGTTGTTCTCAAGAAGATTGATACTTGTGCGATTAATGGCCCCCAAAGAAGGGACATCTCATCCCGAAATGCATTGTATTTGTATTTATAGGTATTTGTATAGAGCGACATTCATTCCAAGAGAAATCACAGCGCTAAGACTAAGCACAGAGTGCGGTGCAGATAGTTGTAGGAATACAATTTGAAGGGTCGGTATCTAGGGAACAAAAAGCTTTTCAGCTTTTCCTGAATATTAGGTAGTCTTCTGTCGGGCGTAGGTCGAGTGGAAGTTTGTTCCAGAGGACCGCTGCTGATTTTGACAAACATCGGTCACCCATCCTGACTTTAGTCGTACGTTGGCTGTTGCCAATGCTTCATGGCACAATCTCAGATTGCTCGAGGGTACATGAAAATTTAATTTGCCTTTGTAAAATATGTGGGCCTTTCTTATGTAAGGTTGCATGTGCCTAGCACATGAGCTTAAAGTTGGCTCTTTGGCGTACTGGCAGCCAGTGTAAGTCCTCCATGCAGTGGGATGCTGAGTTATATCTACTTTTATTGCAAATCACTTTAGCAGAAGTGTTTTGAACTACCTGGAGTCTGGTGAAAAGATAGTCTGCCATGCCCACATAAAGTGCACTGACATAGTCCAGCCTGCTCATAAGAAGAGCCTGAGCCACCGCTTTCCTACAGTTTAGAGGAATCCAAGGAAAAAGTCTTCTAAAAAGTTTTAGTATGGCGAAGCCTTTTCCGCACAGTGTGCATATTTGATCCTGCATCGATAAGGCCTCATCAAAGATGATGCCCATGTTTTTTGCAGCCTGCCTTGGTTCAGGGTGGTGCCCAGCACCTGGGGCCACCAACTACTGTCCCAGATTGCATGCGTGCCACCGAAAAGCAAGATCTCTGATTTTCCAGCATTTAATTTTAAACAATGCCCGGACATCCAACCTGCTATTTCCGTAAGGCCGTGGATGAGATTGCTCTTAGTATCAGCTTTAGTCAGCCTGTCAAACAGGGGAATCATCAATTGTGCATCATCGGCATAGGAGCATATGTCAAAACTCCATTTCCTGCTGATGTCTTCCAGGGAAAGACATATATATTAAAAGAGTGAGGCTCAAAGTAGCTCCCTGTGGAACTTCATAGTCAATTATTTTTGCGGTGGAAGAGTGGGAAACCATTTGAATTATTTGGGTTTGATTTTTAAAGAAACACGCAAACCATGTTGGGCTTTTGAGAAAAGCCCTTTTTGATGGAGGATTTGTAATAGTTTGTTGTGAGATACGGTGTCGAAAGCCACAGTAAGGTCCAGAAGGATCAATGCTACAGCTCTACCTTGGTCGACCAGTGACCTGATATTATCAGACACGGCAAGCAGCGTGGCCTCAGTGCTGTTGTTGGCCCTAAATCCAGTTTGTGAGGGATCTAGTAAATATTTGGTTTCAATGAAAGTGGTGAGTTGTCTGTTGACCAATCTCTCCAAGACTTTGGACAGGTATGGTAGGTGAGAGATAAACCTATAGTTTGTTGGGTCAAAATTTTCTAGGCCTGTTTTTTTTAGTAGGGGAAAGACCACAATTTTTTTCCATACATCTGGAAAAGATGCAAGCTCTAGGGATTGGTTGAGAGCTTTGGTGACCTGGGGCATAATACTGACACCAATCGGGAAAAAATGAAGTGTGGGCAATGGTCTAGTGGTGATCCTGCCTTGACCTCTGTCATAGCTTTAGCCACTTGTTCTTCTGAAAAAGGCGTCAGAATGTCAAGGTGAGCATGGGCTGCGGAATGAGGTGCTATGTTTTCCCAGACCGTATTATCATTGTGTTTAGGATTGTTAAAGGATGCATAGATTTTTGCCACCTAGTTTATAAAGAAGTTGTTAAGTAGCTTAAAGTTCTCGGCTGTGGGTGCCATAGATTGAAAGAGAGAGGTAGGCTTGCAAAGATCCCTAATTACTTTGTAGAGTTCTTTGGATGAACTACCATTTTCTACAATCCTTTTTGTATAGTAACTAATTTTGGCATTTTTCAAGGTGCAATGATACATTTTTTGTTCACCTAGATAGTTTTGTCTGTCTATGCTAGTTTTTGAAAGTCTCAATTTATGCTCCTGGGTTTAACACTGCCTTTTCATAACTTTTAATTTCAATGTACACCACTTTTCCAATTGAGTATTATTAGCTGATTTATGAATATGTTTAGGGGTGCATTGATCATGTATTTTTTCAATATCTTGTTGTAGCTGTGCAGCTATTGTGTGTGTAGAATTCTGATAAAATAAGCTAGAGTCATGGGGAAAAGAAGCAGTAAACAACTCCTCAGTGATTTGATTCCAGGCCCTGGTCCCTGACTGATATGTTGGTTACGTCTTAGATAAATTATTAGCTAGGCTGAAAGAGAAAGAAATTACAAAGTGATCCGTCCAGGATAGAGGTTTAATCTCTTAAATATTCATAGTTTCCATGTCAGAGAACAATAAATCTAAGGCATGTCCAGCAACATGAGTTGGTTTAGTAATCCTCTGGGTTAATTGCATTATAGCAATGTTGTCATCCAAATGTTTAACCCCGAGATTAGTGAGCTTTTCATAGTGAAGATTGAAATCCCCTATAACCAAGAACTGATTTTGTTTTAAGCAGAGGGGGAGAAGTTGTGTTAGTATGTTGGTCATTAGGCTAGGATGGTAGCCTGGTGCCCGTCCAAATAGTTTACAGTCACCCACATATACTGAGAATGCTAGAATCTCATGTGTGCCTGATTGAGTGACTGTAGTAGGAACGCAGGTGAGGTGGGCTTTATGTAGAATCACTATCCCCCCTTTTCTTCCCCCAAGATGGTGCTCCCGCCTAAGTTGAGAAACTGAGCCCAGTACTCCTTCACACAAACGGGACCTCCCGCGGTGGACTAGAGAATAAGGGACAGGTAGGTAATTGATCCATGAAGGGATACTGTCAGTAAATGAAAATATTAAAATGCGTTAAAAAGTTACATTAAAATTAAGGTCTGTGCAAATAGCAGGTCTAAAATAGTTACTCAGCAAGTCTGCATGTGAATAGCAGTCATTTTCAGCAAAGCGCCGTAACTAAAATCAGCACTGCTCTCATCTTTGCCTGCTGCGTGTCCGGCTGTGCATTGTCTTTTAAGCCTTTACCCACAGAAGTAGCAAGCGACTAGAGCGCCAACCCTCTTCCCCCAAGATGGTTCTCCCGCCTAAGTCGAGAAACTGAGCCCAGTACTCATCCACACAAACGGAACCTCCTGCGACGGACCAGAGAGTGAGAGACAGGTAGGTCATTGATCTATTAAGCGATACTGTCAGTAAATGAAAATATTAAAATGCGTTAAAAAGTTACATTAAAATTAAGGTCTGTGCAAATAGCAGGTTTTAAAAGTTGCTTAGATATCTGCATGTGAATAGCAGTCGTTTTCAGCAAAGCGCCGTAACTACAATCAGCACTGCTCTCAGCTTTGCCTGCTGCGCGTCAGGCCCAGCAGTGTCTTTTAAGCTTTTACCCCTGGAAGTAGCGAGCAACTAGAACGCCAACCCTCTTTCACCAAGATGGTGCTCCCGCCTAAGTCGAGAAACTGAACCCAGTACTCCTCCGCACAAAGGGGACCTTCCGCGGTGAACCAGAGAGTAAGGGACAGGTATATAATTGATCTTTGAAGCGATACTGTCAGTAAATGAAAATAAAAAAATGTGTTAAAAAGTTACGTTACAATTGAGGTCTGTGCAAATAGCAGGTCTAAAACAGTTACACAGCAAGTCTGCATGTGAATAGCAGTCGTTTTCAGAAAAGCGCCATAACTACAATCAGCACTGCTCTCAGCTTTGCCATTGGGCTGCACACCTTTGATCTGCATTTCTACAACACATTATTTGTATTTGAAAAACATGGAACATGGATTCATTAATTAAATAAGAGTAGTTTTGGGTCTCAGGGATTATTTTTAATGACCACTCAGCACCATACTCCCCGGGGGTAACTGAACAAAATACAAATAATAGTGGAGGGTCAAAAATACGAATTTCAAAGAAAACGACTATGTGAGGGAACTAGTGGCAGTAGTCCACTACTCAGGGTACATCATTCGTGGTTTTTGAAAAATACCCATCAGTAGCTCTTCCTTGGCGCCCTTTTCATCATATGGGTTCCTTCTAACCATAAAGGATGGTATTTTGGTTTGGTCAAAATTGACAGCATAAGGACCAGTGATGGTATGACTGGGTCGCAGGGGGCTACTGAAAAGCAGTGCGAGGGGGTATGTGATAAAGTGCAAAAAGTGCAGGGTAGTGGTATATAAAATTAGATAGCTATGAGGAAAATTATTTATTGCAGACCTCAGAGTTTCTAAGAATTAAAAAGAGCGAAATTGGTAGTTTCACCTAATAGCTACCAACAGGTTGGTCGACATGTTTCAGCAGGATTTCGGATCACAGAGGTATCCACTGCATTCCTCAGGACCTGTATCGCTACTGCTAGTGTTGTGTGGGAAATATAAAAAAAGGAAAAGTTTCACCTGGGTATTAGTGAAGAATCATTCTCCCAGCTGAGAAGTCCGGTGGAGAACAAACATAGTCGAAAACAAAGGAAAAACATACAATTAGTATACCTACGGTATCCAAAACACTTTCATGGTATACCATATCTATAGAGAGAATTTATAATGCAATCCTCTTGGTAGTACTTTTATTCCTACATATAACCACAATACCTTGATATGATATGTAGTAGGACTCTCACTTACCATGTTGTGCAGGAGAGTACTGCCTCACCTCACCTGGCAGACAGCGCAGGTAATTGAAGCACCGCTCTAGTGTAAAAAGAAAGACATACAAAGACACGTCAGCAACAGCTGACTTCACACTTAATCACAACTTTTTCTGGTGTTTTTGGCAGGTCAAGAAAAGCCAAATAGCCCTAACTTAGGCTTCGGCAACAGTTAATAATATGGCACTGGCCAGACCTTCGGTGGCAGGGAGGGGTGTATATTGTCAGTTGTTCTTATGAGAAGAACAATTATATTTGATCACAAAGGGGAGCATAAGGGTCGTCTGTGCACCGCCTTGTAATTGCACATGCGTGTAGAGTGTCTCCCTGAGTAATCTAAAAGTGCCACTACGAGAAACAAAGAAGAAATCCCCGCTTATTAGAACTATGTCTCAGTCAATGTGTATAGACTGACACGCGATTAATCAATAAATGGACTGGATTAGTCACAGAGAGAATCTCCGCGTTTAAGTGGCGTGTCCAAATTCGTGTCTACTAGCGTTTACACTCGCACGCGATTGATCAATACCCAGCTCTTCAACACGAGCGGTTAAAACAATCGTATATCCCAGCGCGGGTAATTGCCCACAGTAATTCCGCTTTGTGATGACCGCTCGCGTTTGAACTGACAAGCGATTAGTCAATGCCCCAAAACTTTAGTGCGAGTGGTTATGGCAGTTATCTATTACTCCGTGATGGATTGACAAGAATATTACCGCTTAGTGAGGCTATACTGCAAGGGGGCAGCACCGCCTAATAGAAACAATCGCGCTCAGCAGAAACAATCGCGCTCAGCACTCCCTGTTCAATGCGCATACTGGAAGAGAGCGCATACAGTGGCAGCCTGCTTCTATGATCGCTGACAGACAGGCAAGGAGAGCGTATCTCTTACCTGTCCGTCGGTACTTCCAGCGTCCCTCTGGCTGTAAGGGGAGGTAACGCGCGGAGCTGGCAACACCAATTTCACTTCCTCAACTGGGCGTGTCGCATTGCATCACGTGCCCCAAGAGGATTGTGGGACATGTAGTCCTAGGGATTGAATAACCGCTCCCAGACATATTAACTTGTGTGAACACTTACGTTAATGTTAATGATACATAGCCAGAATCGTAGGCATATATACGGAATGGGAAACAGATACCTCAGGATCAAACTACAGCGTCAACATCAGGGACGACCTCGTGATTAACCTCAGTTCAAGAACACTTTCAGAGACGGAATTGAAAATGCTCAACAGAGGTTTGGGGTTTGTGGCCACGAATATGGGTGACCCGTTCCAGACCCAAATTGAGATGGGGAAATTCTTCAGGAAAATCCGCTTGCACTTCCTTTTCGCAAAGGACAACGAAGGTGGAAGAGATCAAGTACTGATGGACCATAATACAGGTCTGAAAAGACCCTCTACCTTCAATCCACCAACTACCGGACTGCCAGCGAAGGTGATGGCCTTTGAAGAGGCGGTGGGTAGTGACATAAAGAATTTGCTGCAACAGAACAGCAAACCCTTCATCAATTTCCCTAAGAAAGAACAGGTAGCTCTGAAAAATCTAGCAGAGGACTCTTCGGTGGTGATCAAACCTGCCGATAAGGGCAGTGCTATAGTTGTCCTTGATACAACTACATACCGTGAGGAATGCATCCGACAACTCAACGATGTGAAATCATATCGGAAACTCACTGAGGACCCGACAGAGAGACTGTCACTGGCCATCAAACAACACGTTGAAGAGGCACTCTCTGAGGGATGGATAACATCGAAGGAGGCATCATATCTGCAACTGGCACACCCTATTGTCCCTTACTTCTACGTGCTACCCAAAGTGCACAAACCTCAGCGGCCACCACCCGGACGCCCAATAATATCGGGCATTGGGTCTCTTCTCGAACCCCCCTCCACATTCGTAGACCATTTTTTGAGACCTATGGTCCACAATATGCCTACATATCTACAAGACACGAAGGATGTTTTGAAGATTTTACCAGACGTCGAGTTTGATGCCAACATGGATCTACTGGTATCCTTCGATGTAGAATCTCTCTACACGTCAATCCCCCAAAGAGAGACTCTTGATGTGATCGAGACCTTACTAAGAGCGCGTGATTTAGACTCAATCACTCCGGTTTCTTTCATCATGACTTTGGCCAATCTAGCGATGACCGAAAATTACTTTCAATTCGAGGATTCCATGTATCTACAGGTCTCTGGGACCAGCATGGGCAGCGTTTTTGCCCCTAGTCTGGCGAATCTCTACGTCCATCGGTTTGAAGAAGAAACCATCCTCACCGATACGAATCCTTTTCTCGCCTCGCTACGTTTATGGAAACGTTACATCGATGACGTCCTCGTGGTTTGGCGTGGGACTGTGGATGAGCTACAAACCTTCCACGTTTGGCTGAACAGCAGAAATGCATTCCTCCGCTTTACCGTTGAACACAGCAAAACACATCTGGCTTTTCTGGACCTTAAGATCAATGTCACTCCGACTGGTCTTCAATCTGAACTCTATCGGAAACCCATGGCAAGGAACTCTCTGTTGAGCTACGATAGTTGCCATCCGAAAGCGCTGAGGGACAACCTGCCCTACGGGCAATTCCTGAGAATCCAGAGGAATTGCTCTACAAGGGAGGGTTTCTTCCACCATGCCAAAATGTTGGAGAATAACTTGCTTGAGAAAAAGTATCCTAAGCAACTAATACGAAGGTCGAAAAAGAGGGCGTTCAATAACAACCGTGAGAGCCTTCTGGAGCCTCCAGTCCCCAAAGTACAAGAACCTCGGATCACCTGTGTCAACACGTTTGGCACTCGCTCCAATCAGATCCAGAGGATCATTAAGAAACATTGGGGTATCCTCAACATGGGTAATGATAATTTGCCTCCCCCGTTGTTTGCCTTCAAAAGGGGTAGAAATCTGAAGGACCAATTGGTCCACACCAGACCTAGAGCAGTGACCCCGAGAGCAGTAGGTACACTTTGGGACATGCCAGCCGTGACAGGTCATCATCCCTGTGGGAATTGCGCTGCATGTCCGCAGACTGCCAAATCTAGAACCATTGACATTGGGGGTGGGCGTCAGTGGGAACAAAGGTGCTTCACCAATTGTAACAGTCTTAATGTCATTTACCTGATAGTCTGCCCCTGTGAATATAAATACGTGGGTATGACGACTAGAAAGGTCAAGACACGCATATCCGAACAAAAGAGCACCATCAGGTGTCGGAAACAGTCCACCAAAATGACTAACCATTTTCTGGAGGTGGGACATGGCCCTAATGATTTCCTTTGGACTATTCTAGAACAACCACTGATACCCAACCACGTGACAGACATAAACAAGTTTCTGTTTAAGAAAGAACAAAAATGGGTGTATACCCTCAACTCAGACAAGGATGGGTTGAACGATGACATCCCGTGGATGTCACTCTGATATGTATTTCTTAAGCACATGTGTGTTATCCCAAGACAACCAAGCATGAACAGGGGGCTTGGCATTAGTTCTGACCAGTCATTAGGCTACGTTTGCCCTTCCCCACTTGCTGTTATTTACACATATTAACATCATGCTTAGATTACCCTTAGATTAATTATAAATCTCCCCGGATAGACTCCATCTAAGTGTGTAGTCCCACACGCTATTCATTATGACACCACATAACCAACTACACTGCAGATGGGTACCTCTACCTGCCTGCCGGCGTCATTACATCAAAGGAACTCCTCGGAGTCGAATTTGACTGGAGCACCCTCTCTAACAAACAACTGCGCATTAGATTACATATCCCACTACACCGCTAGTGTGTATATCAACTTGCCGGCGTTGCAGTGCTGGCTCTACTATAACTAATATTTCATTCATAGTCCAATCAGACTGGAGTACACCCTTGAATATATGCCTACGATTCTGGCTATGTATCATTAACATTAACGTAAGTGTTCACACAAGTTAATATGTCTGGGAGCGGTTATTCAATCCCTAGGACTACATGTCCCACAATCCTCTTGGGGCACGTGATGCAATGCGACACGCCCAGTTGAGGAAGTGAAATTGGTGTTGCCAGCTCCGCGCGTTACCTCCCCTTACAGCCAGAGGGACGCTGGAAGTACCGACGGACAGGTAAGAGATACGCTCTCCTTGCCTGTCTGTCAGCGATCATAGAAGCAGGCTGCCACTGTATGCGCTCTCTTCCAGTATGCGCATTGAACAGGGAGTGCTGAGCGCGATTGTTTCTGCTGAGCGCGATTGTTTCTATTAGGCGGTGCTGCCCCCTTGCAGTATAGCCTCACTAAGCGGTAATATTCTTGTCAATCCATCACGGAGTAATAGATAACTGCCATAACCACTCGCACTAAAGTTTTGGGGCATTGACTAATCGCTTGTCAGTTCAAACGCGAGCGGTCATCACAAAGCGGAATTACTGTGGGCAATTACCCGCGCTGGGATATACGATTGTTTTAACCGCTCGTGTTGAAGAGCTGGGTATTGATCAATCGCGTGCGAGTGTAAACGCTAGTAGACACGAATTAGGACACGCCACTTAAACGCGGAGATTCTCTCTGTGACTAATCCAGTCCATTTATTGATTAATCGCGTGTCAGTCTATACACATTGACTGAGACATAGTTCTAATAAGCGGGGATTTCTTCTTTGTTTCTCGTAGTGGCACTTTTAGATTACTCAGGGAGACACTCTACACGCATGTGCAATTACAAGGCGGTGCACAGACGACCCTTATGCTCCCCTTTGTGATCAAATATAATTGTTCTTCTCATAAGAACAACTGACAATATACACCCCTCCCTGCCACCGAAGGTCTGGCCAGTGCCATATTATTAACTGTTGCCGAAGCCTAAGTTAGGGCTATTTGGCTTTTCTTGACCTGCCAAAAACACCAGAAAAAGTTGTGATTAAGTGTGGTCAGCTGTTGCTGACGTGTCTTTGTATGTCTTTCTTTTTACACTAGAGCGGTGCTTCAATTACCTGCGCTGTCTGCCAGGTGAGGTGAGGCAGTACTCTCCTGCACAACATGGTAAGTGAGAGTCCTACTACATATCATATCAAGGTATTGTGGTTATATGTAGGAATAAAAGTACTACCAAGAGGATTGCATTATAAATTCTCTCTATAGATATGGTATACCATGAAAGTGTTTTGGATACCGTAGGTATACTAATTGTATGTTTTTCCTTTGTTTTCGACTATGTTTGTTCTCCACCGGACTTCTCAGCTGGGAGAATGATTCTTCACTAATACCCAGGTGAAACTTTTCCTTTTTTTATATTTCCCACACAACACTAGCAGTAGCGATACAGGTCCTGAGGAATGCAGTGGATACCTCTGTGATCCGAAATCCTGCTGAAACATGTCGACCAACCTGTTGGTAGCTATTAGGTGAAACTACCAATTTCGCTCTTTTTAATTCTTAGAAACTCTGAGGTCTGCAATAAATAATTTTCCTCATAGCTATCTAATTTTATATACCACTACCCTGCACTTTTTGCACTTTATCACATACCCCCTCGCACTGCTTTTCAGTAGCCCCCTGCGACCCAGTCATACCATCACTGGTCCTTATGCTGTCAATTTTGACCAAACCAAAATACCATCCTTCATGGTTAGAAGGAACCCATATGATGAAAAGGGCGCCAAGGAAGAGCTACTGATGGGTATTTTTCAAAAACCACGAATGATGTACCCTGAGTAGTGGACTACTGCCACTAGTTCCCTCACATAGTCGTTTTCTTTGAAATTCTTATTTTTGACCCTCCACTATTACATGGATTCATTGTCATAATATGTAATATGTATAATGTATGATGATCGCATTCATTGTAATATGAGTTGATTATCATATGGAAATCTTTTCAACAAAGATGTCATTTGTTTGAAAACAATTGAGGTATGAATATTCTTTGAAAAAATTGCTGGTTTTCGCTGAAAAAATTGAACATAAGTGATTACAAATTGTGTAGATATTTAGTTTGTAGTGCATGTAGTATTTCAAGCAAATACTGTGCTTGAGTTTCTTTTCATGTATTTTTATGTGGGATGGGCAGCCCACAGATCACTGCGTAGCACACCATCAGTGTTTAATATTTTTGAAATTTTGAATTAGCACGTTAGGATTGCTGTCTACATTCTGGAGTGCACCATACGCCTCTACTCCAGGTTGACATGGCAGTTTAAAACTGCATACAATGGTTGCAAGTTTAGTGGTAAGAGTCCTAAGGCCAACAAAACCTAGATCAGTAAAAATGGGAGGATGAAGGCAAAAGGTTTGGGTGAAGACCCCCTAAAGTTGGCAGGTCTAACACCATAATAGCAAGGAGCCAGATAGTCTTCTGATCCTTGCACTCCTGAACAGTTTACAGAATTCAGTACCAAAGTATCATCAGTGGACTTAGGGCAGCGATAACCTGGGATAAACAGGAAATGTGCAGCCTATCAAGAAGGCAATAAAACTTGGATAGTTGAGAAATCATCATCCAACCATTAACATTTGCAGATGCAGTTGCACTGCTTTTCCACTATCTAAAATAAAAATACAGTTCAGTGAAAAAGGCAGCACGGAATATTCTGATGTCTTCCGGATGGTAAACTATGACATAAAATGTATTTTGGTCCATCAGAGGCATTACAGACATATAATGTAAGGTAAGAGATATTTATAAAACTCTTCTAATGCCAAAGGAATGGGCTTCTATGTGCTGATAGCAGATAACTAAAATTTGAGCCAAAACCTACAGTAAGAAATTGGTTTATTAGTTGTGCAGGATGTAAATCCTCTACAAGTAATATATCAACAATTGTCTCCTTTCTGGGAACCAAGCACCCCATTGTATTACTTATCTCTCTCTCAGGGTAGTGATGTAGAGCAGTCCAAGTACAACTCAGGTGAGGTGATGTGGGCCAGTAATCACTTTTCACTGGCAAGCAATAGAAACACTCAATAATTGATTGTCCAGTCTTCTTTTTCACTGAAATAGGAAAAGTAACTTTATTACACACAGACTACTAAATATTAATTTGAAAATCTATACTTAGGTAGATGAAAAGACCTTTGGTCACATTCAGAAATCATATATGCCCCGAGCTATGTCATGAATCCCAAAATCACAGTACCCCCCACCTATATCTGACCAGATAGATCATCACACTGTAAGGGAGTATTGCTTTACAGAAAATATGACTATTGGCTTTGTCAGAGGGTCACCACATCAATTAATGTGACAATCCTATTGGCTTTGTCAAATGGTACTATATTCAAATATAAGACAAGCCTAATGGCTTTGTCAAAGGGTCACGACATTAAAGGACAATATTCACACGTTGAAAATTCACAATCATATCACTGAAATCAATAACAATGTTTACATGCAAATATTATTGCCAATAAAGCATTGCAATTTTTACCGAAAATCAGTCAGCAATATATTTTGAATAAAGCAGCGAAAATCAATGAAGGTTGTGTATGAGTCTTTTTTTTTTAATCTTTGGGCCACATAAAAATGGAGGCATTGGACCACCCGCTAGATATTCCTTCCCTCCTAAGCTGTGGAGCAAATGTTCCAGCTCTAGAGGTGCTTGAAAATAAAACAAAAGTCTCCCCAGGTCATATTTGCTTGACCATGAGAGATATAGGGTTAATTTAAGAAGTTACTGAGGAGTCTGCCACACTTCCTGCAGCCCCTAATATGCTCTGAAAGTGATTTGGTGGTACCACTCCCCCTCCTTGAGGCATCACAATAACAGACAAATTAGAAATTAGGCCCCTGCAGAGCATTACGCGGCACTCCAGTCCGAGAAGCAGTGAATTATTATTAAAGCTGGTTCTGCCACTATTCAGCTTTGCCATATGTGTGTCTCCTTTTACTGTTTTTTTTTTATGCAGTTTTATACCTGGGGGCCCGAACACAGTAGGCACCCTGGTAAAGGTATGTCACTGGGGGCAACTCCTCGGTGAGTCCACTCCAGGCTGCCCCTCTGGCTCCACGTTCACATCTGCACCATAGATAACGTGTGCAGGACTTGGTACTTCCTTTGTTGCTTTCCCCTGCAGCAGCCTGTTTCCTGCTCAGGTTCCCAGTGGGAGTTATATTGTGTGGCTGGGCCCCTTTAGTCTTTGTTCTGAAGTCCTGGTACCACGGTTGTGTTGTTGGCTCAGGAGATGTGCACTCCAGGTCAAGACTAAGTCTGTGGAGGGGGCCCCACATGGCTCCTCTCTGCTCACAAAATATTTGTTAATTTTGTGCATGGGATGCCACGTGTATGCCCATTGCCAGCCTATGCATGAGGAACACCCCTTTATCTACCCTATATCTGGTTCTGGCCAGTTCCTCACTTCGTTCAGAGTCTGGTTCCAGCCTAGTCAGTGAAACAAAGAGAGGAGCAGGTCTGGTATCGAGTTCCTTTGTGTGTGAGTTAGGCAGGGTCGTTTGAAGCTTAGTCAGCGGAGGGCAAAACCCCTCCTCAGTCATCCTGTCACGAAGGCACACTCCTTTCTACACAAGGCCTCTTTTGTCCACTGTCTGGGCCCAATACACAATTTCAAGTGGGACAGCCATCACCAGTAAGCATGGGCGTAAAATCCGCTCCGCTCGCGGATTTTTCGGATTTTCGGCAAATCCGCTCGCGAATTTGTCGAAAATCCGTGAATCCGCTCGCGGCGGATTTTTTGCTTGGTTGCGGCGCGCGGCGTGGTGCACGGCGTTCACTTTCCGTCATTTTAGCGTTTGCCGAGTTGTTTTTCTTTGCGAGTGACGCGCCATTTTAGATCTTGCTGCGTGTTCCCGCGGGAGTTTGTCGCCCGCGAATACGTACTCGCGGCTTGCCACCTTGCACAGCACACCTCGCGAGAGTTCGCAATTGCGAACACGTAGTTGCGGCGGAAAGGAACAATCTCGCACTTGCGAAATAGAGATTTTGCAATTTCGCACAAGAAAATCACCAGCAAACAGGATAAACCTTCAGAAAATTATGATTTTTATCAGAATCACTCCTCAGGTTGACATTTGCATGGCTTTTTTTTTTTGCAAGGAGTCCATTTTGGGGGGGGGGAGGAAGGAAGTGCCCCACAGTCTCTAACTTCCTGTTCCTGTCCAGCAGGCTCCTCCCAGTGCTTTGTCCATCTCCTGGTCACTTTCATTTGGATCTGGAGCTGGAAGGATTACTTTTTGTGGGTGCTGCTGGATATTTGGATTTGAGGCCTTTTTGACTGTCTTTGGATCACTTTTGGATTAGAAATCAACTTTCACAAGTAAGTTTGTTTGGGGCATTACAGTTGCTGCAAGTAAAATTTTGGAACTTTTTCAGAACATTAAATAAATTATATTGTGGGTAGCCACAGTATCCAGTAGGACCAGGGTTGGTTAGGGGTGCATGATACAACTGTTTTGTTGAATTTAAACACCATTTAGGCCATGGATGGGCTGGGATTGTGCTGATTTTTGTCTTTTTTTTGGGACTGCTGGTGGGGCCCTTTGCCCAGGGGTGGTGAGTGTTGCATGGGCCTAGTCTTTCTGTGGGGTGTCTTCTTAAATTTAAACATAATTGAGGCCATGGATGGGCTGGGATTGTGCTTATTTTATTGTTTTTTGTCGTTTTTGGGGGGCTGCTGGTGTGGCCTTTTGCCCAGGGGTGGTGGGTGGTGCATGGACTGAGTGTGCCTGTGGTGTGGTCTCACTCTCTTTAATGTAAACATCATGGATGGCATTGGATTGTGGTGATTTCTGGCTGTTTTTCTGTTTTTTGGGGGTGTACTGTTGATGTGGACTGGCCATGTGGGTGGTGGTGGTGGCCATCTTGAGTGCTGGCTGCTACAGGCAACATGTGCTTGGGGTGTAAGGGGCCATTTTGAGGAGAGGCAGTGTCTGAGGCCTGCACTTATTTTGCCTACTTTTCATCCATTATGCCCAGGGGTAGTGAGTGTTGCATGGGCCTAGTGTGTTTTTGAGGGGTGTCTTCTTGAATTTAAACACCATTGAGGCCATGGATGGGCTGGGATTGTGCTGATTTTATTTTTT
The DNA here is from genome assembly GCF_964261635.1 of Lissotriton helveticus. NCBI lineage: Eukaryota > Metazoa > Chordata > Amphibia > Caudata > Salamandridae > Lissotriton > Lissotriton helveticus. The sequence continues at coordinate 1,213,287,430 of NC_136057.1, read as the reverse complement.
TTGTCGTTTTTTTGGGCCTGCTGGTGGGGCCCTTTGCCCAGGGGTGGTGAGTGTTGCATAGGCCTAGTCTTTCTGTGGGGTGTCTTCTTGAATTTAAACATAATAGAGGCCATGGATGGGCTGGGATTGTGCTTATTTTATTGTTTTTTGGAGTTTTTGGGGGGCTGCTGGTGTGGCCTTTTGCCCAGGGGTGGTGGAGCATGGACTGAGTGTGCCTGTGGTGTGGTCTCACTCTCTTTAATGTTAACATCATGGATGGCATTGGATTGTGGTGATTTCTGGCTGTTTTTCTGTTTTTTGGGGGTGTACTGTTGATGTGGACTGGTCATGTGGGTGGTGGTGGTGGCCATCTTGAGTGCTGGCTGGTACAGGCAACATGTGCCTGGGGTGTAAGGGGCCATTTTGAGGAGAGGCAGTGTCTGAGGCCTGCACTTATTTTGCCTACTTTTCATCCATTATGCCCAGGGGTAGTGAGTGTTGCATGGGCCTAGTGTTTCTGAGGGGTGTCTTCTTGAATTTAAACACCATTGAGGCCATGGATGGGCTGGGATTGTGCTGATTTTATTGTTTTTTGTCGTTTTTTTGGGCCTGCTGGTGGGGCCCTTTGCCCAGGGGTGGTGAGTGTTGCATGGGCCTAGTCTTTCTGTGGGGTGTCTTCTTGAATTTAAACATAATTGAGGCCATGGATGGGCTGGGATTGGGCTTATTTTATTGTTTTTTGTCGTTTTTGGGGGGCTGCTGGTGTGGCCTTTTGCCCAGGGGTGGTGGGTGGTGCATGGACTGAGTGTGCCTGTGGTGTGGTCTCACTCTCTTTAATGTAAACATCATGGATGGCGTTGGATTGTGGTGATTTCTGGCTGTTTTTCTGTTTTTTGGGGGTGTACTGTTGATGTGGACTGGCCATGTGGGTGGTGGTGGTGGCCATCTTGAGTGCTGGCTGGTACAGGCAACATGTGCCTGGGGTGTAAGGGGCCATTTTGAGGAGAGGCAGTGTCTGAGGCCTGCACTTATTTTGCCTACTTTTCATCCATTATGCCCAGGGGTAGTGAGTGTTGCATGGGCCTAGTGTTTCTGAGGGGTGTCTTCTTGAATTTAAACACCATTGAGGCCATGGATGGGCTGGGATTGTGCTGATTTTATTGTTTTTTGTCGTTTTTTTGGGCCTGCTGGTGGGGCCCTTTGCCCAGGGGTGGTGAGTGTTGCATGGGCCTAGTCTTTCTGTGGGGTGTCTTCTTGAATTTAAACATAATTGAGGCCATGGATGGGCTGGGATTGGGCTTATTTTATTGTTTTTTGTCGTTTTTGGGGGGCTGCTGGTGTGGCCTTTTGCCCAGGGGTGGTGGGTGGTGCATGGACTGAGTGTGCCTGTGGTGTGGTCTCACTCTCTTTAATGTAAACATCATGGATGGCGTTGGATTGTGGTGATTTCTGGCTGTTTTTCTGTTTTTTGGGGGTGTACTGTTGATGTGGACTGGCCATGTGGGTGGTGGCCATCTTGAGTGCTGGCTGGTACAGGCAACATGTGCCTGGGGTGTAAGGGGCCATTTTGAGGAGAGGCAGTGTCTGAGGCCTGCACTTATTTTGCCTACTTTTCATCCATTATGCCCAGGGGTAGTGAGTGTTGCATGGGCCTAGTGTTTCTGAGGGGTGTCTTCTTGAATTTAAACACCATTGAGGCCATGGATGGGCTGGGATTGTGCTGATTTTATTGTTTTTTGTCGTTTTTTTGGGCCTGCTGGTGGGGCCCTTTGCCCAGGGGTGGTGAGTGTTGCATGGGCCTAGTCTTTCTGTGGGGTGTCTTCTTGAATTTAAACATAATTGAGGCCATGGATGGGCTGGGATTGTGCTTATTTTATTGTTTTTTGTCGTTTTTGGGGGGCTGCTGGTGGGGCCCTTTGCCCAGGGGTGGTGGGTGGTGCATGGACTGAGTGTGCCTGTGGTGTGGTCTCACTCTCTTTAATGTAAACATCATGGATGGCGTTGGATTGTGGTGATTTCTGGCTGTTTTTCTGTTTTTTGGGGGTGTACTGTTGATGTGGACTGGCCATGTGGGTGGTGGTGGTGGCCATCTTGAGTGCTGGCTGGTACAGGCAACATGTGCCTGGGGTGTAAGGGGCCATTTTGAGGAGAGGCAGTGTCTGAGGCCTGCACTTATTTTGCCTACTTTTCATCCATTATGCCCAGGGGTAGTGAGTGTTGCATACTTGCATGTCCGTAGTCTTTCTGTGGGGTGTCTTCAATGTAAACATCAAGGATGGCATGGGATTGTGCTCATTTTTCTGTGTTTAGTCGAATTTTTGTGGTGTATAACTGAACTGATGTTCCTCTGTCTTCCATTGCTTTTAGGTGCACAAGAAGACTCAAGAGAACCACCAGTGCCAGGAAGAAGTCCTGCAGCGGTGTGTGCAGCATAACGTCACGCGACGTCACGTCTGGACACAGAACCCTCTGCAACTCGTGCAACTGCTGCCTGCTGACCTGCTCTGAAGAGGATGGCCCCAAAAAAAGTAACCCGTAGCTCCTCTAGCAAGAAAGGTGCCAGTAAGGAGCAGAAGAAGCAAGTTACCAAGGAGGCTGGTGTGCCGCCCGGCCCTTTTTTTGGGAGTAAAAAAAAAAGTATGCCTGCAGCAGCAGCAGCGGGATCTGCTGGGGACCAAGCTGGCAGCACCCCCCCCGCTCCATTGGGCTCAGTGCCACCACCACCACCACGCCAACTTAAGTCCAAGCCCTTGAGTGCTGCAGAGGCAGCCAGTATAGTTCTTCAATCACCATCGACCAGTGATGTTGGCTCATCGCAAGAAAGCAGCAGCAATGTCCCTCAATCAACACAGGTTGTTGTAGCTCATCTGACGAGTGTTGAACAACCACAGCCGCAACAACAATCACATGTGCAAGTACAAGCCCAAGTACATGTGGAAGGAGAGGCAGCGCAAGGAGATGCGCAAGCAGAGGTGCATGGAGGGTCACAAGTGCCCACAATAGTTGTTCCTCCCGAAGTAGGGGCACATCAGGAAATCGACAATCAAGGCGAGGTATCATTTGAGGAAGCCACTCCTCCTGCTGATCCTTCATTGTCTTCCACAACCCTAGCAAGGAAGAGATCAACGGTGGTGTCTACATCCTCTTCAAGCACACCTCCTTCTGATGATACGGATCAAACTTGGGAACCAGCACCACAGCCGTCTGAGAGTGAGGCACACCATGATCCAACAAAGGTACTTAAGCGTAAAAGGAAGCTCGTCCAAAGTCTCAGACTTATGGAGTGTGATGAGGCTCAACAAGAAGTGGCGGATACTGCTGCTGATGAAGACTCTGCCAACGACGACCCAGTCATCATAAAGGTCACTGCAGCCCCAGCGGGCATGCAGCAAACAGACATTTTGACCCTAGCCCGAAGAGCTGCTGCGCGTGATGATGATGATGATGATGTTGTCGATGAGGAGGCAGTGGAAACACCACAATCATTGGAGTTAAGTAGTACACCAACTCGTCCCGCTTCCATATTTCTTTCTGGCAAGAAGAGACCTGCGTCAACCTCGACCTTAATTAGTGGCGGTGAAAGTGGAAAACGTACAAAAGTTGGGCAATCCAGATCCTCCACTTCATCTGGCATTAGCTTCATGACCACCACCACCAGTATCGCCGCCTCCTCCAGGTCCCACAGACACTTCAAGTCCCCAGTTTGGGACTTCTTTACTGTTTGTCCCAAAAATCCAAAGTTTGCCATTTGTACCCTTTGTAAGCTTGCAGTTAGTCGTGGTAAGTCAGGTAGCAACTATGGTACCGGCGGCCAGAGTGGTCATCTTGAGAGAAAGCACGCTGTCAAATGGTTTGCGCACCTAGCTGCGATCAAGAAAGGCCAAAATCAAGGAAACGTTGATGTTTCATCTGATGTTGACGAGCAGGAAGAAGACGTGTCAAACACTTCCCTTACACCCAGTACCCCTGTCAGCAGCACACCCAATGTGAGGCACACTAAGAGTGTTGGAGCGAGTGAGACACCAACGCACAAAAGTTCACCAGCGAGCAAAATTGGGTCAACGAAGTCATTATCAGCCCGTAAATGCTTGGTCCAGGGCAACATTAGAACAATGCTTACTTCAGACGTGCCATATGAACGCAACCACCCACTGACGCGTCTGTATAACACTAAGCTGGCTAAAATGCTAGCTGTGGACCTTCTACCTTTTTCTTTTGTAGAAGCGGTAGGTTTTCTTGAATTAGTTGCAACGCTCTGCCCTAAATGGAAGGTTCCGAGCCGGTTCTATTTTGCCAGAGTTGCGGTTCCAGCACTACATGAAGATGTGCTGCAGGCGATTGGGGCAGCTTTGCAGAAGAGTGCTGTTCACACAATACATCTGACAACAGACATGTGGACCAGTGGCCCAGGCGATGATTACATGTGCATCACTGCACACTGGGTCTCTTTTTCAGGTGTTATAGCAAAGCTAAACGCAGGTGTTGACCCGGACCAAGTTTTCAAAGCTGCTCGGAAACATGCAACACTAGCCATGTTTGGCTTGGAGAAAAGTCACACAGCAGAAAACCTTTTGGAAGAGTTTGACAAAAAGGTCTTGACAATGCTATCCCCCCTAAAACGCAAGATTGGTTATGTTTCCACGGATAATGGCGCCAATGTAGTTAAGGCCATGTTCCTTGGTGACCATGTTAGAGTGCCATGTTTGGCGCACTGTATCAACCTGGTAGTTCAAAAATTCTTGAGTGATAAAGAGAGTCCAGCGTTCGAGGTAATGGCCACCTGCCGCAAAATGTGCAACCATTTCAGCCATTCTTTTAAGGCCCGGAAGCATCTGCGGAGACTGCTACTTGAACGTGGAATGCCAGTGAAAGCACTCATCCAGGAGGTGGCAACACGTTGGAACTCAACCTTCTACATGCTTGAGCGTCTGTATGAGCAGTATACGGTACTCGATCACTATTTCTTGACAGAGGCTACATCTCAGAAGGAGGACCTGCGGATGAGTAAGGCGCAATGGGCCATAGTTAAAAGCCTGACAGACATGCTAAGTCCTTTTGAGTTCTTCACGCGTGCAGTCAGCCAGGAGGACTGTAATTTGGGAAAAGCTATCCCATTGTTGTGCATACTGGAGCACCAACTGATGGCGGTTTCTTCTGAGTTTCAAAAAGATGGAAAAAAAAAAAACCATTTCATTTTGTCTGAGAAATTATTACATCGCCTACGTGGTGATGAACGTCTTAAAAACATCAACTCAGATCAGCATTACATTTGTGCTACTATTCTGGATCCACGCTACAAAAAGGCGCTGGCAGACAACGCATTCTTTCCTTTCGCTGATGCAGATGTTCAAAAGTACAAACATTGGTTAGCCTGGTCAGCCAAGAGGTTTGAAAAAGAACGGCAGGTTATTGAAGGAGAAGCCAGTACATCAGCATCAGCATCAGCAGGCCATCCGCAGTCACAAGAATCCACTTCTGCACCTGTGGCTGGGGCACAAGTGACCTCTCAGCCGTTAAAGACACCGGCAACTGGATCATCTGCACCACACACAATGACAACACTAACAGTGGCTGGGGAGGAGGATTGGCTAAGTTTGATGGGGTATGGTTCTCGAAAAAATGTCACAGGCACAGCAAAAAGTAAGCAAAGTGGAGGAACAGTTGATGACCTTGAGTCGATGGTGCAGGACTATCTGAATGACTCAACAGAGGTCTTCCTTAATGATGAGCCATTGCAGTATTGGCATGGCAAAAAACAATTGTGGCCACAGCTCTTCAACCTGGCTATAAACTATTTGTCTTGCCCACTCGCAAGTGTGTCTTCTGAACGTGTTTTCAGTGCTGCTGGTGGCATTGTAACTCCCAAACGGAGCCGCCTCTCGCCCAAAAATGTGGAGCGGCTGACAATGATCAAGATGAATCAGCACCTCATACCACCAGATTACAAAGTACGAGAAAGCACGCCGCATGAAGACGAGGAGGACAGCAACGTAGATGAGGGGATTTTTTCTCTGTTCGGTGCCACTGACCTCATCCAGCCTGAATTCGCAGAGTATGATGACGAAATCTTGTTCTTATTCCCTGACACCGAGCCCTGAAAATGAGACAATCAATCAAGAACTTTCTTTTTCGTCCTTATTCACTTTTATTCCTGTGTGCTTTGTGTCTCTCTTTCTTTGTTTTGCACAGTTAATTTAATTCAAACTTTAATCACCTAATCCCAAAAACAAGACCATCATCAGAACTGTCTTCACTTGTTTGCTTATTGATTTGAAGGTGCCGCAGTCTACATTCCTCAGGTTCACAAGTTCTGAAGAACATGCTCCTCTATCCTCCTCCTCCAGACTGCGATTTCCCTCCAAGCAGAGTGCTGGATTACGCACAATGAAGAAAGACTCAGCACTTGTGGGGGTGTTGTACTTCTTTGCGGGTGAGTTGACGGTTTTGGGCCCATTGCTGTGAAGCTCTAATAATGGACAAAAGTGTTTTGGACCAAATATGAGGTGGAAATTTCTTGCCGTTTTTGCTGACTTGCTTGCCTTTGAGGTGCTCTTTGGCGGGGTTCCAGGGGTTTGTGTGTAATTTTTGGTGTCTGTCGAAGCACTGCTGCGACAGTCTAATCTTGATTGCATTTGCTTTTCAGGAAATCCGTGGTGGAAAACAGGAGTTATGATGATTGATGATGATGACGACCTAGCTGCACAGCGCCGCGTTTGGACCGAAGGCCGAGAGACATTGTAAGTATGAGATTTAGCTTTTCCGCTGTTTGGGGGTGTTGTGTCGGGTGTTTTTTTGCGGGTGGGTTGGCGGGTCTTGCCTGGGGCATTCCTGGGAAGGTCTAATACCGGATACAAGTGTTTTGGACAAAATCCATAAGGAACAGCCTTTTTTTTGCCATTTCTTCAGACATCTTGCTCAATGTAGCGTTTTGGGGGGCTTCCTGCTGTTCGTGGGTGGGTTGCGGCCGGGGTCTCTGTCGAAGCACTGCTGCGACAGTCTAATCTTGATTGCATTTGCTTTTCAGGAAATCCGTGGTGGAAAACAGGAGTTATGATTATGATGATTGATGATGACCTAGCTGCACAGCGCGTTACTTTGGACCGAAGGCCGAGAGATATTGTAAGTATGAGATTTAGCTTTTCCGCTGTTTGGGGGTGTTGTGTCGGGTGTTTTTTTGCGGGTGGGTTGGCGGGTCTTGCCTGGGGCATTCCTGGGAAGGTCTAATACCGGATACAAGTGTTTTGGACAAAATCCATAAGGAACAGCCTTTTTTTTGCCATTTCTTCAGACATCTTGCTCAATGTAGCGTTTTGGGGGGCTTCCTGCTGTTCGTGGGTGGGTTGCGGCCGGGGTCTCTGTCGAAGCACTGCTGCGACAGTCTAATCTTGATTGCATTTGCTTTTCAGGAAATCCGTGGTGGAAAACAGGAGTTATGATGATTGATGATGATGACGACCTAGCTGCACAGCGCCGCGTTTGGACCGAAGGCCGAGAGACATTGTAAGTATGAGATTTAGCTTTTTCGCTGTTTGGTGGTGTTGTGTCGGGTGTTTTTTTGCGGGTGGGTTGGCGGGTCTTGCCTGGGGCATTCCTGGGAAGGTCTAATACCGGCTAGAAGTTTGTTGGACAAAATCCATAAGGAAACACCAGTTTTGGCACTTTTTGTAAGTGAGGGTTCGTTAGGGTTAGCCCTAGCAGCAGGATTGCATGTGTTTAGGGGGGTTCTATTGCAACGCGGTTCTGTTGTTGTAGAGCACTGTTGGAGCGATGCTGGCTATGGATACTTTTGCTTGCAGGCAAGTGGTTTGAATACAATCCACGGTCTGTATTTGGGTCTACTGTTACTTTCAAAGTACGTTTTGTAACCATTTTTCTGCTAGGCATCGTTTTTGGAGATATGATTGGGTTCTTCTACATTTTTGCGACTGGCTTTAGTAAGGGTCTTGGTGGGAGCATTGCTGGGAAGGTCAAATTTTGTTCTAAAACACAGTAGTACACCCACCTTGAGGGGAAAGATCCGCTATAATATTTTGGCCATACTTATTGATCCTTAAAAAGGTGACTCAGACAGAGCACGCAATTTCAAAAATATTGTACTGTCTATTAGGGAAATCAAAGTGTCACTTTTTGAACCACACAGCGTACATACCTTTTATTTATTTATCAGTGGTATTGTAATAGCACTTCCTGTTTTCCGTTCAATAATTACAGGCCGGGTTTCAGTCAACATCCGCCAGGCAGGCAGTGGACAGGGTGTCTCTTCTGTCAGTGGTCAACACCACATTGATGGACGAAGCGTCAGCTGGAATGGAGGAGTGCCGCCAATAAGAGGAATTGTTTGCTGCATGCAACTTACTTACCAATTTCAACAGGACAACTCCAACAACATACGCAATACAGATACAGTATCCATTGTTGTCTTTTATTCTATGAGTGTGACTGCATGTGCTTACCTTTAGTTTGTAACCAAAGATTGTCTGTAAACTCTGTATCTTCAATTATTGTTTGTCCATGCTCTGCTTTTTTTTTCTTCTCTCAACAAAACCTACCCAAAAAGAAACCCCCATTCCCATCCATTTTACAAACCCTAACCCTCTTCCCCCGGGCTGTGTTGTTTTGCTTGATGTCTGACTAAAATGACATCAATAATTCCACACACTTGCTGGGGAGGATAAGGTGATAGCAGCAACAGGCTGGTGAAGGAATACGAGGATATCTTCTAGACTTACTCAGCTTCGGTACTATATCTTCTAGTAGTAGTAGCCAATGTCAAATAAATTCAACGCAAGTACTAGTTATACTTGCAATACTTTACCATTTGTTAGGCTACATTATGGCACTGTTCTAGTGTACTGTCACCTGCTATTTTCTCGATCGTACCGTAACCGTTGTAATGCTACAGTAAGGAGTACAAACAAGGTTTCGTTTTCTTTTTTTCCATAGGCATGCAACTGCCACTGTGTCACACCACTAGTACCACCGCAATGAGGAAATGTCACCCGCCCAGGAATGACAACGTTAATCCCCATTTCACCTGGAGCCAGCCCTGGGCCTAGCCCTAATTTCTAACACAAATTACAGGTAAGATAAGCGTTTGGTGGGAGGTAGTATAATGGAGTATTATTTCGGAGTAGACAAGAGATTGACGGTTGTACTACTAAAGTCCTACGACTGTTCAGGAAAACAAAGTTACTGTTACACCCCCGCCCCCCACCCACCAGACTGAAAAGCAGTAAAAAACAGGTATGGTCAGATAAAGTTGAAAAATATATTTATTTATCCCTAACAAAATAATCTCCCTCACCCACCCTAACCCCAACGATTGTCTCTGAAACGTCCCAAAACGATCCCAACTCCCAAATCCCACCCCCCAAAAGTCTATAAAAAAAGGGCAAGGGACACTCCACTACTGGAGGGTGCTGGTGCTGGTGCATGATGCGGCATGGGCATCATACTCCTTGCGGAGGGTGGCAAGCTCGGAGCGGAGGCCCTTAACCAAGGTCTTATACCTCAGGACCTCCTGCTCCAGGTTGGACATGCGGACTCGTAGGCGGCGTTGGCGTTCCTTGCAGCTCCTGTGGGGGGCAGCTGGTATTTCGGTTGCTTGGCGGTGGCGGTCGGCTTTCTTAGCCCGGCTCGGTCCCGCTGGCTTAGTCACGGAGGAGGATGCAGTGGTCACAGTCGAAGATGTTGCCCCGCTCGACTGCGTGTCCTCCTCCTCCTCCAGGGCCACCAGCCGCCGATACTCGGCGACTGTGGCCTCCAGCCTCCGTTGCCGGGCCAATCTAGCCTGCTCCCTCCTTGTTGTTGATTTGGAAGGAGCAACTATATGAAGAAAGAAAGACATAGTCTGTAACCAATGCTCCTTATTAATAACACAAAGTGATTGAGCCGAAAGTTGGGTCACAGAGTACAAGTAGCAAATTGAAAGCACAGTACATAACTATTGAGGACAGTATCTATGTAACCTCCCACTTCTGCATCCTTGCTCTAACAGTAGTGGTAGTTTAATGAACTAATTCTACGACCACTATGGACTTCCATTACAGTCGACTATGACAGTACACCAGTCTTATTCTTCTTCTTCTCTCTTGTTTAGGGAAATGGGTACGTTATCTTATGCAAGCCGGCAGAATGACATGGACACAGCACAGTGAAGTTGCACCCGAGAAAAAAAGTTGCACACCATGATGATGGAGACAGACTTGCGTTACTGTACCGGTCCAGTACATGCAGGTGGTGAAGCTATTACTTTTCTATTACGGGTGGCACTGAGAATACTCTGTTACAAGGGCTACTGCTTAATTAATTTACCTTTCACCCTACAGTGCAAATGAGTACTAGAAAAGGAAACTGAAGAAGCTAAATAATTTGATTATCTATCACTTCACATGGGACGTATTTAATGACAGATGAGATGACTTTAGGTGCTTTGCTTAATATTGAGTGAACAGTGATACACCCACACATGAATGATGTACTACAAGTAAACTAAAGTTATTAAGAGAGGTACGGAGTGTCCACCGTAATAACCAGATATATGCTGTGAATGCAAACGCAATACAAAGTACTGCTACTATTCATGGTAGTATTGGACACATTTACAATTTCTTTTCCTTGCCTTCCCTGCACTGGGACGGACGTGCGGGTGCGGTGGTACATGCTCTTCAAGGTAACACTTACTTCACCTGGCGACCATCTACTCTCTCTAGATAGATACACATGTGCTATGTAAGAGTCAGAGAATACCATGCTCCAGGCATCCATTCAGTCAAAGTATACGCACACATACAGTTTCTGTTTCACCCACCCAGGCTGCTGTCCTTCCACCCATCCTTGCTTCATCATTGACCCAGCCATGCACCATACCATATTCTTTCCTTCCCAGCCACCTCTGGGTCCAAGCAAACACATATCGTTCTTCTTTGCCAGCCATCATACAAGTTCGCGTCCCACTTACTTACACCCTTCTTTCGCTTTTCGTTCATCCCATCCATCACGTTCGTCTAAGAACTTATTGGGATTCTTCTCACCAAAAACTTCACAGCTAAGTCGAAGTACATTTCGAGGAGGCTACTACCTGGTTGATTTGTAATTGTAATACACCCGTGCAGAAAGCACACTATGCAGTCTTCAATCTCAATAAGTAAGGAATATATAGCTTACCTGTTTCCGCCACCACCGTTTGATCCCCCACAGGAACGGCCACCAGCTCTTCTACCGCCGCCTCCTCCCCAGAGGCCTCCGAGTCCAAGTCCAACACAGCCACCTCCGCGCTGGCCCCGTCACCAGATGTTACACCTACAAAGTACATTTAAGAATGTTAGAATACACCACTCACTACTATATAATATTTGGTCTAGGAGAAATGTTAAAAAAACAGAATACAATGTAATAATTTGTGACTGTCTACTCCATAGTAAAAATGTCCCATTTTCCAGGGAAGGCTGTTGTCTTGCTGCACTTTTATGCACAACTGATGAATGCTTGCTTTTGATTTTTAACACGCACCACTTTTTCTCCTAACAGACAGAAGCTTGACTCCTGAGTCCTAAGAACACGACCAGGATCAAGTTCAAACTAGGTGAGAGTTCGGCTCGACCACAAGAAATGTGTCCAATTAATCGTCAGCACTAACCACTTTTCCGTTTACAGTTAAATAGTTTTATGACAAAGTAGATTTTAATAAATGTGTTTACTTTTAATAAAGCTTTTACACTTAAATAGACTCTGTGGTTTTTGTTCCTCTAGACTAGAGTGGATGAGCTAAAGGTTTTGGAATTTTTGCAAGCATGAGTGCCTCTGACACTTCTTGACTGTGCTGTGACTCCGTACTACTCTCTTGTCCTGCGTACGATAATCTAGAGATCATTGGGGATCTATAATCGGTGACTTCGGGAGCTGAATGACTCTGCCACACTATCTAGTCAGTAAGGAGACAGTGCATAGAGGTATTGCTGAATATAATGGGAGTCCAATGGAATTGCCAAATGTCCAATCTTAGTTAGCTACACAGACAGACTAATAAGAATAGTCTAGTAATACCACAGGGAGTCATATTCGAGGCAGGATAAGAATTTATATCCAGTCTACAAGAAGATCAAAGACGATTTAGAAAAAATCGAATGAGGAACGCTAGGAAAAAATATGTACTGTTTATTAAAATGTAAACTTACTGGGGCCAGCAAAGGAGCCCTCGCCTGCCCGATCCTGGCCTGCATCCTCAGCACCCTCCTCCTGTGTCCTCTTGCCCTTGGGGGGAGCTGATGTACAACATGAAAGAAAGAAAAACCAGAAAACATGGATGAGATTTTTCAACCAACTCAAACATTTCAAAAGAACAATAACAACATATTTTGGAAAAATAGCAAATAGATAGACAACTATTCCACGGGATCTATCTCATGTGGTATACTACGTTATTCGTATTGCCTGATTTGCGGAACGTTGACTTAGAAAGTTCCTATGTAACTCAATAAACAGACTACTAAAGAGGTTTGCCTAGGCCTGGCACTGCAGGCAGCAGTGCGCAACACGTGACAGACAAAGTCCATCCTGCTTGCAGATCAGTGAATACTCAAACTATCAATCCACCCGCCACCACCGCCACTATTTCTTCTGATAGCCATGTGACTGTCTAAAGGAAGGACTGGACTTCAGTCTGTTGGGGCTGATTTATAAGTCCCTTGCGGAAGTTGCGGCTGATTTTCCTCCATTGTTGCGTGCCTTTTCTGACGCAGCGGCAGAACAAAAGACTCGCCATGGTGTTGGTGCGGCGTATATATTAAAAAAAAAACACATATGGGCATATGGGCGATGCATCACGTTGTAAAGCCCTGCGCCATCAGGGGGCGTTCCGGCGCAAGGGAGGGCGTACCTGCGCAGCAACGAATCCTAAAAGTGGCTGAGGGAAATCTACAAGATGTCAATCAGTCACTTTTAGGACAATGATGCATGACTCAAACCCTGCGCGCTTGAAGCCGACGTACGGCTTGATGCAGCATTGGGGAGATAGGGTACCCCAGAGCATTGCTGGAGCTGCGCCATCGTTGGCACGCAACTCCAGCAATGCGCTGCCTTTACGGCACAGATGCGTAAGGCTTCTGTGACGTTTTGGGCCAATGGGTGGTGGTGGCATGGCACACAATTACTGCCGCATCCCTGCTACTTTGCAGGGATGCGCCGGTAATTGAAAATATGACCCTTACTGTCTAGCATTACGCAGTTCTTTTCTTTACAGTACACTCATACATAATTTCTCAGGCCAATGAAATGCTTCTGAACACAACATACAAAACAAAGAAGCATAGTAGCAAGCAAGGCTACTGAGAAGGAGAGCAGTGCACCTGAAAATGAAATGCATAGAAGATTTTGAAATATAATTTACCTCAATGTAATCGGCAGCATTATTGCTCTTGGTAAAGAACAAAGATTTGCAAATAACAGAGCAGGATAAAACAGAGTAGTAAATGTACTACTACTACTACTCACCAAGCCCGGGGACCTCTACGCCGAGCGCGTCCAGCAAGTCCCGCTCCCGGTCCATGACATCGGTCCAGCGGTGGGTGGCCTGGTTATATGTGCGCCGGACCCCAGAGATCTTGTACATGGCCCGGCACACCTTCTCCCACCGCTGGCGGCGCTCCCGGATGCCATAGCCGGTCGCGATCTTGCCGCCTCCCAGGATCGTCTTGGGGAGGCGGCGCTGGACGTGGAAGATCAGTGCCGCCACTTCCTCCGCGCTGAAGATCTCCCTCGGGACCACTTGCTCCCCCCTTAAACGCCCGCACGGGAGCCGGGCACGGGGTGCGGGACCCTTCCCCTTCTCAGGGTGCTTCCCGGCTCCCTTTACCATGGTCTGGGCAGAAATAAACTTAAATGATAAAGAAGAAATAGAATAGTGAAGAAGAAAAGAAAAGAGTTTAAAAAAGTAGTTTAAAAGTAACTAAAAGCTGCAGAAAACACAAAAATATAGAGCTAGAAAAATAGAGGGTTAGATAATAAGTAAAATTAGATCAAAAAAACTTCAAACAAGCAAAGGATGGCAGAGATTGAGAGAGGATAGAGAAAGCATGCCCAGAACCATAGCAATGAATGAGAAACAAGATGGCCGCGCCCGTTCACGACCGCGTGGGTAAGTTCGCGCGAGATTTTCCTTGCGAGTACGCGCGAAATTGTACTAGCGAGCAGCACACTTTGCGAGATTACACATAGCGGGCGGAAACGGAATTACGTCACGCCAACAAGATGGCCGCGCCCGTGTACGACCGATAGGGTAACTTGGCAAACGTATAGCTAGAAGCGCCTCGCGAACACGCGCAAGATCACGCGAACATACACGTCGCAACAAAAACAATTTTGTATTCGCACGTATTCGCGGCTTCCGAAATCGATCTCGCACGGATTCGCGCCCCAAAAAACGCGCGAAATTGCAGAAAAAACGATTTTAGCTAAAATGAAAGCAATGAGCAGGTGCAAAAGTTCAAACTTAACATTAGTAACATTCAAGGTAGTGCTTCCTGATGGGCCCCTCCAGAGTTTGCAACTATTCTATGACCCTGCTATGACCCAAACAGCAGGCTCATAGAATAGCACCATAAAGGTCCTGTGAAAAAAAAATTTCACTGCAACAAAAAGCAAATTACAGATAAGGAAGGAAGCAGGTGCCAGCCAGACTGGAACTTTCAAAATTACTGACACATTAATGAAACACAAATTAATTGATGGCAGTTGAAGAAGGGCAGGTGTGCTTGCTTTTTTCAACCACCATAATCTACAGTGATAAATAAACCTAATAGGTGCCAGTGAGGATGTACTAGAGGGTGGCATGGGTGTCCCAGAGGGTGGCAGTGGTGAAACAGAGGGTGCTGTGAACCTGTGATGATAAACCAGACGTAGAAACAACATAGTCGCGGCCGTTGCAAGCCGAAAAGTAAGTTCGCAATTGCGAACTTGTCCCAAAATCGGCGCAAACACGCGCCAACACAAAAAACGAAAAAATCCGCAAATCCGCTAGAGTTCGCGGATCTTCGCGGATTGCGAATCCGTAAATACGCAAGTTCGCGGATTGCCAATCCGCAAAATCCGCCCATGCTTAATCACCAGCCCAGGCAGCCAGCCACTCACTGAAAGACTTCAGAAACATTAGGCTGGGAAATGACAATTTTAAAAAAGTGGAATTTATAAAATAATAAGTTAAAATCCGACTTTACCATTTAAGAGGACTTTAAATTACAAATAAAACTACTGGAAGATATATTTTTAATAGCTGCTACCAATCACACTATGGTAGAAAAGGGGGTGGTGATGGACGGAGCATCTGAACCAATCAAACATTCACACCCAGTCAACAGATCTAGGTTTAATCCATCACCGTTGTTTAGCCCACACTGTCACCCCATTTCAGACATGGCCATATACAAATCAGTCTGACCCTGTGCCTCATGGGAACAGTCCAGCCCGAACTGCCAAGCCATGCCTTCCCTGGACCAGAAACAAGCTTCCGAGGACCGGTTTCTGGCATTTCAGCCGTCTTCAGCCCGGCTTGCTTGAATCCAATGGCAAAGTGAGCAAGGGACTCACGTCTGAGCATACCCTGCCAACTTATGGCGAACAAAGTGGTACAAAAGGGGGTGGTGATGGACGGAGCATCTGAACCAATCAAACACTCACACCCAGTCAACAGATCTGGGTTAAATCCATCACCATTCTTTAGCCCACTCTGCCATCCCTGTTCAGACATGGCCATATGCAAATCAGTTTGACCCTGTGCCTCATGGGAACAGTCCAGCCAAAACTGCCATGCCATGCCTTCCCTGGACCGGAAACAAGCTTCCGAAGACCGGTTTCTGGCATTTCAGCCGTCTTCAGCCCGGCTTGCTTGAATCCAGTGGCAAAGTGAGCAAGGGACTCACGTCTGAGCATACCCTGCCAACTTATGGCGAACAAAGTGGTACAAAAGGGGGTGGTGATGGACGGAGCATCTGAACCAATCAAACACTCACACCCAGTCAACAATTCTGGGTTTAATCCATCACCGTTCTTTAGCCCACTCTGCCACCCCAGTTCAGACATGGTCATATGCAAATCAGTCTGACCCTGTGCCTCATGGGAACAATCCAGCCTGAACTGCCAAGCCATGCCTTCTCTGGACCGGAAACAAGCTTCCGAGGACCGGTTTTTGGCATTTCAGCCGTCTTCAGCCCGGCTTGCTTGGATCCAGTGGCAAATTGAGCAAGAGACTCACGTCTGAGCATACCCTGCCAACTTATGGCGAACAAAGTGGTACAAAAGGGGGTGGTGATGGACGGAGCATCTGAACCAATCAAACACTCACACCCAGTCAACAGATCTGGTTTTAATCCATCACTGTTCTTTAGCCCACTCTGCCACACCAGTTCAGACATGGCCATATGCAAATCAGTCTGACCCTGTGCCTCATGGAAACAGTCCAGCCGGAACTGCCAATCCCTGCCTTGCCTGGACCGGAAACAAGCTTCCGAGGACCGGTTTCTGGCATTTCAGCCGTCTTCAGCCCGGCTTGCTTGAATCCAGTGGCAAAGTGAGTAAGGGACTCACGTCTGAGCATACCCTGCCAACTTCCGTTCACCATAAATTGGCAGGGTATGCTCAGACATGAGTCCCTTGCTCACTTTGCCACTGGATTCAAGCAAGCCGGGCTGAAGACGGCTGAAATGCCAGGAACCGGTCCTCGGAAGCTTGTTTCCAGCCCAGGGAAGGCATGGCTTGGCAGTTCGGGCTGGACTGTTCCCTTGAGGCACAGGGTCAGACTTATTTGCATATGGCCATGTCTGAACTGGGGTAGCAGAGTGGGCTAAAGAACGGTGATGGATTAAACCTAAATCTGTTGACTGGGTGTGAGTGTTTGATTTGTTCAGATGCTCCGTCCATCACCACCCCCTTTTGTACCACCAATCACTCTATAGCATTTAATGAAGGTAACATTGTAGTCCTGCATATTGGTGATCTATTAATATTTAAAAGGAAGGTTTAGGCCTTTCAAAAGGGGTTACTTTGTCAGCTCCAATTTGCAGTTTAAAATTGCTGCAGCAGGTTATATGTGTGTAGCTGCCAGGCTCCACCTGACTGTAGTCTCTCATCTGCATCTTACACCTGTGCGCACATACGTATTCACACATGTTTACATGTTAAAAGCCCAGTGTCCCTTGCCATAGCTGTGTCACTGCAGCTTCACTTTAAAAAGTGGACACTGTTGGTAAACATTTGACCTGTTCTTGGACCTTTGCAGTGCCTGTGTCTCCCTCGGGCACTGCAAAGGTCCAATAACAGGCGGCTCAAAATACAAAAATCCTGGTGTACTAAATAAGTAGAACCTATTTTCAACACTCACAGATTAGAGAGCAGTGAAAAGCCAGGTTTCAGTTATTCGAGTAATCCAGCTTGTTTGGGGATAGTTCTCAACTTCTGCACTAGGTGTTTACATAGTTTATCTCCTAGGCTTGCGAAAAGTGGCCTCCTCTCTGATTTAGGTGATATTTAGGGGGCAGGCAGATAGTCAGAATTAGAAGATATAAAGGTTCTTGTGGAGATTAAGTGAAAATTAAGTTTTGAAGACTGTATGGATGTTAGATTAGGCCCACTAATGCTTTTGCAATGTTGTATCTTAGTTAGCATTTGCTACGCCAATTCCTTTGCAGGTGCTATTTTAGGCTGTTCGAAGCTGATCTAGTCTATTTCTGAGGAATGGTCTTTGCTAAGTTTAGTTTCTGAAAGGATCGGTTTTGTTTTGGTAATGAATAAACAGTTCATGTTAGCGCATACCTTTCTCACTAGATAGAGGCCCTCTCCCACTAGTCTGGTGGCCGGCCCAGGGTGAAACGACCTTGGATTGTATTAGGTTGCGTAAGATATGAGAACCAAAACCTTTTTTTGTATTTTACTGTCCAGCTGTATCTGTCTGGAAAATTCCACTGTGGTCGTGGCTTGCCCAGCTATGAAATGTGCATAATGTATCTCTATGTTTGCTGTTCTTTAGTTCCCTCTATAGCACTCTCAGGAACTGTACAGAGGGGCTACACTCTGATTGTATATGAATAAACAGTTATTGGTTTATATTCTCCACTGTCTGACCGACTCTTCATTTGGAAGGCTGAGAGGTGGTCATCAGTGACCCAGGGGGGCTGAGCGGGCCAATTCCTTCATGGACTGGATTTTTTAAAAGTACTATGATCAAAAGATAACTTTTTTTATTTGACTCTCTATACAATTGAAAAGCAATGAAGGTTCTTGAGTTGTCATGAAACAGAGCATGTCTTGGGAAGATTAATGCACAGCTTGGGTGCCGTATTTTGAGCTTGTTGCAATTTTCTTATAAGATTGGTAAGAAGACCAGAATGAATCCAATAAAAAATCTGATCTTGATGTAATGATGGTGTGTACCACGATTTTCCTAGCAGACCAAGGAAGTACCTACATTACTTTTTCTAATGTTTTTAATATGCCAAGGCAAGATGCAGTGACTGAAATAATTTTCTGCAATAACTAATTATCAAACTTTGCCTCGAAATGTTTGGCTAACTCAGATGAGGTAGATTGTGGGCCTAGCTCGGTTGGTCACCAGTTGTCAGTCTACAGTCATTGATTTTTTTCAGAATGAGAACTTGAGTCTTCTCAAAAATTTGCGCTAAGACATTGTCATTCATCCAGGAAGAGACTGAGGAAAGACATTCCTTGAACTATCTTGGCATGAGACATTGCTTGAACAATCTTGACATGAGATATGCTTGTTGGAAAGGGATCCTATAAGCTGAGTGTTATCTGTTTGTGACCTGACTTTGAAGTGAAAACTACAGATCATAGTGTTAAAGAGTATTTGGCTCAAGGATGAACCCTGTGGTGCTTCGTGCTTAGGAGATGATAGTGTTGATTAAAAAGGAAAAAGCTGTATGGATTGTGTCTGTTTGGAAGAAAATTGTCTATCGGGGTGATAGTGATGCCCTGTATGCCTATTTCCTCAATTCTTTGGATACGTGTGTTATGTATCTATGGGATATACCTTAAGTCTACAATTTTAGATTTCCTCACCCTGCAATACAAGGATTTAGTTCAATGTGCTATGTATGAGGTAGACAAATCTGATTTACTTCAGACCTGAACTTTGGCTCGTCTCACAGAGAGAGATGATTTCACATAAACAAAATAGTCCCTATGTTCTCAGGGATGCAGTGGTGATTTTGAAGCCCACCTTTTTTGCTTAGAATGTCACACTCAAGCATCTGTACTAATAGGGACACAAAGTATAAAGACAAACTTTTATTGCTGTAACCTACTACTTAGTGTATGGAATGTGACCACAAGACATACACTGCATATTTCTGTTATCAGAGTTGCTAGATATGTAAAAACAACAAATATTTTTACCATCTTTCTCAGAAATATGTTTCATAAATCCTGCACCCTATTTTTAGCACTATTCTCAGAGCATAAATTAAATTAACTGTGCCCAATTAGAGTTTTTGGATCGTCACCATGAGTACCTGCAACACCCCGTACCTCTGTGTTATCAGACTTTCGGCTGGATGAGCAGAATAAGGAGGAGGAAGATCTCTGTCAGGGGAGCTCAGCTGAACTTGGCTTCTGTGTGGGTGCCCAATCTCAGTCAAAAAATGACAACAGCCAGTAGTCTTGAATTTAACTTCTTTCTAGACAGCTTGGGTGCAAATGCATGGCTCTCTAACCTGAATGGTCAATCTAAGTGTTTATATGAACAACTGACCATTGCATAATCTAGCTGAATATGGATCAAAAGTAAGACTGAAAGACAGTGGAAAAATCCAAACAGCAACCAATGTTCATAACACACATATCCTCTTATGCACATATCATCTTTATATCTTGCTGGTTGTACCAGGAGACCCTGATAAGCAGGTATTCAGAGCCCCTTGCCCAGACTCATGCCTCCAATTCTGCTGATAATCAACTGAGAAGATGTTGTTGGGCAAACTGACTTCACAGCTTGTCGTGAAGTGTAGACAGCTTATTTGAGGCTGAAAATGGAAAATAACTCAGTCATCCTAATGCTAAGCATATTAAAAAATTGAGTCTGGCTCTGGAATATAGATCAGGTGTGGTATGAGATAAATTTTTGAACACTTCAGACAGGTCCGTTAAGACCAGGGATGCAGTTCCTCCAATTATTTAAGATGTATCTGATGTGTTCAGACACTGGAAGAATTGCCTCTCTGCTGTGGGCCATAAGGAAGACAAATTGGAAGTAATTGAGGATATTTTTGGTTTCAATGTTGAGGGGTAGCTGACGATTTACAGGATTTTTCAAACATTTGAAGCGGGGAAAGTAGCAAGGACATAGGTTGATAGTAAATAAGTATGCTGAGCTCTGCATTGGTTTACTGTAGGAGGGGTGTGCCTGACGTACTTTTCAAGATTCAGGAAATATGGAGGCCTTAATTGGTGTGTTCTGTAGACTGTACAGAAAGGGTTTGATCATTTGGGCTCCTAGTTTAAGAATCAAAGGAGGACAGGGGTCACAGTAGGGTCCTAATTTTGAGCTGTTAATAAGATCCACATAGCCTAAGGCGAGAGGGAAGCATACTCATTGAGGCTACAAGTAATGGTGTAGGAGAAATTAGTAGGAAAGTTATATTGTTCAGCATCACTGCTAAAAGGATGAATGAGGGCTACATATGTGAGGTTGATTTTATCTTAAAGGAAGGAGGAGGATTTATCACATTGTGATTGGCAATTACTTGGCCAACTGCAAAAGGTTGTGCCAGAGATTTAACAAAACCAAAGATTTCTTTTGATGATTTTTTTGAGGTGGTTCTATCTTCTTTTCGCAGAAACTGGCTTTATCAATTTTGATTTCCTTCCTATACAGTTTCCTAGTTACACAGCAGTGTTTTTTATTGCTGTGCTTTGGGAGGATCTCCATTTTCTTTCCAGTTGACACTACTGTCGCTTAATAGATCTTAGCTTCTCGGTGAACTAGGGTGCATGTGTCCTGCACAAGGAGATTTTATTTCTTTTTTAATGGAGCTAATTCATCAAGGGCAGAAGTAATCCTTGTTAGATATTAGAGAAACATCTTTGTCCATGACACCGGATAGTGCAGGTACGTGCAAAGCTAGTTAGCAATTGTGCTCTAATTCAGTTGGCAAATGCCACGCTCATTTTAGGGTAAAAACGTTATTTGTAATGACACTAGAACTGGGTTTAGGCACCCTGAAAGCCACTAAATAATGGTCAGACCTAATAAGGGTGAGCGGAGTGTCAAAGGAGAAAGCCTCTAGATTTGAGAATATTAGATTTAGCTAATGTTCTTTAATGGGAGTAGCCTGAGATCCCCCTTGGGTAACCCTAATGACAGTCATATATTCGGGTAGCTGTTTAGCTGCATTATCTGAGTTCACATCAACATGATAAGTAAAGTCATCCAAACTAGTTACGTTCAGGAGTTTAATAAAGTAGGGTGAACGAAACTCAGCAATTTCTTTTGAGGGAGTTGTAGAGTTCACAGGATATCTATATATTAGAGATGCGGACATTGAATATGTGGAAGTGAGTCTGGGAGAGGAAATCAGAGCCTCAGTTTTGGCAATATTATTAATGCCAGTGAATGTAGAAGTAAAAGACTACTTAAACATAATGGCAATGCACCCTCCAGTCTTAATAGAGCGGTTCTGGCATACAATGTAACAGCCCGTGGGGATGGCTGCTGTGACATCAGGTGCAGTGCAATCATTGAGCTATGTTTCCATAGTGAAGATGGCATCATGCTTAGAATCAGCATTAAAATCAAAGATACCGATATTATGCTTTGGTAGCACTCTAGTCTTAATTAAGTAGAATTCAGCCTTGTTTAAGATGTTATCACCAGAGAGAGCTTTTCAGTTCTTGTCAGTGGAAAGAAGGTTAAAAAAACATTGAGCTCAACGCACAAACAATTTTCTCGTGCCCAGTGTGCTAATGTTGGGAGTACAGTATCTTCGGACGTTCAGCTACCGCGGGGTGGAGGGGGTGCTCGGTATGTTGACAGACGCTGACAGGCTTTCATTTGGAGGGTCACAGCACACCCACTGCTTGCATCCACTGACCAAACTTTCAACGCTCATGCCTAAACAAGGCCTTGGGTCATAATCTAAATCGAAACAGCACTATGAACCGTGGGGCTTATTTATGAACCCTTGTGTCACTTTTGCGCCGCTGGTGCGTCACTTTTTGTGACGCAGCAGTGAAGTAAAAAATGTGCCTTGTTGCACCATATTTACAACGTGACGCATCTAGGTAGATGCGTCACTTTGTAAACCCCTGCGCAACATTATGCCTGCGCCAGGTATAATGTATGCAAGTGGGGCGTTTTGACGCAAGAAAGAGTCATAGAAGTGACGCAGTGAAATCTATAAGATTTCACGGCGCCATTTCTTGGACGCTAATGCGTCAAAATCTAATGCCTGCCTCATGGCAGGCGTAAGACTGACGGAGGCACTAACAACATGGGACTGGCCCATGTGAAAGTACACATTGCAGGAGTTGCGTCACTTTTGCGACACACTCCAGCAATGCGTCACTTTTGTGCCTACAGATACGTCAGAAATACTGACGTATCTGTAACTCTTTGCGACATAATGCGTCATACTGTAAATATGACGCTTCATTAGTGTTGCAGGGAGAGCGCATAGAAAAGTGACGCATCGCTGTTTTCACGCAGCGATGCGTCACTTTTCATAAATCAGGCCCCGTGAGCCTCCTCCTAAAACGGCCCTTGGAGTAGGCAGCAAGGAAGGTCTAAGAAAATCAGTGTGAGAGTTTGCGAAAAGAGAAAAATGACCGACTCTCCATAAGTGCAAAGTTCTAGTACAACTATGCAAATAAACTGTGGCCTCTGGTGTCGTGCTAAAGAAGTACCTCTTGAGGGGTGAAATGAGAATTAGCAAAAACAAAAGGTAAAAACAGCTACAAATGATTGATAAACAGGAAAGTTAAAAATGATTATGAAAATGCCAGGTCCTGCTCTGGGAAGCTAGGAACAAGGTGGTGAGGAAGTTACTGCATGATTTGACTCTGACTTCGAAACAAAATTTAAGGCGTTAAGGTAGTGGGTATCTCCAATGTCTCCCGGTTTGAAAGCTAATATCACTTTTATAAGTACTGCCGAAGAGTTCGGTTAGGATTCTGCATGGCCTTGTCTCTGCTCCCCGGAAAAAAAGCTTTGTCCCGTGTCATTTACTGGCACGAATGGCTCTAAAATTATTACCTCCAACAAGAGAAGGTAAGGAATAAATATGGTTAGCTAGGTCTTATTTCCCATCTGAAAAAAGATCTAACCTTGAGACTGCTGAAGGCGTTTGGTGCACAGCTAGACCCTATATATCGCTGAGGACTGAAAGCTAATACATTGAGAAATGGTGAAAACGATTGATGAATGCTCTACTGAGCAGGATCCGAGGTGCTCCTAGACTGATGGAAGACCCAAGACGTGTAAACTACTACACATTAGCAAATACACTTACACAACTCTGTAAGATTACGTTTGTAAATCAGGCTCTATATGTCTTTGACTCCAGGACATCTAAAATGGGAGTAATTGTGTACAGTTAGCAACAGTAGAAAGGACTGCTCACTTTCAACTTGTACTAGGAGGGCGTTGGACATTTTGGAGCCAATTGACAGGCATGGAAACGCATGTACTCCCGTAGAATTCCTCCCTGTGCTCATAACTGATTTTGTGCATCTGCCCCCATATTTGCTTATGTATATGCCTCATATATGACTCATAAATTCACTAGAGAAGATGCAAAATCGATTCTAGAGTAAAGAAGTAAGCATGAGTCGATTCTAGACTCACTGGCGATAGTCCCTTGCTGAAAATGTCCCACTAGAAGTCATGCAGATGAGTTGAGTGAAGGGCATTCCTTCTCACGAAACTTGTTCATGATAGCATCCTGTCAGATTTTTTGCAGCAGACTCCCGTCATCACCGCGTACCCCGGATTTGCAGAGCAAGCTATTCGCGAGTAGTAAAGACGTGCGCGTGCCCGCGCTGCCACGCGCCAGGTAGTTGGGGTGCCAGAGACAGATGATGGATGCTCTTCCCCGGAGTTACATCTGAGCAAGGGCTCCCCAGGCTCATCTGCAACATTACTCGCTTGTTAGGAATTCAGAGGGAACATTCATTTTGTCATTGTTAGAAGGTGTGTTGAGGGAAAGTCTAATTAGATTTGACATTCTAATTGGAGAATAATGCGTGACCTTCACCAAAATTCCAAGAGGCGGTTCACAGGTGAATGCTTTCCTGATGCCATTAATCTGCACGAGCCCCCCAGGTACCCTGTTAAAAGTCTTATCAGCAGCATATAGCCCTTATTTAACAAATATAGAACTAAGATATATTCTGCCTGCAGGATACCCTTTTCATATAATAATGCTAGATTCATTTAAAACTCCGAATTTCAGCAAGATGCAAAAAAACGCAGTCATTCAATTATGATTGCTGATGCTAAGATTTTGCTATTGTAATCCGTAACCATTTTCCGCTTTTTTAATTTTACATTTTCAAGAACACAGTGCAATGATATGTGTGTTACGTTTATTTCTCTGCCAGTGCAGCTACTCTTAACATTAATAATGACGCCTCCACTAATAGCACCCGCATTATTATTTTATAATATTATTAGATATGAATATGTTTTGTGCTTTCTATTTTAATAATACTCTCCCACAGATTGATATATAGATGCCCACCATAACGTCTAAAATGTTGAAAAAATAAACTAAAAAAACAATCTGAAACAATATCGTTTCAGTTTGCACAAATCACCATTCTCAAGTAAGATTTATATTTAGCTAGTTGGGTTTCCAGTGTAATTAAACTTCTTTGCCTCATCAAGCTCAGAATCTTGTAATCCTTGCCTTTTAGGGTTCTATTCTTTTCCTCCTAATGCAAAGTCTTTCCTGGCGCGGGAATACTTCCAATAAAACCAAACCTGTCTCTGCTCACATTTCATCGTGCTCAATGCAAGATGAAAATGTGTGTGCAAATGCGTCAAGATGAGAATCTTTAACCAAAAGCAGTATTGGACAGAGCATTTCCAGATCCAGCTCGTCCTGATACCCGATAAAGAGAGTGATTTCACCACCCAAAATGGCTAACTCTGGCTCTGGTATTGCAACTATAATTAGCAGAAGTTAGAATATGACATAACTGCATAACCATTCTCCATCTATACAGGAAGTACCATCGCTGCATTTCCCATCAGCCATCTGCACAGGAAGTGGCATAACTAGTTCCCCATAAAAATAATCTTTAAGAAGATGCCAAGCAGGGGCATAGCTTGATGTTCGGGCAAGATAGCAGTGTTCCGTTGAGGCTCTGAGGGACGGTACACAGCGATGCAGAGGCGGCTTACCTCATCAAAAATGCCCCTCAACTCAACATAAATGCCTGTGAAGTGTGGCAGCTGCTGCATATTTCATTTCCAGTACTTGGGAAGACATAAATACAACATTTTTGTTCAAGCACCTGACTGCTTCACGGCCACCATTTGCGATTGGAAAAACACGTGATGAGCGTGAACAAGCTCACTTTGTCTGCAGTTTCTCTGGACAATAAACAGCCAGACGACTGGCAGCTGGAGGTAACTTCTATGTCTTGTGTGAAATTGTCTCGCTAAAGAAGTGACTCCATTTTGACAGTTCGTGAGGATTTATCTATATCCTGTTCAGCTGTATTACTTCTCTCCTCACCTGACTGACCTTATCGTGTGGCCCTGAGCTCCTGTTGTGTGGCATACACCGCTATCTATCCTATATTTCACTTATTTTATTAGTGACTCCAGATTATGGGCAGACTAATGTATCTAAAACAAACCTCCAGGCTTTGTACAGGATGCTTAGTTAGGCGTTCTACTGCGCTTTCATCACATATTGAAATGGAAGATTCTTCTTCTCATAAAATCTTCACTTCCTTTTCTGCTCGGGCGCTCTCGCCAGTTCTTGGCAATCTAATCCTGGCAAGGCATCAACTAAAAGACTTAAAAAGGACTCATATTCTCTCACAAACTCTCTCCCCCCCTATACCTTATTGGATCTCCTGTTAGAGGAACTTAGGGCCCTATGCCCCTTTATGGAGAAAACTAACATCAGGTTGCAGAATCTCAGCAACAGGTGGTCTCATATGGAAGAGCAAATAGCTACTGTGGAGCCACAAATCACCAGTTTCAACAAAACGTCTCTCAAAGTGAATTCTCTGCTAACACAGGTAGTCACCTTCAACAAACAGGTGAAGACCTTGAAAATCACAATAGAAGGAGTCACCTTCAAATGTATGATCTTCCTGTAATCAAAGAAGGGTCAAATCTTTCATTCTTCAAAACAGTTTTACCTCAAATATTAAAGTTACAAGCAGTCCACCTTTACCATAAAGTGGGCACACAGGTTGTGTGTCCACTTTTTTGTTCCTACCACTTCTAAAATGCCTAGAGGAGTTATTCTCTATTTTCCAGAGCACACCAAATGAATGCATGTCATTTCAGCTGTCAAGCAATTGAAGCATAGCTCCTGGTCGGGTCACAATATTTTCTTTTCCCAGGATTATGTCAATAGCACTGCGGATTGGCGAAGAGATTTCTTAAGTATGAAACCAACTCTTTGCTCTGTTGGAGCACATTTTGGGCTATAGGCTTTCGTTGCAACATGTGCACTGGAGACTTTAGATACCACCACATCCACTCTTTTGTCAAAATGAGTTCTCCGTTTCTATTTCTTACCTGTTTCATACCTGTGTGTCTGACGCGCCTTGGGTGCTACGGGAGCCGCGCGGACCGCGGTACCCTGGGCGGCTGCTGGACCTGTTGACCATTAAGAAAAATGGGGTAACCCTAAGGCATGGACCTGGGTGTACAATGTTACGACCAGGTAAAATACGTTTTTGATTAATTGAATTCATTTTTTGCCTTGACACCCATGCTGTATGGAGTCTGAAGTATACATTATCATTTAATTATAGGTACCAACTATGTACCACTTCGGACATTAAATCACCAGTGAGAAATTTATCAGCTGGCAAGTGATATTACTCAATCAGTAGGGTAAAATACTTGACTTTTTTTCTCATTTGAGGACAGAATTAATTTCAACCTTAGTCTGAAGGAGACTCTGTTGTTATTTCTTAACCATAGGTATCATCTATGTGATATTGTGCTATCAATCACCAGCGAGGATTGTATTAGCCATATTTTTGGAATTGTGACCATCACCTATCCGTATCTCCCAACCAGTAGGGTAAGAGTAATGTCTTTACCACTATGTGGAGCTAGATAGGTTTTTTAATTTTAATCCTTAGGACCACGGTTAGTAACTTTCTTTATTAAATTTCTTTAGGGTTATCCTCATCCCTTGGTTGCCCTTGTATCTCTTCGTCCTGATGAAGACTCGCATTCCCCAGGTTCAAATCTCCGTATGGGCATAAGACGAGTCGAAACGTCGACGCCATTTGTATTAAACCTTGGACCAATTAATATTGTATATAGTGCTAAATAATCCTAGGACTGATATGCCTAGATGTAATAACATTGTTTTTTGATCTTATTCCTTGGCCAGGTTTCTAATATTACAATATACATGCTGGATATTGTTTTGTTTAATATTATGACTTTTTGAGCACCTCTATGATCTCGCCTCTCGGATCATTCACTTTACACTCTTGAGCACGGTTCTTCTTGCACTCTTTCTTCTTTGTTTGGGCGACCACTTTGTTTTTATTGACTCAATAATGATGATGTATATAAAAATGCTTTCTATAAAAATGCTTGCTGTAGAAAATGGAAAACGAAATTAAATATGTTTTTCTTCTAACCGTGGTTTCATGTTAATCTTGTGGTACTAAGTTTTCAGTACAATCAGAGCATACTGTTTGTGGGTGCTCCTTAGAAGTAAATGAGAAAAGCTATTGAAATATATAAGGTTTATAATTCATAGGTTTAGGACCTGTTGACGGCTCGTGCCCTGCACCCTCGCACTGCCAGAAGTGGGCTGCTCGGGCAGATCAGGAGGTGCGACGTGAGGCGAGGGCTAATACTGTGCAGAGCTGTGGGACATATTACGGCAATATGAGCACCCTCCCTGACGTGCTCTGGGTCCTGTGTTAATTGAGCCAGCTGGGGGGCTTTGACGTCTGATATACGGGGGTGAGACCCCGGCCCGCACTCTGCAACACCAGGAGGGCGATGAGAGCGGTCCCCCTTTGGGAGCCCTGAAGGCTGCAGAACTGCGATGGCGGCCTCTCCTGGGCTGTGTTGGAGACTTGCCCCGGAGGCCTCGAGGACACCGCATCATCATGGTAGGGTGCTGCGTGCCCCCTCCACTCCGAGGTCTCAGCTTGCCACCCTTTGAAAGTGCCTGGGGTGCTGGGAGGCCCTATAACGCGATCCACGTTGCTTTGGTGGTGCTGATTAGCGCCCTGGGGCGAGGGAGTCCTAGGAGAGAGCCAGCTCGATCTGGAGCCCGGTGGATCGGAGGAGGTGACCAGACTTTGGACTCGGGGTGTGGCGGCCATCCCCTGGGCCGCTTGGCTTGACCCTGCGCGGTGCGGAGCAGGGCGTCGGCGCCGGAGGGCAGGAGATCACCAAGCCCGGTGAGAATGGGGCGCACTGACAGGACTCAGACAAAGCTGTCCTTTGATCCTACAGGCACCAAAACAGGGGACACGGCGTCAGGGAAAGACCTAGGTGAGAGCAAATCTACGGAAGACCTCCCCCAACAAGATATTCGCAGTCTTCTTCTGGCAATGGAAAAGAGTCTTCAGGAGGGTATAGCCTCCTTTGCTACCAAGATGGACGCGCTCACTTACCGCATGGATCGCATGGCAGAGAGGCTCAACAAACACGCGGAGCGCCTGGACATGTCCCAGCGTAGGCTTACAGAGGGGGAAGAAGCCCGGACCTCCTTGGATTCAGATAGTAAACAACTGGCTAGAGTGATGCAGGTGCTCCAGGACAAGACGGAGGATTTGGAGACTCGCTCCCGGCGATGCAACCTTCGCATTACGGGTCTGCCAGAAACTACGCAGACCGGGAACATGGAAATCTTTATAGAGAATCTCCTGAAGTCCCTCCTGGGTGATTCAGCTTTCTCCGCCATGTTTGTGGTTGAACGTGCTCATCGATCTCTCGGTCCGAGGCCTTAGCCGGGAGCTCTGCCGCAGCCCATTATAGCTAAACTGCTCAACTACAGGGACCGCGACGTGGCATTACGACTCACAAGGGAGAAACAACTGCTTCAATATGAGGGCTCGACCCTCTCGCTGTTCCCGGATTTCACAGCATGAGTCCAGGAGGCCCGGCGTCAGTTTCAACCGATGAAAAGACAGCTACGAGAGATGGGCGCGGACTACGCAATGTTATATCCGGCGAAATTGAGGATCAACAGGCAGGGGAAATCCCTGATATTTACAGACCCTAAGGAACTGCAGAGGGCTCTGAAGGAATGGCGTAAGGAGCATCGTTCATCCCAGGAGAGATCGTGCGAAGCAGCTGGAGGCTCTGCGGACGACCAGGAATAAATGTGACTCTTGCAGATAAGGAACATTTTTGGCTTTGTATCTCAAGGGGGTTGGGGGAGGGGTGATGTTGTGGGGTTGGAGGTGGCGGAGTGTTGCTATTTGGGCACATTGGAGGGCTTCAATCTCCCGGGTGATGGTTTTCTCTGGGGGATGTGTTGCTGGATGTTAGGTATGATCCTTAGTTACATTCACGCACTAACGGAAGAATTATGTGCCCAGGTGCCACATATCTACTACTCCCTATTTATCTTACGACCTGGAATGTACACTATGACTTGTGATGAATGCACACTATTTTGGTCATGCCGGGTTGGTAACACAGCTGTATTCTCTTTGGTTACACGCAAAATGTTTTTTCTATTTATCTTACGACCTGGAATGTACACTATGACTTGTGACGAATGCACTGTATTCTGGTATTGCCGGGTTGGTAACACAGCTGTATTCTCTTTGGTTGCACGCAAAATGTTGTTCTATTTTGTATAGAGGCGGGGGAGGGGCGTGAAACTTCTCATTTTTATCCGACCTTACATAGAGCTTGCACATTGTTGGCTACCTTTGCCCCTGCGTGTTCCCCACTGAATCTGGTATTAAGTTCTGTTTGGGTTCTAGAGGGTTTAGGGGTCTTCGGGGAGAGTTTTGGGAGGAGAGGGGGGCTAAGATGGGGAGAGGGGTTGTTCACGGCCTAGTTGGGGATGGGCAGGCGTGGGTGGGGGGATCGGTGAGCGTTGTGGTGTATTATTTTCGCAATGTGAAATTTGTTTGTTGCCCTTGGGCGGTTTTGACGGGCTACCTCACATGTCACAGTCACAACACAGCATTGGGATAACCATGCAGGCAAACATCCTAGAAAAGGCACTCAGACCACCGTAGATAGGATGGACACCTCTGGGGACAATTTAGACACCTTGACTCTAATCACCTGGAACGTTCGGGGACTTAATAACCACAGAAAAGTCCGGAATGTATTGCAATGTCTTGCACGGCATGGTGTTGATATCGCACTATTACAGGAGACGCAAGTCCACCCTAACAGTCAAATTCTTCATTACAGGGGCCTAGTGGGGAACTCTCATTCTGCCGGGTTCACATCGCATGCCAGAGAGGTGCTCACATGGGTCAACCCGAAAACACATATTAAGATGACGCCTTTGGTGACTGACAGTGACGGACGCTATATAATCACGAGATGTTGTGGCAAGGGCATAGATATCTGTGTAGTGAACACGTACAGCCCCAATTATGACAACCCTGACTTCTACACGGACTTAGGGACAAAGGTTGCAAAGTAGCCAGGAGGGGACATTCTCTGGGGGGGGGCGACTATAACATGACTAGACAACCCCATCTGGAAAGATCGGACGGCCCGACCGCCATCCCTCATCCTCAGATAGAGCACTGGAGTCGCAAATGATTAGACTAGACATGGGCGATGTATGGAGACACGGGCACCCCACACAAGGCGGTTTCACACACTATTCGGCCCCATATAGTATATACACCAGGATAGACTACTGGTTGGCTATGGCACACCTCACCCAAATGCTACACTCTTGCACTATTTTACCGCGTACATATTCAGACCACTCCCCTATATTCTTGATGGTAGAGGCCCCGGCGAAGCGCATCCCGCCGTACTCACTGCTAGATGCCTCCTTCAAGGAGGAGCTGTCAGAGGCCATCGAGACGTTCTTTGAAGCTAATGCTGGCTCAGTAGATTCGTTTCAGACAGTATGGGAAATGTTCAAGGTGTATGTCAGAGGGGTCACCATCTCGAAACACTCAGGAGTTCTCAAATCACTTAGGGGCAGGTTGCGTACCTTAGAATCCAAACTGGAAGCCTTGGAGCGAAAGCAAGTACACAATAGTAGTGAGGCCCTAACCCGGGAGCTGGCCAGCACGCTACTTGAATTCCATGAGGAGGCTGACACTGAGGTCAAGCATTTAGTTAAAAAAAGCAATTGCCAGAGTGTACGGGGAGGGAGATCGACCTGGCACGGTGCTTGCGCACCTTGCTAAACGGCTCCGAGATAGAACGTCGACCCCCGTTATGATGTCACCCACAACAGAAGAGCCGCTTACTGATGAGCAGGTCGCGGAGTGTTTTTGGGAGTATTATACAAAACTGTATGCCTCGAGAGGCCCAGTTCCCGAGGAGAGTATAACAGATTATCTAACCCACATAGAGCTCCCCTAGTTGTCCAACACGCATCGAGAGTTTCTGGCACGGCCGATAGAGCGGGAAGAAATATTGTGGGCACTATCGGCAATGAGGGCGGGCGGCACCCCGGGCAGTGACGGTCTCTCTGCTGCCTTTTAAAAGGCCTACTCGGATTTATTGATACTACAACTTCTTTCCCTATGTGAGGATATGGCAGACACGGGCATGATGCCTCCCACTCTTCGTGAAGCCATATTAGTTGCTATTCTCAAACCTGGGAAGGACCCAGGTGACTGTGCCTTATACCGTCCTCTGTCACTGCTCCATGTCGACGCGAAGATATCTGCCGTCTTGCCCCATGGTAACTTCGCTGGTGGCACCGGAACAAGCTGGTGTTGTTCCAACCCGGAATCTCACGTATAATATCCAGACAGTTTTTGCGGCGTTCCAACACACACGTCCTGAGGTCTCCGCGATAGCGGTCTTTCTCGACATGGAGAAGGCCTTCGATTCTGTCGAGTGGCCTTTCCTGCGACATGCCCTGAGCCGTATGGGTGTAGATGAGCTGTTTCTACAGTTGCTAGCTACATTGTACACTTCACCGTCTGCCCGCATACGTATAGGTTCCCTCACCACGGACCCAATACAGATAAGCAGAGGCACTAGGCAGGGATGCCCTTTCTCCCCCATATTGTACGTGCTGGTCACCGAGCCACTCGCCTGTGCCTTGCACGAATACCACAGTCATAGAGGAATCCGCTTCCCCACTTATAACCTGATTGTGTCCACGTATGCTGACGACACCCTTCTCTATGTCAGGGACCCGGAGGTGCACCTACCGACGGTACTGAGAGAGGTGGTCCTGTTTAGCTCACTGTCGGGATACACATCAACTCGAAGTCCCTTATGTTCCCACTCACGCCGGCCACTCTGCCCTTTGAGCCAGACTACGCCATCCAATGGTCTACGGACGCAGTTCTGTATTTGGGGATACGTCTCCACATTGACTCAGAAGTGGTCCTACGGGAGAATTATGGTGGGGCTGTCTCGAATCTCGAGGAGGATGTTGAGAGATGGATAGCCCTCCCACTATCGCTGCTGGGGTGAATGAAAATGGTTGTCCTCCCGTGCTTCTTATTCGTATTCAGCAACATTCCTATGGTTTTATCGCGCCTCTTCTTCCAACAAGTACAATCGTTAATGGGCTGCCTGGCCTGGGCCGGGAAGCAGCCCCGAGTAGCATGGAAAATATTAGTGTGTCCGTATGAGGCGGGAGGGCTGGGAGCCCCAGATTTGGAGATTTATTATCGCGCGGCACAATGTGCGCATGCTTACCACTGGATTCACAGACCAACGAACAATCCACATATCCATATCGAGTCCATAGTAGCGGACCCGACGCCCCTGCCAGCTCTGCTATCCAGACCGCCAGATCGCAGAACAGGTCTTCTCGACTCTCTTAAAGTTGTCACTCATGCCTGGCACCATATGATGGATATTCACGTGTGTAGTCTCCTATACGCCCCTAGTGCCACATGGCTAGGTGCACGTGGTTGTCACCATGTAGGGACAAAGGGGTCATAGAGGATTTGAAGGGGTTGCAGATCCACACTATTGGAGATCTTTTCTCTGGGGGACCCGCTCGTAGCTGGAGTGAGATTGTGACTGATGACACTCCGCACTCTCCGCTATCACGCTTCCAGTTCCACAGAGTGCGGCTCGCTCTTAAAAACTTACTGGGGGATGATATGGAGGAACCTGCGATTGTGACAACCTTTGACTACATAGTCAACGCTAAAGCCCCTTCCAAACGAATTACTAACTTATACCTCATTGCCCTCACGGAGAGGACGGCGGAGTATGCTAAACCGCGATTGGAATGGCAGGCTGACTTGCGAGTTGAACTGGGGGAGGAGATTTGGCAGTATTGCTGCACGAGTACGAGAAGAATATCCCCGAACGGTCAACATAGACTGCAGCACTTTAAATTCCTCAACAGGGTATATCACACCCCTGAAAGACTACATAGATACGGCTTACGGGACAGCCCTAACTGTGAGAGATGTGGGGTTTTAATTGCCGATTTGATACATGTCGCTTGGTCTTGCCCGGATGTCCTTACCTTTTGGCACTTAGTGTACAAAGAAGTTAACAAGATCACGCACTTAGAGCTGACTCCCGACCCACTGTTAGCCATATTAGGATACTCTAAGCCCTTGCGCCCAACGCAGAGGAGACTGGTAGACATGGCTTTTCTTATTGCAAAACGGTGTATTGCACGGAACTGGATGCGGGGCCCGGTCCCCACGTTAGCACAGTGGACTAGGGAAATGACGTTTTGCTGCACGCAGACGGAGCTGTATAGTGATCTGTTTCCTCCACTCAACCGGCCCAAAAACTACTGGTCCCTGTTCACTGACAGGCGCCGCACATGTGACACTGAGACGGACGTCGACGTTTCTTCCCCGATGACTGGCACGGCCCTGACTGAAACAACAGAACATGCCACGTAGGCTGACTGACATTGATTGGCCGCAGGAGGGAGGTTAGTGGCCTTTGATGGTGGTATATACAGGTGTCCCCTCTGAACGCCGGGGTGAGTGGTGACTTAAACGAAAACTCAGGATCTCCAGATACATGGTGTCCAAATCTGTAACGTGGAGTCATATACATGTGATGCTCCATTAACTGTATACTCTTGATATTGTTTATTTTATGATCATGCCCTGCGTTTTTGCCACTTGTGAGTATTGTCACGAACTGTGATGTTTTGCCATGCTCATTCTTTCCCTTTGTAATTTTCTTTGAAAATGCCAATAAAATAAATAAAACAAAAAAAAATCATCTTTATAGTTGTCTTAGCCCTGTCATCTGCTTCCTTAAATGCGAGAACCTTACCTATTTTTTCGCCAGACTCATATTGGGATAATCGATATTTGCTAAGTTTCGTTATACTTCTCTCTCTAAATGTCCTCTTCAGTGCTGATCTAAGATCGACTAAAGTATACCCCAATTCTTCTATCTTTTGAGGATCTCTGGCAACTGCCTCTATATGTTGATTTTCTGTTGTGCGCATGGCTTTAATAATCGCTTCTGTTTCCTTTTTCGGTTCCTTATTTTGCCTCCAAATATATTGTTGGGTAAATCCCCTAATAGTTGCCTTATATGTGTCCCAGACCACTATAGGCGAAGCCGACCTAGATGTTTATGTTAAAGAATTAATTAAGA
Source organism: Lissotriton helveticus (assembly GCF_964261635.1). Classification (NCBI taxonomy): domain Eukaryota; kingdom Metazoa; phylum Chordata; class Amphibia; order Caudata; family Salamandridae; genus Lissotriton; species Lissotriton helveticus. The sequence continues at coordinate 1,213,252,506 of NC_136057.1, read as the reverse complement.
TGTTCCCTAGTCTGAACCACAAAATTGTCATCTAATAATAGAAATCTGGGAAAGAAAAAGATCTGGGGGCCATATTATCAAGAAAGGGCGACACATTATCACTGCTTTTATCGGCAGGAAACTGCCACTAAACCAGCGATAATGGGCTTGATAATATGCCCTTGTGAATTCCCATAGAAGCTCAGGTTCTGGTGTTAACCTGGGCTTCTATGGGAATTCCAAAGGGCATATTATCAAGCCCATTATCGCCGCTTTAGTGGCAGTTTCCTGCCGATAAAAGCGGCGATAATGTATCTCCCTTTCTTGATAATATGGCCCTATGTCCCTTATTTTCAGAAGAAATCTTAAATGAGAGGAGAATAGGGTTGTGATTAGGCCTGGTTGGTAAATTCTGTTCCGTTTGTGGAATTTGCGGAATTTGGGTAATTTCGCATTCCGCGGAGAACGCACTATTGCCCAAAATTCTGCATTCCACGACTTTGCGAAATTTTTTGCTTGTTCGCGTTCTTAAATGCGTGTTTGTGAGATATTTCCCCCGAGCACACAAACAGCGATTGCGAACAGTAAAAAAGCATCGCGAACAAGCAATTCCGCGTGTTCGTGGAATTTCTGCGTGTTCGCAGAGATTTTTCACTGTTTTGCGGAGATTTGCGAAACGCGATTACGCAAATTCCGCCCACCCCTAGTTGTGATCAGAGGTAACCCTCAGACATATTTCCATAATACTAGACCATAGAATTTTATCTGAAGCCCAAGCCATGTCAATTCTAGAATATAGCTTATGAGGGGAGGAATAATACGTGTAGCCAGCTAGATTTGGATATAGGGTCCTCCAGACATCCTTAATTACATGTAGCCGACCCAGCTCCCCGATTGCAGCCCGGGTCTTCCCCATCCTTTGAGAAGCCCCTCGCCTTGCAGTATCTATCCCAACGTCCATAATACAGTTGAAGTCTCCCATCACCAACCGTTCTTCCTCCCAATTTAACAATTTCATATTCACAGTATCTATTATAGTAAGATCATCTATATTGGGACCATATACTGAACAAAAAGGGTGTTTTTTGCCCTCTATTTCCATCTGTGCAATAGCCCATCTACCCCCTTATCAGACATTGTCTTACCCACTGTTGCTCTAAATCGTTTGTTCTTGAAAATAGCGACTGCAAGGATAGAGGCATTATGTGCTGAATTCACTACCACTTCGAAGCCTAACAGACCCACGCCCAATAGTTATTGGAGACTGAATTTTCTACAGATAGCAGGGTAGGAGTGAACATTCCCCAGATGAATTGTTGCTTTGATTTATTTCAAGAGGCTCTGGAATATTAGACTTGTTGGTGCCCCCACCTGCATGTGAAGGCTCCATAGCGCTATCTGCCAGGGGAACAACCTGTGCCCTGGAGTTCGAGGGATCGACTTTAGATATCACCTCTCCCCCACAGTTAAGAAGTCTGGTTTAACCGCCTGATCTAATGCAGTATCCATGTTTTCCCCATCATTTCCTGATCTATCCAGGATTTCCGTCTCACCAGCCTCCACAATCTCTGATATTTCAGCAGATTTCTCTCCACCTTATCCTTTTCTGGGGTCTGCGTCTGAGTTTGAAACTGATAAAATTTGTCTTGATGCACAGATTCAGGAGAGACAATGTCAGTGTAAATTTGTTCCTTGCATATTGCATTAGTAATTATTTCGACCAGTTACTCCCATTAGTTGATTCTGTGTCAATGTCAGTTTTCAACAATTCCACTGACTTCCTCGAATGTAAATACCGTAATACTGGTTTGCTAAGTCCTGCATTCTCTTTAAAGTAGTCTGCCTTTGCTGACTCAGCCTTCCCTGCCGCCTGGTCACCCCCCAGCATCTCCACTGAACTCACTGGTAAACGGCTTGTTGCCCGGGTTCCTCTAGCTGGATTCATCAGTGGTGCCATAACTCCAACTTTATCGCTGTTCACCTACTTCACTTGCGTCGCCACTTATCACTTGTATATTTTGAGCACCAAGTTTTATCGGTTGTCATTTGAATTGTCCATTTATGTGCTGTACATATTCTCTGACAAAAACAACAAGTGATGGACTGAATGTGGATCAATGTCACACACTCCCCCAGTCAAAAGATCTGGGCCCAAATCCATCGTTTTTTTGCACTCCACACCACCCTGGGTTAGACAATGGCGATATGCAAATCAGCTCTGACCCTGTTGCCCCATGGGAACAGTCCAGTCCGAACTACAAAAGCCATGTCCTTCCCAGAACGGAATCAAGCATCCGAGGACCGGACCGGTTTCGAGGTAACACCTCTCTTCAGCCCGGCTAGCTTGACTCCAAGTGGTGTGGAGTGCCTGGGACCCACGTCTGGGCATCCCCAGCGCACTTAGGGCGGCAATTGCAAAAACAACAAGTGATGGACTGAATGTGGATCAATGTCACACACTCCCCCAGTCAAAAGATCTGGGCCCAAATCCATCGTTTTTTTGCACTCCACACCACCCTGGGTTAGACAATGGCGATATGCAAATCAGCTCTGACCCTGTTGCCCCATGGGAACAGTCCAGTCCGAACTACAAAAGCCATGTCCTTCCCAGAACGGAATCAAGCATCCGAGGACCGGACCGGTTTCGAGGTAACACCTCTCTTCAGCCCGGCTAGCTTGACTCCAAGTGGTGTGGAGTGCCTGGGACCCACGTCTGGGCATCCCCAGCGCACTTAGGGCGGCAATTGCAAAAACAACAAGTGATGGACTGAATGTGGATCAATGTCACACACTCCCCCAGTCAAAAGATCTGGGCCCAAATCCATCGTTTTTTTGCACTCCACACCACCCTGGGTTAGACAATGGCGATATGCAAATCAGCTCTGACCCTGTTGCCCCATGGGAACAGTCCAGTCCGAACTACAAAAGACATTGATCCACATTCTGTCCATCACTGTTGTGTTTGCAATTGCCGCTCTAAGTGTACTGGGGATGCTCAGACGTGAGTCCCAGGCACTCCACACCACTGGAGTCAAGCTAGCCGGGCTGATGAGAGGTGTTACCTCGAAACCGGGCCGGTCCTCGGATGCTTGATTCCGTTCTGGGAAGGACATGGCTTTTGTAGTTCGGACTGGACTGTTCCCATGGGGCACAGGGTCAGCGCTGATTTGCATATCGCCATTGTCTAACCCAGGGTGGTGTGGAGTGGAAAAACGATGGATTTGGGCCCAGATCTTTGGACTGGGGTGAATGTGTGACATTGATCCACATTCTGTCCATCACTGTTGTGTTTGCAATTGCCTTACATATTCTCTGAGGCATGAAATTGTCTTGATATGAATTGAATATTAAGAGACTAAAGATCATTTTTGTAACTTAAACCTTTGTGTATATGCGTCTCCTTTCCCTGATTGTTGTAATGCCTTGTGCATGCAATACAAATTGCCGTTCTATTCATACCTGTTGGGATATTGTTTTTCCTTTAAACTTCTGAACCCCTGTGATGTATTCCTATAGGTTCTGTATCGATCCCCCTATTCCTGACCCTATTCTGGTTAACAAGTTAACTAGCAGCCATCCAATGAGGCAGAAAACCCCCATGATGCAGGAACCGTTATCTGATAAAGCCACACTACGGCACAGGAACGTGTTATCTGATTAGGTCATAACGCTTGCCATCTAATTAGACAAGCGATATTCCTCCAGCCCCTGATAAGGCATACGGAGTTCTCAAAACAAATCAAACCTATGACAACCTGGGAAAAAACCCTGCGGCCATTGTTTTGATTTCACCGAGAACTTCAGCAAAAGAATGTGCTAACGACCAGGTCGTATGACATCCTTATTGACGTATCTATGTCCATCCTTACGTCAATCTCGGCACCTTAAAGGTATAAATATTACCGATATTGCCCTATGCAAACACACGCGGTGGTGACGAGATTGGAGCAGCCAGACTTGCCAAAGCCCAGAGCAGAGCAGACCCCGCTGGCGCAGCCCCGCCTTTCCTGACGCGCTGAGAACGAGACGCTGCTTTCTCCTGCCGAGAAATCCAGCTCCGGCGCTTCCGGGTAGCCCTCGCAGGCAGCCTGGAATATCGAGACCAGAGACGAGAGATACCATCCCTCATTCATCCTAGATTCCAGGTACAGAACTGAATAACCCCTTGCAGAGAATTCTTTAGTCAGTCACTTGGCAAAACAAACTTAACTTAAACTGTAACTTTCTACTCCCGCCCACGTATTAGGCTTAGGTCAGGTACACGGGGTAGGCGTAGTTAGAAACACCAGTTGAGTACGATTAGTCAAATGTAAATGTGTATGTATTCATTTTATTCATTTTTAAACCTTCATATGGCTTAGAAACCATATCAATGTTTTTACAGTATTATTTTATACTTCTGCTTTTATTGTATGCACTTTACTTAACCATAAGTATTGCAATAATATTGATCCATTTCTCTTGTATGAGAAAAGAGACTGATCAATAAATAACATCTTTTATTGAACACGCCCGTCTCTTCCTTTTCTCTACAATCTGGTGAGACTAAGAATGCACGTACTGACTGAGTAAAATAAGTCGTCTTTTGTTTTCACACGACTCTAGAGATACACTCTTGATTAGGGGAGAGCAAAGTTGTCATGTTCTATGGTTGTCAGAAACTAAATCCCTTCTTGTCTATCCAGGGAGGTTCAACTCCTCCTTGCCTATTCGAGAAAGTTTCTAGTGAACTCTGAGCTAGCTGGCAAACCCAAAACTTTAAGTCTAATATCGACAGTAGTAGACCTAGTTAACGTCTGGTCTAGGCCTATACTATTGAAGGTATTATTCCAATGCGCAGAGCCTATTGGGATAATAGGAACTACACTACATGGCGCCCAACGCGTTTGGAAGGGCGATAAAACTAATGTAAGACATTTAGAGTAACTCAGTCGTGCTTTTTCACTCAGACCCCTTTTTTCCCATAATACTCCAAAGACGTCTGGAGTGGGTAAAAGGTAATATCCGCCAGACCTCGCAGGAGGAAACTCCTATGTATGGTTCTTGGTTTAGTCAACGTTGAAGGATACACTGTTCCAAAATATTGTGCATCTTATCTTTGTTTCCATAAGAAACCTGATCTGCAAACAAACTAAATAACGTTCCTGTCGGTAAAATGGGAGACAGTGATGACAAAAGAGAGACAGTTAGGATAGCAACTGAACTCGCAGCCGCTGATAATGCACTGCAAGACGCAGACCCGGATATAATACTCATCCCGGTCATCAAGAGGAAATCTATAACTTTAAAACTTATAGAAAATGGACTGACACCTAGAGGTGGCACAGTCATATTCGTGATTGAGGCACACGAATATCGGCAGACAGAGGTATATTATTCATGGATACACTTTCCAGCAGCAAATGCTGTAACAAAGTACTTCCACTATTACAAAACAGAGGACCCTCCTAATGAGTACACTCCTTTTGAGGAGGTGGAAGTACCACTTAAATTTCAAGAGCATCTGCTCTTATTTAATGGCGCCCTAAAACATAATAATCACATCACCAGGCTCGGTCCATTAGGTAGACCAGGAGCAACGTGGCCGGTCCTAGCCGGATACACACCACATCCAGACATCAATGGGATGTCTCAAGCAGAGCTTTTAACACAGCTAAAACAATTAATAAAATTACATAGACAATTAGTCCAATATGTGATGCGGACTTCAACAATTCAACCAGCAATTAAAATTCCACAGCTGACCCCTCACCAGGGGAACACAAATAAAATTACACCACAGAACATACAATCCTGCCTAGGTAAAGTACCAGCCAAACGGGAACAAATACCATTCTGGTTAGCACAAAAAATCACCCAAATAGAGGCGGTGTTTCCAGACACCACCCCGTTAGAAAAACACAGGATTCTGACTATCTGTCTTCCAATGGGAATCGCACCACACGTGGAGGACTGTGACACTTGGGGTACAGTCTTTGCTTCCATCTACACAAAAACGCACGGTGTTCCATCCATTTCGGTAATACCAGATGTGCTAAAACAAATTCAAGACGAATACGGTCCAGAACCCGCTTTAACTCTTGGTATGAAATTACTAAAAGACTTCAAGCAGGTCTCGGCTATATTATTAGCCAACATAAAGGGAGAAGCAGCAAACGTGGCGATCCGCCAGAGGTTAAAGGAGACAGATATAGCAGACCAACCAGCTGAAATTGCCAGAATTATAGAAAAATCCTATGAGGAACTAGGTAGAGATAGTTTAGGTGGAATACCAGTAAAACCACAACTGATTGAAAGTCCTGAAAAAATATTTTTTAATAATAATTCAACATCACAAAAAAAGAGCTGGGATGGAAACAAACAATCCAATCCTAAAGAAAAGAAATTCCAGTCCAGAGGAAGGTCTCCTCGGCGGAGAGAAAAATCTCCGAACCAAAGACACAGGTCACCCCAAAGTGACCCCTCTGGGAAAAGATATAACCTTAGAAATAGGGATAATATAAAGAAGCCTGATAGATATCAAGACATTGATACACGTCCCTCTCAATCTTTTCAGACTTCCTCGCAGAAATCGGAAAGAAGAGGACGATCAGAACAAAGAGAAGAGCACGCCAAGTCCAAAGACAAGGAACCTGCTCATCTAAAAAAGAAATTACAATTTCCAAAAAAGAAGGTAGCCAGTATCAAGGTAGTTAACAATGCCGAGAATACTGAGGACACAACTGAAAAACGGAGAATGGGCTCAGACAATGCTAGACAGCGCAGCAGAAGTGAGCATAGCTCGCAAAGTCCTTATGAATCATCTGGAGACAGTGGACACGAATGAATATCTTCAAGTGGAAACTGCAGACACCAGAGTTAGCAAACCTCACAAAATTTATGAAATAACTTTATGTATAGAAGGGGATAAGACTAGAAAAATAAGGGGACTATTTTGGGATAATCTCTCCAAGGGCTATGCCATCCTTCTAGCTGAAAAAGACTGGCCACCAGAGTTTGTCAGGGAGTGCCCTCATGGCGAAGAAATAATTATGCCTGCCTTCTCAAATCATATCCCAATTCATAAAAAATACACACTTGCCAGAAAGTGGGCAGTAGCTCTAGCTCCTGCTTTATATAAAAATCATGTAGGATGGGATGAGGACTCTCCTCCTCACAAAATCCAGTTAAAATCACAACCTACTGCACAAAGACAGTACCCAATTAAGCAAGAAGCTAAAAAACAGGTAAAAGAAATTCTAGATCAATTAGAATACCAGGGGGTGATTGAAACTTGCACCTCACAAATGAACAACCCTTTGTTTCCGGTCTCCAAACCAGACAATTCATATCGTCTAGTTTTGGATTACCGACACCTTAACTCATGTTGCAAAACTTTTGCAGTGCAAAACTCGCATAGTGCTGCACTAATGAATAACATAGTGCGCAAAAAATACAAAACAACATTAGACATCTCTAATGGATTCTTTTGTCAAAACATAGCACCAGAGAGCAGATATTTGTCTGCATTCTCAATAAATGGCACTCAAAAACAATTCTGTTGGTTAGCCCAGGGGTACAAGAATAGCCCAGGGGTATTCTCAGCGAGAGTAACAGAATTACTACAAACATATGATGACGAAGCATTATCTTATGTCGACGACATATACTTAACAGATGATGACTTGGAAACTCACTTGAAGAGAGTGAACACCATAATACTTGGGTTCGCAGCAGAGGGTTACAAATTCAACTTTAAAAAATCCAGAATTGCCCATCTAACAGTCTTGTTCTTAGGATACGAATTATCAAGTGAAGGCAAAAGCCTGGCTGACAATTTCCTAGAGAAATGTGCCGTACTCCAAGCACCTAGAACGCTAAAAAATCTACAGTCAATTCTAGGCTTCCTAAATTTCGGAAGAACATACATCGCAAATTACGCAGAAAGGGTCAAACCCCTTTATGATCTAATAAAACCAGATTTTAAAAGAACCAATTGGACTCAAATACACACAGAAATCTTGAGATCCTTACAAACAGACATGTTAATTAAAACAAAATTAGAAACACGTGATAACACACGCAATCTTGTGATTCGAGTCATCCCAGGAAGATGCGGATTCACATACCTGACCTCTAATGAGGGAGAAAAGGTACCAATTGCATTCAAATCACAGTTGTACACAGAAGCTGAAAAGAAATTCAGCATTAAAGAAAACATTGTTCATGCAGTTCAAACAGCAATAGCTAGAGAAAAAGATCAAGCGGACGGTAGACACATCACAGTCAGAACAGCAGAATCAGCCTTTGAGGCACTAACAACACCTTGTAATTTACCAACAACAACATTGAATCCGGAATGGATACAATGGGTGAATTCAATTACAACGGACAAAGTATACTACTACTTTGATCCAGAACTAAAAGAATTGAAAAATCTAGAATATGAAAGAACATTCCCTCTGCCTATCGACATTCTGCCCTTACGACAATACGCTTGTGTAATCTATACAGACGGACATGCTCAACCCTCCGTTTGGGGAGAACAAGCATACAACCCCACATGTGAGATTACAAAAGAAGTGTGGCGCGGAGGTAAACTAAGACCTCTATTAACAAAAACACACTCAGTAGAAACTAATTCAGAACAACAGACTGAAATAATAGCATTGAAAATGGCGCTAGATAATGCGGATCGCGAATTCCCGACACTTATAGTGTCCGATTCATATTACTGCGTCAAATCATATAACAACGATTTGCAGACATGGATTCAAAACGGTTACAAAGATGACACAGATGCAACAATAAAGCAAAAACTGCTTTGGGAACAAATAGCTCTTTTACAAAAAGAACTACCAAAGACTCACGTGACACACTCACTGAGTCATCAGCGTGATGGCGTTCACGTTGCAGGGAATTCATTGGCTGAGACAGCCACAGCGGTAGCAACTAAATCGGCTTCCGTAGCTCGAAAAAAGCGTACAGTGAAGTATATTGACGGTGAAACAGTGCTGGCGGTGAAAACGTCAATAAAAGGCGACTGCTCGGCGCTACCGATCAACTATCCACTCAATTATACATACATAATCGATGCAAACTCCGTCCCTTTTGCTCGAATCCCTGGAGTGGGGGATAGAGTGATTCCAAACATGGACAGGAGAAACTTGTTAATAGCAGACGCACATATGGGCGAGGGTCTCAGACACCTCAAACTAAAAGATTCTCTGGAAGAATTACAATCAAGGTACTGGTGGCCAGGCATGAGCCTGCATCATATCATTTTTGTAAAGAACTGCCCAAACTGTAACAGAAATCGCAGTGGTGAGAGAAACGGTGTAATACCGTGTCGTTTCACTCCAGAAAAGATCAACAGTAAAAAGCAAAGCGTCCGATTAACATATACAGGCTAGTTTCCATTTATAATGTAGATCACCAGCACTCGGCTGACATCTGGACTGTTATACAAAGATTTGCGAGTCTAAATGGCATATACGCTAGAAGCATGCTACGTTTGACCATTGTTTTCACTCTAGCCCTCCAGCCTGAGGGGAAACATGGCCAAATGAGCATAGCACAGCGGGACTCTTCTCACTTCCTTCCTGAGGGATACGGGATGGTGTAAAGAAAAAACCAAGGCATAAAGCTATCTATAACAGAAAGGATATTAGGTTCGGGAACTGGGTGGGTCAAACATCTAATAAGTGTCCAACGTAGTCTAAATAACTTGCCAAGAAATTCTCTGAAGGGATTCAGTCCGTACGAATTATTATTTGGAACTAGGATGTTAGTCTTAGATCTCGACAGTCAGACTTCAGTGGTGAAGGAAAAATGCTTTGATATCAAAGATCGTTTGGCTGTTTTGCAGGACTTAAACGAAACAAGTAAAGACCTGAGCAACATAAAGTTGAAACAGCAGCCAACAACCACTGAAGAACCACCACCTGTCCCAGCAAGACCTGTCTGGATTCCAAAAATCGGGGATCTAGTCAGAGAAAAGATCGCGGTAAAGAAGGAATTTGGGCCTTCTTACAGAAAAGCAGTTCCTGTCTTGTCTGTCAACGGGACAAGATCAGTTGTACTACCGCCGCTTGCTGGTAAAAAGGAGAACCGAGTTGTATCCATCGACCTGGTAAAACCACAACATGTAGCCGATAACAAATAGTAGGCCAAGTGGACTCCCGAAAAGTAGTAGAACACCAAGATTTGCTACTAACACAGAGGTTCAATCTAAGAGGCTAATCACATTCGAAACGCCTACAGAACTACAACAAGGACTATGCAACAATTCAATGGAACTTAGACCTCTGAAAACCCAAATAAAAACATTTAGCAGAGACACACCAATCTATAATGAAGTAACAAACAACTATGCAAGAAACAGTAATCCTGAAACAATTGGAACAATAGACAGAACTGCATCCGGCTACTTCATAAACTTCGATGATTCCTCTGAAGGCTTCACTGAATCAAAAACACAGCCATCAACAAAAACCTTTAAAGATAAAGTTAAAGTACTTTTGAAACAACTGAAAGAAACATATCTAATTTCTCCATGGATTGAATTTTGGGTGGGTTTTGGTGCATTTATCCTCATACTTTGGCTCATCATGGTACTAACTTTGGGACGCTTCATTGAGGGAAAATATGCTAAAATGGACACAGCAAGTCAGAAAATCAACTTGATCCTCAAACCACACACATCTTCACACGTCGAGAAAAGAGAACTTTCTTCAGTCAACTTCACAGCCAATCCTATACCGGGTGGGGTAGCATGGGACAAAACTGACTACGAAATTTATGGTCCGGTTGAAATCCTGAAATATCCACACCAAATTAAGATCTCATTGAGTGACTTTGTAAAACCAAGCTCATTTGCTGATGATTGGGACTTTGAAAGTATAAATAATATGATGTCTGACTTAGTAATGTCTGCTAAATTTACCAAACATGATTATTTGCAGGGTTCGACAAATTATGATAGTATGTACTGTTATAACCACTATGGTAACCATTTTCTACATAGATCTGCACAACCTAGAAATGTTTTAAATTATAATCAATGGGAACATTGTGCAACTCCTCAAAAAGGAAGCTCAAGAACCGTTTATGACAAATATTCATACTTTTCAGGTTTCAACACAAGTAATGCTGAAACATTTTATTTCAAATTGTCAAATAAGACAGGGACAAAGACCATGATAACAAACACGAAATTGATATATTCAGACTCATTCTTTGAACAAATGAATACTTTTGGTTTTGATTATTGGGACAAAAATGTTGAAGTAAAAAGTGTTTGGGGTACAAAAGAATGGCAAGTACAGGGTATATAATCCTTGTTTAGAGCCTGCATGATCCCAGAACAAATTATATTTTTAAATGACACTGTTCAACAAACCACCTGTCTTGGCTTAGCCAAAATAAAAGACTTAAATAAACCGTCTATTCCAAAACCAACATTGAACAGCAATAGCTCCACAGATGAAGAGATAGACGTAAATTATGTATTAAACCAAAACAGAACACATCCTGATTGGAAACAGTGGTTGATCTGGCCCACATATACTAATAACTGTCAAAACAGATTCCTGAACAAAACACAGGGGTTCAAAATGACCAGGCCAGACCCTAGATATTCCCAAAGACAACACCCAGGATCAATACCCACCTACAGTGTGGGCAAATTATGCCTTCAATGGCTACAGACTTCCACACTGGCAGAAATTAAGCAACACCTAACTTTACTTACTGATGGTGCTGACTTGCGTGATTTCATTATGGGACCTTGCAAACAGCGTCAGAAACGTTTCATAGCAGCCTCTGTATATGCAGCATACAACGAGGCCTGGAAGGTGACTCAAATTGAGACAGCAGAAAGAATACGGGAAATTGACCGTATTAATTTGGAAAAATCACTTTCTGTAGTGGACAATGGGTTAATGACTCTGTCCTCCAGAATTTTTTCTCTGGACAGCATTGTGTCTTCAGCAATCGACATAATATCGCAAGACTTACTGTTGTTACAACACGGTCAGTCTCAATTGCGTTCTATTGTACAGCTTGGCTGGACGTTACAAAACCTGCGTTCAGGCTATGTGCCTTGGCGTTTAATCAACACAACGTCACTATTCAATATCTTTAACCTTACTGATAAACAAATCATTATGGCCCAGAAGGGTGCTGATTATACAATCCTGAGCATTGAGAAACTCGAGAGATTACCAGTGACAATGTCAGAACGACCTGTCAGTGAATGGATAATACATGGGATAATTAATATTCCAATATCAACCTTCAGGTTTCAATACTGCCAAAAATATATACAGGCTGGCATGTACGAAAAATTGGGAAAGGGGTACATTAAAACAACATGGAACTTGCCCTATTCACATGCATGTGTCAGTAATAAAGGCCAGAAAGTGTTTCTTAGTGGCAATAATTGTGCAATGTCACTGAGCGGTACACGTCTGTGTAATGGAATTAGTTTGCATGGAGCCTGTGAAGGGAACTCAAATAACCTTTCATGTCACCAGCTAGGCGCACCTGCAACAGAGATAGAACCATTCTTTCAAAGACTCTATAATGGGAGTTACATTCTAATTGTAGATCGCAGATGCTGTAGTCTTATGCCCGGGACTCATTATCTCGTAACTACGACTGCGAAGGTCAAGTGCTGTGGACGCTTATTGTTCCCCAGCTCCCTTCCAGACAGGGAGGCAAGGGCATGGCCCAACTTGAAAATTACTTCTATTCGAATAGATACTTTAAGCAGAATGAAAACAGTGCTTCTTCAGACGCCGACCAGACTCACGTCATCAAAAGAAACGTATGATCTCCTAGTCGCAAGGACGACTGCAGAGATTCACTCCTTATTATTGTCGGGGATTGGCAGCAGCGCAAGCATATAATCGCCACTAACCTTTGCTCAGGATGTCCGGCAGAAACGACGTCAGACGCTAAGCTCCCCAGCCCTACCAGCTACGGATCCCACAGTAAAGGATTACTCACTGTGTGAACACATACCCAGCAGGGAAAGGGTAAGTGGATAAAACAAAAAACAGGTAATGGTGAATCTTGAGGATCCCTCTTGGTCTGGTCTAATGGTGGCAGGGGACCGACAAGGGCACTCCACCTGTCCAGGGAGAACAAGGAACAACGTTACCACCAATGCCCCTGAGTAGGAGAACACCGCTAACCCCCCCTTTGGTTTCTGGAGCTTACCAGACTCACAACCCACCCAGGCCTTTGAAACCGGACAACAACAGACTCCTGTGGAACAGAGAGCCCTCTGACTCTTCAGGAAGAAATGCGTCCGGAGGATGGTTGACTGTTCCTTCGACAGGCGTTACCAGAACTGGACCTTTTGCGGACAGAGTACATAGACTGTGACGGTTTGTTGACAGCACAAGCCGAACACAGCCTTAATTCCAAGGAAGTATACGAGTGTTCACAAAAGTTAATGAAAAAGTCTCTGCCTCACATTCAAGGCTTCCCGTACAGAACGTCACAAACACTACATCTCCCAGAATGCCTCTCTGGGGAGTAGCGGACTGAAAATAGGCAAATCCTCGTCTTAACAGCAGACGAGTTCCCCTCTTGGAATCATCAGAAGGGGGCAACCAGGGTCCACAAACAAGCAAGCGCACGGTACCAACTGAATCCCTATCTAACTATGATACCATGCGAACACAGGGTCTGAAACGGAGACGGGCCCGCCTCCGTTTGACAAAGTACTTATCGGTATGCAGACAGCAGGCGGCAGGATGTAAAACAGCTTCAGCTCCTCTGCAGTCTTGTGCTTCTAGCTGAAATCCGGCGGGGAACACCATCCGCCCTTCCCACGGCTTCCGGATCGATTGACAAGCACCTTTCTGAAGGAAGGGAGGTGCCTATGAATGCTTGGTCTCGTGGCTCCGCCCACTTTTCCCTGGGCATGCTGGTTCCTGTAGTTCGTGTGACGTGTCCTACAGATTCTCCCAGGCGCACTACAGCGACGGGGATTTCGAAGGTGACCGGTACCCAGCCCCCAGGACCCAGCAATCGCTACAGAACCCCCTCTCGAGGACTGCCGACTCGGCGGTCGACCCGGTCTACCCGGATGCAGGGCATGGAAACGCTCAACCAACTCAGCACAATGCAGATTACCCACGGGTTCCCAAGACCGATCTTCAGGGCCATACCCTTTCCACTCCACCAGATACTGGATCCCTCCCCTCACCATCCTGGAGTCAAGAATGGCGCGCACCTCATACTCCTCCTGCCCGTCCACCTCAATGGGAAGGGGTCTCACCGGGAGTCTCGTACTGGGAGGGCAAGGGACGAGGAGGGAAACATGGAACACAGGGTGGACCTTCCAACCCTCCGGGAGCTGGAGTCTGACCGCAACAGGGTTGATCACCTCCGTAATGACGTAGGGACCCACGTATTTGGGCTTCAGTTTGGAATTCCCTTTAACACGGAGATTCCTAGTGGAGAGCCACACTTTGTCTCCCACCCCATAGCTCGGCTCAACCGCCCTCTTCCTATCAGCGAAGCGTTTCTGCGCGGACTGAGCATCGGCCAGACTACGTCTTGCATCTATCAACACAGCCCTGAGATGTGCATGTTCGTGAATGCTAGGGACTGGGGAGCGAATAGGCCACTCAAAGGGTAGGACATTCGGGTGAAACCCATGGAGACAAAAAAAAGGAGAACAACCCAGTGTTGTGTGCACAGCATTATTGTATGCAAATTCTGCCATCCATAGGAGCACAGTCCAGTCCATCTCGTTTTGCAGAGAGAAGCAACGAAGGTACTGTTCCAACGTCTGGTTCAGACGTTCCGTTTTGCCATCCGTCTGAGGGTGGTAACTGGATGAAAGACGGGCATCGATGTCCAAGGTGGTGCACAGTGCCTTCCAGAATCGGGACGTGAACTGAGTGCCCCTGTCCGTTATTAGCACTCTGGGAAGTCCGTGGGCCCTTACAACATGTTGGAGAAACACCTTAGCTAGTTCTGTAGACGTGGGTACTTCCGGCAATGGTATAAAATGACCCATCTTTGTCAGATGATCGATGACAACCAGGATCACGGTCATTCCATCACAGGGGGGCATCTCAACAATGAAGTCCATGGAGAGAGTATGCCAGGGTAAGGGAGGTATGGGTAATGGTCGAAGCAGACCCACGGGTCGAGTATGTACTGCCTTTCCCTGTGCACAGACAGCACAATTCTTTACGTAGGACCGGACGTCCTCTCTTAACCGGGGCCACCAGAAGGAACGTTCTACGTTGGCGATGGTTTTGTACATTCCCATATGGCCACCCAACACGGAATCGTGGGACCATGTCAGCACTTGCTGCCGCAGGTTTTCTGTAGGAACAAACAAGGAGGTACCGTGATAGGCGAGGTCATCCTTCTCTAGGCGATGTTCTGGGTCTTCTTGTATCCATTCCTGTAGATTCATCCCCGCCAGGGCGATCTTAACGTCCTCTAGGAAGTCATTGGTTGACAGAAGTGCTACCGCTCCTGCGTTCGTTTCTGCTTCCTTGAGTATCAAAGGCGTTTCAGCTTCATTCACCCCTTCCGGTTCTCCTTCAACCAACCGCGATAGTGCATCCGCCTTGCCGTTTTGGGGTCCGGGTTTGTACTTGATGGTAAAATCATAATCCGAAAAGAAAAGGGACCACCTTAGCTGTCTTGGAGTAAGGGCCTTCGCGGTTTTCAGGAAGAGCAGATTCCTGTGATCCGTGTAAATTTCCACAGTATGCATCGCTCCAAGGAGATAGTGACGCCATTCCTCACATGCCCTTTTAATGGCGAGTAGTTCCTTATCTGTGATGGTGTAATTTACCTCGCAGGGCGAGAGCTTCTTGGAGAAGAAGGCGACTGGGTGTATTTGACCGGCGGATGGATGTCGTTGGGATAGCACGCCTCCGACCGCATATTGAGAAGCGTCAGTCTCCAATATATATGGTCGTTGCGGATCAGGATGACGGAGGATGGGAGCCTGGGTGAACTGCTTCTTCAGATATTGAAAGGACGCAGCCGCGTCCTCGCTCCAGACAAATGGTGTATTCTTCCTCAACAGACTGGAGATTGGATGTATGATTTTGGAGAAATCCTTTATAAATCTTCTGTAGTAATTCGCAAAACCGAGAAAGCCCTGCACAGCCTTAACGGTCTTCGGGGTACTCCAGTTGATGATTGCGTCCACTTTGCTCGAATCCATTTGAAAACCTTGTGCGTTGATCACATATCCAAGGAATGACACCTCCTGCACATGGAACAAACATTTCTCCAGTTTTGCATACAATGAGTTTTGTTGTAATCTGCCTAGCACGGATTTCACATGCATGACGTGTTCTGAGAGGGTAGACGAGTACACCAAAATATCGTCTATGTAGACGATGCAATAGGTCTCCAGACACCCGCGCAAGACTTCGTCCATAAAGAATTGAAACGCCGCGGGGGCGTTGCATAACCCAAAGGGCATTACCCTGTATTCGAATAAACCGAACTTTGTGCGAAACGCTGTTTTCCACTCATCCCCCTTCTTTACGCGCACCAGATGATAGGCCCCACGGAGATCGAGTTTTGTGAAGAATCTGGCCCCTTTTAGCTGGTCCATGAGCACTGGTATCAGGGGGAGAGGGTATCGGTTCTTGATGGTCACCCGATTGATGGCTCTATAGTCGATACAGGGCCGTAATTCCGCGCAGTCCTTCTTCGGAATGAAGAACATGGGAGAAGAGGCAGGGGAAGTCGAGTGTCTGATGAATCCGGACGCTAGGTTCTCCTCTATATACACCTTTAGGTACTGAGTTTCTTTTTCAGTCATGGCATAGACCCTACTGCATGGAATGTCGGCTCCAGGTACAAGGTCAATCCGACAGTCGTACACCCGGTGTGGGGGCAAATGGGTAGCCTGTTGTTTATCGAACACAGGAAGAAATGCCTGATAGTCCACGGGGAGCGCGGTAGCGCAACAATAACGGACTTGTGAGCATGCAGCAGCCAAACATGCAGACGGTGATGTTTCAGGTATGCAGGTGTCAGAGGAATCGTGGTTACAATGTTCCTGACAATATTCGGAGGACAGCGTGATGGTACGGGCTGCCCAACTGACCTTCGGGTCGTGCAGAGTTAGCCAGGGCATCCCCAGTATGAGACGAAAGTGGGGGGCGTCGATTAAATCAAACTGGATATGTTCCTGATGATTAAGGCCTGTTTGCATCAGCATAGGACGGGTGTGGTAAGCCACTGGACCAGATGACAAAACGGTTCCATCAACGGCTTTCACCAATTCAGGTTTTTCCTTTTTCTCACAGGCAATACCGATCCTCATAGCGAATTCCTGATCGATATAGTTCCCGGTGGCCCCGGAATCTACCAAAGCGTCTATGGTCATGGATTTCTGAGGTGTGACCCATAGGATGACCTGAAGATTCATGTGCGCCACAGCAGGATGCAACGTGTTAGCAAGAGAAGGGGAGATCATTAGTGGCAAACAACCCAAGGCAGAGACCTCTTCCTGATTTGGGTTCTTCAGTTTTCCGTCGGTTTCTCGGACTGCAGGAGGGCTTGTACCCTTGGAACGAGGGTTCTTTCTGGTACTGCGTTTCTGGCTCGGCATTCTTTGATAAAGTGACCGCCTTTCCCGCAGTACAAACATTGTTTCAGACGGCGTCTTTTGTCTTTCTCCTCCTGTGTCAAGGGACCACGTATTCCGCCTAACTGCATGGGTTCAGGGCCATCAGACGTTTTGGCACGTTCTTCCGTAGGGCCTTTAAAGCGAGGGTAGAATGGACGATTGTCCCCTTTTGTTTTGTCCCCTCTCCTCTCCAAGAGCCGATGGTCCAACTGAACCGTGAGATCAATGAATTCCTCACACGTATCAGTCAGCTGTACCACTTGTGCTAGGACATCTTTCAGTTCCCCTCGGAGGCCTTGGTAGAACAGTGAGATACGTTTATTAGGGGGCCAGTCAGTTTCGACCACCAGCCTATTGAACAAGGTTATGTAAGATAACAAGTCCTGTGAACCTTGCCGAATGGTGAGCAGTTCCCTATCCAGGGTCAGCATATGGGATTTCCGGTCAAAAAGCTTTCGTAGTTCCACACAAAAAGCAGGAAAATTGTGCAACACTGGGTCGTTTTTCTCCAACAAGGGGATGGTCCAACTAGCAGCGTTACCACCCATATAGGACATCATAAATGCGGTTTTAGCGGGGTCGTCCTGAAAAACCCCAGGTTTACATAGGAAATGCAACCTACACTGATTCAAGAATGTCTCGAATTTTCGGGGGTCCCCGTAAAAGCGTTCAGGCGGAGCCAAAGGAACACCCACTGTCTGTACTACGTGAACAGTATGGACTGGATCCGTCGTGGGTGCCGTGTTCTGGGCTGCTTGAGGAGGAACAAAAAACCCACCCCCTTCTGCTCCCAGAGGTGTAGGTGTCCTGGCGCCAGGGGGGGTAAGGTAGCAGGTTTCAAATACGGACTCCCCCCTGGTCCTTTACGAGTTAGACCTGCAACCTCTCTCCGTAGTGTGCCTACTTCTTTATGCAGGGTCTGGTTTTCTGCTCTAGATGTCGCGACTTCTTGCTGCAGGGCAGCCAGGCCTTCCACCACGGAAGCCAACACTGTTTCTATATTCATCGTTTGGGCCGGCTTATAAACTTGGGCTTGTCAATCTGTCGGGGATTGGCAGCAGCGCAAGCATATAATCGCCACTAACCTTTGCTCAGGATGTCCGGCAGAAACGACGTCAGACGCTAAGCTCCCCAGCCCTACCAGCTACGGATCCCACAGTGAAGGATTACTCACTGTGTGAACACATACCCAGCAGGGAAAGGGTAAGTGGATAAAACAAAAAACAGGTAATGGTGAATCTTGAGGATCCCTCCTGGTCTGGTCTAATGGTGGCAGGGGACCGACAAGGGCACTCCACCTGTCCAGGGAGAACAAGGAACAACGTTACCACCAATGCCCCTGAGTAGGAGAACACCGCTAACCCCCCCTTTGGTTTCTGGAGCTTACCAGACTCACACACCACCCAGGCCTTTGAAACCGGACAACAACAGACTCCTGTGGAACAGAGAGCCCTCTGACTCTTCAGGAAGAAATGCGTCCGGAGGATGGTTGACTGTTCCTTGGACAGGCGTTACCAGAACTGGACCTTTTGCGGACAGAGTACATAGACTGTGACGGTTTGTTGACAGCACAAGCCGAACACAGCCTTAATTCCAAGGAAGTATACGAGTGTTCACAAAAGTTAATGAAAAAGTCTCTGCCTCACATTCAAGGCTTCCCGTACAGAACGTCACAAACACTACATCTCCCAGAATGCCTCTCTGGGGAGTAGCGGACTGAAAATAGGCAAATCCTCGTCTTAACAGCAGACGAGTTCCCCTCTTGGAATCATCAGAAGGGGGCAACCAGGGTCCACAAACAAGCAAGCGCACGGTACCAACTGAATCCCTATCTAACTATGATACCATGCGAACACAGGGTCTGAAACGGAGACGGGCCCGCCTCCGTTTGACAAAGTACTTATCGGTATGCAGACAGCAGGCGGCAGGATGTAAAACGGCTTCAGCTCCTCTGCAGTCTTGTGCTTCTAGCTGAAATCCGGCGGGGAACACCATCCGCCCTTCCCACGGCTTCCGGATCGATTGACAAGCACCTTTCTGAAGGAAGGGAGGTGCCTATGAATGCTTGGTCTCGTGGCTCCGCCCACTTTTCCCTGGGCATGCTGGTTCCTGTAGTTCGTGTGACGTGTCCTACAGATTCTCCCAGGCGCACTACAGTGACGGGGATTTCGAAGGTGACCGGTACCCAGCCCCCAGGACCCAGCAATCGCTACAATTATCAACTAATTCCCCCATACATTTCGCAGAAATCCTGAATGAAATCTTAAATATTTCTGATACCAGGGGAGTCTCAAAAGTATTTAAGACAGTATTTTCGATGGCATTAACACCATTCAAAGCCATACTGGGTATTTTTCCAGATTTCGTCCATTCGATTTTTGGCGGACTTCCCCTCATTTTGGGACTAATTGCAGAAATCCTATTCTTAGTCCTTATATTTCGTTATGGCAAACCATGTCACAGACAAAACACCTGCGACAAGGGAAGAAACAATCCTAGCCATTGGATACCGGGACCGGATATCAAAAATCCTGGGACTATCCCGGCTTAGAGACCTGAACATGACTTGGTTTCTTTCATTTCGACCAATGTGGCATCGATGTGTTTTACCTGTATTAAGGTGCTTGCTATGCGGAGAAGAATGCGTGTTAGACACCTGTCTGACTCTACAATCAGATGCGCCAATGGATGCAGAAACATTGTTGAGTCCAATAAAGGCTCATACTTTGTGCTGCCCTCAACGGCTACCAATCCTGATGACGGCATTCGTGGAAGCTTCACCACTACGATTAAGGGGTAGTGAAGTTCAAGATGAAAGCAGCATTGATCAGGTACGACCTTCTGTCAGCAATACTAATCAAAACGTCAATGGAGACAATCATGCGCACGAATGCATGGTTACATCTTTTTCCGAGTTAGTGGAACTCTCCCAGGAAGCTGTTGACAACTTTTTCGAGAGTCTAAATGATATGATGTTCTCACCAGAGCAGAAATAGAAACTTTTGAGCAAGCTCGCACACGGCGTTCCCTGAATTTGGCCTTCAACTAGAATAGCAAAATACCATGAACAATTTTCCCTCCAGTTCACGGACAGCAATTTTTTTCAGCAGCCCCAAAATATTTTTACGAATTTTTTCGGGACACTTATTTTCTGCTTAAAGTAAGAACTATTCTTAGAGAACTAAGATTTCTATTTTTAGATACTTTATAGACATTAGCTGCCCGCTGGTATGTTCATAATTATTTTATTCTGTGATGGAATGGTCTCGAAACTTTTTTCTGTATTAAGAGCCATTTCATGTGTAAATTCTCATATACAAATTAGTGATAATGTATAGATATGCGTGATTACTTTAGCATTATTCTACAGCTTGAGTGCATATATTACATGTGACTGTTTTTTCCGTATATTTGATAAATTCAAAATGCATTTATGTATTTTGGGGTGGTAAGGTATACACGATACTCTACAGTATGTTTTACTATGCATAGATTCGTAAATATGTCCATAGTTAGTGTGGAGTGGGTGTGATGTATTCCTATAGGTTCTGTATCGATCCCCCTATTCCTGACCCTATTCTGGTTAACAAGTTAACTAGCAGCCATCCCATGAGGCAGAAAACCCCCATGATGCAGGAACCGTTATCTGATAAAGCCACACTACGGCACAGGAACATGTTATCTGATTAGGTCATAACGCTTGCCATCTAATTAGACAAGCAATATTCCTCCAGCCCCTGATAAGGCATACGGAGTTCTCAAAACAAATCAAACCTATGACAACCTGGGAAAAAACCCTGCGGCCATTGTTTTGATTTCACCGAGAACTTCAGCAAAAGAATGTGCTAACGACCAGGTCGTATGACATCCTTATTGACGTATCTATGTCCATCCTTACGTCAATCTCGGCACCTTAAAGGTATAAATATTACCGATATTGCCCTATGCAAACACACGCGGTGGTGACGAGATCGGAGCAGCCAGACTTGCCGAAGCCCAGAGCAGAGCAGACCCCGCTGGCGCAGCCCCGCCTTTCCTGACGCGCTGAGAACGAGACGCTGCTTTCTCCTGCCGAGAAATCCAGCTCCGGCGCTTCCGGGTAGCCCTCGCAGGCAGCCTGGAATATCGAGACCAGAGACGAGAGATACCATCCCTCATTCATCCTAGATTCCAGGTACAGAACTGAATAACCCCTTGCAGAGAATTCTTTAGTCAGTCACTTGGCAAAACAAACTTAACTTAAACTGTAACTTTCTACTCCCGCCCACGTATTAGGCTTAGGTCAGGTACACGGGGTAGGCGTAGTTAGAAACACCAGTTGAGTACGATTAGTCAAATGTAAATGTGTATGTATTCATTTTATTCATTTTTAAACCTTCATATGGCTTAGAAACCATATCAATGTTTTTACAGTATTATTTTATACTTCTGCTTTTATTGTATGCACTTTACTTAACCATAAGTATTGCAATAATATCGATCCATTTCTCTTGTATGAGAAAAGAGACTGATCAATAAATAACATCTTTTATTGAACACGCCCGTCTCTTCCTTTTCTCTACAATCTAGTGAGACTAAGAATGCACGTACTGACTGAGTAAAATAAGTCGTCTTTTGTTTTCACACGACTCTAGAGATACACTCTTGATTAGGGGAGAGCAAAGTTGTCATGTTCTATGGTTGTCAGAAACTAAATCCCTTCTTGTCTATCCAGGGAGGTTCAACTCCTCCTTGCCTATTCGAGAAAGTTTCCAGTGAACTCTGAGCTAGCTGGCAAACCCAAAACTTTAAGTCTAATATCGACAGTAGTAGACCTAGTTAACGTCTGGTCTAGGCCTATACTATTGAAGGTATTATTCCAATGCGCAGAGCCTATTGGGATAATAGGAACTACACTACACCCCAATCCCTATTGGTTTATGGGTCACACTCCTGTTTCTTCTTACAATAACTCCAAATTGAGCAGTAATCCGTGGTCGAAAAGCAGGTCCGAGACCGAAGCGAGTTGCAAAACACCGAGCCGCGAGTCATGTATGTAGAAGGCGAATGCGGGAAACACCTGAATCCAGTCCTCACTATCACCTGCGTTCGGCACTTCAGAGCAGTATAGCCGCAGTCCAGGTAAGCTGTTTTTTTTAATAAGATCCAAATTACACTGAAAAACTCCATTCTCTCTTCTCCACAGTTCATTATCTTTGTTTGCCACTTTTAATCATTTCATCGAAATAAACGAGCCATAATAGAGGGAGTGTGGAATAGTCTCAGCAGCCTCGCAGAGTGTTGGTTCACCGAGACGACGTCAGTTCGCCATCTTGTCTCCTCCCACGGCCTCGGCTCAAGATATCATCATTAACTATTTATCTTTCTGGAAACTTTCTGAGGTCCAGTTCAAACTAACTTTTGAGGAAATCAAACCCCTTGAACACTCTTATTATGCTTATAATGTACAATACTCCTTACAGCATATCATTAATGCTAAGCTTCAATTCAACAATGTCTCAACTGAAAACGCATCCTCCTACCTTCCTAAATCCAAATA
This sequence comes from Lissotriton helveticus, assembly GCF_964261635.1. Lineage (NCBI taxonomy): Eukaryota > Metazoa > Chordata > Amphibia > Caudata > Salamandridae > Lissotriton > Lissotriton helveticus. The sequence continues at coordinate 1,213,229,374 of NC_136057.1, read as the reverse complement.
TTATGGGGTCAAAACAAATCCAGGAAACTATTGGCAAATTATCTTAAAATCAAGCATAACAAATTATTCATCAAATCCATTTTAGATGACACTGACATGACCTACTCTAAAGATTTGGACATTTTAGCAAAATCGAAAAACTTTTTCACCAATCTATACTCACTGAGCACATACCTTTGAACCTTGATATCTTACAATACCTGTCTTCTGTTAAAAAAATTGGACTCTTCCCAAATATATAACTTATCTTTAGAAACTGACTTCACACATTCAGAATTTCATCTTGCACTGCTTTCCCTTAAAACGGATAATTCTCAAGGACCAGACAGTTCTACAGCTGAATTTTACATATACTTTTCCAAACTATTACTTCCCAAATGATGTACCCCTTATTTACCATTTTACAAATACTTCCAACTCATCTGACTCTTTTCTTGATGCACTCATTTGTCTTATCTGAAGGATGGGAATGACTCACATTGCTGCGAGCACCATAACCACATTTCCCTTGTCAATTTAGATTATAAAATCTTCACAAATGCATTAGCTTCTTGATTAGAACCTTTTTTTCTCTGAACTTGTGGGAAAGGAGTAATCGGGCTTTGCCAAAGCGGATACTTTTCATATAATACTTGGTTGTTTTTTGATATTATCTCCAAATCCGAAGGTATGTCTGTATTTCTGGTAGACATCGCCTTATATGCTGTGAAGGCTTTTGACTATGCAAATTGGAAATTCTAATTCCGCACCCTCACTTGGCTTGGCTTTGGCTCTAAAATGACTGCTTTAATTTATCTAATATATACTTCTCCTTAAGCTGTAATAAGCGTGTCCCCTCTTTCTGTTTCTTTTTATCGTGGCCCTCAAATCATTTTAAGTCTAAGATCAGACAAATACCGACATACATGAATTCACACACAACATCCAACATGTCAAAGTAGCAACATATTCTGAGGGTATTCTGTTATTCATCTGACTTCCTGATTTTCTGTCAGAAGTTAGTTCTTATGCTTTAGTATCTGGCTATAAATTGAACCATGACAAACGTGAAATTCTTTCTTTGAACAAATTCACTTTTAAGCATAACTTCTCTTCCTCCAACTTCCAATAGAAATCTTATCAAGTTAAAGATCTGGGTCTTAAATTTACTCAATCCCTCACTTTCTCAATTTCTGTCAATATTTATATCTGCATTCATAAAATTACTTCATTAACCAGCAGATGACATCCTCTACACTTATGTGGTGAGGTCAACTTGACATTACCAAGATTATGTTGGTCCCTGTTGGAAGTAGGTTATTAGTAGGTTATCCTTTTCACCCTCCTCAAAAAACATGTGCACGATCTCCATCCTGCCTTGCTCCCTCAACACCAACTGTCGCCACCTGACACCCTCCCTTGCCCTGTACAATGCAGCCCCATGGATATGGGCAAAAGCCCCCGTTTAGTCATACTAGAGACCCCACAGCTCCCCCTTGCCCCCCATCCCCTCCAAGGGCGGGGATCAGACCAACCCATCCCTGGCCGATCCCTACCCAAAATGGCTCTCAGGAATATGTCTCCCATAATTCTTCTGGGGATGCTCCTCCCACCCCAACACTTCCTCCACCATTCCTCAAGGAGATCCGGCCGCTGCCACCCTTCTTCATTCAGTGCTCACCCCCCACCTACATAGTAAATCATGTGCTTGACACCTGCAGGGTAGCACACACCCACTCCAATGATCCTGTGACCAATCCGCCAAGCGCGCCTAGTCACTCACAAACCACTCCTCTCAGGGTTCTCGGCTCAGGTCAAGCTAGCCCCAATACCATGCTACCAGAGCTTACCAACAGATTTGTTCCCAAATCATGGACCTCCTGCCCACTAGCTCCTCCCTCCTACTTAGATACTGAAACTCATCCAAGGGCCTATGACACAGGTCGACCTAGCCCCACTGCCATATTACCAGCATATGACAAGAGAATCGCTCCCGAACAATTGCCCTCCGGCCCGCAAGCTCTTCCCTTTTACACGGATATTGAAACTCTGCACCACAGAGTAGCTAAACTAACTCAGAGCATCCATACCTCCATTCTGGAACTAAAGAACCTCCTTCACCTCACCGAACTCTCCTTCTCGAATTTCAAGCGCCCGCTGAACTCAACTCCCCCCTGTCACCGAGCACCCCATCACCTGTTACCGCTATAATTAAGACACCTTCGCCCTCGCAAGCAGCCCTGCCACCTTTTGGAAGAGGAAATTCTAGCTCTCCTACTTACTTACAAATGTACCCCTATGACCGCAAGCCCACTAGACCTCACTGAAGAGGACATTCTAGCCATCCTCCTTACTTAAAACTCTGCTCCAGTAACCCCAAGTCTACCAGACGTGAGCAAAGAACATACTATCCGCACGGTTGCAATCAACTCAAACAGATCAGCTATCCTCCCCAACAGAGGAGTGGTTAATGGCAACCTAGCTCTAGTACCCTTGTCCGCCCCAACTCACAACACTCTCTGCGACCCCCCTCTGTCCAGCCTCCTAGTTAACTGCCGCTAAGCAGCTAATGATGTCGCCGATCACATCCTGAGCCAAAAACTCAACCTAGGAATCCTGACCGAATCATGGCTCAATGAATGCGCATCTCCCTGCCTAGACCTCTTAGTCCGTCCCAACTATAACATTGTAAGACTGGACAGGCAATCTAACAAAAAAGGGGGCGGCATTGCCTGCATCTACCACTCTAACCTCCTCGTCACTGAACTTCTGGCAAATTCCACAGACTCCTGCACATACCTTGCACTTTCCATATTCAGCAGCGCCACCCAACTTTGTAAAATGCACATCTTGTACCACCCCCAGGCATGAATGACACCTTCTCCAACCACCTCATGAAAATCATCACAGCCATAGTTCCACCAATGCTAATGACATTTTCCTTGGTGATTTCAATCTGCACTGGAACAACCTCAAGAACCCTCAGGTCAAGGCCATCAAAGACCTCCTGGCCGACCAAGCCCTTACCCAAGCCTGCTCACTCCCAACATACTCGAAATGTGCCACTCTGGACTGGATCATCACTAAGGAGTCAATGGTCAAGCTTATCTCTATAAACCCATGTAATTGGTCTGACCACCACGCTATCACTTTCCTACTACCTGGCACCCACAAGACATGGGCTACGCAACCTGTGATTCTGAAACGTTGGGTCAGAGACACCTAGAACCTCGATCATGGGGATCTGGCTGCTAGCTGCCTCTTAGTCCCTCCCAACTATAACATTGTAAGACTGGACCGGCAATCTAACAAAAAAGGGGGCGGCATTGCCTGCATCTACCACTCTAACCTCCTCGTCACTGAACTTCTGGCAAATTCCACAGACTCCTGCACATACCTTGCACTTTCCATATTCAGCAACGCCACCCAACTTTGTAAACTGCACATCTTGTACCACCCCCCAGGCATAAATGACACCTTCTCCGACCACCTCATGAAAATCATCACAGCCATGGTTCCCCCAATGCTAAAGACATTTTCCTTGGTGACTTCAATCTGCACTGGAACGACCTCAAGGACCCTCAGGTCAACGCCATCAAAGACCTCCTGGCCGTCCAAGCCCTTACCCTAGCCTGCTCACTCCCAATATACTCCAAATGTGCCACTCTGGACTGGATCATCGCTAAGGAGTCAATGGTCAAGCTTATCTCTATAGACCCATGTAATTGGTCTGACCACCACGCTATCACTTTCCTACTACCTGGCTCCCACAAGACATGGGCAAGGCAACCTGTGATTCTGAAACGTTGGGTCAGAGACACCAAGAACCTTGATCAGGGGGAACTGGCTGCTAGCTGCAAGTCTGACCTCCTCTGTCACAACGGTCAATGACCTCACTAAACATTACTCCACAACTATATCTAACATTCTTGATGATCTTGCTCCGCTAAAACTAAAAAGAACCCAAATCAAAGACAGAAACCCCTGGTTCAACGGATCCCTCAACAACAATAGGAGATCCCTCCGGAAGGCAGAAACCATTTGGAGACAGCACCGCTCAGCCGCACATTTAAAACTTCTCCCCTAGTCTAGAAACACCTATAAGAGGAACATCCTCAACTGAAAAAAAGAATTGTTTAGATCCGAACTCGGGAATGCCAAGAACAGACCTCACAAACTTTTCGAAATGGACAAACACCAATCCAACAAACTGGCTAAAACTTCTAAAGAAACCCCTAAATCCCTAATTTCATGCGAGGAATACTCCTCCTTTATCTCTGACAAAATCACTGCCCTAGGAAATTAACTTAGATCCGGCACTGAATCCTAACCCTTCTGGATCTGCCTCCCCTCTTCATGCTGCCCCGAGGCTTCACCCAAAAACCAAGCGCACTGGACCAATTTCAAAGTTTATGACGAACATTCCATCTCAAAAATTCTTTCCTCCCTAAACCTGAATAACCACTTTAATGATCCACTACCTCTAACTTCTTGGCCGCCGCTTCTCAATCTATCACTCCTAGTTGGATTGCAATAATCAACGCCCCCCTTCTACAGGGGTTGATACCTGACTCTCTGAAAGTTGGCTAAGTCCTCCCCATCTTAAAAAAACTATGCTGGATCCCAATTCCCCTGACAACTTTAGACCTGTATCTAATATCCCACTCCTAGCTAAAGTTCTAGAGAAATCTGTGCAGCAGCAGTTGAGCCAACACATCACCAACTTCCACCTACTAGAAGACTTACAATCCGGATTAAGGCCTGGACATAACACTGAAGCTACCCTTCTCCACATTGTGGATGAAGCCCTCCAAGCCCTTGATCAAGGCAACACCTGTCTCCTAATCCTTCTAGATCTATCCTCTGCTTTCAATACGGTCAACCACGAAAAACTCCTTGAACACCTCAAACTCAGAATGGGTCTGGATGGCCCTGTCCTGGAATGGTTTAGGTCCTTCCTCCAGAACCGCTCAACCTTGTCCCTACCCTCTTCAACATTTACCTTGAACCGCTAGCTGAAGTGCTACACAACGCAAATATCTCCTACCACATGTATGCTGACGACACCCAGATCTACAGCAAAATCTCTTCTCCTGAGGAGATTCTTTCCCTGAATGAGGCCTTGAAGTTGACTGTCCAATGGCTCACCGCTAACCAGCTCAAACTCAATGCAAAAAAAAACAGAATTTGTTCTAATGCCCCCCCCACAACCAACCCTGACATTCAGGAATGGATTAAGGCAATCACAGCTTTGAACTGCCCACCACGCATAGTGGACTCCACCATGCATGCGTGACAACATCAACTCAAGGGCCAAATCAGCCAGATTTCACCTGACCTACCTAAGAAAACTGAAACCCTTCCTTGACACTCTGGACCTCAAAATGGCAGTTGTTATCTCCAAACTGGAATAGGGTTGCTGTACCCTCTCGGGTTTACCCAAGTCTCCCTGTCCCCTCCTTCTTTGAGGGGTTGCAGAAGAGTAGCCAGTGACACCCTATGCAGGTTCCCATCCCATATCAGATCGCATAGCAGGGTGTCCAGTTGTCTGAACCAAGAATGGGGCACGCCTACCTGCAGGTTCGCAATGAGTTATAGGAGTCTCTGGAGCATGACCATCTTGGAAATCTATATTCGGGACATGATGGGCAACTTGAGTGAACGCCAAAAGGGCACACAGGATCACAGTGATGGGAGGGTCTCCCTTAGATTACTAGCTCAGAGGTCTTCCAGTGTATGGAATACCTGAATCCCAAGTTACCTAAAGGAGATCTGAAGGTAGACGAGGGGTCTCCTTTCTGCAGGGAATATATGGGCCTCGGTCTTATTGACCCAAAGCCAGACATCGTTTCAAAACCTCACAGGAGCTCTAGGGCTCTGAGAATTGCAGAGGCCCTGTCTCTCAGATAGAGAAGGTTATAATCTGCATAGAGAGAGATAATATGTTCTGCCCTTCGACCATCAAGCCCCAACCTCGGTCTCTGTCTAAAAAGCTCTGTGAGAGGTCTGATAGCCCGGGCGAACAACAGTGGAGACAATAGACATCCTTGCCTACTCAATACTGTAGGGAGAGCATTGTGCTGGTCTTGGCTCTCATAGTGGGGGCAGTATATGGCAGTTTAACCCATTTTATCCAATTATCTCCCAGACCCATCTGCGTCATCATGGGGAATGAAAAATCCCAGCATACTGTGTTGCATGCTTTTTCCAGGTCCACAGACATCATCATTGCATCCTGGTTTACAATTATTGCACAGTGGTACATCATATGATAGAGCCTCCTGATATTGTGAGAAGGCCAACATGTAGGAAGAAACCTGCTCTGGTCCATGTGTATTAATGACTGATTGCATGGAAGCAGCTGGAGGGCCAGCACCTTGCTGAGGATTTTAAAATCTAAATTCAACATAGAGAGGGGTTAGAACTCCGTGACCAGGGCTCCCTGTGTCTCAGTTTTGGGTAGGGGGATAACCACTACATCATTGGTGGAATCCAGGTGGGCACCAAGCTACCTTTCATCTGCATTCAGCTTTCTGAGGCGCATGCCCATATAGGTAGTGTAAAATTAGGTCCAGAGGCCTTCGGGACCTGGCATTTTGCCTTTCGCCATGCATTTTATGGATGCTCTTATCTCCTGACTAGTTATGGTGCCTCCTAGATCTTTTCAGTGTTCTTCAGGAAATTTATTTAGTGGTATGTGTGCCAGGAAGGCAGATTGAGCCTCTCCGGGAGAGGAACAGGGGCACAATACAGACCTTCATAATAGACAAAGAATTCCTTATGAATAGATGTGGGAGAGTACAGGGGCCCATCATCATTTTTCCAAATAAATGTGATGGAGGATCCTCGAGATTCCGGCCTAATAGGCCAAGCTAGTAATCAACCGGATTTTCCTTCCTTACTGTGAGCTCACGGCCCCTCGCGGCGGGATGCCTGGCTTTCACCTTGTGAATACCCTGCCGGGGTATCTCTCACAGGGGAATACCAGGACGGGTTCCCTAAGCAAGCGCCTTGAGACCCCTGGGTGAAACGTGCGCTATATAAATCGAAATACATTTACATTTACATTTACTCATGCAATGTATTGCTTATAATTTTGAGCATGCAGCCACTACCATGAGTGTTATCCAGGGCATGTAGAATGGCATGTAGTCTGTCCTCCAATGTCCGGAGTTCCTTATGTAACTCAGTCTGGATGCTGACTGTTAGGTCAATGTACTTGCCTCATATGATGAACTTAAAGTCCTCCCATTCTATTATACTCAAGAATGCTGAGTCTTGGTTATTAGTGAAGTAGACTGAACTTGGTTCCTCTACAGAGTTGCTATAGCCAGTGAGGCCGTACTGAGCCGCCACGTTCGTGTGGGTGGGCCGTACCCTATTGGTACAAATCTCATTAGAACAGGGCTGTGGTCTGATACAGTGCATCCTAAGTATTCAGAGTGGGAAATGGTTTAGGGGACTCTTTGGGAGCACAGGAAACAACATATCCTAGTGTGTAAGCTATAGATATGGGAGAAGTATGAAAAATCATGTTTGTCTCCATGTTGCATCCTTAAGATGTCCACTAGTCCCCAGTGTCTCACACAGCCCTTCTGCCAGCCTGCCCACCACCGTTCTTACTAGCGGGGTAGTCGAGCGATCTAGTTGTACATCTAGTACCCAGTTGAATTAGCAACCAATAATCTGATGGCATGTCTGCTATATGAGTAGAAAGGGAGTGAAAGAAGGCAATTTGGTACTGATTGGTGTCATAGATACTCCCTTGTGTAATTTCCTTTCCACACAATCTTCCCTCCAGGAGGACACATCTGCCCTCCTTATCAATATGTGAATGGGTTAGTTCAAACGGTGTCCCGGCCCTTATCTGTATTAAAGTCCCTCTAGTGTATGCTGAGTAGGAGGTGGCATAAGGCTGGCTGCACCATCTGCGCCTCAGTCTGTCTATTTCAGGCATATATTGTTGTGTCACCTGAAGCACGGCTACCTGGACCACCCTCTGTCTAAGATACATGTGGATATTATATATCTTGGAGGGTGAGCCCATCCCCCTAATGTTCCATGACATAAGTGTCACTGAGAGTCCAGGGCTAGCCATGTGAGATAACATCACACTCTACTCTCCACCCCCCAGAGTTCCCTTCCCAACCTCCACACCCCATAATCGGTCCTATGCTCTGTTTGTGAGCAAGAAAGGGAAAAAGAAAAAGATGAGACATAAGGGGGAAAACATAAACAATCCCCAACATCAACTCCCAGGCCAAAGGGCAGTCCAGCAACAGCTGGCCATCCAATTTGTTAAATACAAACATATTCTCAGTGAATGTCTCTCCTGGTCACCCTATAAGAGCCACTCCAGAGGGGTCTAGCAAAGAAAGTCGGTGGGCTCGCTCCAGTGTGAAAAAAGAAGTCAGCGATTCCTGAGCCATCTTTGTATGCAGCCAGTTCTCCCAAAAGGCCACTATGTCTCCCAAGGCATCTTTGGTACATTTTTCAAGGAGCTGAACTCGGTCTCTTAGTTTGGCTCGTGAATGTCTTGTACTCGGTTTCAGCTCTGTAATGGTAGTTTCTACTGCTTTGATGCAGTCTTCCAATTTATGATGTTCCACCAGCAACAGGCCTAGGCCCATGGATACCACACCTTTACCTTGCTGCAGGGTAGCTTTGGTGTCTATTATGGCCAGCAGTATCTTGTCTAGTTGTAGTCGAATGGGGTCTGTACAAAGGGCTGCCGCACCATTCTTAGCGGCAGCACTGTGAGCAGGGTCCTGGGTTTTAGTTGGGCCCCCTGCTGGTTTGGTTTTGGGTTTCCCCATCTTTGCTGCCATGACAGGCCAGGCGCATTGAAAGTCATGGGTAGTTTAGCCAGGAACAGGTAGATTGCTCTCCAGACATCGGGGGCAAAATGATCCTTCTTTGAGGTGACTGACTTCACCAGGTTATCAGGAGGGTAACAGGGTGGCCCCCAAGACCTGGATCCAGACCGACTCGGCCTCTGAGCTCCTGGACAGTCACCAATCCAGAATGAGACAACAGTTCCCAAGTTCTAGCACTTCATGGCCAGTCCCCTTGCAGGCAATCCTGGTGCACAAATGGAGCACTGTGGATGTCCCCCTCTCAGGTAACCACCTGTACCCGGGCCTTCCCAATCTCCAAGATAGACAGCAGGAGGGCTGGTGTCACAAGATCGCACTCCCCATGTTCTGCTCAGTTTGCCTTCTCTCCTCTCAGCAATTGCCAATCCTGTGCCGTGGCTCACAGGACTACCTGCCCCCCTTGAGCTCTGGGCCACAGTGTGCCACAGATAGCATAGTGTTCACGTTCTCGTGCTTTGTTGGCACTGGATTATAGCATGGTCTATAGGGCCAGGAATGGCAATGCCCTGGATCTCAAATCTGGGTTCCCTCTGTGGGAGTGAGATGTGTAATCTCTAGGGGAACAGGTGATACGCCGTGTGTTGCCAAACCCAGGCAGTCCCCCGGGAGGTTTCACTCACTGGGGCCACATCGTCCTCACAGGTCTCTTCTCTGATCTGCAGTGGGCCACACAGCGCACGTTATAAGGACCAGCCAGTCTGGTTATCACTTCGCATTGTCCTCTTTCAGATGTTAGCCCGGACCTCGCACCAGGCTGTGCTGTGGCTCCGAGGAGGACGGGTCCTAGTCACATCTGCTGCCAAGCCCAGCACACCCATCTGCTGCTCCTTGCCGGTGTCATGGGGCCCACCTGGTCATCTCCACCGGGTGTCCGCCCAGGTGATGAAGGGCCCACCACTGCTAGGGGTGAGACAGCGAGCACCACCAATTCATCACGTTGTGCGTGCTGTTTAAACAACAGTAACAGCCCATGGCCACCGGAATTCTGCCCCTCCGAGGGGCCGGTAGGACTCCACTATCTCAGCTCCTCCACAGGTCTCCCAGAGTCCTCTTATGTGAGAGCTGAGGCCACCACCTGAGCGGCCAGGCCTTGCTTCAGTGCATTATCTGATATCGACAGGAAGACAAAGCCTCTCAACTGCCGTCCAAATCAGGGCTCAGATGTTTCCACTGAGAGTCCAGCACCCTCCAGAAGCCCTACAAGCAGGTAAAAGTACTGCGGTTCAAGATTTTAGCTGAGATTGACATGGAGCTTGTTTACAGAGCGAACGATGCAACTGCCATCTTGGCAACGTTCCCTCACGCAATGTATAGCTAGTGATAGACCTAAATCTAGTAATTAATTAATATGGGACAGGGACTCCTCCATTCCTTTCCGCATATCGACTTGAAAAACAGATTTGGATCAAAATTAGAAAATCTTCTTGAGCAGCAAACATGACTAAAACACTTTTTGCATACACAATAGACTTTTTCCTACAGCTGCAGTCTTACAAAAGATCCAGTTGGACAATCGAGATACTTGTTGGACATGTTCTTCTCAAGAAGCTGATTTGAAACACTTACTATTCACGTTCCCCTCCATTTTTACTTTTTGCAAACAAGTTTGAGAACAAATCAATTCTATCATTTATTCCAAAATACCTTAACTATTTCTTATGTATTTTTAGGAAGTGTCTGTGATGCATGAGCAAATGTTAAGTTTAATGTGAAATGCAGGACTTGTTATTAGCAATTGCCTTCCATCAAAAACCTCAACATTGAAAAGATTTTACAAAATTATCATCTAAAGCTTGGTGGTAGGCAGTATGCCACAATCATCAATTGTCACTGAGGGATCACTTCGATTCTACTAGATTGCATAAGAATGGAAATTTTCCATGACGAAGGGCATTGCCCGAAATGCATTGGGATTGAGTTAATTTAGGACATGTGATTTACGTCATAAAAAGCATGATTATTGAATATGGAAAATTGGTGATACCAATACAAAGAATTAATAAAACACTTTATACAAGTGCACGCAATTTTGGTGTGCCTAGTGAGGACGCTGTTCTAATTTTAGACAGCACGATCGTTACATATTGTTCCTTTTATGCCCTGGATTCGAGGGCTATACTCACTGGCAACCCACACTGGATTGATTTGAACACTTTTGGATGAAGTTTTATGTACCAGAGAGTGCCACAATTCCACAAATTCAAGTGACAATCATCAATTGTACACAGCTTATATGCTCCTTATATCAATTGTTTTAAAAGGAAAATACCTTTAGACACCAATTGCACAGTTTGTTGATGAGTCTGCAAACTCGTTGTTTGCCCCTCCACCCAGCACTCCCTGACTTCCTTCTCTTGATTGCATTATTTCTCTATTATGTACTGTTTTTTTAATATATTTAATTACTTTTCCTCTGCTAATAAGCAGGCACTTGCTTATAAGTCTCATGTGCATACGTACCTCTCATCTCTTTCTTTCCTCCCACATTACTTAATTGCTTTTGTTAGTCTTGTGTCCTACTTCTTATGTATTTTTAGGTTGTATCACATTTTTCATAATAAACTTATTCTTAAAAAAGTAAAAAAAGAAGATGGTAAGCCAGAGACCCTTTTTTTCTACCATCCATCTGCACTTGAAGTGCAATCACTGGAGTCACATCATCAATATACAAAGGAAGTGGCAGAAGGGGTACACCTGTTTGGGCCTGATAAATCCAGATAGGACCTTGGGTTCCACCATGTTCAGCTGAAATTTACATGATTAGGTAAAATCATGTGTTTCACTATGCAGCCAGTAGTGCCAATCCGGACAATCACACCCATTTCGAGAAGACCCAGACACTCACATAGCATTTGCACCACACAGAGATCAGAACCTCATACAAATCCCACTAACTACTGATAGCGTAGACTGGGCCCAAAATTTAATAATATGATTTACTGTTTCAATTATCGTCGCTTGCAGGTTTGAGCCTTGTCCCCATGCTGTTCGGTACTTCTTTAGATGATGGCTCGTGGTCACCGTATTATGATTCAAAGAGCTACATCCGCATCACAAACAATTCCAAATACAATACAAGTCCAGTCAATGATGAGAGTTTGAATATGTTTTAAAGGCTTTATTCTCATTAAGAGATTATTACTTGGCTTTTTATTCTTTTTCTTTATCATATTAATTGAGGAATCTCATAGAAGTCTTATAAAAGGTTTAGTTAGAATCAAATAGGCAAAGTAATGCATCAAGCCAACACTCTATTTTGCGTGCTTGCTATGCCTAGACTTACACAAACAATTACCCTAGACTTCGAGAATAAACTGTCCAACCTCAAATTGTCACAGCATTCATAGGAACCCATCTCCCTATGGGATAGAATTTTTAAACTAAAGCTATAGAATGCTTTTGTTAAACTATTTTCTGCCCAAATATCCTACCAAGTTCTCTAGCTGCCTTTATGTTGGTATCCTCAATGTTTAAGTTTGCCTCTCTAAAAAATTCAAGCAGGTCACCCCATGGATATTTAGCACAACTAAAAGCCTTATTATAAGTTTGGAGGTCCGAGGACTGCCGGACTTGTGGTTATGCCGTGATAGCGGTACAGACGCTGCCACACCAACGGTCCGACTGAACCATTATGAGTGGAGCAGTCGAGCCACCATTACATTGCCACAGCCACTCAGGACCACCATTTCTTGGCAGTGGCGTGGCCGTCTTCAGGCCTCAATGAGCTTGGCAAGACTGCCACAGTCCCGCCAAGCATATTACCAGTTTCCTCTCTGCCACTGCAGTGGGAATGCCACAAACAGCCAGCTAGACATGAGGAAACTCATAATCTGGCAGGCAGCTATACCATGGATTTGGTGGTGCGGGAGTGGGCCGCCGGTATGGCAATCTGCTCCTGCACCCCTAAACTGGTATTTAGGCCCTAACTTTAATAAACTAAGCTGGTGCACCCGATTTTCTCTGCATGCAATAGAGTTCTCCATGTCAATGATACCAATACCCGTTGGTGCCACGTTAGCACATCATCAAATTAATTAAATTGTTTATTAAGTAACATCCTTTTTCTTGAACTTCAACAAATTTCTTACAGACAGATTTTGAAGATTGACACCTGTCTTCAGAATATGATTCATATCACATGAAAGTCCAGACAAGTCACTTTCAAACAGAAGATGGAATATGTAAGAAATGCACTGACGGAATCTAGGAACTTCTGAATATAGTCCTTTTGAGTAGTATTCAGCTGCTGGTATCTGTACAGCACGGTCATCATAGCGGCCTCCTGGTCTAGTGAGAAACATTTGGGGAAAACAGCGAGCCTCTAAACCTTTTTCCCATACACTCAAGGGAGCTCCTTGAGCTTGTTTAATTTGAAACAGCTCAATAGCATAACCAATAATTTCTTCAGAATCCAGGGGATGGCTGCAGTAGTGTTCATAAATTTGTTTTGATCTGGATCAATCTACTTTTTCAATCTTTTTGCTTGATGCTAATGTCTCATCCTCTATACAGTTTACATTTTAAGCAACATCAACATTTGTATAGAACATTATGTTTTGCCAATCAATCAATCAATTAATCAAAGCATTTGTATAGCGCGCTACTCACCCGGAGGGTCTCAAGGCGCTTGGGGGAGGGGGGTCCGCTACTGCTCGAACAGCCAGGTCTTGAGTTGCTTCCTGAAGGAGAGGTGGTCTTGGGTCCGGCGGAGGTGGATGGGGAGGGAGTTCCACGTCTTGGCAGCCAGGTAGGAGAAGGATCTTCCTCCCGTTGTGGCTCTTCGGATGCGGGGAACGGCGGCAAGGGCGTGACTGGTTGATCGTAGCTGGTGGGTGGGAGTGTAGAAGGTCAGGCAGTCGTTGAGGTATCTGGGGCCTTGGTTGTGGAGAGCTTTGTGTGCGTGGGTGAGGAGACGGAACGTGATTCTCTTGCTGATGGGGAGCCAGTGCAGGTCTCTCAGGTGTCTGGAGATGTGGCTGTGTCGGGGGATGTCCAGGATGAGTCGTAATCAGGCTAAGTATAATGTTGATTTTTTGACCTTATTAACATTTACTAACTACTTTTCCACTCTTTGTTTGAACACCATTTACTAAAATAGGAAGTGGTTCTTCAATATCTTTTACTACCACTATCAATTCCATATTTTGGTTAAAATCTAAAGGTAAATACACAACTCTTCCTTTCTGTCCTTTTTGGAGATCATTTGGAGGTAATTTTACTGTCTTTGGCTCCATACAAACTATGGCTTGAAATGAATGTATGCACGGTATTAGACCATTCATAATCATTTAATACCTTATGCTCTTCTGGACAGACACCAAATTCTATCTTATTATATATGGCCCAAGCTGGCATTTAATTTTTCTCTAACTTATCAAAGCAGTACTTACATATAATCTGATGTGTGGACAAATCAAATATTCTCTCCACAAATAAATATGCCCCAAATTCTTGCCTCACATCATTGTTCTATTGTTCAGCTTTTGGGTGCACAACTACATTGCAAGTTTTCATTTGGTACTGAGTGCATTGACAATAAAAACAAACACATTTTTGTTGATCAGAGCAAACTATTTTTAACTTTGCAATGTGTTGTGCAATGTTTTCCATACTCATTTTTGTATCCTGTTCTTTTACACCTCCAGCACCCAACTCTACATTTTCCCTGGACCAAATAAATGAACCTGAATATCTTCACAGACTTTAGTTTCCTTTTCTAGTGTACCATACAATAAAACTCGATTCATCTCTCCTAAACCGAAGGCAGGGGTTTTTACATAGTAAAATCTTCTAACCATGTTCAGATTTTGGAGTGGTGTACACTTCCTGAAACAGTGAAAGGTGCTTCTGCAAACGTTTCTTGAACGACATGTCAATGAATGTCCCTGGAAATATTTATATTTTCTCACTTTGCATGGATCTAATCTCTACAAAATTGCAACTTTTTCTTTGAGACTTCTGGATGGATAGTCATAAATGCATTTTTAAAAATAAATTAATTGACTCCTGAAGAATACTACAAATATTACCACAGATCCATTTGTATACTGAGACCTGTGGACGCCTTCCATGCACCTCTCCGCTACCACTTCGTCTGCATTCCCAGGAAGTATCTCCTCTTTTGCATCAGGAATACCATCTTTTACTTCATAACAACGATCAGTTAAATCAACTGCATGCACTTGTGTTACCTCGTAAAATGCTTTTTTTATTAAAATAGGGTTCTGTACTAGAGGTATTCTTCCATTCACCTTTAAAAAGTTTGTAAACATGAGTTCTAATCTTAAGCCGTTTTCTAACAGTTCTTTTCTTCATACACAAGACTGTTTCGTCTAGGGTCCTCATTCCGTTCAATATTAATATAAATATGCTCCTCTTCAGAGAAAATGCTTTCTCAACAACGCTATTATTATGTTCCTTTTGCTTAAATGCAGCATATCTCCTCGTATACGTCTACATCATTTTCAGCAAATTCAGTATTGCTCTAGCCTAAAACATTTTAAATATAAACTCCTTAAACTGTTTCTGTCTCCTTGACAAAGTCCATGATGTCTTTGAGCATTTCCTACATCCGAATCACATACTCCTTCCTTTTTTGTACTTGATGTGTAAATTCAATTTTTAGATAGAACTGTAGTCACATTTTGTATTTCACTACATATTTTTTGGAGAAACTGCTTCATACTCTTACCAGCTTATCTTTATTCCTCTGGAAATCCTCCTCCTTATTTTATCTGTCTCAGTTTTCAGGTCAAAATACAGTTTTCCCTGTTTCTATTGTCTTTCTCTCTTGTCAGGCATTGTAAATCTTGGTTCACAAATAAATATTAAAGAAACATAAACCATTCACCCCCTTATTTTTGCATAAATTAGGAACAGAAAAACAGCAATGTCGTACGCAGAAAAAAACATGGAGAGCTAACTATTTAGAGGAGGGTTAATCCAGATACAAAAAATGTATAGCTGAATAAAAAAAAACTGATTATTCATTCTTTGATTCTAAGGTGGAAGAAGCTTTCAATTCGATCAAAGAGCTCTTCGCAACAGTTCAGAAACTGTCCACAAGCCTCACCAATAACTGCACTGACTATAGGCAGTCCTTTTGCGAGTCACTGGCCAGAGTATTTCAAGTGAAAGTCAAGAGTATTTATAACAATTTTTCCTCCTCTCTGCTGGCTCACTACACCGACCTAAGTATCCCTCACTGTCAACCACTAAAAAGTACCCTCAGTCACTTTGCTTCACCCTCAACTGCGAAGGTCACTAAATTGCTCAAATTAGCAAACTCTGGCGCTCCTTGAGATCCAATCCCACCTAGCAGTGCTTGGACACTCATTAGTGGACTCACAAGAGACCTGACACAGCGACCACAGTGTGACCACTTTTCTGACACTGGGTGTCTGCCTGAAAGTTGCGTGTGAGCTATTACCGAGCTCCGCAGCACCTGTCTCCAAAATGGCCGCAGCAACCTCGAACCCTCAATGTAACAGTCAGTGGACTGTTCTCAACTCGTAAATGCCCCTCAGTGGACCCACGAGAGTCCTAACGGCCCAGGACCATAGCGACAGACGATCTAACACTAGAGAACTGCTGTAAGCTGATTGCGAAGCACTGCAGAGCTCTGCAGTGCCTGTCCACTAGATGACCGCCCCATATCAATCTGGTAAAGGTAACCCCTCACATCCACAGATGCCTACATAACGCTCTCCATGAAGATTGCTGCCATGCAGAACGAACCAGGACTGAAATAGGAGAAAGCAGCCAGATAACCACCAGCGCCGCTTCTGAAGCCCAGGCTGCCTGATCCCGTAATGGCCGCCGCCCAAAGGACGCTCCACTTGAAGCACTCCGACAATCTGGATTTGGCCCCCCAAGAACACGCAGCCTCCACGGTGGGTCGTCTGTGACCTACTTCATTGAGATGGGGGCCCTGACTCAGAATGGGGGCCCTGGGGTGCAACACACACAGAGCCCTGGCTGCCTGACCCTGAAATGGCCACCAACCTCAGACGCCCGACCTAAGCTGACAAGAAAATTCACCCCCAATGAACTATAGTGAACCCCCCACGAACCTGCAACCACGGTCTTCACTCTCTGTCCCGCCTGAGGCTCAAGTGGAAGGTCCTCGTCATCTCGTGCAGGAATCTTCAGACCCTCGGGGGGGCAATGCCAAACAGATCCCCCCAGACATCGAAATAACCCCTCCCGCACCCCCTCAGACACCGAACCTACCCCCGACCCCCCTGGGCAATGCCTCACACACCGAACCGGCCCGAGGAGGAGGAGAGCCTGGAAGTGTCTGCTACGGACCCCGCTCAGCGGCTCGCATGGAGAACTCCACTGTGGCGCCTGTGAAGGAACGGACCTGCTTTCTGAATGCCTCGCAGCAGATCCATGGAAACTTTTTACTGAACTACCTACCCCCTACCCCTCCGTGCTCTACTCCTCTCCTCTTTCCTGCTACTAACCTTTGCCCTCACCTGTCCTTGTCCTAGTCCCCACCCTGTTTACCTGTGAATTTCCAGCGTCATTTGAGAGCTAGCTATTTTGTCTGATGCCCGATGGAGCTACCTGGTTTAGCTATAGAGGAGACGGATCGGGGATTCCCTCCTTGGATGTCACCTACCCAGTCGATCTTTAGCCAGACTTCTTCTCGTCTCTCCTATCGTCTCTTCCCGCTTCCTCCCTCTATTTATATCTCTACTTCTCTCCTCTCTCAATGTATTGAGACTGAACTATTTTGTCAGATGCCCGATGGAGCTACCTGGTTTAGCTATAGAGGAGATGGGCTGTGGATTCCCTCCTTGGTCATCACCTACTCAGTCGGCCTTTAGTCAGATTTCATTTCGTCTCTCCTTGTTGTCTCCTCCCCTATCCTCCCTTTCTCACCTTCCCTGTTCCCTCCCCTCTACGCTCCATTTATTTTGCCCTCCATGTTATTTAAATGTTTCCCATTGAGACCTAGATATTTGGCCATACCCCGGTGGAGCTACCCTATAGCTATAGAGGAGATGGGTTTTGGGACTTCCCCCTCGACTGTCACCTACCCAGCCGCTCTTTGGGCAGATTTTCCTTCGTCTTTCTTCCGTTTTTCCTTCCCCTCCTGTTTTTCTGCGAACCTCTTCCCTCGACACTTGAGACCGAACTACTTTGTCTGACGCCCGATGGAGCTACCTGGTTTAGCTATAGGGGACATGGACCATGGATTCCCTCCTTGCTCATCACCTACCCAGTTGCTCTTTAGACAGACTTCTTCTCGTCACTACGGTTGTCTCTTCCCTTACTCTCACGTTCTCACCTCACCTATCCCCCACTTCTTTTCTCTCTCCTTCCTCTCCTCTCCTAATGTATTGCTGATGGATAATGTAAAGTGTAATTGTTGATCTTTTTCTGTTATACTGTTAAACCACATTGCTGCACTTCCTTTCGTCCCTCCTGTGGTCTCCTACTGCATCCTCCCTCTATTTATGTCACTCCTTCTCCCCTCTCTCAATGTATTGAGACTGGACTTTTTTGTCTGATGCCCGATGGAGCTACCTGCTTTAGCAATAGGTGAGATGGGCCGTGGATTTCCTCCTTGGTCTTCACCTACCTAGTCGGTCTTTAGACAGACTTCTTTTCGTCTCTCCGTATTGTTTCTTCCCTTATCCTCCCTCTCTCACCTCCCCTGCCCCCTCCACTACTTTTCTCTCTCCTTTCTCTGCTCTCCTAATTGTATTGTCAAATTTGTAGGATTTATTGTGTTATTGTTGAACTTTTTCTGTTACATTGTTGTTTCTCATGTAAAGCGCTCTGATACCTCCGGATCTAGCCAGCGCTATATAAAACTCTTCAAATAAATAAATACATAGACACCATTGCTCCTGAGCTGAATTATATCTTTCACCGTATCTGCTGCTCTGGGTTGTTTCCAGCAAAGTTTATTGAAAAGATCATGAACGAGCAATTGGTCAGTCATGTTTAGTCTAATAATTTTATTGATGGCACTTAATTTGACTTTAGGGCAGGACACAGCATGGAACCCGTTCTCATTAAAGCAATGGATGAAATTAGCATCTCTCTGGACAATGGTTGCAGTGTGGCTCTGATTTAGCTTGATCTGCTAGCAGCCTTTGACACAGTAAATCATGGGCTGCTGATGGAGAGGATAAGCAGGATTGGGGTAACAAACTCCGCATGGAAATGAATAAATTCCTTTCTCAGCAGAGCAATTGGTCTGCATGTTTGAGTTCTCCTCTCATAAATTCTCTTTGCCTTGTGGGGTACCACAGGGATCTGCAAGTGGCTCTAAGTTTTCTAATGTCATTGTTACTCCACTGGCAGACCTAATCAGATCCTGCGCTTTCACCCTCACCTCCTACACAGACGACACACAGATAGTTGTCTCACTGGATATTAAAGCTGAAGTTGTTGTAGCATGGTTCTGTGAGTGCATGCAGGCTGTCAATTCCTGGATGGCCATGAACAGTCTGAAATTGAATTCAGGGAAGACTGAAGTTCTTATCTTTGGCACTCAGCCATCGTACTGGTCCCAGTATTGGTGGCCAGTGGAATTAGGCCCACTTCCCAATCCAGTGGAGAAAACTAAAAACCTGGACATTCTCGTAAATGACACCTTATCTTTCCATGATTAGGCTAATGCAATCACCTCGGCTGCTTTTTACACCATGAGGTTAATTTTTAAAATTCTCGCTGTCACCTCCTTGGTGTTATCGAGGATTAATTATGCAAATGGACTGTATCTTAATGCCATCAGCATGTCCTAAACAAGTTACAAACATTGCAGAGTGCGGCGGTCCGTACTCTTCTAAAATTCCTAAATACGAATCAAGTTCCGGATTCATCAGAAAGCTTCACTGGCTCCCTGTGAGGCAGAGGGGGCTTTTTAAGGCCCTCTGAATTGTTTACAAAGCCTTGCATGAACAAGGTTCTGAATTTTTCAAGAACAGCTTCTCATGATACTCACCACCTAGATCACTGTGTTGTACCTCTGCTAAATTGGTGTCAGTACCCAGGTTTAAGCACTCCACTTGGGGCGGTAGAGACTTTGTGTTGGGAGTAGCAAATGCCTGGATCAATCTACCTCTGTATGTCAAATCAATGCCAAACTTGTTGGTATTTAAGAAATCTTTAAAAACCTGGCTCTTTTCAGCTTGCTAAAATTGTTCTCGGATCTCTTTTCTGCAGTTTTTTCAGCTAGCGCCAAGATGCCTGAGGGCATTTGAGCGCTTAACAAGACCATTCAACATAACATAACATCAAACACAATTAGATGTCTGTAAAACAATTAACAATAAATTAACATTTACAACAAATAACTTTATTCTTTAGTCTAGGGTTTATAATAAGCTATACAAGACATACTTCGCTTTTATTTTTTAATCTCCTTCTCACAATATACAGCTATAACTCTCTCTCTATTTACCTTTCTTGGATATATGCATTATGGCTACGCTGAGTATAACTGAGTGTGTCAGTGAGTCAGTGGCAGCATTAATGTGTCCCTGGGTGTGTCACTTTATGTTACTCTGTCCAAGAATGCTTCGCTGTATTTATCAGAGAATAAGAAACTAATGTAGGTAGCTAAATACCGGTCTTTAACGGACGAAAATTGGTGAATTTCCCGTTACCGACCGGTATTTAGCCCTTCCCAATATAGGAGGCTGTAAATAAGTTTTCTGGAATTTACCAATTCCTTATTTTAAGGAATCGGTAAAATACTGATTCCTTATTTTAAGAAATCGGTAAATTACCGAATCCTTAAAACCTATGTAGGTAGAGTGCATTTTTGCTTTAAGGATTGGTTTGTTACCACCAACTACAAGTTGGTGTTAAATACCGAATACCTTTAAAAGTGCCATGTGGCAGACATACATGCCCTTAGGGCAGGTATGTGCGCCACATGTGCACACATGCATAATTCAGGGGTTGCAGCATGGTGTCAATGTGACACCCTGCCATCCTTGAATATGCTCTCGCTATTACCGATTCCGTAATACCGAATCGGTAATAGTGAATTGCTTCCCATTTATTCCTGTGGGCCTCCAGGCCCATAGGAATGAATGGGAAGCCATTCACTATTACCGATTTGGTATTACCGAAACGGTAATAAGGAATATTACAGAATCGGACAATTTTACCAATTTTTTACCTACATCATATTTACCGATTCCTAAATACCGAATCGGTAAAATTCGGTATTTAAGAATCGGTAAATTGAGATTACCTACATCGGGCCCTAAGTCTATGACTGCATCGCTGTATCCACAGATGTCTCAGTGTATGTATCAGTGTGTCACAGAGTATCTCACTGTCAGTATGAGTGAATGTGTCAGTGTCTTACCGCATTTATCACTCTTTCATGGTATCTGAGTGTGCGTATAAGTGATTGTGTCACTATATCACTAAATGGGTCACTCACGTTTATGAGTGTATCAGTGTATGTATTAGTGTCTACAAGAGTGTCTGAGTGTATGTATCAGTGACTATATGAGTAAGTCAGTGAGTGATCAGGGTATACATGGGTGTCTTAGTGTATATATTAAGGGTGGGCGGAGCTCTCGGAGTTGGACTATGCGGTATTCCTCAGCGTTGATTACAAACTCAGTGGAATGCCGCAGAGTTCCACTCCACCCAATATTTGATTATATCTGTATAAAATCTGGGTTTTGGATGTGCCGTCTACAGTATGAGCATTCTGTTGCCGGAGGAATATATTATATTGCCACCATTAAAGAAAAACAAATGAAAAGTAATTGTCACTGTGCTGAATAAAATTTAAATAGTGCTTACTACTACCCCTGTCGAAGCGTTGAATTAAACTGGTGACTCCTGCATGCAACAGTATGTTGCTGCATGCTTCTCCAGCCGTTGTCAGAACATTTTCTTCTAGTGTTCTAAAAAAATACATGTCATCAGTACCGGCCAGTGCATGTGTTAAATAATATTGCTAGTTTGATCCTGCACCCTGTGCTGCTCCCTCAACTCCAAAATCTGCTAAAGTAGTGGGTTGGCATCTGGAATGGCAGTCTTGGTTGTTTGTTGCACTCAATGACATGGCTGGGGGCTCAGGATTCAAGCAAGCCGGGCAAGCCGGGCCGAAGACGGCTGCAATGCCAGAAACCGGTCCCCGGAAGCTTGTTTCCTTTCCAGTAAAGAATTGGCTTGGTAGTTTGGTCTGCCCTGTTCCCATGATGCACTGGGCCAGGGACAGACTAATTTGCATATAGCCAGGTTCTGAACTGAGATGGTGCAGTGAGCTAAAAAACGGTGATGGATCAAGCCCTGATCTTTTGACTGGGTAGGAGTGTTCTGCTTAATTCAGATACCCTGTCCATCACCACCCCCTTTTCTGAATCGTTTTGGCCACTATAGGAGTGGAAGGGTATGCTCAGACATGAGTCCCTTGCTCACTGCACCATCAGGATTCAAGCAAGCCGGGCCGAAGATGGCTGCAATGCCAGAAACCGGTCCCCGGAAGCTTGTTCCCTTTCCAGTAAAGAATTGGCTTGGTAGTTTGGTCTGCCCTGTTCCCATGATGCACTGGGCCAGGGACAGACTAATTTGCATATAGCCAGGTTCTGAACTGGGATGGTGCAGTGAGCTAAAAAACGGTGATGGATCAAGCCCTGATCTTTTGACTGGGTAGGAGTGTTCTGCTTAATTCAGATACTCTGTCCATCACCACCCCCTTTTCTGAATCGTTTTGGCCACTATAGGAGTGGAAGGGTATGCTCAGACATGAGTCCCTTGCTCACTGCACCATCAGGATTCAAGCAAGCCGGGCCGAAGATGGCTGCAATGCCAGAAACCGGTCCCCGGAAGCTTGTTCCCTTTCCAGTAAAGAATTGGCTTGGTAGTTTGGTCTGCCCTGTTCCCATGATGCACTGGGCCAGGGACAGACTAATTTGCATGTAGCCAGGTTCTGAACTGGGATGGTGCAGTGAGCTAAAAAACGGTGATGGATCAAGCCCTGATCTTTTGACTGGGTAGGAGTGTTCTGCTTAATTCAGATACTCTGTCCATCACCACCCCCTTTTCTGAATCGTTTTGGCCACTATAGGAGTGGAAGGGTATGCTCAGACATGAGTCCCTTGCTCACTGCACCATCAGGATTCAAGCAAGCCGGGCCGAAGACGGCTGCAATGCCAGAAACCGGTCCCCGGAAGCTTGTTTCCTTTCCAGTAAAGAATTGGCTTGGTAGTTTGGTCTGCCCTGTTCCCATGATGCACTGGGCCACGGACAGACTAATTTACATGTAGCCAGGTTCTGAACTGGGATGGTGCAGTGAGCTAAAAAACGGTGATGGATCAAGCCCTGATCTTTTGACTGGGTAGGAGTGTTCTGCTTAATTCAGATGCTCTGTCCATCACCACACCCTTTTCTGAATCGTTTTGGCCACTATAGGAGTGGAAGGGTATGCTCAGCCATGAGTCCCTTGCTCACTGCACCATCAGGATTCAAGCAAGCCGGGCCGAAGACGGCTGTAATGCCAGAAACCGGTCCCCGGAAGCTTGTTTCCTTTCCAGTAAAGAATTGGCTTGGTAGTTTGGTCTGCCCTGTTCCCATGATGCACTGGGACAGGGACAGACTAATTTGCATGTAGCCAGGTTCTGAACTGGGATGGTGCAGTGAGCTAAAAAACGGTGATGGATCAAGCCCTGATCTTTTGACTGGGTAGGAGTGTTCTGCTTAATTCACATACTCTGTCCATCACCACCCCCTTTTCCGAATCGTTTTGGCCACTATAGGAGTGGAAGGGTATGCTCAGACATGAGTCCCTTGCTCACTGCACCATCAGGATTCAAGCAAGCCGGGCCGAAGACGGCTGCAATGCCAGAAACCGTTCCCCGGAAGCTTGTTTCCTTTCCAGTAAAGAATTGGCTTGGTAGTTTGGTCTGCCCTGTTCCCATGATGCACTGGGCCAGGGACAGACTAATGACTAATTTGCATGTAGCCAGGTTCTGAACTGGGATGGTGCAGTGAGCTAAAAAACGGTGATGGATCAAGCCCTGATCTTTTGACTGGGTAGGAGTGTTCTGCTTAATTCACATACTCTGTCCATCACCACCCCCTTTTCCGAATCGTTTTGGCCACTAGAGGAGTGGAAGGGTATGCTCAGACATGAGTCCCTTGCTCACTGCACCATCAGGATTCAAGCAAGCCGGGCCGAAGACGGCTGCAATGCCAGAAACCGTTCCCCGGAAGCTTGTTTCCTTTCCAGTAAAGAATTGGCTTGGTAGTTTGGTCTGCCCTGTTCCCATGATGCACTGGGCCAGGGACAGACTAATGACTAATTTGCATGTAGCCAGGTTCTGAACTGGGATGGTGCAGTGAGCTAAAAAACGGTGATGGATCAAGCCCTGATCTTTTGACTGGGTAGGAGTGTTCTGCTTAATTCAGATACCCTGTCCATCACCACCCCCTTTTCTGAATCGTTTTGGCCACTATAGGAGTGGAAGGGTATGCTCAGACATGAGTCCCTTGCTCACTGCACCATCAGGATTCAAGCAAGCCGGGCCGAAGACGGCTGCAATGCCAGAAACCGGTCCCCGGAAGCTTGTTTCCTTTCCAGTAAAGAATTTGCTTGGTAGTTTGGTCTGCCCTATTCCCATGATGCACTGGGCCAGGGACAGACTAATTTGCATGTAGCCAGGTTCTGAACTGGGATGGTGCAGTGAGCTAAAAAAATGGTGATGGATCAAGCCCTGATCTTTTGACTGGGTAGGAGTGTTCTGCTTAATTCACATACTCTGTCCATCACCACCCCCTTTTCTGAATCGTTTTGGCCACTATAGGAGTGGAAGGGTATGCTCAGACATGAGTCCCTTGCTCACTGCACCATCAGGATTCAAGCAAGCCGGGCCGAAGACGGCTGCAATGCCAGAAACCGGTCCCCGGAAGCTTGTTTCCTTTCCAGTAAAGAATTGGCTTGGTAGTTTGGTCTGCCCTGTTCCCATGATGCACTGGGCCAGGGACAGACTAATTTGCATGTAGCCAGGTTCTGAACTGGGATGGTGCAGTGAGCTAAAAAACGGTGATGGATCAAGCCCTGATCTTTTGACTGGGTAGGAGTGTTCTGCTTAATTCAGATACTGTGTCCATCACCAACCCCTTTTCCGAATCGTTTTGGCCACTATAGGAGTGGAAGGGTATGCTCAGACATGAGTCCCTTGCTCACTGCACCATCAGGATTCAAGCAAGCCGGGCCGAAGACGGCTACAATGCCAGAAACCGGTCCCCGGAAGCTTGTTTCCTTTCCAGTAAAGAATTGGCTTGGTAGTTTGATCTGCCCTGTTCCCATGATGCACTGGGCCAGGGACAGACTAATTTGCATGTAGCCAGGTTCTGAACTGGGATGGTGCAGTGAGCTAAAAAATGGTGATGGATCAAGCCCTGATCTTTTGACTGGGTAGGAGTGTTCTGCTTAATTCAGATACTCTGTCCATCACCACTCCCTTTTCTGAATCGTGGGGGCTCAGGGGAGCACAGCAGCTCGGTGGACTCTGGGGTGGATGGAAGCTGTTGCTGGTGTCCTATCCTGCTGCGCAGCCACAGCCTCCTGCTCCCAGTGCTGCAGTCACTCTCCGAGGAAAGGGTGGCATCATTATGGGAGCCTAACCGGTGAGCAGCAGTCAAAGGAGATGCATGTGCACCACATGGTTACGAGGGATTGCTGAAGCGGGCTGCAACAGGGATCCAGCTTTGTGGCTTTGTTAGCCTAATCCTACCATGGATTGGAGCAGATGCGTTTCCAAGGCCTATGGTGCGCAAAGAGGAACAGAAGAGGGGGCATGGCAATACAGTCATCACAGCAACCATCCTAGATTCAGAGGTATTATCAACTCTGGCTACATTTTGGAATACCAGCAAAAGGTTGCAGTGGGAAGCATTTAGTCAGACCAATTTTCAGGTGAGCTGAGAGGCATGCTGGTGAACTCTGCTACGTGGTGGATGGCGGAGTTTTGCTGAACTCCGCACTGCAAGCGGAGTGTGGAGCAAAGTTCACCACCCACCGTTAGTATATATCAAAAAATCCCAGGATATTTAACTGTGTGTATAAGTGACAGTAGAAGTGTATCTGTGTGCATCACTGTGTGCATGGCTGTGTCAGTGTATGGATTTGCATGTCCCAGAGTGTGTACGTGCATGTATAAGTTAGTTCAAAACAGTCTCTTCAGCAGCATTCTCTCTTAAACCCAAGACAGCTGGTGTGGTTGACGGTATGCACACGTATCCCACATAGCCAATCAGACATGTACTTACTTTAAATGTATACACAGCCGAGTTTTAAACAGTGCCATAAGTACAGCATCTAATCAAATGTGGTCTTCCAAATTTTACTAGGTAAGGTCTCTTTTAACTAACTTCATTTTGATAACTGACTCATTCAACTGCAGCCTTCACCAGACTTCTTGTGTGTACTACTACTCAATCCTTCAAACTTGTTAGAGTGTGGATTGTAGATCATAGCTTTGTGTTCTGGACTAGAGAGTTTGCTAGAAAGAGTGGGATTGACAGGGACCTGGGTTTGTCTAATTTAAATATTAGTTGGTTTAGACAGAGAGAGTTTAAGTGGCAGTAATTAACTCCATTGGTTGTAAGCACTATGGATTCCAAACATTTAGACCTCATAATTGTGCACTGTGGTGGCAATGACCTGGGTACACTGACTGGGGTAGGATTGGAAATGCTAATGAGAATACATTTGAACAATTAATGCAACTTTTTCCTCACTGCCTCGGTGTTCTCCAACATATGCCATTGAATGTTGTCCACAGAAAGAGGAAGCCAGGAAACATGTTAATAAAACAGTTTCAGAATTCCACAGAGACCATAACATGGGCTTTATCTACAATAATAACCTGTGCTTCAACATGCATGGAATGTACAAGAGAGATGGGGTTGTCTTTTTTTTTTTTTCTTTTTTTTTTAAGTCCTCATCAAGCAATGTTTTTTGGAGTTTAGAGAAGTCAGGGGCCACTTTAAACACTCTTTGCCCAATGCGCCGTATCCTAACGGTGTTATGTAAGGGATAGATCTAGCCTTGTCCTCTAGGGCCCTTTTTTGACCATCTCCAGGCACAAGATTGTTGGAATTGGGGGAGCTAGTCATGATGACTACTCAGTTCAAGGCCCAGCTTGAAATCTTTGTTGCCGTTGCCTTAATCATTGGACACCCTGTTGTTCACTTGGTTTTAACGTTCCCAAATATTCCAGAATTTAAACTTCTTACTCTTTTTCCCTTGATTATCTAATTTGTACACCCTTAGTATGGAAGCCAGCTATTCATTGTGTGTTGGTGGTGTATCTTTTACCCAGTTAATACATATTTCCCTTCTGGCTAGCAGTATTAATAAGAAGTAGATATTTTCCTGATCCGTATTCATTATGGGATAGTTTATATTTTGTTGATTAATCCCAAAATAACTGCTTCCATGCTTACCTTTATGGGCTGTTGCAGCACCTCGAAAAGAGTCTTACCCGTTTGTTTCCAGAATTCCTCCAGCTGAATGCAGTGCCGGAATAAGTGCAGATCATCTGATCTTTCCTCCCCACATATGGTGCACTTTTTTACCTTATTGCTGTTGATCCTAGTCGGCCTTTTTGGTGTCCAATAAGATCTGTGTGCCGTGAACAGATGATTTTTCTTCAGTGGGGCGGATTTTATCACGCGCCCAAAAATTGCCATTGAGGTTTGCCAGTTGTGGAGAATGTCTAGCCCTGGTAAGGCTTTTCCCCAGATTTCATTTGCGGCTTTATATTCTGTTTCGCCAGCTCTTATAAGGGCCCAGTACCAAAATGATATTTCCTTTTTGAAGGGCTTTGTGCTCAACAGCTTTTGCTTGATGTCATCATCCCCTTGTAGATTTTCCTTTAAGTCTTTTATCCAACTATTGAATTGGTAATATTTGAATCTCGCTAGCGATCCCTGAGTCTTTTCGTTTAGGATCTCCCATTCTATGATTTTGTTGTTTTCTATTAACTGTCCCCAGTTGTTTAAGTTTCCTTCTTTCAGGGGATTCACTAGTCTGTCTTTTAGACAATCAAGGGTACCCGGTGAGTCCCAGATTGGTGCATACTTGCTGTAGTAGGGAATTTTTAGGATCGTTCTTATTCCATACCAGGTTTTAGCAGCTGATTTCAGAGTCTTTAGTTTAATTTTTTTGAAATATTTGGGGTGTCCGAATTACTAAAGAAAATGGTCTCCGTCAGAGTTTACTAAGGCTTTCATATACGTAGTTTGAACATGTAAGTGGGGAACATACGTATGCTCCACTCCCAGTCGCACTGCTTTCGGGGATGATTCATCCACTTTTGAAATCCATATATATTTTACCCCAATTTACTCTATTTTTAATCCAAGTTTATCCATTAGGCGAGAAAGCGCGAAATACTGTAGATTTATGAGAGTGGTGAGGTTTGAAGTAAAAGTTGATTGTGATGTTGTTTCTATTTTTTATGTTTAGTATTATTTAAAATTATTTTTAGTAATATGCATGTTGAAATGGCCCGAATGTTTTGTAATTAGAGGAACTGGATACATTTGACGTAGGATGATGTAGTAATGTTGTCTTAAATGTTTTAAATTGCAGTTACCCCTGACGAAGGGCTAATTTAAGCCCGAAATGCATTGGGTGCCAATAAAGTTATGCTGTTTCTGACGAATCTTGTGTTGGGATCGTATTCTTAAAAGAGGTCCGGATGGGCACATTTTGAATATGGGAAGCAGTCAAAATGCAAGAGACAAATTATGCATGTGGAATACATAAAGGAAAATGGTAAAAAATAATGGATAAACTTGGATTAAAAATAGAGTAAATTGGGGTAAAATATATATGGATTTCAAAAGGCCAAGCCTTAAGTAGTTTCCTTATGTCTTTCTGAATTCTAGCAAAATTAATGCTGTCTATCCCGTCTATATCGTTTATATATTCTATCCCTAGGTATTTTATTTTTTCCCTCACTAATGGGTTTCCAGAGTTTGCATTCTACTCTAAGATTTCTGATTTTGATTGGTTCAGAAGATATCCTGAAACTACCCCCTATCTTTGGGAGTGAGCTATTTATGTCGCCAGTGAATATCATTAAGTCGTCCGCATATAGTGTGACTTTTTTTTCACAGTCTTGATGTTTAAAAGCTCCTATCCCCTCTTCCCTTCTCAAAAGGCATGCTAAAGACTCTATGTAAAAATTAAAAAGTAGTGGGGAAAGGGGGCACCCTTGTCTTCGGCCTCTCTTTATCTTTATGATGTCAGTGAGAGCGTTGTTATCCAGCACTTTGGCTGCTGGGTTCTTGTATATATTTATAATTGCACTCTCAAAGTTGTCCCCAAGATTACATTTGGCTAGAGTGGCGTTCAAAAAAGGCCAGCTAACCCTTTCCAATGTTTTTGCAGCGTTGAAAGTTATAATTGCCAATGGTGTGGAATTATGGGTTGCAATGTCTATGACACTGATAAGCTTGTGTGATAATTTGTATATTTGTCTGCCTTTAATGAACCCTTTTTGATTTGGATGGATCAGGGACCCTGCCGCTTCCCCTCGTCTTTTGGCCAGTATCTGTGTGTAAATCTTGTAGTCTGAGTTTAAAAGTGAGATGGGTCTGTATGACTCCCATTTGGCTGGGTCCTCTCCTGGTTTTAGTAAAACATTCAATATTGCGTCGTTCCATGAACCTGGAAGATCATTTTTCCCTAAGAAGATATTGTTTAAAAGATCTGTTAGGGGGGGTATACTAGTATTTCCCTTAAGGTTAAGTATAATTTGTTTGGCAACGCGTCCGGGCCTGCTGCCTTTCCTCTCTGGTGTTCTCTTCATAAAAGAAGGCAATAGAGTATTTCAGAGCAACTTGAAACTCTGCACCCGGTCATATATGTATTTTTGCCTGCAAATCCTTAAAAAAAATAATATATATATATATATATATATATATATATATATATATATATATATATATATATATATATATATATATATATATATATTATTTATTTATTTATTTCACAAATGCATTGCGGATCTTCAAACCAAAAGCACACAATGGAAAAGAGCAAATTTCATATTTCTAGTTAAGGGTCCTGAATGGATCTCACAGAGGGTATAACAAAGTCTAAATGGGTATTATTTTAGGTGCATAAGTGTCTCAATTCATATCTTAGTGCCTGTAACAGTGTCTTTATGAGTATATCAGTAGGTGTGAGACTCTTTATATCAGTATCTGAGTGGCTATGAAAGTGTGTAGATGGGTTTAAGTCTGGGTCCGAGAGTATCTGTATGGTTTTGTGAATGGGTGTAATAGTGTATGTAGGATATCTGAATGAGTGTGATATTGAATGGGTAAGTGGGTGGGTGCAAAAGTATCTACATAGGTGTAAGTGTGAGAATCTCTGAATGGTTTTTGAAGGGGTATGACAGTGTGTGCATGGGTGTTTGAGTGGGTTTGAAAGTCTCTGTATGGATGTAATTGTGCAAGTGGGAGTCTCTCTATGGGTTCGTGAAAGAGTGAAACTGTCTCTGTAGGATATCTGAATGGGTGTGACAGAGTCTGTATGGGTTTGTGAGTGGGAGGGAGAGGTGTGGTGCAGAGGCCAGGGCAGCTGACTCCGAAACACAGGGCTCATGGTTCGATCTCTGGTGCTGGCAGCAGCTCAGCCCAGCACCATGTGACTCTAGGCAATAGCTTGCTTAATCTTCCTGACAGCCCACAGGGCCTTGGGACCCTTAGGGGGGATTAGTTTGCACTTTAAAAATGCTGGGTACCCATGTCTATATAAGTGCCAGTATGGGTGTAAGAGTCTATGTATGGGCTTGTGAATGGGTATGAGAGTCTCTGTGTGGGTGTAATAGTGGTTGTGAGAGTATCAGTATGGGTATGTGAGTTAGTGTGGCATTATCTGTATGGGTATGGAGCAGCTTTGAGAGGAAGAGAGAGTATAAAAATGTATATGTATTTTTTTTCTAGCTACTTCAAATCTGCATGGAGTAACATGGGAAGCCACGCTGAGCCCTGCGAGGGATCTGCGGATTTCAAGAGTGACCAATAATAAAACCTTGAATAACCTTGAAATTGAAAAAGTTTTTTTCAGATTTCTGATCCCAGGGCCCAACCTTCTTTTACAACATCTAACCAAATATCTAACCTGACCCGACCATTCAATTTGCAAACATATTTTCAGCCTCAGGACCATTTCTCTAACAAACAAAATGGTGGTTTCAACTTATCTGTGAAGGTGCGGGAGCCATTCAGTACTTTGCTGTGGCATGTGACTCCGCAGATCCCATGTTGGTGGATCCACAGAGGAGCACGTCCCTGTGTATACAATTTTTATTCTGGTTAATATCTCTAAAACTACAGAATACATTTCCACCAAATCACAAAAAGTGTGATCTGCAGAACAAAGTCTATCTTTCTGCTAAATTTGATGGAATTCCATCCAACAGTTCAGGCTGATGGTGTGTTTGGAGGTCTTATAGGAATTAACATGGGGAAACGAGTTTTGGGATCCCCTTTTTCTCAGCCCCCGCTTGTCAGGCCACCCCAAAACTTTCCAGACACACGATGAAGTGAGTGTCAAATTTTTGGAGAACATTTCGTGAAGATTCGTCAACCAACGCTAAAGATATAGGTAACTGTAATACAGCTTTTTAATAGAAATAAAGTTCAAAATTTAACTATCTATTGGCAACCGTTATAGTAGGAGATAGAAAAAACGTACAAATGCACACAAAAAACAAAGGTTACAGGGTTGTTATGGGTTGGCTAACAATTCACTTGTACAAAACCAGAGCTAACTATAATGTATGGCCCCAATGCACTGCTTATGACCCCACATATTAAGCATTTCATGACATGGTCAGAGACATTACTGACGACATCAATACAACATCTGAAATGACATCATTAATGAGATCACTGATATCTCAAATGACATCATTGATGACATCATCGATGACATCCAGTGAATCTGAGTGTTCCCTCAAAGTTACTGAGTGTTAAACATATATACTAAGGTAAGTGGCTGTGGGAGTTCTGGTATGGGTGAGTGGGTGTGCCAGTAGATGTAAATGGTGAATAAGAGTGCATGAGTAGTAGAATGTGTGACTGAGCAGGTACATAGGTGTCTGTATGAGTCAGTAACAGGGTACTGTATGGGTGCATCAATGGGTGTGTGAATGGTTGTATGGGTGAGTGAATGGGTATGTGAGAGACTATGGGTGAGTAAGTGAGTGTGAGAAAGGTTGTATTGGATAATATGTGTTTGTCTCAGTCACTGTATAGGTGCATGAGAGTTAGGATTTCAATGAAGAAGTGAGTGGATGTGTGAGTACATATGTGGATGGGTGACTGGATATGTGAGTGACTGTATGGGTGAGTGAGTAGGTATGTGAGTATCTGTATGGGTGATTGATTCCGTTCGAGAATGACTATATGGGTTTATAAGTGGGTATGTAAGTGTCTGTATGAGTGCATGTATGAGTGGCTGTATTAGTCAGTGAGTAGATGCATGAGTGGCTGTATGGGCGAGTTGATGTGTTAGTGGCTTTATGAATCATCTAGTACAGTGGTTCCCAAACTTTTGACTCCTGAGGACCCCCATTGAGTCACTACTGGAAGCCGGGGACCCCCAAGCAATTTGAGTTAAATTTCAAATATTAAAACAGTAATTCGAAAAAAATACACACGTGTGCACACAAAACAACTACTCAAAGTACTTAGGGGCAGATTTACAATAAGTGACGCATCCATGCATATCAGCAGGGATGCGCCACTTATTGTGCGCCATGCCTCCGCCACCATTGATGCGCCGCATTTACAATGCTGCGCCTCATGGGGCAAAAAAGCACAGATGCATGACGCATCTGTGCCGTAAAGGTGGCACATTGCTGGAGTTGCGTCGCAAGCGCCACACAGCTCCAGCAATGCTCTGGGGGGCCGAATCTTGTTAATGCTGCATCAATCCTTATGCCTGCTTCAAGCAGGCGCAGGGTTTTGACACAGCATGGGCCCCAAAGTGACTGAGTGAAATCTTGTAGATTTAACTCAGCCACTTCTAGGAGGCGTTCCTGCGCCGGAACACCTCCTTCTGGCTTTACAACGTGGCTTTACAACGTGGCGCATCTCCCAGATGCGCCATGTTGTAAATACCCTGCACCATGGCGCATCTTTTGCGTCACCGCTGCATCACGTAAGTGACGCAACGTCGGCGTAAAAGAGGCGCAAGGGGCTTGTAAATCTGCCCCATAGGATTTTGGGGCCAGATGTACGACCATTTCATTTAGCGCCTCGCAATTGGCGACACATTGCGAGTGGCAAATTGCGAGTCGCTAAATGAAATGTACAACAGTGTGTTTAACACTGTTTTGGATTCCCAATGGGGTCGCAAATTGCGAGGTTCATTAATATTAATGAGCCTCTCGCAATTTGCGAGCCTATCAGGAATGCCAGCCCTCCTAGGTATGGTGCCTGCTGGGCTCTGCAGGCCACCATGTCTGGGACTGCTTTTAAATAAAGCAGTTTAAAAAAAATGCAGCCCATTTACCATGCATTTTTTAAAAAAAAGAAAATGAAACGTTTTCGTTTCATTTTCTAAGGGCATGCAGAGGGCCCTGGGACCACTGCCTGACCTTAAAAAATAATTTTGCATGCATTTGCAAAGGGAACCCAAATGGGAAGGGGTCCCCTGGGGACCCCTTCCCATTTGCAAATGCATTACCATCTACTTGAAGTAAGTGGTAATTGCGAGTGTTTTGCGACGCAAAACATTTGTACATGGTTTTAAGACTAGCTATTTGGAAGGGAATGCCCCTTCCAAATAGCAAGTTGCAAAACCTATTTAGCAAGTCGCAAACAAATTGCGACTCGCGAAATATGCAATGTTTAGGCCCAATACATTTTTGCATGTGAAACCGGGTTCACGAACCCGTTCACGCATATAAAAACGGATCGTACATCTGGCCCTTAGTATTTTATATTGAAGTAATAGCCCCTCTGTCACATGTATTTCATTTGTTTTATAGCACCTCTCATACCATTGTAGGATTTCAGAGCACTTTACATCACACACATAGAGACATTGAATCGTACATGTAAATCAGTGTGTATATAAAATGTTTAAAGAGTGCTTGGTCTGGAAAAGCACAAACTCAGGATTCAGAACATAACACAGTGGCTAGCACTGACTTTAACATTAAAAATGTATTTCCACCCAAATAAATATTTTTAGCAGCATCAGGGTAATGAATAACTGGGAAAAATCAAAAGTTACTAACTGGTACCATGCAGTTTGCAAGCAGCTCTTTGATGACAGTTTATAGGTCCCTCTACTACATTATGATTGTCACTTATGAAGTGCACAGTAACAAAAGAATCTGCGACAAAAGCAGTAACCACAAACATATGCACATAAAATGCTGCTTTTTAAAATGGATGTTACACGTTCTTTGCAGTATGCACATTAACCCTCTGTGCTACATTAGTTAAGTCAAAGCTGCCACTAAACAAAACTCTCCTCACGCTCCAGCAGGTACATTAATCACTGGCTTTATCTTGACACTTTTATTGCTGCTGGAAAGCTGCTAATTATACAAGAAACTTTTCTGTGCTTTTAAAACTGTTGCCTGCGGACCCCCTGGGAATGTGTCACGGACCCCTGGGGGTCCGCGGACCACAGTTTGGGAAACACTGATCTAGTAGGTGTGCCACTGTTGGTATGGGTCTGTGCATGGGAATGTCAGTGGTTGTGTGGGACTGGGTGCATGAGATGTTGCATAAGGTTGTAACTGGGCGTGTGACTGGTTCTGTGGATTATGTCATCAGTGGCGTCATTTGAGAATTCATCAGTGATGTCATTTTGATGTTATCCGTGATGTTATGTGTGATGTTATTGACCTTGTCATGAGTGATGTAATGTGTGATTTCATAAGCAGTGCTTTACAGGGGTATAGGTTGTAGTTAGCGTAGCTAAATATAGCTGCTGATTTTCTATGGTTTTGTATGAGTGAAATGTGAGCCTAACTATAACGTCCCTGTAACTTTTGTTTTGATCTGTGAATTTTAATTTTTACTTTATTAAAATTCTATTTTCTAACAATAACGTCCCTGTAACCTCTAGTTTATTCAGTGACTTTCTAGGTTTTTAAAAATTCTATTTCCTGACTATAAGGTCCGTATAACCTTTTGTTGATTCAATGAATTTCTAAGAATTTTAATGCTAATTCCTAGTTTTGACATCCCTGTGATCTTTGCTTTTTTCAATGAATTTCTAAGATTTTTAAAAACAATTTCCTAACTAGTAGTGAAAGAGGGCATGGCCTCCCACAAGCTTTCAACAATCCTGCTTTGTGGGATTTACAGGAGGTACCAGGAGGGCTTCTTGGCCCTCAAAGGCCCTCTGGTCAGCTTTTCTATTCTTTTTATTTTTATTAGTTGCCCCAGCATTCATTTTATGATTAACCCTGCGGAGGTGGCACTACCTAGGCTGTGGAGGAGGATGTACAGGCCACCCACATTAATTTGATCATAGGCCCCAGGGAGGTGGCAGTCCCTGGGTCTGCAGGAGGGGCAATTTGCCCCTTCTGCAATATTTTAGTATGATTTATTCGGGCGGTGGTAGATATGTGTGGCATACATATTGTTAAGCATCCCCGTGAGGTGGTGGTCCCCCTGCATGAGTTTATAAATATTTGCCTCAGAGAGGGGGTGGTCCTTGTGGTGCAGGTGGTACCCCCACATACATAAAACCCAGTGCCCCAGGGAGGTGAAAGATCTGGCGCACCTCGGGGTAATCAAAAAACAGGTGCAGGAGCCTGTGCTTATTTTTTAAATTATTTTTACAGCAAATGAATTAATATTGCGTCTTTGTTATATTTTGAGAAAAGCAAAATGCTTTTCTGGCTGTCGGAGTCCCTAGCGGGGACCCCAGGACCAACTTTATGGGGTCATGGTATTCCTAGCCTGCCCCTTTTTCTTTTTTTTTGTGCATACTTTTTGTGGACTCAGCTGAAGATGAGTCCTAAGATGGCTGCCAACACTTCCTGGTTGAAGTTTTGGCAGCCAGTCAGAGATTTGCATTTCTATGCACAAGCTCGTATTATTCACAAATTAGTTGCGGCTTCAGATATCCATATTTTATTTCCTTAACTACTGAACAGATTATACCAGTTAACCTCAAAGCATGCTCTGTAAACCAAGATCTACCTTCCCACCAAATTCAGTGTAATTCTGTGAAGTGGTTCAAGCTGAAGGTGTGGCTAAATAAATGTCCTATGGGAATTAACATGGGAAACACTTTTTTGACCATCTTTTCTCAGCCTCCACTTAATGGATCACTCCAAACCTTCATGCATAACATAATTACCGGACTTTTTTTGGTAAAAGTAGGTGAAGATTCATCAAACAGCATCAAAGTTATAGGCAAGTCAATTAACGCTTTCCCTATGAAAGCATAGTCCTAACTATAACTACCTACTGGTGACTGGCAGTAAGTAATAGATACCCCACAATCTTCAGTGAGAGGGTTATGGACTTATCCAAGCCCAAAACCCTCTTACTGAGGCCCCTGGCTCTAGTGGCAGTGGTGCACATTCAGACATTAGCTATGACAAACATACAGTTTTCCTTGGCATGGGAAAAGAAGAGTGCACTTCAAAAATTGCTCGCTTGTGAAGATTTAATCCATAATCTATGTTTAGTACTTTGCTTTAATTTACTAGTCGAATTTTAAAATGTGACCCATCCAAAGTCCAACACTTTCCCTAATTGTGGCAAATTTGAATAGTTAATAGTAAATCAAACCTTTCTATAAGCTTCCATGTTCCCTACTGTTGCTTATGCTGGAGTTGGAATAGTAAACATGACTACAGATGAATCTCACACTTTACCCACTTTTGTTCAGGTTCATGTGGGAATAGGAAATATACCCTGCCATTTTTCCTAATATTTGTTATATTGCAGTAGCACTAGTTAATAATACCCTTTAAAAGTCAAAAACGTTCTCTAATTTTGCTCGAGTTGGAGTAGGAATAGTAAATATGAATTATCAAAAGTCACACTTTCCATACTGTTGCTGATGGTGGATTAGGAATAGTAAATCTGAACATCCCAAACCACAACACTTTTCTTACTGTTTCTCATGTTGGAGTTTGAACGGTCCTACAGTTCCACTACTGGTGTAAATCTGAGCCCTTCAAAGATCAGATCTCTCCCTACTGTTCCTCAGGTTGGAGTGGAAATAGTGAATGTTACCACTCTTAAGACTAAGGGCCTGATTACGAGTATGGCAGACCCAAGACCGCACTTTCTCTGAGGTCCAACCACACGATTATGAGATTGCCAGTCAAACTGGCTCAAATCCGTTGCAAGACCGCCACCACCACCAGGATCGGGATCCTGATGGAGCAACAGTGGGGAAAGTAGCAGGCAATGGAAGCTGTGCCATGGCCGCACCGCGTGGCAATTACGAGCTGCCTTTCTATCCAACCTTTTTCATGGCGGGAATCCTGCCATGAAAAGGTTAGTGGAAAGGTAGAGAAGGGGCCTCAAACAAGGCCCCAGGGTGTTGTAGCTCATAGTGGGTGAGCATGGGCCCACATGTTGTGCCCCCCCCTCTGCTAACACTGTCGTGCATACCCTGTGTGTGATGCACAACATTATGCAGGGTGCATAGTGCACCGAAGTGCAAGCGGCGCTGCCACGGTGACAGTACCAAAGTACTTAGATGATTAACTCCACTTTCAGTATATCCAATAGCACTTTATAGTGTCCGAATTCACCACAAAGAAAATCTCTAACAGATGTAATTTGAATTTTTGTATTTCGCCTCAGAATAAAAAAAACTAATACACAAAGTTTAATAAATAGAAATATCAATAAAGCAATGTCTTTCTGATCAGTGCATTACTTTTCATTAGGGCTTAGAAGCATATAGTCCAATCTTCTTTTGCATCCTAATGATGATTATATCTGCATTGCTTTATGTTATTTTTTATTTATTTTAAAATGTATGTCTTTTGATCTCTGCTAGAAAACGGTTTAGTATATTTTACTAACAGGAAGGATGTTCCACTACCTCTAGCCAAGGAAAAAACATTAACGATAAAGAAATAAATAAGAGCTTCAATCAATGTACCAATGCTACATGCCTGAATTTCTCTAAATCAAGCCAGCTCTAGCAGAAAACTGCATATGAAATTTGTGAATAAAGTTACTTGTTTCCAAAATGCAGAAAACTCTGCCTTTAAAGCAGATAACCCTTATGCAGATTCCCGATTCCCAGTGAGGCTGGGTTTCAATAGTTCTTTTCATTCTGACAGTGCAGTGCTGTAATTATTCCCAAACTATTTGACACATTATTAATCTTCTGTGTTTGGAAGCAACATCTTTTAAGATGCTAATGGAATAACTTGGAGGTGTGAAAAAAGTGAGCTGATGAAAATATAATTTAAAAAGTATGTACCAAGGGCTTAAAGCAAAGTATGACAATGAATTAGGATTTTTTTTCCGGCTACCACCACTTAAAGATGGTCAGCAAGTTACATTTTTAATTTCTTTTACATCGTTATTCTGATATTCTCATGTGGTTCACATAAAACACGATACAATCACGTGACTGTTCACCAGGGGTATAACGAAACACAATAGATATACATGGGGCACATTTTACTGCACATTTTAGTATTTTATATGAAGGTTCGCCAAATTATAGTTACCCTTAGGAAGTGTTTCTTCATTGGGCTATAGTTCTCTTAGAAACAAATGTGTGTGAATGTATGCATCTACATTGGCGTATGTCACATTTATGTCAAAGTTATTTAATACAATAAAATATGCTGTGTTGAGCTCTGCTTGTTATTAATGCATTATTTTTTTAATACTTATATAGTAACTTGAATAATGTCATTGTTATTCTGACAATCAGAACCAAATTGAAACAAAAGCCATATGTTTGTGTAAATCATCGGTTGGTTGTTAAAAGCCAAGCACTTCCTGCCACTTACGTTTGATCTATTATTGGCATTATCAGAATAATTTTTTCTGCTTGTCACTCTTTGCTGAGCTTGCTGAGACTGCCCAATATGTTCATCCATAGAATATACTTGTCTATCGTGTATCACAAAATAACACTGTGCTGTCATAAAGCAATAATTAGGTCAGAGTTTCCCTAGAAAGAGTATGTTTTGTTTTGTTAATAACATTGGTGGCAGTTGGGTAATCTGCACAAAACTTTCCCAAAAAAGCCATTCATCAACTTTGGCCCTTTCAGAGAAACGTTTCTGTCCATGTGTCAAGGCGGGGAGGGGGGGGGGGGGGGAGGTTTGTCTCAAACTTTGATCGCCCTGTTAATTTCCATGGGAAATATTGCCTTCAGAGAAAAACAAATGATTGGAATTACAACAAATTTGGCAAAAAGTTAAACATTTTCTAAGAATGTGAGCTTTTTATGATTTGTTGTAAATCCATTCAGGCGATTTTCAGAAATTTGTTTTCAAAGAGGTGCTCGGGTTGGTCTTGAAAGGGTTAAAAAGTTAGGTGTATCTGGACAGTTGTTTGCGTGGAGTCCCACAGTGTTGTAAATTCAACAATTGGCTCCTTTGACTGGCTGATGGATCTTTTGCACCTTTCAGCGATTTTGGTACCACAATACATGGCAATGCGACTGGCTGGCCCCAACTGGGAAGACAATGTTTCACCTCTCACTACAGGACGTGGGGACTCGGCCCCTGTGTCCTGAAAATCATTTTCGAAAGCAGTATAAGGGTGCAGGGTAGGGACAACAACCCCCTAACACTTTTGCAAGAGAACCCATATCGACCCTACCTGAGAGTAAAATAGCATTCTACAATGCTTTTGTTTCATGTTTGTTCTAAATGTCATGCCTCTTTATTCCTCAGCACCTACATTCTGATTTACAAATGGAGCTGCTAGTGATTATTTAGGTATTGAATGTATAAGTTTAGCTCCCTGTGGTCACATGACCCAAGAGAGTCAACCATTGCAATGTTTTCTGAAAAAGGACATTTGAAGTAAAACATTGCAGCTCCCAACATTGTATTAAGCCATGTTCTGTCTATGTCCTGCCTCCTACAGCAGAATTAAAAATCGTGCATGATATGTGTGAACCACCCTCCTATAATTCACAATTTTGTTATACCGTCAGCTTTCACCAGTGTTCAGTGCTCTGCTACTTCCCTGCTAGGTTTGTGTTACAAACCTGCCACTACAGATACACATGCACCCATGCATGGTAATTTCTTTTTGAGGCTGCTTATTTCTTGCTAGAGCAGTGCAACAATGAATATATAGCAGAGTCAAACGATCAAAACATTATATTGGAGTCTGAGTCTCCTTTGCTACAATGTTTCCAGTAAGTGTCAAAGTAATCTGGCAAGGTTACAGATTAATTACTTAAATCATATATTAATAAGTGCCATTCACACAATCAACTCTTTCTTACAACATAATCCAGTCATGCCATTAAGTGCAGGTACAGTGCTATCATGAGAAATGATCCTTGAATTTAAGACAGGACTATAATTACTGTATACTATTTATTATAATTCAGGTATGCAAAAATGATGAACATAAACACGCTTAGGCTGGCTAGATTCATTCCAGATATTTTAAGCTCACCATTGTCTACGGAAATTATTTCCATTCACTGTCCGTAAATTAAACTAACATAAATATTCTGAAATACTGGTATGTATCCCCCTCTGTCATGACTATTATACATCTGTGGTTTATTAGTATTCAGTTTTATATATATTATTATTATTTAAATCAATTAGTCCTCAGACAAACTTCACAATTGTTAGACCTGTCGGCCTTAGGGTGGTCTTCCCCCAAATGTTTTGCCTCACCTCTTCAATGTTTGTTGAACTTATTTTTGTTGACTTGGGGACCCTGTGCACTTTACCACTGCTAAACAGAGCTAAAGTGATTGTGCTCTCTCCCTAAACACGGTTTAGTTGGTTTATACACAGTCGGCATATTTTGTAGTGTGGTTCCTATATTCCCAATAAGCTCTGCGCATTGGAATAATACAATAAGCATTGTAGACGTAGGACTGAGGTCATCTAGTTCTCTACTGACTATATTAGACGTAATTAGTTTTGCCAGCCAGCTCAGAAGTCACTAGAAAATTTCTCGAATGTTCAGGAAAGAGTTAACTCTCCTGATTTAGACAAGAAGGGATTAATTTTGACAACCACATAAACATGACAACTTTGCTCCCTCAGAATAAAGAGTGTATCTCTAGAGTCGTGTTAAAACAATAGACAACTATTTCACTCAGTCAATCGTGCATACTTAGTTTCACCAGAGTGCAGAGAAATAGAGAGACGGGTGTTTTCAATAAAAGGTGTTATTTATTGAGCAGTCTTCTTTGTCATGCAAGAGAAATGAATTGTCACAATTGCAATACTTATCATGTAGTAAAGTGCGTACAGTAAAAGGAGTGTTATAAAATAATACTGTAAAAGCATTGATATGGTTTCTTAGCCATATGATACTTTTAAACGGATAAAATATATACATACATAAAAACATTGACTAACGTACTCAACTGGTGCTTCTAAGATACGCCTACCCCGGTGTACCTGACCTAAGCCTAATACGTGGGAAGGAGTAAGTAAGTTGCAGTTTAAGTTAAGTTGGTTTTTGCCAAGAATCTAAATCAAGAAATCTCTCAAGGGTTTAGTCAACTCCATACCTTGGTTCTAGAATGTAGGAGGTCTTGTATATCTCTCTCAGGACTCGATCTCCCAGCAACCCGCAAGGGTGACTGGAAACACCGGAGCTGGATTTTCTCGGCTGGAGAAAAAGACAGCGTCTCTCTCAGTGCGTCAAGGGAGGGTCGGCTTCCTTCGGCTCTCGCATCAGCTGAATGAATTGCGAAAATTATACATGAAATGGCTCTGAATACAGAAAAGAAGGTCGAGACCATTTCATCACATATTTATACAATACTGTACATGTGCTAGAGGCTGAGGTAAAATATTGTCTCTAGAGTTCCTAAAATAGAAGCTCTGTTCTCTAAGAATAGTTCTACTTTAAGCAGATTACTGTGTTCCAAAAAAAATGTAAATATTTTGGAAGTGGAAAAAATAATTTTGTTTTCAGGGGAAAAAATAGTTCCCAATGTTTTCAGTAGTCTTGTCTATCAAAACTGAAGGCCGAATTCAGAGTTCAGAGAACGCTGTGTGCTCGTTTTAAAAGTTATTCTCGTTGTTAGGGGAGAACATCATATCAGACAGGCTTGCAAAAAATTGGTCTACAAAATCAGGTGAAAGTTCGACCAAGTTCGAAAATGCTGAAACAGTGCATATGTGAGAATGATTGCTATCATCGATGTCGGGATCAGCACTGCTCACAGAAGGTTGTACCTGTTTGGTGCTGCTTTCCTCTCGTACTTCCTTGCCACATACTCGTAGTGGTGAAGTCTCAACGAATGCCGTCATCAGAATAGGTAGTTGCTGGGGACAACACGTTGCATAAGTCGTTACCGGACCTAGCAAAGTATCGATATCCATTGGTACTGCTGAAGGTAGTGTAAGACAGACGTCTAACACGCATTCTTCTCCGCATAGCAGACATCGAAGCACAGGTAAGATGCAATCTTGCCAGATTGGTCTGAATGAAAGAAACCAGGTTGCACTTAGATCTCTTAGCCGGGCTAATCCGAGGACTTTAGTGATTCGGTCTCGGTAGTGTATTGCTAAGATCGTTTCTTCCATTGTAGCTGGAGTTTTGTCTGTGGCTAGGCTTGCCATATCGGAGCAGAAGGATCAAAAATAAAATTCCTGCTACGAGTCCCAAAAGAAGAGGCAGGCCGCCGAAAAAGGAATGGACAAAATTCGGGAAAATGCCCAGAACTGTTTCAAAGGGTGCTAACAGTCCCGAAAAAATTGTCTTAAATACATGTGCGATGCGACTGGTATCAGACATGTTTAAAATTTGACCTAACATTTCTACGAAATGCCGGGGCAATTTATTGATAATAGGGAATGTATCTCTGCTGCTGTCCTTGCAACTTGCAGATCATACGTCTCTTTGGACGAGGTTAAAGGCACAGTTGTCTGTAAAAGAATAGACTTCATTCTGCTTAAAGTATCAATTCGAATAGAAGAGAAGAATGCCATATTACCGCCTCCATCTCTGGATTGCTGTTTGGATACAATACTTGCATACAGCAAGTGACCATGGAACTAACGCTCACGAGATAGGCTTTTTCTGGCACCATGCCACAACAGCTGTGGTCACTTATTAGAACATAACTGCCGTTGGAAAGCTGTCTAAAAAATGGCTCTATCTGTGTTGCAGGAGTGCCGTGCAGGTGACATAAAAGGTTATTTAAAGACCCTTCGCAGGCTCCATGCAAGTTAATACCTTGACACAGTAGTGTACCGCTTAGTAATTTATTACTATTGTTACCACTAAGAAATACCTATTTTTTCACTTCACTATAACATTTGTGTGTATTTCGGTAAATTCCATGTTGACTTGATGTATCCTTTACCCAACCTTTCATACAGGCCTGCTGGTATATATTTTTGGCAATACTTAAACTGGAAAGTTGTTATTGGGATTGTAATTGTTCCATGTATTATCCATTCAATGACAGGTCTCTCTGACATTGTCAATGGTAATCTCTCAAGTTTTTCAATGCTCAGAATCGTATAGACTGCTCCTTTTTGTGCCAAACTGATTTGTTGATCAGTAAGGTTAAAGATAGAGAATAATGACGTTGTGTTGATTAAACGCCATGGCACTTAGCCTGAACGCAGATTTTGCAACGTCCAGCCAAGCTGTACAATAGAACGTAATTGGAACTGACCATGTTGTAATATTAGCAAGTCCTGCTCTATTATATCAATAGCAGATGACACAATGCTGTCCAGTGAATATATTGTGGAGGACAGAGTCGTTAACCCATTGTCCACTACAGAAAGTGATTTTTTCAAATTTATACGATCAATTTCTCGTATTTTTCTGCTGTTTCAATTTGTGTTACTTTCCAGGCTTCGTTGTAAGCAGCGTATATACCGGCGTATATGAAACGTTTTTGACGCTGTTTGCGTGGGCCCAGTATGAAATCAAGCAAGTCAGCACCGTCTTTAAGTAAAGTCAAGTGTTGCTTAATTTCAGCCAGTGTGGATTTCTGTAGCCATTTGAGGCAGAGTTTCCCTACACTGTATGTTGTAAAAATCCCTGGATGTTGTCTCTGGGAGTATCTAGGGTCTGGCCTGGTCAGTTTCAACCCCTGTGTTTTGTTCAGGAATCTATCTTGACAGTTATTTGTGTCTGTGGGCCAGATCAACCATTTATTCCAATCAGGATTTGTTCTGTTTTGGTGTAAAATATGGGATTTGGAATAGACGGTTTGTTTAAATCTTTTATCTTGGCTAAACCAAGACAGGTTGTTTGCTGAATTGTGTCATTCAGGAATATTATCTGTTCTGGGATCATGCATGCTCTAAATAATGCTTCTAGACCTTGTACCTGCCAGTCTTTTGAACCCCAGATGGTTTTTGTTTCAATGTTGTTTTTCCAAAATTCAAAACCAAATGTAGTCATTTTTTCATAAAATGTTTCTGAATATATCAATTTAGTATTTGTCAACATTGTTTTCATTCCTGTCTTATTTAACATTTTAAAATAAAACCTTTCTGCATCACTTGTGTTAAACCCTGAGAAGTATGGGAATTTCTCATAAAATGTTTTCGAGCTGCCTTTAGGCGGTGTTGCACAATGTTCCCATTGGTTATAATTTAAAACATTTCTAGGTTGAGCAGATGTATGCAAATAATGATGACCATAATGATAATAACAGTACATTTCTTCATAATTTGATGAACCCTGCAAGTAATCATGTTCTGTAAATTTAGAAGACATTACTAAATCTGACA
This sequence comes from Lissotriton helveticus, assembly GCF_964261635.1. Classification (NCBI taxonomy): domain Eukaryota; kingdom Metazoa; phylum Chordata; class Amphibia; order Caudata; family Salamandridae; genus Lissotriton; species Lissotriton helveticus. The sequence continues at coordinate 1,213,184,613 of NC_136057.1, read as the reverse complement.
TCATATTATTAATATTTTCAAAGTCCCAATCATCAGAGAAAGTACTTGGTTTTACAAAGTCACTTAAGGAAACCTTAAATTGGTGTGGATATTTCAAGAGCTCAATCAGGCCATAGATTTCATAATCCGTTTTGTCCCATGCTACCCCACCGGGTATTAGATTGGCTGTGATTTTCACTGATGACAGTTCTCTTTTCTCGATGTGAGATGACTTGTGAGGCTTTAGGACCAAGTTGATGTTCTGACTTGCTGTGTCCATTGTACTATACTTTCCTTCAATTAATTTTCCCAAACATAGAACCATGATGAGCCAAAGCAGGAGGAAAAGTACACCTAACACAATCCAAAATTCAATCCATGGTGAAATCAGATATGTTTCTTTGAATTGATGAAAGAGTTCAGTTACTTTGTCTTTGAAAGTTTTTGTTGCTGGCGTTTCTTCATGTTCACTTGGATCATCAGAAAAGTCATCGAAATTGATGAAGTAGCCAGATGCAGTTCTATCAATTGTTGGAATTGCTTCCGGATTCTCATTAGTCTTTGCATTTTTCTTTGTTTCATTAGCATAGTCTGAGGCTACATCGTAGTAGATAGGTGTTTCTTGACGAACTGTTGCAATTTGGGTTTCAAGAGGCGCAAGTTCCATGGCTTTGTTGCATAGTTTATTCACTGCAGGTTTATCAAAAGTGATTAGTCTCTCAGTTTGAACCTCTTGGATTGTAGCAAGATTTGGTTGTCTGCTATTTCTTGGGAGTCCACTGGGCCTACTACTTATTATTGGCCACATGATTGTGGTTTTACCAGGTCGATGGATACAACTCGGTTCTCCTTTTTACCAGCAAGGGGCGGTAGTACTATTGATCTTGTTCCGCTGACAGCTAAAACAGGTACTGCTTTTCTGTAAGAAGGACCAAATTCCTTCTTCACCGCGATCTTCTCTTTGACTAGATCCCCGATCTTTGGAATCCAGACAGGTCTTGCTGGGACAGGTGGTTTTTCTTCAGTGGCTGTTGGCTTTAACTTTATATCACTCAGACATCTTCTTGTTTCATTTAAGTCCTGTAAAACAGCCAAACGGTCTTTGATATCAAAGGCTTTTTCTTCTACCACTGAAGTCTGACAATCTAGATCCTGGATGTGCATTCTAGTGCCGAACAATAGTTCGTAAGGAGTGAAACCTTTTAGAGAATTTCTTGGCAGATTGTTAAGACTACGTTGGACCCTTGTTAAATGTTTGACCCACCCATCACCCGAACCTAATACCCTCGCCGTTATAGATTGCTTTATGTCACGTTTTTTTCTTTCCACTACCGCATTTCCCTCAGGATGGAAGGGAGAAGAGTACCGCAATGCAATGCCCATGCTGGTCATGGCCTCTTTGTAAGCTCGAGAGCTAAACGCGGGACCCTGGTCAGAATGTAGCATGTCAATTGCGTATGTGCCGATAAAGACTCGCAAATCTTTTATAACAGTTCTGGCGTCAGCCGAGCGCTGGTGTCTGCATTTTAAGTGAATCTAGTCTTAATATTTATGGGAACGCTTTTCTCCGGCTGGATTTCTGCGTATAGATAGCCTGATGCTTTCTAATAGAGGTGTCCTGGCACTAGCCTGGTCCGGTTCATGACTGCGATCTCGGTTGCAGTCTGGACAATCCTTTGCAAATTTGTAATGTTGCAAGCTCATCCCCGGCCACCAGTATTCTGATTGTAATTCTTTTAGAGATTTCACGATCTCTTGGTGCCTTAGACCCTCCCCCATATATGCGTCTGCTATTAATAATACTCTCCAGTTCGTGTTTGGAATTACTCTGTCCCCCACTCCAGGGATTTGAGCAAAAGGAACGGAGTTTGCATCAATTATGTATGTATTGCTGAGTGGATAGCCGAGAGGTAATGCTGCATAGTCGCCTTTTAATGAGGCTTTTACCGCCAGCATGGTTTCCCCGTCTATGAATTTTTCAGAACGCTTTTTTGTGGCTACGGAAGCCGGTTGAACCGCTACCGCTGTGGCTCTGTTAGCCAATGAATTCCCTGCAACATGAACGCCATCACGTGTATGTATCATGTGAATCTTTCGTAGTTCTTTCTGTAAAAGAACTACTTGTTCCCAGAGCTTTTTATGCTTTATTGTGGCACCTGTGTCATCTTTGTAACCGCTTTTGATCCATGTCTGCATGTCATTATTGTAAGACTTGACGCAATAATGCGAATCGCACACTATTAGTGTGGGGAATGCGCGATCGGCATTTTCGAGCGCCATCTTTAAAGATCTTATTTCAGCTCGCTGAACTGTACAGTTTCCGAGTGATTCAGTTTTTGTAATCATCGGTCTGAATTTACCTAAACGCCAGCGACCTTTAACAATCGCGCACGCTGCATTGTAGGATTCTTTATCCACATTGTAGTGTGGTGCAAATCTATCCATGTAGATTACACAGGTGTATTGTTCGAGAAGCAGAATTTCGATTGGCAGAGGATATTCTTCTTCATATTCTAGATTTTCTAGTTTTTTAATTTTCGGGTCAAAATAGTGCTTCACGTCTTCTGCAGCAAGAGAATTTTCCTATTGTATCCATTTTGGATCTAATGCCACTGCGTTTAGATTGCGTGGGCTTGTTAATGCTTCAAGGGCTGATTCTGCTGTTAAAACAGATATCCTCCTGCCTTGGGCTTGGGTTCTTTCTATTGCTACAGCAGTTTGAACCGCTATAAGAAGTTTTTCAGTAGAACTGAATTTAATTTCAGCTTGTGTGCACAAATGTGATTTGTAAGCTATTGGTACCGTTTCTCCCTCATTAGAGGTTAGGTACGTGAATCCGCATCTTCCTGGGATGACTCGGATTACAAGGTTGCGTATGTTTTCGCGAGTTTGCAGTTTTGTTTTAGTTAACATGTCTGTTTGTAATAATCTTAAAATTTCTGTGTGTTTCTGAGTCCAATTGATTGGTTTGAAATCAGGTTTTATTAATTCATAGAGAGGTTTAACCCTCTCTGCATAATTTAGAATGAATGTTCTTCCGAAATTCAGGAATCCTAGTATTGATGGTAAATTCTTCAGCGTTTTTGAAGCTTGGAGTACAGCACACTTCTCTAAGAAGTTGTCTGCTAGGCTTTTGCCCTCACTTGATAATTCATATCCTAAAAACAGGACAGTTAGGTGAGCAATTCGTGACTTTTTAAAGTTGAATTTGTACCCTTCAGCTGCGAACCCAAGTATTATGGTGTTCACTCTTTTCAAGTGAGTTTCCAGGTCATCATCTGTGGGATAGATGTCATCGACATAAGATAATGCCTCATCATCATATATTTGTAATAACTCTGTTACTCTCGCTGAGATAATCCTGGGCTATTCTTGAACCCCTGTGGGACTCAACAGAATTGGTTTTGCGACCCCATTATTGAGAAAGCGGTCAAATACCTGCTTTCAGGTGCAATGTTTTGACAAAAGAAGCCATTTGAGATATCTAATGTTGTTTTATATTTTTGGCGCACAATGTTATTCATTAGTGCTGCACTGTGTGAGTTTTGTACTGCAAATGTTTTGCAGCAGGAGTTTAGGTGTCTGTAGTCCAAAACTAGACGATATGAATCGTCTGGTTTGGAGACAGGAAACAAAGGATTGTTCATTTGTGAGGTGCATGTTTCAATCACTCCCTGATATTCAAGTTGATCTAAGATCTCCCTGACTTGCTTTTTTGCTTCTTGTTTAACTGGGTACTGCCTTTGTGCAGTGAGTTGATTTTTTAACTGGATTTTGTGAGGAGGAGAATCCTCATCCCATCCTACATGATTTTTATATAATGCAGGAGCTTGGGCCACTGCCCATTTTCTTGCAAATGTATATTTTTTATGAATTGGAATATGATTTGAGAAGGCAGGCATAATCATTTCTTCGCCATGTGGGCACTCCCTGACAAACTCTGGTGGCCAGTCTTTCTCAGCTAACAGGATGTCGAAAGGTTATCCCAAAAAAGACCCTTTATTTTCCTAGTCTTGTCCCCCTCTATACGCAATGTTATTTCATATAATTTATGGGGTTTGCTAACTCTTGTGTCTGCAGTTTCCACCTGAATGTATTCATTCATGTCCACTGTCTCCAGAAGATTCATCAGGATCTTGCGAGCTATTGTTACTTCTGCTGCGCTGTCTAGCATTGTCTGGACCCACTCTCCGTTTTTCAGTTGTGTCCTCAGTATCCTCGGCATGTTTTATTTTAATACTGGCTACCTTCTTTCTTGGAAATTGTCATTTTTTACTTTGATGAGCCGGTTCCTTGTCTTTGGACTTGATGTGCTCTTCCTTGTGTTCTGACCGTCCTCTTCTTTCCGATTTCTGTGAGGAAGTCTGAAAAGATCGAGAGGGACGTGTATCAATATCTTGATATCTATCAGGTTTTCTCAATTTATCCCTATCTCTAAGGTTGTATCTTTTCTCAGAGGGCTCCCTCTGGAGAGACTTGCTTCCTCGTTCTGGAGATCTATCTCTCCGTTGAGGAGACATACCTCTGGACTGAAACCGTTTTTCTCTGGGAGTGGATTGTTTATTACCCTCCCAACTCTTTTTTGGAGTGTTCAGATTATTTTTAATAAAAGTTTTTTCAGGATTTTCAATTAGTTGTGGTTTTAGTGGTTTCCCACCCAAACTATCTCTACCTAGTTCTTCATAGGATTTTTCTATGATTCTGGCAAGTTCAAAAGGTTGTTCTGCTATATCTGTTTCTTTCAATTTCTGGATGTATTTATATCGTCAATTGCCAATTGAACTAATTCTCTATATGCCTTTGTTAATTCTTTTAGTTTAACTAAGAGTTCTTTGCTTGACATTCTTTCAATGTCGGGATGTGGTGTGTAGCAGGCAAGAACCGCCCATGTGGCTCCTGGTCTCCCTAGTGGACCGAGCCTGGTAATGTGATTTTGATGTTTTAGGGCGCAATTAAACCAGAGCAGGTGCTCTTGGTAAGTTAGTGGGATTTCAACGTCCTCGAAACGAGCGTATTCATCCGGAGGTTCCCCTATTTTGTAATAGTGGAAATCTTGTGTCACAGCGTGTGCTGCTGGAAAATTTATCCATGAATAGAATATCTCTGTCTGCCGATATTCATGGGCCTCTACCACAAATATGACAGTACCACCTCTCGGTGATAGTCCATTTGCTATAAGTTTAATAGTTATAGTTCTTCTTACATTTTCCGGAATGATTATAGCATTCAGGTCATTGTCTTGGAGACTTGTGTCATCCGCTATAAGTTGAGCTGCTAAAGCATCTCTTTCTTCGTCACCTTCCGGCATTTTACTGACAGAAAGTTTTTTGTTTTGCAGAGCAAGTTTCAAGGGAAACAGAGATTAGGTGCACAATATTTTGGAACACTGTATCCTTCAACGTTGACTAAACTAAAAACTAATACATAGGAATCTCTTCCTACTAAGTTCCGGTGGATATTTAAACTTTTACCCACTCCAGACGTCTTTTGGAGTATTTACGGGAAAAGGGGTCTGTGTGAAAAAGCACGACTGAGTTACTCTAATGTCTTGCGTTAGATTAGCGCCTTACCAAACGTTGGGCGCCATGTAGTGTAGTTCCTATATTCCCAATAGGCTCTGCGCATTGGAATAATATAATCAGCAGTGTAGACGTAGGACTGAGGTCATCTAGGTCTCTACTGACTATATTAGACTTAATTAGTTTTGCCAGCTAGCTCAGAGGTCACTAGAAACTTTCTCGAATGTTCAGGAAAGAGTTAACTCTCCTGATTTAGACAAGAAGGGATTCGTTTCTGACAACCGCATAAACATGACAACTTTGCTCCCTCAGAATAAAGAGTGTATCTCTAGAGTCGTGTGAAAACAATGGACAACTATTTCACTCAGTCAATCGTGCATACTTATTTTCACCAGAGTGCAGAGAAATAGAGAGACGGGCATTTTCAATAAAAGGTGTTATTTATTGAGCAGTCTTCTTTCTCATGCAAGAGAAATGAAATGCCACAATTGCAATACTTATCATGAAGTAAAGTGCGTACAGTAAAAGGAGTATTATAAAATAATACTGTAAAAGCATTGATATGGTTTCTTAGCCATATGATACTTTAAAACTGATAAAATATATACATAGATAAAAACATTGACTAACATACTCAACTGGTGCTTCTAAGATACGCCTACCCGGGTGTACCTGACCTAAGCCTAATAAGTGGGAAGGAGTAAGTAAGTTGCAGTTTAAGTTAAGTTGGTTTTTGCCAAGAATCTGAATCAAGAAATCTCTCAAGGGTTTAGTCAACTCCGTACATTGGTTCTAGAATGTAGGAGGTCTTGTATCTCTCTCTCAGGACTCGATCTCCCAGCAACCCGCAAGGGTGACTGGAAACACCGGAGCTGGATTTTCTCGGCTGGAGAAAAAGAAAGCATCTCTCTCAGTGCGTCAAGGGAGGGTCGGCTTCCTTCGGCTCTCGCATCAGCTGGGCGTCGGGCAAGTAGATAGCCGCTCTGCTCCAAACCACCGTGTGTTTGCTTAAGGCAACGTTGGTATATTTATACCTGAAAGGTGCCGGGTTTGACGTAAGGTTGGACATAAGACGTCACTAAGAACTAACAGTTCTTTCTGGACTCCAGGAGTTCTTGTGCAAATCAAAACAAAAGCTGGGGGAATTCCCGGGCTGCTGGAGGCTTGGTTTGTTTAAAGAACACGTTGTGCTTTCTAGGAGTCTATGGGAGTAGCCTTGCCGTATTTGGACTGCATGGGCTATTACTAAATATGGATATGATTCTTATGCCTTTATAAGGATATTATTTATTATAACCACATAAGGGCATAAATCGGGAATATCGAATTAGGGTCGTAGATATAAACACAACAATTTCATTTACTTGTAAGTCCCTTCTAGATTAGTATACCATATACCCAGGACCAGTAAATCAAATGCTACCAGTGGGCCCAGAGCACTTACTGTGCCAACCACATAAGTAGCACCTTAACACCTCAAAACCTGTCCCAGGTCTTCCACTGCAGCCCGAAAGCAGTTTTAAACTGCCATGTTCACTTGGCTTTAAATCCCCCTTGCCAACCCTTTATCTTACTTTTATTACATATATGTCATCCCTAAGGTAGGACCTAGGTAGCTCATAGGACATCCTGTGCAATTGAAAGGGTGGGCATGGACTTTTAAGATTTTCATGTTCCGGTAGTGAAAAACTCTAAACTCATTTTTCACTACTGTGAGGCCTTCTCCTTCCATAGGATAACATTTGGGATTCTTCACCTCATTACATTTAATAAGCAGTAGTTTTCAATTGGGAGCTGATAGCCATACCATGCTTGATGTCTTGGAGATTTTGGTGAAGAGGATTATTAAATAATAAACACAGTTGATCACTATTTAAAAAATGCCGCTTTTAGAAAGGACAACTATGGAAACAAAATGCTGTATCGAATTGTAATACAAGAAATGTAGTTGAAATGTGGTGCAGAAAGACATCTATTGGCCAAATGGCTCAGCCTGTAAAAAATAGGACCTTACAACACAGCTGTAGAATCAAATGTAAAACACAGGGAGCCCAACAAATTTCACATTATAACACAGCATGACATACTAGGAATGATATAGATGGGCAATCCTATATCTGACAGAAACAATCAAAGGAGACATTTTTGAGAATGTACTCCTAAGGACAGAAGGTAGGTTAAATGAAAAATGTCATACTGCTACACAAGGGCTCAATGAATTTGATGAGATATGCTCATTGAACACTGGTTAGTACAATGGCATGGCATTAATTTGATGAGTTTTTGCATTGGCAGGACGATACTATGCCAACAATTCAATTCTGTTTAGAAGATATGAAGAACAAATGCTTTTTGATGTAATGTTGATTCAGAAGATGTAGTATAAGTTGTGTGTACAACAAATTGAAGAATCATTAATGAAAAGGTAGTTTGAAATGACTAACTTGCTCATGATTATTATCTCTGTTAACAGACCAGTTAGGTCTGACTTCTGATATTTTATTATTATTTGTTTTTAAATTAAATTGGATGTTAATTGTTCTTTTTTCTATAGTGAAATATTTTAAATGATACAGCTGAGTCGTAACAGTGACATTAACACTCGTAATTGTGTAAACAAACAGTTTCATGCTTGGACACTAGTGCGGGTGGAACTCATGTTCCGTGTATGTAGAAATTGGAGTCCAAGCTCTGGCTGTGAACAAAGGCTTCAGGAAGCCTGAGCGGACTCCAATCCCCTCATGCTCCCATAAGGCTTTTTTTTTTTATTTTTTTTAGAACATTATGCCCTCAAGTGGCAGAATGTTCTAATAGCCTTATAGCCCTTCATAGCTGGGCTATACCGGCTATTAAAGTCCCTCTCCCTTGTTAAAGGCCCGAGCTGGGCTGGAGAGGGCCTTTAATAGCTGGTATAGCCCTCTACCGCGGGCTATAAGGCTATATTAAATTCCTAATATGTTCAAACACCCATGCTACCCCACAGAAAACATGGTAACCCACAGAAGCATGCAACCAAGTTCCTTCAGAACTTGAAGTCTACGTAATGATCTAAGACACAGCCCCAAGCTCTTCAATACACAAGGTCATGAAGCAGAGGAACAATTTTTTTTTTAAAGTCTAACTTTGCTATCTTCGCGAATTCTAATGATACCTCTACAAGATGAGAGTTTGGTAGAAGATTCCTATTAATTTTACAATATTCCATGTCTATGATATTTTCTTTGCTTCTTAAACTAGTTTTAAAATGTGATATGCTGTAAATTGATTGTCAGCCTCCCTATTTCTACATTAAAATGCGGCTCCTTTCAGATACCAGCAGTGTGGCATGTGCAGGCTATAGAAAATTGGTTCATGTTTGCTGGCATTTGAAGTCCTCAGAGGTGCATAGTATTGGACGTTCACTCGTATCTACGTTCTGTATTTTGCCAATCACATCCTTTCTCCCATGAGTAGATTCATCAAAATATACAAACCTGTGCATATAGGAAATGTGTCTGTAATGCTGCACCATTGCTAACAAAGAGAAAATTTGATTTCTTATAATTAGAGTTTCTAGTTAGATTAAATGTGGCAAATGTTTTGCACTGTAAACAGGGGTGGCTCTAGGCTCATGGCGGCCCTGGGCAGGGAGCGTAGGTAGGGGGCCCTGGAAGAGGGGGACCGGGCGGGCCCCCGAAGAGAGGGGTCAGGGTGTTTGGAAGTGAAACAGAGCCGGAGGCCGCCAAAGCCCTGCCAGGGGCCGCCACGCAAATATGTATCCATCCTCAGAGGATTATTATATTAAGGATATATATATTGGCGTGGCGGCCCCTGGGGTTTGGCGGCCCTGTGCAGGTGCACAGCTTGCAAATGCCTAAGGCTGCCCCTGCAGTAAATACAAATATAGATGATCTTGTTACAAACTCAGAGGCTCAGAAGATATCCGTCAAACATGAAAAAATATTTTTTTCTTATTCAGCGTCATGTTGAAGGGTAGGTGTTTCCAATCATTAGGAGCTACGACCTTTGTCACTTGTAAACTGATAGCCCAAGTGAAGCTAAATTGGGCCGTATTTCATTATATTGGTAGAATCGTACATACGTGAGAAGCATTGCACATGCAACAGAATATCACTATTAAGTTCCAATGTGGGTGAGGTGCCCTGAAAACGTAACTGGGATTAAGTTAAACATGTCTGAGACAAGAAAATGCAAAACTAAAGTCCTTTAATCCAAAGCGAAGCCATTCAGATTCATCCTTGGCACTGATCTCACCCACAAGTAGCACTTCCCTAAGAAGTTCTGGGATCAGCTTGCTCAATCAAAAACAAAAAGTGAATCAATTTCTACCAGGAAAGTGACAGTAAAATTCTTCATACTGTAGCATGTAGATGGTGGTATTGTCTTGCTCCATTTCCTTCCAGACTCCACTCTGGAATCCACTTAAGGACACCTTATATGATGTAGCGAGCCTCATCAAGTGTGTGACACATTAAGACTAGATCACTCCCATCCTGATGAAACTCCAAAGGCTCTGCTTAATGGCCCAGCTGCATCCTCCTTGACATCATCCAGGAAAACACCCCTGCATTTTGCTGACATGTTCACCATCTGTGGTGGCTCTTAGCAATTCTAATTTTGGGACACCATTTGAATGCAGATTAAAAATTGGTAGGAAGATCACGGGAACAGGCCTTCTCAAACTTTGCACCCAGAGTCTGGAATGAGATCCCCCCCTCTAACTTAGGAAACAGCCGAAGACACACCTCTTCAAGGATTACAACATAAATAGTGCACTCATTGAAACTAACTACCCTTCAAATCACACATTCCCTTTGTCTTTGCCTGACCATTTACAGTGTTCCATTGCAGTGAGCTTAGTCCTGGCATGTGCCTTCAAAGAGAGGATTAGGTTCCATATTCTTCTTATTAGGTTCATGGTTGTTCTTACATTTTGGCAGGGGCCACACCTGCTTCCCCAGGCTAAACTATATGCACTACAGGAAATGTCATTTTTACTTCTGCATTGCCCCCAAGGCCCTTCAGAACCCAATTATTTTCTGCAGAGGGTTAGCCCTGTGAAAGGTGACATCATCATACTGTGGTAAGAAGGGAAAGGAATAATAGGAATATGTCAATATATATATATATATGGAGACATAGTTGGCTCTGTGCCTTCGGCACCTAAACTCCAAATTGTTCAGAAACATAGATAATCATAGCAGATCTAGGGCCAGATGTAGGAGAGCAAATACTGGTCGGTAACGGCCGAAATCAGCCGTTACCGACCGGTATTTGGTGTTTGACATGTAGGGGCCATTATTTTACAGAATCGGTAAATTTACCGAATCGGTAAATTTACCGATTCTGTAAAATACCGAATCGGTAATTTTACCGATTCGGTAAATCCAAATGTAGGTGACACTCCTGAGAGTGTCACAGGCCCTTAAGAGTCAGTATTTTACCACACAATCCTATTGTGCATGCACACTGTGCAATGTGACACACAGACATGCCCTTAGGGCATGTATGTGTGCCACATGTCACACATGCCTTTACTTCAGGTGCTAGAGGGTGTCAAAGTGACACCCCCTGCACCCTTGCAACATTCGGTATTTACCGATTCGGTAAATACCGAATCGGTATTTCCCATTGATTCCTATGGGCTTCACAGCCCATAGGAATCAATAGGAAATACCGATTCGGTATTTACCGAATCGGTAAATACAGAATGTTACCGATTCGGTAATTCTATTGAAAAAATTAGCTACATCTCCCTCCCTCATATTTACCGATTCATAAATACTGAATCGGTAAAATTCGGTATTTATGAGTCAGTAAATGTCCCTCACCTACATCTGGCCCCTAATCAGAATGCATGACACCTGTCACAACCTGGAGGTGTACATGAATTTCCATATTATCAAATCCTTGTATATTTATATATTTCAGTCCCAGTCAAATGCACATAACAATAATATATTTCTGCTGCTTTCAACAATGTATATATTAAGTAGGCCTTTCTAGTCATACATCTTTTAAAAAGTTAGTGACACACTTTACCAGTTTCTTCATCACATTACCTTTACAAATTCCTTTTAATCTCATCTTTTATGCATTTTAGAAATCAAAGAGTTGTCTTAGTTGCACTAAGCCAAAAGTATTGAATGCTAAATCAAAATATATTTCACTTCTCACTATCCAGCGGTCAGCATTTACGGTGATAAACCATCATACGTTTGTCTATCTGATTGCCCAGTGTGTAAAGACACCACATTATCATTATATGTTGGTAGTTTCAAAGAACTGACAAATGAACAGTTATGTAATATAACAATTTCATTTCCAGAATGATATCCTTCAAACAGTCACACTATTGCATCAGTGACGTCATTTGAGATGTCATCAGTGATCTCATCAGTGATGTCACTGACCTTGTCATGAATGATGTAATATGTGATATCATCAGCAGTGAATTGTGGGCGCGCGAGTTATAGTTAGTACAACTAACTATAACGGGGGAATTTCAATGGTTTTATATGAGTGAAATGTGTAGCTACCTATAACACCCCTAAAACCTATGGTTTTTTCAGTGAATTTTTAAGGTATTTTAAATGCTAATTCCTAACTATAACTTATCTGAAACCTATGGTTTTTTCAGTGAATTTCAAAGGTTTTGTAAATGCTAATTCCTAACTATAACATATCTGAAACCTATGGGTTTTTCAGTGAATTTCAAAAAAATGTTAAATGCTAATTTGTTAATATTTTTATTGTTTTTTTAATATTTTCCAACTACATTTTTGTAATCTTTTTTGTTTTAGATGTTATTTTTTAAATTACATTACACATTTGTTTTTATTAAATTGTTTTACATAAAAATATATATTTTTAATTATTTTATATTGTTTATAATATACTTAAATAATTTTTATGATTTTTTTCTTTTTTTTGCAGTTGCGCACCCTACGAACACTCGGCTCATTTACTGCGCGAAACGTGTCCGCCATTTTAGGGTCGATGTCTAGGAACCGCCAAGAGTGTGCGACGGAAGTCGCGCACACACCGCGTCTGATATGTATATGACTTCACGCGCTACCGAGCGTCCATCACGTCACATTATACGTACATCTCACGTTGCGCACAAGTCGCATACCAACCGCGTTGGAAAAGTTGTACCCGTTGCACACCCTTGGCAGTTCCTAGACATCGACCCTAAAATGGCGGACACGTTTGGCGCAATAAATGAGCGGGATGTTCGTAGGGTGCGCAACTGCAAAAAAAAGAAAAAAATAATAAAAATTATTTAAGCTGCATCCTGTCCTGGGAGACCTTGTGGGACCCCCTGAGGAGACCTAGAGGATCAGGGTGTGTCTACCTTCCCCCTTTTCACTTTTTAAACACACATTTCACACGCTTCTTCAGCCTCCCTTGTACCGACACATAAAATGCCAATTAGTGTGTGATCGGAAGGGTGCTCTTATGGTACGATGATAATAAGCGGAGTATACGTATTCAATTTTTTTATGGGAAGTGGGCCGCGTGGCCCCCCTCCCGTGCCCAATTCCTTGCACCAGGGTCCCCAGCCCCCGGGGCATGGCTAATTATATATTATTATTTTATGGAGGACGGCTGCAAAGCCCCCCTCCTGAAGCCACTTAAATACCACGGGGACATCCGAACTCCATCTATGTATGTACCCCGTAGGAGTTGCCTTCACTTTGTGCTGCATTGTTTGTGGTAGCGCATGCATGTTAATGTTACGCATGCGCACAATACGTCCCACTGTTTGGCTATGTACCCCTAACGTATTTCATTTTATTTGCACATGCTCAATTACAACTTAATCAATCACAGCTCTCACACCCAGTGACATCATGCTCAACCAATCATCCTTCTGCAAAGCATTTATAAGCTGCCATCCTTCTTGAACTTTTCCTAATCTGCAGTCACAGCCATTGAGAGTGTTCGTATCCACTTCTTCATAGGTGAGCACTTTTTTTAAGATTAATTTAATTAATTAATCAGAACAATCTTTAAATACCGTGTAAATGCAAATTTATGTTCGATTTGACAATGTTGTTTTTAGGCACGCTTTCCTGCTTTTTTATATCGTTAAAGTTCACTTCGTCACTTTTGTTTCTTAATCCTGGTGAGTTTGTTTAATTTGCCAAGCACCACGTGGCTGCTCTTACAGCAGTGTGCTACGTGCTGTTCAAGTGAATGCGATATAGTTTTTCTCGTGTAAATAGTGCGTCACGTGCCCCATGCATTGCAAAACTTTATTTTAGCAAGATTTCCAGCTCTTATACCTCGAACATTTTGACTTAGTAGGCGCTGTTTCTAGGGAAATCACTTAATTCTGCTGCTTTTCATTATTTAAAGTAGTGCGCCACGTGCTGCTTCCTCCCCATACACTGCACATGTAATCGATTGGTCAAAGTTGTACTTTAGCACGATCTCCATATTTTTTAATAACGTTAAACTTGATTTGCTATCTGTGCAAATCACTTAATCCTGCTGCATTTGTTTAAATTACCAAGAGCCACGTGCCCGCTCCCGCAGCAGTGTGCCACATGCTGTTCAAGTTTATGCGATGTAGTTTTTCTCGTGTAAGTAATGCGTCACGTGCCCCATGCATTGCAAAAGAAATGTTTTTGCCAAAAGTGTATTTTCACACGGTTTCCAGCTCTTATAACTTAAATATTTTGCCTTGGTAGGTGATATTTCTGGACAATCACTTAATCCTGCCGCATATAATTTTTTAAGTAGTGCATCACATGCTGCTTCCTCCCCATGTACTGCACATGTAATTGATTGGTCAATGTTGTATTTTAGCACGCTCTCCATGTTTTTTATTAACCTTAAACTTCATTTGCCCCCTGTTCTATTTCATTATACAGATATCTCAACCATGAGAAGTACTGGTCACCACAAGCTGTCCTGCCCATACACTGTACCACGTGGTGGTGAACAACTCGACACACCAGATCCACTGATTGCTCTCCATATGTTATCAGCCAAAAATTGCAATGGACCTAATGGAGTTATCAGGTTTATCTTCAAATTTCATGATCGAAAACCATTCTGACATAAGCATTTGTGTATTTGATGTGTTTGCAGACGAATAACTGTGTTATTGTCATGTCTTACTAGAATTCGTAGGCATTCTGAAATGAACTAAACATAAAAAAAAGCATGTTCTCCTGATTTTATTGCCCAAATATGTGATTTAAAATTGAACAATGTATGACTTATCATTTTTCTTGCTTCGATAAATATTTTTATAAAATATAAATCTGCATTGTGATAATCTTATTGACGTTTCTTTCTGAAACCCATTTCTCATTTAAATGCTTGTTACACGTTTTCAGCCTGTACTTCAAATGCAAAGTAAAAATGTTGTCTTAAATTTTTTTTTTGAAAACTTCCTTGCTATTTATTTCTGAATTTCTAGATCATTGAAGTCCAAAAAGGATTCTATCAGATCAAGCCCCGGAGTTTGTGAATGAAGTGAGTGACCAATCTCGGCCTAACATTTGTATAATGCAATACTATTTCCTATTTTGCTGTCCAAATATAACCTCTGATGATTACTTTACATCCCCAATCCATATGTACAACATATACATTTTTAACTCTTTTTTCAGTTACCACAATGTTACTTAAGTCAGCAGCAAGTTACCAAAATTGAAGAAATAATATCCTCCTGTTCCAGTTCATTTCACCGATGTCTCAAATATGGCATGAACAAGTTTTATGAATCCAGAGACTTTTTTTCTTGAAGGGTTCCAAATTGGGGACGTGTATTAGGCTGTGCAGTAGAGGTTGACGGTGTTGCTCCACTGGTACTTGGGTCTCCTCATGAAGCAGGAGGAGCCTCTCTCAATCTCCTTAACTCTTCCCTTGCAAAGTTGACCGGATTCTTAGTCTGCAACTGCTTCCACATACTTGCAGTTCCACACCAGTTCTCTTTATTGGGGTCTCCTCTTGAAAGCAGTCTTGCATATGCGGCAAGTAACTTTTCTTGCATTCACCTTTTTTAAGACTTGTGAAAATTAATTTCTAAATATTCAATAAATACAGTGTCACTATGCAATGTGTCAAATGCTTTATTAAAAATATGCAGAAAATGTTCCCTTTAATTGTTGTTAAGGTGTTTAGAAGAGAATTTGAAAGGAGAAAGTAGTAAGGGTGGGCGGCCAGCTACGCTCCGTGCACGGAGTGCACGTAGTGCCGTCTCCTGCGCATTTTGCGTAGCGGGCGTTGCCAGGCGGCACTACGCGCGCTCCGCAGACGGTGCGTAGCCGGCCACCACCCGCCTCCCTCCCGCCCTCCCTAAATACTTACATAAAAGGATAGTAAGCTTTTAAAAACACTTACCTTGTCTGCCGCGTCCCCGGGGCTCCCTCTCGCCGTCCCGCGATTCGCGCCGCCATTTCAGATACTAATGCGCATGCGCGGGTGGCCGCGCATGCGCATTTCTCATGAGAAATGCGCATGCGCGGGCGCCCGCGCATTTCTCATGAGAAATGCGCATGCGCGGGCGCCCGCGCATGCGCATTAGTATCTGAATCGGTGGCGGCGCTAATCGCGGGACGGCGAGAGGGAGCCCCGGGGACGCGGCAGACAAGGTAAGTGTTTTTAAAAGCTTTCTATCCTTTTATTTAAGTATTTAGGGAGGGCGGGAGGGAGGCGGGCGGAGCGTAGTGGGGCTACGCGGAGTGCGCGGGTGGGCGTAGTTCTGTGCCCACTTCGCGTAGCTCCGCGGAGCCCCACTCCGCACACTACGCCCAGGGTTAGAAAGTAGGAGATGAATAACAGAGATAGGATGTTATATCTCAAACTGCAAAAATTGATAAAAAGGGTGGACCAAAGTCTGCATGTACAATACCAGTGGAAGCGTTTCAGGAACACTGCAAAGATTTAAAAATATAAATATCGTCAAGTGTTACTTTGACTTGTAATGTTTGACCTCATTTAGCCACATCAATCTCATTTTAAACACTAATTTTCTTTTTTGTTTTGCAGATTAACTACAATACTTCTTTTGGACTCCATATTATATGTTGTTTATTATATTGTTTTGTTAGTTATAGTTCTAGGACCCACGCATTGGAGGAGGAGGTAATAAAAGTAGGTCCTCCTACCTCGTTTAGGCAGACTACCAGCCTCCTGCACTCGCGCTGCGTGCATAACGCTCTACCTGTATTTTTAATACTTTTAAAACCATTATTTTGTTTTGCGTCGAGCGCTTGCTCTGTTTGCTCTTTCTTGCCTGCGCCGCTTAGAGGGAATATTAGGGAGATCTCACCCGCATTTAAACTTCTGCACACCCACACTTTGTGGGGTAGAAGGGACTCGGGGGCACTGCAAATTCATCGCGCCGGTTTCTGAGCGCCATTTTTGATTGGGGGAAGGATTCTCCTCACCGAGCGCCATCTTGGGTGAGGGAGAGCCACTCGCCCTGCCAGGACCCACGCATTGGAGGAGGAGGTAATAAAAGTAGGTCCTCCTACCTCGTTTAGGCAGACTACCAGCCTCCTGCACTCGCGCTGCGTGCATAACGCTCTACCTGTATTTTTAATACTTTTAAAACCATTATTTTGTTTTGCGTCGAGCGCTTGCTCTGTTAGCTCTTTCTTGCCTGCGCCGCTTAGAGGGAATATTAGGGAGATCTCACCCGCATTTAAACTTCTGCACACCCACACTTTGTGGGGTAGAAGGGACTCGGGGGCACTGCAAATTCATCGCGCCGGTTTCTGAGCGCCATTTTTGATTGGGGGAAGGATTCTCCTCACGGAGCGCCATCTTGGGTGAGGGAGAGCCACTCGCCCTGCCAGGACCCACGTGATCTATTCGCCTGGCCTTCTTAAGATGGCTGCTAGACAAGCGCGCAGCGACGGCGCGCAGCGGGTGCGCCGTAGGGGCGCCGGAGGTGCGCCAGAGGTAAGCCCGTTTGCGCCCGTTCGCGCAACGGACGCGCCCGGGGCCGGTCTCCCTGGACTACCATCTCAGGGGACCATTACTTATACCCGAGACGAGCTCTTAGGCATTAACATCACTCCCCCGTTAGGAGGACTAGCAGCGGCTGTGGAGAAACAGACGGATTTGTACAGATGTGGTCTCTTAAATGTGAGATCGCTGTGCTTGCATCACGGGGATATTGCCTTCATGATCGACTGCCATGAGTTAGATATTCTACCCATGACAGAGACATGGACTAGCTCGGACTGTGTAGTAGAGTTGGGATTGGCCTGCCCCTCCGGATACAAAATCAGGCACATCCCCCGGATCGGTTCTAGAGGAGGAGGATTGGGTTTGATTTTCAGAGAATCAATAGACCTATCCCTGATTGACATCAAGACTATACCCGGGTGTGAACTACTGGCCTTCTCCCTGAATGGTCAGGGGGGCGCTCTATTTACGGGTCTGCTCTGCTATAGACCTCCATCTAGCCCTATTTCAGCTGTGGCAGGGCTGATTGAGCTTATTCTTGAACTATCCACCTCACATTCAAGGTTTATGATATTGGGAGATTTTAATCTCTGGGCAGGCGGCTCTGGAGAGACTGCGCTCACAGATCTAACTCAGACCTGTTCGAGTATTCAGTTGCAGCAGCTAGTTCTTACTCCCACCCATGTAAAGGGCCATATACTGGATCTAGTTTTTGCAGATCCAGAGTACCTAACAGTACGGAACATCTTGCCACAATGCTGGACAGATCATGCGCTAGTGTTCTTCTCCCTTATGCCCAAGGTGGGGCGGGGGAAAAATAGGAACCTAGCGGGGGTCAAATGTAGCAGACAATGGTCTAAACTCCTGAATCAGTCTCCTCTACCTCTGTTACTTTCTGGGGTTTTCACCCTTGAGGAAAACGTAGACCTGAGCTACGAAAGACTGAATCAACGGATTGTGTCCTCATTAGATTCCTTGGCTCCTATACGGAAAATCAGAAACAGGCCGACCCCGGCTATGCCTTGGTTCTCCGAGGAGCTGTTCCAACTTAAACTCCAATGTAAGCGGGCCGAGCGTATCTGGAGAAAGCACTACTCGGACCCCGACCGGGTTCTTTACAAACAGGCCATGTCCATCTACAAAGCACAGATTAAAAGGGCAAAGGCCAGGTTTCTGGAAGAGTCATTGCGGGTGGCAGTAAATAAATCACAGACTCTGTTCAAAATCGTGAAGGATCTGTCATGCCCTGCTACCACGGCCATTGTCATTCCCGCATCCCAGTCTCTGTGTAACTCATTGGCGCAGGCCTTTGAGGATAAAATCGCAGCTATTTTAAACAATCTTGGCGTTACATCTAGCGGTAGTCCTCTAGAAGGCAATGAACTGCACCTTGAGTCTACTACAGAAATAACCCCTAGCTTTGCCAAGCTAGACTGTTTTCCATCTCCCACCTATGAGGAATTCATTCCCTTGGCTCACAGTGTGGCGTCGGGGTCTCCTTTGGACCCGCTCCCACATAAATACTGGAAGCTGTTCCAGGAATAACTTTTTCCCTCGCTGCTTGCCATCTGTGATCAGTCCCTGGTTTCAGCACGGGTTCCAGACTGCTGGAAGCTGGCCGTGGTCTCCCCTCTTCTTAAAAAGGTTACCTTAGATCCGGTTTGCCCAGCCAACTATCGACCTATTTCCTTGCTCCCGTTTCCAATAAAAATCCTGGAAAAATGGGTTACAAAACATCTGTCGAACCATCTGGAGACCGGGTCCTGTTTGGATGAGGTTCAATTTGGTTTTAGACCGGCTCACGGGACCGAATCAGCGTTGGTGACTGTGTTAGACGATCTTAGGACGCGAGCCGACCATGCTAGAGCTGCCTTTTTAGCGCTGCTCGACATGTCGGCCGCGTTCGACACAGTCAACCACGAAATTCTGATTAAAAGGTTAGAGGAAGTGGGGGTGACAGGCCTTGCTCTGCAGTGGCTGACATCATACCTTGGAAATCGTCATCAGGTAGTGTCACTGCCTCCTTTCAAATCTGACATCAGGAAAGTGGAGCAAGGGGTCCCACAAGGGTCGGCCATCAGCCCTATCCTCTTTAACCTATATCTGCGGCCTCTAGTTGCGCTAATTAGATCTTTTGGCATAGCGGTGACGAATTACGCAGACGACACTCAACTTGTCTTCTCGCTTGAGGGCAAGGAAGCAGTGACGCTAGACACCTTCCAGCGTTGTATGCTCGCAACTGCTGATTGGCTAAATCAGAATTCGCTGCAGTTTAATAGCTCTAAGACAGAAGTCTTACACTGCACTACTGATCGTGTCCCTAGACCTCTTCCGCTGGACTTTTGGCCGCCTTTCTTTCAGAGTACGTCCGTGTCAGCTATTTCGGTCCGTAATCTGGGAGTGATGTTTGGGTCTAATCTCCAATTGGACGCAGCTGTTAGTAAAGCTGTGAGAACTGCATGGGATTACTTCGAATGTTGAGGAAGGTCCTTCCGATGCTCCCCGTGGACAGCAGGCCAGAGGTGGTGAGAAGCATTATTGTAAGGCATTTGGACTACTGTAATGCCCTTTTTCTCGGAGCACCAGCTACCCTGATAGGAAAATTGCAACGGGTGCAAAATCTTGCAGCCAAATTAGCGCTAGACCGTCGTCGTTTTGACTCCTCATCCCTGGCACTAAGGGACCTCCACTGGTTACCGATCCTTCAGCGGATTGATTTTAAATCGTTATGTATCGTATTCAGGGCTCTTCATGGACAAGGCCCAATGCCATTACAGAATATGTTTCATTGGTATACTCCGTCCAGATCCCTTCGTTCGGCTTCTGCCTACCTTGCTGTGGTGCCTAAAGTTCTGAGATCACGATTGGGTGGTCGATCTTTTAGCTTTACGGCAGCTAGGCTATGGAATGCTCTTCCACTGGGATTGAGAAGCACGAATGATCTCAATTCTTTTAAGAAAAACTTAAAAACCCATCTGTTTCCTAAGGATGGGATACATTAGTTTCTTTTAATCAGCACGATGCGAAGCAGGCTCCTTTTAGTCAAAGCGCCAGGATACCCGTTGGGTGACAGACACGCGCTATAAAAGTATACCAATACATACATACATACATACATTTATTGTATGGTTATCTTTTAGTTATAGTTCCAGTTATTGTTTTAATAAAAGTTCATTAAAAAAGTACATACGTCTGTTTTTTTATGGGGGTAGCAGTCATCAATAGAAATGATATTTATAATTTGAAGTATTATTCTGAGGCTAACTCATTAGCAACATATTGTGGTGAACTTTTAACCCCTGTGCTCACGTAAGTGTTCCATGAATTGGTACCATGGTAACAGGCAGAAAACCGTTTGGGGGTAGGGTTAAAATTTGCTGGCTGTACAAAAACCATTATATTTACCCAGGATCTTCTACATCACAGAAAGGAAAGCAAAGTAAAACAAAACACTGTGTACCAGATTTACAACACCCTTGCACCACTTTCGCGTCCAAACCCCCCTACAACATTACAAGTATGTGGGCTTCAACGACCCCCCTGAAGCCCCGGGAAGCACCACCCCCTGAAATTTGTGTTTTACGGGAGGCAAACTGCATGGCCTATGTTTATATTTATTCACATGCTACCTTGCGTGATGCACCAGTAGGATGCAGGAGGCCTTCATCTCTAGGAGCCACAGCGTCAACCTGACTGAGACCCGGGATAAAAGCTTAAAGATCAGAATCAGAGCCTAAATATCCCAAATCCGCTGTTCGGAGTGAAAAACCCAAAACTGCGCCAAGTCCAGATCCGTTCTGATGAAGAGGAGCTTCTGAGAGGGGCACAGGTGCGACTTCAGCACTTTGATAGACAACACCAGCAGGTGCAAGAGGTTGACCGTAGTCTGGAGGTGGGAGAGGACAGCCTGGGGTGAGCTCGCCTTCAACAGCCAGTCGTTGAGATAGGGGAACACTGGAACACCTGTTCTGCGCACATAAGTGAATAATCGTGAATAAATCTTTCTACTTTTCTATGAGGCTATAGAATATTGTCCATATACCACAACAATCTGCGTTTCAATATGTATGGCATCTATTAAAGAGATAGTGTAAATTTTACAGATGAAGGAAACCGAGTCTTCCTAATGAACTTTAGACTCTGCATCGGTACTTACTTGTAACTACTAAAATCTCTCAATAAACACAAGGGCGGGAGGAGCCAAGATGGCGACCGAAGCGGACGTGTAGTCGCCCGGCTCCGCCGGCCCTTGCATTCCGCTTTGAAATCCTGATATTTTTCCTGGTTGCATCCAGCGGCGGAATGCGTCTGAGGATGTGCTGAGCGCACCGATCCCTTTTTTGACCTTCTAGTGCGCTCGGGTGCTGGGGAAACTTGCGGTGCGACTCCCGCCCCGGACCCTCGCTTCACTGGCCGCTCGTCGTCGGCTCCTGGAGGCTCGGAGATGATCCGCTCAACTGGATAGCGCGGATGACTCAGTGGCGGCGCCTTTCCATCTACAGCTGTCACCACCGCACTGACGCTGATGTCTGCTGCAAACTCCGCTTGTACTGTGACTGCCGACTTGGGCAACTCGTGGATGGTGTTTTTGCTCCGAAGGGGAGATGGGCGACACATGGTGCCGGGCGACCTAGCTTAGCGCAACCGATTGACCCTTCCTCCGTTGCCCGGCCCGATCCGAGACGGCTTGCGGGAGGTGTGCCTGATTTGCTCTCGGCGCTGGTGTCTCGAGGACATGCTCGCCCATTCTGCGCCCTCCCCAGATCCACTATCGTGTGACGGCGCCATGGCTCCCTTTGTTCTGCCGCGGCTGAGGAGGAATCCCTCATTCCTGTCTGTGGACAACCTTACCCTGCCAGTGCGGTACATCGACTTGCGAGCACCGGCGCTGGAGCCTACCTCGAGGGTCCTGCTACCTTCACTGTCCCATGGGTCTATCCTGGCCGCCCTTCGTGATCTCCGCTCGGAGATGATTGATGGCTTCCAGGCGCTGTGTGCTCGCCTGGACGCCATGAGGTTTGCCGAGACTCGTGATCGCAGCGCCTGCCTTCAGCCAAGTGTGAGTCTGCTTTTGCCAACCCACGGTGCTACACTGTTTTCCTTTGCCTGTGCTGATACTAAACTTGCGGATTCCTCGCCCGGGGCCGACGGCTGGCGGCCCTCTGATCCTGAGACTGCTACATTGTTTCCCCTTTCCTCCTGGCTTGACTTCTTGATGTCTGCACCACCGAGTTTACTTGGGGACACGACTGAGCGACTTTTACCCTACGTGTCGACTATTGTCTGTTGGCCTTCATCCCTCTCCCCGTGGAACTTTTGCCCTTCGGATGCTCTTATTGAACTGAGTTTGGCGGACAAAAGACCTTGTACAGATGGCCGGTGGCCATTTTGTGATCCTGCTTCGTCTTCTTCTTTTAGGCAGCCATGTTATCCTGATGTGCGCGGGGGGAGGGGCTCTCCTGTTGTACTCTGCATTAAGCTACATCCACGATCGGGCCAGGGTTAAGCTGCTTTCTCACTGCTGACTGCTTTTGTTAACTGAAGGGGATGGGGTTGGCCCTGGCTAAATGTGTGTACTGGGCTTATGTTGCATGATGTTTTTATACAACTGCATTGTATGCTCACTTGACTCTGTATCGATGCTTGCCTTCTCTCTTTGTTTTATCTGGGGCGGTGTCTAATCCGGGTTAGAGTTTTGGGATGCGCTTGAGATCAGGCCGGGGATGTGATTGACCTCCTTTGTGTTGCTTCTGCTGGGAGATGGGTGGGGGCCCGGGAGGGGTCGCTTCCACGACGCGTTATGAAACGATTTTTGTGTCTCTCCCCACCTTTTTGTGCCTTTTTCTGTTTTGATGCTCTGATTTGTTATCGTGGGTGGTGGGGAGTTTTCATGGCCGGGAGCTCGGGTGATTTCGGAGATATAATATGGCCCTCCTTCAATATTAGGGGATTCTTTTCCATTTCTTTCTTTCTTCTCTATATTTCGGGTTTTCATTGGGCGACAGACACGCTGGCGGGGGGGTAGGCCGTGGCCTCCGCATTGTTGTAGGGTGGGGGGAGGGATTATTGTTTCATTCCTTCTTTCTATGGCCTTCTATTTTCTGCGCTTTTCTCTCCCTTTTTCTGTCCTGGGTCCGGTGCGCCGGTTAGTGGGAGTGGGTAGCACTGCGCGTGGCGTGTATTTCTCATTTGATGCTCCTATTGTTTTGTTTTGATCCGCCATGTTGTTTTCTAGACTGACTTTTGGGGTTAATATCGTACTATGCTGTTACCTGCTCCTGATGCGAAGTGATGATTCGGACTCAGTGCTCCTTGATCTTTATTCTTCACTGTTTATGTTTACGTTCTAGCATTTAAAATTAACCTTCGCTGCTCCGGTTAGCCGAGCGGCGCGTATCGTTTTTGGCGTTGCTCCTTGATTATTACTGTTTCTTCTGGTGCCGCTGGGGCTTTGTATTGTTCGCTATGGTGCTGAAAGTATTGTGGCCGGCCTGATGGTTGTGGGCCCGTATTTGTTCTCGTTTTTTGCACCAATAAAGGTTTTTAAAAAAAATAAAAATAAAAAAAAAATAAATAAACACAAGGGCTCTTTGTAGAACCACCCAAAATCTATACACATAAGCTTGATATATATCTAAAAAATACATGCTTCGTTTTGTTCAGCGACCAAATGCATGGATTTTACGCGCATCTCGTGACTTTTTTTGTAAAAAAATGTTCTTACTTTTTTTGCCCTATGGGTCCCTATGTCACCCCATGAGCAGGCCTAGGGAGTCAGGGTGTGCCCCTGTTCACGTTTTGTCAACATATTTCACAGACTTCTTCATCCTCGCTTCTACCGAGGCACAAAATGGCTGCCAACAGTTCTTGGTTTCGAATGTTTACAACCGCTTGACAGCCAATTAAAATTCAACGCGTGACCGAAGCGATGCGCTTATACTATGAACTTTAGACTCTGCATCAGTACTTACTTGTAATTACTAAAATCTCTCAATAAACACAAGGGTTCTTTGTAGAACCACCCAACATCTATACACATAAGTTCGATATATATCTCAAAAATACATGCTTCATTTTTTGTTTGAAATTCCTTGCAACTGGGGAATTCTCATAATTGTTGCAAATAGCGCGAATATTTTGAAGAATCTCCTCGTGTGCTGGTAATTTTGTGCTCCCTTCATATCTCAAATTACAACTATAGGTGAGCACATAAACTGCATAATCGTATTTACAAGTGAGGTGTTGATTAATTTTACAAATCGCAGGGTCAAACACCGTGGTATAAGTAGTAGTATTTATACCATATTGGCACACCTTACATACAGAGCACTTGTAGAACCCCTTTCTTGCCGACAGCCATGAACCCTTTCCTCTTGTTTCAATATTACTTCTGACCAGTGAGGAGCCCATACTATTAGCTTACCTGAAAGTTACTGATGGTTTATTAGGCAGTAACCCCCCTATCACTGGGTCACCCTTGATTATGGGCCAGTTCTTTCTAACTATCGCCCTAATTTGTTTTTCCTGTCATGAAAAACCAAGGATTAATCTTGTGGATTCTTCTTGTCGATCAAACTGCTCTGTTTATCCCTGTGCTTCAACAAATCCTGTCTAGCTTACAATTTAGATTGAACAATTGCTGACTTAATCACATCTGAGCTATATACCCTATCCAAAAACCTGCTTTTACATTTACTCTGTTTGTTATTGCAATAATCTTCTCCACTACAAATCCGTCGAATACGGAGCATCTCCCCATACGGGATGCTCTTAATTAAATGAGGCTGTTGCGCACTGGAGGCATGCAGGAGTGCTTTCTATATAGGGTAGTAGATAGTTCATGATTGGAAACCTGGACTCTTACGTCTAGGAATGTGACCATTTCCTTGCTTATCTCAGCTGTAAATTGTAGATTGACTCTGTTATTGTTCAATATTTCAATAAACTCAGTAGCACTTTTAATGTCCCCACCCCACACTATAAACAAATCATCGATATAGCCCAGCCATGTTACCACACTCTTGTTATAGATCTGCTCATGTTGCTGCATAAGGACCAGCTCCTCCCACCACCCCATGAATAAACAGGCGTAACTGGGGGAGAAGCTGGCCTCATAGCAACTCCTTGAGTCTGCTGAAACATCTTTCCATCAAATAAGAAAAAGTTATTTTCCAAACAGAATAATAACATTTTGAGCATCATGTTGGAATGTTGAGAGTAAACTATGGGCCTGTTCAACAAAAAGTATTCTATCGCTCTCATGCCGTCCGAAATCTCAATGCACGTATATAAGCTGGATACATCAAGTGTTAACAACAAATAAGTGGACTTCTATTTTATATTCTGTATCTTTCTCAGAAAGTTACTTGTATCTTGCACGTATGATTCTACACCTCTAACAAGGTCTTGCAAGAAAAAGTCTATATATCCCGAAAGGTTTTCCAATAGACCATCGCATGCAGCAATTATGGGACGCCACGGTGGTTTGTCCATATTTTTATGAACTTTAGGTATAAAGTAAATTACTGGGACAGTAGCATGTTCTTTTTTGAGATATTTGAATTCTTCCCAATTAAGTATCCCAGTACTTTTCCAGGCCAATAATTGCGCAAACAGTAGCTCTTGAGCATCCCTGTATTTTGGTAATGGAACCTTTCTATAGCACTCAATGTTGTTCAACTGGCTGTATGCCTCCTCCAGATAATCTTGTAGATGCCATAATACCAAATTACCTCCTTTGTCTGAGTTTCGTATTATAATTTGGGGATTCTCCTTCAATTTATTGACAAGTTGCCAATATTTCCTCTAATTATTTGTAATTTTCCTTTTTGAATTTTTGGTAACCATGTTGAGTCTTTTTACTTGTGCTTTCACTTGTTCATTTAAAACATCTATTGAGTCCCGCGCCATGATGGGTACAAACTTGTATTTTTGTTTAAAAGGTGTTCGTGGCCTGACATTAGTCCCATGTACTTGTGTTTGCTGTATATTTTCATCCCCCAACACAGATATCTCTTGGGATTGGCAGGAGAAATCCCTCATTACTTCTTCTCCTCTTTTCAATTTTTGCATATCATAAAGTAGTCCATAATCTGACCCTACAAGGCCTTGCATCCCAGGGTTCTGTGATATTCTTTCGACCTCTTCCACCCTTTCCTGGGTGCCCCGTTGTTGGTGAAACTTCTTTAATTTTAGTTTCCGTATGAACTTATATATGTCTGCACGAGTTTGGGTGTAGCTAAAATTAGACTCCGGGCAAAAAGACAAACCTAGTAATAAGAGCTGTTTCCCTGCCGCTGAGAGGTCAATGCCCACTAGATTAATATTGGTATTACTATTGGGGGTACCGGAGCTGACTACTTGGTTGTCAATTGTTTTAGCCCCTTGCTCGGCCTCTATCTGCGAGCTCTGCCTCTCCCACGCTTCTTGGCACCGTCTCCTTGCTTCCCTGCGCCCCCTTCTTCTCCTTGTTGCCTGGTTCTGACAGGACCTTTGTTGCGCGGCCTTAGAGTATCCCTGCGGCTGCTTTTTAAAATCTCCAATTCTTCTCCCAAGGTTAACTTGATGCCATTTGACTCTGATCTTGTTCCCAAATTGTCTGAATCAGAACCGCTTTCCACGGCTGAGCTATGGTCAGAGACCGATGGAGATTCCATAGCTCTTCGATTTCCTCTTTCTTCAGCATTGCCCATGCCCATGCATTTATTTGCGAGAACCACCCGCATTGAGTCATATCTTTTGGCAAACGTAAAAATCTGTCCGTTTGCATAATCGCCCCGATCACGCCTGAACTTATAACTTTTTCCCCGTAAATGGCAGCATATTTCATGAATATTTCAACAAGCCAACAAGATGATTCTAAATTGCACTCCCCCACTCATGGGGTCCCCGGGGCCATAAATGGCCTGAGGAGGGAGTCAAGGCAGCCTCCCTCCAAATAAATAAATAAATGCCCATGCCCAGGAGGATAGGGTCCCAGGGACCGATAATGGCCTCGAGAGGGGGGCCACGGCCCCCTTCCTTTTATTATTTTTTTTTAATTTAAAAATGAGGTCAGGCCCTGGGGGATGGGATCCCAAGGGCCATTAAAACAGGATAAGAAGGGGGGCCACACAGCACCCTTTCTTAAAAAATAAAAAAATAGAAAAATGGCATCGCGCTGGAGGTCCCACCCCCTCCCTGCAGCACTCTGCAAATGCACACCCTGGTGCTTTTGCAGGAGGGGAACTAATTCCCCTTGACTAATGGGGGTTCCTGGGGGCCATCTAGCCCACCAGGATTCTCCAGTATGTGCCAGGGAGCTGCGTTGCAGAGAGGTGTTCAGAGGCCATGCCCCATTTGACACCTCTCTGCAACACAACTCTGTGGCACTTACTGGACATACCTGGTGGGTTAATTGGCCCCCAGTGACACTCAGGATTCAAGGGGACTTAATCCTCCAACTTAAAAAGCCCACAGGGTGTGTTTGCACACATGTCATCTCAGGCCCCCCTCCCTTCACCAGTGTGCAAACGCACCCTGTGGCGCATATTAAGAGGTAGTTTTAATCCCTGAGCCCTATTATATACTGGGAGCTTACAGAGGAGGTCATGCTAATCACAGGGGTACCCCAACGCATAGTGTTACCTAGTGTATGTAGGTGTTTTCACTGTATTCTAAGTGTCTTTTAGCATACCACTAGCTATAGGTCTGGTTAGTCAGAGTCAGTTAACACCAGTACCCGTCTACAAAAGTTGTGGGCACAGGATGATTTTGTAACAAGGCCTCTTTCTGCTCCTCTGTTGGTTCATTCTGCACATGTCTTGCTACTTCCTCCACTTTTCTTCGTCTTTGAGGATTTCTATTGCTTCTTTCTGCATTTCTTGTGCTTCTTTCTGTGCGTTTTTTCTTCTGTCGTCACATGTCCTACCTCTGTAGGCAAAGTTAGAAACTAGAATTTAAAAAATCTTTGAAATTCACCTAAAAACCATAGGTTTCAGGTACGTTATAGTTAGGAAATATCATTTAAAAAACCTTTGAAATTCACTGAAAAAACCATAGGATTCAGGCGCGTTATAGTTTGAAATTAGCATTTAAAAAAACCTTTGAAATTCACTGAAAAAAACATAGGTTTCAGGCACTTTATAGTTAGAAATTAGCATTTATAAAACCTTAGAAATTCACAGAAAATCCCATAGGTTTCAGGGGCGTTATAGTTAGTTACACATTTCACTCGTACAAAACCATAGAACCATAGAAATTCTCCTGTTATGGTTAGATCAGCTAACTATAACTCGCACGCCCGAAATGCACTGCTGATGACCTCACATATTACATCACTCATGACATGGTCAGTGACATCACTCATGACATCTCAAATGACGTCACTGACATCATCCTTGTGATAGAGTGGCAGACCTCCTCTCACCCTAATATAACCTTTGATACACACACTCAAAAATAGAAACTAACTTGCTCAAAACAATTGAGATACCAATACCAGTTATAACACACCTATTCAGTAATTCCAAGATCTACACGCATCCACTCATTCACCAACAGTTCTATACAGTCACTCATACATGTACTCACTCATCATATGTACTCATACACCTATTCATCCTGTTACACACTGACACTCATCCATAGAGTTACTCACACACAGTCACACATGCTAACAAAGTATCAAACATCCATTTACTTGTATATACAGCTATACACACACTAACACATTTACTTCTACAAAAAACTTACACATACTTACTCTCTTAAACAATCACTTATAGAAACACATACATATTTATACAGGAACTCTTCCAATCTCTCACTCTCACATGCACCAATACTCACATATACTAGTTAAAAACATATGTAGTTACTCATAAAGAGACTATTGAGACAGTCATTCACTCACTAACACACCCATACACACACTCATCCACCTATACAGTCCTGCATACATGCTGTGTTCAACACATACAAACAGTGAGTCACTAAGCAATACCCCCAACTAACCATATAGACACTAAGGGGCCGATTAGGTCCGCCCGCCATCGCAGCTGCAAAAGGGACCTCCCGCCATAGGTGCAGCGGTCCCGCCATATGAATTAGGATGCGCCTACCACACTGAAAGGCGCAGCCTGCATTTTAACATTGCGGAGGGTGGCAGCACCCAACATCCATGTTAAAAAACATGTTGTGCGTTTGTATGTACAACGTGACAGGCACTGTGCGGTGCCTGCCACCTTGTACATGCAAATGCAGGGGGTACCATAGGTACCCCTCACATACAGCACCAACCTCCCGAACCCCCGGGGGGTCCACAACAGGCCCCCAAAGGCATTCACCGCCTGTCTTTTTGTGGCGGCTTTGCTGCCAAAAAAGACAGGCATCCTAATGCCCACGGCGGTGCCTGCACGCCACCGCTGCCATTGCCCCATTGTACCTGGTCCCACAAGGCGGCCGGAAAAGGCCTGCCTTGTGGGACCACGGTGGACGGTCTTTCCGTCCGCCGCGGTACCTTTTCCATTCTCACCGCCGTCCTAATTTGCCGGTGGGAATATTCAGGGTGATGCCTGGAAATCCGCATCCGGCGGGCCGGTGGTCCTCACCGCCGGCTCAGCGGTGACGGACTTCCCGCCATCGTAATCGGCCTCTAAGACACTCATACTGATAGTCAGAAAACTAACTAATAACCCATATAGATACTCATGTAGCTTCTCACCAACCCATGCAGCCACATATACACAAAGTGAGAGACGTATTCAGATATTTACATATTTAAGCATTACTCACTAACCTATGTATTCACTAAGATACACTTAATCAGTCTGTTATACAATGAATTTTACAAAAAACAAATCATCCATTTAGACACTTATATACCCATTTATTCTTCCATCGACCTTGAGATGTACATATATAAAACATATTCAATTTTCCGAAAAGCACACATTCACTGGATGATGTCATCAGTGATGTCATTTGAAATGTCATCAGTGATGTCATGAGTGATGTCAGTGATGTCACTGCCCATGTCATGAGTGATGTAATATGTGGCGTCATCAGCAGTGCATTGCGGCCGCATAAGTTATAGTTAGCTGCACTAACTATAACCTGGGAATTTCCATGGCTTTGTACGAGTGAAATGTGCAACTAACTATAACGCCCCTGAAACCTATGTTTTTTTCAGTGAATATATATAAATATATATATTTATATATATAAACATATATATATATAAATATATATATATATATATATATATATATATATTCACTGAAAAAACCATAGGTTATAGACCATATATAGTTAGGAATTAGCATTTAAAAAACCTTATTTTATTCACACAAAACCATTGAAATTCCATATATAGTTAGTTGCACTAACTATATATCGCGCACCCGCAATCCACTGCTGATCATGTCACATATTACATCATTCATGACATGGTCAGTGACATCACTGATGACATCACTGATGACATCTCAAATGACATCACTGATGAGATCACTGATGACATCTCATTTGACATCACTGATGAGATCACTGATGACATCATCCAGTGACTGTGTGTTTCTGTAAAGTTTAAATATGTTTTACATATTGAAGAATGAGTAGATGTATAAGTGTCTGGACGAAGTATTTAGTAGGTGCATGACTGAATGTATGAGTGAGTGATTAAATGTGTCTCACTGAGTGCATGGGTTAGTGACTAAACTGTCTTAATTTGTGCATCATTATGTCTGTTGTTCTGTAAACTGCTGCATGTGTTGATCAGTAGCTATATGATTAACTATATGGGTTATTGATTGATTGTCTAAGTA
The DNA here is from genome assembly GCF_964261635.1 of Lissotriton helveticus. Lineage (NCBI taxonomy): Eukaryota > Metazoa > Chordata > Amphibia > Caudata > Salamandridae > Lissotriton > Lissotriton helveticus. The sequence goes on along the minus strand of NC_136057.1, from coordinate 1,213,153,373 downwards.
TTTGTATGGGAGACTGAGTGTGTGTGTGGCTGGCTGGGAGGTGTGTGACTCTGTGCAGATCAATGTGTACTTGTATCAATGATTGTATAAGAAAGTAAGTATGTGTTAGTATATGTTTGAAAATGTAAGGTGCTCTATGTTTAACTGTATAGACAAGAAAATGGAAGTGTGATTGATTCTTTACAGGACTGACTAGGTGTGTGAGTAACTCCATGGATGAGTGGCAGAGAGTGAGTGTCTGTATAGGTGTATGAGTGCATATGATAGTGTTGTAAAGATGAGTGATTGTATGTATGAATGATTGTATGGGTGAATGAGTGAATGTGTGTGTAGACGTAGGAATCAGTGAGTACGTATGTAGTAACTAGTATTGCTGTGTCAATGGTTTCAAAAATTATACTCTGTATTTAACACTGGGTGAAACAGAGGTTATATTAAAATGTGAGGAGATGCATTGTATTGTCACATGAATGATATCATCAGTGATGTGGTCATTGATGTCAAATGAGATGTCATCAGTGATCTCATCAGTGATGTCATTTGAGATGTCATCAGTGATGTCATCAGTGATGTCACTGACCATGTCATGAATGATGTAATATGTGACATGATCAGCAGTGGATTGCGGGTGCGCGATATATAGTTAGTGCAACTAACTATATATGGAATTTCAATGGTTTTGTGTGAATAAAATAAGGTTTTTTAAATGCTAATTCCTAACTATATATGGTCTATAACCTATGGTTTTTTCAGTGAATTTTCAAGGTTTTGTAAATGCTAATTCCTAACTATATATGGTCTATAACCTATGGTTTTTTCAGTGAATTTCAATGGTTTTTTAATAGCAAATATCAAAACCTTTACAATGTATTCTTCTTTAAATCGAAAAATATTTTTTACATGTTTTTAATACAATTTTTTTTAAATTATTTTTATTGTTTCGCTCCCGGTATGCAAACCGGTTAGCTTCCCGTTAGCTCAATTCGGAGCCGCGACCCGGTCCGCGAACCGGTAAACGTTCCGTTTGCGCAACTGTCGCGTTAGAAAACAACATCGTGACGCGTCGCGTCAGCATGACGTTTCGCGTTGTCGCGTGATACGTCATATGACGTGCTACGTTACGCTGCCCAGAACGCTTCCCGGTTCGCGGACCGGGCGCTACCCACGCAAAAAAAACAAAAAAAAAATTTTGGTTTTTTTGCCCCGCGGGGCCCTTTTAAAGCCTCCACATTAAACCTAGGGGGTCAGGGAGGATCTACTATGCCCCCTTATGGTTATTTCCCCCTTTGTTTTGGCCTCCTCTTGTCTCTCAATCCTACCGAGAGACAAGATGGCGGCCGCTCCGGACTGTTTGGAATGTTGACAGACGCCGGAGAGCCAATCAACTTCGCTACGCGAAGTTCTGGTACGCGCCCCGGTCCGCGAACCGGGGAGCTGCCCGGTCCGCTGTTACAGATATATATCTTTTTTTAAACGTTAATTTCTCAAAATCCACTGGAGCACATATATTGAGACCTACAAAAGGCACATCGGGCTACCAGTCCCTACAATTTTGCCAAGTTTCGTGCAAATCCATTCAGCCGTTCGGGCTAAAAGTGAGGCCAACCGCCCTATGGAAAACTCAATGTTAAAAACACGTTTTGGGACCCCCCTTTATTCTCGGCCCCCCCTGGACGAACCCCCCCCCAAATTTTCAGGGGCTGCTCAGAAACAAAATGTTCCATTTTCCAGAAAATTTCAGCCAATTCCGTCCACAAACGCCAAAGTTATTAGACATAGAATTTTCAAAAATCCCATAGGGAAAAAATCCTAACTATATATACCTACTGGCGACCGCCAGTAGGTAATATATACCAATAACATAAAATCTAGAAAATAAATTATATTCTAAATTAAAACACTAGACTATTTAAAAATCTTTAAACTTACATTTCCCACTCCAATCAGTGCAACAGTAGTGAAAGTTTTGGATAGCGGAGGGGTAAAAATTACTATTGCCACTCCACAAAGTGCACCAGTCGAGAAAGTGTTGGATAGCGGAGGGGTAAAGATTACTATACCCACTTCAGTGAGTGCAACAGCAGGGAAAGTGTTGGCTAGCGGAGGGATAACATTTACTATTCCCACTCCAGTCAATGCAACAGTAGAGAAAGTGTTGGATAGTGGAGGGGTAAAATGTACTATTCCCACTCCAATGAGTGCAACCATAGAGAAAGTGTTGGATAGCGGATGGGTAAAAGTTACTGTACCCACTCCAGTGAGTGCAACATTAGAGAAAGTGTTAGATAGCAGAGGGATACCAATTACTATTCCCACTCCAGTGAGGGCAACAGTAGGGAAAGTGTTGGGAAGTGGAGGAGTAAAAATTACTATTCTCACATCAGTGAGCGCAACAGTAGGGAAAGTGTTGGATAGTGGAGGGGTAAAACTTACTATTCCCACTCCAGTGAGTGAAACAGTAGGGAAAGTGCTGGATAGTGGCGGGGTAAAAATTACAATTCCCACTTCAGTGAATGCAACAGTAGGGAAAGTGTTGGATAGTGGAGGGATAAATTTACTATTCCCACTCCGGTCAATTCATCAATAGAGAGATTTGTTGGATTGGGGAGGGCTAACATTTACTATTCTCACTCCAGTCAGTTCAAAATTAAAAACAGACAAAATATCATCAACAAAATGTAAATATTCATTAAATAAGTAACTAAAAAATAAATATAAATATGTAAAAAAATATATTTAATATCAAAAATAGAAAATAAAAACATATTATGTTAAATACATAACACAAATAACTACAAATATTATATTAAATAAAATAAAATAATTTTCAAACAAAAATATTCGCATTTAGAATGTATTTATTAACAGACATTAATTAATAGATACATTTAGACTATTTACATCCTACCCTTTACCACCACACAACTCACAACCCACATCCAAAATAAAATAAAAATATATGTGCATAAATAACATAATTAATTTTCAATTAAACAAATATTATTGATTAAAAAACTAATTAAAACACATACAATGTAATTAACTTCCAAGCCTTTACACCTATAATCCCCACAACCCACACTTACAATTAAACTGTAAATAAATTAATTATACAATAAAATAAAATCAATTAAATAACTTATAATATTTAACAACTAATAATACAGTAAGTAAAATGTATTTACTCTCCACCCTTCACTTCTATAAACCCAAAACCCACAAACAAAAAATAAATAATTACCCTAATTAGTCATCAAATAATTAATATTGATTATCAACTAATTATGAATTCATTAAAAATAAATTACTTCTTACACTTTACCCCAAAAAAACACAACCTGCAACAATAATTAATTATACAATTTCCATATTTGTCATTTTATTAATTAATATTATTTAACAAGTATATATTAATTAATTAAAAATATACTACTTTCCACCCTTTACCCCTAATAAACCACAACCCACCCTAAAATAATTAGACAATTACCATAATTAATGAACAATTAATTAATCAATAGTAACAAACTAATTATTAATGAATTAAAAATAAATTACTTCCCACCCTTCACCCCTATGAACCCCACAACCTGCACATAAAATGTACCCCCAAAACCTAAAAACACAATTAACATTATACATTCTTAAATAAATAACTATTAACACATACAAAAGATTCATTATTTTATTATAATTAAATTACTTCCACCCTATTCCCCTATAAACCAACAACCTGCTATTGAACTAAAACATGCAAAATGTAATTAAAATAAACTTAATAACTACTAAAAATTCAGCACATATATTAAACAACAGAACTAGTACTTATACAAAAAATACATCACATACATTTAAAATCTGTATTAAAATACATAACAATACCTACAAAATCGATATTTTAAACAACTATATTTTTGCAAACGATATTAATGACTTCTATATTTTTAAAATCGATATTTCTTACCTTAAAGTTGATATTTTTCACCACAATATTCTTCCTGTCGATATTTCTGTGTCATGATATTTTAAACTCGATATTAGCGTAAGTCGACATTTCCACTCAATAGTTTGACTGAATGCCTGTATTTTCAGTATAATTCTTTGAAGCTATTACACCTTTATCTCATTGGCTCTAATTCTTACCAACAGTATTTTATTGAAGTAAAACATACACCTGGGGATTCAGAAGTTGATGAGGATGAGCACAGGAGGCTCTGCTGGGAGCATGATCCTATATTTAGGCATTTGAGATGACTAGGGCCTATTAATGTTTCAGGGGTCAAAAATGTGTTACATAACGTCTCCCTGACTGTGAGTGTCCATTGGATACCCTGCCCATATAACTGTGAGTGTTCTGTTCTGTAGTTGGTCAATTGGGTGTCCCAGTCTGTGAATGCGTCCCTTCCAGTGTGGTTCAGTGGGTTAATCTGGCTATGAACCACACACTGTCAGTGAGTTGGCATTTTTCCTCCCTGACAGCAAGTGAGCAGTGAGCATCCCCGATGCCGGTGCAGGATAGATGTCCCTGCCTATTAACATATACATATTATCCCCGGACTTCAGTACCCAGCGTGTAACCTTGTCTGTGTCAATTGTTGTCAGAGACTGTCAGTGCAATGTTCGTCTCCAATAATGCGAATGTCCTGCAGGTTACTTTTATCATATGGTTGTGACAAGCAGCAACATATATTCTACTTAAAAGTAGAATATTTAGGCACCACAGAGACATGATTTGCATGCTAAACTCTCATTGAAATGCATTGAGCAGAACATATTTTAAGAGGCACTCATCACATGCAGGACTGACCAAATCCATAATTTGAAAGTCAGTACCAATACCCCAGTGAGAGTTCCCCAAGAGGCATGCATCATTTGTATTAAATGTCTTCTCAAACTAAAGGTTTCATCTTCAAGATCACAGAGGAAGCTATCAGAGCTTGGGGTATGCAGTTCTTGCAACACTCCATTGGCTACAGAAACACAGGGGCATATTACCAACCAATAGAGATAATTTCTGTCTCTAACTTGTTTAGAGACAAAAATTATCGCCGCACAACGGCGATTTTTATCGCAGATAAACCTTGCTATTAGCAAGGTTTATCGCAAATGCGATAAAAAACGGCCGCAATGCATGAATATCGCTGAAAAGTCAGCGATATTCATGCATTATCGAGCAAATGCTCTTAGCCATGTTATCCACCTCCCATTGGATAACATGGCTAAGAACTGCTCCTGGGCAGGTGTTAGCTTTTGGAGATATTCGCGCTTAGCGCGAATATCTCCAAAAGTTGGTAATAGGAGATAGCGATGTTAGCGACTGTTTCCAGTCGCTAACATCTTGGCACGCCCACTTTGCATGTCATTAGTGATAAATATCACTGACATGCAAAGCGGGGCCCAAGATGGTCACTATCTCCTATTAGCTGTCGCTAACTGGTGTTAGCGACAGCTTGGTAATAGGGAGATAATTTTATCTCCGCTTTCTTGGCTTTTAAAGCCAAAAAAGCGGAGATAAAGCCCTTGATAATATGCCCCACAGTCTTATCTTTTACACAGAAGCAGACTTGTACTTAAGTCATATGTGTATTGCAGGGTTTACCTCAACAGTCTATTCAATCTCATCATTTAGGGAATGACAAACATGTATCAATGATCAGATGTTTTGTAGTGTAGTGCAGCCTTTGTACAGCATTTATTACCTCTATGTGGGTCACTGAAGCTTTTGGTTGGTTTACCATTAAGGTGTGCACAACATAGAAATGGTCCACTTTTAGTACTGGGTATTGATCTCTCTTTCTCTTAGGTAACAAAATCACTCTTGAATTATTCATTAACTTACAAGCATTAGCATAGCAATTGTCTTTATTTGTCTGTGTGTGATGTACTATGCGGGTACACAATGACATACAGTAAGTTTCATGGGCAGAACAATCACTAAAAACATTCAAAATCACCTGGGGCAGACACAGATAAGTAATCATAGAGAGAAAACACAAACATAGGGCTAAGACTTTGGACCAGTTCCGAAATTGTCAGTTTTGAGATTCATAAATAACCTTCCATCAATAAAAGGCTTACTAATTGGTGGAAAATTCAGGTTTGGTTCTTTTTTAAGGGATTTTGGCGGAGGTGTGTGGGATTTTGGTGGTCTCTACTGAGGTTAAAAGTGGCATCCATGGTTTGCCACAGTCCTAGTTTTGGAAGGATCCATCTCATTTTGTAGCACAAATGCATTTGGACTGGCGGTGCTTTGCCTCAGACCTTTTCATTGTGGCAAAGGGAGAGGTGGCTAGCCAAGTTTAGAGCCAAAGTTGCACATGCAGCAGGCTCGGGAAGATTAATGGAAAAAAAACTTAAATTCTGTGTGCCTTTGTGTTGTGTGGGTGTGTGTTTGTGTGTGGGGGTGTGAGGGTGAATGTGTGTGCTCATTTTTAGTGTATGTTTGCTTGGGCTATGAGTCTGCAAGTGTGTGCATGACTGTGTATCTTTGCATGAGTGCACTGATCTATGGCTCTAGCATATTGGTGGAAATTCCTGGAATATATAGAACATCCCTAACCATATCCTGTCAAGTACTGCTATAATGTAGTATTGGCCCTGATGTAATGATGGTAATTTCTACTCTTAGTTGGACATCCATGCCAAGATGGTGCAATTGCTGAAATTGGTGAAATATAGGCATGCAAGGCACAATCTATCCATGAGGTGCAGTAGCGCATGTGAATACTTGATTACAATGTTAACCGAGGTTTGTACAGCAAGTATTTATTTACCAAAAATCCATAGCTAATATTTAAAGACAAAAATTATGTTGTCACGAAAATGACTAGCATTACTTTGAATGAATTAACTTTATTGTCCCAAAAGAGGCATGAGGCGTGTATTTATTAGAAATATATTTTTGTTTGGTATACTGGCAAGATGTATTTGAGAAATAATAATTGTATTTCTGTTCATATTTTAAATATAAATGTTTGAGTGAAAATCACTACTTATTTCTGAAATGCAGGTCAGTAATTTTTGCGTAATATTTCTGCTTTCTAACCCTGTATGGTTTCGGAAACCCGAGCAACAACACTGCTGTACACGCCTTTGAAGTCTGCGTAGCTTTCCTGCCTAAGGTTAAGAATTTCATGGAACTTTGAATTTTTCTAACCTACCACTGTAAAGGAAATTCTAACCCTTATGATAAGGTAGAAAGGCCATTTGGAAGAAACAGAAGGGTAAAAATGAAAGGAACTTAAATGTGGAATGGCTGATAGATGCAATGGAAAGTGATAGACCTTGTTATGTTACATTTTTAACTGACTGTATCACCAGTAGCTTTTTAGATGTTTGGAGGGAAATTGTGGTGACAATTCACCATTTTCCAAGATTTTCTTTAAATGATCCTAGGGCTGGTGTATCGGTAACACTTCTGAGGAAGAGCAGGCTTGATTGCCACCCTATGAAAATCCAGCAATGTATCATGTGGAATATAAGACCCATTTCTAATAACATTTACTGTAATATGCCTCTTTTTACCCCCAATTTATTCAAAATCCCCTTACTCTCTTCTGCTCACTGCGAGTCACGTCAGGGATACACCCAACAATTTAAAATGTACATCATTTACAACTGATCTTGTGTGATAGACTATGTTAAGTTTAATTGACCGAATATTTTTTCACCCTTTTCTATCAAGATTACAAACTACGTACAGGTGTCATTTGTTGTGCAAACTAGTATAATAACAGTCAAGACAGACTCTCAGCTAAAAGATAAAATACATCCTCATTTTATGCACCTCAACCAAATAGCTTCTCAGAGGGGTATTCAGGTTTTGGACTGCCTTCAGTGGTGGAAGTGGAAGGTCTCAGAAGTGGACAGAAGCCATCTAATAAAAACTTGGGTCGTTGGCCTTATTTGTTTTAGTTAAGTAGTGTTGGTCACTATAAAAAAATGTACATGCTTTAGCAAATGTGTGTTACATTATTACTCGTAAACTATCTGTAGATTTTCCTTATTTCCATGATGGTACTTCCTACTATTTCATGGAAACCAAACATTAAGTGACATCACTTCCTCCAATGCCATTGAGGCGGAAGACATTGTGATTCCTTTTCTGCGATGCCACTTGCAGCCAAAGGATGCCTGGTATGATATAATATACACTTGGAATTTTGGTAACATCATCCATTACACGAGCCGATAACTTCCTAATATTTTTGTAGGACATTCGACTTGAACATTAGAATACCCTTTAAACATAAGACACATTTATGACAACCAAACTATAATAAATAATCACTACCGAGGAAAAAGTGCCAGTCTCTATTTTTGTTGTTCATGTATGCTACTGTATTATAGATACTTTTCACCTAATACGACCTGCAAGCAATAATTCTTGATTGCTGAAAACACATCATAAATGAACTAGTTTGACTTTCTGCAGACAGCCCTTTATGGATCAGTAATTTCTCCATAACCACCCTTCTAATAGGCTATTACAGAGAATTCCTTTAAGAAAATTGCAGTTTAATCAGACATGGCATCTGTCAAACGTGCCTGATTTACTTCTTAAAGTTGATGAGCTATGTGACAGTTTGTTATAAGGTAACCAGTAAACAACACTCTCAATCTGAATAGATTGAGACATTTCAAGTACATCATTAACTTGAAACGCATGTTCTTTTTGGTTTGGTTTAGGAATATTGCATTCGCTTCTTGAAGCTATTTCTTGTTTGCAGACCATCTCTAGAAAAGCTAAAAAATTTACTGGTTATTGAAGCGAGGAATCTTAGATGCAGGCACTCATGCAAAGTTAGATATAAGAATATTGATTTCATTTTGAAGCACAGGGAAAAGTTCAGAAAATATCACAAAATTATAAGTGCAAATAATAATTTCATAGAGTTTCAAAAGCAGTGGAGTATTACTTGGGGAAGATACTTTGTTGTCACGAAACAATTGTTCAACCATAGATTTCAACAACTTAATCGTATAATATTTTACTGAAATACTCATTTGTCATATACATTGTGCATATCATAAATCTCTTGCAATGAAACTTCAATCACCTTTAACCCCTATGAATAGACTGGTTCAATTCTTTTGAACAGACTGCAGAGTAACCAAAGTTAGTGACATAACAAACGCTAACTGAGGTACTCCTAATTCCATTAACCTGTGAAAATATCCTTGCAGCAATCCATAAAACCTGAGCGAATGTTGCCAGGCACCATGGCAGTAATTCTCCAACCTTATTTCTTAAACAACACTCAAAAGAAAAATAGCCCTTGTGAGAAAGCGGATTCTTCATCGGTGTTGATGGCAGCCCACCACAAACACACCCTGCCACTTCTCAAATGCAGGGCTGCACCATATTTACAAGAATGTGGTGCATCCCTGCGTTTCTCCCTGTGCTGGCGCTAAGTTTATCAGCCTAGCGCCAATGCAGGCACCCTTGCACCATAGTGCAAGGGTGTCTGCGTTAAGGGGAAAATTGTTAATGTACAGGAACGTCCCCCTTCCTGCACATAAACAATCTTTAAATGCTGCATTATAACTTCTATGTGTGTTGCTTAAAGCAGTACACACAGAAATTGCAAAACAGCATTTTTAACAATGATTGTTTATGTGCAGGAAGGGGGACCTTTCTGTACATAAACAATCATTGGCCTTTTGCTGTTTTCATGTGTACTGCACAATGCATTAAAATGTTTTGCTCTTTGCGCCAGAGTAGGACCAGGTCTTCACTGGTCTTAATTCTGCCACGGCCTCCTGTTTACGCCTCACTTGTAAATAGGAATCAGCGGGTGCTGCGATGCAACGCCCACAGCAACACCCATTGCCCTTCCCTTTCACGCTAAGCATAGCGTGAAAGGGGCCCTTATTTACAAGGCATATTTAAGCTATGTTGACTTGTAATAAGGTGAGACCTGTGGCGCCATCACAATGTCACTGAGACTGACATTGTGATGGTGATAGGGGCTTGTAAATATGTCCCATGATTTTGTATCTTTTCCACCTTCCTCTGTTGAAAGATTTGCTTGGGTTTTTCGTTGCAGAAGCCCCACTCAAATCATAAACACAATTCTTGTCAGGGTGAATCATGGAAGTCACTAAATATGACTGGTGGTCACCAGAGCTTCTGGTTGGTGGTCGGTGTGGACTGTCACTGTTGGCGTGCAGTACAGGTCTCATTGGAGCCTCACATTGGCTGTTGTGGATGGTTACTGTCAGCACAAAGGAAAGGTCCTGCTGGAGCATCTTGTGGGCAGTCACTGCTGGTGGTCGATTCATGGCACAAAAAGGTCGCTTCCTAGTCGCGATGAGCCCAAAACCTCTGTTTCATCATCTTTTCTACAGGAGAAGTATTCTCTGATGCCAGCCAAGGGTCCACAACCTGGGGGGCACATCTTCGGGAAGATGACTCACTCCAGCAGAGGGCTCAGACAGGTCCAGGCATGTCTAGTTATTGTTTGTCAGATGGGAAGCTGCAAGAAGGCCTCTGGAAGCTTGCTGTGTCCCTTCAGCTAAAACAGAAGGTCAACTAACTGACCCTTGGAGTCACTTCTGGGTAGCCCAGGAGAAAGGCAAGTGTGTCTAATCTTCCTTCTTCCGACATTAGGGGAGTCCTAGGGTCTTCTGAAGAGAGCTTCTGTTGGTGCCACTTTCATTGCTGGTGCCAAACTTTGTGTGGGAAAATTCCCTGAAATACCCACAAAATTGATTCTGGTCAGTCCTTTCCCTATCACTGATCCTGGCTCCAAACTGTCTAGGGCAACAAAGACAATGACAACCCTGGTCTCATGTTTCTTTGTGTGTGCTGCAGGCAGGGCCCTTTTAAGTACATTCAGGGCAGAGGACAGCTCTTCACCAGCCATCCTGCCAGGAAGACCCACCCCCTCACAACTAGGCCTCCTTTATTCCCATGTCTGTAAATAATATGCTAACCAAAGCAGGAAAGAAATTCACTGGCACATGACCCTGGACATCAATAGAAAGGCACAGTTGTTTTAGCTAAATGTCACCTTTCTAATTGTATTAGGAAAGTCAAAACATCTAGCTGACCATTTGTTGGCTGCTAACTTTTAGACAGACTCAGACCAAATTGATAAATCAGTTGGTTTATTACGTTTACATAATCATTTTCAATCATTTCATTTTATAAATCCTAAAGATAGAGGTCAGATACACATAATTTTCACATTACATCAAACCAAACAAAATTGAGACATAGTGACAAGTAACAAAAACATTTGAAGAAGCACTGGGGTTACCATACAACAAGGGTACACAATATTTCAGGAAACAAAGGGGTACAGTATTCAATACATATATTTCATTAAGTTGCTACACATTCTGATTTAGATTCTTCCCCTGTTAGTTAGAAGTGCCAATGCATTTCAAGTCCCACTCTATTTTTGGGGGCTCTCTTCAGGGCTGTGACTGGATTCTGTAAAACCAATAAACATGTGTATTGTTTTAGTACACACTCCACATTCTTTATTACCTCTATAACACTTGTTGATATTTCTAGATTGTATCTACCTCAAATTGGTCTTGGGCATCCCTTCAAGGAAATGGGAGACTGTTTTTATCCTAACAGGACAAGGTAATTTAGTTACTTATGCCCATGTTTACATTCAATATTTATTAGTTGTTTGTGAATGAATCACAGATTCCACTTACTTGGAAGAAATTTTCTTTTGGCTTCAACGGTCACCTATTCTTTAGCTTAGCGCTATATTTAATGTGGCTTGTGGTGCCGATTTGTTTAAAAGTCTGTAAACACAAAATTGCTATCAGTGGTGAGGGGAGGCTCGGGGCTTTTTATTGAAAGACTGGCGTGCGAGTGTGAAATCCTTCGTTCTAACACTTACTTGCTTTTGAAGTTACTACTGGCAGTTAGTGCTCGCCGTGGCAGAAATACCAGGATATTAATCACTCTTGTTCCTATTCATGGCTTTGACCTAGAGAAAACACAAGCAAAGTCATAATCTTGTTAAGCGTCTCCTTTTTGCTGCTAGAGTCAAATATTTCAAAGCAACTTGGTGTCAGCACTCACGTTTTTGCAAACTTTTTTAGTCAATCCTTCAGCATTCTGCCGGATCTCCGGAACACTGTTTCTACCTGAGGGATCATTTTGTTGAACAAGGACTTCCTGTTCCAATTCTATTTGCATTGGAGATGTGTTGTAAGGCCTGCTGGTTAATGTAGTTTTTTGTTTAATGTAGTTTTTATTTATGAAGACTTCAACCGACTGCTGCTTGCTCTAGCTGACTTCATTTAAACGTTAAAGCTTGTATGAATCATTTTTATGGTTTTATCTTTCCTCCAGTTAATTTATTGGTTGCAATCACTCCAATCTAGAAGGTGCGTTAACATTTTCAAAAAATTGTCACAATTTAATATAAAAGTCCAAAAGAAGATTTTCCAGATGTATGATGTCAAGTTCTTGTTCTTTATTCAGTCAAATATCAATATCTGCCAACTTGAAAAACCGTTAATACTTTTGACAGCCAACGCGTTTCGTCCCCATCCGGGACATCATCAGGGCTCCAACAAATATAAATCCACTTGGTCATTTATCTCATCTTGTACCATATCTCATATATTCTGCTGCAATTGGTTTAAAAAAAAAGTTATTTATCTTTTAGTAAACCGAACCGTTCTCCCGATGATCGAATTCCTTATGAGCCCATAATACACCTCTTAATCTTCAGCGTATATCTACATACAACTTTTAGTCCACAGCTGGTACAAACTGCGTTCATCTTTCAACTAGCTACAGTGGCATTAAAACAGAAATACTTTAAGTTTGATGAAAAATCCGACATCCAAACCAAAGGGACTGGCATGGGTTGTCCCTTTTCACCGGTGATGGCAGTCCACTACATGGCGAGGTTTGAAGAAACATTGTTTATGACAACAACCCTTTCAAACAAAACCTTTTAAAGTGGTATCGTTATATTGACAACATCTGGCGCCTTTGGAATGGCTCAGAAACAACTTAAATGCAAGTCTACTATTGGCTCAACAAAAGACGCCCAGATATTAAATTCACAGTTACTAAGAGTCAGACCTCTCTCACTTTCCTTGATATTGAAGTCAGGTCCATTAAAAATTAATTAAGGTCAACACTGCATCGCAAATCAACTGATAGGAACACAATCCTACATCACAAAAACCTACACCATCGGTCCTTGCGAGACAATCTGCTGTATGGCCAGCTGCTGAGAATTAAACGGAACTGCCCAAGGATTGAAGACTTTGATGCCCATGCAACAACTCTGTGTGAGCAACTATGAGAAAGAGGTTACCCTAAAAACTCCTCAAAGATGCCAAATGGGGGGCCCAATTTACACCAAGGGAATGCCTCTTATCAAAGGAAGTAAAGTAACCTATTACCAAATTGGTGTGTGTCTCCACCTTTGGACAGTATACGAATCAATTTCGACAAATCATCCTGAAAAACTGTCACTTGCTCCAAAATTTGGATTGTCTGTTTGAAAGACCAATTTTTGCCCTGAAGAGAGAATTGAGCATTGGTCAAAAACTGGTGAGGGCCTACTGTACCCTAACACCCAAGAAACAAGACCTACATTCCCAATGGAAGTTGAAACCTATTGAGGGACACCACAAGTGTGCAAACGGAATTGGAACAAGAAGTCCTTGTTCAATAAAATGATCTCTCAGCTAGAAACAGTGTTCCATAGTGACAGTGGAATTCAGAAACAATGACTAAAGAAGTTTGCAAAAACGTGAGTGCTGACAACAAGTTGCTTTGAAATATTTGACTCTAGCAGCAAAAAGGCAACGCTTAACAAGATAATGACTTTGCTCGTGTTCTCTTTAGTTCAAAGCCATAATTAGGAACAAGAGTGCTTAATATCCTTGTATTTCTGCCACGGCGAGTACTAACTGCCAGTAGTAACTTCAACAGCAAGTAAGTGTTAGAACGAAGGATTTCACACTCGCTTGCCAGTCTTTCAAACAAAAGCCCTGAGTCTTCCTTCCACCACTGATAGCAATTTTGTGTTTGCAGGCTTTTATAAAATCAGCACCACAAGCCACATTAAAAATAGCGCTAAGCTGAAGAATAGGTGACTGTTGAAGCCAAAAGAAAATTTCTTCCAAGTAACTGGAATCTGGGATTAAACCACAAACAATTCATCAATAACGAATGTAAATTCGTGGAATGAGTAGCTAAATGACCTTGTCCTTTTAGGATAACAAACAGTCTCTCATTTCCTTGAGGTAGATATAATCTTGAAATATCTACGAGTGTTATAGAGGTGATAGAGAATGAGGAGTGTGTACTAAAACAATACACATGTGTTTATTGGTTTTACAGAATCCAGACACAGCTCTGAAGATAGTCCAGCAGTCCCTCATAGCAGTAAGTCAGTGAAGAAGATGCCCCTGACCCAAAGTGGCAAGGGAACTGGCTCTGTGTGCAGGTTGTGCATGGACGGGTGCAGATGATTGCCTTAGTTGTGCCTTCGGCATGCCAGTGGCTCATACACGCTATGTGCCCATGTAAATATGCCTCCGTAGACAGGGGCAGGAGCAAAGACGTGGCTTACTTGATTCGGTGTGGCAAGCCCAAGTAATTTAAATGAGTGAAAGAAGAAAAAACACAAACTGGGATCCAGCAACTCCCAGATCCTGTCCCAGTCTAACCTGAATCAGGAAATGGCAAAAGAGATGAACTTATGACTTTACATTGCAAACTATTACAACTTCCATTACAATGCATGCCATTAGCAAGCGAGCCATTAAAACTCATGTACCATTACAATGAAAATGACTACTCTAACACCGCTGGTTGCTGGTCAGTGAGGGATATGCATTGGAATGGCATGCATTTTAATGGCATGCATTGTAATAAAACTTGTGTTGTATTGACTGTGTTGTAAAGGCATTGCTTTTTAATGCCTGTGTTGTAATGAATGTTTCCCAAATGAGATATGAACTAACTGAAACCAGAGACTCATGAGTTCAATTAAATGTGCCATTTGGGTGTAGGACAATTTGATCACGTTGTAGGAAGCTGGTTAGCAGGTGTAAGGTGCACAGAGTCCTAATGCCAACAAGAAAACATTCAGCAAAAACAGGGGAAGAATGCAAAAAAAGTCTGGGGGGATACCACACCCAGGATGTCAGGTCTAAAGTTCCTTTTCTTTTCGGCCTTTCTTTAGCTGGCTCAAACTTTAATGCTTAAAAATAATCCCTGGTCCCCATAAATGAGTGCTAATGCCTACCTTCTGCAGCCATTGGGACACATCAAGCATGTATGTGTTTTGCCTTCCATTAGGTTGCAATGTGTACTTTGTCATGAGAAGAACCACCAGTTATCTCCTTATCTCATAATTTGACAACTACCTTTTAGCAAACTCAATTAGAGTTACTGATTCTTCTGGACCAAATCGGTGCTGGGGAGTGAGCTCCTTCTGTTGTGGAAGATTGCATGAGGTCAGCCACGGCCGGTAGTAGGTGTAACTGCGGGGCGGTGACGTAGGGGGTGGAGGGGCAGGGCAGGGGGTTGTAATGTATGGATTACGGACTTTAACAGGTAAGTAAACATATAAATAAATAAAAGAATTTCGTTGTGTGCACTGCATCACCAAATGCAATGCAGTGCGCGCAACAAAATTCGTTTTATTTATTTATATGTTTACTTACCTGTTAAAGTCCGTAATCCATGCATTACAACCCCCCTCCCTACGTCACTGCCCTGCAGTTACGCCTACTAACGGCCGTGGCTGCATGAGTTGTGATGCTTAGAGGGACTTACAGAGGAAAATCATGAGCTCTTCTGGTGTTTGTTGACCATAGGAACCAGGGAATTCAAAGAGAGGGGAACATTGTATGCATCAGTCTGGAAGGACTGGTATCCTTATGACATAAATTCTGTCTGGCATTAGTGAAAGTAATTTACATTTTGACTTATCGTTTGGTGATAGTCAAGTTTTCTAGAACCATCAGTAATTATAGTTCAGTGTTTGTTAGCCACTCTCTGGTGAAGGTGACTACTAGCAGAAGGATCTCTTTGTTTTGCAAGTTAATTAAAAATAATCTTCTGTCGGCAACCTCTCCACAACCTCTCCACCTCTGAATTACCAACTCTTGTGTGTTATCCGGCTGTTATGTCTCCTGATGCAATAGTGATTTGATATTATTATGAAACTAATTGTCATTCAAACTGCCCTCCTTTTATACTTTACTTCTTGAAAAATAAATTTGGACATTCGTGCAATTGAAGGTTATGAATACATTTTACACCCAAGAGCTTGCTTTCTTCATCCTAATTCCTTTATACAACTCTGTGTAGGAGAGTTCCCTAAGAATGTGAAAGCTAAAGTGGTAAGATTTGGGCTTACCTCTGGCTACCATGTCCTTATTTCTCCAAGAAGAACTATCTACCATGCCTTTTCACCCACCATCACTAACAACCTTATTGCATGGTACTAAAACAGATTAACCACACAGTAAATGTGTATACAAATTTACTTTTAGAAATATAGCGTAAAACCAATTTTTTTAGTCAGTAATACCACATAGAATTCCAAATTTGAGCCTCATTCACAAAAGTAAACTTACTTATTTGTGTAAGTTTATGATTTTTGACAATTCACTAAGGAGTTTTACAAATAGTATCTGAATGACAGCTGAGTCCCAGCAATGGCGACAGAGACTCCTCACATAAAAAGACAGGCAGTTGTAAAGATACTACTCGTAAAATTGCTTTATGAATAGAAAAAATGAGTAACCTTACGCAACAATGTAAGTTTACTTTTCTGAATAAGGCCCCTTGTGGATTTGTGCACCGAGCAGGTGGTAAACCTATACAGGGCCACTGTCTGGAGTGGAGGGTTATTGGGGTTGGGAAGAGAAGGGGAAAGTTGTTTCTGGTAGGGAGGAGCATTGTATGCTTTATTCTTTAAGAACAAAATGGGGAATGAGGCGTGGTTGCTGTTGTAGCCAACGTCTCATGGGATTTTACAGTGCAGAATAACTGCACTGGAAATTCGTTCTAGTTCTCCCACACCTAGAAAAACTGGTACGGAAAAACAGAACAACTTCGAATCAGGCAGAGCAAAATTGCCTGGGGTAAGTCCAATTTGCCTAAATGTGTATGACTTATAATGACTGAGGCTGTTGTGTATGCTTCAATTTATGAAACTCCAACTCTAAGGGGAGCCATGCTCTCTAATGCGTGAGCAATCAGTAGAAGGATGGGTGATGTTTTGAAAGCTACTGATTAGTTAGGTGAACTGAGCTTCAGGACATTTTTATTCAAGCCAATGCCCATAAGTCTATAGAGTTGTCCACATGCCTTTAAGATTATGGGCCAAATTACGAGTCAGGTGTCTTTTACTGCCAGACTCCCGGTGGGCAGCGATCGAGGTCCTGCAGCTGTCGTATTGCGAGGCAGCCATTCGGACCGCCGCAGCTGTGCCCAGAAACCCTGGTTCCCTGGCAGTGGTGCAGCTGACAGGGGTATACAATATGCAAGATGGGACGACTGCAGTCTGATGAGCAATTATGTGTTTCCCCACCACCACCCTTTTTGTGGGAATGAGCCCGCCATGAGGATGTATGCAGGAGGGTACAGCACGTGCCTCCCTGTTTGTGTGCACCCCAAGTTCCAGCACAGCATGGGCTCCACACTACATGCCGTGCTAGAACTGTTTTGCTTTCCCATTGTGGCACCCGCTTTTAGGGCACTGCTGTGGGATCGGCAAAACAAAAGTCTGCCAGACACAAATTGAACTGGTAATCTGGCAGGTGGACTATGCACAGCTTTGGCAGTGCTGTGCTGGTGAAAAGCTGGTGCAGCACTGCCAAAGACGTAATCAGGCCCTATGCTACTTGGTTTTGGTGGAAACAGTACATCTCCTTGTAATTGTCAGTGCCAGGGTAAAGGCTGATATTCTCAAAGGAGACGTAGATGCCTAGGTGTAGCAGTAGCTGGTGTACAGTGTCTAATTTCAATTAGTGACACAACGTCCAGATGTCATAATATAATCCAGTACAACTTGTTACACATGTATTAGCTGGACTGTTATATTGCGATCCTGCATCTAAAAACTGAATTTACCCCAGTAGGGTTTGTCAGCATAACAGGAACAAAACACCGTCCAGCAGAATGAGAGCATGGGTGTGGCTATAACCCTTGGATAACAGATGCTGAAACCAGATGCCCTGCTCATGCACCACATTTGGTGATATTATAAGTAATGGAATCCACAAAAATATTAAAGACAAAGTGGGCCAGCTGGGATCATGTTAAAGTCTCACAGTCCGAGGGACATAGTAACAAGGAACAGGGAAAATTAATGCTAAGGGCGCTTAGCGTTAATTTTGTTAACGCCCGCTATCGCTGGATAATATCGCATGGTTATCGCGTTATTAATAACGCTAAGCGCCTAGGCGAAAAGAAATCCAGCGATTACGGCATTTTAGAAGGTTATCGCTGGTAAAGCAGCAATAAAACCACAAGGATAGGGATATCCTTATTGATAGCCCATGGTGGACTTACGATTCAGAAAAGGGGGTGGTGATGAACAGAGTGTCTGAATTAAGCAGACCACTCTTACCCAGTCCAAAGATCAGGGCTTGATCCATCACCGTTATTTATCTCACTGCCCCATCCCAGCTCAGAACCTGGCTATATGCAAATTAGTCTGTCCCTGGCCCAGTGCATCATGGGAACAGGGCAGACCAAACTACCAAGCCAATTCTTCACCAGAAAGGAGACAAGCTACCGGGGACCGGTTTCTGGCATTTCAGCCTCTTCGGCCCGGCTTGCTTGAATCCTGATGGAGCAGTGAGAAAGGGACTCATGTCTGAGTATACCCTGCCACACCTATAGTGGCCAAAAACGATTCAGAAAAGGGGGTGGTGAGGACTTAGCCATGTAATCCACCTCCCATTGGATTACATGGCTAAGTCTGAAAATTAGCAGATGTAAAAAAGCAGCGTTAACCGTGGTTAGCGCTACTTTCTTTTGTCTCTAACAATGTTAGCATGAACCTTGATAATAGGAGAAATGTCGCTTAGCAACATTTCTCCTATTATTTTGCTCTGGAACACCCACTTTGCCTCTCATTAGAGCTGCAAAGGGAAGCGTAGTGAAAAAAGGTGCTAAGGGTGGTGTTGATAGGGCGATATTTTTATCTACGCTTCTTTGGCTTTTAAAGCCAAAAAAAGTGGAGATAAAGTCCTTGTTAATATGCCCCTAAGTGTGGTGTGTGATAGTAGCCAGAGCTTGATAGTCATTTCTCTGGGTTCTTCTTTATGAATATTTCAGTGAGTAGTGGTCAAATGTTGAGCTGTTGGTACCAGATCCATAAAATCTATCACTATTCTAACTGGTCTATCCTGGGTACGTCTTTGAGGCAACAGAACTTAAGAGAGAAGACCATTATATTGTGGGCAGATCTGGAGGAAATTAAATTGTCCATTGAACAGTTGTGGTCGCATGTTGATGCCTTAAAAATAAATTGATATATCTAGATTCTACTTGGCCCTGACAGTGAAGGCATCATTCCGGTTCCTGTGCCCTGTACTTCAGTAATTTCAGTAACTGGCAGCTTTAGGCACAAAACGGGACCAAATGGGGTGAAGCTTTTGGCTTGGGCCAGGTCTTCTGATTTCATAATATATACAAAAACATAGTAGAATCAATCGACCATGATGGAACTGCATAGGAAGCATTTCAGCCACAGAGGAAACTCTACAAAAAGAACCAATGGTAAGATAAAAGAATGAGTAAGGAGAGATTTTCGTCCAAATTATTATACAGCGTGAGGCACCCTAGCTCAAGCCAGTTTTGGCAAATGATAAACCATCTGAACAGGTCAGTGAAAACCTTTACTTCTAATGTACAAAAAATGTTTGGGCCAACTACATAGCCAAGAAATGTATAGAGAATACATATTCTCCACAAAAGATTCAGAAGATTTCGGTCACTTCAAGTCATCAAGATCTATCGAAGTCCTGTGTAATTTTGGCACGTCCATCTGATAGAAATGAGGGATCTGTTATCCTAGGGGAAATTAAAACACATTGTTCTCCCTACTCAATGGAGGAAATAAATATAATAAACAAATGCAGATGGGGACGATGCTCCAGGGCCGAATGGCATTCCGCAAGACATCTTTGAACATGAGCCAGATGTTTGGAGAAACCATCTGGCTTTGCTATTTAAAGAAGTAGAATTCCAAAACCAAATACCATCAAGTTGGCAAGGATCAATCATTACACTGATATACAGCGGAGGCGACAGAACTAATCCATTAAAATATACGCTTATTGCACTACTGGAAGTAAAAGCAAAGTTCCATACCTCCTTGATCCTGGAAGATCTGGTCAACTGGTCGGATGAAATCAACTTGATTACAAGCAATCAAACTGGATTTAGAAAAGGGATTGACACTAACTCCAATATTTTATCAAACTAGCTTGCACCTCTGTTTTATTGACTTAAAAGCGGCGTTCAACAGTGTGGATAGGCATCTTTTGTGGAACAAACTCCAGGAGTTCAAAATACCCGAGAAAAGTCCAAGAGTAATAGTGCAATTCTACTTCCAAAGTTGGTTAAGAGTAAAGCTGGGTGACGGTTATAGAGTTTTGAGAAAATGTAACAAACAAGGGCTTGAAACAAGGATGTGTGCTGGGCCTACATATTTTTAACCTTTTATGTCAACTCACACCCACCACATTGCACCATTGACCTTTAGAACACAAATCTGCCTTTCACAACAAACTAGCAATAAATAAAGCTGCCATTCTTTAACACTTGATCAAAGTAATTTTAGCCTTAAATTCCAAGCCTGGATGGTGATCAACAACTAAAAAGCTTTTAAACCAGCAACCTATCTAGATCATACATTTTCAGCCTACCTAAAAAAACAACTGATGGCACTGCGCTTTGGAAAGCTTCCCTCATTAGCAGATTATCCAAGCTGGAAAAACACAGGCTCCATAGCGTGTCGACTCTGTGGCAGTCAAAAAGAAGACCCAACCCATCTGATAAGCATATACCCGTAACTGTATAGAACACGTCACTTTACTACGAAAAGCCTTACACAATAGAGGAATAAGGACCTGCGGATCTGTTTTATTAAAAGGGTTCAATCCATCTGATCCTCAAATGAATTGTAAGCTGATAAAATTCCTTCAACTTCACGAACAAGCTTTGAAACCCGTGGCCCAGTAGGTGGCGTTATGTACTGAAGTCAGCAAATCGGAATGTTATAAAGAACACACCAGTAGATGGTTTTAGACTTGCTTTTATGAAATACATTGTTGTTCTAAACTTTTATTAAAATGGAGAGATCATATATTACTTATACTGATCAAGCAAATCATCTACCGGAAGCAAAAGCTTGTAAAACACTGCTAGGACAATGATGGACTAAATGGTATGCCTTGGTCCTTTTGAACCAACAATTCATCTAAATTGGAAAAATCATTTTTGATTAGAAACACAACTATTTTGAGTACTATTTGACAATTTAGGATTTTCTATTGCAAACCCAAGCTTATTTTGATGAACATGGATTTTTGGACTATATAGTCAAATATGCATTGCCTGAAGTATGCACTATATCTATGGAATTTTAAATGGTAATTTATTTCTGTGATTTAAATGTTCTTTGTTTCTTATTAATATCTGATATTTGCGGGAAAATTGTTATGGTTTTAATTAACTAAACAATAACATGTACTTACAGTAAAATCAGATATAGATATCTTCCTGTTTCTTACGAGGCATTCAACTGTGTTCTACTGTATTTTTTGTGCGGCAACCAAAGAAAACCTGATTGAGGTTGACCTAAATCCCTTTCAGATAGAACATGGTTGAGCACGTAAATCCCACATATGTATCAAATATTCTAACATGCACAGTTCTGTTGGCTGAAAGACCAAGGGTTGTGTGAAGGTGTCATACATGAAATGAAAACACTTTAGATACATAGGGGCAGATTTACAAGCCCCTTGCGCCACGTTTACGCCGCTGTTGCGTCACGCAAGGTGGCGTAAACGTGGCGCATCCCTGCGAGGCATTTACAACGTGACGCATCTATGGAGATGCGTCACGGTGTAAAGGCCCTGCGCCACATGAAACCTGCGTCAGGTTTCATGTAGGCGTTCCGGTGCAGGGGGGGGCGTTCCGTCACAAGAACGCCCCTGAAAAGTGACTCAGTGAAATCTACAAGATTTCACTGAGTCACTTCCCCAACGCTGATGCGTCAAAACCCTGCGCCTGCTTGAAGCAGGCATAAGGCTTGACGCACCACGTTAAAGATAGGGCAAGTTGGAAAAGTGCTGGAGTTGCGTGCCGTACGCAACACAACTTCAGCACTGCGCCAAGTTTACGCCCAAGATGCGACACGCATCTGTTCATTCCTGCGCCATGGTGCGCCGCATTGTAAATGCGACGCATCATGGGTGGCGCAAGGATGAACTTGCGTGCCGTATCTTTCCTGGCGCATCTCTGCCGATTTGCAGAGATGCGTCAGGCAACGTAAATCTGCCTCATTGTTTCTGTTGAAAACATATTGCTGAGAATGTCTGCAAAGACCGGATGGGAAGGTTATGGGCTTGCCCTATTGTTCAGACTGGCCTTACCTGAGGACATTATTGTCGAATTTAACTGGAGGGATAGCTGTTAGGATGTAGAGGAGGGTGTGGGTTTTCTAACTTCTTTGAAAATCATGAGGCGTTTTTCGAAACTTAGGCACGTGCTCATTGGGGTAGAGGCATTTATGTAAATGGATGTGCCTTTACATCTTTTGCATATTACTGGTTTAGAGTGTGTGGTACTAGATGTGGGAAGACACTGGAGATGCGTCATGGGGAACAACGTCTGAACTAGGTAAAAGATGTAGAATTTCATTCTGTGAAGGGAATTAGTTTTCTGACATGCTGCCCCAATATTAATTCTGTATCCCACATTTAACTTCTACAGTCGCCTCCTGATCAGGTCTCAACTGCATCCTATCTGCTCTGACAAAAGAAAATTGTTCGTCTCAAAGTTTCTGAAACTGACACTTTTGGTTAGAAGCCTGCAATTGTTTGTTAAAATGTTTCACACAGTTGCACAAAGTTAAGCTTAGTGACGTACGAGTGAAAGGCAAGATTTCCCCAATTGCATCTAAAATAATACCACATCTAGGGGCCTGCGCTTTGTGCAGCTACATGCAAAGGCTCTACTTTAAAAATACAAGTTGCAAAAAAACAAAAAATCCATGTTAGGAAAAAATCCAAATTCCAATGTAACGCATGTAGGGAATCAAGTATGATACAAGCAATGAAAGTCATATTTTAATTACCTCAATTGTGTATCCATTTTTAAATAATTTAATATAGCCTACTAAATCTTAACTTTTCATTTAAGATGGCATCAAAATCAAACCCACACAAAAGAATTAGGAAAAATGTTGTGAAACATATCATTCAAAATGTTTGTTCACCGGGCCATCATCTACCATGCACTAAAGCAAATCTCCATCAGCAGAGCAAATTTCCATCAGCCCACATCGTCCGCCATATGGCATGGCCCTTGGCCCTACACTAGTGTAAATTGTGCCTTGCACTTGCATTGCCAGTGCTACACGTAATGGTAGATACTATGTATCACTTATCATTGCTTCATTCAGACATCACCACCCAAGATACTTAACTTTATTTGAGCATCACTCCAATATGACATATGGTATCGTTTAACATGACCTCCTCCAATCTCCCCTGACTGCTCAGGTAAGAGCAAAGTGTCTCTCGTGAAGGCAGGGATTCTCAACAACCTTCTTAGGCAGATCCTGTCTTTAAACTATGCCCATTCAACCTGTCACCGCTTCTTAGCTGAGGTTCTTGGCTGAGCGCTGAAATGACATATTCTTGGGTCTTTTGTAACTCTCACATGTTATGTGGCCATCTAGGTAGATGCGTCACTTTGTAAATCCCTGTGCCACATTATACCTGTGCCAGGTATAATGTATGCAGGGAGGGTACAGATGCAAAAAAGGGTAGTAGAAGTAACGCAGTGAAATCTATAAGATTTTACTGCGCTGCTTCTAGGATGCAAATGCATCAATATCTTACACCTGCCTCATGGCAGGTGGTAAGACTGATGCAGGCACATTTAGCATGGGACTTGCCCATGTGTAATGACTCATTGCAGGAGTTGCGTCACTTTTGTGACACACTCCAGCAATGTGTCATTTTTGCGCCTACAGATACATCAGAAATACTGACGTATCTGTAGATCCTTGCAACATGATGCGCAATACTGTAAATATGTTGCATCATTGGTGTGAAAAGGAGGTCGCAATGAAAAGTGAAGCATCACTGTTTTCTCGCAGCGATGCATCACTTTTCAAAAATGAGGGCCCTAGTGTATATTTACTGCCTGCAGCATTATGTAAATGTGATTACTCGTGCATTAAAGGAACATGTGATACATATTTGCCTAATATTATTTGTCTGAAAAGGAATATTGGTCAAACAATGTGTGCTCTTTACCTGAGATACCTCTGAAAGTGAATGACGTGCATGAGAAGCAGCGAGCGAATCTGAGCATATTATGCCTGAAAAAATTCACGAACTGGGGCCTCTTGTATCACTGAATTTTGGATGCTCAAGAGTGGGAGACTAGATTGCAAACTAAAGTCACATTTTTTAAACAATCACAGGGATCAGAGGAATTTCGGGGCCCTGAACTGAAAATGTGGAGTATGGCACTGGTAAAGTATTTTCTGAAAAAGAATAATCTAGGACGATAATGATTTCACAAATGCATTAGAGCTATGAATGCTAGACAAATATTCTGTACTGAAAAGAGCAAGATCTGACCTCCCCTCACAATCATGCTTTCTTCCCATACTTACTTGGAGAAATAGATTTACAGGTATAAGGTAACACTCGATTGAATCGAGTCCAAAATCAAGAGGCACTACTTAGGCATTTGCCAGTCACGTTAGGTCCATGATATCAGAAGTGGTTAAAGGTTTTTTTTAGTTTAAACTTTGTTGCAACGTATTCACTGTTACTAACTAGTCAGGGGCAAGAGAGCGGTCACAGGGGATCATAAAGTCCATGCCCTCCTTGTGAGCATGAGCAGAGGAGACCATTTGTTTTTGTCATCGAAAAGGTGTGGAAAATTAGTACGGTTTGGTAAACATTATCTGCGCCATCTTGCCTCTTCCCCTGATGCCACACTTTTTGTCGTGCGCACCCGCCATTTTAGGTGCCTCGATCAGAACAACCCTTTTTTTGCATGCCACTGACCCCCGGCATAGCCCTCCTCCCTCACAAAGCCCGCACTCTGACAAACCCCCGCTCGCACATGCCTTGGGTCATACACCCCTCTTCAGCGCAGCGTTGCCTCAGAACCCCATCCTGTTCCCAGCGCGACACCTCCCTTCATTCCTTTCATGGTCCCAGACCCTTTTGATGCAAACCCCCTTTTTTCTGTGTGCCCGTTTGTCCTCCTCGTTCCCAGGCCGACACCTAGCCCTGCCGATACTGTTTATTGCCCCTCCCCGTACAGTAGAAAGCTTCCCTCATCAAAGGACCCCCGAATCGATCAAAGCCCCCACCCTATGAGATCCGATCAAACCCCCACATTCCATGAATCGGCGGAATGTCCAGCTGCGCGATAATCATCACCTGTTGTGACCGGGGTAGGACTTCTGCTGTATACGTGTGTGGGAACGGGCTTGAAGCGGGGGTTCCGAGAATATCTTTCCGTACATCAAAGCATTGCCACGAATATGTAATATGTAATAAAGTAATAAACCTGTGCCAGGCCTCAGAGATGCGGGTAGAGCACCTCATGACGATACCTGCTGTCTGAATTGTTGTGTTCTCCTCCGGAGAGAATAAACCTTGTTTCCTGCCTTCCCGTCTCCAGCGCCTGCCTCTTCATTGAGTAATAATTCATGGGTTAAAGAGGCGATACCGCCGGGCAAATATCAATTGTCCCTTGACCTTAGATTCAACAATTGGCGTCCCAAGCGTGGGGCCCATCAGCGACTCGTGGATCCAGTGGGAGAGGTCCTGACGACAGAGTGAACGACTGCAACGATCGGGAGAGCTCTTGCCCAATAGAATAAAATAACAATGGTAACGGTTATACAGGAGCGCACAGCGTGTATAAGAATGTACAATACAGATAATATAGTACACTTGGTGCTCAAGGCGGAGTAGAGCAGGTTACCACCACTCAAAATAAAGCCAAGGCTAAGAGCAATTCAAAATTCCACCAAGCACTCAATTGTAAGTTTCAATAGCTACATTGGAAATTTGGAATAAAGAAAAGAAAACTTCATTACCTGTTCATTCAGAGACACTTTTTTATTTAGAATTATTGAAACTTACAATTGAGTGCTTGGTGGAATTTTGAATTGCTCTTGCCCAATAGACCCTCGTCTGGCAGCCGATCATCCGAACTTCACTGGTTCCGAACAGACCTCTCTCGAGTGATCTACGGTCCTGACTGGGAACCATCAGGAGTGCTGCGAGGAATACAAAGACAAGAGGACGATCGGGCGCTGGATTCGGAAGACAAGAAACTGTCCATACGGTCCGGGTAAGGTCGTGTAGACACGACGAATCACGAAATAATTGTTGATTGTTCAGAAAATACTAGTATTACTCTTTGTTGACTCATTTGGAGATTCACTGTCTGCACACGGAGAAACAGTAGGCTCTTTCCCTTTTGCAAACAGTGAAGGATAGGTAACGCAGCCGTCGTGCCTATTTTTCTCCCCCACTGGTTTTATTATTTATTTGACGGCTTATTTTCGGGAGACTCCCTCTCCCACACTGATTAACTGTTTTTGGCCCCGAACTACTGTTCGCGGATTGTTTTCTGGAGATTCTCTGTCTGCAAACAGGAAATAACAGATTCCTCTTTACGGATAGTGAAAGGGTAGAGGACGCAGACTTTTGCGCGCCTACTTATTCTCCCCACTGGTTTTATTTTATTTTATTGGTTGTTTTTGTTATTGGTTCATGAGGTATTCACTGCCTGCAAACAACGTAGAATAGAAATATTCTGTCTAGTCTTTGCGCGCAGTGATAAGATAGGCAGTGCTGACTTTTTGTCCCTCGTCGTGAGCTGTCATGTCTGTCTTCTCCCCACTGGTCGATAGCTGGTTCAGCCCGGACCGTTTATTAGAGGTGGATCATCTAGCTCCGCTGGAAGGCACCCCTAATAAAGACATGTTCGTAAACTATGGATTAGTTACCATAGCCTATAGTAAACTGTGGCACAGGTATACCAAAGAAAGCCAAGAGAAACAGTGGCCACTGATAGGATCCTTCGATCTTGATAAAATAGAAACGTTAGAAATAGCCCTTCGTGATAATAAGACAACGCCCGTTATGCTCGACTGCCTCGGTATGTGGCGCAAAGAAGCAATGCAACGAAAGAATAGAGACGAGGACAGAGCAGGTAAAGGAACATATCGACAGGACGACCTCAGAACACAACGTCCCGAAAGTAATCCCCCGACACTACGCACAGGACGGCCAGACTTAGGGCAAAACCAATGTGCTTTTTGTAGATATGCCGGGCACTGGAAAGCCCAATGCCCGACTCTACTGAGCGTGAATAGGAGCAGAGGACCGACAGGAATAACAGGCCGTCAGAAAGGGAAAAGGCGCGAGACAAAGATGAATCAGACTGACTTGAACAGGCCAGATAGAACCACCACGTTCGATTATGCCCGATGGCACCGATTTCGCCAAGCCGATTTCAGCGACATGTTCGAGTCCTCATAGATCTAACAACGATAAGACGGGAAAACCCAGTGTAGCTCTAAATTGGCAGGCGACAAACCCCGAAGAAAACAGAAAGAATAATGTACACACATGATCAAGCATCCTTACGTTTAGCCAAGTAGGGAAAAGTTTAGGGTATTTCGAGGTAAGGGTTACACAAGTATCCTTCGCCGATAGGACTAGGGATATTGCCTATGTCTGAAAACCTACTACCTCCTTTTCTTCCGCATCCTTATAGGCATATAACTAAAGCCTGCCCCATTGCTCTAACAAAAAGTACGCGCAGCTTATAGAAATAAGATAATTATGGCCAATAACTGTTTTTATGTTTGTCTTGGGTCTTTTTTATATAATATTTGTACTGTCTCCCCGTCTGAGTTGTGTGTACGTAATGCATGAATCTGCGTCATCCCTCTGCCTGCGTTATCATGGTACTTAAGCTTCTGTTAACAGAAGCTTTAGCATGGAACAACCTGGAAAGAAAGGAGTGGGAAAACGAAATCCGTAGGCCACTTATGAACTTGAACTTTTATTTAACATAACGAACAAGAAACAAATAACAATACGTAATAATAACACTTAATAATGCCCTAACAACAGAAAACGTTGAAACAAGAACGGTAAAACTAGAAAATGAAAGTCAGCAGAACATTCGCCCCCCCATTCTGGAACCTTCCAAAGTAGGGCAGGGTTGCGGCTACGCCCAACTGGCAGCAACCCATATAAGGCGGGTCCTGCTGCCAACAGTCGGTCAGGAAGTCATAACATAGGGTGGAGCCGGAGGAGAGACAGGGGCCGGCAGAGTCCGGCCGCAGCGGCCCTGGGTAGTTGCAGGCAGTCCCGCCACATGCCCTCCCGGTCCGGCCACCAATGGCCAGGGACCGGGGCCAACTGGATCCGGCTGCAGCCGATGAGCCAAGGAACCCGTTCATGGGGCCAGAGCAAGGGGCGTCCGGCCGACATCCACCGGAAGCCCGGCCCAGAAAAGGACGGGACACTTCTTTCTTTTCCCCTCCGTAATGGCCGCAGCAGCACGCCCGGCGCCACTTGATTAATGGCTGCGACAACTCTGGGGGAGGGATGTCTTGTACATACCTCCGCGAAAATTAGTCCAGGTCGGGCTGGGAGGGAGAGGCGACACGGACGAGCCTCTCCCACCTCCACGGATAGGAGGTTTCCCAGCCCCCGGCCCAGCGCCGAACTCCTCCAGCCAGGCGATGGTGCCAATACCTGCGTAGCACCGAACATACCATGGTGGCGCCCCAGTACTTGCGCAGCACCGAACATGCTCCGCAGGTGGCCATACTTCCGCAGCACTGGGCATGGGACTTGTGGAGCACAGAGTGTGGAGAGACCATCGTGCATGCCCATGAAAGAGAGCGGCATGGAGCGCATCGGGAGAGGGGGACGGCGCGAACGAGTCTCCCTCGCCCCCCCAGGTGGGGGCACCACAGCTGCGCCCTAGCCGAACGTCCTGCTTCCACAACACGGAGTTCCATTCTCTATTTGTCCCCAGAAAGGTCTCTTCCACTCTCGCAGACTCGACGAGGGGGGGCAGCTGCAGGCCTCAAAATGGCGTCTGGGTCCGCTGGAAGGCGGGCCTCGGCCGCTAGAGTAACTTTGAACAGCAATGTAACTCGGGCGCTTGCCCACCGGGACACGAGCCCCCACCTCCGACAGCACCCCCACAGCCTTGAAGATTCTACAAACGTCCCAGGAGCCCTCGGCCCCTGCAGGCTTCTGGTAAGGGACAACTGCCTTGATCGCTGACAAAACAAGCATGACATTGCCACTCTTTCTGTTAGCAGGAATTCTCGAACTGCCGAAAAGGACTCTGGTCCAACTGCCGGTTGTAGGAAACATTTTTTTCTGATGCTACTTCCGGACTAACCCGGCCCCGCCCAAAAATGGCGCCGGTAACAATAGGAACTTACGAACGCCACGTGGTGTTTTCTTTTTGCTAATAAAGAAAAACTTGATTTTCTGAGACATGTACCTGATCCTTTGTATGCTTGACGAGAAAGAAAGAGAGTTCACTCGACGAACATATAAAAGGACTCCGTTAAAAAATGTTGATTACAAATGTACGATGTATTATATTTTTTTTAGCTGATGTATAACCTCGCTTATGACGCACGTACACGGTATACATATAGGAAATCTGATTGCGACTAGTCTGACGGTGCTTCTAAGTTATGAAATAAATGCCCCCCGATCCCCCAACCAATTTATAGATGTTTTAGTTTCCTACGAGTGAACGAATAAACCTTTCTAATGTTTTCTAATGCTGCAAAATAACCCCCTACTGTACGCACTTTAGCCATTGCCGCGTCCGGCCAAGTACGACTGCACCTTCATAAATCTACATGCTGAATGATTTTGCAAAATAAAGGTTTTTTAAACTATGAACGGGTATTACATGCTTTATTTAAAATATGGGATCGGCGGGGGAGTTCTTTTCTGTGCACCCTACTCTGCTCTCTCTTTCAGGTTAATAGAAGATGGTTGCCCAGCCCCGGATGGAGGATCGAATCTGAGACACGACACTCTGCCGTCAAATATGCGACTGACTCAGGGGCTCGCGCATGGAGAAAGACCTCGACTTCTGGGGATGGGTAAAAGCGAAATGGTGTAAAAGATGGACTATAAAGGTTGGGTAAAGTGAAACGATGTAAATGATAAAATATTATAAAGATACGACACTCAAAGGTACTAGGGAACAGAGTTGACCGAAGAGCTGATAAACCTTAGAACATCACAGCGTCGAAAGAGGTTTAAGGACCCCAATAGCTAAATACACCTACCAACTGGAAACCTCGCACTAAGTGCTTCTGATTCTCTAACGTTTCCCTACTCACAGCCTATAAGGGCACACTGCCCCCCCCCCCTTGGCTCCAGAAACCAAAACCCCAGGGATTCTATCCCGAGGAGATAAGACGAGTATGAGGTAAGTAAAGGACTTTCGTACCCGTGCTTTTGATATGCTCGAATGTTGTCCCCCTCCCCTCCCCTCTTTTTTCCCCCCTCTACAGGCCACACCGGAATCACGACCGAAGTGTGGTGAAGATCTGAAGCCTCGCCATGTCTGATGCACGAAGCGGACTAACACTGCCTGGTGGCACCTAAACACACCCACAAACTGCTCTTTTTACCAAAGGAGCCAATAGAGTTTACGACATGATGAAAGCGATCACCCTTGATCCGTGTTGCGTGAATGGACACCTGTCACGTATGTCTAAAACTATGAGATGATGTTTGTGTATGACTGACGCGTTGACTTAACTGATTAATGGACCGAGAATGCAAGAAATGCGACACAATGGTGCCCTTTTTTCTCGATGCATGTCCCCTGTACCCGGCCTAATGCTCGTCCATCCCAAACTGCATGCTTTCAAAATTCTAACACAGACCCATAATGCCTTATGTTGCGTAATGCGTTGAATAGCCTGTCTTAATGCACGGCCACTCCCCATGTCGCACGTGTACTATTTAGCCTGTTGTTGCACATCTCTCTCTCTCTCTCTCTCTCTCTCTCTCTCTCTCTCTCTCTCTCTCTCTCTCGCTCTTCCGAACGACCAAGCACCTAAATTGGCAAACCGCCACCCCTAGTGCCCCACCAATTGGCCCCAAATACCACAAGTATTTGCTCAAAATTTATCCTAAGTAAAAATCACCCTGACGCCGTGTCACTACCTCTCCTTTCTGCTAAATTGATGAAACCGAGATTTGGCCAAGAGGGAAAGGACAGGTAAGACGACTGAGGTTCCCTAATCTGACCCGAAATAAGGGAACTACATGTCAGCGGCTCCTGTGTTATAAAAAGATGCCTCAGATAACGCGACCTTCCCCGTCCCGAATTGTCGCAATACCCAAACAGTAAAGGTGATCGAAACATCCCCATCTTCCCAGAACACCCCCAGTTTCGTATCAGCTGCCCCAGACGGGAGTTTAAAACTGCCCCTCACCCCCGGTTGTAAGAGATGGGTCAATTTGCGCCCTTACCACAGTTTTCTATGTCCCTAGTTGTTTTCCACAAGACCCCGGTTTAATTAAGTAGTCAGGTTGTAAGAGGCTATGTAGGAACTAGGACGATGTTTGCAAAATTAAGATTAGACCGAAGTGAAGAAATCGTTGCAATGAACCCTGTTGAAAGTAAAATGTTTAGCTGAAAGGCAGGATGCATTGATAGAATGAAAAATGTTTAGCCTATGTTCATCTCTCGGAAAGATACCTATCAGACCATGGTGATAGCACATTGCGTTTTTTTATATAAAGCCCAGGAGAACGGTATAGCTTTGTAAGGCTCGTACTAGGAAGGTGGGTCTCCGTCAGAAGAGCTGACGTAACTATAATGCAATAAAAGGCACCAGATCTCGTGCCATGACCGGGCAGAAAACACCATTGTGTTCTCATTTACCTGGAGCTGGGAGAGAAATAGACTCATGTGATTACCTTCCTCTGCCAATTCTCTAAAGACTATCTTTTCAAACTCATTTAAGGGTACGACTGTCGGAGGAAAGAAGGACCGGATGTGGGAGCACATGGCCTGACTACAGACTATGGAACATCTGCGACATTGGCCAAGGCGAGACCGCGACAGTAAGGAGCTGCAGGACGAGGCACTGTTTTCGACAAAAAAAAGAGGAAAGGGCTGACCTGATGCCCCTGCTCGATGTACAATGTATGCCGAAATGTCCCGGCTCCCTAACCTCGGTCATGAGCCCGCCTACCTGAAATACTCCGTCCCCCTAGTCTGTTCCCGATCTGGCCCTGCTCCATCCCCCTTTTTCCTCCGACCTACCCTAAAGGACTGCTCACACGCACATTTCTTCCATCTGAACCTTTTTTTACAATCAACTCAAAGGACACGGGACGAAAAGGACCTTTTTGACCAGAAACGCGAGGAAAAGGTCGTGCCCTGCAACGCGGGACCTAGAATAGAGCTGGACCCTTAGCTCCACCGCCGGTGCTCCACAGCGCCAACAAAAGACGACAAAGAATGCTGAGAACTCATTAACTTCGAACATTGACACCCTCAATCATCGTTTCTGCTACGTCTCATTTCTCTCCCAGCCACCATTGTATTAATTATGCTCCACCATTGTAACATGAACAGAACTCACATATGTAATGACCTATCAATTCACATTCCAAACGACTATAAGCAACTATGAAATGTACTCAATGCTCTCACTACAGAATAATTTTTGTCTGTTATCACATTACTATGACTTTCCTGCAAACGAGTTTTTATCGATAGACCCGCCTCCTAAGATGAAAGATTTCAAAATGTAATGTCTATAACTCCTTCACCTGGGTATCTACTTCTTTTCCTATGACCACCACAGTCGACATGAATTGGAAATAGGCCAGCAAGATGTCTTGGATATGTTAAAGGGAGGACTGTGGAAAATTAGTACGGTTTGGTAAACATTATCTGCGCCATCTTGCCTCTTCCCCTGATGCCACACTTTTTGTCGTGCGCACCCGCCATTTTAGGTGCCTCGATCAGAACAACCCTTTTTTTGCATGCCACTGACCCCGGCATACCCCTCCTCCCTCACAAAGCCCGCACTCTGACAAACCCCCGCTCGCACATGCCTTGGGTCATAAACCCCTCTTCAGCGCAGCGTTGCCTCAGAACCCCATCCTGTTCCCAGCGCGACACCTCCCTTCATTCCTTTCATGGTCCCAGACCCTTTTGATGCAAACCCCCTTTTTTCTGTGTGCCCGTTTGTCCTCCTCGTTCCCAGGCCGACACCTAGCCCTGCCGATACTGTTTATTGCCCCTCCCCATACAGTAGAAAGCTTCCCTCATCAAAGGACCCCCGAATCGATCAAAGCCCCCACCCTATGAGATCCGATCAAACCCCCACATTCCATGAATCGGCGGAATGTCCAGCTGCGCGATAATCATCACCTGTTGTGACCGGGGTGGGACTTCTGCTGTATACGTGTGTGGGAACGGGCTTGAAGCGGGGGTTCCGAGAATATCTTTCCGTACATCAAAGCATTGCCACGAATTTGTAATATGTAATAAAGTAATAAACCTGTGTATAAGAGGCCAGGCCTCAGAGATGCGGGTAGAGCACCTCATGACGATACCTGCTGTCTGAATTGTTGTGTTCTCCTCCGGAGAGAATACACCTTGTTTCCTGCCTTCCCGTCTCCAGCGCCTGCCTCTTCATTGAGTAATAATTTGTGGGTTAAAGAGGCGATACCGCCGGGCAAATATCGATTGTCCCTTGACCTTAGATTCAACAAAGGAGGTAAACTTGCTCCAAAGCCAAACATCCATGTTGGTAGTAGAACCGTATACACACAAACCATAAAACTACTGATATAAAATCTCCTCTCCTGCCTCTACACTCCCTTACTGCATTGTATGGTCCTATCTATGGTCTCATCAGCGCTGGGATGCTTATGGGCAGCCATTCGCTCTAGAAATCTGCAAACATAAACATAACATAAACATCTGTAGTGTGGTGTGAGTTAGCAATGGCGGAACCCTTTTGGCTCCTCATGGACTCCTTAGAAGTGTGACAGAAGTGTTAGAAAGTAGTGAAGTGAATGCAGGTTTAGAATGTTGAGTTTGTGGTTCCACAAAGAAGAATAGAGGCATTTTATACTAAGGTCTGTATGTTACTTATTTAACCCC
Organism: Lissotriton helveticus; assembly: GCF_964261635.1. Classification (NCBI taxonomy): domain Eukaryota; kingdom Metazoa; phylum Chordata; class Amphibia; order Caudata; family Salamandridae; genus Lissotriton; species Lissotriton helveticus. Next base: position 1,213,118,929 of record NC_136057.1, on the reverse strand, counting down.
TTCGATGCTGATGACGAGCTCAGCTCGTCATCAGCTACGGCGCTCCTGTGCTGATGACGAGCTGTGCTCGTCATGTAACGCGGGTTTAATAAAAACCCAGCACGCAGTGGGAAAACCGCTAGCGCGCAAGGGGTTAATAGCAGGTACCCAGGATGGGGAGGACGCTTCAAAAGGTGATAGGAAAGGGGATTAGTAATCCAAAGATCAACATACTCTCTCAGAGAGTTTACAGTGGTCCAGCAAACTGCTCGTGCATGCCATGTGTGCCTCAGTCGAAGTGCCGTATCAACGTTTGGCCTGTGTAAAGCAGTTCAAGGTAACGAAAGCTTCACTGAAACATCTATACATCGTTGGCCAAGAACCTGCTTGTTAGGTTGTAAAGAGAGGTACTATGCTGCTACGCAATCTAAGGCTATACCTCATATGGAGTGATAATGCTAAAGAAGGATAGAACCAGATTTTGAAGGAGAAACAAATACCAGCCGACAACTTCAAGTTAATGCTGTGATCAGAAGTGCTGAGGCGCAGAGAGCAACCAGGTGTCAGAGAGTACAAAGAGATGCCTAAAGGCAAAGCAATTCAGCTACAATCAACAATCATCTGCTTATCAGAACTTAGTAACAAGAGTCATCATATTACAGAGTTCGGGGAAGAAGCCCCAGAGGAAGTGCCTGGCATTGTGCTTACAAAGCCATCCATTTAGAAGAAGCACACCACCAAAGCTGCTGCAGGGTGGCTCAGAACAACTCCAAAAGTCTCCAGAGAAGTAAAAGGTTCCCATAGAGAGCAAGAGGAAGTTCAATTTCCACCAACTTTCCAGGATGGCCCTCAGGCCAGTACAGCACAGGGACTTAAAGATGGTTTGGATGAAGTAGGTCCAAGCAGAGAGCATACCATGTCAAAGAGGACTACACCCTCAGTGTCAGACAATATCATAATATGGGTACAATGCTGCAGCTTTCCTGAAACCACCACCACCATTTGTTACCATCAAAAAGGAAAAGTATTGCCAGCAGTTGTACTGCTTGGATAAAGACATGTGATGATGTAATTGATGAGATACAAGAAACAGATAAGAAAATGATCAAATCTCATAAGAATTTTCCTGGTAACAGTGTAAAAGAAGACATGAAGAGAAAGCTGTGAGCTGACAAAATTACATACTGTCAAATCAAAGCAGTCTTGAATGTCAAGGTCAATCCAATGCCAAATCTAGATTAAGAGAAATACATTTTCAGTCAAGAATTACAAAAAGTTGGTTAAACCATCGACAAATTTGTTGAGAGACTGGACACAATCATTAAACACTGTTGGTGAGACTGCCGGTGTGCTCATATACTTAAAACCACGCTGCTCATCTGCGCTGCCGATTTAAATTCTATGTATTTTAATCCGTTTTTAACACATTTCTAGCCCATTGTGTCTGAACTATAAGTGTGTAGCTCTTGCATGGAAGGCTGAACGGGCACTTTTTAAAATTGCTAAATCTGTTTTGAGTCACTTTTAAATAACTTGCACTCACCCTTTCTATCTGCCTACCCTGGTCCATAGCGGCGTAAGTGCCGTTTGTGTGGAGGGCGTGGTGAATTGGGTTAAGGCTTGCCAAGTAGCACTTCTGTTTGGGGAGATGGAAGAGGGACTTCACTCTCCATATAACACCAATGTGCCAGCGCCCGTGCATCGGACACGCGCAGCAGGTGCGCCTAAGGCAAGCCTGTCTGCGCCCGTCCACGCCTGCTCCTCTGGACACAACCGCCACTGTGGTCTACCCAAGAGAGACACTCTTATAACTCTCAGGACAGGTTGTAGGCGATGAAACTCACTGTATTAAAGCTCATCCAGGGCATACAAAAGGCCCATTTTCATGCCTCAGTTGTAAATGGTGTCGTTTCACACAGTCGGAGCAACCTTCCAGAGAACTGGATGACAGGGACAAATTGAGTTGCATTTACTTTAATGCCCGCTCTGTACCCAAACACTCCCTCAGTATCTGGGACACCATAAACGAAATGCGGCCGACCTGGTTTTCATAACAGAAACATGGCTGGATGAAAGTAACTCTCCTGACATTGCCACCGCCCTACCTATAAATTACAAAATCTTAAAACAAAATAGGCAGGGACGGAAAGGAGGGGGTCTGACCATACTTTTTAGAGTCCACCTCACCTGCCTCCACGTCGCAGTGGCACAAGCTGGGAAGCATGAGGTTCTATCATTTCAAGTGGCAAGTCAGGACCACCTATTGTTCAGAGGAGCTGTAATCTACAATCCCCTGGGACATCAATCAGAACTTAGCGCCCATCTACTAACTCAACTGTTCCCTCCCTGTCTGAAATATAGCCATTACTTGGTCATAGGGGATTTCAACATTCATTTTGAGAAAACTAATAGCTCTGCTGCCATGCATCTGGAGACTGATATGCAGATTCTCCAGCTAAAGCAGTGGGTTGAAGGGCCCACGCACATTGCAGGGCACATTTTGGATCTGCTTTTCACAAACTTTGACACAGTCTGTATCCAGGACATTAAACCCCTGTCCGGACAGACCACTCACTTATATACTTTGCACTCACACTCCCAGTGAATCCCACTAAGCCTATGAGGTGCTCACAGGGGACAAGGCGAACATGGAGGTTAGTCACAGAAGATTCTTTTCGGACCCACTTTAGCCCCAAGAACCCAGAGGCCTTAAGTATGCTTCAAGCCAACTGGTAAACAATGAATCTCGAAAAAGAAATCATTAACACCCTAGATTTACTTGCACCAAAGCTGCCATTAAAGATGTCGAACAAATCCCAACAAGGAAAAAGGAAAGTGGTACACGTACGAAATCAGGGCACAGAAAAGAAAGTGCCAAACCTCAGAGCATCACTGGAGGCTATCTAAACTACAATCAGATAGACAGGCATACAAGACTGAACTGAGGAACTACAATAATGCCATTAAGAAAGCCAAAAAGTCCTATTTTGCCAGTAGAATTAATGAGAACTGTAACTCAAGTAAGGAGCTGTATAAAATAGTAAGGGAGTTATGCAACCACGTAAGCCTATCGCAGACCTTGCCACCCTCAGAGGAAGGCTACAAAGAATTCAGCTAATTCTTTTCAGATAAAATTAATAAAATATATTCCACATATAATATCTGCACTTTGCTGCTAGCAACCAACCACGATACCTCAACCCTTCCCTCTGATGCATCTGCTCGCATGAGCAACTTCTCCCCATTTACAGAGGCTGATGTTGCAAAAACAATGGGGGAAATTAAGTCAGGGTCTCCCCTTGACCCCTGCCCTCACTTTGTCTTCGCCCAGATCATACCTATAATCTGTCCATATGTCAACCAGCTACTCAATACCTCGCTGGATACCGCTATATTCCCGGATTCGTGGAAACAGGCCGTAGTAATCCCCCTTCTAAAGAAAACAGGAACAAATGTGCATAATCCGGCAAATTACAGACCTATCTCCCAACTGTCGTACCTCTCCAAAGTTATGGAAAAATTGGTTAATAAACAGCTATCTAATTATCTTGAGTCAAACGATCTTTTAGACCCTTCCTAAACCGGCTTTAGATACACCAATAGCACGGAAGCAACTCTCCTAGCCGTGTCCGACAACATAAGATCCCTGGTTGATCAAAGGAAAGCCATCACCCTAATTTTATTAGACCTATCAGCGGCAATTGACACTGTTTCCCACAATCGCCTACTGGAGATTCTTCATGAAAAAGGAGTCTATGCTAAAGCCCTTAAATGGCTGAGCTCCTTCCTGACTAATAGAACACAGAGAGTTCAAATGGGGAGTTTTTCATCTAAACCTAAACTTATCAGATGTGGTGTTCCTCAGGGGGCATCCCTGAGCCCCACTCTCTTCAATGTCTACGTGTCATCTCTGGCAAAAATTAGCGAGAAGTGGGGCTTGGGTATCTGCTCCTATGCTGATGACACTCAGCTGCTGGGTACACAGACAAAATATCGATTTTTAAATATCGATATGCAAAAATATCGAAGTTTAAATATCGATATACAAAAATATCGAAGGTAAGTAATATCGACAGTCTAAATATCGATATTGGCATGATATCAGTAATATCGAAGTTGTAAATATCGATGTTAATAATATCGAAATTAATAACTTTGATGTTACTAATATCAATTTTTAAATAAATTTAGTGTATATTATATTGTATTTATTATGTTTTATTATTTATTTTTAATGTTATTTTATTAAATATTGTCTTTTACTACTGTAGCGGGTTGTGGGTTTATAGGGGAATAGGGTGGGAAGTAATTTAATTATGTTAAATTAATTATTAATTAGTAGGAATTATTAATTAATTAATTGAGAATTAATTTTTAATTATTTTTAATTAATTTATTAATAGATAAATATGTTCTGTAGCGGGTTATGGGTTTATAGGGGAATAGGGTGGGAAGTAATTTAATAATAATTAATTAATTGATATATGTTTGTACATATTTTAATTAATAATTAATTGGTAATTAATTTCTATTCATTAGTTAATTAAATATTATAATTTTTTACATATTTATAATTATTAATTAGTTGGTAATTAATTATTATTAATTATTTAATTACATTAATTATAGTAATTTTTTTATATATAATTTATTGTTATTCTTAATTAATTAATTGTGCAAAATAATATTAATTATTAAATTAAATTAATTACAGCAAATGTGCTAATATATTTACTTTATTGTTATTGTTAATTAATAATTAATTGGTAATTAAATAATATTAATTAATTTTGGGTACAGGGGTATTTTTAGGGTTCAGGGTCAGTTTTCAGTTCATGGGTACAGGGGTATTTTTAGGGTTCAGGGTCAGTTTTCAGTTCATGGGTAAAGGGGTATTTTTAGGGTTCAGGGTCAGTTTTCAGTTTTTGGGTAAAGGGGTATTTTTAGGGTTCAGGGTCAGTTTTCAGTTTTTGGGTAAAGGGGTATTTTTAGGGTTCTGGGTCAGTTTTCAGTTCATGGGTAAAGGGGTATTTTTAGGGTTCAGGGTCAGTTTTCAGTTTTTGGGTAAAGGTGTATTTTTAGGGTTTAGGGTCAGTTTTCAGTTTTTGTGTAAAGGGGTATTTTTAGGGTTCAGGGTCAGTTTTCAGTTTTTGGGTAAAGGGGTATTTTTAGGGTTATGGGTCAGTTTTCAGTTCATGGGTAAAGGGGTATTTTTAGGGTTCAGGGTCAGTTTTCAGTTTTTGGGTAAAGGGGTATTTTTAGGGTTCAGGGTCAGTTTTCAGTTCATGGGTGAAGGGGTATTTTTAGGGTTCAGGGTCAGTTTTGGGTTTTTGGGTAAAGGGGTATTTTTAGGGTTCAGGGTCAGTTTTGGGGTTTTGGGGTACAGTCGTACAGGGTAAAAATAAAATAAATTTAAATTAAATCAATTAAATGAAATTAAAAAATATAAAATTACATTAAATTATTAAGTTTTTAATTTATTTTAAATGTATATGTATTAGTTTTAATTTTTTAATTATGTTTTAATATTTGTATTTAATATTTGTAACATTATATGTATTTTATAATTATTTTTACATTATTATTAATACATTTAAAAAAACGATATTTTTAATTTCGATATTTTTGTACTACGATATTATTTTTTCGATATTTTTGTACTTACCTTGTTAGGGATAGGATTCCTATATTTTTGACTTCGATATTTTTGTTCCGATATTTTTGTATTTCGATATTTTTGATTTCGATATTTTGTCAGACATTCCAGCTGCTGATATCCATCTAAGAAGAGCATGATAACACAAGACTAAAACTACATAATTGTCTCTCGGAGATGGCAACCTGGATGGCAAACATTGTCTCAAAATAAATGCTGGGAAATCCTACTTTTCGGAGAAGCCAAACTTGTCTGGAACACCATTTGGTGGCCCCAGTCACTGGGCGATGCCCTATCCCCAAAGCAATGAGCATAAAATCTGGTGATTCTCATGGATCACACTCTATCCATGCAGGTCCACTTGCGGGCCCTGTGTGGAAGATGCTTTGCGATGCTGAAACTTCTAAGAAGGCTATTTCCCTGGATCCCGCAAGCTTGTAGGAGAACTGTCACACAGGCATTACTTACCAGCAGGCTGGATTATGGCAATGGATTATTTATGGGCATGGCAGACTACCTCTTGACTGGATTGCAGGTAGTGCAGAATGCTGCAGCCTAACTGGTATGCAACAAAGACAGACTCAGTTCTTCGTCTGAGTGCCTCAAATCACTCTATTGGCTACCAATGCACCAATGAGAGAAATGTAAGCTGCTTAGTTACACACTGAAGGCCCTGCACCAACAGGGGCCTATTATTCTACAGCGGAAAGTTGAATTATATGTACCCACGAGGTGCCTCAGATCATGGTCCCTAGCTCTAGCGAGGACAAAACGCATTAGGAAAACAAGAACAGGGGGTCGCAGCTTCTCATACCTGGCAGCTAAACACAGAAATTACCTACCACAAGAACTCCACCTCACAGAGAACTATCTCATTTTCAGAAAAAAACTTAAAACATATCTATTCTCAGGAAAATATTAACGGCCATCGTCATGAACCACCCATAAACCACTGAGCCATTTGCTAGAAGTCCTAGCATAGTGCCTTGATATCCTTTGGATGAATGTCGCGCTTTATAAATACAAATACCAATACGGTAGGTTCAATGAATTGTATGATGAGGAAGCTATATGTCTTAGAGTTAATGATGGGTGGCTGTCAGATTCATTCAGATGGCGAATGCTGAGAAAGCTCTTACTCTGGAGCAAGCTCTCAGGGCTGCCAAAGCTGAAGAGCATGCCAATTGACCAGCTGTTGACATGGAGTTAGTCATAAACATGAAAAGTAAGCAAAAGTACAAGGCAGAAGGGGACAGGGTGATATCGCCATGTAAAAGAAGTTGTGCTTAAGGTGCGGATTTTTGTTTCTACACAAAGGTAAATGTCCCGCCATTGGACAAATCTGCAAAGGCTGTGGGAAGGAGAACTATTTTGAAATGGTACGTGTGTCACAGCGCAAAGACATAATGGCTGCCCAAACTCTTCAGAAGTGATGTTAAACACACACCCACAAGGCCAAGGCACCACACCAATTGAGGCCCATTCACACCAAACAAAGTCGATTGTCATCTAAATCTTCATCAAAACGTTCTTTGGAATCAAAATCAAGTGAAAGTGATGGCAGTGGCTGTAAATGTCAATGGTTATCTCAGAAAAATGTGTGCATGTTGGACTGGCCACTTGTGAAGAAAAATACAAGTCAAAGAAAAATCAACATGGAAAAGCACCAAAGTCTTTTAGACTGTCCGAAGATTACACTAAAATTAAACGGTTGCTCAATGCCATTATTGACAGTGTGGCTTCGATAAACATAATGCACGTGGAGAAATACAATAAACTATCTCCATTGCTATGACTGACGCCATCAAATACTAAAGTATATACATGGCCTGCATGGTCTCCATTAAAAAGTCAAGGTTCATTTGAAGCAATGACTGAAGCACAAGAAATCAAAACTACAAACACCCATTCGTGTACTTCAAGGTACAGCATCAAGTGCCTGTTTACTTAGCTTCAGCACAGCTGCTGATATGTAACTGATAACAGGGAACTATAAAATGAATTCTCATCACAAAAATGTAAGTCGTTTCCCTTTGTCCTTTCATGGGTTGGGAAAACTCAAGACTTTGAGAGTATAATCACACATTAATGAGGGTGTCTGTACTATTGTTCAAAGACACAGGCAAATTGCATTTCATCTACAGGAAGCTGTTGAAAAAGAACTTGAATCCTTACTCAAACATGATATCACTGATTGTTTCACTGGTCCAATGCTCTGGGTTTCGTCCATAGTGGTAGTGCCTAAAAAGGTAAGTGAAGGAGCTGTATGCATCTGTGTTGATATGCACCAAGAGAACAAGTCAATTAATTGAGAACAAAATTCAGGTCCACATATGGCCTACATGAAATCTTGCCTGGATTTGAATAAAGAATATCATCAGTTGGAACTCAAGGAGAAATGCAGGTACATTACAGCCGTTTCTACACATAATGGTCTATTTTGATACAAAAGACTAAGTTTTGGTATGTCATCAGCCGCAGAGCTGTTTCAAGATGTAATTTGACATATCATTCACCCTGTCATGAATGCATTTAATTGTAGTGATTACATATCTGTTTCCGGAGCTACACAGAAAGAGCACTATAACATTTTCATCCAAGTGTGTTGTTTACTTGCAAATGCAGGTTTGACTTTGAATGCCAATAAATGTGAGTTGCATAATAAAGAGCTTCAATTCTTGGCCATATCTTTTCTGATGGGGGTATGGCACCAGCTCCAGCTAAAATGCAAGTGTTGTCAACTTCCAGTCCCTCTTAAGATGTTTCCATGTTATGGTCATTTGTCGGCCTTGCCAGCTGCTGTTCTAGATACATATGAGAATTTGCCATATTGAGTGCTCCGTTGAGAGATTTGACGCAAATGATTTGTTACTTCAAGAGAATCAAACAAGCAATTGTGAACGCTACTGAATTGGCAGACTTTTATCCAAAGCTTCATACAGGGGTTGCTGTTGATGTAAGCCCAGTCAGGTTAGGAGCAATCCTTACACAGCACTGCAGACACCAATATGCTTGAAGACATATTGTGGCATATGCAAGCAGATTTGTTTCCCAAACTGAACGTGCTTATTCACAACCTGAGAATGAAAGTTTATCAGTGGTACGGGCTTCTGAACATTTCATGTATTTTTATATGAAAAGCCTTTCACGCTTGTGGCAAATCATTAACATTGTTGACCATCTTTGGCAATCTAAACAAAAAGATGCCTCCTCACATTGAACGTGAGGGGTTTACGATCACAAGAACACAACTACACAATTGTGCACCATCCAAGGAAAAATCAAAACTCTGCCGACTACTTCTCAAGTATGCTTCTTGAGCCATGGTACCCCTTCCAAAATGGCTAATGCCTACATAAATTTTATTTGATTTCAAACACCCCCGCTGCTTTCTCGTTAGACCAAATTGTCACTTCTACGAGTCAAGATAGTGACATGTTGAAACTAAAATACATTATTACACATCCGTCATAGAACAAGCACACTTAAACTCTTACCAATGAAAGTGAATACCAAAAGTTTTAAAATGTAAAACATTAACTGTCTATGATGCAAGAAAGCATTATCCTGAGAGGTTTAAGCGTTGTTATTCCAGAAAGTCTGTGACAACAGATAATTGAAGTGGTCAATGAAGGGCATTTTGTAATTATTGCCACAAAAGGAGCTCTCCAAGACAAAGTTTAAATTCCTCATCTCTATGGGAGAGTTGAAAGAGAATTGAGGGCTTCTCATCTATGCAACTGCCTTTCATCAAAAACAACCCAATACACCTTAAACATGTCTTATTTGCCAAAGCATGCCTGGGAAAGAAGTGCTGTTAACTTCTTTGATGCTCTTGACAATGGATATCACCTGATGGTGTTTGTTGATGAATACTCCCATTTTCCATTGATAGAAGATTGTTAATCCATCATTAGATGGTATCTCTGTGGCACTGGGTGTTCCTGCAATCTTAAAATCTGACAATGGTCCACCTTTCACCAGTCAAGAATTCAGAGACTTTCTCAGTTATCTTAATGTGAAGGATCAGAAGAGCACACCTCTTTGATCACAGTCCAATGGCCTGGTCAACATGTCATGAGTACTCTTAAGAAAGTTGGAAACGTTTGACCTTAAAACTGTCTTAAATTCTACTCTTCAACCTTACTGTTCAACCCCTGACTCAACCACAGGTGAAAGCCATGTAACTTTGAAGTTCAGTGGAGCCATGACGACCAAGTTGCCTCAATGGACTGACAGAAGATCGAGTACTAAAGGAAAAAACTCATATAAGAGACTTGGATCATAAAACACAAAATTAAGGCCTATGCAGACAAGCTCAAACATGCAAAAGACATTACCTTCACTAGGGGAGATCGAGTGCCTTTCGGTCAGCCTAGAAAACGGAAAGCTGATGCACCCGTCAATGCTGAGCTATTTCATGTTGTGGCCACCAAAGGACACAAGGTGACTGCCCAATGTCCTGGGAAATCCATTATGCAAGATTCCTTACATTTCAGACATAGGGCTCATTGCTCGTCAGACACTAATGTCAATGTAGGTACTGGGTCTGAAAGGCCAATTGAAGACCCCCTGACTGATGGTGTTCCTACATCCCCAACGCAGGTCATGGCCTGTCCCAAGTTTCAGAAGACACGGTCAGGACGCATGAGCAGAGCAGCACTAAGACTCATTGGAAAGTTATGATTGTATATATTTGTAAAAACAATATTTTTCTTATTTAACAGAAAGGAAGATGTATTGTTGTGTGAATTTGCAAGATGAAACCCTTTTGGCTCCAGATGGACTCCGTAGAACGGTGGTGTAAGTATTAGAGCATAGTGAAGTGAATAAAGGCTTAGAATTTTGAGTTCATTGTTACATGCAGAAGAATTAAGACATATTTTACTACGCTCAGTGTGTAGTGTAGTCATTAGTGGGTACCCAGACTGTGGAGTTCGCCACACTATTTTCATCTAAAGACTCATATTGGCTACGCAAAGGTTTGTCAGTGCAGAAGAGGCAGAACGTGGTCATGCAGGATACAATGACTTCAAATATCGCAAATGTTACATGTACGTTTTTATTAAAGGTCTGACAAGTTGAAAAACAACTACCCTGTAATTAACAAGTAAATTGAGATTCTAGCAACACTTCAGCCACAACACTGCTTGGCTTGATTCTTCTATTTGAGCCTCATCTGCATTTGGTACACTATGCTTCAACAGTTGGTTCCAACAAAACAACTGATCCAGAACAAACCTCTGTTCTGCACCCTGGGCCTTCTAACACTATCGGGATGATTAGGATGCTTGGAGGTTGGGTCACTAACAGGCCATTGGTGGCGAACCGACCGCTGACATCCCTGTGGTCCAACCACTGAAATACGATGCTGGCGGTCAGACCCACTTCTGTACCATTCAAGACCACCACCTCTGCCAGGATCAGAGATCCCGATAGGGTGGCGGTCGGAGCTGTGTCTCAGAATGGCAGCAGTGCTGAAGAACCCACCACTATCAGGATCACAATATCCTTTTCTGACCGCATTTTCCTGGCGGGAACACCACCATGAAAAGATTGTAAGAAATGAATATAGGGGGCCCCAAACAGGGCCTTGTATATTGTGGGTCACTGAAAAGTGGCCTTGGGGCACATGTGGTGACCCAACACACCTCCATGCACTGTGTGCCATGTGTATGATACACGGTGCACCTACGTGCAGGAGGATGTTTTGCCCGGTGGAGGCATGTGCTTCAGCCCTTTTACACGGTTGCAGCATGCCCCTGCAGCATTTACAACTGACAACCCAGTGTTTGTATCATGAGGCAGCGGTCGGACCAACTGCATGCATGTTAATGGTCTCCAGACCACAGCAATAGCGGTTGGTGGTCCAACCGTCCGGCATCATAATGATTCCTTTAGTTCTTTGATGGTCTTCTTCCAGTGGCCAGTTAAAGTTGACAGGTGATCCTTGTGAAGCGCAAGTCCTATAGTTTGGGATAATTTGCCTTGGAAAAAGAGAACAAGGTTCGAGGCAGAGTATTGGTATATTGGCAAACTCATAGAGGACAGCAGCACCTTTAGGCTACAGGTTTAGCAGAGTATTGCAACAGTGTCAGTAACAAGGTAACAAACATGGATCATTTTAAAAGAGTTAATATAAATTGCAATAGTGACAAAATCATGTAAGAAAAAGAGACCTTACAACAGTAACAATCAGGTGTGATCACTTCAAGAAAACAAATATGTGCATTTGCATACAGTTGAGGTGAAAGTATAAATTGTTAAATCAGGTTGTTAAAAAGCAAAATAACGGACAAACATTGAAGAACTTCAGAGGTAGAGCTCAGGAGGTTTTGCTGAAACAAATACAGTTCTGTAGTATTTATTTCTTTAAAGTATTTTTCTTTCGCTGTTGCAACTGATAGATCGCCTATGGCACTCTAATTGTACGGGTGCACTGTACACGGTTTAAACGCACTCATGTATTTTTATCGTTTGCAGTGTTTCACGATTATTAAGATGCAGTTATTTGAGTTATATTAGCATTGAAATGTACGTGTGCACATTTAAGTAGGCCTTTGTATGTATAAGAGAACTTATAATTACTGTGTGTGTAGTGTGCAGGCTGAAATAATACATGTGTAATGTAATTTGTATTTAGTTTAAATTGACTGAATTGTAGGCCCAAACTGTAGGTTGTTGTGAGTTTCATTTCTCCTTGGTTGCTCACGAATTGTAATTAAATGAATCCTTTTTTGGGCTCGAGGACAGTATGTCCTCATCCTACTGCAGGTGCCGGAATTTGACCTCTTTATTCTTAGATTTAAGGAGATACCCAGAATGTCTTTGAAGCAGACTGGAAGGCAAAAAAGGAGGACGCCTTTTGTGTCTGGCCTATCTGGGAACCAAGGCAACTGAAAGAAGAGTCAAAGTAATTAAAGCTTCTGTGGGAACTTACTGAAGAAGGGTGTCCATGAATGAATATTGTGGGTTGAACATTGTCTTTTTGTATGATGCTCAGGGACAGATCGTTAGGACTTCTACTTATTTCAGAGGAGAAGGAGCATCCTAAAGCGAGCTCCATATCTTTAAGCCATCAGACCCATTTGATGTTAGTACTTCTTAGGAAGTCAACACGTGCTGACACCTTTGGGATAGGATATTGAGGAAATAGGTAGGACTCTCATTGAGAGCAGAGTTGGGGAAGATACTTTTATTTTTCTCTCAAATGAAAGGAGAATTGGACTCAGCTTCTATTTTGATTTTGGAGTTCATCATGTTATGCCTCTGATGCCGAATGAATTATATACATAGACTCAGCTCTGTATTGATTTTTATGTACCTATATACTCTGGTATTGAGGTGTGTTTATATTCAATTATTTTTCGCCTTATAATAAATCCACAAATCTGGAATTTGTAGTCTGTGGTCCTTTAAAGCATGACTAATTGAAGGTATAATTTTGAATTGGTTACTCACCTCCACAGTTTTTAGCAGGCAATAAAAGGTGCGGGGGAAACAGTGGTAGGGTGAGTATGAAACTGTGTAGTGTGTTAGATTGCAGTGACAAATTAATTGTGTGATGTCTTGCGAAGTTGGGATGCAAGTTGAGTGAGTGTGGGTTTATCGGTTTACTGGTCCGGACTCATGCAGATAAGGACGTTTTGGTGGGCGGACTCAAGAGAAGACCAAGATCCCAGGATAGTTTTGTATTTGTAAGTGTATGATAAATACTGTTGGTGTCGTAAAGCGTTATTGACGATTCACTTGTGACAGGGAACTTTGTGTGAATGCAGGAGTATGTCACGGGTAGAAAGCATCAGGTACCGGCGTTGGACTACGGCGATTGAGTGACCGACGCAGGTCAGAGGTCACAGTGGATGAATGTTCTTGTAAGAGTGTTCTATAGATCTTCTAGTGGATGGACAATTACTCGTTTTATGTAACTGTAAGTTATTGTGACTGTGTTAGGAGCAGTTACTTGGTTTCATAGCTTTTGGATATACAGTTACTTTTTGGTATGAATCTGTGAGCAAGTGTACGTGGTGAAATTGTAAAGGAGGGTGAGCCACTGCAAAGAGGGAGCAGTGACGTCAGTGAGCGCCATGCTGTGATAGGTCGGTTGGTGTGATTCCGCACTGGGATTGGTGGAAGATTGTCCGAAGTTGATTAGTGAAACTTGTGTTGAAAATAATTGATTTTAACAATGAGATGTTTTAAGGTGTTGCAAGATTTGTGTAGAGGTGACACAGGGGTGGTGACTCGGGTAGGAGAAGAAGCTCTGCCAGAGGATACCCCAGCACACTACATGGCAACAAATGAGGAAACTCCATACTATAGTGTAGCTTCAAATCTGGCATAAAATCAAAGAGAAAGAGGGAGAATTAGCTTTCCCTCACTATGGGTCATTTCGTATGGAGGTGCTGTACCAGCTGAGGGGAGTAATGTCTTCTCTGAAACCTCTGCCCAGACCAACACAATTTGAGGCATTAGATGCATGGATGAAAGCAGCAATAGCGAAAAAAGAGATGCTTCACAGTGAAGAATAAAGAAAGCAATGAAGGCATATGAAAATGCCAGATAGGACGCACAGTTGAAGCAATGGAGAGGAGACACTAAAGAGGGAGAACGATTGCATCCATTTTGGTTGCTAGAAGGAGGGTCTGGAGAAAAGAGTAAGACAGAAGAGGAAAGTGATACAGATGATAGTTTTCTTGGTAGATTGCTGGAAGAATATCCTCCACCTTGGGACTCTAGGATGGAGACAGAGCGGACGCAGCAAACAGAGGAAACTTTAGGGGCGGGATAAATGGGTTCAGAGGATCAGACAACAGGACTAAGAGGGAGGATTTCAGTGGGATCAAGAAATGCAGGAGGGTCTGGAGGGACAGGATACGCAGATCCTGAGTCAGGAGAAACTGCATGTACCATGCAGTTACCAGTTACGGTTACGGTACCAGTTTTATTGGGCCTGTGGTTTGATATATAACCCCAGAGAGATAACCGATGGAAGTCCACAGCAAACATGAGAAGGGGAAGAGCCTATATCTGGAGGAAGTCTTACAATGAGTGGAATGGGGATGGAATGGCTCAGATACCAGTGAAAGCTAGCACTCCATTGCCAGCTACGGCTGATCCATCGAGAATGGACAGGGGGTCGGAACTAGGACAAACAGGAGCTCTGGCAAGTTCTAGGTCAGATATCAGAATGTGGGTTCCCCTTCTGAGGGAGTCAATGACAGGGACAGAATAGTTGAGGATGAGACGAGAAGCACCCAGGGTATTGTTCGAACCACAGAATTGATATGAGGGTAACCTTTGGAGAAGTCGAAGTTGTGAGAGAAAAAGCCACCCAGTTTTGCGAATGGAGGAGAGTGGGGATCAAAGGAGAACACAAAGTTGTGACAGGGAGGAATCAGGAAGTGAAAGAGGTCAGAGAATTTTACAAGTTGCAATGAAGGTACCATTGTTAGATGTGGAGAAATGGATGAGGTGATTGAAGGGAATCTACTCTTGGACAGAATTGAAACATATGACCCAAGTGAGTTGCTATTTGTAGCCAAAGATGTTACTAGAAAGGCAAAGCGAGTTCATGAAGCATTGTCACAGTAGGCACGAAGGTATGAGGTGGAGTTGACAAAGACAAAAATGATGCAGGGAATCTGCAGATTGAATTATACTGTTAAGGAATTGGAAGAGAAGCAAACAATTGGATTAAAGGTACAAATTAAAGAATTGGTGATAGGGATGCGAGCATGGAGAGAATTGTAGAAATGGGAAGAGAAGTGGGCCAAAAAGAAAAGTGCCAAGAAAGTGATTGGAGATACTGCGCCTCCGGGTAGAGGGACGGGACAAGTAGGACATTTCCCGCTGAAAGAAGTACAAAATGGGGGTTATGTACATGTGCCATGGAGCAGGGGTGATTTGGTAGCGTTCATTAATGATTTTCCTCAGCAGAGGGAGAAACCTGCTGAGTGGTAGAAACAAATGGATAGGTTTATCAAAATATCGAAGGTGTTATGGATTGATTTGAATACTTTGTTTGATGTAGTGGTCCCAGCTGATGTGTGGGCAGCATGTAAAGTTGCAATTGACTGGCCTTCTGCAGAACCAGCTAGGTATCCGGGGAATCATGGTCCTTCACCAGAGGTAATGAAGAAATATGAACAAGTGATTACATGGTTACAATCCAAAGTAGCTCCTCAAACTGTTGGTTGGCTTAAAATCGATCATACTACTCAACAGCCTAAGGAGTCAGTACACCACTATTATGAGAGACTTTTGTTCCCTTTTAAACAGCATAGTGGATTGGACACTATTGAGCAGAAAGATATTGGACAGTTTGTCTCGAAGTTTGTATTGGCATTGAAATCCGATATTAGTTTGATGATACAGCAACTCCTGATAGGTTGGCAGAATAAGTCAGTGGATGAAATACTGTAGTGCTCAGGTGGAGTTGGCACAAAAGAAAATTAAAGACAAGTTGATGTTGGTGCAGTTGAGGAATGCTGAAAGATCTGATCTGATGCAAGGGGTTGAAGGAGCGATGGGTCGAGGAAGAGGAAGTGGCAGGGGAATGGGTCAAAATATGGTAGCCCAACCTGGACAGGGAAGAGGAAGGGAATGGATGCAGGTACAGGAGGTGAATGGGTGATAAATCAAAAGAAGGTCACTGGTTGTCATGATTGTCACAAAATCGGGCATTGGAAGAGCGAGTGTCGATTAAATCTGATGTAGCAAATGCAGAATGAGGGAGAGGGACAGATGTCCGTGGGTTTGAACATCATGACTAGACCTAGGTCAATGTATGGGGGAGGTTATGAGCCACAGATTCAGATACCTCAGCCTCAGAGACTACCGACAAATAATCAGGTGTACAATCAGATGCTGTATTTTGAAATACAAGACAGGTTTGATCAAACTCAAGATCCTCATGAGTGTCAGAGGGGGATGCAGGAGGAATACACTTTGGGCGCGGCCTTGGAAGTAGATCAGAATGGACAATTTGGAGATGCAGGGGTTAATGGTCATCCTGTTACCTTCTTGTTAGACACTGGAGCTTCGCGCTCCACAGTAGGCACAGAAGTGGTTCCAAATGTATCCCTTTCAGGACAATCAATTCAAGTTGTCAGAGTTACCAATCAGAGAATGACTAATCCATTAACAGATGAGTTACTTGTGAGAATAGGAACATTCCGAGACAGACATCAATTTGTTGTGTGTGATTCGAGCCCGGTCTGTCTGTTTTATGTAAGCTAAAATATACCATACCTTGCACTCCAAAGCGTGTGGATTGCAAACTTGTGATGATGATAATGCAGATTTTAAAATTATGAACATGAGCTTTTGTGCAGAAATGTTTGTGGTTCTCACGACAGAGGAGTTACCATTTGATTTGAGGGACTCCGTTTCTCAGATAGTGTGGAACTTCACAGGAGAAGGGATAGGGTTGATTCGAGGGGTTGAACCTTTTAAGGTACAGGTCAAACCAAATGCTGAATTCTCACAAACTCCGCAGTATAAATTGACTCCAGAAACTGTGGCTGAAATAAGACCTGTAATCGAGTCTATGATTGCACAAGGCATTCTCAAGGAGATAACAGGAAGTCCCTGCAACTCACCTATTATGGGGCTGCAGAAGCCTAGTGGCAAGTACGGAATACTGCAGGATTTGCACAGGGTTAATGAAATTGTTATCCAATGTTGTCCTGTGGTACCAAATCCAGCTGTTATTTTATTTCAGATACCATGTGAAGGAGAATGGTTTACAGTCATCGATTTTTGTCAGACATTTTTCTCCATACTACTCCACGAGGACAGCCAATTTTGTTGGCGTTTCGGATGGAAGTCCGTGTGTTAACAGGGTGTTGCATCCCTCAAGGTTATGCAGAAAGCCGCTCTATCTTTAATCACATTTTGAAAAAGAATCTTGAAGGGCTGGTGGTTCCCCAGAGCTCAGTTCTGGTTCAGTACATAGACAACCTTTTGGTTGCTTCAGAGACTGAGGATGCCTGCAGGATCAATACTGTGGCTTCGCTGAATCATTTGGCAGAGAATGGCCACAACGTGTCCACAAACAAAGTTCAGTATTGTCAGACTGAAGTTCAATATATAGGTAATCGGACTGAAAAGGGAAAACGAAGAGTGTCACCGGATCGCATAGAGGTGATTCTGCAAATGGGAACTCCGAAAACACTAAAATAAGTGTGCATGTTTTTGGGAATGGTTGGCTTTTTTCGACAGTGGAGCCCAAATTTTTACTTGCAAGCAAAACCATTATTGAGGTTGACTCGAAAGGACATCAGTGATTCGGTACCATGGGATGAAGACTGCTTGATAGCTTTCCACGAGCTGAGAGAGAGCATATGTAGCGCTCCAGCTCTGGGAATGCCAGACTATGACAAAGCGTTTTCGCTTTTCTGCTGTGAAAAGGAGGGGTGTGCAATAGCCGTCTTTGTACAGACACATGGAGGTGCCCATAGACCAGTGGCTTACCTTTGAGCTACATTAGATCCGGTAGCTTCTGCATTGCCTGGATGTCTTAAATCTGTTGCTGCAACAGGTGTCAGCATTGAGAGATGTGAGAGCATAGTGATGGGTCATCCACTTACTGTTTATGTGCCACATTCAGTAGAGCTGTTAATGGCAAGAACCAAGATGCAGCATTTAACAAATAACAGACTTACAAAGTAGGAGCAAGTCATATTGGCCTCTGAAATGTCACTTTGAAACACTGTACCACCTTGAATCTTGCCACGTTGTGGCCACTTCCGCAAGAGGAAGGAGAAAATTGTGAGGAGCATGACTGCCTAGATGTTACTGAGCTATTTACCAAACGCAGACCTGACATTGTTAGTGAGCCACTGCCTCAATCTGATTTGGTCCTTTTTGTTGATGGTTCATGCTTAAGAGACAACAAAGGGTGTTCAAGAGCAGAGTTTGCTGTTTGCACCATCCTAGGGGGAGCTACAATTTTAGAAGAGTATACTCTGCTCAGGTGGCCGAAATATTTGCTCTGATACATGCCTGTACCATCGCAAATGGAGTCTAAGTGATTATCTATAGGGACATCCAATATGGGTTTGGAGTGGTTCATGATTTTGGGCAGTTATGGTCACAGAGAGGATTCTTGACGTTCTCAGGATCGCCAATTAGAAATGGAGAATATGTGAACCAAGTGTTGGATGCTTTGCAGAAATCTAAGGAGATTGCAGTAGTGAAATGTGCAGCCATGGGAGGGGAGAGGACTTTGTTACAAAAGGAAATAACTACGCTGATGAAGTAGCTCATTTTTGGGCTACACATGCCTATGTTTTCAATGGAGAATATGTAGGAGAGAGCACAGAAGAGACCAAGTTCAGCATGATGTTGGATGTAGCCAATAATAGGGATGAGGTGAAGCGGCTGCAGGACGAGGTCTCAGAGGAGGAAGCTGCATCATGGGTTAGAGCAGGCTGTGAAAAGAGAGATGATGGCATTTGGGTGTCAGCAGATAAAAGGGCAGTGTTACCTAACTGTTTACATGGCCCAATGGCAAATCAGATTCATGGAGCAGTTCATCTTGGGAGAGAGCCATGGTGAGAGTGTTCAGGCAAACTTGGTTTAACCCACGATTTTGTGTGTGTGCTGAAGTAGTGTGTCATAGGTGTGTTATGTGTCAACAAATGAATGTTGGAAAGACAACTGTGGATGCGATGAGTCACATTGGAAGATCAGGAGGTCCTTTCAATAGGATACAGTTGGACTTTATTGAGGTGCAATAGGTTGCAATAAGTTTTGGTGGTGGTGTGTGTCTTTTCACGTTGAGTTGAGGCATATCCAACTAGACGATGTGACAGTCTTACAGTGGTAAAACTGTTATTAATGGAGCTGATTCCGCAATTTGGATTTCCGACCTCAGTGGAAACAGATGGAGGAACGCATTCCATAGCAAAATAATGAAGTTGTTGTGTTCAGCTTTGAAAATTGACCAGAGATTGCACTGTAGCTATAGGCCCGAGGCATCTGGTCTTTTGGAGCAGTTAAATGGCACAATCAAGATGAAAGTATCAAAGGTTTGTTCGTCGACTTCTTTGGAATGGCCAGATGCACTGGCATTGGTATTAATGAGTCTGCTTAGTACTCCTGACAGGAGTACAGGGCTCTCTCCTCACGAGATACTGATGGGAAGAGCTATGCGATTGCCTACAGTGCCAGCTACAGCATTGATAAACATCACAGATGATTTGGTTTTGGATTATTGTAGGGGGATGGCTGACGTGGTTAATTCTGTGTCCCACCAGGTCGAGGCTGCAACTGCACTTACCTCGAGAGATCTGCTGCATGACCTTAACCCTGGTGACTGGGTGCCTGTCCGAAAGCACGTGAGGAAGAGCTGTCTTGATGCTTGCTGGCGAGGACCACACCAGGTGATTCTGGTCACAAATACAGCTGTGAAGTGCGGAGGATTGCCAAACTCGACCCATGTTTTGCATACCCACCAAGCTCCAGAGCCTGTGGAGGAAAAAACTTCCTTTGTGCAAGGGAAGGAACAGGTCAGGTTGTAAGAACTCTTGGTGAGGCTGGTCAATCAACAGAGCAAAAAAGAAGAGATCAAGCTGTTCCAAAGTTAAGTTCAGATTCTGAGATAGATGAGATTGCAGAAGTGAATTTTGAACTTTGAGTCAACAGCTTAGTGCAGAAGGATCAGATCGAGAGGAAGAGAGTAGATCAGGTGCGGAAGCAGAGACGTGGCCAGCAAGGAAAGAGAGGCTGAATATAAGGCTTGCATCTGAGAAGTATTTCGCTCCTATTCCCGAAACCTCTGAATCCGATCAAAGGGAAACTAAAGAGAGACCGGATGGTCTAAGACCATCAAGAAGAGAGAGGGTACCGTATCAAAAATACGCATCGCCCGAGTGGAAGTACCTGGCTGCAGATTCAGGGACCGGGGAGATCCGGGAGGTTGGGGACCGACACAGTGAGTCGCGGAGAGAACACCCTGACAATCCCATCCCACAGGAAATGGGAGAGATTTGGCAGAAATGATGCTGCTTATTCTTGCTATGCTTGGATCTTATATCATTAATGATGAAGCTTTAACTGTGAAAAAAGGGATTATTAGCCTCTAGAAAGAAGATAACCTAGGCCCAAGTGGAAGAAGATTTAAATTTAGGTACTTTTAATAGAAGATTAACTGAGGGCTAGAGCTGACTACATCTCTACAATAGGTTAGTACTATGGACTGTAGTGATTGTTACATCTTTGGTCGGGTCTCACGATGCTGAAAGGAATGGGGAACAGGCAACACTTACCCCACCTACCTCAGATTTAGGTGAGGGTGCATATGAAAAAGATAGACATGATCAGGGAAACTAGTCGGATGTTACATATAGATTTGTAAAAAGGTGATTTCACGTTGAATGCATATGCTCGTTTGTTGTATGAGTATGTTAATACAATGGAAGCGAAAGACGGCTATGTGTGTATGAAACTGCCAGCATCAGTAGAAGAAGGAATCCGATACCATAATTTACCTTTGACGTATGGCATCACATGTAGTGTATTGTTGAGCATGTTCTATAGTAAGGCGCATTTTGAGTATTCTCTAATTATGATGTGGTACTCTCAGAAGTTCCAGTTCTCAACCACATGCATAAATATGATTACTATTAGGAGGTAGAGAGGATGTCAACATACTTTGGGCCTACCATTACTTTAGATACATCTCATGCCCATAGACACAATTTGACATGCATGTTATCTGATGTCAAAAATAAGTTTGTAGATCAGATAGAAGACCGACATAGGCAGACTTTATTTAGACCAGATCCGAAGCATAAAGGGGCATATTATCAAGGGGGTTAATCTCCGCTTTTTTGACTTTAAAAGCCAAGAAAGCGGAGATAAAATTATCTCCCTATTACCTAGCTGTCGCTAACACCAGTTAGCGACAGCTAGTAGGAGATAGCGACCATCTTGGGCCCCACTTTGCATGTCAGTGATATTTATCACTAATGACATGCAAAGTGGGCGTGCCAAGATGTTAGCGACTGGAAACAGTCGCTAACATCGCTATCTCCTATTACCAACTTTTGGAGATATTTGTGCTAAGCGCGAATATCTCCAAAAGCTAACACCTGCCCTGGGCAGTTCTTAGCCTTGTTATCCAATGGGAGGTAGATAACATGGCTAAGAGCATTAGCTCGGTAATGCATGAATATCGCTGACTTTTCAGCGATATTCATGCATTGCGGCCGTTTTTTATCGCATTTGCGATAAACCTTGGTAATACCAAGGTTTATCTGCGATAAAAATCGCCGCAGCTCAGCGGTAAATTTTTGTCTCTAACCAAGCAATAGCGAAAATGATCGCTATTGCTTGGTAATATGCCCCTAAGTTATTCCATGGACCCAGGAAGAATTAGATCATAAGGCAAAGGGAAGTTCTGGTCCAATAGCGTTAGATTTCCAGCAGAAAGGGAAACTGTGCATTAGGCAGCCGTCAACATATTATGACAAAATATTTGTGGGTGAGAGTGATTGTGAGCACATTTTCTTGATTGAGAATGCAATAAAGAAGGCGCTATTGGATAAATTAACCACAGTCCCAAATTTGTATTTTGTGTGTGGGAAAAGTGCTCATGTGAAATTGCCTAAAAATTGGTAAGTTATTTGGCTGTGGTATTCCCTAAATTCTTCCATGCAGATGAATTATGGCCTTTGGAAGGAAGAAGATCTCACAGAGGAAAACGTGGTGCAAGTGCGGGAAAAATTGTTGGGGATGTGTTTGGTGCTATGATACCTAGCCTGAGAGTGATTTTGAATGATGTGAACATTAGAAAGTTGGCAACGTTGGTAGATAAGCTCTCTGTGAATAATGCTCAAATCTTATTACTTGTTGAGGGAGAGATGGTCTCGATAAGGGCTATGGTACTTCAAAATCGTCTTGCATTAGATGTGTTGTTAGCAAAAGCCGGTGGGGGTCTGTAAATTGTTGAAAGTTCAACAGTGCTGTACTTATATACCTGACAATAGTCGGGATATAGGAAAGTACATTAATAACATTTCAGAGATACACCAAGATTTACATGATCTGGCTGCTGTTGGTCTTTGGGAGCAAATTGGAAATGGATTTGGAAAGGTTGGGAACTAGTTTGGAAGTCTGGGACAAGGAATAATGGGATACAACTTGAGATTGGTCATATTAGCTGTCATTTGTATAAATGTTTTTTTGGTAGTCATCAAGGCTTACAAATGGCAAAGGGCACGACATAATCAAAATTCTTTTAAAAAGCGAGAGCAGCAGATGGAGCGACAGCCAGACAGTCATTATCTGCACCATAAGAAGTTAGAAGGGGTTAGACAGGGACCGCAAGCTACAACTTTTGTTTAGGTGGGTCTTTTCTACAAGGAGAGAACTGTGAGAGGGTAAGGTATTGTGGTTATTACACTAGTCATAGGAGGGGGAACTGATAGAGCACTTATAGCACTCTAATTGTATGGGTGCACTATACTCATGGTTTAAACAGATTCACATGTATTTTTATCATTTGCAGTATTTCACAATTATAAAGATGCAGTTATTCGAGCTATATTAGCATCACAATGTAAGTGTGCAATTTTAAGTAGGCCTTTGTATGTATTAGAGAACTTATAATTACTGCATGTGTAGTGCGCAGGATGAAATTATACTTGTGTAATGTAATTTGTATTTAGTTTAAGTTGAATAAATTGTAGGTCCAAACTGTAGGTTGTTGTGAGTTTGGTTTCTCCTTGGTTGCTCACGAATTGTAATTAAATGAATCCTTTTTGTGCCACTGCAGGTGGAGGAATTCAACCTCATTGTTCTCAGATTTAAGAAGATACCCAGAGTGTCTTTGAAGAAGTCTGGAAGGTGAAAAGGGAGGGCGCCTTTTGTGTCTGGCCTACCTAGGAACCAAGGCCACTGGAAGAAGATTCGAAGTAATTAAAGCTTCTGTGGAAACTTACTGAAGGAGGGTGTCCACAAAGAATGTATTTTGGGTTGATCCACAGGGAAAGATCGATAGGACTTCTACTTACTTCGGAGGAGATGGAACATCTTAGAGCGAGCTCCATAGCTTTAAGCTATCAGACCCATTTGACGTGAGTACTTCTTAGAAAGGCAACACGTGCTGACACCTTTGGGACAGGATATTGGGGAAATAGGTAGGATTCTCATTTAGAGCAGAGTAGGGGAAGATACTTTTATTTTTCTCTCAAACGAAAAGAGAATTGGACTCAGCTTCTATGATTTGTTGTATTTTGATTTTGGAGTTCATAATATTATGCCTCTTATGCCAAATGAAATATATACTTAGACTCAGCACTGTATTGATTTTTATGTGCCTATATACTCTGTTATTGAGGTGTGTTTATATTCAATTATTGGTGGCCTTATAATAAATCCACAAAACTGGAATTTGGAGTCTGTGGTCCTTTAAAGCATGTCTAATTGAAGGTATAATTTTGAATTGCTTTACTCCCCTCCACACCTTTTGGCAGGCAATTAAAGACCATCATCTGCCTTGAATTTAGTAGGGAAGGTAAGGAGTAAATTTAGCGTCACCACAGCATATGCATCACATGCATTTCTCTGAAGAAAGACTGGCTGCTTGGGAGGAGCTACTGAGGTATAGGCAGGCACTACTTACAGAAACCAGTTCCTGCATTATGAGTCAAAATGTTTTATTTGTGAGAGGCTAGAACATCTTACAAGACTCATCTTCTTTCTTCCATAAACTAACATGAATAATTCCTTAACATTCTTTATCACATGGTGAACCACTTGTTTGTTCAGGGATGGCATGATGAGGACATGGTGCCTCCTGCTTATGAACGAGATAGCATTGCCCTCAACTATTTGGAGTTTGAATGACTCCTTTTTTTAGAGTCTGTACACAGATGGTTCACAAACCTCTCAATGAATATTGACCAATGTGATTACCAAGCCATTTTTATTTGCGAAGATATATTTGAGGAAGGACTGTGCAAGTAGTGAGTGCATTAATCAGGGGAATGAAGAAGAGATTTAAAACAAACTCTCACACTACTTGCCTTCTGTACTATGTTAATGTTAGCCTGGTTATGGTCAAGTGAAAGGCTGAGGTGGTAGGTTAGCTAGAGTCTTTAAGCAGAGTCTACCTACTGACTATTTTGGTAGAGGCAGATATCCATCTTCCAGCTGTGGAATGATCCCTGGCCATTTATCACTGTATGATATTCCTCAGATCCGTTTGCTACTTTGAAGTGGAATCCCATGTTCAATTGCAGACGACGCACTGCACAAATCCCAGCCAGTTCTGTGTACACCTTGGAAGAAGGTCCATTGAGTGATAAGTGTGATGAAAAGAACATTGAGAGGACCAAACCTCAGGGGATTCCACAAGCTCTGGTTCTCATTGTGGCACACCCCCTTTTAGTAGGGTGAACACCTTATGCTACTCACTTTTCTCATATTGCATGATACTCTTTGCCTCTGCATCTTTTTGCTCAGAATCGCTTGTAAATTACTATTGCCTACACTGCTCAAGGCTCACAGTATTTTTTGGAATCATCCTTGTTACTCTCAGTATTCGAGCACTCTGATTACTACAATTGTGTTATTGGATCAATAACCTGGAATTTGTATAGTTAGGATATACCTGACTACTATTGCATAATAGAAATATTACAATTCTTTTCATTTGCTTCATGGAAACCCGTCTCACAGGAGCTCTATGGTGATGGCAGTCGGTCCAAATGAAGATGTTTATGAATAGTTTATAATCCATCCAACCCTACTTCCAAAGAAGCATTGTTCATGTATTTTGGTGACTGGCAGGCGGTATCAAACTTCTGGACAATCAAGTAAAACTACTAAGACAAGTTGATATCATGCCTAAAACTCCAGTTCAAGATCCCTAACTATCCAAAGCCTTTCTTTTAATTATTGAATGGCAAGTTTATATCTACCCACACCACACACTGCAGCACTAAGGCTGACAAAGATCACCATGGACATCCTATAGAGCGACCCCAATGTATTGTCTTCCATTGCAGTGCATCACCCTTCAGTGCTCTTCACATAAACAAATATGCAACATAGACAACAAAAAGACAATGCCTTTGTATTTTGCCTCTATAAAATCAACCAATTATAGCCTTTCCACTGTAATACCTAAGAATGGTATTGCATTGGTGTGGTGTCACTTAATGAAGTATTCAAATAAAAATATCTAAAATCCAAATTTATTTTTATCACAAAAGTATATCAAATTAAAATAATAATTATATAGTAAGTAACACTGAATTATATGCATGCAAACAAGTTATAGAGCGAAAACACTTTATAGAGTAAGGAGGCTGCGTTCTATTCTAGCTCCACAGTTGGATGGCCAATATCAATGCCCTTTAATGTAGGTTTGTGATTAGTTGGTTATGTCACAATTCTGATTTGTTTTTAAACATATTGTTATTGACATTTTATATCTTAGTACTTTAGTGCACATGTATACATAATTTCTTCATTTACATACATATTTTGCTCATGAGGCACATACATAGTAATTTGATTTTCGGCTTCAACTGATAATTGTTGATGTTTTGTTTCTTCAATACATTTTACAGGGCTATGATCTATAAGTATTGACCCATCATTAGTTCACCATTATTTATGCTTTTAGCCATATCCCATTTTCTCTATCCTCTTTTACTTGGATAGTTGCCAGCTCCAGATAAGGGCCCAGCAATGCCAACTATGTTTAAGGAATTAATGTTAAAAAGAAACTACTATCTAAAGCTTCTGCAGGAGGGTGGTGTATGTATTTTTCTATGGAGACTTAGTGGGGGAGAACTGCTAATCAATGATCGTTGTTGGGCAGCGAGGGCCCCTCTGTTATATGCAGGCCCACCTTAACCCTTGTGTCTTATTCCTCTGGTATGGGTGCTCATGTTGTCTAGTGGTGGCATCTTGTCACAACCCTGATCATTATTGAGCAATACATTCTTCTGACAGTTAAAGTTGTGCCTGTGTAGAACTACTTTGTAAGATAAAGTTGATGAGCCTGAAAAACGAACAAATAGCATATGGTTTGCCGCGTCCAATGCATCGCTTTATTAGGGTAGTTGAATATTGAACACAAACCAATAAACAATCGAAATAAATGAAGAAGAAAAATAATAATAATGAGAATCACCATACTACTGTGAACAGCACAGCAGTTTCAAGTGACAACCAGTGTTATTAGAACAAATGAGCAATTGTACGGGTCATCCACTTGATATAGGTATTTGCTAACAAACTTTGACCAAACATATTTTTACTCAAACTACATTTCTTCATAAAAGTGTTCATGCTCCAATTGCCTAATAACAGAAGGACCTAATGTGAATGAAGCAAACAAACACATTTTAGACCAGTCTTTCACGGCCAGTGGCATCTATTGCCCATCCCAGTCTCACCACTTCAGCCACATGTATTGAACTATCACAAATGAGCGTCCGGAGCAACTGCCACGCGTTGAGCAGCATAGGTCGCAAAAAGAGCTGACTGTTCATTGGCATCAACTGCACGTAGTCCTCTGGCCACTGTTGCCAAAAGCAGCATCCACCAGCCAGTCTTTATATTTCAGGCAGCCACTTCATCTCTAGCGCATAGCAACCCTCTGCCTTGCCAGCAGGAACAGTATAGCCATCATTCCATGCATGCTGACAGGGATATCTTTGACATACAACTCTGACAATAGAGTAGTGGGAAACTGGAAGCAAAAGAAGGTCCAGTGCACATGCTCCAACGGAAACTATACTCCAAAAAGAGGGGTCAATGTTCCTAAAAATTAGAAAAGTGGGAAAAATGGTCTAGGGTATAGATAGGAGTGTCAGTGAGACTCTTACTTGTTGCCCTCACATCCCAAGGGATGTCATTCTTCATCATAGGGCATTTGCTCCTCATCGGGTCGGAGCTGCAATGCCCTACAGGCCCCCGGAAGGGTCACTTTAACTGGCTGTATGACGCATGTGAGGAAGTGAGTGAATATAAAATTGACTAGAGTATATCTATGCTATGTCAATTTAGTGGGAGGATTCCTCTGTCAAAATAAAAAAAAACAGACTGTTGGTGCTACTAGAGGGTTATAATGGCCCTAGGTAGTCAGTTGTGGATATAAGGGGAAACCGTTTTATACTTATGTGGTCAAATAAATAGAAATCATTTTCCACTTATATCCAAAACTTACTATCTAGGGCCATTATAGTCAATTTTCTATTCACTCACTTCTTTATGAGCACTTCCTCACATGCATCATATGGCAATACATTTAAAAGGAGCAATCACCCATTGATGAAGCATGACATCCCTTGAGATGTGTGAGGGCAACAAGTAGGGGTCTCGCTGACTATACTATGTATACCCTAGACCGTTTCCCCCCTTTTCCTCTTTAGGAACAGAGCCTCCTCTTTTTGAAGAATATCTCTGACATAGCCAAAGAGGGCAACCAAGGGTGTCCTTGGTATCGAATGAGCATCTATGTCACTCAGACAAGTATAAACAGCAGCCCAGATGTTCAATATCCCAGAACGGTTCCAGGGTAGATGCAAGAGGTCAGTGCCTAAGAGCCACAGTGGAGATATTGTTTATCTGGGTTAAGGCTCATCTCATGCAGTCACACCAGTATGCAAAAGGTTTGGTGCAAATATTTGACATGCAGAAGGCGTAGTCAATAATTGGGGAGAGCATGCACAAGGTACTGCAGCAATATTTCTATTTCTACTTGGTAAAGTCCTCCCCAATGTCCTCCCACCACCTAACACAGGACCTGGGTTTAATCATGGGGCCTTCTCCTGCATGGTTATGTACAGGCTGGTAACCAAGTTCCAAGGGAAAGGGTTTACATTGACAGAGTTTAGAGCATGCAGTGGCTCGGGGCCTTGAGGGAATTTCGGGTGTTCAGCTCTACAGGTGCTTCACAGCCTGTAGTATAGAAAGGTGTCTAGTACAGTGCAGCCAGGACCTGAGTGCAGAGCTGTGAAGGTCAGGAACTCACCATTCAGGTACAGGTCTCCCAATTTATTCAGCCCCAGTCACTTAGCTGTCACTGTACTTACTCCTCTCTCATGGGTGGGAAGAGCAGGTGTCTGAATGAAGTCAAGCCAGAAGAGTAGATACAGAGTAGTTGCAGCAGGCCCTCTCAGCTTGCTTCTGGGCCATATCATGCATCTAACCTTATCAATGTCAGTGGTGAGTCGCGTCATTGTGGAGCACTAACCAATGGATAAGTGGCAAGGGCTGATATTTTACACCTCCGCTGCAAGATGAGGTAGAAACTGGGTAGGGTTGAGCCAATGATGGGCATATTGGGCCTGCACACAATATTAGTATAATTCAAAACCAAGGGCACCCAACCTGCCCTGTTCGGGGGGGCGGGGTCAGTATCTCCCAAGAGAGTCTTGTTTGCCCATCAGCCCATGCCAATTGAGTCATTAGGGAATTGTGCGACCCACTTAAGTAGCATTACAAGCATGTTCCTGGCCTGCCATCGCAGCCTGTGTGTGCAGTTTTAAACTGCCATTTCAACATGGCAAAAAACCTAAACCTTGCTTTTTAATACATATAAGTTACAGCTAGGTTAGGCCCTAAAAGCGCTTATAAGGCAGAGCACATTCTATTTAAAAATTTGGATCTGTAATTTTAAGTTTTATATGTCCCGGTGGTGAAAAACTCTCAAATTTGTTTTTTACTACTAAAAGACGTAGGTCTCCCATCGGTTGGGACATTGGGTTACCTTATTACATTTAATAAGTGATATTTTGTATTGGGAGCGAGTAAGAAAGTCATGTTTGATGTCTGAGGAATTGTAATTTAAAACCTTTTTTAATGGTAAAGTCAGATTTTAAGTCACAGTTCTGAAAACACTATCTTTAGATAGTTTGCAATTTCATGTTCTAACTATTTGGTGCCTAGAGCCTGTTTCTTGGGTCACATGAGTCAGTGAAGTCGCAATTGGTCTTTGTGTAATCTCTCATACAGCATCACATTAGAAGGGCTGGGTGTTGGCAGGATGGCTGATATCTGGCAGGTAGCAGGGCAGAGCTGTCACCATCACCTACCATTTTTGCACTTGAAAAGTGCTGCCTCAACACGCTCACAAAGCGGTTTGCACTAGTCTATTTGGACCCTAGACAATCTGGGCCCTGTGCACGATGAAGGAAATTCCAGCCAAATTTGTGGAGGGAAAACTCTAGAATCTTTTTCCACTTCAAAGTCTGCACCATGTATAAAAAGAGGTTACTCAGACCCACTTTTGAGTACACTCCTGTCCTAAGGATACTACAGAAGAAAGACTTACCTACTGCTTGAGGCCTGCCCTGCTGTCTGAGAATGATGACTGGACCTGTACCCTCCATCCCAGGCTCCAAGGGCCAGCTGATTCATCTTCTGCCCTGAGCTACAGGGACACAGCAAGCTCCAGAGACCCCCCTTTAAATGCCTAGCTGACCTGCTGCTCTGGACCTGCCTAGACATGGAAGTGAGTTCCTTATCCCCAAGTGCACCTCCCCAGGTCTTTTGCCCTTTGGTTGCATCAGAGAGAGAACCTCCTGGCCTAACTGAGGGCTCCTCCAAATCCCACACGAAATGACGCAAAGTTATGTAAAGCTGCCAGAATAATGGGAATCAATGTCGAGTAATGCAAAGCCCCTTAAAACCTCACTTCAGTGAGTAGCAGACCAATGCAAAGCCACCAGGCTTCACCAGAACCTATGCTAAGTGGTGTTGCAAAGCGTCACAAAGCAACACTGCACAGACAACCCACCACGGGGACAAGGTGCAATACACAGTGGGCACATTTTGGTCCTGTGTCCAGCTAGGTGGCATTCAGCCTGTACTTCTCACTTTGTCCCTGTTCAGGCATGACCAGATACCCTCTGGTTCGGCTTTTTACCTTTTGGAGCTACTTTTATCGAAAACTTCTAAAATTGCACAGCTCTAGTTCTACTAATTCAATTTTTCCAGTTTTGTCTCAAACAATCTATTAAAATGTACTTTCTTTTTCTAAATTGGTATGGGATTTTTCTTGTGCTGTCTTTCCAATTCATTACTGTATGTGCACTTCATAAACACTTTAGCCCATAAGTGATCACAGCATGAATCACCATTTTACCGCTAGCAAATGGCAGAATGTTCAGGATCTTTTTAAGTAATTTTGGCAAAAAAACAAGGAGTTGCTTCAGATGAGGTCTGTGATTTACAGGACAGATCATGGTCCAATTGGAGAAGGAGCAGGGATACTGCTCAATCCAGGTGGCCACCAAGCAGGGGACGTGATGGTACTGAGTACTGACATTGTCAAAGACTAAAATGTTATTGTTTTCTTAGTTAAACTGGAGACAGGTATAATGCATCAATTTGGCCATGGCTGACAAACGATCAATGAAAAGAGATGGGCTAAAAGTTACCTACACGACTAGCTGTGGGTCATCAGCATAAGAAACTATAGAAAAAGTGAAAGACTGCAATTTGTGCCAGAGGATTTAGGTGCACATTAAAAAGTGTGGGGCTGAGACATAATCCTTCCGGCACACCTTATTTGATCCTTGTAATAGCCAATTTGAATGGGCCAGAGTCACAGTTTTGGGAGCGGTTAGATAGTAACGAGAGCAATCATTATATATATTAACGTTTTTGCTCTTTCTATGATGGCAAAGGATTGTATGATCCTGTTGTGACAATTGTCTTATGATGAAATTACATTATTGAAAGGGTTGTACCAGGATCAGAAATTAACCTGGGCATGCCCAAAGAGTGGCTCACATTCTTGCATAGCTCACTTTAGTTATTTGGTTAGTCAGTAGTTAAAGTCAGATTATAGGCAGTGTCTCTGCCCATGAGCAGTATCAATTGGCTGTGCAGTCCAATGCGGTATAATCAGACACTAATAGCCTGATTACAATGACGGTGGGCCCGCCACGACAGCTCATCGATGGCTGTCCCACCACCATTGTAACCATGTTTTCCGCCCACCATATTACAATGGTGTGCAGATGTTTGGCAGTCAGAAACATTGACCGCCAAGCATCCAACGGGCTACTTGAGCCCGCCTGTGCATCAGTCGAAGCAGCAATCCCTACAATGGTGGTTGTACATTTCAGGCACTGCTGTGGGGATTATGATGTCCCTCCCCACCGGCCATTTCATGGCGATTTACTTGCCATGAAATGGCTAGTGGAAAGGGACATTGGGAACCCGTGGTGGGTCCTTATTCCCTCCTGGCCCTCAGTTTCAGTTTTGAAGGGCACCTATGGTGCCCTTCTACATTTCCTTGCACCATGTGACAAGCCCCGCATGGAGCCTGTCAAATAGTGCAGGGATATGCTAAAAGTGTATTTTTTGGACTGAGGTGTACTGCAGCCCACAGCACACACGACAATACACAGATACACTTTACGACCACCTTGAAGGCAGTCACATTGTTATACATTGGAGGGACCCCTGAAGTTAAGTTGGGCGGTCCCGTCACTGATATGCCATCTTAATGAGGCCCTAACTATCTGACAATAGTATTGAAACTATTGATTATTCAACCATACTCTGAAATTTTCATGGAGCTTTGGGAATAGAGAACATTTACAAACACTAATTCAGACTACTACCCGCTCCCCGGGTCAAAAGTTTCTGCTATAATCACTGTCCTTTCCGCCTTATGATTCAGCCTGGGAACCATACAGCAGTTTTGTTAGCCTTGAAAAAGACAGCATGCCATTGTTGCGCGAAACACATATTTGCTGAGTCCTTGTTATCAAATACAAGCATGCATCAGTATGTACATTAAATATATGTGATGAAACTTAGACATTGAATAACCAATATTTGACTACGTTGTTTACATTTTGTATTTCTAGATTTTATCTGATGATATGTTTGATTAATCTCTTTGTTAATGTGACAAATGCATCCTCCTCCTATATATTTATTGTAAATTATAGTTTCTAAACATTAACTTAAACATATTCATGCCTCTATACCTCACGATGACAACAATCCTAGTAGTGGACTAGCAGGCCAGTCAGTTGTCGTGTGGAACCTGTATGAGGGATATATTTATTTATATTTTACATGAAACAACATTATAGTCTATAAACCGAGATGCATGTTCTTTTTTTTGTATATATTACAACCTCACGCATTTCAAGTTTTTCTCATATGCAAAATGAAAAAAATTGGAAGCATGATAAAATAAATTGTTTGTGCAGGATCACACAATTTGGTTAAGTGGCCAAGCTGAGATTGGCTCCAGGTTTCCTGGTTTCACAAAGTGTGATTAAGCCATTAGATTGGTATCCCTTTCTCGCTCAAAGTTTCTTCTGCGCATGAAATAAGCTTAGATGATTTTGCCAATATGATACATGTTTTGTATGTCAGAATATCTTCACTTCCATTATTGCTGACTATCATGTATCTGTGCTGTGTGTGAAGGGAATTAACGCTGTTATTACATGCCTCACATTGTGTTTGCTTGTGTTTAACACACAGGCTTCGATTGTTGATGGAGATGCTGTCCTTGTTCCATTCATGGGAGGGAAGAATGCATTGTTTCTAGCCAGAATGGTCCATGTCCTATGAATGTGAGGGAAGCATGTACGTCTAGACAATGCTGTACCTGTTAATAATATTAATAATAATAATAATGTGTGGAAATCTTTCCTTGTCAATGCTTGTCATGGTATGATATGTCATGTCATGTCATTCCATGCCATGTCATGTTATGGTATGTTATGTTATCAGCATTTGTGAAGCATGACTGGAGATTGTGTGAAGGCTATCTGCTGGGTCTTACATGAAGAATCAAGTTTTTAGAAACTTTGAAATACCAGAAGCAAAGAGGAGATCCTTAAGTATGGAAGGAGGTCGTTCCACATTTTAGGTACAAGGTATGGAAAGCTGGGCCTCCTGTTCAACTAATGTGTATGCGGGTTGTGTGTACAAAAGAGAGAGGCAAAGCGTAGGTGTGGGGTGACGAGCTGTTGAAAGCGGTGGCGGTAGTTAAGGTATGCTAGTCCAATGTTGTGCAGTGCATTCTATGCTTGTGTGAAGAGTTTGAAACTGTACATTTTGTGTATCAGCAGCCAGTGGAGATCTCTGAGGGAAGGCATGACATGAGTGCACTGAGGGAGGTCCCGGACTAGTCTGGCAGCAGAATTCTGGATGTGCTGAAGATGGTGGAGATGGTGGTTATGAATTATGGTATTGAGTGCTTTGACATGGTCAAGTCTGCTAGTGATTAGGGCTTGAGTGACGGTACATCTGGTGTTCTCGGGAATCCAGTTGAAGATTTTTTTCAGGATGTGTAAAGAGGTGATATTTACTATTCCTACTCCAATCAAAGCCATTTAGGAGTAGATCTTCAGCACTAATGAGGTGACATTTGCTATTCTCAATCTAAGCCATTCAGTAGAAGGTGTTGTACACTAATGAGGATACATTACTATTCCCACGCCAATCTAAGTCATTTAGGGGGAGGTGTTGGACTCTAAAGAGGTGACAAACTATTCCCACTACAATCTAAACCATTTTGAGGAAGGCATTGCAAAGTAAAGAGGTAAAATGTACTATCCACACTTAATTGATAGCCATTCAGAGGATGGTTTTGGACTCTGAAGCGGTGACATTTACTATTCCCTGTCCGTCTAAGCAATTTAGAGAAAAGTTTTGAACACTAAAGAGATAACATTTACTATTCCTATTCCAATCTAATAAATGTTTCAAACATAGTTAACACAAAATATAACAAGACATGCAAATAGAAAAATATCTATAGTTAGAGTTTAAATATTAATATGACTGAGAAGAAATGACTAGTAACTAATATATATATATTGTTCAGAAAATAAAACAATTCTAAAAACTATTACGAAAACTGATCATTTACATTAATAGTATTGCATTTAACAAATAATAATTTATTAATATTTAAATATATATAATGTGCCATTCTTTTGTATCATACACAATACAAAATTGTAAAAAGTAATATCACTAAACATATAAACTTAACACAAACAAAATAATTTTATTATAAAAAGTATGTATTTCAATCTATAATTTTTTTTATCAACTAGTAATAACGAAATATAAAACTATACATTATTTATATAAAATAAAATAAAATATACAACACACTTGCATCCAAAATCAGGTGAGTAAACATATAATATGAACATTTAGTATAGATGATGACAACTATAAAATAAAAAATTAAGAATGTGCAAATAATTTATATTAATATTTATTATGACATAAGGAGAGGATGTAAAAGACACACAAATGATGAACGGAATGAAGAACAAACCAAAATATTCATCCACAGTCAACAGATCTGGGTTAAATCCATTGTTTATTTGCTCAGCATGCCACCCCAGTTTAGACCCACCCATATGCAAATCAGTCTTGTCCCTGTGCCTCATGGGAACAGTCAAGACTGAACTGCCAAGCTAGGACCTCCCTGGACCTGAAACAAGCATCCTAGGACCAGTTTTGGGGTTTCACCCTCATCAGCCAGGTTAGCTTGAATCTAAAGGCACAGTAAGTCCGGGACTCACATCTGGCTATACCCTGCACACTTAGGGCGAGAAAGCAAAAGACACACAAATGATGAATGTAATGCAGAACTGATGGATGTGGAATGGATGTGGCACAGCAGACAGAGCTGCCAACTTGGAAGCTGGGGATACAGGTTCAAGTCTTGGTGCCAGCTCAACAACCTGTGATTCTGGGCAAATCACTCAATCTCCCCGTGCCCATGATCAGCGCCTGGATACACTCATGAGTGATGAACTGCACTATATAAATCTACAAATGCAATTAATAAAATGATTGTATATAGCTAGACATATACAACATATTTGCGTAATTATTTCAGAAATAAAAGTTTAAATAACATTTTAATGAAAAATACATATGCATTCTTTATGAAAATTGTATTAATTGCAAAACAAATAATTTAAAAACATATTACTGTAAAACATAAAATGAATAATTCCCTCAAAATGTTACTACTTAAAACAACAATTTAGACCTATTTACAAAATATTAATTATAACTAAACATTTAAAAATGTTGCCAACAAAAATAAACAAATATTACATTTTTAATGAATACATCGAAATTAAATATAAAAATTATCACAAAAAATCAAATGTTACAATTTAAGTACAAATTAAATAGCAAATACTTTGTAAAAATCCAAAACATGTTAACAAATATACAAATGGGGGTGGGGTCGCACACTACTCACACACCGGCGGTGTCGCCCCTAAGGAACTCTGGTCAATGTAGTAAAGTGTTCGCGATGCATCATATTTCGATCTTCTGCTATCTTCGCTGTCTTCGCTATCCCTGGACACGTGTTTCGGGGTATCACCCCTCGTCAGCAGGGATAGGCCGTGTACAGGGGTTGCCGATGGCTGCCAATATCTGCCAGGTATAGTACCACTCAGGCGCCTAGGTGCGGGATCCCAGGCTCGTCAGCCCACTGCTCACGGGAGCTTTAAAGTTACAAATGGGGGTGGGGTCGCACACTACTCACACACCGGCGGTGTCGCCCCTAAGGACTCTGGTCAATGTAGTAAAGTGTTCGCGATGCATCATCTTTCGATCTTCTGCTATCTTCGCTGCCTTCGCCATCCCTGGACACGTGTTTCGGGGTATCACCCCTCGTCAGCAGGGATAGTCCGTGTACTGGGGTTGCCGATGGCTGCCAATATCTGCCAGGTATAGTACCACTCAGGCGCGTAGGTGCGGGATCCCAGGCTCGTCAGCCCACTGCTCACGGGAGCTTTAAAGTTACAAATGGGGGTGGGGTCGCACACTACTCACACACCGGCGGTGTCGCCCCTAAGGACTCTGGTCAATGTAGTAAAGTGTTCGCGATGCATCATCTTTCGATCTTCTGCTATCTTCGCTGTCTTCGCCATCCCTGGACACGTGTTTCGGGGTATCACCCCTCATCAGTAGGGATAGGCCGTGTACTGGGGTTGCCGATGGCTGCCAATATATGCCAGGTATAGTACCATTCAGGCGCGTAGGTGCGGGATCCCAGGCTCGTCAGCCCACTGCTCACGGGAGCTTTAAAGTTACAAATGGGGGTGGGGTCGCACACTACTCACACACCGGCGGTGTCGCCCCTAAGGACTCTGGTCAATGTAGGAAAGTGTTCGCGATGCATCATCTTTCGATCTTCTGCTATCTTAGCTGTCTTCGCCATCCCTGGACACGTGTTTCGGAGTATCACCCCTCGTCAGTAGGGATAGGCTGTGTACTGGGGTTGCCGATGGCTGCCAATATCTGCCAGGTATAGTACCACTCAGGCGCGTAGGTGCGGGATCCCAGGCTCGTCAGCCCACTGCTCACGGGAGCTTTAAAGTTACAAATGGGGGTGGGGTCGCACACTACTCACACACCGGCAGTGTCGCCCCTAAGGACTCTGGTCAATGTAGTAAAGTGTTAGCGATGCATCATCTTTCGATCTCCTGCTATCTTCGCTGTCTTCGCCATCCCTGGACACGTGTTTCGGGGTATCACCCCTCGTCAGCAGGGATAGGCCGTGTACTGGGGTTGCCGATGGCTGCCAATATCTGCCAGGTATAGTACCACTCAGGCGCGTAGGTGCGGGATCCCAGGCTCGTCAGCCCACTGCTCACGGGAGCTTTAAAGTTACAAATGGGGGTGGGGTTGCACACTACTCACACACCGGCGGTGTCGCCCCTAAGGACTCTGGTCAATGTAGTAAAGTGTTTGCGATGCATCATCTTTCTATCTTCGCTGCCTTCGCAATCCCTGGACACGTGTTTCGGGGTATCACCCCTTGTCAGCAGGGATAGGCTGTGTACTGGGGTTGCCGATGGCTGCCAATATCTGCCAGGTATAGTACCACTCAAGCGCGTAGGTGCGGGATCCCAGGCTCATCAGCCCACTTCTCACGGGAGCTTTAAAGTTACAAATGGGGGTGGGGTCACACACTACTAACACACCGGCGGTGTCGCCCCTAAGGACTCTGGTCAATGTCGTAAAGTGTTCGCGATGCATCATCTTTCGATCTTCTGCTATCTTCGCTGTCTTCGCCATCCCTGGACACGTGTTTCGGGGTATCACCCCTCGTCAGCAGGGATAGGCCGTGTACTGGGGTTGCCGATGGCTGCCAATATCTGCCAGGTATAGTACCACTCAGGCGCCTAGGTGCGGGATCCCAGGCTCATCAGCCCACTGCTCACGGGAGCTTTAAAGTTACAAATGGGGGTGGGGTCGCACACTACTCACACACCGGCGGTGTCGCCCCTAAGGACTCTGGTCAATGTAGTAAAGTGTTTGCGATGCATCATCTTTCGATCTTCTGCTATCTTCGCTGTCTTCGCCATCCCTGGACACGTGTTTCGGGGTATCACCCCTCGTCAGCAGGGATAGGCCGTGTACTGGGGTTGCCGATGGCTGTCAATATCTGCCAGGTATAGTACCACTCAGGCGCGTAGGTGCGGGATCCAAGGCTCGTCAGCCCACTGCTCACGGGAGCTTTAAAGTTACAAATGGGGGTGGGGTCGCACACTACTCACACACCGGCGGTGTCGCCCCTAAGGAACTCTGATCAATGTAGTAAAGTGTTCGCGATGCATCATCTTTCGATCTTCTGCATTCTTCGCTGTCTTCGCCATCCCTGGACACGTGTTTCGGGGTATCACCCCTCGTCAGCAGGGATAGGCCGTGTACTGGGGTTGCCGATGGCTGCCAATATCTGCCAGGTATAGTACCACTCAGGAGCATAGGTGCTGGATCCCAGGCTCGTCAGCCCACTGCTCACAGGAGCTTTAAAGTTACAAATGGGGGTGGGGTCGCACACTACTCACACACCGGCGGTGTCACCCCTAAGGACTCTGGTCAATGTAGTAAAGTGTTCACGATGCATAATCTTTCGATCTTCTGCTATCTTCGCTGTCTTCGCCATCCCTGGACACGTGTTTCGGGGTATCACCCCTTGTCAGCAGGGATAGGCTGTGTACTGGGGTTGCCGATGGCTGCCAATATCTGCCAGGTATAGTACCACTCAGGCGCGTAGGTGCGGGATCCCAGGCTCGTCAGCCCACTGCTCACGGGAGCTTTAAAGTTACAAATGGGGGTGGGGTCGCACACTACTCACACACCGGCGGTGTTGCCCCTAAGGACTCTGGTCAATGTAGTAAAGTGTTTGCGATGCATCATCTTTCGATCTTCTGCTATCTTCGCTGTCTTCGCCATCCCTGGACACGTGTTTCGGGGTATCACCCCTCATCAGCAGGGATAGGCCGTGTACTGGGGTTGCCGATGGATGCCAATATCTGCCAGGTATAGTACCACTCAGGCGCGTAGGTGCGGGATCCCAGGCTGGTCAGCCCACTGCTCACGGGAGCTTTAAAGTTACAAATGGGGGTGGGGTCGCACACTACTCACACACCGGCGGTGTGGCCCCTAAGGATTCTGGTCAATGTAGTAAAGTGTTTGCGATGCATCATCTTTCGATCTTCTGCTATCTTCGCTGTCTTCGCCATCCCTGGACACGTGTTTCGGGGTATCACCCCTCGTCAGCAGGGATAGGCCGTGTACTGGGGTTGCCGATGGCTGCCAATATCTGCCAGGTATAGTACCACTCAGGCGCGTAGGTGCGGGATCCCAGGCTCGTCAGCCCACTGCTCACGGGAGCTTTAAAGTTACAAATGCGGGTGGGGTCGCACACTACTCACACACCGGCGGTGTCACCCCTAAGAACTCTGGTCAATGTAGTAAAGTGTTCGCGATGCATCATCTTTCGATCTTCTGCTATCTTTGCTGTCTTCGCCATCCCTGGACACGTGTTTCGGGGTATCACCCCTCGTCACCAGGGATAGGCCGTGTACTGGGGTTGCCGATGGCTGCCAATATCTGCCAGGTATAGTACCACTCAGGAGCATAGGTGCGGGATCCCAGGCTCGTCAGTCCACTGCTCGCGGGAGCTTTAAAGTTACAAATGGGGGTGGGGTCGCACACTACTCACACACTGGCGGTGTCGCCCCTAAGGACTCTGGTCAATGTAATAAAGTGTTCACGATGCATCATCTTTCGATCTTCTGCTATCTTCGCTGTCTTCGCCATCCTTGGACACGTGTTTCGGGGTATCACCCCTCGTCAGCAGGGATAGGCCGTGTACTGGGGTTGCCGATGGCTGTCAATATCTGCCAGGTATAGTACCACTCAGGCGCGTAGGTGCGGGATCCAAGGCTCGTCAGCCCACTGCTCACGGGAGCTTTAAAGTTACAAATGGGGGTGGGGTCGCACACTACTCACACACCGGCGGTGTCGCCCCTAAGGAACTCTGGTCAATGTAGTAAAGTGTTCGCGATGCATCATCTTTCGATCTTCTGCATTCTTCGCTGATTTTGCCATCCCTGGACTCGTGTTTCAGGGTATCACCCCTCGTCAGCAGGGATAGGCCATGTACTGGGGTTGCCGATGGCTGCCAATATCTGCCAGGTATAGTACCACTCAGGAGCATAGGTGCGGGATCCCAGGCTCGTCAGCCCACTGCTCACGGGAGCTTTAAAGTTACAAATGGGGGTGGGGTCGCACACTACTCACACACCGGCGGTGTCGCCCCTAAGGACTCTGGTCAATGAAGTAAAGTGTTCGCGATGCATCATCTTTCGATCTTCTGCTATCTTCGCTGTCTTCGCCATCCCTGGACACGTGTTTCGGGGTATCACCCCTCGTCAGCAGGGATAGGCCGTGTAATGGGGTTGCCGATGGCTGCCAATATCTGCCAGGTATAGTACCACTCAGGCGCGTAGGTGCGGGATCCCAGGCTCGTCAGCCCACTGCTCACGGGAGCTTTGAAGTTACAAATGGGGGTGGGGTCGCACACTACTCACACACCGGCGGTGTGGCCCCTAAGGACTCTGGTCAATGTAGTAAAGTGTTCGCGATGCATCATCTTTCGATCTTCTGCTATCTTTGCTGTCTTCGCCATCCCTGGACACGTGTTTCGGGGTATCACCCCTCATCAGCAGGGATAGGCCGTGTACTGGGGTTGCCGATGGCTGCCAATATCTGCCAGGTATAGTACCACTCAGGCGCGTAGGTGCGGGATCCAAGGCTCGTCAGCCCACTTCTCACGGGAGCTTTAAAGTTACAAATGGGGGTGGGGTCGCACACTACTCACACACCGGCGGTGTCGCCCCTAAGGAACTCTGGTCAATGTAGTAAAGTGTTCGCGATGCATCATCTTTCGATCTTCTGCATTCTTCGCTGTCTTCGCCATCCCTGGACACGTGTTTCGGGGTATCACCCCTCGTCAGCAGGGATAGGCCGTGTACAGGGGTTGCCGATGGCTGCCAATATCTGCCAGGTATAGTACCACTCAGGCGCGTAGGTGCGGGATCCCAGGCTCGTCAGCCCACTGCTCACGGGAGCTTTAAAGTTACAAATGGGGGTGGGGTTGCACACTACTCACACACCGGCGGTGTCGCCCCTAAGGACTCTGGTCAATGAAGTAAAGTGTTCGCGATGCATCATCTTTCGATCTTCTGCTATCTTCGCTGTCTTCGCCATCCCTGGACACGTGTTTCGGGGTATCACCCCTCGTCAGCAGGGATAGGCCGTGTATTGGGGTTGCCGATGGCTGCCAATATCTGCCAGGTATAGTACCACTCAGGCGCGTAGGTGCGGGATCCCAGGCTCGTCAGCCCACTGCTCACGGGAGCTTTGAAGTTACAAATGGGGGTGGGGTCGCACACTACTCACACACCGGCGGTGTGGCCCCTAAGGACTCTGGTCAATGTAGTAAAGTGTTCGCGATGCATCATCTTTCTATCTTTTGCTATCTTTGCTGTCTTCGCCATCCCTGGACACGTGTTTCGGGGTATCACCCCTCATCAGCAGGGATAGGCCGTGTACTGGGGTTGCCGATGGCTGCCAATATCTGCCAGGTATAGTACCACTCAGGCGCGTAGGTGCGGGATCCCAGGCTCGTCAGCCAATATCTGCCAGGTTGACCTACGCGCCTGAATGGTACTATACCTGGCAGATATTGGCAGCCATCGGCAACCCCAGTACACGGCCTATCCCTGCTGACGAGGGGTGATACCCCGAAACACGTGTCCAGGGATGGCGAAGACAGCAAAGATAGCAGAAGATCAAAAGATGATGCATCGCAAACACTTTACTACATTGACCAGAATCCTTAGGGGCGACACCGCCGGTGTGTGAGTAGTGTGCGACCCACCCCCATTTGTAACTTTAAAGCTCCTGTGAGCAGTGGGCTGACGAGCCTGGGATCCCGCACCTAGGCGCCTGAGTGGTACTATACCTGGCAGATATTGGCAGCCATCGGCAACCCCAGTACACAGCCTATCCCTGCTGACAAGGGGTGAAACCCCGAAACACGTGTCCAGGGATGGCGAAGACAGCGAAGATAGCAGAAGATCGAAAGATGATGCATCGTGAACACTTTACTACATTGACCAGAGTCCTTAGGGGCGACACCGCCGGTGTGTGAGTAGTGTGCGACCCCACCCCCATTTGTAACTTTAAAGCTCCCGTGAGCAGTGGACTGACGAGCCTGGGATCCCGCACCTATGCTCATGAGTGGTACTATACCTGGCAGATATTGGCAGCCATCGGCAACCCCAGTACACGGCCTATCCCTGCTGTTGAGGGGTGATACCCCAAAGAACGTGTCCAGGGATGGCGAAGACAGCGAAGATAGCAGAAGATCGAAAGATGATGCATCGCGAACACTTTACGACATTGACCAGAGTCCTTAGGGGCGACACCGCCGGTGTGTGAGTAGTGTGCGACCCCACCCCCATTTGTAACTTTAAAGCTCCCTTGAGCAGTGGGCTGACGAGCCTGGGATCCCGCACCTACGCGCCTGAGTGGTACTATACCTGGCAGATATTGGCAGCCATCAGCAACCCCAGTACACGGCCTATCCCTGCTGACGAGGGGTGATACCCCGAAACACGTGTCCAGGGATGGCGAAGACAGCGAAGACAGCAGAAGATCGAAAGATGATGCATCACGAACACTTTACTACATTGACCAGAGTCCTTAGGGATCACACCGCCGGTGTGTGAGTAGTGTGCGACCCCACCCCCATTTGTAACTTTAAAGCTCCCGTGAGCAGTGGGCTGACGAGCCTGG
Organism: Lissotriton helveticus; assembly: GCF_964261635.1. Classification (NCBI taxonomy): domain Eukaryota; kingdom Metazoa; phylum Chordata; class Amphibia; order Caudata; family Salamandridae; genus Lissotriton; species Lissotriton helveticus. Next base: position 1,213,076,142 of record NC_136057.1, on the reverse strand, counting down.
GATCCCGTACCTACGCGCCTGAGTGGTACTATACCTGTCAGATATTGGCAGCCATCGGCAACCCCAGTACACGGCCTATCCCTGCTGACGAGGGGTGATACCCCGAAACACGTGTCCAGGGATGGCGAAGACAGCGAAGATAGCAGAAGATCGAAAGATGATGCATCGCGAACACTTTACTACATTGACCAGAGTCCTTAGGGGCGACACCACCGGTGTGTGAGTAGTGTGCGACCCCACCCCCATTTGTAATGTTACCAAATATGTTTGCATATAATTAAAATAAACATTTTGATTTAAAAAATCTGGTTATTAATCCTACAGACGTTTTTCATATAAATAATACAAATATCATAAAAAACCTCCTTACCCTGTTGCTGTAAATCCAAGATCCTACTCATATAGCATAATAAAATATATAAACTGCCTCTCCGAAAGTATACTTTTTAGTTATATGCATGGGTCATGTTAAAGCACAACGCAACCCGTGTGAAACATATCACTTTCATATCACTTGTGCACTGAAAGGTATTGTTAAACTGCACAGACGCCATAATGCGAGCATTAAATAGGGTCAGAAAAAGTTGAAAAATAGGGGCGGCAACTTAGAAAAAGCTAATTTGCTACAGGCAACATATTTGTTCTTCGATTGCACTGTAGTAGTAAGTGCTGAACTATGTTCATACTCCAATTGCTAATAAAAAAACCTGAAAAAATGGAACATAATGGGCCAGATAAAAGTAGAAAGCAGTTTGTTTGCCATATCATTCAAACGAACAAGCATTATATGCAAGTTAAGTGTTTCACGCATTGGTAGGATGGCATATTAAAAGAATCCCTTACATCAATTATAAGGATCATTTTTATCTAGCTCTTTATACCACTTTTTCGTCTTTTTAAGTGTTGTAAATAATCACTGCTATTTCAAACGAAGAGGGTGGAAGGCTGAGACTGCCACACCATAAATTGAATTAATGATAACCACGACACTGCATTTGTTAGCTGTGAGTATTTAGCTCATTATGTTATCTTGCTTCCTACTTCAATTATACAATTTAATGTAAGTGTGAATATTACAAAATATGTACCTTTAACAAAGGTGATAGCAGTCACAAGAGAGGATTTAGACGATTATATTTCCACCTTCCAGCTGCACATCTGGCTGCTCTTCCACTACGGTTTTATCTACTTCTGTCGAGGGGTAAGGTATAAGGAACAACCCAGAAGGAGTGGTAGATTGACTCTTTGCTAGAGAAGCACACATAATTCACACATTCAAGGCGCTTTGTTCATCCACATCTTGTTCCACAACGGGGAGGATCCCTATTCCATATTTCAATATTATACAGATTCAGCTTCCTCCTCATATACTTGCTCTGAAAATGTGGGGGGAGAAAGTCAACCACTGTGTTCTCTGTCCAGGCTCATTCTACTAAGAACCAATAGGCAACTTTGGAGTAGGCATTGTGTTCATGCATTTGACAGTAGCTCTGACAATCGGATTTTAGTGAATACCAATGGAATTTAACAAGCCTAGGCAAAAAAGTCCATTAGAGGTTCCAAATTAATATGGTCAGAATCCCTTTTACAACCAGATCAGGTGAACTCCTTAGCCTGAGCTAATATTCAGTTAGCCTCCAAAAGTACATAGGGGCATATTATCAAGGACCAGTGATAAAATTATCGCTCCTTTATCGGCAGGAAACTGCCGATAAAACGGAGATAATGGGCTTGATAATACGCCCTTGTTAATTCCCATAGAAGCATATGTTAACACCATAACATGGGCTTCTATGGGAATTAACAAGGGCGTATTAGCAAGCCCATTATCGCCGGTTTATCGGCAGTTTCCTGCCGATAAAACGGCGATAATTTTATCACTGGTTCTTGATAATATGCCCCATTATACTTTAAACCATTTCCAATCGAACGCCGATATGATAGTCCATTTTGGAAGTGACAGCAAATTGTTTAGGGGCATGTTTTTCTTCCATCGCTAAGTTTGTTTTGCCACTAATACCCATGAACCCAATATATTTGTTAATGGTGGGACCCATACATTTCTCTTCAGATTGTAATCTCAATCTTTGCATGGTTCCTTTATGTTGTATATTGGGAAGCAGGGTTTTAAAACTGCGGACTTTCCAGTCACTCTTTTCTGTGAATCGTGTGCCCAAGCAGTCGAAGAGGGCGACAGCGATCATTGGGGCATATGATCAGGAGAGCCGATAAAATTATTGCAGTTTTAGCGGCAGAAAACTGCTGCTAAAACAGCGATAATGGGCTTGATAATATGCTCGATGGAATTCCAATTGAAGCCCACGTTAAATGTGAAGGACATCTAACATGGGCTTCAATTGGAATCCATAGAGCATATTATCAAGCCCAATATCGCCGTCTTAGCGGCAGTTTTCTGCCTCTAAAAGGCGATAATTTAATTGCCTGTCTTGATAATATGCCCCATGACGGGTCATCATATCAGCTCTTGGGTGGTTAAACGTTAACAAAGTGATCTTGGACATATTTCAAGGCAATTCAGTCTGTCATGCGAAATAAATAAATAAGGGCGAGGATTACAATTCTTGAGGATATTGAAATGTTAAGATTACAACATCTTCAAATAATTATAAGAATAGGGTAGCCATGCGTTTTGCGAGCAACATTCCCAGTCTCTAGCATGCACAATTTTGATTAAAAGGCTGAACTGGATGAATATCAAAACACTACCTGATGTACGTCTGTGTTTATGTTGAAGCTTCTAGGGGCATATTAACAAGATGTGCGATAATAAAAGCACATTGCACATTTCCATATCGCCGGATTTAATCGCCGTGATAGCGCGTAATTATCAACGCACAACACGTAGGCGAAATTAAATCTGGCGATAGTTGGCAATAGGGAACATTAGCACATGAAAACAAGCGTTGTTTTCACGCGCTAATGTGTGCCTTGATAATATGGGGGGGTGGACTCAGCTTTATGATCAACACCCCCATGTTATCAATGCCTAACACCTGATCAAAGCAGGCGTTGGGAGACCTGCGATAAACGAGTTTATCGCAGGTCTCCTTCTCCCAACGCCTGCCTTGATAATAGGGTGTTAACACCTCCAACCACATTTTACATGTGGTTGGACGTGGGAACGCCCACCCTGCATACCTTTAGCGTTATCTATCGCCCCCAGCGCGGGGCGATAGATGACGTCAAGAATACGTCTCTAATTCAGGTTAGAGACGTATTGGTAATAGTGCGATAAAAAAAAATGCGTTAGCAACTTTAAAAAGTCGCTAACGCACTTATAGCGGGCTTGGTAATATACCCCCTAGTCTGTTTTTCATTTGTCCATACCTGACCTGTGTGGATCTTGCCCAATACAATGATGGACTATTCAGCACAGGTCGATCAATGCCCTGAGCTGTTCGGCTCACGCAAAGGAGGTTTCTGTGCTCTCTGAAACGGCAGAAGTCTGCTTGATATATAGTCAATAGACCATTCTACACCTTAAACAGGTTCTATTTGGTAAAAAAAAAACATATTGAGGGGCATATTATCAAGCCTGGGCGATAAAATTATTGCTGCTTTATCGGCAGAAAAGTGCAGAAAAAGCAGCGATAATGGGCTTGATAATATGCTCTATGGAATTCCAATAGAAGCCCATGTTAGATCTGAAGACATCTAACATGGGCTTCGATTGGAATTCCATAGAGCATATTATCAAGCTCATTATCGCGGCTTTATCGGCAGTTTTCTGCCGATAAAGCGGCGATAACTTTATCGCCCAGGCATGATAATATGCCCCGTTCTAGGCTTGATCTGCAATTTTATCCTATGCCAAATTCCTGTCAAACGACATATGCGCTGAATATTTATAATGACAAATATATGTGGGCGTTTAAATGTACTGAATGTTTACAAAATTGTATCAGAACACTTGTAAAAAATATTGCAGCACTTTCTTAACCGACACGTTTTTTATTAAGAGTGGATGTTTATTTCGTCATGAAACGAAGAGAGTGTGTTTGTGGACAAGGTGGCAACCTACAAGGAGGCAAGGTTAGGACAGAGTGCAGACTTCCTAAGTGGGGTTGTTGTGGAGGACTTCGACTCTGCAGGAAGTATGTTAACAAAACGTGACTATTGATTCCCCAAAGGGCATAGATCTGGGGAGACAAATCCACAATCGAGAATGTTACAATGCCGTTTTTGACGTAGTGGGACTGATAAGGGTAATGGACAACTTCCAATTAAAACAGGGTTAAGGACAATGCTTCATTTATGGCCACCTGTCTTTTAAATAGTAAACAATTGCAGCCCTTCTGTAGGGATCACATTCTACATCCTATCAAGTACACGTAACACGTTGATTTACTCTTTACAGATATAGGATACGTACATTAGGTTTATGGAATAGATAAAATGTACTTCCTTAGCCTTCTAATTCTCTTCGGTTGGCACGCTCGTGTGCTAGACATCCCTCGAAGTAAACATTCTTAGAAGTCCACACATGACATCATAGCACTTATGCAACATTTTGGCAAAAATGACTTCAGGTAATTACACTAAATGAATATCTGTCATTTTGTGCAAAATAATAGACTGACGGGTCACCATATCAGTTTTTGACTCTCGGGCGCATTTTGTGCTAAACAAATAGTCTAAAAATCTAAAGCACAGTGAACAGCAGCCACTCACGTTCTGTTGATCTCATGCTTTTGCAGTCAATTTTAGCCGTAGATGGTGCACTCGCAGTAAATTGTTATCATGAATGACACAAATGTATGGGCAGTGGTGTAATGGCGTATTTTCTGGAAATTCAGGTGACAAGCTTAATGTGAAATTTTACGAATGACGCCACAGTATAATCCTGGAGTATAGTGACAGAGAATGAGTTTTGCCCAGGGCCATACAAGAAAATGAACAAAATGTTAACGCACATAGCAAAGAAATCAACCAACCTCTCTAACATTGAGTGACTCCTAAGGTGTCAGTCTTTACTTAAACAGTTATATATTTAAAGTAGGGTCATATTTTGTCCATGACCTCCTATTGTTCAATTGTGCACCTCATCATGATACTCATGATTCACAAAGATTTCGCTGTGAATAGCTTTGATTTACTCCCGTTGTACTTCTGGTTTACTCCAGGAGCAATCCTGGAGTAGTTTTAGCCTAGCCAAGGCTTACTCTTGGAATATAGGAGTAAAACAGGGATAGTACAACAGTAAATCCCAGTAACACCTTTGTGATCTGCCCAGAGTCTTCATTGTGAGTCCTGAGAAACCTATCACATGAGAAGTATTGATTTGAAATATGCATCTGCGCTTTCCCACATGTGTATGGTTCCTGTTTCAGTTCTACATATGAAAATAGTTTTGGCGTCACGCAGTAGTTGTTGCCTTACGTAGATACACATGAAATCATAACCATTAATGGATTGGATTGTGGTAAGGTCAATCAAACACATTTGACACATCAATTTTCATATGATTATTGTTTTCCTCAATGTTGGAAGGTGGGTTAGTAGTAGTGGCAAATGTGCATCTGCCACTAGCAATAAGGCCAGTAACACAGTCTAGGGCTCAGAATAGGTCTTGAAAATTATTCCTTGCTCAACCATTGGTAGCTTGGCTGCTTGCAGGCAGGCTTAACTTGAATGTCAAAAGACACACAATTGATGGACGGAATGCAGAACAAATCAAAACATTAGCCCCCAGTTAGAGATCTGGGTTAAATCCATCATTCCTTTGCTCACCATGCCACCCCAGTTTAGACCTGGCCATATGCAAATCAGTCTTGACCCTGTGCCTCATGGGAACAGTCCAGCCCGCACTGCCAAGCCAGGTCCTCCATGGATCAGAAACAGGCATCCTAGGGCTGGTTTCGGGATTCACCCCTCTTTAGCCAGGATAACTTGATTCCAGTGGCACAGTGAGCCCAGGACCCATGTTTGGGCATACCTGTCACACTTAGGGAGAGGAAGCAAAAGACACACGATTGATGGACGGAATGCAGAACAAATCAAAATATTCTCCCCCAGTCAAGAGATCTGGGTTAAATCCCTCATTCTTTTGCTCACCATGCCAACCCAGTTTAGACCTGGCCATGTGCAAATCAGTCTTGACCCTGTGCCTCATGGGAACAGTCCAGCCTGAACTGCCAAGCCAGGTCCTCTCTGGACCAGAAACAAGCATCCTATGATGGTTCGGGGTTTTAACCCTCTTCAGCAAGATAGCTTGATTCCAGTGGCACAGTGAGACCAGGACCCACGTCTGGGCATACCTGGCACACTTCGGGCGAGAAAGCAAAAGACACACAATTGATGGACGAAATGCAGAACACATCAAAACATTCACCTCAAGTCAAGCGATCTGCGTTAAATCCATCATTCTTTTGCTCACCACGCCACCCCAGTTTAGACCTGGCCATGTGCAAATCAGTCTTTACCCTGTGCATCATGGGAACAGTCCAGCCTGAACTGCCAAGCCAGGTCCTCTCTGGACCAGAAACAAGCATCCTATCATGGTTCGGGGTTTTAACCCTCTTCAGCAAGATAGCTTGATTCCAGTGGCACAGTGAGACCAGGACCCACGTCTGGGCATACCTGGCACACTTCGGGCGAGAAAGCAAAAGACACACAATTGATGGACGAAATGCAGAACACATCAAAACATTCACCTCAAGTCAAGCGATCTGCGTTAAATCCATCATTCTTTTGCTCACCACGCCACCCCAGTTTAGACCTGGCCATGTGCAAATCAGTCTTTACCCTGTGCATCATGGGAACAGTCCAGCCTGAACTGCCAAGCCAGGTCCTCCCTGGACCAGAAACAAGTATCCTATGACCGGTTTCACAGTTTCACCCCTCTTCAGCCAGGATAGCTTGATTCCAGTCACACAGTGTTAGAGGGAATGCAGAACAAATCAAACATTAACCCAGATCTCTTGACTGGGATGAATATTTTGATTTGTTCTGCATACCGTCCATCAATTGTGTGTCTTTTGCTTTCTCGCCCTAAGTGCGCCAGGTATGCCCAGACATGGGTCCTGGGCTCACTGTGCCACTGGAATCAAGCTATCCTGGCTGAAGAGGGGGGGAACCCCAGAACCAGTCCTCAGATGCTTGTTTCTGTTCCAGAAAGGACCTGGCTTGGCAGTTCTGGCTGGACTGTTCCCATGTGGCACAGGATCAAGACTGATTTGCATATGGCGAGGTCTAAACTGGGGTGGCAAGGTGAGCAAAAGAATGATGGAATATTTTGATTTGTTATGCATTCTGTCCATCAATTGTGTGTCTTTTTCTTACCTTCAAAGACAATTTCAAAAAGGGGGTGGTGATGGACAGAGTATCTGAGTTAATCAGAAGACTCCTACCCAGTCAACAGATCAGGGCTTGATCCATCACCGTTTTTTAGCTCACTGCACCATCCCAGTTCAGAACCTGGCTATATGCAAATTAGTCTGTCCCTGGCCCAGTGCATCATGGGAACAGGGCAGACCAAACTACCAAGCCAATTCTTCACTGGAAAGGAAACAAGCTTCCGGGGACCGGTTTCTGGCATTACAGCCGTCTTCTGCCCAGCTTGCTTGAATCCTGATGGTGCAATGAGCAAGGTACTCATGTCTGAGCATACCCTTCCACACTCATGGTGGCCAAAATAATTTCAAAAAGGGGGTGGTGATGGACAGAGTATCTGAGTTAATCAGAAGACTCCTACCCAGTCAACAGATCAGGGCTTGATCCATCACCGTTTTTTAGCTCACTGCACCATCCCAGTTCAGAACCTGGCTATATGCAAATTAGTCTGTCCCTGGCCCAGTGCATCATGGGAACAGGGCAGACCAAACTACCAAGCCAATTCTTCACTGGAAAGGAAACAAGCTTCCGGGGACCGGTTTCTGGCATTACAGCCGTCTTCGGCCCAGCTTGCTTGAATCCTGATGGTGCAATGAGCAAGGGACTCATGTCTGAGCATACCCTTCCACACTCATGGTGGCCAAAATAATTTCAAAAAGGGGGTGGTGATGGACAGAGTATCTGAGTTAATCAGAAGACTCCTACCCAGTCAACAGATCAGGGCTTGATCCATCACCGTTTTTTTAGCTCACTGCACCATCCCAGTTCAGAACCTGGCTATATGCAAATTAGTCTGTCCCTGGCCCAGTGCATCATGGGAACAGGGCAGACCAAACTACCAAGCCAATTCTTCACTGGAAAGGAAACAAGCTTCCGGGGACCGGTTTCTGGCATTACAGCCGTCTTCGGCCCAGCTTGCTTGAACCCTGATGGTGCAATGAGCAAGGGACTCATGTCTGAGCATACCCTTCCACACTCATGGTGGCCAAAATCATTTCAAAAAGGGGGTGGTGATGGACAGAGTATCTGAGTTAATCAGAAGACTCCTACCCAGTCAACAGATCAGGGCTTGATCCATCACCGTTTTTTAGCTCACTGCACCATCCCAGTTCAGAACCTGGCTATATGCAAATTAGTCTGTCCCTGGCCCAGTGCATCATGGGAACAGGGCAGACCAAACTACCAAGCCAATTCTTCACTGGAAAGGAAACAAGCTTCCGGGGACCGGTTTCTGGCATTACAGCCGTCTTCGGCCCAGCTTGCTTGAATCCTGATGGTGCAATGAGCAAGGGACTCATGTCTGAGCATACCCTTCCACACTCATGGTGGCCAAAATAATTTCAAAGACAAGCATGTAAAGCAGTTTAAAACAACAATTCAGTACACAATAAAGAAACAACACACAATAAAACCCCACACCAATGTATACCAATATGAAATGTGTTATCTTTAAAATGACACTAAAACAAAAAATAAATCCACTGTAGAGAATCAGAGATAGGAATTTGTAAATATTAAACACTTTCTAGTGCTTGGAAACCAATAGTGTCACTTCTGGACATTTGGTCTCCTCTAACCGGGACAAAGACAAAGTTTGAGGCCTACTGCGATGGAGCCCTTGTTGGATAGGTTTAGCGGAAGGCCCGGGTCAAGATTTTACCTACACACTAGAAGCTTTTCGGTAGGATTTCTCACCAGTGGTTGTGCAGATTCCTCCGGCAGGCAGGATTCAGTGAGGGTTCACTGGATTACCTTTCTGTGAGAGTCCGGTCACCCTTGGAGCTTTTTCACAAAAGTTCACCAACATTTCTCAAACTTCTGGAACTCTTCTTGCAGTTCTTCTTGAGGGTCCACAGTGTCATACAATACAATCCAAAGGTCTGAAATATCCAAGATGGCCCATGAAAGAATAAAACCACAATTCCTATAATGCACCTGGACGACACCCTTAAAAGTCCACTGGATGCACTCCAGACAGGGGACTCTCCATGGAGTTGATGCAGGTGAGCTCTGTTAACATGTATCTTGCAGGAAGCCCACTGTTTCTTCCTCTTAAAACAAGGTACATCCAAAGGACTATAGTTACAGATAATGCTGCAGGCACAGTCAGTCAGAATGCAGGGCCTGATGAAGCAAATTAAGTTTCCAGCTTGGCAAGCCTTCTTCTTCTCTCAGTTACAAGCAGCAGAGCTGAGATGCACTGTGCCTCTCAGATACTTATTCAGTGTTCTCTGGGGTCACACAGGAGGGCACTCCTGTCCATGAGATGCAGGATAACACCCCAGAGCATGACCATTTCCTCCAAAGTGTGGCACAATGGTCTCCCAGAAAGCACTATTTCTCCATAATTCTATATGGTTGAAGTCCCAGCAGAGTGACAAGAGGTGTCTAAATCAACCTCCTATATGGCTACTCTCTATATTCTCCCTCCCCCTGGCCTCGGCACATTCCTTCTTTAAGCCTGTCATGGGTTCAAAGTGTAGGGTTGAAAATGAGACTGGATTCTCCTGACTGTCTCCCCCTTCTATTGACGATTATTGTTTACGACCCTTCCCCTGGCATTCCTATGGAGCAGAAACCTGTCCTTCCAGAATGGCTCTTTAACCCCAGGGGCTACGTATCATCTCATCTAAGCAGTCCAGCTAATCCACTTAACTGTGACCAAGCAGGGCAGAACACTGGAAGGCCGAATTTTGGATTACAGACAAGAAAGTCCTGTAAGTTCTTGTCTGTACATTTTAGGATACATTTAACAATACTATATTGTTGGATTCAACAATACCATTCTGGGGAGGCCTTAAATAAAAATGTGCGGATTCTCCTGGAGGTTATTAATAAAGAATAATGTCTTGCTGTCTTAACCTATGTGACAGTGGATTTGCAAAGGGGAAAATGACTTGCGTAAATTGCCATCACTAGGGCTTATAAAACATCCTGTATAAGGACCCTGCCTATATTTACAGCACCCCACACCCCCGGGACACCTAGGTGAGACTTTAGGGGTTCTGGATATGTGAAAATATTGTAAATATTCACTTCACAGTGCTTCCAGCACAAACATTGATTTTGAGAAGCACTGTGGGGAGTAACATTTGCAATTTCACTAAACCCAAGACATATATAAAACCTAATTTAAAGGGTTCGACTTATAAATAACCAAACCCCCCACCACTGGGACACCTAGGGGAGACCCTGGGCGTACCTAATATGCCAAAACATTATAGCTTATTAATTGTTAAGTGCCCCAAACAGCAAAGTCGAGTTTGGACTCCATTTGCATTTAAAAGCAGTCCTGCAACACAGGGCTGCCTTTATACTGGCCTCAGGCCTCAGCAGTGCACACATGCAAGTGCAGAAAGGGCAGCTGGACTCTGAACTGCAATGCCCTATTACATACTAGGAACTTAAAGGTAGTTTTGATCCCCCTGCCCTATTATATACTATGGCCTTATAGGGGAAGTCATGGCAATCATAGGGGTACCCTAACCCATAGTGTACCCTTGTGTATGTAAGTGTTTTCACTGTATTCTAAGTGTCGTTTGAGCATAGCACAGGCCTTGGACCATGTTAGGCAGAGCCCAGGGAAAGACAGAGTCAGTTACCACCAGTACACGTCAGCAAAATACCGGGGCGCCTATTGCACAAGGAATGAATTTGCAAGAGTCAATATTAGAACAGATCTTAAATATTAATCCCTGTTCTGTGACTTACCAACATAATGTTTGCCTAACCCGGAAAACACAGTTCACTAAGTTGGTGTAACTGAAACATTACTTGGGTTTGCAGAAACAAATGCTTTGTTGTGATCATGCCTAGCTTGCTCAGATCTTGAAACATGTGAATATTGTGGTTGATAATTAGGTTTAATTTTGTTTTTATTGGCATCCAGCAATAAAATGACATACAATTTCAGAATTCTGCGCTACTTTTCACAATGCGTAACCTTTTTTAATACCTGCTCTTTCTTGGCAACCGGTATATAAGCATTCCCAGTATGGCCACAATGGACCCACTAGAATGTCCATAATGTCCATGTGCTTTCTGGGGCTCTGTGCCAACTATTAGACAATGATGCCATGGAATAAGAAAAGTAAAAGAAGAACAATAAAAGAAGAACAACCCCCCCCCTTGCCCTCCCTTGAACTGGTGTGCTTGGAAGCAGCTGGTATAACCACTATGAGCGACGCAAGCATAAATATACTGCAGCGGAACTAGGTCGGTGATGTTGGGCCCGTAAGGTGGAGAAGACATAGGTATTGTGGGCATGTGATTTCATTCATTTCAGTGGACAAGAGTGATAGCAGTGGTTGCCAGATTTTGGTAAAACTTGTCAGTGAGTTGATGAGTGAGGCTTGGATGCGTTCCATGCCTGGAATGTACAATAACCTGTGTAGCCACCCATGTCGGTTTTAACCTTGTTCCCCACAGCCATAAGATGTTTTGGAGAGCCGCCCCCAATGCTAGTCCAATTTGCTTCCCTCTCCGGGACCTTAGTGGATACGTAAGTGGATTAGGCAGGCCCAGCACCACATAGGCTGGGAATCTCGGGATCTGAGTGTCAAACTGGCGATCCACATCATCTAGGATCGCTGACCAATAGCTTGTCAACTCTGAGCACTCCCAAAACAAGTGTAGTAGCGTACCGTTTGCACCTCACCCTCGCCAGCAAGTTGGACTACGTTCCGGGTTCCCCCTGTGAAGACGGGCCGGAGTCAAGTACCAATACATAGCCACTTTAACTGCTGTCTCTCTACAGGCTGTATTGCATGCAGTATGGGTAGCACAATAGTAAATGTCTGTCCACTCTTTTGCCATGAGATCCATCCCGAATTCTCCCGCCCATCGTCTCTGTCCCGCAGTGGGTTCCTTCGGGGCTTGAGGGTGTAGTGCCTCATATAACTCAGAGATTATTTTCTTATCTGTGTTCTTTGTATAAAGCCATTTTTCAATTTTCTTAATTTCAGAGAGACCTTTCGTAGCACCTCTGTGTGAAGTAACTAATGCCTAAGTTGCAGATAGTGAAACCGTTCGATCTTCGAGCGGCCATATTTTGCGCGCATGTCCTGGAAGGAAAGGATGCCCTCTAGAGCAAATAAGTGCCCTGCAGTCTTGCAGTCCGGCTCTCTTCTTCTCAGGAATGCCTTTTCGTCTGCCCCCGGGGAAAAAGGCCATGTTGTCGAGAATGGGAGTCATGGGCGAAGGAAAAGAGGACAATCCCTTTTTAATGGCCACCCCATCCCTGACCCTAAGCACTGAGTGTGTGTTGGGGTAACCCTTTAGGTTGGAAGGTCTATTTCCTCTTTTAAGGAATGGGACCTTCCATCGCTTTTCCAATTCGGATCTGCTCCACCCCACTAGATATCGGAGCTGTGCTGCCCTAAAATACTCTAGAATGTTCGATATCCCCAATCACCCCTCATCAGGTCGTAAGTAGGACAGTTCTGTCCGCAGTCTAGGCCTAGCTCCTGCCCATACAAAGTGCTGAATTGCTTGCTGCAGTTTCTGGATAGAGCCGGGTGGTGGCCAGATCGGGATGGTCTTGAAGAGATTTAGTGCTTTAGGAAGGACGGACATCTTAATTGCTGCCACCCGTCCCAGGATGGATAACTGGTGATGCTTCTACTGGTGTAGATCCTGAGCAATTTGAGAGGTTAGCATGGTATAGTTAAGCGTGACCGTTTGGGACACCGACAAGGCCAATTCAATGCTTAAGTATGGATAGATGTACTTACCTGGATACCCGCGTATGTGGTCCCACTCGGGGCGAGCGAATGTCCTGTTTGGTTCAGCAATAGGATCATGAACTTCCCAATGTTAACCCGTAAACCTGAGACCTGGCTAAAGACCTTTAGCTCCCGCAAAAATGCTGGGACAAAGCGCACTGGTGTTTCAAGGGAGGCAATATTGTCATCGGCATAGAGACTTATTGTATGCCTTTTCCACCCGAACGGGATGCCAAATATGTTGGGGGTCTCCCGTATCCTCTGGGCCAGTGGCTCAACTTAGAGGGCAAAAAGGAGGGGTGAGAGCGGGCATCCTTGACTGGTTTCTCGTTGTATCTAGAATGGCCGGGATGTTACCCCATTTACCCTAATGGTTGCCATAGATTTGTTATAGCCACTCACCACCCAGGCCCGATACCACTCCCCTAGACCAAAATGGATTAAGGATTTGTCTAAAAAATCCCAGTCCACTCGGTCAAATGCTTTCTCAGCATCCACCAATAATAGTAGGGCATCCATCTCTGTGCGATGAGCCTTGCTGATGAGGTGGAATAGGCGTTTGATATTATCACTGCTTTGCCTATTTTGAATAAAGCCAGACTGGTCAGGCTCTATAATGCCCGGCATGAGAGGACCCAGTTTAGCTGCCAGTACACCCGTAAACAGCTTCAGATCCACATTATCCAACAACACCGGTCGGTAAGACCCGTACATGGATTTATCTTTTCCCGGTTTCGGCAATACAACTAAAGAAGCGGCCAGCATATCCAAAGGAAATGTGCCCAGTCACGTTAAAGAATTGAACATTTTAGTCAATACTGGGGCCAGCACCGTGCAAAACGTTTTATAGAACCCAGCCGAAAAACCATCTGGTCCTGGTGACTTCAAAGATTTGAGGCGTGAGATCGCCCCTATTACCTTCTCTATGAGTAAGGGCGCATCTAGAGTATCAGCCTGTGTCTGCCCTAGGGCGGTTAAGTGGGACCCCCTGAGATAGGCATCAACCTGGGGAGGTGAAGGGGTCTCCCTTCGGTACAGCTCCACATAAAACGTTTGAAAAGCCTGCGCTATCTCCTCATCACTTTCGGCCATGTTCCCCTAGGTATACTTGAGAGAGTGTACTTTGGAATGCAAGGTGCGGGCCCGCATCTTGCTCACAAGCATACTACCCGTCCTGTTGCCCCCTATGTAGTAGGAATGTTTCAGCCAGAGCGCCACTTTATCTGCTGTGTCGAGGTCGAGTCCCGCTAATTGAGTGTACCCTCCTCAGCTCTAGAACTTGGGCTGTGAACTGTTTGCGTTTAACCTTACGTTTTCTATTCTCGGCTGAGGAAATCGCAATCAGTTGTCCCCTCACCACCGCTTTAAGAGTCCCCCACAAGGTAGACCTTGAGACATCGGGGGAGTTGTTTGTGTCTAGATAGTCTGTGATGCATTTGAGGATCTGTTCCTGCATGGCTGGCTTATGTAGCATGCCCTCTCTCAGTGTCCATCCCCCCCAGTCGGACGTGGTTGCAGCACCCACAGGGTCGCTTCTACTGCGTCATGATTGGATAAGGCCGCCGGCGTTATGTTGACATCCCTTACCAACGTGTTTACCTCTGCCGTACCCAGCAGAGGATCCAGACGGGCATCAGTGCGATGTGCGTGGGAGTAGTATGAGAATTGCGAGGCATGAGGGTGAGCTGCCCGCCATATATCTATGAGCCCGTGGTTATGCAGCCACATCTGCCCTTCCATGGAAATTTCTCCTGTCTGGGCATATTTGTGGCTTGACCTATCCGCTGACATATCCATTAGTAAATTTAAGTCACCTCCAACAATTACCCATCGTTCTTGGGCTTCCAAACATCAGACAGGGCCGCCTTGAGGAACTTCTCTTGTCCAGTGTTGGGTGCATAGATCGACCCTATCACCGGGGGTGAACTCCCCACCCACAGCTTGTAGGCTAAAAGCTTCCCTTTTTAAGTCCAATACCTTATCTCCCACCATCCCGGTAAAGCGTTTAGCCACCAATATGACCACCCTTGCCTTTTTGTCTGGGGTGGAAGAGAAAAACTGCTGAGGGAATGCTATGGACCTCATCCTAGGCCAGTCCTTGGTCAGAAGGTGAGTCTCCTGTAGAAGACACACATCCGCCCCGAGTTTTCGAAATATGACAATATGGATCTCCGCTTGTTAGGCCTATTGAAGCCGTGCACATTAAGGGTGAGAATGTGTAACTTTGAGTGTGTCATGGAATAGAGATGGACGCAAGTAGGTGTATCAGTCTGCAGGTCGCCCCACGCTGTAAGACTATGCTCTCTTTCACTGGGCCCTCAGCCAACCCTCTATGCCACCCACGCTTTTGTGAACTCCCTGTCAGCACAGCAGTTACACTCCTTCCCCGCCCTAACCCCAACTGAACTTCCCCGGCCCCCCATTGTCCAGAGCCTGCAGGGCTTGGTCGCGTGCATCTGTATAAAAAGGTGAACAAGGACATTATGTGGCGCAAAGGATGAAACCACGTCCCCAAGCGCCCCTGCCCCTTACTGTATTATAATTGGCATAATATCCTGCTTCATTTAGGAGCTATCGTTAGACGCTGTGTCCTTGAGCTTGTGTGCCTCTTGCAGTGATCGGATCTGGTGTAGCCTGCCTTTCCATTTAAATATTATTTGAAATGGGTGAGCCCATGAGTATGGCACTTCTTTGTCCCGCAGGTGGGAGGTCACTTCGTGAAAGTCTCTTCTTTCCTGTAGGGTTATGGCAGCCGAGTCCTGATATAGCGCTATGGGGTGGCCCTGATATTGGATCGGTTGTTTTGCTCTGGCTTCCCGGAGAATTCATTCCTTCAGGGGATGGTCCGGCAAGAAGGCGAGGATATCTGGTGGTGGCACTGGGGCTCTCCGTCGTAAGCCAACTCTGTGGGCTCTATCAATGCGGAGAATCTCCTGAAACATGGCCTGCAGTTATTGGACCATGTCTGTCCCTTCTGAGTCTGACCGTAACCCCCGCACCCGGATGTTATTCCACCGAGAGCGGTTTTCAAGATCCTCCATGTGGGCCTGGAGATCTATCTGTTGTTCCCTCAACCAGATCACCTCCTGCTGGAGTTGTGCCACCTCTTCCCCTTTGGGTTGCTCTTGATCTTTGATCGCAGCCTCGCAGTCACCCAAAGAATCCACATCCAGACGGATCTCTCTCACTTCCCCTGCCACCTCTCTTTTCAGGGTTTGGAAAGTCATCTCATAGGGTGTTAAATAATGTCTCCAGAAAGACAAGAGTAATCGTGGACTCCGCCCCCTCTGTGTCGGGGCTCGTCGGCGTGGGCTTAGTGAGCATGTCCTTTAGTGAAGGTCATTCTTGGTTCGCAGTGCCATCATGGCAGCAACGGCCAAATCGGGTCTCTGGGCAAGGGCACACTCCGGCCTCAACGAATGCCCACTTCCAGTTGCTTGGCTGCTGGCCACCAATTTAGGTCAGGACCTCCTTTCCCACTCCGCCTCCGGCCACAATGCCACCAGGTAAATCGGGCGCCAGTCAGTGTCTCTGGCCGATGCCCCCTCTTAGCGACCTTGCCTCCTTCTCCTTAGGCCTAGCGCGCCTCCGACTCTGCTCACCAGTCCGTGGGCCTTTCGTCGCTGCGTCCCTTGCAATGCCCTGTCATGGTGTGCTCCTTGGTGATGTTTGGGGGCTGTTTACTGCTGGGCCCGGTGCCGCTGCCGCCACCCGGGTCGCACGGATTGGTGACGGACTCCTGGTGACCTGAGGCGCGGTGTGCGGCCCCGCCTCTGGCTCAGCTCCGTGAAAGTGAGCCATTGTAATATCTGGGCACCAGCTGGTAAGTCTGGCTGCTGCCCCTCCTCACCATGTGCTTTATTCCCCAGTGAGCCACTTGCTGGTCTTACTGCTCTTTGGATTCCTGCATGCGCCCTTGAGAGTCTCCTGACTCCCAGGCCGTGGAATGCCCGGCCCCAGTGTCTTCTTTGGCGGGCTGAAGACTAGCCCCACTCCTGGTCCTTCCACTGCTAGGGGAGCATGCAGCTGAGTCCGGCCAAAACCCCCGCCGCCGGGCCTCTCTTCAATGGGCCTATCTCTCTCATACTCAAGACCTGCTGCTGGAGGCACTGCCTGCCAGAACCCACGTCGATGGCCGCCGTTCCACTCTCTCTGCCGGTGCCTCTTCATTGGTGGCAGTCAGGGCTGCACCGCTCCCCGTCTCCCGACATTGTGATGTCCCTAGTTAGCTCTGGCACCGGCAATGCCCTCTCTCTCCTCAATGACTGCACTGGCATCTCCGGTGCTCCCCATGCAACCCCAGGAGGGCCCCCAGTTCACGCAGTATCAGTGGCGCCTGCTGGACCTGGCCCTGCCTCTCTTCTAGCCTTCAGGTCCTGGGCGCCAGCCGGGATGTGTGGAGGATGCCTCCCCAGAATCCCCAGGCCTATAGCGCTGATGCGTAGTCTCCTGGCCCAGGCTACCTGGCCCCGCCCAGTCACACCAAATCGAGGGTCACGCAGCCGCACTCACGGCGGGTCTCCAGTCGGCTCTGAAGTGCACCCACTGTGCCAGCCAAATATCTGGCCGATGTCTCAGGGCTATGTTCCTGCTCGGAGCCCAAGTGGGCAGCGCCAGCACGGCCTCTCTTCGTCTCCGCTCCGCTCGGCCTACCATGCCTCGCTTTGCCTCCCACTTCCAGGAGTCCGGCCGCTATCACACCGGATCGGGTGCCACCTGGAGGGTCTCACCCCACTCTTCTTCTCGCCAGGTGCTCTTGGGGTGCAGGTGTCTTCCCCCTCTGGGCTCGCCGTTATTCAGGCTGCCACCACTCTGCTCAGCCTCCGCAGTTCCCATCACCAGCGGGGCCCGACCATGCGTCCTTCAACCTTAGGTTCGGCCGCCCGGGACACAAGGTGAGTCAAATTCAAGCCTCCAGCTCCAATTTCATTCTTCTGGATAGCTCTGTTGGGCTGGCGGTTTTTCTTTACTTAATTCTGCGTCGTAGAGGACGCCGTTGCGCAGATGTGGGCAGATTTGGGCACCCGGGAGCGGGGAGACGATGGAAAACACATCCTACCCACTCGCCATCTTGGACACGCCCTCATGGTTGATATTTACATTGTATTTTGTCATGGTCACTGTGGTGATATAAGCCTTGTTTAAGTGGTTTACAGCCTGTACTGTAATGCTGTAGGTTTTGCTTTTTTTCATTTTTTTCACCATTTGTAGGAAGTGGTGAGCTGACAATCAGCATTATGTGTGATATATGAGTTCTGAAAGTGTAACATATTCTGGTTTAATCTAGGTTTTCAGTCTATGTTTCATCCTTGCTAACTTTAGCACTGTAGTCCTCAGACCCTCCTGTAGTGCCTTTGAAAGTCTGATGACGTGTAGCAAGAGAGTTCTTCCTCCCAGTACACTGAGGGCTGATTTAGAGTTTGCCATATTGAGTACTCTGCCTCAAAGGTAAAGGAGGGCCCTCTCTGCCAAACTCATGGTCCCCCCACCCAATTTAAAGGTGGGCAGACGTTAAGTACGTTGATGACAGAGCCTACTCCGGCTCCGGCATATTCCTCCAGCGGAGTACACCTCTAGATTCTGAGGGCGGCGGTCCCTTGGGCAGGGGCAATGTCCTCCATCATCTAGACAGGGTACCCTCCATACTCCAAAGTCAAAATCAGCCCCTCAGTGTTAACAATAACATCTTCAATGGTCTAAACTGTAAACTAATATTATATATTAAAATTACATTTTGTTATGCCTTCTTTTCTTTACAAACATGGCTGTGAAAGCATCATTGCTTTATGTTTCTGAAAACTTTAAAACTTGAAGTGAGGTTTCAAGGTCAGGCATAGGTCGGCATCTATAAACATCTTTTTGTAGTTTTCTAAAATAGAAGTGTGAACTTGTCTGAAAGGATTGATCTTTGGGGTAGTAAAAGGAGATACTATCCACATTTTAAGCCTGTGTAATAAATGTTTATAGGTTGATCTTTCTTTTTGGAGAGAAACAGCCCTTTGGCTGCAGCTGAATCAAGCACCTATGACATTTGCAAGGGGGAGTTTAGGGCTCAGCACAATGAAGTGGAATGACATTTAATTACTGATGTGCAGTCACTCAGTTCTGCTAATTATGATCCCTGGAGTTTAGTCATCAGATGTAATTAACTTTTACTTTCATAAAAGCCTAATGTTCTACAGCAGCAGCAGCAGTAGCACTGAGCGCCACATTTCATGATTATTGACACAATTTACAATGAATTCTAAAATATGATTTTTCCCAGTAACTGCTCCTATTGCCATCTGCTCTTAAGCAATTCAATCCTTATGAAATATAGCAGGTTCAGTGTTATTATCCCTGATGCGTTTTCATAGTTGCCAGTTAACATTTACCATTTGCACTAGACAGCATAACTGCACAAACCCAAAGGAAGACATCTTAATTCGTGCATAAATAGTCATCTAAGCTGCAACAAACCCCAGCAGATCAGCTAAGCGCTCCCTGTGGGTTACATGTAGTAAATGTGCTAGCAGATATATGGCCACAATTTAAAACTCTTTTTTTGTACATTCTCTGTACCTTCTACACTACAGTAATGATTATTTTAGTAGATGGTAACAATGTAAAGCTGCAAGATGCAAACGGCGGGAGCCAACTTGAAACATTCCTCTTTTTCAGAGTCAATGTAAGTCAGAGAAAGACAAACACAGTGCATTAAATTCGGGAAATAGCACATATCTGTTTTGATTTGCTGTGTTTTTGTGAACAAGGATCTCACCTAACAACTAAACCCGGTTTTATGCGTGCTTCACGACAAAGTGTTTTGAGCTTTGTTTGGTAGAACTCTTCATAGATACTAGAAGAGAAAAAAGAGAAGAATACGACACGATGAGCTCAAAAAGCATTACTAAATTTTAAAGTTCACACCCATGGTGTGTTTGGAGTGTAACCTCAAAAGGCTTCGTCAACAAAGGAGCACAGAGCCCTGGTGTGTATCGTCATCCGCCTGAACTAGGCACACAGTACAGAGAGGGTATGTGCAGCTCATCAGTCACAAAGGCCCTGATATTTTGAGTCAGGAGGAGCAAAATAACCCAAGTCTGAATTGGTAGTTTTTTCCAAACCCGGGTTTTTTTCGGGTGTGGGAGAACCAGACACGATTTTAACCGATATGCAATTGTAGTCGAAAAAAAATCACCCAAGGCTGGGGCTACAACAACAGCCAATCATTCCCTGTTTTTTTTCCCTGAGGGGATCCTACTATGCTCCATCTGCCAGAAATGAACTTCACCTGCGATCCGCTACTTCCCCATCACAATAAAGTGCCAGTGAAGCATGAAAACACACACAGCCTGGTGCACGACCAGCCCCTCAGTGTCTGTCTTCGAATGAGCCCCAGGCATTTAAGGAGAGGTCTGCAGGCCCACGCGAATGGACATGATGT
The DNA here is from genome assembly GCF_964261635.1 of Lissotriton helveticus. Classification (NCBI taxonomy): domain Eukaryota; kingdom Metazoa; phylum Chordata; class Amphibia; order Caudata; family Salamandridae; genus Lissotriton; species Lissotriton helveticus. The sequence continues at coordinate 1,213,055,640 of NC_136057.1, read as the reverse complement.
CAAATTACTGTAAAATGTAAATGTGCAGCAGAAAGTGTACTAATACGACCGAGCCAGCTGAGAGACCAAGAAGGGCTGCTGTAACACTAAGGGCATGCCTCTGACCTACTGTGGTTTTGCAATAACTGTGTTGATAGATCTTTCTGGGTATATTTTTGTAAGACAGCTAGTCATGGGGAGCATGGCACTTGTCACACGCGTTCTTTGTTAGAGATGGGGAACAATCAGAGAGCATTTGGTGGCCAGACGCTGCTAAAGTGGGTGTAAAACTCAATTTTTTTTGCATCCCTCCATGTGGGCCACAGCAGTGCGCCTCTATAGAACACTACTCACTCTCATTAAATTTGATAGTCTTCATGGTTCATCAAATCTTTGGACGGGAAAGAATCACCAAAGTGGGATCACTTTTGGTGGTCATCTTGCACGTCCATGCTGGAAGAGGGCATAGTGAGCTTACACAGGGAGTGTGGGATAACCAAAGGCCATATTTAGGACCACTGTAATTATTCAACAATTGACTTAATTAGGTGGCTAGAAAAGCACATTATGCAGAAATACAAGGCAAACTATACAGCCTCTCAGGTGAATAAAGGCAAGTTTGTCAGTACATTCTGTGGAAGTGTCTAAATAATTTGGCATTTCAACATACTTTGATATAAAAGGGCTCCAGTGTTAAAAAAACACACACATTCAACAGATTTCATACAAAATGTTATGCTAGAAAAAGACAAGTATTGATGTTGTTTTGCTTGTCAGCACACACAGGAAATTCTATTAACCTAATAGCTGCAGTGTGCCACCACCCAAAAATATACCAATTTTCTTGTTTTTTTTTAAATGGCAATAAACTTCTGTGCAAAAAAAGCCTATCTATTGTCTCTAAAAAGAAAAAAAAAGCAGCAACAAAAGGTATGTTGTGCTAAGATCACCATTTTCCCATATTTCACGAACAAGCAGAGTGTAAAACAAATAATTTTTATCATATATTTAGCATTTTTAAGTCATAGTTCAATTAATTTTTTCTACCTTTTATGATGTCTACCTTTTTGTCTTTTGTGGTGGAAACAAGTGTGAAACCTATGAGCAAGCCCAGAAGACTGTGTATTCGGGAAAAAGAGACATCATTTCAAATTCAGCAAGAGATCATTTATGTAGATCGCTCATGGGTTTTCAAAGGAATCTTATCATTGAAATCGAAATATTCAATGCATAATAAGAAATGTTCAGGTATTCTGTGTACCCAATATTCTCTTGATAAAAATGGTACCTCACACATGTGAATGCGCTGCTTGGCCATGCAGGAAAGAGCAATAAGGCAATGTGGAGATATTAAGTTTTCATCTTGAAAATTTACATATTTTGGTGATGGGATAACTGCAGTATTTGGACCCAAGGTTGGCCGTAACCCAAGCAAGCATATTAAATCAAGACATTTCCGAAAACTAGATATCCAGGGCATCCCAGGGTGGTGTGTCTTGCAAAGATCCAACTCTGTTTTCTACCTAAGAACCTGTAAATCACAACTGTTAACTAAAATCACAATTTTACCTTATATTTATGTGAGGAAATGTTCTGGATTTTGTGGGGATCCACAAATTTACTTTCATCTAGTAATCTCCCAATAACAATGGTACCCTGCTTGTGTGGCTGCATCTAGCCTCGCACCACAACATGTCCCTCAATATGGAACATACAGACATACCATTTTGCCATGAAAATTGACCCAACTTGACAATGTAGGTAGGTGCGGTGTATGGGCCTGGAAACTGACAAAATCCTGTCATTTCTAAAAACGTTGGAGTCTATTATGATGTAAGGGGGATCACCACTGCCCGCATGGCGGTGGTGATCTACCCTACATCATCCCCCGCCTGCCTCCCATTTCCCCCCACCATATTATGATGGCAGAGGGACCGCGGCAGACGGGAAGACCGTCTTCCGCTTTTCCGCCCTGTCGATGGGTGGACCGGGCGGAAAAGAGTTGCATATGGTGGCGCTGTCTTCTAGACACCTCCAGCCATATTAGTATGCCAGTGTTGCCACCACGGAAAGGCATGCGGATTCCTGAGTTGGGGGCCCGTTGCGGGTCCCCTGGATGTTGGGGGGTGGTGGGGGCACATGGGGGGTACCTATGGTACCACCCTGAATTTGCATGGATGACGTGGCAGGCACCGCACAGTGCTCAAAGATTGTTTATAGGTTGGGAACACTATGTCTGTACCAAGATGAAAGGGTGTGTGTTGTGCAAAGCATAACAATCTTCATAGACTTGTCTCTGCACTGTGGTTTTGCCCTTGAGTAATTCACACCAGCAAATTTGGTTGCCTTGCTGTGTGAAAAATAAGTAAATATGGCCCTTAGAATCAGAGGGCTATCATCTGGTCTTCCTTCTTCTAGCAAGGTGCATGTAGTATTAGGGAAAGGCAATGTTTTAATTCATCTGAGAAAGCCTTGTTTTACATTGAAACATTAATTTAAGAGTCACTATTCAGTTCAGCAATAGTATGTCTTTTGAGCTTAGTCACATATAATTAAAACTATATAAACCACATCTAAAAAATAATAAGACTACATAAAAGCTATATTTACATAACATAGCATAAGTTTTGAGTACTGTTCTGGGATCTGGTGTCTTTCCTTGGCTGCTCAGGGAAGATATGCCCTCCGTAATTTTCACCTTTGTTTCTCAATACTTATAAAAGTTAAAAGCAATGGTAAGGTGATTGTTAGTTGAGAGGTGGGGCAGTAGCGGAGTTTTGGGGAGGTGGTGGATGTGCTGGATGTGAAGGACCTTAAGGTGTTCACTTAAATGTGTGACCTAATCTTTATTGCATCAGCTACAATTTGTTATCCTCAGCTGCATTAAGGGTGACCACCTCATTTCAAGTTGTTATTGACAGTTTGAAGTACCAAGTTTTTGACAGACTAATACATTTTTGATGTGGTAGTCATTGCTTTCTTTTATTGAACTAATTAGACTGACACGTAGTACCAATGATTTTCCGGTGACATGTTGAGGACTGTAACTAGTTTCAGCGATGATATGAAGTGAGGGGGTCACCCTAGTTGCATAGAAAGGTGTGACAGTGACCTTGAGTTATCAAAGCATGTAAAAAGTGTATTTATGATTATTCCTGTCTTTGTCTTAATCATTGCATCATATGAGTGAAGCTTTACTGGAAAAGTAGGCCCACTCAAATTGGTGACACTTGTTTTATTCTGGGCTACATAAAAGTCACGTACAAAAACATAAATTACTTCTGATGATATCATTTGTGGAACGGTTCTTATCAGGGATCGGATGCAGTAAACTATTAGTAAAAGTAGTGTTTTATAAACTAAACTTTTGTTTAAAGAAAACTTGGATTTAATTCTACATTAAGTAAATACAGTAGGCTGCTTAAAAGAAAGAGGGCTACTTAGGCATATCGGCAGGCATGTGTTCTTCACCTTGAGCCTTCGCATCCCTAAACAGTTATCTCATGTTGTTATGTTATGCATATTTGTAGAACATTCTCTCACACAGGCACGTCTCTTGGCTCTAAAGCAGGGGCAATCATGTACTGGTGAGTGTTAGGCTAGTTTAAAAATGTTCAAAGAGCCATGTCTTCAAACTCTTGTGGAATTCGAGAATTTAAGATGTAGCTCTTAAGTATAGCAACAAGTCATTCAAGGTTTTGTGAGCAAATTATGAGAAAGCCCTACACCCAGGTATGTTAGTATGTATGTGTGAAATATGTGTGAGGAGTTGTCTAGCTGAGCGGAGTTGTCTGGTGGGTTTGTGTAATGTGAGGCCGTTTTTGAGGTAAGTTGGTCCCATGTTGTGTAAGACTTTAAAGGTGTGTTTGACGAGTTTGAACAAATCATGCTTGCATACAGGAAGCCAGTGTAGGTTATGCATGATCTTGGCTGCTGAGGTCTGTATGGTTTGGAGAAACCTAGTTAGTTTCAGGCTGACTTCAGCATAGTCCAGTTTGCTTGTGATAAGGGTTTGGTTGACAGTTTTTCGAGTGCTGGTGGGTCGTTATATTCAGATTTTTTTCAGGTTCTTTTTTATGTGAATGCAGGAGTCAATTGACGGTTTTGATTTGGGTGGGTAAAGTGAGTTAATAATGTCTACATTCTAGGCCTGAGTTGTGGGAATTAGTGTAGCTCAGAGTACTGCTGGTCACAGTCTAAAGTTCCATGGTGAGAAGTTTTGAACATCACAACTTCTGTCTTTATGGTTGTTCAGTTTGCAACCGAGGGGGCGATATTTCTCATAACCCGAATACCATGAAATTCCCATGGAATCTGCTGTATTTCCAGATTTAGCATTACTGGTAAACCTGGGAATATGCCAAAATTACACACCTTCCTGTTGGAGGCAAAACAAGGAGAAATATATTTCTCCTCATTACTAATTCTTTTTATGTGAGAAAAGAGGAATATGGCTCAGGGGACTGTTTTAGTGCAGGAAGGGGCCCCTTACTTCAAAAAAACAATCCTGCGTGCAAATCCTGTTTGCACTAGGCAGCCCATTGTGCACCACCACTGGGTAAATCCGGTGCATTCTGCTCTTTCCCTGTAACGTGGAGCAGCAAGCCTGTGTTACATTTTAATCAATAGGCCCCTTGGTTTTCATCAGGACAGCGACTTCAGTCATGTAGGGTGCAATCTTTGTAAGGGTGTTAAGTGTTTTGAGGAGGAGAGTACTGTGGTTTGTTTCCAGGTGTCGGTGTAGGTGGCTGTTCTGATGGGGCTGTTCAAGATTGGGGTGAGTGCTGAGCTGATGTGTTGCAGTCCTGTGATGAATTTGTGGTGAAGGCAGGGGTTTCATGAGGCTTCTGAGTGAATGGACTGCAGGGTGAAAGCAGATTCTTCAAAGGTGATGGTGGGCCATATTGTCAGTGTGGTTGGATGGAGAAGTGCTGTGCACAGTTGCCGTGTCCGGTCGATATAAGGGTGTGCAAAATTAGTGTTATTTACCTTCACATCATTTGGCAAAACTATGAGAAGTCATGCCATATTCAAAATGCAAATCTGTCATTTCACTATATATGCATCGTTGCATCAATTTTTGGTGTGATCATCCTTTAAACAACAGCACTATGAGCAACAGCTGCTCTGTTGTTTCTCTGCGTTTGGGGTAATTTTTTTTATTGTGAATTACCATGAACCATGCCATTCGCTGCAAAAATGTACTGTGAAAGATAAGTAATTACACAAAGTTGTGTTCTGGCATAATTTTAGGAATTTTGCATAAGAAGCGTAATGTGGTATTCCCACAATGCCATGAGCTACCACAAGCGTAATTTAATTTCCCACCGGGCTTAGGATGATGCAGGTAGAGTTGGCCTCTGGTGATGTGACATTTTTCACCATGGATAGGATCTCTTTGCTGCTGTTGGCATTGACATTGATTCAGTCTATGAGTACAGATCATTTGGTGGCTAGGATCAGCAGGTGGTAGTGTCTGAAGGCAGATTTCAAGGTGTTACTATCCATGTTATCCTGGCTCAATCTCTATTTGTGCTTCAGCTATTTCCAATAGTGGCGGGCCATCTGGGGCCTATCCATGTACCTGCTGGCTTGCAATCTGGAACTTGTGGTTTTGTTGGATTTGAGAGGTGCCAAAGTGTTAGCAGACGTAACATTTTAAGTGGCAACCACTCTGTGTATGGGTCAATCCTTTAATGAGATTTTAACTTTATATTGGCATTTTACTTTTGGTTGCCTCATTGTTTTGTAACTGCTGCTGTTGGGGGCTGGGGCCTAAATGCTTGTTTGTTTTGTGGTGCTTTTCTAATCCATAGGCGGAGGGTCATTTTTTCTCTTCAAGATTGCTAGAAATGCAATTTTCAGTAAACATGCTCTAGCTTTTCCCAAAAGGGTTGTATCACTAGTACTTTAAAGCCGGAACGTTCCAGATATCTTTTTGAGTAGCAAGCATGCTGCGTATGGGTCTACGCCTTTATGAGATTTTAAACTTTTATTGCCTCATTGTTTTGTTACTGGTGTTGTTGGGGAGTGGGGGCCCAAATGCTTGTTTGTTTTGTGGTGCTTTATTAAGCCCAAAGCGGGTGGCCATTTCCTTTTCATGTTCGCTAGAAGGGCCATTTTTGGTTGTATGTGATCTAGCTTCCCAAGAGGGTTGCATCACCGGTGCTTAATCTACTAAATCTAAATCTACTAATACCTCAATGTGGTTGTACCCTCGCTGATGGTAAGTATGATAAAAGCTGAGCAGTTCTCAGCATAGTTTCTCAATGTGCAGTCGCTCCAAAAACGTGCGGCTGCTTTTAACTTTTGATTTATTAAAAGATGAATCCCCTGACGTTCCTCTCATCACCAAAACTTGGCGCTCATGCTCTCCAGCCATTCTAGAGGGTTAAAAGAACTACAATGTGGACCGACTGGGCGAAAGGGGCAGGGGTATTGCCATTTGACACAAGTAAATCTTTAGCTGCACAGTTTTTGAAACTAAGGATATGGCTGGAACTCAGGGGTCCATTATGATGTCGGGCGGATTGCCTCGGCCAGGCTGGCGGTAGCCACCGCCGGCCTGGCGGAGGCAATCCGCCCGACATCCATTGCCCAATTCCCCCGCCACATTAGGATGGCGGGAGGGACCTTGCGGCCGGGGCGGAATGTGTTACATATGGTGGCGGTGTCTGTTAGACACCGCCAACCATATTATGATGAGCATTTTGTCAGGCCTTTGCCGCCACGGAAAGGCAGGCGGTCTTTGGTTTGGGGGCCCCCTGCGGGCCCCCCTGGTGATGGCAGAGGGGATTGGTGCAATGGGGGGGGTACCTGTGGTACCCCCCCCGCATTTGCATACACCAAGCAGCAGGCACCGCGGATGTGCCTGCCGCTTCGTGTATGCAAATGCATGCATTTGATTGTTAGATTGTGGCGGGCGGTGCAGTGAGCACCGCCCGCCACAATGTTGAAATAAGGATTGCGCCCGCCACTGTGGCGGGCGCATCCTAAAGCACATTTCGGGACCCCCGCCCTCGAGGCGGGCGGTCCCGCTTCCCGATAGGGTGGCGGGCGGGCAAAGCCCGCCCGCCATCCTAATGGCCCCCTAAGCCTCTTGGTTTTTATCTATCACTCTCTGCTCAACAATCGGTGGGTGGCGTTCTAATCTACAGACTTTATGGTGTGGTGGAAGCCTTTTAAAATTTTTTAGGGAAAGTTTGTTCTCATTTGGCTCCTAGGTTCACCCATTTCCTGGTGCTGGGTAATTTAAATATTCATATGGACTGCCCGACAACTAACAGGGCAGTCTCTTTGATTGATACAATGTCCTCTCTCGGTTTCACACAATACGTTTTAAAGCCCACTCACCAGGCAGGTCACATGATTAACCAGATTTTTTCTAATATTATGTTGCAGATGCTGGAACCCCTTTTTTTTTATTCGGTTGGAGCACTTCATAGTTAAGTTTAGCTGGCCTGCCACATCGTGGTTGGTTGAACTGGCTGGGGCAGCTCCTATTTCGGCCATATAGGAGAGTTAATGATTCAAAAAAGGGGGTGGTGATGAACAGAGTGCCTGAATTAAGCAGACCACTCTTACCCAGTCCAAAGATCAGGGCTTGATCCATCACCGTTTTTTAGCTCACTGCACCATCCCAGCTCAGAACTTGGCTATATGCAAATTAGTCTGTTCCTGTCCCAGTGCATGATGGGAACAGGGCAAACCAAACTACCAAGCCAATTCTTATACTGGGAAGGAAACAAGCTTCCGGGGACCGGTTTCTGCCATTTCAGGCGTCGTCGGCCCGGCTTGCTTGAATCCTGATGGTGCAATGAGCAAGGGACACACATCTGAGTATACCCTTCCACGCTTATGGTGGACAAAATGATTCAGAAAAGGGGGTGGTGATGAACAGAGTGCCTGAATTAAGCAGACCACTCTTACCCAGGCCAAAGATCAGGGCTTGATCCATCACCGTTTTTTAGCTCACTGCACCATCCCAGCTCAGAACTTGGCTATATGCAAATTAGTCTGTTCCTGTCCCAGTGCATGATGGGAACAGGGTAAACCAAACTACCAAGCCAATTCTTATACTGGGAAGGAAACAAGCTTCAGGGGACCGGTTTCTGCCATTTCAGGCGTTGTCGGCCCGGCTTGCTTGAATCCTGATGGTGCAATGAGCAAGGGACTCACATCTGAGTATACCCTTCCACGCTTATGGTGGACAAAATGATTCAGAAAAGGGGGTGGTGATGAACAGAGTGCCTGAATTAAGCAGACCACTCTTACCCAGTCCAAAGATCAGGGCTTGATCCATCACCGTTTTTTAGCTCACTGCACCATCCCAGCTCAGAACTTGGCTATATGCAAATTAGTCTGTTCCTGTCCCAGTGCATGATGGGAACAGGGCAAACCAAACTACCAAGCCAATTCTTATACTGGGAAGGAAACAAGCTTCCGGGGACCGGTTTCTGCCATTTCAGGCGTCGTCGGCCCGGCTTGCTTGAATCCTGATGGTGCAATGAGCAAGGGACTCACATCTGAGTATACCCTTCACGCTTATGGTGGATAAAATGATTCAAAAAAGGGGGTGGTGATGAACAGAGTGCCTGAATTAAGCAGACCACTCTTACCCAGTCCAAAGATCAGGGCTTGATCCATCACCGTTTTTTTGCTCACTGCACCATCCCAGCTCAGAACTTGGCTATATGCAAATTAGTCTGTTCCTGTCCCAGTGCATGATGGGAACAGGGCAAACCAAACTACCAAGCCAATTCTTATACTGGGAAGGAAACAAGCTTCCGGGGACCGGTTTCTGCCATTTCAGGCGTCGTCGGCCCGGCTTGCTTGAATCCTGATGGTGCAATGAGCAAGGGACACACATCTGAGTATACCCTTCCACGCTTATGGTGGACAAAATGATTCAGAAAAGGGGGTGGTGATGAACAGAGTGCCTGAATTAAGCAGACCACTCTTACCCAGGCCAAAGATCAGGGCTTGATCCATCACCGTTTTTTAGCTCACTGCACCATCCCAGCTCAGAACTTGGCTACATGCAAATTAGTCTGTTCCTGTCCCAGTGCATGATGGGAACAGGGCAAACCAAACTACCAAGCCAAATCTTATACTGGGAAGGAAACAAGCTTCAGGGGACCGGTTTCTGCCATTTCAGGCGTTGTCGGCCCGGCTTGCTTGAATCCTGATGGTGCAATGAGCAAGGGACTCACATCTGAGTATACCCTTCCACGCTTATGGTGGACAAAATGATTCAGAAAAGGGGGTGGTGATGAACAGAGTGCCTGAATTAAGCAGACCACTCTTACCCAGTCCAAAGATCAGGGCTTGATCCATCACCGTTTTTTAGCTCACTGCACCATCCCAGCTCAGAACTTGGCTATATGCAAATTAGTCTGTTCCTGTCCCAGTGCATGATGGGAACAGGGCAAACCAAACTACCAAGCCAATTCTTATACTGGGAAGGAAACAAGCTTCCGGGGACCGGTTTCTGCCATTTCAGGCGTCGTCGGCCCGGCTTGCTTGAATCCTGATGGTGCAATGAGCAAGGGACTCACATCTGAGTATACCCTTCCACGCTTATGGTGGATAAAATGATTCAGAAAAGGGGGTGGTGATGAACAGAGTTCTTGAATTAGGCAGACCACTCTTACCCAGTCCAAAGATCAGGGCTTGATCCATCACCGTTTTTTTGCTCACTGCACCATCCCAGCTCAGAACTTGGCTATATGCAAATTAGTCTGTTCCTGTCCCAGTGCATGATGGGAACAGGGCAAACCAAACTACCAAGCCAATTCTTATACTGGGAAGGAAACAAGCTTCCGGGGACCGGTTTCTGCCATTTCAGGCGTCGTCGGCCCGGCTTGCTTGAATCCTGATGGTGCAATGAGCAAGGGACTCACATCTGAGTATACCCTTCCACGCTTATGGTGGACAAAATGATTCAGAAAAGGGGGTGGTGATGAACAGAGTGCCTGAATTAAGCAGACCACTCTTACCCAGTCCAAAGATCAGGGCTTGATCCATCACCGTTTTTTAGCTCACTGCACCATCCCAGCTCAGAACTTGGCTATATGCAAATTAGTCTGTTCCTGTCCCAGTGCATGATGGGAACAGGGCAAACCAAACTACCAAGCCAATTCTTATACTGGGAAGGAAACAAGCTTCCGGGGACCGGTTTCTGCCATTTCAGGCGTCGTCGGCCCGGCTTGCTTGAATCCTGATGGTGCAATGAGCAAGGGACTCACATCTGAGTATACCCTTCCACGCTTATGGTGGACAAATGATTCAGAAAAGGGGGTGGTGATGAACAGAGTGCCTGAATTAAGCAGACCACTCTTACCCAGTCCAAAGATCAGGGCTTGATCCATCACCGTTTTTTAGCTCACTGCACCATCCCAGCTCAGAACTTGGCTATATGCAAATTAGTCTGTTCCTGTCCCAGTGCATGATGGGAACAGGGCAAACCAAACTACCAAGCCAATTCTTATACTGGGAAGGAAACAAGCTTCCGGGGACCGGTTTCTGACATTTCAGGCATCGTCGGCCCGGCTTGCTTGAATCCTGATGGTGCAATGAGCAAGGGACTCACATCTGAGTATACCCTTCCACGCTTATGGTGGACAAAATGATTCAGAAAAGGGGGTGGTGATGAACAGAGTGCCTGAATTAAGCAGACCACTCTTACCCAGTCCAAAGATCAGGGCTTGATCCATCACTGTTTTTTAGCTCACTGCACCATCCCAGCTCAGAACTTGGCTATATGCAAATTAGTCTGTTCCTGTCCCAGTGCATGATGGGAACAGGGCAAACCAAACTACCAAGCCAATTCTTATACTGGGAAGGAAACAAGCTTCCGGGGACCGGTTTCTGCCATTTCAGGCGTCGTCGGCCCGGCTTGATTGAATCCTGATGGTGCAATGAGCAAGGGACTCACATCTGAGTATACCCTTCCACTCTTATGGTGGACAAAATGATTCAGAAAAGGGGGTGGTGATGAACAGAGTGCCTGAATTAAGCAGACCACTCTTACCCAGTCCAAAGATCAGGGCTTGATCCATCACCGTTTTTTAGCTCACTGCACCATCCCAGCTCAGAACTTGGCTATATGCAAATTAGTCTGTTCCTGTCCCAGTGCATGATGGGAACAGGGCAAACTAAACTACCAAGCCAATTCTTATACTGGGAAGGAAACAAGCTTCCGGGGACCGGTTTCTGCCATTTCAGGCGTCGTCGGCCCGGCTTGCTTGAATCCTGATGGTGCAATGAGCAAGGGACTCACATCTGAGTATACCCTTCCACGCTTATGGTGGACAAAATGATTCAGAAAAGGGGGTGGTGATGAACAGAGTGCCTGAATTAAGCAGACCACTCTTACCCAGTCCAAAGATCAGGGCTTGATCCATCACCGTTTTTTAGCTCACTGCACCATCCCAGCTCAGAACTTGGCTATATGCAAATTAGTCTATTCCTGTCCCAGTGCATGATGGGAACAGGGCAAACCAAACTACCAAGCCAATTCTTATACTGGGAAGGAAACAAGCTTCCGGGGACTGGTTTCTGCCATTTCAGGCGTCGTCGGCCCGGCTTGCTTGAATCCTGATGGTGCAATGAGCAAGGGACTCACATCTGAGTATACCCTTCCACGCTTATGGTGGACAAAATGATTCAGAAAAGGGGGTGGTGATGAACAGAGTGCCTGAATTAAGCAGACCACTCTTACCCAGTCCAAAGATCAGGGCTTGATCCATCACCGTTTTTTAGCTCACTGCACCATCCCAGCTCAGAACTTGGCTACATGCAAATTAGTCTGTTCCTGTCCCAGTGCATGATGGGAACAGGGCAAACCAAACTACCAAGCCAATTCTTATACTGGGAAGGAAACAAGCTTCCGGGGACCGGTTTCTGCCATTTCAGGCGTCGTCGGCCCGGCTTGCTTGAATCCTGATGGTGCAATGAGCAAGGGACTCACATCTGAGTATACCCTTCCACGCTTATGGTGGACAAAATGATTCAGAAAAGGGGGTGGTGATGAACAGAGTGCCTGAATTAAGCAGACCACTCTTACCCAGTCCAAAGATCAGGGCTTGATCCATCACCGTTTTTTAGCTCACTGCACCATCCCAGCTCAGAACTAAGGTAAGAGTGGTCTGCTTAATTCAGACACTCTGTTCATCACCACCCCCTTTTCTGAATCATTTTATCCACCATAAGCGTGGAAGGGTATACTCAGACATGAGTCCCTTGCTCACTGCTCCATCAGGATTCAAGCAAGCCGGGCCGACGAGGCTGAAATGCCAGAAGCCGGTCCCCGGTAGCTTGTCTCCTTTCTGGTGAAGAATTGGCTTGGTAGTTTGGTCTGCCCTGTTCCCATGATGCACTGGGCCAGGGACAGACTAATTTGCAATGAGCCAGGTTCTGAGCTGGGATGGGGCAGTGAGCTAAATAACGGTGATGGATCAAGCCCTGATCTTTGGACTGGGTAAGAGTGGTCTGCTTAATTCAGACACTCTGTTCATCACCACCCCCTTTTCTGAATCATATAGGAGAGTTAAGCAAGGGAATGGTGTGAACAATTACTTACCCTATAGGATCTGTTTGCAGCTTTTGTCATGGTCCCTCATAAGATTCTTTTACGTCACCTTGAATTAATTGACTTGAAGGATAATTGTATTGACTCTAAAGTTCTGTAGAACACTTTTCCTACAGAGACACATATTGCAGTTGACGTGTAGTCTGATTCACAAGGTATATGTATACTTATTACATAATCATTGGTCGTGTGTTATGTATCATACTGCATCATTATGGTACTGAATTTTTGCATGGAAAAAAGTAATGATTGCTTAATGGTTAAATGGCTTCTTACCATCATGCCTTCAATCACACTGGCCTTTCGATAAGTAATGCTAGTAGGGGTATTTGGATGTTTAGAATGAGACCTTAGGTCCTGTATTGGTGTCCTCAAGATATCTATGTATGTTGGGGCCTGCCAATCAGAGCATGAGCTACTGTGGGACTCACAGGAGTGTCAAGTGAAGTGGCTGATGGGGAAATAGTAGGGGTGGGCAGTGGACTCGTACTCCTACTCGTACTGGGAATCATCCCAACAACCAGAGCAGTCCGGACAATCGTTTCCTTTTTTAGGGAGAGGCAGAGGCACACCAAGAGGGAGAACAAAAAGAGGCCAAAAAGTACAATGTTCACACCCATTGGAAACAACAAGGATGAACACGAGGAGCATGGGCCATGCAAACAACCCCAGCACCAGCAGCCATCCAGTCTAGTGGTTAATCTGTCAGGCATAACAATATCATCAACCCAACTGAAAGTCCTGGAAAAAGGATTAGGCTTTGTTCCTATGCCAAGTTTGGCCAAATTTAAACTCAGTTGTGAGTTGAATGAATACGTTCGAAAACATAAAACTCTACGTAAGTTTTTGAGAACAACCAATGATGGACACTCATAGTGGTGATACAGGCCTACAGCGGAAATCAACCTTCACCCCTCCATCTGCCAACCTATCAGTGGATAGGAAGTAGGTGAAATCATACATAGTTTGCAAGTCGCAGCACGCCTCAATCCGCAGCGGATTGAGAGGTCCCACGTGATGAGGCATGCCACCTAGGTGTAAGCCTGGCGGGTCGGGGAACTCTAGAAAATAATTTTTCTTTCTGGAAATAGGTTTTTTCACACATGTTCAGTGGAATCCCTGTTCTGCCTATGGCTAGGTTTCTAATTCCGATATTCTGGATGTTGTGGAACTGTAGATCTTCCCATGCCTGGTGGCGTGTGTGAATGTGACTACATATAGAGGAAGGTGAGCACTGTGCTCGCTTGCCCATTCATGTGCATTTCTGTGAAGCGTGCTCTTACAGCTCTCCCAGTGCCTTGCATTTTGTGTGTGTGTTTATAGCCGAGTGTAGCAAACTGTGTATGTTTTTAGTTCCCCTCTTGCTCATCGGTGTGCTATACCCTGCAGTATGTGTATATTTTTCAAGGATGCCTGCAGTGTGTCACTCCTAAAATTTTCCACCTCTGCATGTATCTGTGGTTTGTACTTTTAGCCCTGAGTAAGCCATGTCTTGTATTGTATATGTTACTCTTTGCATGCCTTAGTTTGTGGTGGGTCTGAGAGACAGACTGTGTGTGCTTGTGTGAGCTGCACTCGCGAGGCCAGCAATGCCTTGTAGTGTGTGTGTGTTTAGGAAACGCCGTGCAGCACATGCATGTAACCTCTCTACCGACTCTCATCAGTATGTCTATGCGTGCGGTCCAGAAGGATGTATGACGTTATAACGCATACTTTTACAACGCCTACCTTTACAACAAAATTTTTACAACGCAAAAACTATTACAACGCATACATTACAACGCAATTTTTTACAACGCATATACTTTTACAACGCATACCATTACAACGTAAGTATTGGTAAGTATATAATTTTTCTTTTAATGTAATATAAGTAAAATTAATATAATTTAATTTAATTTCATTTCATTCAATTAATTTATTTTATTTTTATTTTTTTACCCTGTACCCCTGTACCCCAAAAACCCAAAACTGACCCAGAACCCTAAAAATACCCCTTTACCCAAAAACCCAAAACTGACCCTGAACCCTAAAAATACCCCTTTACCCAAAAACCCAAAACTGACCCTGAACCCTAAAAATACCCCTTTACCCAAAAACCCAAAACTGACCCTGAACCCTAAAAATACCCCTTCACCCAAAAACCCAAAACTGACCCTGAACTCTAAAAATACCCCTTTACCCAAAAACCCAAAACGGACCCTAAACCCTAAAAATACCCTTTTACCCAAAAACCCAAAACTGACCCTAAACCCTAAAAATACCCCTTTACCCAAAAACCCAAAACTGACCCTGAACTCTAAAAATACCTCTTTACCCAAAAACCCAAAACTGACCCTGAACCCTAAAAATACCCCTTTACCCAAAAACCCAAAACTGACCCTGAACCCTAAAAATACCCCTTTACCCAAAAACCCAAAACTGACCCTGAACCCTAAAAATACCCCTTTACCCAAAAACCCAAAACTGACCCTGAACCCTAAAAATACCCCTTTACCCAAAAACCCAAAACTGACCCTGAACCCTAAAAATACCCCTTTACCCAAAAACCCAATACTGACCCTGAACCCTAAAAATACCCTTTTACCCAAAAACCCAAAACTGACCCTGAACCCTAAAAATACCCTTTTACCCAAAAAACCAAACCTTGCCCTGAACCCTAAAAATACCACTTTACCAAAAAAACCAAACATATAACATTTTAAATATAATTATATACTTACCAATACTTACGTTGTAATGGTATGCGTTGTAAAAGTATCTGCGTTGTAAAAACATGCGTTGTAAATGTATGCGTTGTAATAGTTTTTGCGTTGTAAAAGTTTCGTTGTAATGGTAGTGCGTTGTAAAAGTTGCATTGTAAACGTTGCATACCGGTCCAGAAGCCTAACTGGCGCATGATGTCTGTGCATTTACAGGCCTCCCCTGGGCAGAAGGACCCTGAGTGTGAGCTTCACCCCCATGACTTCTGTTGTCTGTCTGTGTTTACAGACATTAGCATCTGAAAACATACTGCTCTTAAAACACAGGTCTCAATGTGTACGCCCTATATGGCGGTGGATCCGACTCAAACTCGCTATTCCTCACCTTGTAAATGCTATTAAATCACCAGCGTGTCTTTCACCAGCTTTGAGCACTGCAAAGGAATTGCAGGTACCACAATATTTGCGCAGAGTTTATTTACAACAAGCTTTTTCAAAGACTAGCGCAGATCATTCCTAAAACACATGCGGTTTGTGCAGATCTAGGAATGTGGACATGGATTTAGGATTGTGGCCCAGCCTCTCTGAACAGGCATTCAAAATGATGTACATGCAGCCACGGCCGGTAGTAGCTGTAACGGCAGGGCGGTGACGTAGGGAGGGGGAGGGACAGGGTGGGGGGTTGTAATGTATGGATTATGGACTTTAACAGGTAAGTAAACATATAAATAAATAAAATGAATTTCGTTGTGTGCACTGCATCACCAAATGCGATGCAGTGCGTGCAACGAAATTTGTTTTTTTTATTTATATGTTTACTTACCTGTTAAAGTCTGTAATCCATACATTACAACCCCCCACCCTGCCCCTCCCCCTCCCTACGTCACTGCCCTGCCGTTACACCTACTACCGGCCGTGGCTGTGTACATGTGAACAGGTCCTGGTGCCCTTTGCTTATTTGGTGTAAAACCATTCAGTAGTTGTTAAAAAATGTAAGTTTAAAATTATAGTGATATCTCTAGCAGCAGATGTTTTACTATGGTTTCACAATGTATTGTGAATTCATGTGCGAATGGGAATGCTGTGATTGGCTGGATGCAAACTGAACAGAAAGTTGTGTCTGCCATTTTATCTATCGGGAATGGTTCCCAGGGCTGAACATGTGTGTGAAAATTCGACATAAGTGGTCAGGGTGGAGATACTCTGAACCCCATGGTTGAGAAATGGGGCTGTGAGTGACACAAGTCATGTGTCCAAAAGAGTTTTTTTTGGCGCACAATGTTCGCCATGACACCGCGACTACAGTGCAGCCCCCCAGTGTATCATCGTGGGGACATCGCAGCTATCAATCTCATCGCGAATATTGGTGGAAATATAGAAATTATATTAGTGAATCATTAATATGCATTGTTATAGAGGTATTGAGCTTTTGATAACTGTTTTATAGAGTTATGCATGTAGTGAGTTATCTACTGTGATTGTTAGAATTCATTATATAGTTATAATTTTTTTAAGTGGTAGTGGCTATTGAATTCCTGCTTTTGCTTTCTGCTTTCATGACATAAACGAGGGGATCACAATTACCGACGTCATCGTGATATACGACCGCACCGCAAAAATGGAAAAAAAGCTTTTAGAGATGGTTGTTCTAGAGATATACTAGAAAAACATGAGTTTGAGGTGTGAAATAATAAACCCGTAGTGTGTAAAACAAATAGCCGAGAAAATAGGTCTTAAAGATGGATTTTAAAGAAACTTAGTACCAATACATGTGTTTAAATATGTTTTGAAAGAAGTATGTATATAGTAATATGTGTAGTGCAATGTTTGGAATGGATTCTTTTACATTTTATTTTTGGATGTGTTGGTGGTCATTGAATGTCTGCTTTGTTTCTGTTTTGCGATGTGTCCCCGGGAATCGTAAAATTGTCCCAAAGATCCTCAAAAACAAAAGGAAAAAAACATTTAGAAAAACAAATTTGAAATGTTTCGGGTACTAGGGTTACTCTGACAAGAGCTGTTGTGTTGGTTGTGTCTATATGATTGCTATACAGAAGACCAGATGCAGAGTTTCAGGTTACTTAGAAACACCCTTTTGATGTTGTGACAAATATAAAAAATGTAAAGAAAAAATAAACCAAGGCTTAATAATCCACAGAAGATAATACAAGCTTATAAAAATACCCCTTATAGAGCCATTTTTTATAGAAAATACAATTTAGAAATCTAAAAAATTCAATAAAAATAATAGGTTACATGGACATATTATCTGGGAAATAGAATTTGTGAAACCTTAGAAATTCACTGAAAAAAATTAAGTTTACAGTGGCGTTACAGTGATGATTTAGTATTTGAAGACCTTAAAAATTCACTGAATAAACAAAAGGTACAGGAGCGTTATAGTTAGGAAGTAGAATTAAAAAAGTTGGAAACTCAGTGAAAAAACTCAAGGTTACAGGGACGTTATAGTTAGGCTGACATTTCACTCGTACGAAATTTAGCAGTTATAGTTAGCTGAGCTAACTATATCTTGTGCCTCCATAATGCACTGCTTATGACCTCACATATAAGATCACTCATGGCATCTAAAAGACATCACTGATGGCACCATCCACAGAATATCTGATGCACCCACTCACACCCTCATATAACGTGTCATACACCCACTCCAACTTCCACACTACCATGCTCTAAACCATTGACATACCCATACTAGTACTTACACACCCACTCTCTGATTCATAGGTCTACACACACATCCACTCAGTCACCCACACAGCAACTCATACACCAACTCGCTCTCTAATAGAGCCACTGATATATCCAGTCATACACCCATTCAGTCACTCATAGAGCTACTCACACCAACTCCTTCACCTATACAGTCACTCACACAGCCATTTACTCACCTTTACAGTTATACACACTCACACACTTATACACACAGATACTAACACATACTCACGCACCTATGAAGTCACTGATTCAAGCGCACACTCACCAACACAGCCACTATCATAATCCCTCACTCACACTTACAGTCACTCTTATACTCCAACACTCACCTATACTGCCTTTCACCTATCTCATTACTCACCCATATATAACAGACACATGTATTCACTCACTGACATACCCATACACACACTAAGTCACCTATAGAGCCCCTCACCTACATACTTAGTAACCCATTCAGCCACTGACTCGCCCATCCATACAGGCAGTCACACACTCTCTCACCCAGCCACAGAGACACCCATACAGGTACTCAGCCATGCAAAAAATGACCCATACAGCCACTCACATACCTACTCATCAACCCATACAACCACTTACGCACCATCTGACAGACTGATACAGACATTTTCAAAACCTAGTAACTCACCCATAAAGAATTATCTTATATCATTGCAATTGCACAAAAAACACAGGAGAAGCCTTTTGCAGGAAAACTACAATAAGAATTCAACTTGAGATATGATGAATTTTAGATATAATCTAAAGTGTAATAAAGAATACAAAATGTCATTGCTGGTTGATAAGCAACTCCTGTGATTTATATTTAAAAATGAAAAGGTTTTTTTCTAAACTCCTTTCTGTCATAATTCATAGAAAGTGCTTGCATAAAAAATGCTGTTTGAGTAGACACACACGTCAATGCTCAGAGCATAACGTTCTGCATTATTTACACTGATTTACATTTTGTGTAGGTAAAAGACATTTAATCAATTAAATATGTATATTTTATGCATTCTTTTAGTGATCAATCAAAGCATGAAGGAAAGGAGGTTATGTTGCAACTGGTGTTTAGCATAACATTATTTTTTTAATTTTATTACCCAGAAATGCGAGGTGTCATTTTATTCAATAAGGAAAAGGAGAACAATATGGTAAGTACTACTCGGTGTGTTAAGATACACCATGATTGCTTATAGGATAAAATACCTCTAACCATATTTAATTAAGATGTTGAAGGCTACTAAGGAGTTTTGTGACCGTATAGAGGATCAGGCTCGCCATGACCCTTCACAAGGTTGTGGAACTCTGAGGCGATGTGCAGTACCCTCATTCTGTAGGAGTGTCTAGGTCTGCAGCAGAGGACCTTCCTGAGAATTAGGATGTGTAGAGTTGCTGCAATGGAGTCACTGAATTCGCGGAACATGATGCTCAACATTCGACTCGTGTAGTTCATGGATGTTTTCAAGGACCATGTCATGGCCATGAGCACTGCTCACAGTTGGCCTAAGATTGACTCTTAAAAATGTTTAAATGCAGTTTAGGCTAAGGAGAGCTGCTAGGGATGCAGTAAGTTGTGCTGATGTCCCAGTCCCTAGCCAGCCCTGTAGAACACCAGCTTTGAATGTAGGTCTTCCATATGTACCTTCGCTCTCTATTTGCATTTCCAGAGGCATTGGCTAAGTGAGCTTTCCTTAGACCAAGGTGGGATGCTAGGGATGTACGGTTTAATCCCCATCCCGCCCCGAGTGTGGGTTTGTTATCAGGACTTAACATGCACTTCAACAGCTACTTTGTATTATGATGGAATGATTTTTTTAATAAAGGGATATTTATATCTTTATATTGTGATGATATCTTTGATATGCTTGTATACGTCTTTTTTTAATAACAACGGTTTTCATATGTGAATGTAAGTTTTGATAAGTTTATGTTTTTTTTTTTACTAATGAACAATTTTTCACCAGGCATTCTGTAGGAGTGGATTATTTTAGTTTTGATCAAAAAGAGCCCAATTTGTGTGGTTCCATGGCACATCTCTTATCTCTAACCTCTAGGGCGATGATTAAGGCATAAATATCTTGCCTTGTGTTGCTATAGTTTTTTTAAGAAAACTTGAAAATGTCCCAAATAGTCTAATTTATTAGACTATTTGGGACATTTTCTAGTTTTCTTACTTGATTCCCCTGGTCCCAGACCTCTAATATAGGGGGCCTCCTATATTTTCTTTGCTATAGTTTTTTTGTCATGCTTTGTGTCCAGAAGCAATGCATCAACACATATTGTAGATAAATAGCACACAATTGGTAAGGGTGTTTTGACAACTGGATATGTTTTAGGGTCCCTGCAGAGACAGGTCCTGTTTAGCAGAAAATATGATTAGAATGAGGCTCACCCCTTCAAAATAACTGAACCTTGAGGGTTATATAGATATTCTAATTTTTCGTTGAAGAAAGCCTCCTTCTGGATTCTGTGATATAAGCATGTGAATGTCATTCATTTAAAACCAAACTGCGCATGACAACTGCGTGGCTCGTTTTATCTTCCCCATCGAGAAGGAATAACAAGCAGCATTTTCATCTTCACACTACCTGTGATCCTTTTACCACTGAAACTCTGAAATAATGTTCTTCTCCAACCTACCCTGCATTCTCCAAAGACGGACCATTTATTTTCTATGCTTAGGCATATTCTTTGTTTAACATTCAGCTATTTGATCACTGCAATAGGGGGATATGACTCCAATACATTTCCTATTGAAGAAGCCGCTTTGTGCGCTACTCACAAGAGACATAAATCACCATAGGGTGACCCAGTATCCCTCAGAACCTGGGCAATACAATTTAATATAGTCAATGGTTCTGTCGGGTATGTTACCTGATTACTTCAATATATGAATTGAATCATTCTTAGTTCAATAAGTCCTAAGGTTACTTAAGACAGTGCTCCAAAAAGAAAGGAGCTGACTCACAATGCAAATCCAAACCAAAAGAGTTCAGGGTAAAAATCCGTTTTTTAATCTATGAATTAATTTTCATTCATTCATAAGCACCCTGTTTGTACATGAAGATTATTCAATCAAGACTTATTCACAATTTATAAATACTTTTACAAGAACGGCGCATTATAAAATTGAATGAATATAATGTGACATAATGTATAATAGTGACATTCAAACGTGATTATTAACAAGTGAGTGAAGGGGGGGGAAGGAAGGGAAGCAAAAAAGTAATTTATGGCGAGTTCCAATATTCAATTATGATTAATCCGGTAATCCACTTAAGTTGGTTTTGGTAAACTGGATATCCTGTACTGGTCCAATAATTTCAATATCGTCGACATTTAGACCCTTAAGTTGCCTTAGTTATGGGTCTAGGGCGGGTCTTCTTCAGGACATGGGGCAGTGATGTAGCACCTGTGGGTCAGATGAGTAAGTTATCAGAAAGGATTCGCAAGATTTAAGTGAGAAAAAGGGTGATGAGTGACATTCATTACTTATGCACTCACCGGAAGGCCTTCTTGAGTTAGATCCTGAGATATAGCTGAGGAAAATATATTCCAGGTGTGGAGGACTTTAAAATCTGTTGAGTTAAATGAGTGTATGTTGAAAATTAGTACATATCGCTGGGAGCTGATGCGCTCTATTCCTAGTCATGGGGAACACACTCCCTCCATCTATACATTAACAAATATGCACTCACCCAGTAATAACTAAAGGTTCCCCCTGTGATTTCTGAAAAGGAACCTCACGGAGCTCAAAAGGTTTACAATGCTCCTTGGGACTAGAATCACCGTATTAGTGGGACGATCTGTAAAGAAAAGGTGTGCGTAGTCAGCATAGTATTCTACGCGTTAACACTGATAGCCAGCTGCTATTCAGAGACATCGAAGCAGTCTCACCTAGTGAGGCAGACGCAGTCCCTTTATCTGCATCTGCATCTTGTAAAAAGTATTTATAAATTGTGAATAAGTCTTGATTGAATAATCTTCATGTACAAACAGGGTGCTTATGAATGAAAATTAATTCATAGATTAAAAAACGGATTTTTACCCTGAACTCTTTTGGTTTGGATTTGCATTGTGAGTCAGCTCCTTTCTTTTTGGAGCACTGTCTTAAGTAACCTTAGGACTAATTGAACTAGGAATGATTCAATTCATATATTGAAGTAATCAGGTAACATACCCGTCAGAACCATTGTCTATATTAAATACTCACAAGTGACAGCATTATGATTCAGCAATTGGCTGATGATATACACAATTCTACTTGAAAGTCTCCTCTACTTTAAACATTTAAGGGCTCATTAGGGTGGCTGTGTTTGGCACATCCGCGGTGCTGGCGGGAACGTCTTCTTCCACACTCCAACAGTGGTCCTCGCGTCCGCCATATTACAATGGGCAAAGATTGCCCATTTCCCGCCAGCTGCGGAGTTACGAGATCTGCCAGGATTTTCCTTCCGCAACGGTGGCGGAGGGAGCCAATAGAGAAAGACTGCGTGCAGAATTACGTACTGAACGCTGGACAAATTATGATGCCTCAAACAGCCCATCAGAATGCAGCGGAGAAACCAGCCACTCGGACACGGTGGAGGCTCTGCTGCGGAGAGCAGCACTAGAATCCCGGGCACCTCCACATGTTCATGACGGCTATGGATCCAGCTCTTTAAGCCCTTCCGCTAATGTACCTCATCCACTACCAGCAGATAAGACATCACCGTGGTCAACACTGCAGGTACGTAAATAACACATCTCCGAACACAACACACAACTCCTGTGATGAAATACGGTTCCTCTCCACATCAGACACTCTGGTGGAGACAGGGACATTTCTCCCAGTGTACTCGCACATGTGCTGCTTGCTATAAATCCACACCTCAGCATCGGGGTCACCCATCAACAGCCAAATCACTGCAATGTCCCGGTCACGTCACCCAAGTGGTGAAGATGCGGGAAAACCTGCCCAAAATGTCGTAGGCAGAGCCAGCGCAAGCATGGGCAGTCTGGGTAGCTTCCCAGGGCTCTACCTTCACCTGACCCACATGGTGGCCTGCATCAGTTGGCCACAGCCCACAGCACGCTTCCCACATCCCTTTCTGCACATGCTGTGTGCCCCTCTTGTGCCCCCCTTCAATGCACCATTTAGCAGTCAGGTGTGGCTCGACCTCGCACCTCACACATCAAAGGGTAAGGTACATTGACTGGGAAGGTTGGGGTGAAGAAGAACACCCTGCACAGAAGGTCAGGAGCTGGACAACCCTCCTCCTCTCACCTGCCTACCACTCATGTGAATCAAGCTGAGTAAATCAAGAACTGAAGACTCACACTGCACATTAACAACCACTGAACTGTCCACACTGCACGTCAGGTCCCTCAGAAATATCCCACACTGTCACTCTGCCACATACACATACCATGGGTCAGCAGCAATGTATGACAAGAAATGGACTAGCCCAAAGTGGAGTGCACAGTGCTGGAAAACTATGGAGCAAGCCACATAGCATTTGTACATGACATGCAAGAGGAGGAACATATCACACAAACGTTAGGCCATTAAATCAGACATGGGTGTGCACAGTGATTGAAATTAAACCTAAATGACATCTGTGCAATAACCCCGGGATACAGCAATGCAAGCTATGCATAGTCACGGGAATGGTAGGAAGTGTCAGAAGCCATACAGTGGCCTGTCCCACATCTGTGTCAACTACCGTGACATGTGTATGCCCCCAGCACAATACACATGGTTCATTGTCACACTTCCTGACTGTCAAACCCAAGTAGGACCTTCACACATGCCCCTTATCTACCCATTTCACACCTGCAGCACTCTACACATGTAAGAAACACACATAAAGGTGCAAATAAGGTTCTGTTATTTCCCAGACAACCAATGACACACCCTGGTGTGTATCTACAAATGTCAGACTCACACTCAGGAACGTCTGAACCAATGTTGACCAAAAACAAATAGCCAAACGCAAATATCACAAACAACATCCAAAGAAGTCCAACAAGCTCAGCCATGTGCAGGCAAACAGTGGATAGGCAATATGACCCCAGACAGAACAGGATTACACAACATTTTCACTCTGGACAAATGCACTCAAAACAAGCTCATGAACAAGAATACACATTTCAGCATGTGACATTCACACAAGAAATACAGACTATAAATCCAACACGCAGCACAATGTTTTATAAAGCACAAACTACTCTCACACAATGTCCTGCAATTAGAACATCACACACACATGCACCTGTCTGTAGAAAGAGCCAACACAGGCCAAACACTGCATCATCAACAACAAAAGCACAACATATGCACATAACAATACATCACATAGGTACCTCAGCTGGACATCAGGGGGATGCACACTGGGCAAGTACAAGGCAACACACACTGACAACAGTGCATGCAAAGTAAGCAGTGTGTGAACACCAACAAAACGAGTATCACACATATCTGAGTGCTCCACAATGGACTTCTACACCACAAATCATCACAGCACACCGTTCACATCAAAATCAGGAAGGGTAGCAGTACTCCAGCACCTTACACCTTAGCACACAACTCAGGAAAACCCAGATGCATACAACATGACTAGAGGACTGTGCTGCCCAAACATATGCACTGCACATGAGTAACCATGACTGCAATCAAGTAGAAGAATATACAACATAACTAATTGAGAAACTATTCTGAGTGGCACATTGGTCCTGTACACAGATCATCCTCCCACAGTATAGTGTCACACTATGAAGTGATGGGGAGGGTCACACACAGGCAAGGCATGGGTTGGAAGACATGAGACTGAAGTGGTGTGTACATCAGTATTGGACAGGTGAGGAATTTACAGTGCAAAAACACATAGAGGAGTAACTCACAATATGTAGGCATCAGAAGCACCTATCGGAGATGGTATGACTTCATACCACATACTATACTTGTCCAATACACGTGTCAAGTGACAGCAATGCATGAGAAAACTCACAAATAATGTCAGTATGGCTGAGCAGGTCAGCACAGTGAGGACACACTTAAGAAAGGCCTATGGCTGATCAACGAAACACAACACAGACTTTGCAGTAACATACTCTGCATACTCACAACTGACAGCAACAACAAATAGATGTACCCCAGGAGTGTAACGACACACCAACGCACTGTACAGTGCTCAACCTACAACTCCTACATGTGCCCACAATCTGATGTACATGTCTGACAATGTAAACAAACATGCACTCATTACCTGGATCATACATGTGTGTAGTTGGCATGTGCAGGGACACACACACCTCAACACTACTGACCATGACAGATCAATCACACTGTATGAGTACTCAAGTGCACACATTCAAATGTACTCTTGTGACCATGAAGACAGACCTACACAAGATGACTACACATCAATACTGTGGTTCACACATCAAGAAATATCCCACATATATGAGGGAACCTGGCCACCCCACAAGTAATCCTGGGGATAGAATCTACCTCTGTTGTGGTATTGCATCCTTAGATGACATGTCTACAATTTAGAAAACCTGAACATAGAATGATTAGGATAAGAGTAGATGATCACAAACAACCATCATTGTACCTCAAGCCTCAGAGTATAGAACAACAAATGTGCCTGGGACTTCTGGCAACCTATGAAAAATTAAACCAAGTAATTGCCAATGTGGTAGTGGCATACAGAGCATGTGTAACAAGAACATATACCCATACATAACACTTTTTCACTTAGAAACGGCATCGACAAAGCAGACAAGAGGAGTAACAGTCTTTATTACATAATATCCAGATCGGCATCAAAAGTGCAAACAATCAAGGCCATTGGGCATTGCAAATTCCTAGCATGTACATGTGTGCATGGAAAACAGCACAGGAAATGGACATTAAAAGCAACAAACAGCAAGGCCGATGGCCAGTCCATATTTCTAGTCTGCACATGTGTGCATGAGAAACTGAACTGGAAAGGGGCATCACAGGTAACAAACAGCAAGGCCATTGGCCAGTACAAATTCCTAGTAGGCACATGTGTGCATGAGAAACTGCACAGCAAATGGGCATTAAAAGTAACAAACAACAGGAACAAGGCCTTTGGCCAGTACAAATTCCTAGTAGGCACATGTGTGCATGACAAACTGCACAGAAAATGGGCAACAAAAGTAACAAACAGCAAGGTCATTGGTCAGTCCATATTTCTAGTCTGCACTTGTGTGCATGATAAATTGCACAGGAAATGGGCATCAAAAGTAACAAACAGCAAGGCCATTGGCCAGTACAAATTCCTAGTTGACACATGTGTGCATGAGAAACTGCACAAGAAATGGGCATCAATAGTAACAAACAGGAAGGCCATTGGCCAGTACAAAGTCTTAGTAGGCATAAGTGTGCATGACAAATTGCACAGGAAATGGGCATCAAAAGTAACAAACCGCAAGGCCATTGGCCAGTTCAAATTTCTAGTCCGCACATGTGTGCATGACAAAATGCACAGGAAATGGGCATCAAAAGTAACAAACAGCAAGGCCATTGGCCAGTCCATATTTCTAGTCCGCACATGTGTGCATGACAAACTGAACAGGAAATGTCATCATGATACCCATCCACGGGGGAAGCACTGGCGCTCCCCCCATGGGCAGCCGATTTGGGTATTTTCACCAGGGAAGGCAGGGGAAACCTTCCCCTGCCTCCCCCGCCACTCCGCATCATCAATGACATCAGCGCGCGAGGGGCGTTGAAGTCATTGGAGGTTTCCCTTTGCTCCCCGACGAACAGGAACCCATTTGGTTCCAGTGTGTCGAGTAACAAACAGGTACGTTTTGGGGCTGGGGAGGGGGAGAAAGAGGAATCGGGAGAAAGGAAAGGGCTTTCCTTTCCCTAGATCCCTCTTTTGTGCATTCCTTCTGCACGATCGTGCAATCGTCCAGCAGGAATGCCCACTAGCACCATGGATTTTTTTCTTTTTCTTTTTAAAGTCGAGTGTGTTTTGTTGTTTGGGGGAGCGGCCCCTTAGGCAAGGGTCGCTCAGCATACGGGGGCACTAATTTTGGCTTGGTCTGCTCCCCGGGAGGGCAGAAATTAAATATTTAAAATAAAATCGACCCACTGGGCCACTAGAATAAATGTAGTGGGGAGTGGCCCCTTGGGCAAGGGTCACTCCCCCTTGGGGGCCATTTTTTTATGTCTATGTATGCAAGTTTTGTTTGGGGGGCGGCCCCTCAGGCAAGGGTCGCTCCCCTTATGGGATATATTTTAGGCTTTGTCTGCCCCCCTGGGGGGGCATATTTTCTATATATAAAAAAAAACTGCCCACTAGGGAGTGTTTAGTGGGGAGTGACCCCTTGGGCAAGGGTCACTCCCCTTTAGGGGCTATGTTTTTGGATGTCAGTACCCAAGCGGGAGCAGATTTTACCATTGTTTAATGTAGGGCCCACTAGGCCACCAGGGAGTTATTTGTGGAGAGTAACCCCTTGGGCAAGGGTCACTCTCCTTTGGGGTCAATATTTGTGACAGTGTCTGGCCCCCAGGGGGCCAGAGCACCATGTTTTTTGTTTAAATTAGCCCCACTAGACGTCCAAGGATTTGATGTGGGGAGTGGCCCCTTGGGCAAGGCTTGCTCTCCTTTGGGGAGCATTAATTTGCATGTTTCTGCCGCCCTGAGAGGCAGATCGGCTGATTTGGTTTTTTTTAGAGCCACTAGGCCACCAGGGTTTTATTTATGTTGGGGAGCGGCCCCTTGGACATGTGTCGCTCCCCTTTATGGGAGGATGATTGTGGCCAATTCTGACCTCTTTGGGTGGCAGAATAGCAGTATGTTTTTAGGCCCATCTGCCCCCAAGGGGGGCAGAAGCCACAAGACACCAGAGTTGTTTTCATTTTTCTTTTGGGGAGTGGCCTCAAGGGCAAGGGTTACCCCCCTTTAATGGGGGTGAATATTTAATTTATACTCTTAGGCCCACTTACCCCTTAGCTTGGCTGGTGGACTGTGTGTGGACTGGTGCATTATTTGCATATGTGATTGTAATGTTTTTTTCTCCTTTTTAATCTAGTGTAAATCTTTTGATTCCAGTTTGCGGTTTTAGCAGTGGTTGTTCCGCAGTTTAGCTTTGTTGCATTTTTTTGTTAAGAAATGTTTTTTGTTGTATTTACTCCAAATGAGTAATATTGTAATGTATGAATGAACTTTTATGTTAGAGGTGTTATAATGACAGCATATTTAGTTGGTGTTTTGAGCATGAAATTCTTTGCGATGTGTTTAGCATTGTCTTATGTGTAATTTTCTTTTCTCTTTCTTTTTTAGTGGGATGTTGTTGATCCATTCTGTGTCTGTGCAGAGTAGGTGGTGGTGAGTTTAGCCTCTTCTGGCAAGTGAGTGGTATCGTTTTGGAGTATATAGGTATTTCTGATAAAGGTGTGTTTTGTTTATTACTTATTTGACAAAATGTTTGTTGTTGTTGACTTGTTTGACAAGTTACCTTTTTTAGTAAGAATTATGGCTAGCCGTAGAATGGCTGCTCAGCAGGTGGTTGGTATGCTTCTTTAATCTTCCTCTGAGCAGGATTATGAGGCTGACAGTGCGTCTGAGGGAGAGGAGGGAGGGGAAGATACAGGCAGTGAGTTTTCTCTCCACAGGTTCTCTCAGTGCAGATGAAGTGCCTGTTTTAGAGGAGGATACTGCTGTGCCGATGGCGCAAGAGGCATCTGGATTGCAGCCTGAGGCTGCGAGGCTTCCAACTGGAAGTGCTGGACCGTGGGTTGATCTACACATGGTGCAGCTGGTGTTGCCTGCCTTTAGTGGTGATGTAGTGTAGAGTGGATTGTGAAACTTTTTGCCTGTACAGTTCTTTCAGTTGTTTATGGATGATGTATTTGTTGAGCAGACTAATTTGTATGCTGAACAGTTTTTTAGGGACAACAACGACAAACTTAGGCCCCACTCCAGAGCTACCCGGGGTACTCCCACAAATCTGGAAGAGTTTAAGACGTTTTTGGGTTTGACTTTATGGATGGGTTTGATAAGGAAGCGGTCCCTAGCTTCATATTGGTGTACCAGTCCCTTGATGGCAACAGCCATATTACCTGCAGTTATGACTTGTGATCAGTATTTACATTTGCTACGTATGCTGCATTCTGTTGATAATTCTTTGGCGTTGCCACGTATTCACCCTGAATGTGACCGTCTTTTTAAGATTCGGCCTCTTCTTGATCACTTTGTAGATCGATTTTCAGAGATCTATACTCCAGAGAAAGAAATATCTATTGATGGTCTTGTTCAAGGGCCATTTGGTTTTTAGGCAATACATCCCTAGCAAGAGGGCACGCTATGGAATTAAGCTGTATATGTTGTCTGAGAGTAGGACAGGATATGTTTTTAATTTCCATGTGTACACTGGTAGGGATTCCACTATTGACCCCCCTGGTTGTCCATCCACTTTTGGAGTTTCAGAGAAAAATGTGTGGGATCTTACTAGATGACTGTTTAACAGAGGCCACCATTTGTACCTTGATAACTTCTACATTGCTGTACAATTGTTTAAGGAATTGTTTAAAGTCGACACTTTTGCATGTGGCACAATCTGCTCTAACCTTAAAAGTTATCCAAAAGAGCTTGTTTGCAAAAAACTTCAGAGGGGACAGCGCAGTTCCTTGCATAGTGATGAACTACTAGCTGTGTAATTTGTGGACAGGAGGGATGTGTACATGCTGACTACCATCCATGATTAGAGTACTTTACCTATGCCTGTTTGGGGTCAGGTTGCTGAAGTGCGCAAACCTGTGTGCATTCTAGACTACAATAAGCACGTGGGTGGTGTTGACAGAGTAGATCATAGGTTGGAATCTTACACTGCTATTCGGAAGGCTTATGTTTGGTATACGAAGTAGGCCATCCATCTCTTCAACTTAGCAACTTTCAATGCTTTTGTTGTGTTCAAGGAGTGTTCTCCTGCATCAAAGTTGACATTTGTCCAGTTTCAGCCCTCTGTGATAGGCAGCCTTGTTGTTGTGGAACAGGCAAGTGTTCTTAAAGTTGGAGTGGTGGAGGATGTGGCTCGATTGAAAGATCGCCACTTTCCTGATTACATTCCCCCCACATCTTCAAAAGACTTACCCACTAAGAGATTTAGAGTCTGTTGGTGAAGAGGTTTGCGGAAGGAGACTCGTCTTTTCTGCCCCGACTGTCCTTCTAACCCTGGGCTGTGGGTGCCTGCTTGTTTTAAAGCATACCACATGCAAAATAATTTTTGGGAGCACCCATGAGTGATAAAGTGAACTGCCTGGTCTGTATTGTTTAAAAAATGTTATTCTGTTTCAAGGTTGGCATTAGTGCAATGTATTTAGTTTCAGATTTTGTGTTAGTAGATTTGTATCTATTTGCAATTTGTTTGTGTTTGTTTGAATAAAAAAATCCTAAATGTGATGGCGGTGGGTGTAGGCTGGCGCTGGCTGGCGGTGTACGTGGACTGGTGCTTGGCTGGTGGTGTGTGTGGACTGGCGCTTGGCTGGCAGTGTGCGTGGACTGGTGCTTGGCTGGCGGTGTACGTGGGCTGGCGCTTGGCTGGAGGTCTGCATGGACTGGCGCTTGGCTGGCAGTGTGCGTGGATTGGTCCTTGAATGGCGATGTGCGTGGGCTGGTGCTTGGCTGGTGGTGTGCACAGATTGGCGCTTGGCTGGCGGTGTGCGTGAACTGGCACTTGGCTGGAAGTGTGCGTGGTCTGGCGCTTGGCTGGTGGTGTGCTTGGACTGGTGCTTGGCTAGTGGTGTGCGTGGACTGGCGCTCTTCTGGCAGTGTGTGAGTAGTGACTTGCTGCTGGTCACTACACACACTGCTAGCTGAGCGCCACTCCACGCAATCCATCAGTTTGTGTAGTTGCTGTTAGGATGTTGGGCGTGTGAAAGTGATGGGCCCTTGAAAGGCGCTGTCTGCTGGTATGAGTGTTGTAATATGATGGGCCCGCGGCTGGCGGTGTGAATGTTTTGTATGTGTAACAGGCATGAAAGGTGTATGAATGGCCTGTAAAGAGGTTGGTGCCTTGTTGTGGCTTTACAGTTCACGAGCAGTGAGTCAATAGTTCAGTTTCTCGTCCTTTTAATTATTAAAAGTGCATTTTATTTTTATGAAATCACTTGCTAATACAATTGTATATCCTGAACCATCACTCACCCTCATTCCAAATCCAGCCAGTATGTGTGTGTGCTTGAGGATTAGATGGCTGTGCAGTAATATTGGTCTTTTTTGTCTTTCTGAAGCAGGGTGTACTTTATCCCTTTTTGTGAATGTTGTGATGTGTTGGTTTCGTGCCTGGTGATGTGAATGGTCTTGTGTGTATCACGTATGTAAGGTGTGTGAATAGCCTGTAAATTTGTTGGTGCCTTGCCGTGGTTATACAGCTCACGAGCTGCGAGTCACTGGTTTGGTTTTTTGTCCATTTAATTATTGACAGTGCATTTCATTTTTGTGAAATCTCTTGTTAATAAAATGTTATATACTGAACCATTACTCTCCCTCATGCCAAATCCAACCAGTATGTGAGTGTGTTTGAGGAATAGATGGCTGTGCAGGAATCTTTTTCTTTTTAGTCTCTCTGCAAAGGTGTACATTCCATCTAAGAATAACCTACCAACTGTAGATATTGTTGTAAACCCATGGGAGTACATGTTGATGTCTCTCTTGTGTATTCAAGCAAATTATTTTATCCACAATGTCCTGCAAACCTCAAAATGCCTGTCACGTTTTCCTTGCAATATTGTGCCAAAATTCTCACGCTGCAGAAATAAACAACTATGTCAAAACGATGCGGTTTTGCAAGGGGAGTCACCTGGGTTTTGGTCCTGTGCTCGGTGGCCATCTAGGGAAACCTACAAAACCCACACATTTCTGGAAACTAGGCACCTGGGGGCTTCCAGTGAGGT
Source organism: Lissotriton helveticus (assembly GCF_964261635.1). Lineage (NCBI taxonomy): Eukaryota > Metazoa > Chordata > Amphibia > Caudata > Salamandridae > Lissotriton > Lissotriton helveticus. The sequence continues at coordinate 1,213,023,710 of NC_136057.1, read as the reverse complement.
ATGGCTTGCCTGGATCCCCCAACGTTTCCTTACACAGAACCCCCTGCAAACCTCAATTGTAGCTGAAAACAATTATTTTTTTCACACATTTTTGTGTGGGAAAGTGTGGCATAACCGGGCTCACACAAATTTCCTACCACCCAGCGTTCCCCCAGGTCTCCCAATAAAAAGGTGCCTCACTTGTGTGGGAGGCCCAAGTACCCGCGACAGGCAAGGACCCAAAACATAGTGAGGCAACATCAAAATTGCCTATCTCAAAACCACCTGGTTCTGCAAGGTGGGTTACCTGGATTTTTGGCCCCGTGCTCGGCGGCCATCCAGGGAAACCTACCAAACCCACACGTTTCTGAAAACTAGATACCCGGGGCATCCAGGGAGGTATGACTTGCGTGGATCCCCCAACGTTTCCTTATCCAAAATCCCCTGCAAACCTAAATTTTAGCTGACAAAAATCACTTTTTTTCAAACATTTTTGTGTGGGAAAGTAAGGCATCACCGGGCTCACACAAATTTTCTACCACCCTGCATTCCCCCAGGTCTTCCGGTAAAAATGGTGCCTCACTTGTGTGGGAGGCCCAAGTACCCGCAACAGGCAAGGGCCCAAAACGTAGTGAGGCAACAACAAAATTGCCTATCTCTAAACCACCTGGTTTTGCAAGGGGGGGGGTCACTTGGATTTTTGGCCCTGTGCTCGGTGGCCATCTAGTGAATCCTAACAAACGCACACATTTCTGAAAACTAGATACCCGGGCTTCCATGGAGATATGGCTTGCGTGGATCCCTCAACGTTTTCTTACCCAGAATCCCTGGCAAACCTCAATTTTAGCTGACAAAAATCACTTTTTGCACACATTTTTGTGTGAGAAAGTGTGGCATCACCGGGCTCGCACAAATGTCCTACTACCCAGCATTCCTCCAGGTCACCCCGTAAAAATGGTACCTCAGTTGTGTGGGAGGCCCAAGTACCCGCGACAGGCAAGGGCCCAAAATGTGGTGAGGCAACATCAAAATTGCCTTTCTCAAAACCAACTGGTTTTGCAAGGGGGATCAACTGGATTTTTGGACCCATGCTCGGTGTCCATCAAGAGAAACCTTCAAAACCCACATATTTCTGAAAACTAGACACCTGGGGGCTTCCAGGTAGGCATGGCTTGTTAGGATCCCCCAACGTTTTCTTACCCAGAATCCCCTGCAAAACTTAATTTTGGCTGAAACAAATCACTTTTTTCACACATTTAGGTATGGCTTGCATGGATCCCCCAACGTTCCTTACCCAGAATCCCTTGTAAACCTCAATTTTAGCTGAAAAAAATCACTTTTTTCACACACTTTTGTGTGAGAAAGTGTGGCATCACCAGGCTCACACAAATTTCCTACCACCCAGCATTCCACCAGGTCTCCCGATAAAAATGGTGCCTCACTTGTGTGGGAGGCCAAAGTACCCGCGACAGGCAATGGCCCAAAACGCAGTTTGGCGACATCAAAATTGCCTATCTCAAAACCACCTTGTTTTGCAAGGGGGGTCACCTGGGTTTTTGGCCCCGTGCTCAGCGGCCATCTAGGAAAACCTACCAAACCCACACATTTCTGAAAACTAGACACCCGGGGGCTTCCAGGGAGGTATGGCTTGCGTGGATCCCCCGTTTTTCCCATTTTTCCCCAAAAAAAACAAAATCTTGATTTTTTTGGCTAATTTTGTAGGACCCCTCTAGGGGAATCCACAAACTCTTGGTACCTTTAGAATCCCCATGATGTTGGAAGAAAAGGACGCAAATTTGGCGTGGATATCTAATGTGGTCAAAAAGTTACAGGGGCCTAAGCACGCACTCCCCCAAATGCCAAAAAAGGCTTAGCACAGGGGGGGAAAGGCCTAGCTGTGAAGGGGTTAATAGGCCATGTATGTAGCATGCTATAGGAAAAATAAGGATGCAAGCACATTGACTTGCACTCACTGGCAAATACTACAGCAGAGCAACATCATGTTGTAGTGTAGTTCCTATTATCCCAATAGGCTCTGCGCATTGGAATAATACCTTCAATAGTATAGGCCTAGACCAGACGTTAACTAGGTCTTCTATTGTCAATATTAGACTTAAAGTTTTGGGTTTGCCAGCTAGCTCAGAGTTCACTAGAAACTTTCTCGAATAGGCAAGGAGGAGTTGAACCTCCCTGGATAGACAAGAAGGGATTTAGTTTCTGACAACCATAGAACATGACAACTTTGCTCTCCCCTAATCAAGAGTGTATCTCCAGAGTCGTGTGAAAACAAAAGACAACTTATTTTACTCAGTCAGTACGTGCATTCTTAGTCTCACCAGATTGTAGAGAAAAGGAAGAGACGGGCGTGTTCAATAAAAGATGGTATTTATTGATCAGTCTCTTTTCTCATACAAGAGAAATGGATCGATATTATCGCAATACTTATGGTTAAGTAAAGTGCATACAATAAAAGCAGAAGTATAAAATAATACTGTAAAAACATTTATATGGTTTCTAAGCCATATGCAGGTTTAAAATGGATAAAATATATATATACATATACATTTGACTAATCGTACTCAACTGGTGTTTCTAACTACGCCTACCCCGGTGTACCTGACCTAAGCCTAATACGTGGGCGGGAATAGAAAGTAGCAGTTTAAGTTAAGTTTGTTTTGCCAAGTGACTGACTCAAGAAGTCTCTGCAAGGGGTTATTCAGTTCTGTACCTGGAATCTAGGATGAATGAGGGATGGTATCTCTCGTCTCTGGTCTCGATATTCCAGGCTGCCTGCGAGGGCTACCCGGAAGCGCCGGAGCTGGATTTCTCGGCAGGAGAAAGCAGCGTCTCGTTCTCAGCGTGTCAGGAAGGCGGGGCTGCGCCAGCGGGGTCTGCTCTTCTCTGGGCTTCGGCAAGTCTGGCTGCTCCGATCTCGTCACCACCGCGTGTGTTTGCTTAAGGCAATACCGGTAATATTTATACCTGTAAGGTGCCGAGATTGACGTAAGGATGGACATAGATACGTCAATAAGGATGTCATACGACTTGGTCGTTAGCACATTCTTTTGCTGAAGTTCTCGATGAAATCAAAACAATGGCCGCAGGGTTTTTCCCAGGTTGTCATAGGTTTGATTTGTTTTGAGAACTCCGTATGCCTTATCAGGGGCTGGAGGAATATCGCTTGTCTAATTAGATGGCAAGCGTTATGACATAATCAGATGACACGTTCCTGTGCCGTGGTGTGGCTTAATCAGATAACGGTTTCTGCATCATGGGATGGCTGCTAGTTAACTTGTTAACCAGAACAGGGTCAGGAATAGGGGGATCGATACAGAACCTATAGGAATACATCACACCAACTCCACGCTAACTATGGCCATATTTACGAATCTAGGCATAGTAAAACATACTGTAGAGTATTGTGTATACCTTATCACCCCAAAATACATATTATGCATTTCGAATTTATCTAATATACGAAAAAATAGTCACATGTATTATATGCACTCAAGCTGTAGAATAATGCCAAAGTAATCAAGCATATGTATACATTATTACTAATCGAATATGAGAATTACACATGAAATGGCTCTTAAGACAGAAGAAAAAGTTTGAGACCATTCCATCACAGAATAAAATAATTATGAACATACCAGCGGGCAGCTAATGTCTATAAAGTATCTAAAAGTAGAAATTTTAGTTCTCTAAGAATAGTTCTTACTTTAAGCAGAAGATAAGTGTCCCGAAAAATCGTAAAAAATATTTTGGGGCTGCTGAAAAAATTGCTGTCCGTGAACTGGAGGGAAATTGTTCATGGTATTTTGTTATTAAAGTTGAAGGCCAAATTCAGGGTGTTGGGAACGCCGTGTGCTAGCTTGCTCAAAAGTCTCTATTTCTGCTCTGGTGAGAACATCATATCATTTAGACTGTCGAAAAAGCTGTCAACAGCTTCCTGGGAGAGTTCCACTAACTCGGAAAAGGATGTAACCATGCATTCATGTGCATGATTGTCTCCATTGACGTTTTGATTAGTATTGCTGACAGAAGGTCGTACCTGATCGATGCTGCTTTCATCTTGAACTCCACTACCCCTTAATCGTAGTGGTGAAGTTTCCACGAATGCCGTCATCAGGATTGGCAGCCGTTGAGGGCAGCACAAAGCATGAGCCTTTATCGGACCCAACAATGTTTCTGCATCCGTAGGCGCATCCGATTGTAGCGTCAGACAGGTGTCCAACACGCATTCTTCTCCGCACAGCAAGCACCTTAATACAGGTAAAACGCATCGAAGCCACATTGGTCGAAATGAAAGAAACCAAGTCATGTTCAGGTCTCTAAGCCGGGTTAGTCCCAGGATTTTTGATATCCGGTCCCGCTATCCAATGGCTCGGATTGTTTCTTCCCTTGTCGCAGGTGTTTTGTCTGTGACACGGTTTGCCATAACGAAATATAAGGACTAAGAATAGAATTCCTGCAATTAGTCCCAAAATGAGGGGAAGTCCGCCAAAAATCGAATGGACGAAGTCTGGAAAAATACCCAGTATGGCTTTGAATGGTGTTAATGCCATCGAAAATACTGTCTTAAATACTTTTGAGACTCCACTGGTATCAGAAATATTTAAGATTTCATTCAGGATTTCTGCGAAATGTATGGGGGAATTAGTTGATAACAATGAGTGAATCACTGCAGTCGTCCTTGCGACTAGGAGATCATACGTTTCTTTTGATGACGTGAGCCTGGTTGGCGTCTGAAGAAGCACTGTTTTCATTCTGCTTAAAGTGTCTATTCGAATAGAAGTAATTTTCAAGTTGGGCCATGCCCTTGCCTCCCTGTCTGGAAAGGAGCTGGGGAACAATAAGTGTCCACAGCACTTAACCTTCGCAGTCGTAGTTATGAGATAAGGAGTCCCGGGCATAAGACTACAACATCTGCGGTCCACAATTAGAATGTAACTCCCATTATAGAGTCTTTGAAAAAATTGTTCTATCTCTGTTGCAGGTGTGCCTAGCTGGTGACATGAAAGGTTATTCGAGTTCCCTTCACAGGCTCCATGCAAACTAATTCCATTACACTGAAGTGTACCACTTAGTGACATCGCACAATTATTGCCACTAAGAAACACTTTCTGTCCTTTATTACTGACACATGCATGTGAATAGGGCAAGTTCCATGTTGTCTTAATGTACCCTTTTCCCAATTTTTCGTACATGCCAGCCTGTATATATTTTTGGCAGTATTGAAACCTGAAGGTTGATATTGGAATATTAATTATCCCATGTATTATCCATTCACTGACAGGTCGTTCTGACATTGTCACTGGTAATCTCTCGAGTTTCTCAATGCTCAGGATTGTATAATCAGCACCCTTTTGTGCCATACTGATTTGTTTATCAGTAAGGTTAAAGATATTGAATAGTGACGTTGTGTTGATTAAACGCCAAGGCACATAGCCTGAACGCAGATTTTGTAACGTCCAGCCAAGCTTTACAATAGAACGTAATTGAGACTGACCGTGTTGTAACAACAGTAAGTCTTGCGATAAAATGTCGATTGCTGAAGACACAATGCTGTCCAAAGAAAAAATTCTGGAAGACAGAGTCATTAACCCATTGTCCACTACAGAAAGTGATTTTTCCAAATTAATACGGTCAATTTCCCGTATTCTTTCTGCTGTCTCAATTTGAGTCACCTTCCAGGCCTCGTTGTAAGCTGCATATACAGAGGCTGCAATGAAACGTTTCTGACGCTGTTTGCGCGGTCCCATAATGAAATCACGCAAGTCAGCACCATCAGTAAGTAAAGTTAGGTGTTGCTTAATTTCTGTCAGTGTGGAAGTTTGTAGCCATTGAAGGCATAATTTGCCCACACTGTAGGTGGTTATTATCCCTGGGTGTTGTCTTTGGGAATATCTAGGGTCTGGCCTGGTCAATGTGAACCCCTGTGTTTTGTTCAGGAATCTATCTTGACAGTTATTAGTATCTGTGGGCCAGATCAACCATTGTTTCCAATCAGGATGTGTTCTGTTTTGGTTTAATACATAGTTTACGTCTATCTATTCATCTGTAGAGCTATTGCTGTCCATTGTTGGCTTTGGAATAGACGGTTTATTTAAGTCTTTGATTTTGGCTAAGCCAAGACAGGTGGTTTGTTGAACAGTGTCATTCAAAAATATAATTTGTTCTGGGATCATGCAGGCTCTAAACAATGATTCTATACCTTGTACTTGCCATTCTTTTGTACCCCAAACACTTTTTACTTCAACATTTTTGTCCCAATAATCAAAACCAAAAGTATTCATTTGTTCAAAAAATGAGTCTGAATATATCAATTTCGTGTTTGTTAGCATGATCTTTGTCCCTGTCTTATTTGACAATTTGAAATAAAATGTTTCAGCATTACTTGTGTTGAACCCTGAAAAGTATGAATATTTGTTGTAAAAGGTTCTTGAGCTTCCTTTTGGAGGGGTCGCACAATGTTCCCATTGATTATAATTTAAAACATTTCTAGGTTGTGCCGATTTATGTAAAAAATGGTTACCATAGTGGTTGTAACAGTACATACTATCATAATTAGTCGAACCCTGCAAATAATCAATGTTTGGTAAATTTAGCAGACATCACTAAGTCAGACATCATATCATTTATGTTTTCAAAGTTCCAATCATCAGCAAATGAGCTTGGTTTTACAAAGTCACTTAACGAGATCTTGATTTGGTGTGGATATTTCAGGATTTCAACCGGACCATAAATTTCGTAGTCAGTATTGTCCCATGCTACCCCACCTGTTATAGGATTGGCTGTGAAGTTGACTGAAGAAAGTTCTCTTTTCTCGACGTGTGAAGATGTGTGTGGTTTGAGGATCAAGTTGATTTTCTGACTTGCTGTGTCCATTTTAGCATATTTTCCCTCAATGAAGCGTCCCAAAGTTAGTATCATGATGAGCCAAAGTATGAGGATAAATGCACCGAAGCCCACCCAAAATTCAATCCATGGAGAAATCAGATATGTTTCTTTCAGTTGTTTCAAAAGTTCTTTAGCTTTATCTTTAAAGGTTTTTGATGATGGCTGTGTTTTTGATTCACTTAGGTCTTCAGAGGAATCATCGAAGTTTATGAGGTAGCCGGATGCAGTTCTGTCAATTGTTCCAATTGCTTCAGGATTACTGTTTCTTGCATATTCGTTTGTTACTTCATTGTAGGTTGGTGTGTCTCTACTAAATGTTTTTATTTGGGTTGTTAGAGGTCTGAGTTCCAATGCATTGTTGCATAGTCCTTGTTGTTTTTCTGTAGGCGTTTCGAATGTGATTAGCCTCTTAGTTTGGACCTCTGTATTTGTAGCAAACCTTGGTGTTCTGCTACTTATCGGGAGTCCACTTGGCCTACTGTTTGTTATCGGCCACATGATTGTGGTTTTACCAAGTCGATGTATACAACTCGGTTCTCCTTTTTACCAGCAAGCGGCGGTAGTACAACTGATCTTGTCCCGTTGATAGACAAGACAGGAACTGCTTTTCTGTAAGAAGGCCCAAATTCCTTCTTTACCGCGATCTTTTCTCTGACTAGATCCCCGACTTTTGGAATCCAGACAGGTCTTGCTGGGACAGGTGGTGGTTCTTCAGTGGTTGTTGGCTGCTGTTTCAACTTTATGTTGCTCAGGTCTTTTCTTGTTTTGTTTAAGTCCTGTAAAATAGCCAAACGATCTTTGATATCAAAGCTTTTTTCCTTCACCACTGAAGTCTGACTGTCAAGATCTAAGACTAACATCCTAGTTCCAAACAATAATTCGTACGGACTGAATCCCTTCAGAGAATTTCTTGGCAAGTTATTTAGACTACGTGGGTCACGTATTAGATGTTTGACCCACCCAGCTCCCGAACCTAATACCCTTTCCGTTATAGATAGCTTTATGCCTTGGTTTTTTCTTTACACCATCCCGTATCCCTCAGGAAGGAAGTGAGAAGAATCCCGCTATGCTATGCTCATTTGGCCGAGCTTTCCCCCAAGCTTGAGGGCTCAAGTGAAAACATTGGTCAAACGTAGCATGCTCCTAGCGTATATGCCATTTAGACTCGCAAATCTTTGTATAACAGTCCAGACGTCAGCCGAGTGCTGGGGATCTACAATATAAGTGGAAACTAGCCTGTATATGTTAATCGGACGCTTTGCTTTTTACTGTCGATTCTTTCTGGAGTGAAACGCCAAGGTAGTATACCGTTTCTCTCGCCACTGCGATCTCTGTTGCAGTCCGGGCATTTTTTTACAAAAATGTCATGCTGCAGGCTCATGCCTGGCCACCAGTACACTGATTGTAGTTCTTCCAGAGAATCTTTTAGTTTGAGGTGTCTGAGACCCTCGTCCATATGTGCGTCTGCAATTAACAAAGTTCTCCTGTCCATGTTTGGAATTACTCTATCCCCCACTCCAGGGATTCGAGCAAAAGAGACGGAGTTTGCATCGATTATGTATGTATAATTGAGTGGATAGTTGATCGGTAGCGCTGAGCAGTCGCCTTTTGATGACGTTTTCACCGCCAGCACTGTTTCACCGTCAATGTTTTTCATTGTACGCTTTTTCCTAGCTACGGAAGCCGATTTAGTTGCTACCGCTGTGGCTGTCTCAGCCAATGAATTCCCTGCAACGTGAACGCCATCACGCTGATGACTCAGTGTATGTATCACGTGAGTCTTTGGTAGTTCTTTTTGTAACAGAACTATGTGTTCCCAAAGCAGTTTTTGCTTTATTGTTGCACCTGTGTCATCTTTGTAACCGTTTTGAATCCATTTCTGCAAATCATTGTTATATGATTTGACGCAGTAATATGAATCGGACACTATAAGTGTCGGGAATTCGCGATCTGCATTATCTAGCACCATTTTCAATGCTATTATTTCAGTCTGTTGTTCTGAATTAGTTTCTACTGAGTGTGTTTTTGTTAATAGAGGTCTTAGTTTACCTCCGCGCCACACTTCTTTTGTAATCTCACATGTGGGGTTGTATGCTTGTTCTCCCTAAATGGAGGGTTGAGCATGTCCGTCTGTAAGGATTACACAAGCGTACTGTCGTAATGGCAGAATGTCGGCCGGCAGAGGGAATATTCTTTCATATTCTAGATTTTTTAATTCCTTTAGTTCTGGATCAAAGTAGTAGTATACTTTGTCCGTTGTAATTGAATTCACCCATTGTATCCACTTTGGATTCAATGCTGTGGTTGGTAAATTACACGGGGTTGTTAATGCCTCAAAGGCTGATTCCGCTGTTATGACTGTGATGTGTCTACCGTCAGCTTTATCTTTTTCTTTAGCTATTGGGGTTTGAACTGCATGAACAATGTTTTCTTTAATGCTGAATTTCTTTTCAGCTTCTGTGTACAAGTGTGATTTGAATGCAATTGGTACCTTTCCTCCCTCGTTAGAGGTCAGGTATATGAATCCGCATCTTCCTGGGATGACTCGAATCACAAGATTGCGTGTGTTATCACGTGTTTCTAATTTTGTTTTAATTAACATATCTGTTTGTAAGGATCTCAGAATTTCTGTGTGTATTTGAGTCCAATTGGTTCTTTTAAAATCTGGTTTTATTAGATCATAAAGGGGTTTGACCCTTTCTGCGTAATTTGCAATGTATGTTCTTCCGAAATTTAGGAAGCCTAGAATTGACTGTAGGTTTTTTAGTGTTCTAGGTGCTTGGAGTACGGCACATTTCTCTAGGAAATTGTCAGCCAGGCTTTTGCCTTCACTTGATAATTCATATCCTAAGAACAGGACTGTTAGATGGGCAATTCTAGATTTTTTAAAGTTGAATTTGTAACCCTCTGCTGCGAACCCAAGTATTATGGTGTTCACTCTCTTCAAGTGAGTATCCAAGTCATCATCTGTTAGGTATATGTCGTCGACATAAGATAATGCCTCTTCATCATATGTTTGTAATAATTCTGTTACTCTCGCTGAGAATAATCCTGGGCTGTTCTTGAACCCTTGGGGTAACCGACAGAATTGTTTTTGAGCGCCATTTATTGAGAACGCAGACAAGTATCTGCTCTCTGGTGCTACATTTTGACAGAAGAATCCATTAGAGATGTCTAATGTTGTTTTGTATTTTTTGCGCACTATGTTATTCATTAGTGCTGCACTATGCGAGTTTTGCACTGCAAAAGTTTTGCAACATGAGTTAAGGTGTCTGTAATCCAAAACTAGACGATATGAATTGTCTGGTTTGGAGACAGGAAACAAAGGGTTGTTCATTTGTGAGGTGCAAGTTTCAATCACCCCCTGGTATTCTAATTGGTCTAGTATTTCTTTTACCTGTTTTTTAGCTTCTTGCTTAATTGGGTACTGTCTTTGTGCAGTAGGTTGTGATTTTAACTGGATTTTGTGAGGAGGAGAATCCTCATCCCATCCTACATGATTTTTATATAAAGCAGGAGCTTGAGCTACTGCCCAATTTCTTGCAAGTGTATATTTTTTATGAATTGGGATATGATTTGAGAAGGCAGGCATCATTATTTCTTCGCCATGAGGGCAGTCCCTGACAAACTCTGGTGGCCTGTCTTTTTCAGCTAGAAGGATGTCATAGCCCTTGGAGAGATTATCCCAAAATAGTCCCCTTATTTTTCTAGTCTTATCCCCCTCTATACGTAATGTTATTTCATATATTTTGTGAGGTTTGCTAACTCTGGTGTCTGCAGTTTCCACTTGAAGGTATTCATTCGTGTCCACTGTCTCCAGATGATTCATAAGGACTTTGCGAGCTATGCTCACTTCTGCTGCGCTGTCTAGCATTGTCTGAGCCCACTCTCCGTTTTTCAGCTGTGTCCTCAGTATTCTCGGCATTGTTGAATACTTTAATACTGGCTACCTTCTTTTTTGGAAATTGTAATTTCTTATTTGGATGAGCAGGTTCCTTGTCTTTGGACTTGACGTGCCCTTCCCTGGGTTCCGATCGTCCTCTTCTTTCCGATTTCTGCGAGGAAGTCTGAAAAGATTGAGAGGGACGTGTATCAAAATCTTGATATCTATCCGGTTTCTTTATTTTATCCCTATTTCTAAGGTTGTATTTTTTCCCGGAGGGCTCACTTTGGGGAGACCTGTGTCCTTGGTTTGGAGATTTTTCTCTCCGCCGAGGAGACCTTCCTCTGGACTGGAATCTCTTTTCTTTCGGATTGGATTGTTTGTTTCCATCCCAGTTCTTCTTTTGTGATGTTAAATTATTTTTAATAAATATTTTTTCAGGACTTTCAATCAGTTGGGGTTTTACTGGTATTTCACCTAAACTATCTCTACCTAGTTCCTCATAGGATTTTTCTATGATTCTGGCAATTTCAGCTGGTTGGTCTGCTATATCTGTTTCTTTTAACCTCTGGCGGATCGCCACGTTTGCTGCTTCTCCCTTTATATTGGCCAGTAATATAGCCGAGACCTGCTTGAAGTCTTTCAGTAATTTCATACCAAGAGTTAAAGCGGGTTCTGGACCGTATTCGTCTTGAATTTGTTTTAGCACATCTGGTATTACCGAGATGGATGGAACACCATACGTTTTTGTGTAGATGGAAGCAAAGACTGTACCCCAAGTGTCACAGTCCTCCACGTGTGGTGCGATTCCCATTGGAAGACAGATAGTCAGAATCCTGTGTTTATCCACAGGAGTGGTGTCTGGAAACACCGCCTCTATTTGGGTGATTTTTTGTGCTAACCAGAATGGTATTTGTTCCCTTTTAGCTGGTACCTTACCTAGGCAGGACTGTATGTTCTGTGGTGTAATTTTATTTGTGTTCCCCTGATGAGGGGTCAGCTGTGGAATTTTGATTGCTGGTTGGATTGTTGAAGTCCGCATTACATATTGGACTAATTGTCTATGTATTTTTATTAATTGTTTTAGTTGTATTAAAAGATTTGCTGCAGACATCCCATCGATGTCTGGATGTGGTGTGTATCCGGCTAGGACCGGCCACGTTGCTCCTGGTCTACCTAGTGGACCGAGCCTGGTGATGTGATTGTTGTGTTTTAGGGCGCCATTAAACAAGAGCAGGTGCTCTTGAAATTTAAGTGGTACTTCCACCTCCTCGAAAGGAGTGTATTCTTCAGGAGGTTCCTCTGTTTTGTAATGGTGGAAGTGCTTTGTTACAGCGTTTGCTGCTGGAAAGTTTATCCATGAATAGAATACCTCTGTCTGCCGATATTCGTGTGCCTCTATTGCGAATATGACTGTGCCACCTGTAGGTGTCAGTCAATTTTCTATAAGTTTTAAAGTTATAGATTTTCTTATGTTGACCGGGATGAGTATTAAATCCGGGTCTGCTTCTTGCATAGTATTATCAGCTGCTACGAGTTCAGCTGCTACTCTAGCTATCTCTCTTTCTTCATCACTGTCTACCATTTTACCGACAGGAAGGTTATTTTGTTTGTTTGCAGATCCGGTTTCTTATGGAAACAAAGATTAGATGCACAATATTTTGGAACAGTGTATCCTTCAACGTTGACTAAACCAAGAACCATACATAGGAGTTTCCTCCTGCGAGGTTTTGGCGGATATGACCTTTCACCCACTCCAGACGTCTTTGGAGTATTATGGGAAAAAAGGGGTCTGAGTGAAAAAGCACGACTGAGTTACTCTAATGTCTTCCGTTAGTTTTATCGCCTTTCCAAACGTTGGGCGCCATGTAGTGTAGTTCCTATTATCCCAATAGGCTCTGCGCATTGGAATAATACCTTCAATAGTATAGGCCTAGACCAGACGTTAACTAGGTCTTCTATTGTCGATATTAGACTTAAAGTTTTGGGTTTGCCAGCTAGCTCAGAGTTCACTAGAAACTTTCTCGAATAGGCAAGGAGGAGTTGAACCTCCCTGGATAGACAAGAAGGGATTTAGTTTCTGACAACCATAGAACATGACAACTTTGCTCTCCCCTAATCAAGAGTGTATCTCCAGAGTCGTGTGAAAACAAAAGACAACTTATTTTACTCAGTCAGTACGTGCATTCTTAGTTTCACCAGATTGTAGAGAAAAGGAAGAGACGGGCGTGTTCAATAAAAGATGGTATTTATTGATCAGTCTCTTTTCTCATACAAGAGAAATGGATCGATATTATCGCAATACTTATGGTTAAGTAAAGTGCATACAATAAAAGCAGAAGTATAAAATAATACTGTAAAAACATTTATATGGTTTCTAAGCCATATGCAGGTTTAAAATGGATAAAATATATATATACATATACATTTGACTTATCGTACTCAACTGGTGTTTCTAACTACGCCTACCCCGGTGTACCTGACCTAAGCCTAATACGTGGGCGGGAATAGAAAGTAGCAGTTTAAGTTAAGTTTGTTTTGCCAAGTGACTGACTCAAGAAGTCTCTGCAAGGGGTTATTCAGTTCTGTACCTGGAATCTAGGATGAATGAGGGATGGTATCTCTCGTCTCTGGTCTCGATATTCCAGGCTGCCTGCGAGGGCTACCCGGAAGCGCCGGAGCTGGATTTCTCGGCAGGAGAAAGCAGCGTCTCGTTCTCAGTGCGTCAGGAAGGCGGGGCTGCGCCAGCGGGGTCTGCTCTGCTCTGGGCTTCGGCAAGTCTGGCTGCTCCGATCTCGTCACCACCGCGTGTGTTTGCTTAAGGCAATACCGGTATTATTTATACCTGTAAGGTGCCGAGATTGACGTAAGGATGGACATAGATACGTCAATAAGGATGTCATACGACTTGGTCGTTAGCACATTCTTTTGCTGAAGTTCTCGATGAAATCAAAACAATGGCCGCAGGGTTTTTCCCAGGTTGTCATAGGTTTGATTTGTTTTGAGAACTCCGTATGCCTTATCAGGGGCTGGAGGAATATCGCTTGTCTAATTAGATGGCAAGCGTTATGACATAATCAGATAGCACGTTCCTGTGCCGTGGTGTGGCTTAATCAGATAACGGTTTCTGCATCATGGGATGGCTGCTAGTTAACTTGTTAACCAGAACAGGGTCAGGAATAGGGGGATCGATACAGAACCTATAGGAATACATCACAATGTGACCATTCTGAGTACCTTCCAAATGTTACTCACACACATACACCCAGTACATCTGGCGCACCAGCGAGTTTCAAAATTGAATTTCACTACCACAGTTGTGGTTCCCATTGGCTGCAGCGGCATTCGCATAGGCGGTGTCACACCGTGGGGCCCAGGCGTTTGCTACCGTAATTGTCCATCTTTCAATTATATCCAATAATTGGGCCTGCGGTAGCGGAGCACGCCTTCTGTGGGTTTCAAAATTTTATTTCACGACCACTGTTCCAATGGACTGCAATGGCATTGGCATAAGCGGTGGCACACCGCGGGGTCCAGGTGGTCACTACCCCAATCGTGCATCTTTCAATTGTATCCCATGACTGGCCCCATGTTAACGGAGCACGCCTACTGTGCATTTCAAAATTGTATTTCACTACCGCGGTCGCAGTTCCCATTGGCTGCAGTGGCATTGGCAGTGGCACACCGCGGGGTCCAGGCATTCACTACCGGTGTTTGGCATGTTTCTATAGTGGCCAATGACTGTGATTTTGGTGGCAGAGCACGTATACCGCACCTATGGACACACTATGCTCTAACAATGGTAATGGCTAATACTCATCATAGAACACTAGACCCTTACAATGTATTATAGCACCTGATTACTAAATTCAATGCTAGTGTGACATTCAAATCACTGATGCCTACACATGCCATGTCAGTGAACATTGGCATGTACTTCCTCACATGTCACATATGATATTTGTGTGCATGTACACAGATTTGGTGTGTAATGGACTCTCATATTTGTGAACATGTCAATGTGTGAGATGGCTAATCAACCACACAGTGATGATGGACTGAACACATAATTGCTGTATTCATTTTTATATTTGATCAGCTCATTGTGTAGAAAAGTTGTGCTCTATGCAACTTAAGCAAGTAGGTGTGGCAGATACAGCAGCTACGTAGAAGTCAGCAGTGTTGCTGTTTTAAACATGTGCTGTGTCAGCTACGCACAGTTCTGGGGACACAAGATGTAGGAATGTATAATTTTCCATTCACATAGACAGATTATGTTTTGGAGGCAGTCAGTATGTACATACTGACCACATGTATGACTACATGATATCAGGGTGTAAATGCATGTGACTTGTGCATTAAGCTGTTGTTTCAGTCCAGTCATTGTTGGTGCTGTGTCTGTCAAGATGTAAGATGTTTGACACATCTCATAGGGGAATAAAATTGCCATGTGTCCCTTTTCATTTTATGTAGGAGACGACCAAATGTGCATCATCCGTTCCCTGTGCTGGCAAACATGGAGGATGAGGACATCATAAAGAAATTCCATCTGGATTGCCTTAATCGTCAAGACTTAGGTGGACAGTTGGAGCCCCATTTATGGCCTCACAGAACCTATCTGACTGCTTTGACAGCAACAGTTAAGGTGATGGCGGCCTTGCATTTCTTTGCAACTGGTTCATTTCAGTACATAGTGGCCATCGCCGGTGGGATGTCTCAAGCTATGTTCAGCATGGTGCTAAGTGATGTCCTGTCCACAATGATGACATACAAGGACCGCTACACCCACTTCCCACGTAGACATGTATTGGCAGGTGTGAAGGGTGATTTCTATTATCACATACCTAATTCTGTTGGCGCCATTCACTGCACACATGTTGGCATAGTTCCACCACAGGCATGTGAGCACATCTACCAGAACGGGAAACATTTTCATTCCATTAATGTACAAGTGGTATGCCAACCGGATATGATTATCTCCCATGTATGTGCCAAATTCCCCAGTTCTGCACATGACTCCTACATACTGTGTAGCAGCATCATTCCACAATTGGCTAATCTCTATCTGGAGTGTGCATGGCTTGTTGGTGAGTACGGAGAGTCAAGTAGTGTGCTGTATGTGTGAAATGCTGTTCTCAGCTATTGCTTATATTAGTAAATTGCTCCCTGCATCTCACACCGAGGTGACTCTGTATATCCCAAAAGACAGGGCTTGCTGAGCCCACTGAGGAATCCAAGGACCCCGGGTGAAGTTTGCTTCAATGATGCACGTGGGAGGATACTTTGTGTGGTGGAGCATACTTTTGAGCTTCTGAAGTCTAGGTGCCAATGTCTGGACAAGAGTGGAATTGCCCTACTCTTCTATCCACAAAAGGTGTGTCAGATCATAGTTGCATGCTGCATGCTCCACAACATGGCCATGCGCAAAGAGATCCCCCTGCTCCTGGACGATGAAGAGCAGCTGATGCCCCCCCTGCAAACCCACACATGCCCAGTGACGAAGATAGTGGAAAAGAGGACGGTGCGTCAACAGCTCATCAATAACTACTTCCCTTGAGTGTAAGTGACATTGTACAATAGTGACATTGGCTATTGTCTTTGATGGTAGTGGCAAGGCATAGATGATCTTTTTGACAGCTGCCTGTTGTTGGCTCTGTGCAAATGGCTGATGTGTGCGGCACAGGGTATTTTTATCCAGGTACCTCATGTCTATGTTGAAGTGTTGCTCATTGTTATGTGTGCTGGTTTGTGTACGTTGATGACTAGTGGTGTGTTCTAGCTGTAATGCATCACCTAACAAGTAACTCTCATTCTCTTGTGTCTTTCTAGGTCCCTTCACCCTCTCAATGCCTCGTCACAATCAGAGCTTGTGGTACATTGGAATCTGAGTTGACATTGTACATACTGTGATAAACATGGAGCTGACACAAAGACATAGGTGTGTAAAGAGTGCTTATTGTCAAGTATTTGTGACAGAGAAGTGATTATTTACGAAACTGTGCTAAGGGAATTTATGAGTTGTCAGTGATGTTAAATGAGACAAATAGAGTAGTCACCACATTGATGAGTCTCACACTCCAACAGACTCCTGCCATCAACATGGCAATGTGGGTAAGGATAGTCAACAAGTCAATGTCACAGGGAACACGGGTGCCAACATGGCTGGCTCAGCGACTAGCGTTTGGATGGTGCATTGCCATGTGATGCTCCCCTGATGTTTCTCAGGTGGCTACTTATGTGTTTGGCAGCTGGGGCCTCTGCTGCGGGCTCAGCAGTGTCTGAGGAGTCATTTAATTGCAGCTCACCCCTCTCTGTGGCCACAGCTGGGGTGGTTTGAGTATCAGCATGCGGGCCAGTGGAGGGGGGGTTGAGCTGTCAATTGGGCCACATGTTTGCCCCTCAGAACACCCACAAGTTGGCCCATGAGGTCCACAAGTTGGCCCATTCGAGTCTTCATGGACCTCAGCAGAAGGCGGAGCTCATGCACTTCTACCACAACCTGGCCCATCTGTCCCAAGGACTCTGGGGATGGTGGCCAGGGCTTCGGTCCCAGTGTCCTTGTGTATTTGTCCCCCAGTTGCACTCTAACCTGCCCTGCTCACCAGGACCTGTGGTGTTGGCACTCAACGCACCCGCACACTCTCCCTGGCATCCTCTGATTGTGTTGTGGTCTTGGTAACCACTGAGGCAGGGAGAGTGTAGCAGGCAGCAGTGGTGATGGTGGCAGTAGAGGCCGCACAGGTCGTTGTAGCAGGGGTCAGCGCTGTTGTTGCTGTGGTGGTGGTGGGCGCAATGAGGGCCTGAGACGTGGTACGCCCTGGCAGTCCGTATGGGCCAGGTTGTTGCTCCTCATCTGAGAGATCACATTCCAGAGATAATACAGGCTCTGCAGGTTGGTGTTGTCTTCTGCTGCAGTTGCATTTGGATCTCGTGTTGAACAGAGGTCAAATGGTCATTCAAGTGCACGCCACAAGCTTGGTGTTAGACGTTTGGATGTTACATGTGATACATCAAACACTTTACTTTGCAATCATTTGGTATGGCTGCAAGATACTGAGCATCATGACATGATGCTGAGGTACATACATTACTTGTCCATGGTGTGACATGTAAATAGAAACCATGTGCCACATACAGATTGTGTGTTTACAAGAACATGTCTGGCGGCACATTCACTTTAAGTGATGCTTCTTTTTGGTTTGCTCTGCATGGAATCACTTTCAGCTAAGCAAGAACTAGCCATTGTCTTGTTATACATACTCTTTTCATATCATGTACTTTACTTTGTTTGTCTGATTGATCATGAATGATTTGTGTTCATATGGGCCTTCTAGCTCTGACACCATGGCACTTACACATTGCATTCTGTGATGTGCATGATTGGGCCCTAAATTCCTTTCACATGTGACTTGGTGAGTCAAAGTTTAATTTCTGTGACAGGTATGTATGCTTAGCTGTCTGCACACTGGATGTGGCTTTTGGATCTAAGCCAAGTTGGCTGACATGTGAGTGATGGTGTAGTCATAAGGCTCCATGCATTTTGAGAAGGATGGCAGGGTGCTTGCACTGACTACCTACCTGTTCAGTGACAGAGTGGAGGGAAATAGCTGCCGCATGGTTATGAGTGGGAGGAGTGCTCCATCCTGCTGAGCTGTGGGACAAGGGTGCCTGGTGAGAGTTGTAGTGATGGATTCCCACCCTCAAACACCCCTCCCTGTTAAGATGGCTACCTACATGTTAGGTGAAGTTGAGCAATGAAATGGCTGACACATGGTTGTGGGTGGGGGAGTGCTCCATCCTGCTGAGCTGTGGGACATGGGTGCCTGGTGGGAGTTGTGGTGCATGATTCCCACTGACAAACACCCCTCCATGTTAAGATGGCTACCTACATGTTAGGTGAATGTGAGCAATGAAATGGCTGCCACATGCTTGTGGGTGGAGTGCTCCATCCTGCTGAGCTGTGGCACAAGGATGCCTGGTGGGAGTTGTGGTGCAGGCTTCCCACCCACAAACACCCCTCCCTGTTAAGATGGCTACCTACCTGTTAGGTGAAGGTGAGCAATAGAATGGCTGCCACATGGTTGTGGGTGGGGTGAGTGCTCCATCCTGCTATGCTGTGGGACAAGGGGGCCTGGGAGAGATGTACTGCTGGCTTCCTTCCCACACAAACTCCTCCCTGTTGAGAAGGCTACCTCCCTGTGAAGTGGAGCAGAGTAAGAAAATAGGTTACACGAGGCTCTTGAATAGGGGAAGTGTTCCATCCTGCTCAGGGGTGGGACCGGAGGGCATGAGAAGGCTACCTACCTGTTAATTTGGGAGTGCACTGCAATGGCTGCCACATGGTTGTGGGTGAGGGAGTGCTCCATCCTGCTGAGCTGTGGGACAAGGGTGCCTTGTGGGAGTTGTGGTGCAGGCTTTCCACCAACAAACACCCCTCCCTGTTAAGATGGCTACCTACCTGTTAGGTGAAGGTGAGCAATGAAATGACTGCACATGGTTGTGGATATGGGAGGATCTGTATCTTGCTTAGCTGTGGGACAAGGGTGCCCGGTGGGAGTTGTGTTTCATGCTTCCCACCCACAAACACTCCTCCCTGTTAAGATGGCTACCTACCT
Source organism: Lissotriton helveticus (assembly GCF_964261635.1). Classification (NCBI taxonomy): domain Eukaryota; kingdom Metazoa; phylum Chordata; class Amphibia; order Caudata; family Salamandridae; genus Lissotriton; species Lissotriton helveticus. Next base: position 1,213,004,330 of record NC_136057.1, on the reverse strand, counting down.
GTACGTTTGATGTGAGCAAATGGCTGCCACATGGTTTTGGGTGGGGGGTTTCTCCATCCTGCTGAGCTGTGGGACAAGGGTGCTTGGTGGGTGTTGGGGTGCAGGCTTCCCACCCACAAACACCCCTCTCTGTTAAGATGGCTACCTACGTGTAAGTTTGATGTGAGCAATATAATGGATGCCACATGGTTATGTGTGGGGGAGTGCTCCATCCTGCTGAGCTGTGGGACAAGAGTACCTCATGGGAGTTGTGGTGCAGGCTTCCAACCCACAAACATCCCTCCCTGTTAAGATGGCTACCTACCTGTTAGGTGAAGGTGAGCAATGAAATGGCTGCCACGTGGTTGTGGGTGGGGTAGTGCTCCATCCTACTGAGCTGTGGGACAAGGGTGCCTGGTGGGAGTTGTAGTGCAGGCTTCCCACCCACAAACACCCCTCCCTGTTAAGATGGATACCTACCTGTGAAGGTGAAGGTGAGCAATTAAATGGCTTCCACATGATTGTGGGTGTGGGGAGGTCTGCATCTTGCTCAGCTGTGGGACAAGGGTACCTGGTAGGAGTTGTAGTTCTGGCTGCCTGTACACATGCCCCCATGGAAATAATGCTAGCCTCCTTTGTGGTGAGTCATAGGAAGAAAATGTTAGGTCTGTGAGACATGTGTTGGGAAGAGTGTGTTGTATGTAAGCGCATTTTTGTTTCGGAAGTGTAGCTTTGTAGTTGTGCAAGACAGTACATGTTGGTTTAATGATAGACATTTGTTGGTACTTACTAGCCTCCACTACCCCGGAGGTTCCTGTGAGACTCTCTGGATGCAGTATGGCAAGCACCTTCTCCTCTCATTCAGTGAATGTTAGTGGTGGAAATAGAGGGCCACCGCCATTCCTCTGAGCCATTACATGGTTCTTGTGCCTGGTAGGAGTTGTAGTGCTGACTGACTGTACACATGCCCCCATGGAAGTAATGCTAGCCTCCTTTGTGGTGAGTCATAGGAAGAAAATGTTAGATCTGTGAGACATGTGTTGGGAAGAGTGTGTTGTACGTAAGTGCATTTTTATTTAGGAAGTGTAGCTTTGTAGTTGTGCGAGACAGTGCATGTTGGTGTAATGATAGACATTTGTTGGTACTTACCAGCCTCCACTCCCCCGGAGATTCCTGTGAGACTCTCTGGATGCGGTGTGGCAAGCACCTTCTCCTTTCATTCAGTGAATGTTAGTGGCGGAATGGGAGGGCCACCGCCAGTCCTCTGAGCCAGTACATGGTTCTTGTTGGCACGCTCTTCCACCCTGCTCTTGAGGTCATTCATGGTGCGCGGGGTGGTCCCTACTGCATTGACTTTGTTGACTATCCTTTCCCCCATTTGAGTTGTTCTGGCTAATGGTGCTGTTGGACCATGCTTCCAAACAAATGTGGTTCTACTGTGATTATAGTAAGAACACGTGGGCACCACATTACGATCCCCTTCAAGCTGCACAGCCAAAAAACGAATCCAATGAATTAAATTCATGAAACTCTTCACTTATTCCGCAATTTTCTCCATTATATTTCATCCATTTTAATCCTCTGCATTCTTCAATTCATTTTACTCATTTTCATTTTCATTCAGTATTGTTCAAGATAGGCACAGGAATGATGAATGTTTCCGCATGTCACGCTTTATTAAAAATCCCCCAATGCATTTCGGGAAAATCCCTTCTTCGGGGGTGTATCTATAATACAGAAGAATCAATCACCTACTTTTACAATTTTCAAATTTATAATTATCAAATTTATAATACAGTACACATGCTATATGCGCTCATGAAGTACAACACTGTTTGCTATTTGTTAAAACGTTTATATTTACAATTCCTGCTGTGTGTCTATTTGTATTTTCATTAGTTAAGCATCAACCCCTGCTCAGTGCCCCTGTTACTCAACCAGCTTGCATTTTTACAATCTAAACATCAAAATGCTGTTTCTAACTAATTCGCATTGCATTATTAAACCCTCCAGCCTTCCATTTACTTTTGCACGTTAACAATTTCTACACCACGCTTACCATGACATGAGCTGATCTGTCTCTCAGCGAACCACTTATCAACATCGCCGTTTGCATTTCTCCATGTTCCTTTTTATTTCATGGTGAAAACCTCGAACTAATCCTGCTTATTCGATCGAAAAAACGGCTTCACTGTTACCGGCTTCACCACACCTTTATTGCCTAAACTTCCCTCAGGTGACTTGTCACGTGCCTGTCAGCAAGAGCTGAACTCAGCGCCCGCTGGCCGAAAAAACTTGTAGGCTCACTTGAAAAATACCAGTTTACTAAACTTCATTACCCAGAGTGCACCCATGTTTAGATCACTAAGACTAGTTCTGGAAATCGCTCTGGTATGCTAATGCTCAGAATCAGGCAGTATGCAGGACTTATAGAAGAGAAGGTGTGCATCTCACCATCTTGTTTATGATATTGAATAAACTCTACTGTGATTATCTCATCTACCATCACTGACAACTCATTGTCAGTGAATTTGGGCATCTTCTTCTGTGACATGGTGTGTGATGTGCAAATGGGTGAAAGGTGCAGGTGTGAAGGTGGTGGTGGTGATGTGTGGTGTGTGTGTGTGGTTGTAATGTGTGCCGATTTGCCTCTCTTTTGTGCTGTGGGGTTGGGACCTTCAGTTCTTGAGTTGTGCAAAGGATTCTGGGCAGTGAAAGGACTGGTTTTATACTCAGCTATGTGGGTGGATTTAAATGGAGTAGTCACGTCAGGTGTATTGTGTGGGTTGACCTGGGATTTTTATTTTTTACTTGCCATGGGGATGTGTCATTGGGGTGTGTTAGGTGTTTTTTGAGGCTGAGCCAGATATACAGACACTCTTGGTAGCCTTGCTGTGTGGTTGCTTTCAACTGCCATTACACTTTCGGAGCTACCGCAGTGATCGGAATGCAACGGTCCTTCCCACTGTCTCTCCCATTCATCATTTGTTGCGATCGCAGCGGTCGGAAACAACTGATTGTCATCGTATCGTAATTTCACTTGCAGTTAAATGCAGGTCGGACAGCATTTTTTGGTCTTTCCGCAGTGCATCCGACCACCACAGATGGATTTTCAGCTTTTGTGAATGTCCCGGTGGAGTTTCCATGAATCTGTGAGATTTTTCTGGCGGTTCATCCTATTCTGACCGCCATTTTTCACGCGGTACATGCGGATGGGTAATTTGCGCTACCACGGCGGTCAGAATACATTTTCCGACCGCCATCCTAATCGACCCCTTAGTACCTTAAATGCTGCCTGCTCATCATTCAGACCCTGCAGGATAATCTACTTTTTCAACTAGCGGAGATGGAAAGATTGCAGTTGTGCTTGTGCCTGCTGGCTTTGAAGGCTACTGTTATATTGCTTTTAGTTAGCAGAGATCATAGTTAGCATTCAGGTTTTGTTACCGTTTGCTGGTGCTTGTTGTAGCCTGTCTACTGTCTCATCACTGGTCATCTGTAATAAATTGATGCACATGTGTTTTTTGGAGTCACCTCCTTCACTCAAGGACTGGTGGTATGCAGATGCCAGGTCAATGTTGGTAAATCATGCCATCCCCTTTAACGAACTCAGTAACTTGGTAATCTTCAGCAGGGAACTCAGAGTTACCCTTATAACCTTAATGGGGCTACACATATTGATAAAACTTTTCAAATCAACTAAATTGGTATGATCAGTCACCAAAGAAGAAAGTCATAGAGAAGATTCAATACGTTCAATGACCCCCTTTTCACATAAACCGTTCAACTCCTTTTCCAGATCATCCCTCACACTGAATGGGACACTGCACAACTTGTGCAAGATAGGGATAAGCCCAACCCCTACTTTAATCCGGTGTTTGAACCCCTTGAGACATTTACTAAGCAGCTTTGCATAAATGTTTCAGTTCATATTGCTAACACCTCTTCCTTGACATCAGGTTTGAACACCATATTAAACAAACTCTGATGAAACCACACAAGAATAGTCAACCCCTTTTTTGCGGTGCAGAGAAAGAATATTGAGGAAGAAATATCGAATTGCATACATATTGTGGTAAAAATATTGTGGGTTAGGAATATCGACAGAAAAATCCTTGTCGTCAAGAATATCGAGTTTAGGTAAGTAATATCGATTTAGAAAATATTGAAGTGTTTAATATCACTTGTAAATTGATAGTTGTTAAAAATATCGATTTTTTTATTAATGTTATGTATTTTAGTATATATTTGTGTGATGTTTGTTTTTTGTATAAAAATTGTTTGTATTTTTGTTATATGTGTTAACATTTTTGTAGTTATTTATTTTTTGAAATTACATTTTGTGCTTTTAGTTCTGTAGCAGGTTGTGGGTTTATAGGGGAATAGGATGAGAGAAAATTTAATTATATAAATGTATTGATTATTTATAGTAGTTATTAAAAATAAATATTTAAAATTTGCATTTTCAATTCCGTAGTGGGTTGTGGGTTTATAGGCGAATAGGGTGGGAAGTAATTTAATTATATGACATTTATTGAATAATTTTTATTTATTAATATTTGTTTCACTGTGATGTTATAGTGTTAAATGTGTACATTTATGCATTAACAATTGTTTAATAATTATTTAATTAATTTACATTCATTAATTAGTCATTAATTATGGTAATTGTGTAATTAATTTTAGGTGTGTGTTGTGGATATTATAGTGTTAAAGAATGTATACTCAATGAATGTTTATTATCTTTTTTATTAATAATATTTTTTAAATAATTATTAATTATGTTATGCTAATTATGGAAATCCATTTAAATACAAGTGTTGATGTATTTTATTTAATAATGTGGTGTTATAGGGTAGGAAATAAAATAAATACATTTATGTTTTAAATAAATCATTTGTTTGTTAGTGAATATTTGCTCCTTTTAAATAAATATTGTTTATAAATGTATTTATTAATTTATTTGATATAATAATTGTACCTTTTTGTTATATGTAATTAGCATTATAATATGTGTTTATGTTTATTATATTTAATTGTATCTTTTTAAAATATTTATTTATTTTTCAGAATATTTACTTATTTTAAATTGTTTAAATGTTATTAGTAATTCTTGTTTCTCTGCTATCCAATACTCTCCCTACTGTTGCACAAACTTGAGTGGGAATAGTAATTTTTACCACTCCGCTATCCAATACTTTCCCTACTGTTGCACTCACTGGAGTGGAAATAGTAATTTGTACCCCTCGGCTATCCAGCACTTTCCCTACTGTTGCACTCACTGGAGTGGGAAAAGTAATTGTTACCCCTCCACTATCCAACACTTTCCCTACTGTTGAACTCCCTGTAGTGGTAATATTATTTTTAACCCCTCAGCTATCTTACACTTTCCTTACTGTTGCACTCTTTGAAGTGGGAATAGTAATTTTACCCCCTTGACTATCCAGCACTTTCCCTACTGTTGCAATCACTGGAGTGGGAATTGTAATTTTTACCCCTCCGTTATCAAACACTTGCCCTACTATTGAACTCCCTGTAGTGGTAATATTATTTGTTACCCCTCAGCTATCTTACACTTTCCCTGCTGTTGCACTCCCTGGAGTGGGAATAGTAATTTTTACCCCTCCGCTATCCAACACTTTCCCTACTATTGTCCTCATTGCAGTTGGAATAGTAGATTTAATTATTTCCCTAGCCATCCTTATCCGTACTGTTGTATTTATTCTATTGCGAAATGCATGTTTTAATTTTGTTTTAATAGTTTAATGTTTTCATTAATTATAGAATGTTTTTCAATGTTTCAAAAATGATATATGCATATATTTTATTTTTATATAAATTAAGTTTACAAATGAATTAAATATAATAGTTAATAAATTATTTTAAAGTAAATATATGTAGATGTATAAATAATTGTGTGCTAGTTTATATTTTTAAAATTAAGTTTCATTTTATATTGAGTTAAAATGTATATTAAATGTAATTTATTTTGTTACAGATAATATTAATATTTTATATATTTAATATATTTGTGTATTTTATTTATATTTTAAAGCAATATTTTCTACATCTATATTTTTAACATCGATTTTTGATTCAATATTTTTGTACTTACCTGTTTAAGCATAGGTGGTCGATATTTTTACAATCTATATATTTTTTTCAATATTTTTACCATCGATGTTTTTAGCATCAATATTCTATCAGTGAACCCTTTTTTGCTACATAGACCGTCCCTTCAATATTTCATTCTTTGAACTCAAGGACATCTTCAAGAAATCAAAGGAGTTCTATCCTGCATCCCTCCTGCATCCCTCCTAAGAAACAGGTGGACAATCAGGAGGCTAAGATTCTGTTTTTCCCAATGTGTCACTAAACAAATCTTGAATAATCATGGTGATTCTGGTCCCTGAATCAAACAACAAATGCAAGAACGTTCCCCAAACCTTTTAATTGATGTATAGGTCAACACACTCTGACAGGTATCTTTTTTTTCTTCACTCCCTGAGACCATTTTGAATGATACACACAGCCCCAGAACGAGATGCATTCAGAATCAAACAGACACTTGAGATTGATATATCTGAAAGTCTTTAGCCAAGTTTATAATTTATTTTGCCGTGTTTCCCCAGTCTTTTTGTGTTTTCTGATCTCCTGGTTTTGACTCTGTTTTAGCTGGTTTCATGTCTCTGCGCACTTTCTCATTGCGGTCCAGTGTTAAAGTGCCAGTGCTCCTATTGGAAATTGTATTATGGATTGGTGTTTTCATGATTGCCATATTTAAGTTTCTGGTAAGTCCCTGGTAAAGTGCACTGATAGTGCCAGGGCCTATAAATCAAATGCTGCTAGTGGGCTTGCAGCACTGATTGTGCCACCCACACAAGCAGCCGTTCAAAAGGTTCTCAGACCTGCCACTGCAATGTCTGCATGAAAGTTTAACTGCCATGTCAACTTGGCAAGTGCACCCTCTTGTCAAGCCCTAACCTTCCCTTCTATTACACGTGAATCAGCCCTAAGGTAGGCCCAATATACCCCTGTGGGCAGGGTTCAGTGTATGTGAGAGGCATGACATATACTGGTATGTATAATATCCTGATAGTGAAATACAGTGTAATTCATTTTTTACTACTGAAAGGCTGTTTGTGCTATAGGATAGAATGGGGAATAGTCTGTAACATTTTACCAGTATATCTTCTCATTGGGACAAGATATAGAAACAGATGTTAGCATGCCTAAACTCAGAATGTAAAAATATACTTTTAGTAAGGATGATTTTTAGGTTCTGTGTTTGAAAATACCACTTTTAGAAAGTAGGTATTTTCTTTCTTAGCCATCCTGTGTGCCTCTGATGGGTTGTGGATTGACTGCCTGGCTTTGGAGTGACAAAGGCTGGGGATATACATTCTCTTCAGACTGCCACGGGGGGATCAGATGTGTCCTGGATGAGTCAGTGCACAGACACTCTCTGCCCAAGAGAATAAAGAGAAACGCATATAAATATTGGGTCCAAGACTGCAAAACTTTAGAACTCAGTGGAATTGAGGAACCACCTAAGAAGAAGAGCTGTAAGAACTGCTAGGAGGAGCACTGCCCCGTTGCTGTGCTGGTGCTTTATTGGGATGGCCTGCAGTTGCTGCTTCTGCCTGGGCTTAAAAGAGAACTTGCCCCCTGTTTTCTAAGTCTCAGGGACATCAGAGACTTCACCTACCTCTGGGTACAGTCTCTGGAACTGTGGTTTCAGTGGCCACTGCAGGAGAACGCAGCTGACACTGTCACCAACACCTCTGCTGGCTCTGTGTCCTGAAGGCACCATAGAAGGCACCGCCGCACATTGCACCCCAACACTGGCCTCACTGATGACGACATTCACTGCTGCTACCGAGCCACTGCTTGCACCACGACCTGTGGGCACTACACTCTGCCCACCTTGCTTCACTCTGCTGCCCTGGTTTCACTGATGACTTTGCTGCCCACTGACCATGACACTTGTGACTGCACTGTGGATTGAGGCGCTGCTCTAACCAAGCCACTGCATACACCCCAGCTTGGGGGCACTGCACACCCCACTGCTATGATTTACATCACAACTTTGCGATTGGCATGACCGGCCCACTCCGACACGGTTGGACGGAACCAAAGCTACTGATTACAAGTCTGCTGACACTAAAGCCGGTCTGCACCGACGTAGTCACCTGAAACTGTAGGATTCTGTTGTTTTTGGCATCATGGTAGCACCAGACAGAGCTACCGACTTCAAGGAACAGGATTTTTAAGTCATACTTGCGAAGTGCTTATTTTTTATTACTGTATGTTGGTCTTCTATCATTTTAGTCTTGTTTGCATGGCTAAATATTGGTTAGTTTTGTAAAACTGCAGTGGTGTTCTTTGGTAGTGTTTTCACTGTATTACTGTTGGTCATGTGCAAATGCTTCACACACTGCCTCTGAAAAAAGCCTGACTGCTTCTGCCAAGATACGAAGGGGGTGAGCAGGGGTTTTATCCCCCTAATCCTGACTAGAGGGAAGGGCCCCCATTTGGACAAAGGTGCATACTACTGCCAGCTAGAGACCCTCATTTCTAGCCATGGCCAGTAACTTTTATTGTATGTTTTTTGTCTGGACTATGGCTAATGATCTGATCTCACACCAATTGTTCTGTGAGGTTCTCAAATAAAAAAGCTGTGATAAATCTCCTGAGTGCCATGATGTAAGCATTCTTGTTTTCACCTTGCTTCTGAATACTTTTAAAACAATTTCAATCTAAGCATAACAAGACTTGGTTGAACTTCAGGTTTTCTCCACAACTTTTCAAGTGCAGTCTCATGGTATTCATTCACCTGAACAGTTTGCATGACCGTGAAAATCAGAATCTTTAAAATTGGGAAAACCTCACCAGATCAAATGGCACACGAACAACCTTCAGTACTGGACTCTCACACAAGTCATGCAAGACACGAGGAAAGCAAATCAACAGTACTTTTCACAGTGCAAGGTGTGCACATCATTGACAAGAAAATGTAGTGATATGCTTGACACAACGGTGTTTGTATCATTGGCAGGAGGGTGACCGCACAGGTTTGTGAATAATATTCAATACTGAAGAGTGCCTTGTAAATACCAGTGATCAAAAGATGTGTGCCCACCTATCTTGAGTCAATACCAGAATTAACAATGTAAGTATCAACCTGCTTCTGCAGAATGCTGGCAACCCACCTTCAAGATGTCTTCCTTAGAGAAAGCGCCTTCACAATAGCAATCCGTGGAATGGATGCCACAATTAATTGGAATTGCATCTCTAATATAGGCCACACAGAACAACAGGGCAGTTGGCTTCAGAACAGCATTGGCATTGGAGGATGAGTGGCAATCAAAGCAACTCCCTTCTTCCATCAAACATAGCTGTCCAGCTGGAAATGGAGGCAGAACTAGAGTGCCCCAGCTAAGTCTTGAAGAGGCATAGCAGACACCTGGCTGGGCTCTCTGTCAGCAAGGGGGTAGCTAGTCCTCAACTAGTCACCCAAAAATATGTTGTTGTAATTAAGAAGGAAATAACACACTCAACAGGATTTAAGAGCTTATAAGGATGATATAGAGACATTGACCTCCTCCATTTCCAGCCAACTCCCAACTGGCAATCTGTTAGAAATTGGGTCACTTCTAAAGCAGAAACTATAATTTTCCTTAGGGTGAAGTCTCAAGCAAACCCTAAATTAACCTGTGCTCAACCTCGGGTACTTTGGCACAGAGCAGTTAGGCTTAACTAAGAGGCAACATTCAAATAACTTGTGCAACACTTCCAACAGTAACACAGTGAAAACACTACATAAAAGGAGCCCACAACAGATTTAGGAAAATAGAGTATATTTAACGCCTTAACCGTGGCGGTTTTTCTGCCCCAGTGCAGGCGTTCTGAAGAGTGGGCGGGGCTGCGTCAGCCATTGGCCGACGGCAGCTCTAGGGAGGTAGTGCTGCCAACGGCCAACGGCAGCACGCAAGGGGTTAATAAGTAAAACAAGACAAGAATGACATAAATTCAATTAGTAGAAGCGGAGCTATTATATTAGATATATTTTAGTAAAAATTGCGCCAAAAGATGTAAAGCACACATTTTGGATATCTAGCCATGCTAGGACAAAGTCACAAGTTAAGGCCAACTGCGATGGAACACGGCCCAGCTACAGGGACCCAGTTAGGCCAACCCATAGCAGGAGCGAGTTATTCATATAAGTTATATCAGTGATTTCTTCATTTTGTAGCGTTATTTTTTTATCATTTCTTATTATTTTTCATTAGTCGAAACACATTTAAAACAGATACACTTAATGGAACCTTCATCAATTGTTTACTTTTGAGACCACAATGGGCTTCTCCATCCTGGTTTGATTACCTACATTGGCCATTTAAAGATTGCCTCTGGGATGCAGAGTGAACCATGTGACTTGCGAAGAGTGTGGCTTTCGCAGTGCCCCATACATTTTTCAGCATGCTTGCTGGCAGCGGAAGTATCAGTGCTCTGACTGATGTACTTCACGCAGTGACCTGGTGGTATACTAGTAGGTACCCAGGAAATGTGTTGAACACAGTACTTGGGGAGCAAGCCGCATTGCATTTCCATTCAACATACTGTTGTGGTTCATTTTATATTACAGATTGATTTACCCATCTGCATTGTCAATCACTGGGAAGATATTGGTGTTGTATCTGGATCCCGGGGTGTGCAGTTGGTTGCACTTCCACTGTGATGAAAGCTTTTCCTTCACTTTAATGTTATTTTATTTTATAGAGACTGATTCTTGTATAGACTTACTTTGATTAGTTGGCAAGGTAATATGGTTTCCCCTAGTTTATGGTTCTACTTTGAGAGAGATTTGAAACGTTATGAGTAGTGTCTGCCGGTTTACATGTTGCATGTTTCAGGATAACGATACACAGTGCTTTATTAACTCTTATTAGTATGGTGATGACTCTATCACTCTTTGTGCACATCTTATTGATATTTTAAAGCATGTCACTGGGTAGTCACTCCATGTGATGTTATGCACACGATCTTTTGATATATAGTCATACATTCTAATTTGGGTTCTTCTGGCTTTTGGTAGCATCTTTAGACTATGTCCCGAATTGGACATTCACAACACTGAGTTCTGTTGTAGGTCTCATGGACGGTTTGGGCCACAAGAGGCTGAAACGTCAATGTTTCTTACTCTTCAACTTTATTTACTACACCACATGATGCATCATTCTACTTCAGTGTTGAAACAAAAAGAAAACACCTTCATGGGACTGTGGATTTAAAAAACCTATATTGTTAAGAGGATATTATGCTAAGGGTCTTAATTGTTGCCTTGCTAATTCGTGTGTCTGTTTACTGTGTGCAGTAGTGTTTTAATCTGATGTACTTTACACCGACTATTTTAGTATATAAAATCATTTTGTGAAAACAGTACGCCTTTGGTTTAATATGTGTTATTCACCGCTGGATCGTTGTGAGACCAATATACTGGTCAATTGAGTGTATATGATTCATTCAGGAACACTTTTGTTTAGCTTTCTAAAAGTGACATGTTCAAAATTGCTATTTAAAAACCGACTTCACAATAAGTTAGGGTTTATAATTGTGATTCCAGAGACACAAAACATAACTGTTAATCTCTTTCTATTTGGAATTGACACTTATAAAATATAATAATGTAACACCAATGTTATCCTATGGGAGAGATAGTTTTTTTTACTACAGGGCCTACCCTAGGAGTGACTCAAATGAATTCAAAAAGAAGACTTGTCTCAGCAAAAGGTATATTTTGCCAGGTCAAAATGGCAGTTAAAACTGCACACACACAGGATGTAATGGCATGCCTGAGACATGTTTAAAGGGCTACTTAAGTGGTAGGCACAATTACTGCAGCCGACCCATTAATCACATTTAATTTACAGGCCATGAGCGCATGTAATGCCCTTTTTCTAGGGATCTAAGAGCAAATTCAATATATGTCACTTGGGTATAAGCCAATGTTAACATGTTTAGATGAGTTAGCAGTAGCATTTTAGCACCGATTAGTAGTTGTTAAGTGTGCAGAATCCTGAGTTCATCAAAAACGAGGTCAGTAAAAAAGGAAGGATAACAATTATAACTCCATTGTAGAGCCCTAAGCTCAAACATTCTGAGTTCTACCTTTAAAAGATCACTGAGCACCCTGAGGCAAAAACTGTAAAATGAGAAATGAGATGAAGGCAGAATATAACAATCTTATTATTCTCATACAAAATTGATCACTGTGCTTTAGACTTCTATAAAACTTCTCTGCCCCTGATTCAGGTGTACATGTTTACTTTTGCCAGCAAGGCCACTTGTATTGATTGATCTAACCACCAGTTACCTCTCCTCCGAAAGGTTCATTAAATAATTAGTCCGAATATAAAGAAAGGCAAATTGGATGGAGGAGGTTGACCATTTTTCAACAATGCTTTCAGATTTTAGTTCACAGATCTGAAAGGTGTTCATTCATTTTTAGAAAAATGGGAAGAAAATACATTATTGGCAAGAGAGTTAGCATGGAATAAATAAGGTTTAATGGTGTCATCTTGTGGAAAAATTAAGGAGGCATTTGGTTACCTAGTTGAAGGAGAGTAGTGTTAAAGTCCATGGTCGGCCATTATTACTCTCCAGTGTTTGAGAAATTAAGCTCCCATTCTAGATAATGTGAGATTTGATCTTGTTAGGTACATGTGTGTGGATTCTAACTGCACCGTAGATTACTCTTCTCTTGGGCATTCGTGAAATAACCACATGACATACCACCATGTGGCATAAAAGGTAATTTATTAGGACAGGGTTCTGTTAACCTTAACACAATTAACATAATGTCAAAACGTCTTTAGTATGTCATTCCCTTCTTCACCAATCACTTCTCACTTCTCATCAAACATTCACCCCAATGTCCAATATCTTGCTTCATTCTTTCCTCTTTCACTCGCTGACCTCTTTCAATTCCCCAATCTCTTTTTCACTTCTCCTGCCCACATCCTCCAATGAAACCTCTTTTTCATGTTCCAAAAATCCCACACACCATCTTCCTTTGCCTGTGCTTCCTTCAACCCCCAGAGGGGTGGATACACCTGCATGTGTCTCTACAGCCCCCAAAATACTACCATCCAGAAAAAAAACATAGTGTGTTTTGCGGCCCCCTCCCCTTTTGCCACCTTCCAGTGACTTCAGTGATATGCCCTTCTACACCAAATCTTCTTGTGCCTCAACTTACACACCACCCTTAACTCAATAATTTAGTAAGCATTACCCAACTGTGGCAGATGCACCCCAACGTTCCTAGAGGGACACTACTCCACCTCCTTTATGCCCTCATGGACTAGCACAGTAATGCCTCTTGCCATGCAAAAAAACCTCATCAATCAGTTGAGCTTCCTCCCAGCTTTGTCCATGGTCACACCCTTCCACTGTAAACGAAGTAAAAACTTCAAATCCATCATAGCAACAATCAGGCAAAACTATAAGAAGACCCTGCAGCAGGTCAAACTTTATAGCCTCAGGTAATGTGGCTCCCTGCACCATACTCCCTGCCCAACCACAAAATCTCACTCCAATACAATTTCCTATATAAGTAAATGCCAGCCAACTTGTCCGTAATGGGTGCAGGCGATAATCATTTGTCAATTAATGACATAACAAAACCTAACACCCTCGCTTCAATGTCATTGTTAACCTTTATCACCATAATCATAGGACATCCCTCAAATTCCTTAAATTCACTCCATGACAGATGGTGCCTCCATCAGGTGGACTCAGTTTAAGACCTCTCGACCAGCCCAATCACTCTCAATCCCTCACACCCAAATGTCTACAGGCAATAGAGTCTTCTTGTACTCTGCTCCAGGTGCCAAGCTGCGTAAATGGTGCCACTGCAAGTGATATATAGTGTCTGCTATTTCATTGTTTAACCCTGGCACATGCTTAGCCATGAAAACAATGCTCCACATGAACTGCCTAACATAAACTGTCTCAACAATCACAAAACTCTCAGAACCCTCACTCTTTGTCTGTTCACGAAGTCCACTGCTGTCTTGTTAACTACATTGAACATCAGCACCCTATTTGCTAACTCCACTACACTATCAAGGCCACCAGTAACAGGAATAATTCCAGAAATGCAATGCTTCGGCCCTGCTGTGACCAGTGTGGTGGCCACTTCTCTGCACACCACCTTCTGTCCCAGAAATTATCACAACCGTGTGATTCCGCAGCATCTGAGAAAATCTCCACCTGTCAAACCATATTCACCTCCAGAAAAAACAGTGACACTCCACTGAATTCTTCCAAAAATGTTATCCAGATGCAGAGGTCAGCCCTCACTGCCAAAGAAATCCATACTCTCCGATGGGGCAACACAGCCCCTGACATTGTCATGCTCAACCATCTTCGAAACGTTAGTCTCCCCTCACCACTCTACATGAATATTTCAAAAACCCCAACAATTTCTGCACCTTCCTCAACACAATCCTTCTTTCCCCAATCCCCTCTATCAAAAATTGTTGAACCTCTGAGCGTTCACACTGGGAAACCATGCCACCAACATGTCTGTGTCCAGTACAATACCTAGAAGTGTCAAATCCTTACTAGGGCCCTCTGTCTTTTCTGTAGCCAGCGGTATGCCTAGGTCTACTGCCAATTCCTCAAATTGTCTCAGAGCTGAAGCAATCCCCCGGGCCTCTCCTGCCTTCCAAATGGGTCTTCTTAATACAGAGGTGAGCCCTCACTGCCACAGAAATCCATACCCTGTGGTAGGACAACACAGCCCCTGACATCACCTTGCCTAACCATCTGCAAAATGTGTGTCATCCCTCACCTCTCTGCATGCAAAATGTAAAAACCTCTACAACTTCTGCACCTTCCTCAACTCAATTCTCTGTTCCCTGAACACCTTGGTCAAACATTTTGAATTTTCTGAGCCTTCGCCCGAGGCAACCATGCCACCATTGCATCTGTGTCCAGTTCAATACTCAGAAATGTCAAAACCTCATTGGGCTTCTGTCTTTTCTGAAGCCAGCGGAACACCCATATCAAGTGCCAATTTCTCATATTGTCTCAGAGCCCTGATGCAATCCCCAACACCTCTCCTGCGACAAACAAAATAATCATCCAAGTAAAGGGACACCCCATGTGGCCCACTCCTCTTTGTGAACACACACTGCAGGAAGGTGCTGAAAGCTTTAAACACTACACGCGAAACCACACAGCCCACGGGCAAAACCTGTCCACATAAAAAGCTCCACCAAATTGCTTTCCCAACAATGGAAAATCATCTGGGTTTATAGGCAAAAGATGAAAAGCAGTCTTGATGGCATATTTTGCTAGCTCCGCCCCAACCCACACTGCCTCACCCATCGAATAACATCATCTAGCGATGCATTTACCACTTTAGTGTCTTCCGCTGCAATGAAATCATTGACTGAGGCTCCTTCAAACCATGATAAATGGTGTATCATTCTGAACTTCCCTTCTACCTTCTTATGCACTACCCCCATTGGGGATATTATCAGCTCTGCCAAGGGCCAATCTAAAAATGTACCTACAATTCTCCCTTCTTTAACCTCCTTCTGCAATTTGGCAGGCACCACCTCTGAAACAGTATTTGCTGATTGTAAATTGTCTTCCCATCTACAACCTCCAGGGCCCTGGTAACCGACTCCAAAACCCTCCTTGAAACCCCATTCCAACTTCAAAGCTGCACCCCTATCCGGGTAGAGAGTGAGCCAAGGGAGCAGGCCCTCTACCTAAATGGGCCTAGTAGCCCTTTGGCCCAGCCGGAGCATGATGGCCCATTCCTCTGGTTGCCCTCCCTTGTTCTGTGGCTCACTTTCTGCATCTTTAGGCCTTGTCTGTAGTTTATATGCACCATTTGCCAAACCCCAGCTCTCTCAATGACCCCATCAATGTCCCCTGCATTTTCTGTTGCCTCACCTTTTCATGTTTTCTGCTTCTCTACCACCCCCTCTTCTTCATCATCATGCAGCTCACTTTCCTCCCTCTCATCGCTGCCTTCATCATAATCCAATGTAAACTCATCAATACCTGTGCCCTCCTCACACACTGCTCGACATGCAACTTCACCACTCTTTCTCCCAGTCACCGCTCTCAGCACCATAGCATGTCACTCCCTTAACTGAGCCCGTGGTGAAAGGAAGGCTGCTTCAGAAACCCATCTCTTCAGGCTAACACATATGGACCATCGTGCACCCTGTCTGCATTGCCAACTTATTTATTTGTTTATTTATGTGCTTGTATAGCGCCTGAATAGATCCCCGAAGGGATATCTCTGCGCTTTAAGATGGAACAAGAGTGCTTAACCCCGGGCTAGTCAAGGGCAAAAAGGTAAAACACAGACTGATTAAGTGGTGGTGAAGAGGTGGGTTTTGAGTTTTTTTACGAAAGGCTAAGTGATTGGTGATGAGTTTGAGTTGAAGGGGAAGGGCATTCCAAAGGGTGGGTCCTGCGTATGCCAGAGCGCGACCTCCCTGACGGGATTTTTTTATTTTAGGGACCTGTAATAGGTACAGATTACTCGATCGAAGTGATCGGCCTGGCACGTAGGGAAGAAAAGCTTTTGTCAGATATTTAGGACCTTTTCCTATCAGAGACCTGTGAATGGTGAGCCTTACCTGGTTCAGTGACTAAATATCGAGGTACAGAACATCGACTGCCCAGAATATAGATTCCAAAATATCGAGGCACAGAATATAGAATCCCAATCTACAAACAGGTAAGTACTAAAATATCGAGTGCACAATATCAATAGTAAAAATATAGTTAAATAAAATATCGAATTTTTTTAATGTATTAAAAATAATATAAAAGTAATTAAATAATAAACACAGTTAAATAATATATAATCATTTAAATAATTAAAGTAACACTTATTATGTTAATTAATAATTTACAATACATTAAATATGACAAAATTTAAAACATTACATAGCTAAGGGAATAAAATTAGTATTCCCACTCCAACAAGTGCAGAAGTAGGGAAAGCGTTGGATAGTGTAGGGGTAAAAATTACTATTCCCACTCCAGAGAGTGCAACAGTAGGGAAAGCGTTGGATAGCGGGAGGGTAAAAATTACTATTCTCTCTCCAGTGAGTGCAACAGTAGGGAAAGCGTTGGATAGCGTAGGGGTAACATTTACTATTCCCACTCCAGAGAGTGCAACACTAGGGAAAGCGTTGGATAGTGTAGGGGTAAAAAATACTATTCTCACTCCAGTGAGTGCAACAGTAGGGAAAGTGTTGGATAGCATAGGGGTAAAAATTACTATTCCCACTCCAGAGAGTTCAAGTTCAAGTTCAAGTTCAAGTTCAGGAATTTGTATAGCGCACTACTCACCCAGAGGGTCTCAAGGCGCTTGAGGGAAGGTGGGTGCATTATTTATCGAATAGCCAGGTTTTAAGCTGCTTTCTGAAGGAGAGGTGGTTCTGTGTAAGGCGGAGTTAAGTGGGGAGAGAATTCCAGGTTTTGGTCGCTAAGTAGGAGAAGGATCTTCCTCCCATGGTGGATCTGTGGATGCGCGGAATTGCGGCGAGGGCTTGATTGGATGATTGTAGTTGGCGGGTGGGTGTGTAGAAGGACAGTCGTGTGTTGAGGCATTCGGGTCCTAGGTCGTAGAGGGCCTTGTGTGCGTGGGTGAGGAGACGGAACGTTATTCTCTTGTTGACGGGGAGCCCATGAAGTTCCTTCAGGTGACCGGAAATGTGAGCTTGACGGGGGATGTCCAGTATGAGTCTGGCTGAGGCGTTTTGGATGCGTTGGAGTTTTTTCTGTAGTTTGGTTGTGATTCCGGCGTAAAGGGTATTTCCATAGTCCAGTCGGCTTGTGACCAGTGCGTGGGTGACTGTCTTTCTAGTTTCTGTGGGGACCCAGCGGAAGATTTTTTTGAGCATGCGTAGGATGTTGAAGCATGAGGATGAGACGGCATTGACTTGTCTGGTCATCGAGAGGGAGGAGTCTAGGATGAAGCCCAGGTTACGTGCGTGATCAATAGGTATGGGTGCTGTACCCAGGGCCGGTGGCCACCATGAGTCGTCCCATGCAGAGGGGGATGATCCTAAGATGAGGACTTCTGTTTTGTCAGAGTTCAGTTTTAAACGGCTGTTCTTCATCCATTCGGCTACGTCTTTCATTCCTTCGTGTAGATTGTTTTTGGCGGTGTTTGGGTCTTTGGTGAGGGAGAGGATCAGCTGGGTGTCGTCTGCGTAGGAGATGATGTTGAGGTTGTGTTGTCGCGCAATGGATGCGAGGGGACTCATGTAAACGTTAAAGAGGGTGGGACTGAGAGATGATCCTTGTGGTACGCCGCAGATGACTTCGGTGGCCTCTGATTTGAATGGGGGGAGGTGGACTCTCTGTGTTCTTCCGGCGAGGAACGAGATGATCCAGTCCAAAGCTTTTCCTTGTATTCCGACGTTGCTGAGGCGTTGTATGATGGTGCTATGACAGACTGTGTCGAAGGCGGCGGAGAGGTCAAGTAGGATGAGGGCAACTGTTTCCCCGTTGTCCAGTAGCGTTCGGCTGTCGTCTGTGGCTGCGATGAGGGTGGTTTCGGTGCAATGTTTGGCTCGGAAGCCGGACTGTGAGGGGTCGAGGGAATTGTTGGATTCGAGGAAGGGTGCGAGCTGATTATTGACGGCTTTCTCAATGACTTTGGCAGGGAATGGGAGGAGTGAGATGGGGCGGTAGTTCTTAAGTTCAAAGGGGTCAGCTGTGGGTTTCTTCAGAAGGGCGCTGAGTTCGGCATGTTTCCAGCTTTCCGGGAAGGTAGCGGAGTTGAAGGAACAGTTGATGAATTCGCGGAGATGGGGTGCGATGATGGAGTCTGCTTTGTTGAAGATGTGGTGGGGACATGGGTCGGTTGGAGAACCTGAGTGGATGGAGTTCATCAGGCGGATGGTGTCTTCAGTAGTGGTTGGGTTCCAGGCGTAAAGGTTGTGAGAGTGCTGTTTTGGTTCGGAAGTGGGTGGAGTGGGCTGTTCATCGGATTGGTTTTCAAAGCTGTTATGTATGTCGGCAATTTTGTTGTGGAAGAAAGAGGATAAAGAGTCGCAGAGGTCTTGGGAGGGAGGGATGTCGTTGGTGCCGGCGGTGGGGTTGGTGAATTCTTTGACGATGTTGAATAGTTCCTTGCTGTTGTGGGCGTTGTTGTCGAGTCGATCCTTGAATGTTGATTTTTTGGTGGATCGGATAAATTGGTAGTGTTTGCGGGTGGCGTCCTTGAAGGTGGTCAGGTTGTCAGTGGTTGGGTTTTTTCTCCAGGTTTTCTCGAGGGTACGACATAACTTCTTGGATTTCTTGAGGTCAACGTTGAACCAGGTGGCCTTTTTGCTGCCTTGATTGATCTGGTGGTTTTTCAAGGGTGCTAATTCGTCAGCGCTGTGGGTGATCCATTGTGTGAGTTTGGTGGCGGCTTCGTTTGGGTCCGATGAAATGGCAGGAGGGTTTTGGTTAAGCAATGTGGTGAGTTGGTCAGTGGTGATTTTGTTCCAGTATCTACGAAGGATGGGTTGTGAGGGATTGTGAGTCGTGGTCTTATTGTAGCTGAAGTGGACACAGCTGTGGTCCGTCCAGTGGAGAGTTGAGGTGTGATCGAAGGAGATGTGTTTGCTGGAGGTGAAGATAGGGTCGAGCGTGTGTCCGGCTAAGTGGGTGGGGGTGTCAACAAGTTGTTTGAGTCCGAGGTTGGCCAGGTTGTCCAGAAGGGTGGTGGTGTTGCTGTCGTTCTTATTTTCCAGGTGGAAGTTGAGGTCTCCTAGAAGGATGTAGTTCTCGGATGTGAGGGCATGTGGGCTGATGAAGTCAGTGATGTCTTCGTTGAATTGTGTGCGGGTTCCTGGTAGTCTGTAGATGAGGGTGCCTCTAAGTGTGGTCCTGGGGTCGGTGTGGATCTGGAAGTGAAGGTGTTCGGCGGCCGCAAGGTTGTCGTCGGAGCTGGTCGTGATTCGGACGGTGTTCTTATGGACGATGGCGATGCCTCCTCCTGTTTGGATGGTGCCATCTTTTCGGATGATCTTGTAATTCTCCGGGATGGCTATGGCGACGTCGGGTGCTGATGAGGCGTTCATCCAAGTTTTAGTAAGGAAGGCGACGTCCGGTGATGTAGTGTCGAGTAGATCCCAGAGTTCAGTGGCGTGTCTGTGGACCGAGCGGGTGTTGAGCAGGATGCACTTCAGGTGGTTAGAGTCGGAGCTGTGTTTGGGGGAAGTGGATTTGGTGTGGGTCCTGATGCAGGTGAACTTGCAGGAGAGGCAGGCGAATGGTCCATGGGTGTGTCCTGGGGTAGCTGTGCAGCATTTTGGTGAGCGTTCGGGGTCGAGGGCAAAGAGGGATGCGGCGTCGTACGTTATGCGGGTGGGGTGGGTTTTGCGAGGACCAGGGGGTCTGGCGCTGGGCGCGGTCCAGGCGCGGATGGGCGTAGACGGGCTTACCTTTGGCGCACCTTCGGGGCGCATGGGGCGCGACCGCTGCGCGCAATACCATCTCTCATATGTGGATAGGGGAAGGGGGAGGGGCGAGGGAGGAGCACCTGGGAGGCGGTAGCGGGGTGGAGGTCCGGGCAGGGAGGGAAAACAACAACAACAAGATGGCTGCAGGCCAAAATCGAAACTGGGTTGAGTTTTAGCAGTGAAAAATAAACGCAATGCACAAAACGAAATACAACCTATTGTAAACGCTATGCACAAAGGCAATTCAGCAGCTTAAGGCAGACAGTCAACCAAAATACAATGTTGATGGAATGGAATCGCGCTATTGAAATATAGCGCTACAAACAATATTACAATACAGAGCAGCAGGCAGGCACAAATGCGCGTTTATAATTAAAGCGCTACGCTGCAATCATTAATGGCAAGCAGGTCTAAGGTAGTCTGGCCGTGCCACAGCTCTACGATACCGATACAGTGCTGGCAGCTGCGTGGGGAGCGACCGCTTCTGAGGCTATCAGGACGGTCAGAGTGCAACAGTAGGGAAAGCGTTGGATAGCGGGAGGGTAAAAATTAATGTTCCCACTCAGGAGAGTGCAACAGCAGAGAAAGCGCTGGATAGCGTAGGGGTAAAAATTACTATTCCCTCTCCAGTGAGTGCAACAGTAAGGAAAAGCATTGGATAGCGTAGGGGTAAAATTTACTAGTCCCACTCCAGAGAGTGCAACAGTAGGAAAAGTGTTAGATAGTAGGAGGGTAAACATTACCATTTCACTCCAGAGAGTGTAACAGTAGTGAAAGCGTTGGATAGAGTAGGGGTAAAAAATACTAATCCAACTCCAGTGAGTGCAAGAGAAGGGAATGCGTTGGATAGCGTAGGGGTAACAGTTACTATTCACACTCCAGAGAGTACAACAGTAGGGAAAGCGTTGGATAGCGCAGGGGTAAAAATTACTATTCCCACTCCAGAGAGTGCAACAGTAGGGAAAGCGTTGGATAGCGTAGGGGTAAAAATTACTATTCCCACTCCAGTGAGTGCAACAGTAGGGAAAGCGTTAGATAGCAGAAGGGTAAACATTACCATTCCACTCCAGAGAGTGTAACCGTAGGGAAAGCGTTGGATAGCGTAGGGCTAAAAACTACTAATCTAACTCCAGTGAGTGCAAGAGTAGGCAACGGGTTGGATAGCGTAGGGGTAACAGTTACTATTCCCACTCCAGAGAGTACAAAAGTAGGGAAAGTGTTGGATAGCGCAGGGGTAAAAATTACTATTCCCACTCCAGAGAGTGCAACAGTAGGGAAAGCGTTGGATAGCGTAGGGGTAATAATTACTATTCCCACTCCAGTGAGTGCAACGGTAGGGAAAGCGTTGGATAGCAGAGGGCTAAAAATGACTATTCCCACTCCAGTGAGTGCAACAGTAGGGAAAGTGTTGGATAGCGGAGGGGTACAAATTACTATTTCCACTCCAGTGAGTGAAAGAGTAGGGAAAGCATTGGATAGCGTAGGGGTAAAATTTACTATTCCCACTCCAGAGAGTGCAACACTAGGGAAAGCGTTGGATAGCGTAGGGGTAAAAAAATACTATTCTCACTCCAGTGAGTGCAACAGTAGGGAAAGTGTTGGATAGCATAGGGGTAAAAATTACTATTCCCACTCCAGAGAGTGCAACAGTAGGGAAAGCGTTGGATAGCATAGGGGTAAAATTTAGAGAGTGCAACAGTAGGGAAAGTGTTAGATAGCAGGAGGGTAAACATTACCATTTCACTCCAGAGAGTGTAACAGTAGGGAAAGCTTTGGATAGCGTAGGGCTAAAAACTACTAATCCAACTCCAGTGAGTGCAAGAGTAGGGAATGCGTTGGATAGCGTAGGGGTAACAGTTACTATTCCCACTCCAGAGAGTACAACAGTAGGGAAAGCGTTGGATAGCGCAGGGGTAAAAATTACTATTCCCACTCCAGAGAGTGCAACAGTAGGGAAAGCGTTGGATAGCGTAGGGGTAAAAATTACTATTCCCACTCCAGTGAGTGCAACAGTAGGGAAAGCGTTAGATAGCAGGAGGGTAAACATTACCATTCCACTCCAGAGAGTGTAACAGTAGGGAAAGCGTTGGATAGCGTATGGCTAAAAACTACTAATCCAACTCCAGTGAGTGCAAGAGTAGGGAACGCGTTGAATAGCGTAGGGGTAACAGTTACTATTCCCACTCCAGAGAGTACAACAGTAGGGAAAGTGTTGGATAGTGCAGGGGTAAAAATTACTATTCCCACTCCAGTGGGGAAAGCGTTGGATAGCAGAGGGCTAAAAATGACTATTCCCACTCCAGTGAGTGCAACAGTAGGGAAAGTGTTGGATAGCGGAGGGGTACAAATTACTATTTCCACTCCAGTGAGTGAAACAGTAGGGAAAGTACAATTACAAATTAATTAAAATGTATAACCAATCACAAAATATTTAAGAATGAATTAATTATAAATACAAATACATATTATTTATTAAAAATTAATTACATATTAATAATTAATTAACAATAAATTAATTATCAATACATATAAATAAAAATAAATATTGACTTAATTACAGTTAAATTACTTCCCATCCTATTCCCCTATAAACCAACAACCCGCTACATAACTAAAACACAAAATTAAATTAAAAATAATTAATAATTCCTAAATGTATATTTAATTTACTATATTTAAAATTATTTCCCACCCTATTCCCCTATAAACCCACAACCCATTACTTTAAAAAAATTAAACATACATTACAAAAATAATATATAATTTTAACACATATACTAGCATACAGAACACTAAAATAAAATTTGAAAACAAGATTTCTAAATATGGTATTATGGAAATCGATATTTCTTACCTCAAATTCGATATTCTATACAACTATATTTTGGGAATTCGATATTCTGGCGTCTCTAGATTTTTGATTCTATATTCTGGATAGTTGATATTTTGGGTATTTACCCCTTACATGCTGGCATTGTAGCTACACCTACAGCCAGGTTGCACCCACCCGAGGGGCCCTCCACACCAGCAGGTTCTCAAGCTGCACCAGCTTCTGCACTCCCTGACCCAACTTCTTGTCCCTCCGCGGCACCCATACTCTTTAGCCATGACTCCCATCACCCAGTGGCTTGAGGCTCATCCAAACATTGGTCCTGAACTTGCGCAGCCTCTCTGGCGCTGCACAATCTCTTCCACTATATCTCCATGCTGGTGCTGTTCCCATATGCAGGCCTCCGGGTCGACATCCTACCACCTAGACACACTTGTCATCCCCAACCAACCCAACCTCTACCCAACCACTCTTTAAACCATCAGTGCCTACAACTGCTCTCCCGCCTAGCTACACTTTGTTCCCCCATGTCAACATCTCCTCTCTACTTTTTCTTCACTGATTGGCCAATTTCCTGCTTTACTGTCAGCTCCAGTCCCCCAGGGGCCAGCCTAGCTGTTAGATACAGCAGAATATCGCTCACTGGTGGCCCCTTCACAGTCAGATCAGTATTAGGCTTAATGCAAATAGGCCCGTGGTTACTATGACTGGGCCTCATCCCCTTATCACATTCTGTGCCAGGTGGCTCTGTGCACACTAACTTAGAGATGAGGTTGTATTGCCTCCCCAGTGCCCTGCCTCTCATAGCACCATGGAGCGCACCTCGTCCATACCCACCTCCCTGTGTTTCACATTTGACTTCCCCCCATGGGGGAGAGCAGGCCACTCTTGCGGCTGCAACACGGCCAGACGGGGCACATGTTGGGTGACACATGCCTAGCCAGGCCTACTCCATAACACTAGGCCTGAGCAGACCTTCTGTGCAGGCGGTTCTCACCTCTTTGCTCTAGGTGCTAGCATTCTTCCCCCAGCCGTTTGTTCCCCCATACAGGTGGTTTTCAGGAATCAGGAAGAGGCTGGACCCGCCTCTCCTAACACTCTTATACCTAACCTAACAACCACCCTTTCCCTAAACCCTACCTATCTCCATCAAGCCTTGTACTCGTTCACGAATATCACTGTGGAAAAATTAGGCTGTGACTGTCCTTTCCCACCGGTCCCATCATAGGCCAGAGATGTCAAGTAACATAACATATCAGAATATTCTGCTTCATTCCTTAGAATCAATGTTAAATCAGAAATAACGTTTGGGGAGAGGACGTGGCCTAACCCATAGGGTGGTCAACCTCAAAGCTGGGAAACCAGGTTCGAGTCTCTGCAGGGACACTTAACATCCTGTGATTCTGCGCAAATCACTTAATCTCCCCATGCCAAAGTAAATGTGTCCGTCTGTAATGCGACTGGTGCTCATGTAAAGCAATATAACAAAAAGAGGGGGGATCAGGGAGTTATTAAAGGTCCAGTGTCCACGCTCCCTAGACTACGTGTAAACCAACAGGAGGACACTGTTCCTAAGGCCTAAGACCCTTTATTTTTCACCTTTCTGCACGCACTTGTTCTACCCTCCACATGGGAACCATCTCCGCAC
This sequence comes from Lissotriton helveticus, assembly GCF_964261635.1. Lineage (NCBI taxonomy): Eukaryota > Metazoa > Chordata > Amphibia > Caudata > Salamandridae > Lissotriton > Lissotriton helveticus. Next base: position 1,212,979,372 of record NC_136057.1, on the reverse strand, counting down.
ACCCACATGCACCATTTGGCGGTCCTTAAAAGATCTCCAATAAAGTGACCCTTCGGGGGGCCCGTAGGAAATCACAGCACCGTCCCTAAGAAGAGCAACCGTCCGATGATGAAGCATTACATCCTTCGGAGTGTGTGAGGGCATCAGAGGACAAAGAGTGGTCTTCCTTCACCTAGTAACTCCCTAACCGAGGGATTCTTTTCACTCTTCTATTTCTCTTTTTTAAGGGCATGGGTGACTGTTTGCACTTGGCCTCAGGAACAGTGTCCTCCTGTTGGTATACGCTCATGTAAAGCTCTCTGATACTATTGAGAGTAGATCAAACTATATAAAACTCCTGAAAAAACCCGCCTTATGAAGATGCATTCTTGGTGAGAGGTATGGTCTTGTGACATTTTTCTGATGATTCTTGTTTAAAGTTTATCAGTATATGTGCACTGTTTTTGTCCCATAATGTATTTTTTATGGGTTCCACAATCTAACGAAGAACATCTGCACTAGAAAACACGAGTCTCAGTGTATCATTCAGTTTCACAAGGGTATTGATAAATACCCCGTAACTCACTGCATTCTCGCATAGCTAGATGAATCAGAGTCTGGGGGCCATACACGGACCTGGTTTACCATATTACTAAACAGCAACCTGCAGGATACTGGCTACGGTGACCTTCACAAATAGTGATTCTAATTGGAGCTACAAATATTAGAATTTAACTTTCCACCATTGAGTGTTTTCTTTCTCTGTTTAGGGTGGACTTGTGTCTTGTGAGTAACATTGCGCTTATTTCGGGAACTGCGATATGGAGCCCTGATGATGTCAATGATAAAGTGCTTGTATAGAACAAGACTGGAGGAACAACATCTGTTGGAGACTACCATTATTACTAAAGACTGTTACATATATGAATTTGCGCGTGCCATATGGGTGTATATACATGTTTACACAGAAGCGCGAGAGAGGCTCTAATTTGTGAATGTTGGGTGAACAATCTTCCCTTGTGAGCACCGCATATACTTGGTCTGTGTGTAAATAATGTGTTGTATTTCTCAAGTGAGAGCTGGAGAGACCTTTTTGTCCCTCTTTTCTGCAGTATTGCTTTATAGTTGTCAGATGGGCCAGGTCTTCTTTTTATTTTTATTTCTTGGGGTTACATGTGATACGAAGTAGGAGAAAATCTTTTTTTTTAAATCCCAGAGGAGTGGCTGTGGGATGATGAAATTCTAATGCATGCTATATGGATAACACATTGGACAAGGACATCCATGATTGGAACCGGAAGTCTCACCATACATCTTACAATATTATATTCTGTAATGTTCCTCTGCTCTGCCATGCACATAGTGTATGGTTTATTTGTTGGGATATAATGCAAAATTTGGTCTAAAGAGAAACCATATAGAAAGATCTTGCAATAGTGCATTACAGCAAGCATTCTTAAGCGATATGTTCTATAATTGAAAAATTCCAACTGAGATTTTAGAGGATTACCCGCCAAGGTAAATAAATATGTTTCTGTGCAACTCAAAAGATTCTTTCCAACTTTGGGCCAGTGCTTCTGGCCACTGTTTGCTGACTGTCGACCAATCACTTTGCATGCTTCTCATTCTGGAGAATCACCGATGCTCTGTATCAGCTCCCTAAGCTTTCACTTTTGCAGGCAGGAGGAGGAGGAGGCTGGAGACAGGCAATCAGCTGATGGAGGCAGAAAGTATCCCCTATTTCCAAGAACAGAAGCTCTGCAAGGTTTCACCAGCACCCTGTGTCATTCACACATTGAGCAACACAGGCAGGAAAGTGGTAACACAGACATAAGCTTGCATATCTTTCATAACGAAGCAGGCTGATGACAGGCAGGCAGCTTACAGCATGGTCTTGTGTGAAACTACTTCGCCTGTACAAAACAGTTGCCATCTTTATTCTTCCTGTAGGGAGCAGCACTGAGGGAAGAAGGTAGGAATATGACAAAACAGGTGGGACCTCATTTAAGAGACAGCCACACAATACAGCGTAGCAAGTCACTTTCCAGTGCTGCACTGTGTGACAGAGAAAAGGCAACATGGGCATGTCTGTCTTTTCCCTTGTACTGGTGCCCTTTTGGAAGCCTAGCACCAGTGCAGGCACCATGATGCCTTGGTGCCTGTGTTGCATGCAGGTTGTTTCTGTAGAGGCATATTCTTCTTTCTAGGTGTGTTGCCCAATGCAGCAAACCAAGAAAGAGGAAGAAATGAGGAGAAATAGAGATATTTCTCCTCGTTAAAACTCCCCTGGGAAGATGTAAGATTTTGGACCATCCCTAGGTTCCTAAATTCTTGTAAATCTGGGAATTCTTCAAAATCCGTGGGAGCTCAATACCCATGGAATGCCTTCCCAGGGTAGAGTTGAGTTACTCCAGATTTTTTAAGTCACTGAGGGGCATACGCACAAGCCCCTATCGCCGCCGGAACGTCACTTTTTGTGACGTTGCCGGGCGATAAGGGCCTCGCCTTATGTACAAGTCAGTGTTAGGCCACTTAATGTGGCTTAACGCTGCCTTGTACATAAGGAACCTTTCATGCTATGTTTAGCATGAAAGGGGGGTGCTGTGGGTGTTGTGGTAGGCGTTCCACCGCAACACCCAATGTATTTGGTGCTGCCCCCTATGTACAAGAGTGGCGTACATAGGAGGCAGCGCCAAAATCCTGGTTTTTAAAATGGCGAAATGAGGAGAAATGCATTAGTTCTCCTCGCTTTTGCGTTTTCCATGTGTGCTGCCTTGTGCAGCACACATGGAAAAAGCAAAATGCCATGCTTTGTTTATGTACAGGAAGGTGCCTCCTCCTGTACATAAACAAACCTTTTTTTTAAAAACATGCCATTTTGTAACTTTCATGTGTGATGCCTGAAGCAGCACACATGAAAGTTACAAAATGGCATTTTAGGATTGTATATGTGCAGGAAGGGATACCTTCCTACACATAACCAATCCTTCCCTGCAGACAGACACCCTCGCTCTCTGGTGCAAGAGTGCCTGCGTTAGCGCTAAGCTGTTAAACTTAGCACCATCCCAGGGGGAAACGCAAGGCTGCACCACTTTCTTGTAACTATGGTGCAGCCTTGCGTTTCCGAAGTGTGGCGGACCGTGTCATTAAGCCCAGGAGGCTAACGACATGCTCCGCCACTTCATTCTACATATCCCCCAGAGACTCATGCAAAGTGGCTTTGCATGGCTTAAAAACTCTGACTTACAGGTTTGCGTCCCAAATGCGCAACGTGGCATGGTGAAAACGGGACAAAGCCCTCCAATAAATATGCCCCACGGTGTCGCTCACAGAGCTCTCACAGTGCAACCAATAAGAAGCAGTCTAATGTCAGGTGCTTAGTCAGTGATAGGGTCTCTAATGGAGTCAGGGACCATTCACTAGTCATGTGGCACAGAGACTCCCCATTGGCAGCATTGTGTTTGGAACAGACTATAAGTATCACAGAAGTGAGACGGTGAAATGCTAAGCTGCTTCTAATGAAGGGTGAAATACATGTCTATGGCGACGTTCTCCTTCTCCGCTTAGCTTGGGCCACTTCCTATAACCTGAGAATAAAATCACATCTTGTGCTATATGTATTATTGGTGACAGAAATAAAAAGTGTATAGAAGTACTGACATACGAAAAAAAAATCCTACAAAAGCTCGTACTTCAATAAGTCATATTTTATCAACATTATTTGGCCATGATTAATGTCGAACGCGTGACGTAGAAGTGATGTCAGAGAAAGCAAATAGAGGAACTGACGAGGAAATTAACTGTCCCCTTTATCCGCCACTGAACAACCTCTGCCTACTAGGCGCTACCTTCAGTATAAATCCAGTCAACGGAAGATTTAACACATCTGGGAGGATAACTGTGTTTTACGTTCATGGTGAAAAGAAAATCTAGTATTTTTTGATTTACATGAGCATTGAATATTCATGTTCATATTTATTGCTGTGGTATTTAGCGTAAAGTGAACACGCGTGTTTAGGACTGTACTGGGTATGGGCAGTGCAGGGTTGTGCTATCTTTTGCACTGCACGGAGTACATCATGTGAAGTAACATTTTACATTAGGCGGTGTTTTCTTTCATTTGTCCAGTGATTGACTGAGTAACATTCAATTATTGGTGACGCATCCAAGCATTCATTTCCAGAGTTCTATTTCTTTATAGATTGGCACCACTTAACACCGCCAGCCCCTGGTGCCTTTAACTGACTAAAGGTCAGATAATCAGACATCTAAAAAGACAGCTCATTCATCATCCTTTGATAAATGTGTCAGTAACTAATCTTGGGCGCTGGATGATAGCGCCACACAATGAAAGGTTAATAGATTCAAAGCACTGGATTTATCTCAACAAGCGTGTAATGATGCCTCGGAGCTGAACATTCAATTTCTATTCATTTTGGGCAAAGATTCTTGGGGTTTTAACTTCTCATTACCAGATTTTGCATGTCAGTCTGCAAAGCAGTTTCCCAGAGAGGTCAAGACGATTTATGCCAGGAAAACACTATTTATGCTAATTGTTTGCAAACTATAGGAAACAGCTTATAATATTTTTATTCCACATTTTTGGATTTTGGAAAATGCTTTTTGTTGAATGTGCAGGTGATGCAGCTACCCATTTGTGCTGCTTTTGAAAGACCCATGTAGTCCTTGAACCTTATTTTTTATTTTTATATATTTTCTTTCCAGGAAAACAGATGTGATAACACAGTAATCGTACTAAATCATGAATATCTGAGTTTACATACACGTTCATATAGTCAATTTTGTCACCAGGCTGGACATAGTCTTAGCAAGTGTATTACAAAAAAGTATCTATGATGGCAGACATTAGATGCATTAACAGGCTCGGGCACGTCATATAAACTGCTGATTGTTTATTGAAATGAAATCACTTATCAATTGTACAGTCCTTAGTAAATAAAGAAAGCCTCATTTTAAGAAAGGCGATGAAGGTGAATTCATCAAAGATAACATACTTACCATACACACTGCCTAACTTAAGGCCTTTTTACGAGTGACCCTGTAACTGGTGCGATATTTATAGCACTTGACAACATCTGACTGTACTGAGTGGTAAATACCACCTAAATACGAGTTTTGGGGAAAAAGAATGCAGATTGTTTTTCTAACCATATAAAAAACTGCATGTTCCAGTAAATATTGGGGGGGGCATATTTACAAGGGCATTGTGCCACCAGGCCATCACTTTTTCCGACACTCTGGTGGTGCAGTGCCCTGCTCCATATTTACAAAGCAGCGTTAAGCCACTTTGCGTGGCTTAACGCTGCTTTGTAAATATCGTACCCTTTGACGCAGGTATCTGCGTGAATGGTAAGTGCAATGGGTGTTGCTCTGGGTGTTCGACCGCAACAACCATTGCTTTTGGATGCTGCCCCAGATTTACAATGATCTGTAAATCTGAGGCAGTTCCAAATATTAACACCATTGAAAAGTATGCATTAGAGTAGTGCAACAAGGAGAAATACTTTGATTTCTCCTCATTTTTTGCTCTTTCTATATTTACTGCATTCTGTAGCACACATAGAAGGAGCAAATCTCCTTTTTGGATTGTTTATTTGAAGGAAGGTGTCCCTTCCTGCACATGAAAAATCATCCCTACAACGCAGGCACCCTTACACCATGGCGCAAGGGTGTCTGTGTTGGCGCTAGGAAACCTTTTCAGCGCCGGCGCAAGGGAAAACACAGGGGTGCTCTGTATTCTTGTATTCTTGTGATTACAATGCATTCCCCGAGTTTTTGAAATTACGCAGTGCAGCACTGCTAAATTGCTTGCAATGCCGAGCTGTGTAATTTCTTTGTAAATATGTCCCTGGGTATTTTCAACTCGATAAATAGCTGCAGTTTGGACCTGCCGATAATTATAATAATACATTTAACTACTCTGGGGCAGATTTATGAAGGCCTTGCGCCGCCGGTGCATAATTTTTAACATGGGAAAAAGTGAAGCACCGGCGGCGCAAGGCCTTCATAAATCTGCCCCTCTGTTCTTATGGCTATGTGTGTGTGTGGTCACAGTTCGCAGTGGAGACACTAGAGGGCAGCAGAGAGCAGCAAACAGCAAAGCAGCAAACAGGGACAGCGAGAGCGAGCGCGAGGTGGAGAGAAGCGGCAACTCCGGCTCTGGTTACGGCTACGGCCACGGCACCTCCGGCACCACGACTGAGTTACGAGCTCGAGCCACGACCCTGCAGAGACTACAGTGACCGCGGAGCCACAGAGCAGCGGATGCCACGGGTTCCGTGAATTCACGGGTGCCGTGAGCGCTGCTGGTGCCTTGCCTGATTTCTCGCACAGAGTTGCGGGCACCGCGAGTGCCCCGAACCACAGGAACCGCGATTTTGCGGGTGCCGTGAGTGCTGCGACCAACAGGAACCGCGAACCATGAAATTGCGGGTGCTGCTTGTTCCGCGGGTGCCTCGCCTGATTTCTGACTTCTCGCCTCAGACTCACAAGGTCCACCTGACCTCCATTTGGACATCTAATCGGCTATCAAGCCACCAAATTTGCAACATACCCCAATTCCTCACTTGCTCCACCGCCCCACTGCTTCTGAACTTGTGATTGAACCTCCCAAAGGTTGTTTAAAGGACCCTAAAGGTCTTTAAAGGACTTCTAAGGACCTCAAAGAATTCCAAAAAGTGCCCAAAAGTGCCAAAAAAGCACCTCTGAAGCATTGGGGTTGCGCCCCCCCTCCGCCATTGGACGAGAGCCTTGACAGAGCCATACCCCCGCAGGAGCATAGCCGGGTGGCAAGATCGGAGGAGGGGCGGTCAGGAAAACAGAACACGCACACTGCACTGTGCAACCTCAGCTGACTTAGCTCCACTTCAATCCTGCAACTACAGGTGAGCAAAGAGGCGAGCGCTGGGAGCACTGTGAGCATTGGGAGACAGCAGACAGGAGCATTGGGAGACAGCAGACAGGAGGAGGAATCGACGGGGGGGAAGAATGGCTGTGAGGAGTGAGGATTGAGAAGCGAGTGGCAGCTCTTGCATCCTATACCAGTACTATACCCAAACCCCGTCGGTCAACACATAGCCCGCGTCTACCACATCAGCACTCATCAGCTTATGGTGCAGGCCAGCTACTCAAGCCCCTGCAGGAAGGTAGCAAGTGCTGTGAAAGACATCGGGAGACCCCTGAACGAGGGGTGGCTAAGGCAGTAGTACGGAGGAAAAATCTTGGACAAACTGTGACGGAGACTTACGCTAGCCGCTAGTGTACGATAATTCAGGCAACTCAGACAACGTATAGGCTCGGGTTCGGAGCCTCCTGGGAGCCTCTAAGGACCCCCGAAGCAAGAGCGGCTTCGGAAGGCATGTAGAGAGGATTTAAAATTGACCCAGAATCAAAAATCCAGAACCCAGACCAGAGGACTGAATATCTCCGATCAGACCAGACCAGATCTAACGGGGCTAGCGGGTCGCTCTTCAAACCAACTCACGTTGCGACCAACCCTCAGCACGGGCCTCCCGCATAGTTAAGGCTAAACGCGGAGGGGCAGCGGTACGAGAGGAGGGAGGAATTCGGCGAGTGGAGCAGGAGCATAGCCAGTGCCAAAGTCAGTGCCAAAGTCAGAGCTAGAGCAATTATGCGGTCGGGCAGAGTGAGGAAGGCCCAGGGAGGGAAAGAAGCGGCCTTAAAGGGACTGACTAAACGGAGAAAAATCGAAAAAACTAGTTCAAATGAGGCTAGTGACACTTTAAAAAGCCCACTAATCTCACCAATAGCCTCCTTATTTGAAAAAGGGTATTCAAATAAAAAAAAGCACACAGAATGTACGATTTCAATTCCTAAAGGATCCTGGATCTTCTCTTTTTGCATCAACCAGGGACGTTCCGGGTTTGATGGCTCCTTTAGCTCCCTTGAATCATCTAGCGGGGACCGATCAGAGGAGGGCAGATGAAACCAAAATGATATCTTTTGAAAGATCAAACCAACCTTTTAGTGAAAAAAGTAACCTGCTTAAAAGGACAGAACAACTGGAAGACATAGATAACAAAAAAAAAACAAAGGAGGAAATTCTAACACAAAATAGTCGTATCACTCTAGTAACAGTGCATATGGTCCCAGAGGACTTTAAAAATATAACAGCGCAGGAAGAGCATCCATCAACCTCAAGAACAAATAAAGGCCACAGCAGATTAAAAAGTAAGATTACATTGGAGCCCATAACGAGTCCCAATTCAGAAGCATTAAGGAATGATCTACACAATCTACACATTCTAGTATTGAGGATCTTGCTCACCTTTGGCATAATTCAAGCAATATGCGAGACAAAACGGATGATTCTTTGGCCGACAATAAAACAGTACACAAAGAGGCGGCACCAGAGGAGGAAATAGGAAGCGAAGAGGCGGAGAATAAATTATCCAGCATATGTCACAAACAGTCAATATAGGCCAACAGACATCAGTGTAAATACGTCAATATTACAAGACGAAAGACGTCACCAGACATCAAAACACGAAGATAAGGCAAATTCCCACAACACTAAAGGGCGACCGGATTTTGTTACTCCATTATTACAAGCATTGCAAACATCAACAACAACATTAATAATGCAATCAGATAAGTTGGACATACAAATAGACTTAATGAATGTAATTGCATCAGACATAGCTGGGATAAACACGGAATTGGACAATCTCAATAATTTAATTAAAAGAGCACAATCAATTAATCCCCCACCAGAACCAGTCTGTACCTGTGGACCAATTTTAGATAAATTGAGCTTATTACCAACAATGCTAGAACAGATCCTTACCTTGAATAAACGTTTCCTAAACCCAGCATCTGACATAAAACAATTCAGAGCCTCTATAATTAAGCCGCAACCTCCAACCGAAACTTACCTTAGCTCAGTGCAAAACAATGAAGTTCAAATCACTAAACATGGAAATGTTGAAAGAAAGGATAATATAAACGAAATAGTAACAAACAATGCAAACGATCTCCAAGAAACAAAGCCGATACAATCCAGGAGACAAAGAAAGAAAGAAAGAAAGAAAAGCAAGGAACAAAAGAATTTGTCTCTGAGTCCCAGCACGGTAATAGATTATACCCTATTTTCTCTAAATCTAAAGCAGGAATACCAAACGATGATTCCACCAGCAAAACTAGCGAGGAAGTAAATTTAAATATCTCAGCCTCTCTTACCGTAGGAAGAGATTAAAAGATTATCGACATAATTCAGATTCCAAAAAAAGAACCCAAGGGCTCATTAACATTAGAAAGAGAGGTTTGTTCCTCACACACGACAAAAGATAATCAGAAAGAGGCGTCAACCCGCAAATCTATAACCACCACAGGATTCGCTGAAAATAATATACGAACCACTAAGCGGGCAGATGAAAAAATCAGTCATTCCTGTATTGAAGAAAATATGCAGTCAATAGAAACTCAGAAGATCAAACAACTTCAGGGTATGGCAGAGGGGCACCCAAAAACAACTGAGAAAATAACAATACTAAACCCACAAATCCAGGCGATTGTACATAAACCAGCTTGCGACCCACCTACAATCGAGAAATCAGATTGTGGAATTGCCCAAGCACACATGGATCATCGCATAGATGCAGAGGATAAGATAAAGATGGCTCATCAACACAGATTGTGAAAGAAATGGGAGATCAAGATCCTGTAGAAGTACCTCAACGTCGAACATCAATACGTACATCAGGAAAACAATGTAATTGGAATCAAGGCAAGTTAAGCTTCTGTATATCAAATCAGGAAAATGTACAACTTAACTATCAGGATGGTAAGGACATAATGAGGCGTTCTCCAAAGCCAGATGACACACATCATCAAATAATATGGACACCGGAATACGAGACACAGGGTTGTCATGGCACTTTAAATAGGAGTAATATTTTGAAACTTATGGCTGAAATTAAGGAATTAAGAGACATTCAATCAATAGATCTAGTAACAGTACAATTTCTTAAGTGTAACAATGCAGATACAAAGGAACAAACATTAACTACCTGGAAAACGCCAGGGATAGTGCAAACTATACTAAGAAGATCGGACCAATTCTTAACATGGGGCATACAAATATCAATGCCCAGTACCCCACGTTATCCGTTTCCCTTGAAAAAACCTTACGGACAGCAAACTAACAGAAATTTAGACAGGCGGGCATCTCATAAGCAAGTCTATTCAATTTTACATAATGCTAAAGGCAGAAGTGTTACCGCCACTTCCTCGGCAGGAGTAGATGAAGAAAGGGTAGGGAAGTCCATTCCAACAATGGAACAATGGAACTGGCTTCCCAGCTTGTTAAATGATAAGAGGAAAAACTGGCCTGGGAGCAAAAGGGTGAGACACCCAGAAACCGATGGTATTCATTTACTATCAAGGAACATTGCTGGGGCAAAAAAATTGCTAGAGGAGGGAGTGGCTTTAAAAGAGTGGGCTAATTGTGATGTAGTTGCCCTACAAGAAACGTGGCTGCTAGAAGAAATCCCGATAGCAGGCTACGGCCATTATTCGGTAGCAGCAGAAAAATGCAAGTACTACGGTCGCGCAATAGGCGGCCTATCAGTCTATGTATCCACAGCCTTAATAATCAAAACGGAACAGCTTAAAACTCCGGACCCTACTATACAACTAATAAAATTCTCGGAACAAAACGTAATTAAAAATAGCACAACAATCTTGATTAATTCTTATACACAACCAGAGCTCCAAGTCAAAAAGATAAAAAATGCCCTACTAAGCAAAGTAATTACAGACCTGCGCAGTACGGAGCCTTCATGGAATATAATAGTGACTGGAGACTTCAATTCAAACCTGATATTTTTGCCGGAAGATGATGAAATACTGACAGCAGATAATATGTATTGGTGTGTTCCACAGCAGTCTCAAGTTGGGGCGAGAACTCGAAAGGATCGACTTGGCCAGCAATAAGTGATAGATCTTGAATACCAAGGTATGCGAGTGCTTAACGGAAGGACAGACGAAGACCGCCCGCCAAGAAAAACGTATTACGGCCCGTGGGCCCAATCAACACTTGACTTTACAATTGTAAGCCTTTCATTAATCCCATTACTAGTCAGTTTTCATATAGATTACACCCCCTTGAGTGATCATGCGTTTCAACACATCAAATTTAATTTTTTCAGTTAAAGATTTCAACCATCTCTCATACTGGAGGGCAAAATAGACACAATTAATCAAAAACGTAATAACTGGACAAACACATATAAAATTGAGTGGTTTTCAATAATAACGGATATCCTGGCTGAATCAGGAAACGCCTCAATAAATAAGATCCAAGCTTGGTCACTCTTCTTAGATAAACTAAAAACAAAAATGAAAGTCTCGAGCACGAAGGACAAAAGACCCGGTCCAAACAGTAAACTCTCGAAAGATCTAAGAAGGTCCTAACGAAGATCACAAAATAAGTTACAATTAAATAACACAGAAGGTCTACTACTGGAGACATTTCTGCAACAAAGAAAAGAATACAAAAAGAAGGTCTGGGAATTCAAAAAAAGGAAAACCGAGAGATTTTGGGCTAAATTGCTATTTAGTATTAAGCATCCAAACTCAAATACATTCTGGAAGACAATAAATCATTTGACTAGACCTTGAAATACCGGAACATCGACTGTGCAGGAAACTGAATGGGTCAGCTTCCTTTCAGAAAAATTTAAAGAAAATTTATCAAAAGCACCATGGAAACAATTAACATCGGAAAATCTGATAAAAAGGAACTCAGATGAAGAAAGTCACCGTCAGTCCTGAACAACAGACCTACGCAAAACATCCACGCCAGTAGCAAAACATGTCATCTATTCAGCAGAAGAGATAGCAAAACTAATCAAAAAGGGTAAAAGCAATGGGGCTCCAGGGCCGAATGGCATTCCCCAAGCGATTTACAAATATGAATCAGAATACTGGAGCTCCCATCTTGAGAACCTCTTTGTCGATATACAGATTAACAACCAAGTACCGGATAGCTGGCAAAGCTCATTAATAACGCCCATTTATAAAGGTGGAGAAAGAACAAATCCAATTAATTACCGATTAATCGCATTGCAGGACGTTGAAGCTAAATACTTTGCATCACTACTTCTGAAACACCTGGTAAACTGATCCAGGGAAAGAAACCTGATTCCAATCAATCAAACAGGATTCATAGAAGGGATTGGAACAACTTCTAACATCCTGTCCATAGTAATGGTTGCGGAAAAATGCCAGCGGGAGAAACATGACCTGCACCTGTGTTTCATAGACTTAAAAGCAGTATTCGATAGTGCGGACCGGAATCTGCTGTGGGCAAAGTTAAAAGCATGGGAAATACCATAGAGTTTACTGAGGGGTTAGTTATTTTTCTACACCGACACCTGGCCTCAAGTAAAACTTGGGGACGGAATGAGCTTATCGAGAAAAGTGTATACAACTATCGGATTAAAACAGGGGTGTGTCCTGGCACCACATTTATTTAATCTCTTCATATCAGATCTCTCCGGGAAACTAGATAACGGCAATACACACTCCCCGAAACTAGGTAAGCTAAAGCTTTCTCACTTAGCCTACGCAGACGATATTGTGCTATTGAGCTTAACGAAAGTTGGTTTGACAAGGCTCTTAACTGTACTTTCAGATTTCTTGCTTACAAACAAATTGGTCCTTAACTCATAAAAAACAAAAACATTGCTACTTACTAATCGAAGAGTGGCAAATCATAACATCTGGTTAGAAGGTAATCAACTGGAAAAAGTATCCTGGGATACTACATAGATGATAAGTTGTCTTTAAAAGATCAGAAAAACTATATGACACAGAGAGCGTGGACCCTAATATTTGCATTTAGTTCATTGGCAAATAAGCTGGAAGGGCCATCATTGAGGCCTCTCCTGACAGTTATCTCTAGCAAAGCATTGCCACCTTATCTTATGCTAGCGTTGCCATGCATAGAAAAGACTCCGAAATTCTTAACAATGTAATAACAAAAATCTATAAAAAGGTGCTTCAACTTCCCAGTTCAGCCTCAGCAGCGCAAATGCGATTAGAATTCGGACTAATGAACGAATCACTGGGAAGACTCTATACTTACATAAAGATGTGGTATCGAATCAAGCAAAGTGCAAGTAAAAACAACCTCAATACATTTTTATGGCAGGAATTAGAAACACAAAAAAGATCACAGGCCAATAAATTCTTGACCAGAGCACTGGAATAAAAATGTGCCTTTTATACCATTCAAGAAGGCACTGATTAGAGCTGCTAAATTTCACTTGTTGCAAACAGACAAAGATATCTTCTCTCATCGCACCCACTCATGGACTGTGATTAGCAAATATAAAACTCTTAAACCGGCAGCCTATTTGGACACAGCGTTTCCTATTTACTTTAAAAAACGACTTATGGCCGTGCACTTTAGCAAACTTCCAACCTTAGCCAATAAACCATCCTGGAGGCATATTGAGTCAAAGGAATGCCGTCTCTGTGGGAACGTAAAGGAAGATTTTATCCATATAATATGTCATTGTAAGATGCTACACAGTGAGCGAGTAACTTTTTTGAAGAAAGCCTTTGGGGAAAGGAGAATACGTACATGCAGGTCTGCTATTATTGGGTGCTTGGATCCAACTGACCCCCAAATGAACTGCAAAATGATGAAGTTCTTGCAAGCTCATGAAAAACATTTGAAAGCTAGCGAGCCCATAACGATTTAATTTTATAAAGTCTCTTTAGCATTGCGGACTAAGTCAGAAGGAAGTTTGTCATTTACATTTGTAAACACAATTTAAGAATGGCTTTTTAAGGTTTTTAAGAAAGTTCACGATTGAAAGTAATGTTATTGAAATTTTATTTTTACCGTTTTTCATTGTTCTGGTTGTTTTAAGTTAATATTGGCCAAACGCTGTAAAGAAAAATTGTTACGGTTTTTATTAACTAAACAATAAAATAAAATAATGTACTCTGTTCTTACAAATAACATTTAATTTGACCACCCATATTGAGGACCTTCGGGTACCTTAGATGGCAGACATACTGCAATGAAAACACTTGCAGCTTTGTCGTCTGCTCCATCAGGTTGAGGCGGTGACACGCTCAAACTCAGTTGCGGAAAAGATATACAATTTCAGAGACAAGTGTATGCCTATTTACAGTAGAGATACTTTCAATTTAGTTCACGATTTTATTTGCAATAGTGCCATGTGTAGCTATAAGATTTAGAAATGTCATGATGGTTATATTTTACTATAAGAAATATGCCATATAGCTATTTCCTAAAAGACAAGAGCAAATGCATTCATCTTAAAAAGGGATCAATATGTTGAAGGAAAGATGGCCAAAGGGTATGTAAATGCTTGAACTATTGGGCCAAAAAGGTGGGAGAGGATTGATGGAGCACTCGTTGTAAAATGCACATTGATTTTAAAACCTATGGGCCTGATTCACAAACTGCCTTTTGTAATATGTAAACTAATTCTATAGTGGAAATACTCACGTACCATAAAATGCAATTCACAAAACTACGGCCAAAGATCTTCGCCTCTGCCTCTCCTATCTTTCTGTAGGTGTGCATTTTAGTAATAAATATGGAAGGGTCTAGGGGAGTACTGGGGAAATGAGGAATGTCTACTACTTAATGGTATGTGAATTATCGAAATTAAAAGAGATGATTAAGAGGGACATTGTAATGCAATGAGCCCAACCACAAAAGTTTAACACCTTTGCTACACATGAACTTCAGTTCTAAAGGTGTCTAAACAACTGTAAATGCAGTCCAACCTAACCTTTGAGTAACTCAAGCACCACACATGGTCAACCATTGGTACTGAAACACACGCCTATAGAAAATAATGAAGGAAGAGAAATTAAAAAACACCCTTTAGGAACTACTGGTAAACAAATGAGATGTTTACATTATGTGTGAGTGTGTGTGTGCATGTGCACGCGTGTGTGCGTGTGTGTGTGTGTGTGCGTAGGAGCATCTACTTAACACAGAATACACCATTGTTTTACAGCTAAAGGGAACATTGTAAGTTTATATTTTATTGAAAAATAATTATGTATAGCTATTTGATAATTATGGTATTAATTTAAAAGGGAAAAAGAAACTTAATAAAAACAATAAAAAACCTTTTTATTTATAATTATATTTAGATATATTAAACACATTTTCAGTGCAATTTCAAAATATGAAATAGAAATAAACACGTTAATGTGTATGGGATTATTTTTAAATATTGTTTGAAAGTTATTATTTATCAATTAATATATATTAAACAAATGTAATATGTGATACACATTTACTTTGATGAGTTAATGTGCTGAAACATTTTTTTTGTTAGCTCTTTGATAGTAATAAATATTTCACATTCATTTAAATGTAGTTTATATATATCAAACAACTTTAAAAAAAATTTCAAGCTTAGTAAACTAACAATTTTGCCTATTCTTTCTCACATGGAGATCTAGGCCTCTGTGGGGAGCTGTCCACCAAAACTAGACACTGACACTTGATAAGTTAATAGTAGTCACTTCACAATCATAAATTATGTAGTAGGAGTCCCAAACCTCTCATTTAAACAGGTGGAGACATGTAAGTCAGAAATCTTGAATACCAAAAAATAGAAGAGTTACACCTGAGTGTATTAGTAGGTTATCTCTATTGAGAGTACTTATGCTTAATAATGCCATAATTATTCACAGCGACCACACGTTTTGGGCAAGTGCCCTTAGAGGAAGGCCTGAATTTTCAGACCCACAGAGTGAATACATAGGGGGATATTTACTAACCTTTTATGCAATTCAGTGAAACAACCAAAGCTACTGCCCTGTATTACATGAAAGGAAGGGAGCAGAAGAGTGCCATATCTACTAAGATACAGTGCAGTTTTACTCTCTCCTTGCATTATAGTACTTTATGCTGCCATGATTCATTGTAGATACCCTTGCCCCATAGTGCAGAGGTATACGAGATATGTCAAGCATTTCATTTGTACTGGAAGGGTACCTTTCCAGTTGATAATAATATTGTTATACATATTTGAAATGTTTTCCACCTTTGCATTCATGCTGTATCCTGCAAGACACATTTAAAGTTGAAACATTTTGGGAAAAAAAAAACATTTTCCAAGTTAACACCAGCTTCAAAGAGGTGTTACTTTTTGATATCTTAATGAACAAGGGGACCCCGATACATGAACCTGGGGCAGTCAATAGTAAAGTCAGGAACCAATGGTGCGTATAAGACCACAAAGGTCTCGAAACAACCTGAGCAATCAGATTTAAGAGAGTATTATTCATCAACCAAGTAACAACTGGAGATTAGTAATTTCCTGAATCAACTGTATAAGACCGCTCGCAATGCACGTAGGTACACTCAATGATATTGACATAGTACTTATTTATTTCATAAATAGCATATCAAAAACTTTGTTAAACTTATAAAGAGTATAGTTCAAGTGCTCACAAAATAGTGTGAAGGGCGTGACGTGATGGGTGAAGGTGACATTAAAAATGCTGAAGAAAAATTGGCACATCCTCAAAACGGATAGTGTCATAGGTGGAGATGTTCCCGATTTCCCGTTAGTCACATTCAAAAAGGCTAGGTCCATTCGAGATCAGTTGGTACGTAGCCATTTGGAAAAGGTACCATCGAAAACTAACACCCTCAAAGATATGAGTTTTTTTTTCACTGTAACAAATGTAAAGCGTGTTGTAATAGCAAAAGAGCGCTTACATATACCATACAGGACACAGGCATGGTCAAGAAGATTAGTAAGTTTATCACTTGCAGCACACCGTATGTGGTGTACTGTCTTATCTGCCCTTGTGGGTTGCTCTACATAGGCAACACAGTGCACCTATTCAAAATACGAATACTTGAACATATGAGGGCAATAGATAAGGTGGACCAGTCGTATCCGGTCACAAGACATTTCGCAGAGAAACATAAAAGCGATCAGAATCAATTAATCTGTTGATGTCTTGATCCAGTCCCCGATAGTGTCAGAGGTGGGGACCGATTAAGAAAACTTCGGAGATTAGAATCAAGGTACATTATTGACCTTCATACCAAGACCCCATGGGGTATGAACAGTGGGGAAGATCTCATGGTACATACTGGAATATAAGCATTTGTTAATGATAAAGCTATGACATTGCTGGGGATGAATTGAATGTGATGGCTCTGTAAAGAACAGTGTTTGTTACAACTTTGATGAAACAAGGTTATTTCTCTGGATTTGATGCTAAATTCCAATTTTGAATTTGAATTTTGAGTTAGGATGTGTTCCTTGTTTGGTTTTATAAATTTGGAAATTCAGTCGGCAATGAAATGTGAACATTGTCAATATATTTCTTGCTATGGTGAACATGCAATGAAAATATGTATAAAATGTATATACAAATGATGGCAAAAACATGGTTGATTTGTTTACACGCAGACTTGAATAACATAGGAGGGAGGATAATGGCCGATACACAGCGTAATTTGTTTTGAGACCACGTAACTTGACACCATCACCGTCTCTCTAAATGAGCATAGGGGCGGTTGCTGATTAATTTGAAACATAAAGCAATGCGAAGCTTGAGACTGTAAGGCAGCGAAAAAATTGCTTTTGTTTCATATATGTGACTGTACTTGGATATTGGAGTATAAAAATGTGAGGAAAACATGTACAAGATCAATGAGATCTATGGTAATATGTATCACTCCAAGATGGCGCTGGTGAATGTCAGTGCGCTATAGTCCTTCCTTTATTGTGGGGAAAATGTTTTAAAAGCATGCCGATGTCTAGTGGCTACTGACATTGAGAAAGGCTGGGTGCCGAAATGCAAACGCGTCTGTCTGTTGTTTGACAATAAACAACCTTCTGAATTAGCCCCGTGAGTGCGGATATTTCTTTCAAAGTTGGGAAGAATTTTGAGCATAATATATATATATATATATATTCACTGAAAAAACCATAGGTTCCAGCCACGTTATAGTCATTTGAGATGTCATCAGTGATATTATCAGTGATGTCACTGACCATGTGATGAGTGATGTAATATGTGACATCATCAGCAGTGCATTGCGGGCGCACAAGTTATAGTTAGCTGAACTAACTATAACGGGGGAATTTCAATGGTTTTGTATGAGAGAAATGTCCAGCTAACTGTAACATGGGTGAAACCCATGTTTTTTTCAGTGAATTTCTAAGGTTTTTTAAATGCTAATTCCTAACTATAATGTGGCTGAAACCTATGTTTTTTTCAGTGAATTTCTAAGGATTTTTAAATGTTAATTCCTAACTATAACGTGCCTGAAACCTATGTTTTTTTCAGTGAATATATATATGCACTGGAAAACTAAACACCCACTTCCTTTACAAAGAAATGGAAAGTTTGATTCTCTGCAACCTCTCTAATTTTTCACCTTAGTCATCTTCGACTCAATCAACACAACAACCACAAATACACACACCTATTTGCTACCATTCTTGCCTGAGCTTATCAATTATTCTTCTTTAATTCAAATTTAAAGTGCAGGCCCTTTATTCAGCCTTCTTGGTAACTACTATCCGTGAATAGTAGTGGGTAATTTGCACACTTCCGTCCTTTCATGCGTCTTTTCTACCACACACTGTGGCAGGTTTACAAACACCTTGCGCCACTTTTGCATCATTTTCCAATGACCTTGTAAATCTGCCCAACTGTGTGTACTTTATGCACTAGCTTTCTTCCTTAGATGTGGTACTAGTTTCTCTTGCTCCCACTGCGGAATCCAACACACTATCTGTGTAATGACCTGGAAATCCCAAGATCCACTTCACTGACAATGCAGTGGGTAGTTTGCGTCTCTCCAACCTTTCTTATTTTTCACGTTTTTCGTCTTCCACTCAATCTACACATCATCCACACATACACACATCTGATTGCTGCATTCCTTAGCTGTGATTATCAACTATTCTTCTATTTTATATTCATATTCAAAGTGCAAGCCCTTTATCGAGCCTTTTTGTTGTAACTACTGTTCCAGGAATTCTGCTCATACACAGAACTGTGCATAAAGACTTAGGACCTCAGTGAATTATGGTATACCAAAACCCACCTTACTACACAAACCCCCTACCAGACTAGCAATCAGTGACTCATTGGTTCTTCGCCCTAGAGCAAAAACACCAATGACTAGTCAACCCAGAACATGCAACTTAGATTACATGAATTAAAGTGGATAACAAGAACACTCCTTTAATATAGTCTTACACCAGTCCAAAACAAGATGTAAATAAAGACAAGTGCAACTTTGAAATGTTTATTTCTAACACCATAATCTCATGCACAGTACCTTAGAAAATACAACTAAACATGTTATCAGAAACAAGGTTGTCAGCATTGTTACTATTCTATGAAATACAAACGGAAAAATCATCCTATAATGCTAAAGGTAAACAAATGTAAAATATACCTACATTTCACCCTCCCTACCTAGCAGATTAGTTTATAACTACAGAAAGTCTCATAGGATTACATGGGCAGACCCATACCTCTGGTACTCAGCAGTAGTGGATCACATTCAGTGCTCCACAAACTGTCAAGATACGAATGTTCTCCAACTGTGTGTAACTTTCCCTCCATAATGCATTATGAAATGCGCAAGTATCAGAGGTGGCCGCAGCTGCATGTGCATTATGGCACGAACGTGCGAGGATCATTCTGAATAACAGACACAGTATTCAAGATAACCTTGATGTTCCATGCTCTCACTATACACACAAAACTAGAGAGGCAGTTTACAAATCTAGCATACCAAATTATTCTCATATAAAGCAAAATACTCAGGCTTCTCTCAACAATATCACAAGTACGTGTCGTGTGCAAAGCAGAGCAGGAAAGCAAAAATAGTGTGTAAGCTTCTAATAAACCCATGCTAACTTAACAGGGTGTGAGCGCAAGGCTCAGCCCCACGGCACCCTTTCTTGATCAAAGCACGTGATATAAACGTGGGTGAATTAGGAACTCAGAGTCCAAGCCTAAAAAGCAGAGTCAAGATCACATTTCCAAAAAAAAGTTATTCGCTCTTTGATAGAAAGCAGTAACTAAATAATAAAGAATACGTAGAAAATCAAAGAGTCTTAATCCAACAGCGTGTAAGCACAGTATGTAGCAACAGCCTCCAACAGGAAGTCATTGTTCTCATCTGAAAACATTTCAGCCATCCAATTCAATAGTGGGAATGAACATACATGTTCCTCAACGAACGGAGACTATCACCATCGGAGGAAAACTCGGGTCATCTTCAATGTAACTGCGTGCCAAGAACTCAAGCGCCGCTGCAAAAACATTCCAACATCCCATAATTCCATGTGTCGCTGCTAAGGCCATAATCCCGACGCCAGAACAGAGCACGTCATGAACCACTAAGGGGCGAATTAGCTGGTCATAATCCGCGTTGGGAGACACCGTACTGCAGAGACACAAATCCAGGGCCCAGTCGAAATCACAGCTCAGGCAATGGAACACAGGTTGAACGCATGTGAAAAAGGAAAATCCCATGCAGAGACAACTTGTTTTTAATCAAAACACACGCTCAGTTGCCGTAATCATGTAAGCGATGCCTGCTAACATTGCACAACAATCTCCATTATTTCAAAGTAAATAACTCCCGTTTCCAGTAAACTGAACGTTGTTATGATAGCAGGTGTCGGACTACCTTTTAAAACTCAGTCCAAATTAGGCGCATCTTGTATACAAGAGCCATGCAATTGTATGTGTCTACAAATTAAGGAGTGATCTGGTACTATTGTGCAATCCTCGCCATTCACATAGACTTCTTTTCCCTCCCTCAGACACCTATATGTAAATGGTAATAACCAAGCTTCATGCAGATAAGCGCTCCCTAAACATCCAAATCTACCTATAGCATAGTATTTCATGCAATCCTCAAACTTAACCAGGTTAAAAAATAACGTTATGATACTGTGGATAAGCCACACACCTGAATTGGATCTCCAATGAGTGACCACTTCTAACCATTCTCATAGCACGCCCTGTGCTCTGATTTGAGAGTGAGAGAGTGATCACACCATAGTTTGTACTGCTAATCATTCTCAGCATACGCTACGAATACCCATTGACGTTACACGTCGCATCAAAGCTTCCGTGTGACGTCATGTACGGAGCCCCGTACAAAAAAGACACAAACGTTTTCAATTGTTTAAAAACATATATTCATGTATTTAATGAACATACTAACAGAAGACTTAATCTAGGATAATTATGGAATAATTTTTTTTAAGTTTTAAAATCCTATATTACTTCTATATTGTATGAGTGCAGCTGCGTGCCCCTCCGCCTGGTACCCTAGACTCCACCACGCCCAGACCCGGTTCATAAGCACGCGTGATCGTCACCACAAAACCATTAGCACGCATATCGCTTTTCCACACATGCTTTTACAACTAGTATACAATTACCACACATGATAAATCATAATCTTAATGATGTTTTTTTGTTTACCAACACGTGTTGTAATGCCTGTGCCTTACGTCCTTCAAATTAGTTTCTAGGTATACCTGTGACCAAGTCTGATAAGATCGGAGGCCAAGGACAAACACCGTGGTGTCTGTGGCACGAAATTTCATCGATCACAGAGAAAATATGCGTAGGGTAAAATGAAAGTGACAGGTATAATAAAAATAACGGAGGAAAACAACTAAAATGGCGGTTGGACGGAGTATGTAATCAACGTTTGGCACCTCAACAATACATTTCAAATAAATATATATACAATATGTTTATTAATACATTACAAAAGTATAGCACCGGATGACACACATGACCCGGGAAAAGAAAGCGGCAAATTTAATACCTAAAATCAGGGGAGGTTTGCTTGGCGAATTTGAAGAAAAAGAAAAGAAAGTGCACTTGCAAACAAGGGTGCGCATGCGTAGAGAGTACAACTGATGCAGGAAAAAAATGGAAAGTTTTACACACTGTCATAGAAATATAGCTCTAAAAATTACCCCCTTAATTTGCCCCCCGGGACCTAATGAACAAAACGGACTTCTAGTTTTTTTTCATCTTTTCCACCACGTACAAATAGTGCACGAGTACCCCGCCATTTTTTATTTAAAAAAAAAAAAATTTGAGCCTAAAGATCCACGTACCACCCCCCTGACCAAGACTATAGGGTCGGAATGTATCTACCCTGCCCCCTCTCCTTATTTCTCAACTTTGTTTTACTGTTTTCTTGTGACTCGGCTCTCGCGACAAACAAGATGGCTGCCAACATTTCCTGTTTTGGAGTATTGACAACCAATCAGCAGGCAGCTCTTGCTCGTAATTGTACGTATTTCCATATGCGTACGCCACGATTTTCCTTTAAAAAAATACAAATAAAAAATAGAACATACTGTCATAGAAATATAGCTCTAAAAATTACACCTGTTTTTGCCCCCCGGGACCTAATGAACAAAACAGACTTCTAGTTTTTTTTCATCTTTTCCACCGCGTACAAATACTGCACGAGTACCCCGCCATTTTTTATTTAAAAAAAAAAATTGAGCCTAAACATCCATGTACGACCCCCTAAGCAAGCCTAGAGAGTCAGAATGTTTCTAGCCTACCCCCTTCCCTTATTTCTCAACTTTGTTTTACTGTTTTCTTGTGACTCGGTTCTAGCGAGGCACAAGTTGGCCACCAACACTTCCTGGTTTTGAGTGTTGACAGACAGTTCACAGCCAATCAGCATGCAGCTCCCGCTCGTAATTGAACAGATTTCCGTATGCGTGCTGAACTCCGTCTCTAGATATCGCCATGATTTTACTTGCAATTTTCTCAGAAACTACTGAACGGATTTACACCATTTAACAAAAAGCACAATCTTCGAACAGAACTCTACCTCTCTGCCAAATTTCATGTAATTCCGTTCAGCCAATCAGGCTGTAGCCTTGGCTAAAGGTCCCTATGGAAAATTGCATGGGGAAAACACTTTTTTTTTTGTGTCCTCATTTCCACCATGGTAAAAAAATGCCGTACAGAACAAGCCTTAAATCAGCTGTCTCAGTATTAAAACCGGGAGGGAGCAAACATAGTGGGGGGACCAACCATCCCTAAGCTGTTTGCGGCTTAGCCTCATACTTGGCAACCATAGGGGAGAGTTACAGCCAGGCGTGGACCGGGCTACAACCGGATAACTGCTGTGCACATGGTGAACACACCAAAAAGGCACCATAGTAGTGTAATCATTGGACCAGGGAAAAAAAAAAAGAAAAAAAATAACTCAGATATTTCATTGTGCCCAAACAAACATGTGCCAAAAAGCTCTTTTGCTTTGATTCCCAGGCCTAGCGAGGTCCATTCGTGCCGTCTGCAGTATAGATGCCAGCCAGTCACCATGGGAAGGAGGTAAGGGGTCCTTTCACTTCCTACAAATCTCCCTCCTTGCTAAGAGAACAGTATAAAACACTAGGCTTCTAGCTGCGTTCTGTGTTCCTGCTAGGATCCCAAAAATCACTAGAGACAGATCAATGATAACTGGGAAACCCAATGATGTTGTAAGGGTATTACCAATTGCTTCCCAAAATGTAGCTACCCGAGGACATTAAAAAAACATGTGTGTGTCTGATGCTGCCACCATCCCACACCTAGCACATGCAACTGGATTACCTATGGCAAATTTAGATAGTCTCAGGGGAGAGTAATACGCCCTATGAAGGGTATAGAGGTGGTTTCTACATAGCCATGAAGGCTTTACAATACTCTTTAAGAGCTCAAATGAGGCGTACCAAAGTTCATGCACATCCTGGTCAACTAATGAGGAACCCCACAGCTGGACTGGTAAATTAAATTCCCCATCCGTTTCCTCGAGTAAAAATTTGTACCATTGCTCTCTCTTAGTTGGTCCGATGTTCACTAAGTTGGTAATTAGTTGGCTATTACCTCCAAGTGGAAACCTGTTTCTTTTAGTGGGTAGAATTTTATAAGCCTGCGTCCAGCTGCTCATTTGTAAGTATTTAAACCTCGATATGGTTGAGCCTATCCTGTTCTAGAGGTGCTCCCATGTAAATGTACAGGAATTTATATAGCGCAAATCACCAAGCGGTTTCTAAGCGCTTGCTTAGGGAACCCGTCCTGGTATTCCCCTGTGAGATAACCCCAGCAGGGTATACGCAAGGTGAAAGCCAGGCATCCGCCGCGAGGGGCCGTTGTGGAGATTAAGCAAGCTATTGCCCAGAGTCGCAGAGTGTGAACCCGTGAATCGAGTAGGCACTGGAGCGAGAATTGTCGAGTCCATGGACATTTTAGGACTCAAGACCCCGCCGAGCCGGGAATTGAACCCTGGTCCCGGGCTAACCTCTGCTTCCAGGTCTGCCTCCTCTAACCAGTGAGCCACACTTCTCCACTTCTCCCATGAAAGCAAGTCCCCTTCGTAGAAGAGGTCTCCCCATACTTCAAGACCCGCCTCTTTTAAGGGCACGGCTAAGATGTCTTCTAGCCATGCTGGACTTTCAGGTAGCCCCCATAACGGTGTCTTATCGCAGAAATACCTCTGTTTAATCGAGTTTGTTACCTCACCCCACATTTTTGCCAGTCCATAAAGGACCTTCAGTTTTATCTTTTTAAAAAATTTCGGGTTGCCAAATTGAAATAGATAGCCCGACTGACTAATACCTTCCCTGTCCAACATAGCAGAAAACATTAAGCCCACACCATGGTCAGCGGACCTTTTTAATAGCATACGAGTATGGGACAGCTGAAACGCCCAAGCATATAGTTTTAAATCAGCGGCGGCTAAGCCCCCCTTCTCCCATCGCTGTCTAAGCTTCTTCCAGGCTATTCTCGGCAATTGTTTGTTCCAAATGAAAGATGTGATATCTGACTGTATTTGGGATATATATACCTGATCAAAATAGAGGGGAATGGTATTAAAGAGAAATGAAATTTTGGGCAGAATCAACATTTTGATCAAATTAACTTTCCCAATCAAGACAATTGAAGGTGGAACCATGACTGCATTAACTTTCTACATTCTTTAGCCACTGCTGTGAGGTTTACTAGGGCAAGTTTATTGATATCTTTTATTATGTTTAGGCCCAAATACCGCATTGACTCGCCTGCCTGTACCTCCAACGCACTCACATTATCATTCCAGACCAACATCTCTGTCTTTGTCGTATTAATCTGATACCCCGATATTCGACCGAACCCCCGAGCAATTTCAAACATTACAGGGAGAGCGGTAGTCACATCTGATGTGAGGATAAGCAGGTCATCGGCATAAAGGGCAACCTTCCTCTCCCACCCTCTGTAAGAGAAGGGTCTAATAGAGATCTCTCCCCTCAGTTGTTGCGCGAGGGGTTCGATATAAAGATCGAACAGTAGGGGGTAGAGTGGGCAGCCCTGCGTGTCCCTCTGGTTATAGAGAAGGGGACAGACAGATCTCCATTGACCAATAGGCGTGCCGTTGGTTTAGTGTACAGCAGGGCAACTGCACGTCGGAACCCCGCACCCACACCGAACTTGGCCAAGGCCCCCGACAGGTAAACCCAATTGACCCTGCCTTAGTTGCATCCAGCGTGAGGGCGGTCAAGGGCAAGTTCTGGGCCACAGCTATATCAATAGCTCCTATTAAGTCATACGTTAACTCGTATAACTGTCGCCCCTTCACAAAACCTTTTTGATCGGCATGAAGGACCGAAGGAACAACGAGGGCCAGCCTAGAAGCCAAAACTGTGGTGAAGATCTTATAGTCCACATTTAAAATAGATATTGGCCTATATGATTCACAGGCGTCCTTACGTTTCCCAGGTTTCAAAATAAGCTTGATTGAGGCATTGTCTCATGATGGAGGTGGGATATGACCTTCAAGGAGAATCTGATTAAAGAGCTTAGTGAGAAAGGGAACTATCTCGGCCTCTAGAATTCTATAGATTTCTGCCGGTATCCCATCGGGCCCTGCAGCCTTTCCTCGCTTGCTTTTTTTTATGGCGGCCCTAACCTCTTCTTCAGTGATGATGCTATCCAAAAATTGAGGTAAGGTAGATCGATGTTTCTCAGCCAAGCCTCAACAGCCTCTGGCCGAATTCCACTGTCCTCCTTGTAGATGGATTCAAAAAACTCCCTGAAGGCATTCCTGATATCAACGTCTGATGAGAAAGAGTTGTTACCAACAGTGATGGCGGCTATGTTGTTCCGGACCTGATCTACTTTGGTCTTCCAGGCCAATAGTTTGCCTGCGCCCTCACTGTACTCAAAATGGGCCAACTTACTTGCCTCCCATCTCTGCTGCAATCTGAGATTCAATACTGAACCTAAGCTAGCTTTCAAAGTCACCATTTCCTTTCTTCGACTATCTATGGTAAAATCGTCAGCCCCAGGACTACTATCTATGACCTTTTGGAGTTGAAGTATCTTTGCTTCAATAGTGGAAATTTGCTCCCTATACTGCTTCCTTTTGTACAATACTTTCCCTGTAATAAGACCCCTCAAGAAAGCTTTAAACGAGTCCCAGATAATCCTCGTGGCTGCTGAATCGTTTTTAATTAACATAAAATTATGTGCCTCCGATTTGAGGAATGCCATGTCATCTGAAGAAGAAAGAAGTGACCTGTCAAAGGACCATCTAGAGGGAGACCTCTCCGTTCTTTGAACTAGTTCCAAAACCACAGCAGAATGATCCGAAAGATGTATTGTTATGTTATGTTATGTTAAAATGCTATTTTATAGCGCACGGCTACTCCTGAGGAGTGTCCCGGCGCTTTGGCAAAGAGCCTAAGGAATAGGCGAAAACACAACACAGCATACATAAAGAAAAAGGAGGATAGAAACCAGTTACTGGGTAAAAAGCCAGGTCTTAAGTCCCCTTCTAAAGGAAAGCAGATCATCAGTTTTCCGAAGTAGAACAGGGAGACCATTCAGCCTTGAGCCGCTAAAAATCTAAAGGAGCGTCCTCCGACTCTGGTCAGACGGATAGGGGGAATCAAAGCTTTAGAAAGAGACGCAGATCGTAGCGTCCTACGAGGCACATAGAAAGACAGGCGTTTCTGAAGATATTTAGGGCCTATTTGATGAAGAGATTTGTAGGCAAAAGTAAGCGCCTTAAAAACAATCCTTTTGGCAACTGGAAGCCAGTGCAGTTTCTTAAGCAGCTCTGCGGCTCCAGCTCTACGTTGGAGACCAAAAATGGCTCTAGCTGCAGAGTTCTGCACTATTTGCAGTCGGGCCAGAAGGTATTTTGGCAGGCCAAGATAAAGAACGTTCACGTAATCGAGACGCGAACCTATCAAGGCCTGCACGATAATCTTTCTGTGCTTCAGCGAAAGCAGCGGAAGAAACTTCCGCATCATCTTTAAAAGGCCGAAGCACTTGCCAGTCAGTCCGATAATCTGGGGACCGAAAGTAAGGCCATCGTCTACCACGACGCCCAAGTTTTTAGCTTTTGAAGAAGCGACATCCGGTGGGAACATGTCTGATGGCCACCAGGTCTTCCAGCCGGGATCCGGAGGACAACCAAAAAAAAGTAATTCCGACTTGTCGGAGTTACATTTTAAACTGTGGCGCTGAAACCAGGCAAAAACAGCGCTCAAACAGTCTCTGATCCGCGAGCCATCGAAATCACTGCCCTTATCAGATGTAAAGAGCAACTGGGTGTCGTCAGCGTAGGTTATGATCTGGTCACCGAAAGATTCCGCAACCGCCGCCAAGGGGGCCATATAGATGTTAAAAAGCGCAGGGCTCAAAATAGAACCCTGCGGTACCCCCACCTCCAGCGGCGGCCTTTCTGCGGAAAACGGAGGTGCCCAGACCACTTGCCGGCGGCCGGTCAGAAATGACTTAAACCAGTTCAACACCGTCCCTCGTACCTATTGGTAGGTATTCAATGGATCTAACATGCTCTGCCAGCCTCAGACTAATTCAAATAAAGTCTATCCTTGACTGATGATTATATTTGTAGTTCCGAGAGGACACCCCTTGCTGTCGACCGGTCCTTTCTCTCCATATGTCCAGGTAACCGTATTGTTTCTTTGCGGACTGTAACACTAACCTAGACTTGGATGATACTAAAGATCGACTATTTGCAGATTTATCCAGCAAAGGGTCTAGTACAACATTAAAATCACCAGCAATGATAGTAGGCTCCGGAAAGGAAAGCAGATGAAGGAAAATAGCCTCCAACGTAGACGGACCATCCTGATTAGGACCGTAATACCCAAGGACTGTAATTTGAGAACCAGCTATGGCCACAGATGCGATGGCCCATCTGCCACCTGGGTCCACCACTTGAGATATCAGCCTGGCTTTTGAAGATGATAGAGACCCCTCTAGTATTTGTAGTCTGGCTAGTAGAGACTGCAAAGTCTATCCACCTATTTCTCTTGGTCAGGTCAAGCATTTCTAGATGAGTTAAGTGAGTCTCCTGGAGTATAATGACCTGCGCTTCCGTGTCCCGCAGGTATTGCATAATTTTATTTGCTCTTGGTTTGGTGTGCAGGCCATTAACATTCCAGGAGAAATATTTTATATTACCCATCTTTGTTATAAGAAAGAAAAAAAGAGGAGAAAAAAGAAAAAGCAGATGAGGCTATACCAACCCCTCGCTGCCCAATTTTTCTCTTCCAAAAACTGTATATTCCCTTCCCTTCTAACACATCTTGGCTTACTGAGGACCTTTTTACCTTTTTGCCACCCCCACCACCTACCCTACCTACGTGACCCCCACCCACCTCCCACCCCATGGAAAACCCTTGCGATATCTAACCGGAACAATGTCCAGTTGATAGCGCCCCTCCGCGAACTCCCGGAGAGATACGCCCGCCATTAAGCATGAAAAATCGATCAAGGGATAATACAAAATCCAAATATTTTCCTTTATGACTAGTAGGAATTTAAGATTGCAATACACTAGATAATGAAGATAACGAAGGAACGAGAAGAGACAACTTAGGCACAAGAAAGCTTCACTGATACTAGGGTGCATTAGAAGAGTTAAACCACTCTAATCAGCTATCTATGCTGCCTAATCTATTGGCTATTTATTCTTTATTTTTGCTACCCAACTGCATCAATAGATCATCGGCTGCCTGAACTGACCTGATGTTAATCATCTTATTATTATACATAATTTTCATGGCAGCCAGGAACATTAGTTGGGCTGTGGCCCCCAGCGCCCTAAAGGCTTCCAGGCGCCTCCCAAATTCCCATTGTTTCTCCAAAGTTATTCTTGAGAGATCCGACCTAATTAAAAAGGTAAACCCCTTCCCAGCCAGAGATTTTTGTTTGAGCGCCAGATTGAGAATATGCTCTTTCATCACATACGTATGGAAGTTGACTAAAATTTTGCGGGGCTTAGATCTCTGGGGGTTACGCTTGAAGGGATCTCTGTGAACTCTTTGGATATCCAATGCTAGATCTTCCAATGATTGCTCCAAGCTTAGGGACTCTTTCAACAACACAGTAATACATTGTTTTATATCTGAACCCTCAGAACCTTACGGTACGTTCAAAATGCGGAGATTCCCCCTCCTTGCATTGTTTTCTAATGAAACCATCCTTTCGCTAAGTGCTTGCTCTTCTCTGGAGAGCTTCTGGATGTCAAGTTTCGCCTGGTTCAAATAAGTCGTTAGTGACGCTGTTGTCTCTTCAAGGAGACCTGTTCTTATAGTGAGCCCATCGATTTTGTTATCGAGGGACTCACAGTAGCTCCTTATTTTGGCTTGGTTCGCTGAAGACTCCGCAAAGCCCCTTCTTATTTCCATCGTGAGGGCAGAAAACATACCTAATATGGAAGCCGGAGTTATATCGTCCTTAGCCTCAGATTCGATTTGGGCCCATACTCCTCCAGTGGCTCCAACGGCACTAACTTCCATACGATCTACATCTCCTAGGTCTCCTGAAGGGGTAGCCGAAGACGGTCCCTGCTCTAACTCCAACCGTCCCGGAGGAGGCTGTAACCCCAATCCCTCTTCCCGGTCCAGCCAACTCTCTTGTGGAGGCTGAGCCTGATCCCCTCCTCCAAGGTCCAACGTATGAACAACCAGATCTGTTGCCCCTTTTTCCATTCCTTCTTCCTCCACAGTTCCATGACCTGGTAGAGGAGAGGCTATCTCCATTAGCACCGGTGAGGAAGAGGATTCCAAAACAGATGCCATGGCGTGATCCTCTGAAAGATGCAATACTTGGGGAAGGACTTTAAAATAGGAGCGGCGTGAAAGAGTGATTTTTGACCCTGTAGATAGTGCAGTTGTAGGGCTTTTGTTCTTAGACTTAGACTTCAGACTGTGTTTGGTGCCTCTAGATTTAACCTCTATATTTAGATAGGAAGAGGATTTTTTTTTAGTTATCACCTCACCAGTAGAGTCAACAGCCCCACCAGGCAGACCTAACTCCCCACCCTTACACTCTGACAAGACCGCTTTCTTCTTCCGCCCTCTCTTACCGTGACCCTTATTCAGGCTAGGTGGCACCCCCTCTGATGTACAAAGGTCCTCTGGCTTCCCCGGTGCCCCCACTCGCCCTGATGATGCTACAGTGAAAGGGTCTCATGCAAACACAGCAGGCTTACCCCTCTTCAGGGCAGATAACCCCTCCACTGTATCCGCAGCTGGTGTTAGTGACAGAGAATGAACTTGTATTTCCTGAGAGTTTGCTTTCCCTGGAGCACAACGTGAGTATATAACAAAAGACCCACCGCGAAAAGGCTGCCCCAGGCTTTGCAATTTCCTCCCTCTCCTCAGCTCCAGCGTGGCAGACCAGAGGCGTAGCTGCGGCTTTAACATCTTAGCTGATGATTCCTGTGGTGTATTCCGTTGGTTGGATCCAACGGGATATTCAGGGAGCCCCCGAGGATAAAAAAAAGCCTCCGCTTCTGCCCCATCGGGACCGGCCTCGTTATGGACTCTTCGATCACCTCCTACTTTTTCTGTGAGTTTTTTCTCGCAATACCGTGTGGTCCTCCCTGCAAAACGGTAATTTTAATAATTGTGGCAAATGTGGCAGGGATTTCTGTAATATGCTATTACAGTCGGTTATACCCCCAAAAACAGAATAACTAGCGTCCCAACCTTCAGGGCAGGCGACGAGAAAGCAACCCGTCCGCCAGCGTCCTTCACTCTCGCTGAGCCCCGCAGTTCCGCATCCACACAGAAAGCGGACTGCCCAGCACGTCTCGTCAGATGCTGAGAAGCAGCTCCGCATCACTGAGCAGCCACCAAAAACCAACGTATGTTATTTCTCTTCAACGGGGATACAAACTGGGGCAATTATCGACTGGCTGTCATCCTACATTAGTCTAACGACAAATCCCTCTAAATCCGACCATTATTCAGCACGGCATTGCAATCTCTTCAGGAGCTCGTTCCGGAGCACCACGGCCGCTTAACCAGCAGCCGCCATGTTTTCCTCCTAGCCACACTTCGGGGAAAACACGTTTTGGGACCCCCCTTTTTTCTCGGCCCCCACTTGACGAATCACCCCCAAACTGTCAGGGAAGGGGCGGACTTGAGCAGGCCATTTTCTTGGAGAAATTCACGAAGATTCGTCAACCAGCGCCAAAGTTATTCCAAATAGAATGTTGTGGATTTCCTATGGAAACTAGGTCCTAACTATAACTACCTACTGGCGACCGCCAATAGGTAATATATATATATATATTCACTGAAAAAACCATAGGTTATAGACCATATATACTTAGGAATTAGCATTTACAAAACCTTGAAAATTCACTGAAAAAACCATAGGTTATAGACCATATATAGTTAGGAATTAGCATTTAAAAAACCTTATTTTACTCACACAAAACCATTGAAATTCCATATATAGTTAGTTGTACTAACTATATATCGCGCACCCGCAATCCACTGCTGATCATGTCACATATTACATCATTCATGACATGGTCAGTGACATCACTGATGACATCACTGATGACATCTCAAATGACATCACTGATGACATCACTGATGACAACATCCAGTGACTGTATTTTTCTGTAAAGTTAAAATATGTCTTGAGTGGATGTATAAGTGTCTGGATGAAGGATTTAGTAGGTGCATGACTGACTGTATGAGTGAGTGATTAAATGTGTCTCACTGAATGCATGGGTTAGTGACTAAACTGTCTTAATTTGTGCATCATTATGTCTGTTGTTCTGTAAACTGCTGCATGTGTTGATCATTAGCTATACGAGAGGCTATATGTGTTATTAATTGGTTGCCCAAGTATTTCTATGGGAGATTGAGTTTGTGTGGGGGTGGCTGGAAGGTGTGAGACTCTATGCATAGATGTGTGAGCAGTTTATTCACTAGGTGTATGAGTTCAAGAGTGCATGTGGAAACAGCTACATGGGCAGTTGACTGTGTGCATGAGTGTATTGATGAGTGAATGGATATCTCAATGCTACATGTCATAGTAAGTACATATGTAAAACACAGTACATGTGAGAGTTGGCATATATAAATAACTGTGCATGAGAGCCACTGAATGAGTGAGTGGTTGTATCGATCATTGTGAACTTGTATCAGGGATTGTATAAGAGAGTAAATATGTGTTAGTATATGTTTCAATAAGTAAGGTGTGTTTAACTGTATAGTTGAAGAAATGGAGGTGAGATTGTTTCTTTGCATGACTGACTGGGTGTGTGAGTAACTCCATGGATGAGTGGCAGTGTGTGAGTGTCTGTATACACTGAGTGTATCTAAGGTTATATTAGAGTCTGAAGAGGTTTATCGTATTAGCACAAGAATGATGTCAAATGAGATGTCATCAGTGATGTCATCAGTGATGTCATTTGAGATGTCATCAGTGATGTCATCAGTGATGTCACTGACCATGTCATGAATGATGTAATATGTGACATCATCAGCAGTGGATTGCGGGTGCGCGATATATAGTTAGTGCAACTAACTATATATGGAATTTCAATGGTTTTGTGTGAGTAAAATAAGGTTTTCTAAATGCTAATTCCTAACTATATATGGTCTATAACCTATGGTTTTTTCAGTGAATTTTCAAGGTTTTGTAAATGCTAATTCCTAACTATATATGGTCTATAACCTATGGTTTTTTTCAGTGAATTTTTAAAAGCTAATATCTGTAGCTGTAAAATGTATTCTTCTTTAAATCCAAAAATATATGTTATATGTTTATTAATAATTTTTTTTTTAATATTTTTTTTTCTTCGCTCCCGGTTCGCGAACCGGGAAGCTTCCCGTTAGCTCAATTTGATGCCGCGACCCAGTCCGCGAACCGGTAAACGTTCCGTTTGCGCAACTGCCGCGTTAGAAATCAACATCGTGACGCGTCGCGGAAGCGCGACGTATCACGTTGTCGCGTAATGCGTCTTATGACGCGCCGCGTTAGCGCACCCGTAAGTGCTCCGGTACGCGAACTGAGACGCGAAGCGCAGCTCCCCGGAAGCGATCAGGGGCGCGTCGCGAAAGCGCGACGTATCGCGTTGCCGCGTAATGCGTCTTATGACGCGCCACGTTAGCGCACCCGGAAGTGCTCCGGAGCGCGAACCCTGAAGGGCAGAAGAAAGTAAATGCCAGATATGTCACCTGCCTCATATGTAAGGAGAAGTTATCTAGAGGCACCTTAAAAAAATACAGCTTCGGTAACTACACCATGCATCGTCATATGAGCAGGTGGCATCCATTAAACTACAGCCGGGCAGAGATGCGTGACCAGCAGGACAACCCAACAACTCCTGTGGCCAGGTCATCATCACAGATATCTTTGACAGCAGCAGAGGCACGGGAAACCGTGCCAAACATTCAGGACAACTTTGTCCATATGAAGTTTACCTGCTTGTATTGTGGTGCATTACTGTCTTGTGGCAATATGAGTATTACCTTAATCAACCGAGCTTATGAAAATCACAATTGCCCTAAACGGCCCAGACAGTAATTTTTTTTTTTGCTCCTGTTGAGCCGTTTCCAATGCCTGTTTTTTGTTGTTTCCCCTCCATCAAAAACAAACAAAAAACATAAAACTGTTCAAAAAATACAAAAAAAACAAAAAATGTTCAGAAAAAAAATATATAAAACAACAAAAACATTTAAAAAAAAGTTCTTTTCAGAACTACCTCCCCTTTCAAAAAAAATTGCTAGAATGTTTAGCACTCTGGCAAGCTCTATTTCTTTTGGTTCGCTTCCCCGTTAGCTTCCCGGTTCGCGAACCAAAAAAAAAAAAAAAGAAAAGTTAGTATAAAGGAAGTAAACAGAGAGTAATGTTAAAAGAAAGACAGCTATAGGGAGTAAACCAGAGATACTGTTTAATAGATCTATTTACCGAAGAAAAGATGGAAGAGGGGATAATTGTGAAAAACAAAATAAAAAAGGAAGTGAAAGAAAAAAAAGAGAGTAGAACAATAACAAAGAAGAGTTTCTTGGAGAATGTGAGTGAATGTTCAAAATAAGATTAAAACATGTAGAATAACAGAGAGAAAAAACAGAAAACAGAAAAGAAAAAATAACAGAAAAAGATTAATTGAAACAGCAAAGAAATGTAAATAACATAGAGCCATATCATCAACATAGCCAATAAAAGTTTTGCAGCTTTTATCGGCAGAAATGTGTCGCTAAAGCCGCTTTTGCGGCAGAAAACTGCCGCTAAAACTACTTTTGCAGCAGTTTTCTGCCAATAAAAACAGCAATAATTTTATTGGCTGTGTTCATAATATGCCCCTTAGTGTGCTTCAACTACACAGAGAAAGCATTATGAACAAGTAGTGAAAGAGTGATCAGTCAAAGACACTAAGAGTAATAGAGACGGAGTGAGTGAACAAGAGTGAGGAACTATGAGAAGAGAGGGACTGAGAAAAAGAGTGGAAGGAGTTGAGTAAGTAGGTAATAGAGAAAGGAATGAGGAAAGTAGCAAAGGCAGGAAACTGAGGGTTAAAGAAATGAAGCTGTGGAACTAATAGTAGGTGAATGTGATAGAAATGTAACGAAAAGAGTACAAAACATTTACCTTATAATTGTCGTTAACTTACTCACTTTTTATTTTTATACTTTCAATCTGTGAAAGAGAGAACAAACATTTGAAAAATATTAAAACATGTATTTAAAAATTAGAAAAGACAAGGGGAAAGATTGAAGGACAAACAGTTTTTCAACAACTTTGACACTTACAGAAGCTTCTGCTTCTCCAGGCCCCCTACACAGTCCTAAAGATATACATTTTAAACTAACAGTATCTTGATGCAGATGAAGTGAGGCCTATCTTAAAACATGGTGCATCTTTTGCACTGCTGTTGTCTCACAAAAGTGTCGCAAGACACTAACATTTTAAATGATTGTTTCAGGATGCCAATAAGATGTGTCCTATCCAGAGGTTTGTTTGAGGTGAGGCCTACTCAGGGTTCCAAATGAAATTCCGAGTTGTTGAAAAGAACAGAGGAGTCTAGCATATCAAAGAGTACATAGAAGTTGAGCAGTATATACAACAAGTTTGACATTTACAGAAGACATTTACAGAAGACTTAGCTTCTTATCTTGTTGGAGATGAAGTCAGGCCTGTCTTGCAACATGGTGCATCTTTTGCATCACTGCTGCATCGGTTTCATGTGGCACGGGTTTTTTACAGCATGACACATCTGCCTAGATGCATCAATTTGTAATTTTGTCGCCTCATAGCAAATCTTTTGCACCGCCTCTGCATCACAAAAGTGACGCACAGTGGCGCAAAAGAGGCATACACCTATCATAAATCTCTCCCTAACATTTGGAATGATTGATTCAGGATGACGATAAGGTGTGGCCTCTCCAGAGGTTTGTTTAAGGTGAGGCCTACTCAGGATTGCATATCAAATTTATGCTTGTTGAAGAATACAGAGGAGATAATACATGTGAAGGCCTACCAATGAAGTAAGTCATGTCCACTTCACTCTTGAACAAAGGCCAGACCTCTTCTGTGTCCGTGTACAGACCTAAACTTCATCTGCACAATGTCATTCGTAAACTTAGGAAACACAGGTGATGTAATTGAAAAATGTGGAGTTTCTTTTCCTCATTTCACAATCACATCACCTGTGTTGCCTTTGCTTAGGTATCTCATAGTGCAGATGTAGTCCAGCATATGAAACAGTACCCAGAAGTGCAGCACTGCATGCAACAACTTTGACACTTACAAAAGCTTCAGCTTCTGCATGCCCCCTACACAGTGCTAATTATATACATTTTAAACTGATGGTATCTTGCTGGAGATGAACTGAAACCTATCTTGCAACATGGTGCATCTTTTACACAAAAGTGACCCACAGCGGAGCAAAAGAGGCGCACGGCCATCATAAATCTGACCCTAACATTTTAAATGATTGTTTCAAGATGACGATAAGGTGTAACCTATCCACAGATTTGTTTCAGGTAAGTCCTACTCAGAGTTGCAGATGAAATTTAGGTTTGTTGAAGAATACAGAGGAGATAATACATGTGCAGGCCTACCAACGAAGTGAGTCATGTCCACTGCACTCTTGAACAAATGTCAGACCTCCTCTGTCTCCAGGAACAGGCCTAAACCTCATCTACACAATGTGATGTGTAATGTTAGGAAACACAGGTAATATAATTGAAAAACGTGCAATTTATTTTGCTCATTCCACAATCATATCACCTGTGTTTCCTTTGCTTAGGTATCTCATTGTGGAAATGTAGTCTATCATATGAAAGACTACGTAGAATATGAGCACTGTATGCAACAACTTTGACACTTACAGAAGCCTCACCTTCTCCATGCCTCCTACACAGTTCTACATGTACATCATAAATGCAAACAGTACAGAATTAATTATACATGTTAAATGGTTTATTTTTGCTGTTCTCAGAATGTATCAAATTTCACTAAAAACAGTGACTTGAAGGTATTCATCATATAACAGCGGGGGAAAAAAAACACAATCAAAATGATTGTGTTTAAAAAACCCATACAACATAACAAATCAGAAATTAGAACTCCTTAAAGTTAACTTACTTTCCATGACGTCGAAGGATGTCCTATGAACAGCTTACACTCTGTTGTGCTGTTATTACTTTCAGCCCGTCACTTTCTGAAAGAAAACCTCCATCGTTTTGAAAAATATGTTACATACAATAAATGACTTCTCGCTCCCTACCACACGTTTCCACAAGGCCAAATCATGTCAGAGCCATTTATAACTCTTGGAATTCTTGTAAGCCAATCCCGTCATGTTGTATTTCCGCAACTTTCAGAATTAAAATGTTGAAGATCATTTTCACAATCCTGGACTACTAATATCTTACCCTTCTTGCTCACTCATGTTCTACATTTCCTATGACACTGATACTGCTTACTATGAAGCAGACTTACACTACCTCTATGACTACTACAATTATTTAATTCTCTACATCACTTTTAATCACAAAGCAATATAAAACAGTAGACAGCATTGCAGACTTACATTCCCTCTACTCCATGTTTTGATTGGCTGCTTGATTTAGCTTATAAAAAGAAATAGTTTTTCTGAACTCATTCAAAGTGCACTTATTTTTCCATGACGTCCAGTGTTATGGTAAGAAGTTATGTCTCTGTACTACACTTATCCTCAAGGCCAAATCGTGTAGGAGCCATTAGAACTTCTTGAAATTCCTCAGAGCACATCCCGAGATTCTTTCCCTAAAATTTTGGTTTTAAAAACACCAGGTAAGAATTTTTAAGGTCATACGGCAATTTTTTTTTGAAAATTAAAACAAAATCGTTGCAGAATGACCAGCCATTTCTAGACTTTAAATAAGCTGTGTAATGTCCTGATGTTATTGAAGGACCGTCATGATATATAATTGCTACAGTTACAAAAGTCCTTCCTGATATTGACAACTGTGAAGCCACAAAATTTTTAATTAAAGTTGTCAATTTTGTTCCATCAGGCCTACATCGTTGGAACATTAAAATGACATACTGGCCATATGTTCGTATAAATAATGTTGACATCATTTCAGATTTACATTGGCTACATTCCATGTTGTGATCAGCTGCTTTTACTAGCTTATTAAAGGAGACTGATTTACTGTCTGGCAAAGTTAAATATATAAATCTTTCTGAGTCTACACTAGTAGTACTTGATACCCTACAGTTCTCGCAGTCATGCTGCCATTGATAAGAAAGCCCAAACAAGTGATCTACATCTACACCTTCAGCATGCAATACATCAAGCATATACATTAAAAACTCCTGACAATCTTGCTGAATATTTTGAGAGAATTGTGTTTGGCCTGAACATCTGTCTAACAGATTTCGAATTTCAGACACACTTTCTATTTTTGTTCTATCAGTGCTACATTTCTCTAACACAGAATTTAACAAACTGCATAATCTTTGATCAGAATTGACCACAATCTCTTCTTTTACATTTTCTAGAGAAAACAAAACATTAACCACTACATTAGCATAGCAGTTGACACCAGAAGTGTTTTCAAATTGAAAACCAACAACATCTTCAACAGAATCCTTTTTGTTTCTGCTTATAATTTCAGGTTCATCGACTTTTTGTCTTTTTGCTACAACCTCCCCAGTATTGGTCACATTTCTTCGTTTCCGGCCTACCACACGTTTCTCAAACAAAGGATATTGAGGCAAATGTGGCGCATACTCTCTTCTCAACCTATTGTATTCCTTAACACAATCTAGATCCGCACAAATGTTTGTGACATCACACTCAATCAAGTACAATCCCGATAAAGTTCTAACTCTTGACAATGCCACATATGCCATACCCTCCTTGAACACAGAACTGCCAATATTCACCAATGCACTGTCTACACTTAAACCTTGCGATTTATGGATTGTCACCGCATATGCCAAGCAAACAGGAAACTGCTTACGGCGAACATATAAGTCTTTTACAAGCAAAAATCTAGCAGAACAACGACCAATTAGCTGTACTTCCTCAATGCCATCAAATTTAATTTTTAAAAATTCAATTCCATCTCTATTTCTGTATTTCACAAAATCAACAACATTACCCATTGATCCATTTACCAGACCTCTTTCAACATGTAAATTCCTTCTTAAAATTATACGGCAGTTCAAGCACACATTCAGACTCTTTTCAAAACCTGCAGTTTTAGATATAGTCTTCTCTAATGAATCCAATTTTGATTTCAAATTCTCAGACAAAATAATTGTTGATCCCATATGCTCTACTCTGTCAATAGCTTCCAGTTTCACAATCTCTTGCTTTTCTAAATTCAACATGTTGTTGTTGAAGATGGCACATTCTGCAAGAGTTGGCATCAAACATATTCCAGATTTCTTCTCAGTAATTTTCTGAAAAATATTCTCAGGCACAACATCTTGTTCTGGATATAAATTTGACAGTAATCGTGCATGTAAAGCTTCTTTCCCATGCTCGGTCACTTTTCATATTCTAACATCTTGTAGAATAGTCTTGTAAACTTCATCCTTCGCCTGACGCATATTTTCATGCAGTTCAGCATAATTGAAGTTTAAACATATATTGACGTTGCCAATGCTCCCTAGGCACTTCCTGGTATCTTCATGCGTGAGCATTTTGAACACAGGTTGCCCTTTCACTGGTGTCAGCTGCAGAAGATCTCCGAAAACAATGATGTGTTTGCCACCAAATAACACATCATATTCTGTTTTGAGAACTTCTTGCATTCTCAAATGCACAAAGGCAAGCATGACATTGGAAACCATGCTTACTTCGTCAATGATAAGAAGTTTCATTTTCCTCAAGATTCTTGAAACTTCACAACAAGCATCTCCAGATAGCTTGTGATATTGTAATTTGTTGTCATGCTCCACTGGCAGCATCAGTAAACGATGTAAAGTAATCCCTTTAATGTTATGTGCTGCCAGTCCAGTTGGAGCGGTGACAACACAAGACAGCGATGACTCAGTCCTTTCTTGCAAATAACATGAAATTGCTTTAATAAGGAAACTTTTTCCAGTTCCCGCTTCTCCACTCACGTAGAGTCGGACAGGCTTCAACGACGTACATGAGCACTCTTTCTTCTCATGACTTAATCCATGATCAATTTGCATGGTAACTTCGTCATATATTTTCCTCTGCTCAATGTTGAGTTGTCTTTCCAACTCTTCTAAGTTAACCGCATCCTCCTGAGCATGTGCCATGGCTCTTTCCACTTCATTCATAGCAGTGGCAGCTTCATTTTCGATAACAGGTCCTCCTAGTGGATCCTGACTCAATGAAGCAGAACTCTGACTGTCCTGAGAACTGTCTCTGGCAATCTCGGCTGCAATCGTTGCTTCCTGCTCGATTTCCACATTCAACATTTCTACATATTTGGGAAAAGCAGGACATTCTATGGTCTCCTTGGCGGCAGTGAAAGAGTCTTCGTAACAGAGGAAATCTCCAAGCAGTTCCTCTTCTGCACGCCAAGGCTTGAAAAGTTGCAAAAGTGCTAAATAGAAAAACTCCTTTTTTTCAGGAGATTCGCCACTCAATTTTCGATGGTTTACCAAGTGGCATTTTCTTTGCTTGACCAGACATCCCTCACTTCCAATTACAGCATACACTCCTTTCTCAGTATCTTCTTTGATGTTCCTCTTGAATATGTAATTTTGAAGAACCTCATACAGACAAACATTCTCGAGGTGACTGCTTCGATTTGGATAATATGTATCCAACATGTTGCTCTTCAAAATGTCGGTACTGTTTGGCTCCTTTTCCGCCAAATACTCAATTTCCCGCACAGGTTTCAGAACTCGATTACGCGTTGCAGCAAGACCAAGACTCGCCCAAACGATACTCCTAGATTTGGCATAGAGACTTGCTGAAGACAACCGGTCAGAACATTCGTAAGCTCCGATTTCTCGATGCGACAACATCTTCAGACTGAAACTCTACAACTTCTTACTGAGGCTCTTTTCATGGGAAATGTCCTCCCACATATCCTTCAATTCTGTCTTCTCTTTTTTGGTGGTGTAAGATGTCACATACCGAGCCACAGCCATACAGTTATCAGCCACAAACTGTATATCCATGTTAGCATTCCACATGGACAAAATCACCGGGTTGTAGTCGTTGATGTACTTGGACTCTTCGTTCCTCTTCAAATTGTATGTGTTTTTAGGTGATTTCTTCATCACATTATGTCGCAGCGAAGACATCAAACTGTTTACTCTTCCTTTAGAAATCACCGGTCGTGGAAAGCCGAAACGACATTTGGTGTAGAACTTGTCCTTGTTTCGGAATTTACGACGACAGTACTTTCCACAACGATGGCTTTGGAAACGTAGAACTTTTTCTCTTAGGCTTTTCTTCTCCTTTGCGTTTGGAACAGCACACGTAGAATACTGTTGTATGAAACTCATCACTGAGTCTTCTGGATCTGTTCCAAATTTAGGTGCATCCTTGATCCACAGCAGCATATGTATATGAGGAGCACCTCTTGCTTGGTACTCCTTTCTCCAGAAGAAATCCAACACCTCTCCAAGAGGTGGATACTTCTTATTCATGATGAAAGACATCATAGCTTCAAATCTATGATTGAAGTACCGGCATACATTGACTGGATCCAAAGAGCACAGTTCTTCGGGTGTCTTGAATTCGATGTTTTCGATGTTTCCATTTGCCTCTCGTAGAAATTCAAGTAAGTCTTCCCAGCCATACTCGGCACAGCTCAGAGTGAGGAACCATGTGGGAGTTCCTAAGTTCCTCAGCATACATTTTAAATCACCATGACGACGGTACCAGTACTCATTAGTACCACGCTGACACGCCATGAGATTAATCAGGTGAGAATCCAAAATACTGTCTTGGACATTGACTTTATCCATAAAGTCACTTGCCGAGATGTTTTGCATGTGTATACCACTTTTCAAGATGTGGTTCACTGCATATGACAGTCCAGACAGATCGCTTTCAAACAGGAGATGAAACAAATAGGGAATACATTGTCGAAACCTAGCATCTCCTGCATACAATCGCAAAGTCCGGTATTCAGAAGCAGGAATTTGATGAGGTCGCTCATCATATCTTCCTCCCTGACCTGTTGGAAAAAGCTGTGGGAAACACCGAGCTTCCAAACTTTCCTCCCAAACACTAATGGGACTCCCTTTGGCTTGTTTCATTTGAAACAACTCAATAGCATTCCCCATGACTTCCTTGGAATGCAAAGGATGAGCACTATAATGTTCATATATTTCTTCACTAGTAGAGGGTTCTACTTTCTCAATTTGACCAGCACACAAATCGCTATCCTCTTCCTCACTTACTTCCTCTTCTGCAACATATATATTCTTATAGTACTTATTATTTTTTTTCAAGTACAATGTTGCCTTTTTGACTTTCCTAACATTCACTAAATCTTGCCATATTTTCTTATTCTTTGTCGGAACCCCATTAACTAAGATAACCAGAGGGTCCTCTTCCACTTTTTCTACTCCAATTGTGTTAATGTTTTTCTTCAAATCTAGAGGCAAATAAACAACTCTTTCCTTTAATCCTCTCTGTAAATCTGATGGAGGCAATTTCCCTGTCTTTGGCTCCATTCTTACAATAGCCTGAAAGGGATGGATACTTTGAATCAAAATAGATTCATAAGTATTTAAATCCTTCAATTCAGAAGGAATCTCAACCAATTCCAGATTATTATGAACTGCTCTAGCAGGCATCTGGTTTTGATTTAATTTGCTACAACAATAAGTACACACACGTTGATCCAATCCCAAATCAAAACAATTTTCTACCATCAAATATGTTGTGAAATCCTTCCATTCACTATTATTTTCCCTTTCACTTTTTGCATATAAATCCACTAACTTA
Source organism: Lissotriton helveticus (assembly GCF_964261635.1). Taxonomy (NCBI): domain Eukaryota; kingdom Metazoa; phylum Chordata; class Amphibia; order Caudata; family Salamandridae; genus Lissotriton; species Lissotriton helveticus. The sequence continues at coordinate 1,212,936,609 of NC_136057.1, read as the reverse complement.
GTCTGATTCTTATAATAAGTGCGTCGACAACACACACAAGTGAAATTAGGCCTCTCACTTGATTTCACCTGAAACGTCGCAATTTCCCTCTGAAAATTATCTGTACTGGAAACCTGTACACTATCTTCCACATTACCCTCTTCTTCTTGGTCAATTTCAACATTCTCCTCTTTACTTCCAAAGTAACAAAACTCAATTTCTGCACAAATATTCTTCACATCTATTTCAGAACCATGCAAAAGAGCAGCGCATAATTGTTTAAGCATAATTGCTGGACTCTTAGCATAATACAACATTCTAACTAATTTCCTCACTTTATTATGATGCACTGCTAGCATCCTGAAATGATGAAAAACACTCTGGCATACTCTCCTGGAAAGACAAGCCAGTGAATGACCATGCAAACCTGTCACTTCTCTCACTCTGCAAGGATCTAATTCTTGCAACAACTTCATTTTCTGCTTCAAACTTTTCTTATTAAATGTCCGTACAAAATCACAAAGCAAATTGATGGAATCCTGTCGCACACTGCAAATACTACTACACTTCCAGGTGTACACAGGACCCTTAGGACGTCTTCCTAAAACCTCATTACCTAACACCTCTTCTGTCTCTGTTGTCACAAGTTTTTCTTTTTCAACTGGACAACCATCTTTCACTTCATAAGCTCGACCACTGGTGTCAACTGCATGCACCAAATCATTATCCTGGAAATAACTCTCCTCATTAAAAAATGCCTCACAACTTGAACTATGCATCCATTCTCCGGAAAAAACTTCACAAAAATTACTACGATTAACTATTCTCTTCCATCTACTATTTCTTTTGAAATCATAAATTGTCTTGTTTAGCTTCCTAATTCTATTGATTATCAAAATAAATAACTTACGTTTAATTTCAAATGCCTGATCAATAACTTTCTCAACTTTTTTTTTTCTCTTATAAAAAACCACTTTCTGTTGACCTTTCTTAATATTTTTTAACAAATTGCCAATTATCCTGTTGCGGAACATTCGTTTACGAATGTCCCTAAACTGTTGTTTCCTTCTACTATCATGCACAGAGTTATCTCTTGCTCTAGCAGTAACATTTTTGATTGGCCTTTCCTTTCCGTTTAAAATGCTTCTCTTTTTCTGGACTGAAACATTTTCTGTAGTAATATTTTTTTACTACAAATATTTCTTATAAATGTTTTTGTGCTCTTACCCGGTGCTTTCTTGGTGACTTGACAAGTTTTTTGTTAGAGGACTGCTGCATTATATCATGTACCTGCTGTCTTTGATGTTTTGCAGCCTTTCTAAGTCTTTCTTTAGTTGGCATGCTGAAATCTTGAAATGATCTGCAGTTGAATCTGTGGTAAAATATAATAAAAAATGTTATTAACCACTATTACCAAACAGTAAATCAATAACAGTCATCAAAAACTTAACACACTACTTGACATTTTTAGTGCTTGGCAAATTTAGAATACAGAAATAGCAGAAAAGAAATGGAATTCATATTCATTTTACCTGTGCTGTTTTATATGTGAATCTGATCTAATTTTATGAGCATATTTTAATATTTTATTGAAGACACTACACATAACCTGTTTTTGAAGGTGTCTTTATTTTTAAATGAAACGGTTTACATTTTTACTTTTCATTTATTATACATTTTTAAAAATAAATGTTTATAGTTCCATAGGCTCAAGCACGTCAGCTTCCCACCCTATGTCATACAATTCTGACAAATCTGCATCCTCATCATGTTCTTCTTCATCCTCAGGATTTAAATCATCCAAGGGATCTACTTCCACTGATGTTTCAATTACGAGTTCAATTATGAGGTCGAGATCAACTGATTGCTGATTGTCGCTCATGTTGATGTTGTCGTTATCTTTAAAGAAAGAGAACAACAATGAGATGTTGCAGAGTAAGGCACAAATCTCAGAGACTATAATAGTAAAATTGTTCAACAAGAGTAACATTTTGCAGCTATTATTTAGCCATGACCAGCGATGCTGAGGAGGTAAGGCCTATGTCCAAGTTTTCAGTGAACAGGACTCATCTCTTCTTAACCTTGGATAAGCCTCACCAACTCTGTGTCCCCTGCTCATACTTAAATGTAAAGTGGCAGATTTATTTTAACTGACGCATTCCCAGGGATGCACCAGTTAATGTGCACCGCTGCTCTGCCACCCATGGTGTGCCGCATTTACAATGTGGAGCACCATTGAGCGAAAACAGAACAGATGCGTCACGCATCTGTGCCGCAAAAGCAGCACATTGCAGGAATCACGTCGTAAGCGCAACATGTCTACTGCAATGCACAGGAGCAAGCCACACATTGCATGGTGCATCACTCCTTATGCCTGTTTCAAAACAGGCGTAATGATTTGATTCAGCAATGCTATAAAGCTGAGTCAGTGAAATCTTCTAAATTTCACTGTGTTAGTTTTACAGGGCTTTCTTGCAAATTAATGCATACCTTGCAACAAAACACCTATATGAAAACTGACGCAGGTTTCATGTGGCACAGGACTTTACAGCATGACACATCTGCCTAGATGCATCAATTTTTAAATATGTCGCCACATAGCAAATCTTTTGCACCGCCGCTGCGTCACAAAAGTGACGCACAGCGGCACAAAAGAGGCACACGGCTATCATAAATCTGTCCCTAGCATTTTAAATGATTAATTCAGGATGACGATAAGGTGTGGCCTATCCAGAGGTTTGTTTAAGGTGAGGCCTACCTACATTCATGGGGAAATGAATTAAAATGTCCTTAAGACACATGAAAGCGTTTTTTTAAAGCCTTTGCAGCATTTTTGGGTCACTTTTAACATGGCTATGTAACTTAAACAATCAAAATCTAATTTTGCCAAGCACAGGTGGGAGCATATTTACAAGGAATTTGCACCACGGGGAAAGGTCTTACATTAAAATGGAAAAATGACATCAGAGACACTCAAATGCCTTATAAAGTAGCATACACCATTATGTCCTTGTCATAAATGTTAAAAGCATTCCTTTTCCTCAAAAACGATTTTCAAGTCTTAATTTGAAAACACTGCACATGGGGAAATGACTTAAAATGTCCTTAAGACACATGAAAGCGTTTTTTGATTGCCTTTGCAGCATTTTTGGGTCACTTTTAACATGGCTATGTAACACAAACTATCAAAATGTAAATTTGCCAAGCACAGGTGGGAGCATATTTACAAGGAATTTGCACCACGGGGAAAGGTCTTACATTAAAATGGAAAAACAACATCAGAGACACTCAAATGCCTTATAAAGAAGCATACACCATTATGTCCTTGTCATAAATGTTAAAAGCATTCCTTTTCCTCAAAAACGATTTTCAAGTCTTAATTTGAAAACACTGCACATGGGGAAATGACTTAAAATGTCCTTAAGACACATGAAAGCGTTTTTTGATTGCCTTTGCAGCATTTTTGGGTCACTTTTAACATGGCTATGTAACTCAAACTACCAAAATGTAAATTTGCCAAGCACAGGTGGGAGCATATTTACAAGGAATTTGCACCACGGGGAAAGGTCTTACATTAAAATGGGAAAAATAACATCAGAGACACTCAAATGCCTTATAAAGAAGCAGACACCATTATGTCCTTGTCATAAATGTTAAAAGCATTCCTTTACCTCAAAAACGATTTTCAAGTCATAATTTGAAAACACTGCACATGGGGAAATGACTTAAAATGTCCTTAAGACACATGGAAGCGTTTTTTGATTGCCTTTGCAGCATTTTAGGGTCACTTTTAACATGGCTATGTAACTCAAACATTCAAAATCTAAATTTGCCAAGCACAGGTGGGAGCATATTTACAAGGAATTTGCACCACGGGGAAAGGTCTTACATTAAAATGGGAAAAATAACATCAGAGACACTCCAATGCCTTATAAAGAAGCATACACCATTATGTCCTTGTCATAAATGTTAAAAGCATTCCTTTTCCTCAAAAACGATTTTCAAGTCATAATTTGAAAACACTGCACAGCTCCTATGCACAAAAACACCCTGTCAGTACTAATACTTCACATTTTCTCCAATTACAATTTCTCAAAGAAACAAAATCAATTTGTAAAACACTTGAGGCAAAGCAACATTTTAAAAACACAACTTTCTTCATAATTTTCTCCTTAAAGCACACTATTCTCTATCTAAATTAAATAAATCTTTTCTCACCTTAGCAAATACTTTATGAGTTTCAAAACAGTGTCAGAAACACACCACTTTGTCTTTAGCAGAGCAAAAGGTATGCACTCCAGAGTCTGCAGCTATCAAAAGCACAGAAATGCTGTAATTCTTCACACATATCTCTCATGTCACCCAATCAAAACTCTTCCCTCACTTTTTTCAAATCAAAACCCTTCCCCCCTCTGCCCTCTCTGCCTTTTTTGCATAGCAACCACCTCTTGGAAGACCTCTGGTGTTTGCAAGTTCACACAACAATGTTTCAATTGAACTCTGAACTCTCAGTGCACCTGCATATCCAGTGCAATCTTTCATTTAATGATTTTTTCTTGACCCTTCAAAATACATCTTTCAAAGAACTCATCCATGCACCCTAACTTTCTGTTTTCAGCAATCAAAATCCACCAATCACTGTTACTGCTTCATTAACACAGAAACTCCACAGTTGTTTTCATTTTAAACTCTTATTTTTTCAACTGCCATTTCATTGCCACACTTCATCTGACTGCAGCAGAACCTTCTCTCACCATGTTTTCTGTCTGGATTGTTGGACATAGTTACATCTACTGGGCTCAGAGGTATGCTGATAACAGAAATTTACCTAACCTCAATTTACAAGATGTGGAAATTAAGTGGTTTGGCCACAGAGGATTAAAATGTCACCAATTGATACCATTGGTGAAAACCTTTATGCATTTGCCAAAACCTGACCTGTTCATTGTGCACTGTGGAGGTAATGACTTGGGCACTTTGACTGGGGTAGGTCTGGAAATGCTTTTAAATGACACCTTTTAGCAATTAATGGCACTTTTTCCTCAGACTGCCTTGGTATATTCAAATATATGCCAAAGACAGAAATGGAAGTGGTCCAACCAATTTTGTCCACAAATTGAGAAGTCGAGGAAGCATGTAAACAAATCTGTTTCAGCTTACATGAGAGACCATTGAATGGGCTCCGTGTACAACAATAACTTGCGTTACTACATGCAAGATATCTACAGAGGAGATGGAGTTCACTTCTCAGATGAGGGCAACAGAATTTTCATTCTGAATTTAAGACTGTGCATTGGTACCTACTTATAAGTACCTAAATGTACCATAAACCCAAAAGCTCTTCTCAGAGCTACCCTACATCTGATCACTCACAATTATTATTTTACTCTAACTTTTTTCACTAATTTTCAACAAAGTACGCTCCCCGGGGCGCTACCCGGTACGCGGACCGGAAGCTAACCTCGCGAAATTTTTTAAAAAAATGTTTTTTTTCCGCACATATGGGCCTCCTCAGCCACCCTCAGAAAACCTAGGGGGTCAAGATAAGTCTACCGTGCCCCCTTCCACCCATTCTGAACATTAGTTGCCCTCCATCTTGTATCTTAATTCGACCAAAACACAAAATGGTGGACTCCCGTAACGCTTCAGGTTCGCGTACCGGGGCGCTCGCCAGTTCGCGTACCGGGGCGCTCCCCGGGAAGCGCTCCATCAAAAAAGGTGGGAAAGTAATTTACAGAAAAACGACTGGAGACACTTTCACCAAATATAGATTAGCTCATACTACATACCAATCCCTATAATTTTCACAAATTTGATTGAAATTCCATTTAGCCATTTAGCCTGTAGACCTCTCTAAATACCGTGAGGTAAATTACTTCACAAAACACATCTGAAGTGTTGGAATTGACAACCAATGAAAATGTTACTTTCATTTTCTACTTTTTTTACCTGACATTTGATTGGTTATATACCTGAATATATATAAAGGAAGAGAAGGAAACACAGCCATGTTGACTACTACTTCCTGGTGTACATTTCAATTGGATTTTCACTAATCACTTCAACTTCTTTGTAAAGGTAAGTTGTTATTTTAAAAACTGAAGTATATTGTGCACTATCAGTTAATATGGTAAACTTTTTCTGATAGTTATATACTATCCCTCTGTAGTAGTTATAGATTTAGATAGACTTCTCTGTTATAGTTATGGATGGAGTTAGGTTTCTCTTGTATAATTATGAATTTACTTACGTTAAATCACATACACTTTTTTATATTCCTACTTCCACTCTGATATTATACACTGCCCAAAGATAAATTCACTGATAAAAACTGCCTATCTAAAATTAATCCCAACAGTGCCCTATCTCTACTAATATATTTTTTTTTTATCCAAATTTCAGGCAACATGGAAGGCGAACAGAAAGTTTCATTTCAAATTGTCCTGCAAGAGAGCAGCCAAGAATTAATTGATCCAAATTATATAGAATTTATGGATGAAACTTGGGACCAAGAACTACTGCAATGTGTGCAAGCAGTAGATGACCTCCTTCAAAATGAGGACATTTTACACACTCAGAGATTACAAGCTATGTTCAATGAAAATGACGACATTTCAGACAGTGAAATGTTAGAAATGTTATTAAATTTTGAAACACAATCACAATAATAAATAATTGCTTAAAAAATAAAGAAATTAAAAAATAATCAACAAAACCAACAATCAATTAACATACAGTATTTTAAAAGTCTATCATTCTTTTTTCCTTATAGTACGCTCCCCAGAACGCTTCCCGGTTCGCGGACCGGGCGCTCCCCACGCAAAAAAACAAAAAATGTTTTTTATTTTTTTTTGCACCGCGGGGCCCTTTTAAAGCCTCCACATCAAACCTATGGGGTCAGGGAGGATCTACTATGCCCCCTTATGGTCATTTCCCCCTTTGTTTTGGCCTCCTCTTGTCTCTCGATCCTACCGAGAGACAAGATGGCGGCCGCTCCGGACTGTTTAGAATGTTGACAGACACCGGAGAGCCAATCAGCTTCGCTACGCGAAGTTCCGTTACGCGTCAGGTACGCGAACCGGAGCGCTGCCTGGAGCGCGCTTACAGATATATATCTTTTTTTGAACGTTAATTTCTCAAAATCCACTGGAGCACATATATTGAGACCTAGCAAAGGCACATCGGGCTAACAGTCCCTACAATTTTGCCAAGTTTCGTGCAAATCCATTCAGCCGTTCGGCCTAAAAGTGAGGCCAACCGCCGTATGGAAATTAACATGGGAAAAACACGTTTTGGGACCCCCCTTCAAACCTAGAGGGTCAGGGAGGATCTACTATGCCCCCTTATGGTCATTTCCCCCTTTGTTTTGGCCTCCTCTTGTCTCTCGATCCTACCGAGAGACAAGATGGCGGCCGCTCCGGACTGTTTAGAATGTTGACAGACACCGGAGAGCCAATCAGCTTCGCTACGCGAAGTTCTGTTACGCGTCAGGTACGCGAACCGGAGCGCTGCCTGGAGCGCGCTTACAGATATATATCTTTTTTTGAACGTTAATTTCTCAAAATCCACTGGAGCACATATATTGAGACCTAGCAAAGGCACATCGGGCTAACAGTCCCTACAATTTTGCCAAGTTTCGTGCAAATCCATTCAGCCGTTCGGCCTAAAAGTGAGGCCAACCGCCGTATGGAAATTAACATGGGAAAAACACGTTTTGGGACCCCCCTTTTTTCTCGGCCACCCCTTGACGAACCCCCCCCAAATTTCCAGGGGCTGCTCAGAAACAAAATGTTCCATTTTCCTGAAAGTTTCAGCCAATTCCGTCCACAAACGCCAAAGTTATTAGACATAGAATTTTAAAAAATCCCATAGGGAAAAAATCCTAACTATATATACCTACTGGCGACCGCCAGTAGGTAATATATATATATATATATATATATATATATATATATACATATATGTATATATATGTATCCCAAAAATACTGCTTATGCGATCCTCAGCCTGACAGCGCTGATGCCGTCGATGGTAGCAGTCACCATGCTGTTTGTATTTCGCTGTTCCGGTTCACCTCCGTGATTCGGTTCCCAGAAAAAGACGGCACACCAGGTAAGTCCAGCACAAAAAAGTTTATTGTGCACTAAACAACAAAAGACGACGCGTTTCGGCGTATAGCCTTTATCAAGTAGCCCCCATTTTGGATTTGCAAGAGTATAAGTCCTTTCTTTCTTCATAGACATAAAGAAAATACCATGATGTGACGCTCGAGTCATTGAACATTATGCATACAATTCAATTCATTGCATGATTAATTTGACCACCGTCTGTATACGGACATTTCTTGCATTCGTACAACGCCAATTTAGCTGATGATAAACTATAATTATAATGCAATTTTGGTAAAAGCGAAACATTGCGTTGGTATCCTAGTGGTGTGTTCTGGGTAATGTAGTTCCCCAATTTGTATAGCGCTAAACAGCCCAAATTTCTATTTAGTCATTCTATACAGCAGAATTCCACATATAAGTTTAAACAGGTATAATCGAGTGTTCTCGTTTATCATAATTATCTGTTTTAGAAACATTTCATTACCACATTTTCGATTATTCGTTTCCCAATTTATATAGCGCTAAACAGCCAAAATTCTATTTAGTCTTTCTATACAGCAGAATTCCGCATATAAGTTTAAACAGGTAAAATCGATTGTTCTCGTTTGTCATAATTATCTGTTTTAGAAACATTTCATTACCACATTTTCGATTATTCGTTTCCCACTAAGGATACTTTTTCCAACATAGCTGTTATACGTGTCAGTTAGCGTTGTACCTAACAGGGGCAAGTCTAGTTTATCGTGCATGTGGTGGTGGATAAGGGAATGGTGCAAGGGAAGTGAGGTGAATATCTGAATACTGTACTGGTTATTAACGAGTATGAATTGGTCTAAAAAATTATAGTGATGCTAATGAACTTTGAGTAGTGCCCAGGAATCACAGAGATCTCATCTGTGGATAGGCATACTAGCTCTCCACCATATAATATCATGACAATTGCTCTTCAATGCCTATTAATGATTGGCGATATCTCCTTCTACGCGTGCCCTGGCTAAACTCATTAAAAGTACAGTATTTAGATATTCACCTCACTTCCCTTGCACACAACCCCACACCCCCACACCCACACACTCCCCACACACACCTCACACACGCACACCTCCACCCACACCCAAACACCCCACACCCCCACACCGACACCGTACACATCCACACCCACACCCACATCCCACCCCCCCACACACACACCTCACCCCCCCAACACACACACACAGATACCTCACAGACACACCCCACACACACACCTCCCCCCCACACACACACACACACACCTCACAGACACATCCACACATCCCACACATACACACATATTCTACACACATACCCCCCACACCCACATACACCCCACACACACCTCACACCCCCACACCCCCACCTACACCCAAACACCCCACACACCCATACCCACACACACACCTTACACACCCACATCCCCACAAACACCCACATACCCCACACACCTACACACACCTATACACCTCATACCCCCCAGACACACACACACACACACACACACACACACCTCACCTCACAGACACACCCCACACATCCCCCACACACACCTCCCCCCCACACATGGGGAAAGTTCAGTGAAACACTAAAATAATAATTTAAAGTGCTTAGAGGTAGGGTAGCTCTGAATAGAGTTGTTGTGTTGTGTGGGTGATTTAAGTACCAACATGTAGGTACCAATGCAGAGTCTTAAATTCAATGTAGAATGTCTCATCTGTAGATAATTTGCATGTTGTTACAGAAGTTATTGTGGTATATGGAATCTATACTAAAGTCTTTCAGGAAAGCAGAAACAACATGGAGGCAGGAGATGAAAAAGAGATGTCAAATACACATTGGAGATAATAAAGTGGGAGAAAGGAAGTAACTATGAGCAAAATTACTATGTAACACAAAAAACAAATTGCACAGTATACTATAATTCTCACATTATATTATATTCATTTTGGTACAATTTCATTGATTACATATAAAAAAGAATAATGTCTGGAACAATTTTTAATTATTAAATATACATTTATTGCTCTGATTTTTCAAAATTTAATAAGACTTCCAACATTATGTCGTCGGGAATGTCCTCATTTGGATTACATGATTCCATTTCTTCCACATATTTCAGAAACTCTTCATCAAGAGACTGATCCAAAAAATCTGAATCGTTATTCTCTTCCTCTGGGTTGTCCTGAAGATCAAGTTCGAATGAAATATTACATTTATTTTGATCTCCTTCCATTATGTTGCTGTAAATTGCATAAAAAATAAATATATCAGTAGAGATAGGGCACTGTTGGGTTTAAGTTCAGACAGGTAGTTTTGATTTTTTAACAGTGAAGTTATCTTTGGGCAGTGTATGGTATCAGGCTGGAAGTAGAAATATAAAAAAGTGTATATCATAAAGACTAAGTAAATTGATAATTATACAAGACAAGCCTAACTCCATCCATATCTATAACAGAAAAGCCTATCTCAATCTATAACTATTACAGAGGGATAGTATATAACTATCAGAATTTTTTTTCCAAATTAACTTAAAGTGCACAACATACTTCAGTTTTCAAAATAACATCTTACCTTTGAAAAAGAAGTTTAAGTTCTCACTGAAAATCCTTTTGAAATGTACTTCAGGAAGTAGTAGTCAAAATTGCTGTGTTTCCCTCTCTTTCTTTATATATATTCATGTACATAACCAATCAAATGTCATGAAATAAACGAAAGTAACATTTTAATTGGTTGTAAATTCTAACACTTCAGATGTGTTTTTGTCAAGTAATTCACCTCAGGATATTTAGAGAGGGCTACAGGCCAAATGGCTTAATGGAATTCCACCACATTTGGGAAAAGGTAGGGACTGGTATGTAGTATGGCCTACTCTATATTTGGTGAAAGTGTCTCCGGTGGTTTTTATGTAAATTAACTTTTAAAAAATTTTGGGAGCCCTTCCCGGTGCACGCCCCAGTACGCATACCGGCAGCGCAACGGGAGTCCTCCATTTTGTGTTTCGGTAGATTTGAGACAGAAAATGGAGGACAAACAACGTTGGGAATGGGTATAAGGGGGCATCGTATGCACTCCCTGACCCTCTAGGTTTTCTGAGGGGGTCTTAGGAGGCCCATATAGGCGGAAAAAAATACAACTTTTTTTTATTTTTCGCGGGGGAGCGCCCGGTACGCGCACCGGGGAGCGTACCGGGGAGCGTACTTTGGTGAAAAATAGTGAAAAAAGTTAGAAAAAGATAATCTTTTGGAGTGATCAGAGATAGGGTAGCCCTGAAAAGGGCTTTTGGGTTCTGTGGCTGATTTAGGTACCTACAAGTAGGTACCAATGCACAGTCTTAAATTCAGGAGGAATATTCTATTCCCCTCATCTGAAAAGTGCACACCACCTCCTCTGTAGATATCTTGCATGTTGTAACGCAAGTTGTTGTTGTATATTGAACCCATTCCATAGTCTCTCATGTAAGCACAAACAGATTTATTCACATGTTTCCGTGCTTTCTCAAATTGTGGACAAAATTGGTTGGACCAGTTCCATTTCTGTCTTTGGCATATATTGGAATATTTGAAAACGAACTTGAGGAGGGTCTGAGGGGAAAATTATTTATAGACCAACTCGTATCCTGTCCCCCAACTGAACTAATAACACACACACGAAGGATACCGCGGTCTCTCAGAGACCTATACTCAACACTCAATAGTAGTGCCTGTACAGAACTGAACCGAACATATTACCTAGAGAAAACACAGTGCCTCAAGAAAAAAGTGAAGACAGTAGAAATAGTGGAGGAAAATGTAGAGAAAAATGTAGAGAAAAATGCCCATCAGCCCACCCAATGGCGGAACTTCGTCATTTGGGTCTTTTCGAAACGAATACTGGTATCCGCTAGCCACCTCATCTCATTTTATGAGGGTTGCTAGAACTGGATCCTCCAGTGTATGTACGAGCCAACAGGTAGAAGTAGTGGGCTGAAGCAGCAAGTTGCAGTGCACAAAAAGTGGTGTGAAAAAGAAGGAAAAATTATTAAAATTGCCTGTTCTGATGCCTAAGAAAAACTTTATTGGGTTTGAACAGCAAAACGGCAAGATTAAAACACAGAGTGGAGATAGTATGTAAAGAATTACTATCTATCATAGATTTCAATGGTCGACATGTTTCAGCCTTCACAGGCTTTCGTCAGGACCTACGATAAACACTACTGTTATTTGTTATTTGTTATTTGTACTGGGTTTTGTATCGCGCCAACTCACCGACAGGTCTCAAAGCGCCACTAACCAAGTGCAGCAACAAGAAGCAAGATGAATATATGAGGATTCTGGAGCTAATAACCAGATACTAAGAAGTAAATGCGTCTTTGAAGAGTAGAGTCTTCAAAGACTTCCTAAAGTGGAGAAGGATGGACTCTGCGAAGCACCTCCGGTAGCTTATTCCAGATGATCGGAGCCTGAACTGAAAAGGATCTGCCTCCTTTCGTTGCCAGCTTAAAGCGTGGGCAGGACAGCAGGAAAGAACCGGAGGATCGCAGGGCGCGCTTAGGTTCGTATATTTCGAGTCTCTCTTTTATATAAGCTGGCGCCTGTCCGTGGATTGCTTTGTGGCAGATGCACATGCTCTTAAATTCAACTCTTTGCACCATAGGCAACCAATGAAGCCTATAGAGCAAAGGAGAAGCATGAGTCCGCCTTGGCACTCCAAATATCAGGCGCGCTGCGTCATTCAGAGTGACCTGAAGACGATTGGATAGATTTTTTGGGAGGCCAAGGTATAGCGCATTGCCATAATCGATTCTCGACACTATTGTGGCTGAGACAATGGTTCGAAGCATATTCCGTGAGAGTAAGGGAACAAGCTTCCGCAGTTTCCTGATTAAGTTGGTACAAGAACCAACTACAGCGGACACTTGGTTGGCCATCGAGAGTTCCTGATCGATTTTCATGCCGAGGCTCTTAACGCTAGTACACGGTTTTGGAGTGGGTCCGAGTTCTTGTGGCCAAAACAAATCATTCCAGGGGGAGGTCAAGGTTGAAACTACAAGAACCTCCGTTTTGTCTGGGTTGATTTTCAATAAATTGGATGACATCCAATTTACTGTAAATCGCAATATGCCTTGGACCATGGACTGAGCCAATGGTGTATTGTCGATACTCAGCAGCAGCTGAGTATCGTCGGCATAATTGAAAACTTTACAGTTCATATTTGCCAGGGACTCTATCAGTGGCTGTAAGTACAAATTAAATAGGAGTGTAGAGAGCGCAGAGCCCTGCGGGACTCCGCAAGATAAGGCACCCTCATCGGAGACCTGATCTGCTACCTGGATTCTCTGCGTCCTCCCAGATAAGAAGGCTGTTAGCCATTCAAGGGCTTGCTCTCCTATCCCAAACCGAGCCAGTCTGCCCAGAAGCAATGCATGGCTGACAGTATCAAACGCCGCTGAAAGGTCTAATAATATCAGGGCGCTTGGCTTTTTCCTGTCAGCCATGCATCTAAGCTCGTCCAGCACAGACAGCATTACCAATTCTGTACTATGGTGGGCACGGAAGCCAGCTTGCCGCTCCTGGAGAAGATGGTTAGATTCCAGGAGGGATGACAAAGATTTTAACACGTGCTGTTCCAACACTTTTGACAGAAATGGCAACTGAGAGATAGTTCTGTTGTTCTTCAGGCTGGATGGATCTGCCCCGGGCTTTTTTAACAGGGGTCTGACGCATGCCTCTTTAAAGGAGGTTGGTAATGTGCCAGTAGCTAGTGAGGTGTTTAGGAGGTGTAAGATCTGATCTTCTAGGATCGGGATTGCTAGTCGGAGAATATCGGGTGGGCATGGGTCGGCAGGGGAGCCTGACTTGGTGGATGCTACAAGTTGACTCAAGATGGTAGGGTCAATTTCGGGGAATCTAGTAAAGATAGGGGTTGGGGGATTTAAAGGAGGCAGTTGTTCGATGTGTGAGACTGGATTATCCTTCTTAATATCGGACAAGATAATCGCAACTTTTTCGAGGAAGTATCCTTGAAAGGTATCACAGTTGATCGAGATGTCGATCTTATCCTCCTTCACACTTAGCTCCTTCAGGATTTGAAAGGTTTCCCTCTGGATGTTTGTGGCGTTGTTTATGCGTGTCTCGTAGTGCTCCTTCTTAGCTAAGACGATAGACTTTTTATATGTCTGAAACGACATTCTATATAGTTCCCTATCGGTGTCCTTTTTGGATTTCCTCCAGCATCTTTCAAGGCAGCGGAGTTTTCTTTTGTGTTCGCGTAAACTTTGGGTGAACCAAGGGGCTCCTTTCTGTGCACCCTTTACTCTTTGTACCTTTTCGGGGGCTAGCTCATCGATTGATTTCCTGAGAGTAGTCGTTATCGCATCATACATTGAGTCAAGGTCAGAATCACCTTGGGAGACTATGGGCGTCTGTTTGTATTTGGGCAGAGTTTGGGCCAGGGTGTCAGAATTCACTTTTTTCCATTGGCGCACTTTTTTAGTTTTTAAAGGGAGTTTAGCCTGGGAATTGATTAACGGTACGTCATACAATATTAGGTGGTGATCCGACCAGATACAGGGTGTAATACTTGTAATGACCGCCTTTGGCATGGAAGACCAGATAAGATCAAGAATATGGCCTTTTTTGTGGGTTGGAGCTTCCACAAGTTGTACTAAACCAAGAGAGGTCATAGTAGTCTGTAATTTCTGGACTAACGGATCTTGATCGCTCTTATCCCAGTGGACATTGAAGTCGCCAGTTACCAGGATGCTTTTGTAACGTGTGCATAGGTCTGATAATATAGGGAGAAAGAGGTTGTTGAATTTTGAGGTACTTTGGGGTGGGCAATACACTGTTAAGATGGTAAAACAGGAGTTGTTCATAGTGATTTTTATCCCTAATATGTCGACGGTACTTATGGTCTCCGATAAGATTTTTGTTACCGTAAACTTCCTTTTAAAGATCGTTGCAACACCCCCACCTCGGGCCCCCTCTGGTCGGTTGTGCCAGATCATATCATACCCACCAGGGAGGGCGGCGATGATATCCGGGGACGAGGCATCGCTCAACCAGGTTTCGGTGAGTGTCAAGAAGTCAATAGTCTCGTCTTGTAAAAGGGTATAGATTTCCAGGTGATGTTTCTGCAATGACCTGGTGTTAAGGGTGGCTAGCTTGAGGGGGGTTAGGGGACTAGAGTTCTTACCGCTGGGTATGTGCAAGATGTTAAGTTCCTCTAAGGTAGCACATATAACGGGGGATAGTGTATAGCTGTCAGAATTCAATACTCGGAGATCCCCTGAGGAATAGCAGGTGCGTGTACCAGAGTCCCTAAACCCTGTACCCGGTCGTGCGCGGACGGGCGCAGACGGGCAGGACTCTGGCACGACTCCGGCGCAGATCCGGCGCTCCCGCTGATCGCGTCCGCTGCGCGGAGTCATCTCTGCCCGTTTTTATGGCGCTTGGAATCGCGTCACAAATGACAGCCTGACCCAAGATGGCCGCCAAAACCGGTACTCTGCTCTCGGCGTCAACACTCGGCCGAGAGCAGGTCCGGATCGAAAAAGGAGGGGGTAACAGGGGTCTAAGGCACTATTGGGCGCAAGGGGGGTCAACAGGCGGGTCGCAGGCACCTATTACGATCAGGTGCAACACAGTACAAAATTACACAGTTTCAATTTTAAAACAGATTAAAAAATCAAGGAAAGGCAAGAGACCTCCCGGCTTCCGCCTCAGGAGGGTGAAAGTGCGTGCAGGTTAGAATTACCGGCACTCTCCCATTCGCGTCCCTTTTATGGCGCTTGGAATCGCGTCACAAATGACAGCCTGACCCAAGATGGCCGCCAAAACCGGTACTCTGCTCTCGGCGTCAACACTCGGCCGAGAGCAGGTCCGGATCGAAAAAGGAGGGGGTAACAGGGGTCTAAGGCACTATTGGGCGCAAGGGGGGTCAACAGGGGGGTCGCAGGCACCTATTACGATCAGGTGCAACACAGTACAAAATTACACAGTTTCAATTTTAAAACAGATTAAAAAATCAAGGAAAGGCAAGAGACCTCCCGGCTTCCGCCTCAGGAGGGTGAAAGTGCGTGCAGGTTAGAATTACCGGCACTCTCCCATTCGCGTCCCTTTTATGGCGCTTGGAATCGCGTCACAAATGACAGCCTGACCCAAGATGGCCGCCAAAACCGGTACTCTGCTCTCGGCATCAACACTCGGCCGAGAGCAGGTCCGGATCGAAAAAGGAGGGGGTAACAGGGGTCTAAGGCACTATTGGGCGCAAGGGGGGTCAACAGGGGGGTCGCAGGCACCTATTACGATCAGGTGCAACACAGTACCAAATTACACAGTTTCAATTTTAAAACAGATTAAAAAATCAAGGAAAGGCAAGAGACCTCCCGGCTTCCGCCTCAGGAGGGTGAAAGTGCGTGCAGGTTAGAATTGCAACAAAACAATGTAATATATCATGATATGATTATTTCGACCTACCAGTAATATTAACTTCCAGGCAGTCTCATATCATAATGTCTCAAAATTCTCCTGAGGAAAAGTAAAGGTTATTCAAATACACAAAACAAAGCCAATATCAAACCTATTGACACAACCTCTAGTGTATTCTGCTGAAAATCACTCCATTTTTTGTGTAACTCACCCTTGTTTGGAAGGGGATAAGACCTCACCTCACCTGGCGCTCGCTCAGGGTAGTAGAGGCCACGCTCTAAATTGGAGTACAAAGAAAAAAAGACAAAAATAATTGTAATATGTATCTATTTTGACTAAGATCAAAATCGGTTATTTGATACTAATCATGAGGATGACTATGGAGGGTACAAGCAAACCATGGCAGGCACTTGTTTGTATCAGGAAAACTCAATCCCAAACGAGAAACAGCGTTTTAAAACAGCAGTTTTACAATCAGAGTAAAGTAGAAGAGAAACACGAGATGACAAAGCCTGCACTCACCTCTCCGTCGTTGCCTCCGGCTTTCTTCTGAGCCGAGGGGAAGGTGACGAGATTAGTCATCTCATGGACTATAAACATAAAGAGCGGACCGTAGAGGGAGCTCTCTGTTAATTTTCTACGTGTGATGATTGGTTTATACTTTGCATATGATGATTCGTTGATATAACTAACCGGAACAAGGAAAAGAAAAGACGACTACGCGTCCATTTCAAGTACGCGAGAAACAGGGGGTTGCGGACCAGAGAGAGAAAGGCTGTTGCATCCTCTCACCCATTGGTTCAGAGATGTACCGGAAATGGTCCGTATAGCCTATCCTGGCCGGCCGAAAACAGGATGCTCACACGCTCGTTGGAGGTTTGTATAAACAAACGAAAAAACACACGTAAAAAACACTCTCGCTTCTCCGTGTATTTCAAAAAAACACAAAACAAACAAAGGGAACCTCTTAACGGAAAAGGGCTCCTGTAATCGTGTGTCTCATTACCCCTTTAATATTGAACTGTAATGTTAGGCAAGTGTGCAGGCCACGTTGTCACAAATGCGCACCGATAGCAAATGCTACAAATGGGGCAGGTCTCCCTTAAGCGTTAGGATAGTCACACTTTATTATGTTGTGAACCGTGTTGATGATTTTTTGATTTTTTGGTCCTCGTGCAACACGGCGGTGTCACAATTATGTCAGCTTACTTCATTGTATAGAGGTGTTTTTGGATTGGTTCCTCGTATACCAAAGGAAAAAAGGCGACATAGCGTGTAGGTGTAGTTGTCAGTAATAAGATGTAAAGAGAACGGTTGCGAAACAGAGAGGCTAAATAGTCTGGCGATAGTTTAATATGTCCGAGACTTACTGTAATTGCTGTCCTTGAAATAGCGTGGAACAGCTATGTACCCACTCAGTTGGCAAAGAGCTATTAAAGTTATTTTTTATTCTTTAGAAAACACAGGAAAGCTAAAATGCCAGGCAGGTTGTCACCCCGTGTATTGTAAATTACCAGTCGTAGAGTGGAATATAATTACATAGGTCTTCTGCAGACAAAAGAGATAAAGAGGATTCCTATTCCCAAAATCCAAAAAGACATATGTTCAGATTGGTACAGAAAAAAAGGGGGGGGGGAAGGGGAGGAAACCCTAGGGTGTGTTATACATTAGTACTCTTTGTATGGTTAATGATAGTTATATAGACCATATCATCAACTATTTGAATCTGCTGAATAGCCCACTTTAATTAGATCCTGTTTTCTTATATCTGTAACCAAGGTATGTCGTCATTCAACCCCTCAATGTCACTTTTCAACTTGAAAACCCACTTCTGTTCTTTCTTGAACAGAAATGCAGAGATATCACTGACATGTGGGGGTATGAATGGTTGCTCTAGTACTAACCATTCCAACTCATCAGACGAATGTTTCATCGTGAGAAAATGGTTTGTCAATCGGTTTGCTTGTTTGTTCCGTCTGATTGTGCTTTTATGCTCCTGTATTCTCAATTTCACCTTTCTGGTCGTCATGCCTATATATCGGAGAGCACACGGACAGGTGATCTGGTGGATGACCTTTTCACTGTTACAATTCGTGTGCCTCCTTAGCACCCAGGGGCGTGATGTACCTATGTCTACCGACGTGGTTCTCCTGGTCTGTGGACACACCGAGCAGTTACCACAGGGGTGGTGTCCTTGTACAGGCGGAAGATTCCACAATGTTGTTGTGGTGTCATGAGTGGAGGTTCTTGGTCTAGTGTGAACAAGTTCATCCCTTAGGCTCGTGCTTCTTTTAAAAGAGAAAAGTGGTAAAGGTATCTTGTCACCTGAACTGTTCAAAATACGCCAATTGTGTCTTATGATCTTCTGAATCCTTGTGGAGGCCGTGCTGAATGTAGTGACGCATGTCAGACTTTCTAGTGGAGGTTTTTCCACCGGTGGAGCAAGTAATGCTTCACGGTGGTTGTTGGAAGCCCTCTAATTGGCTTTTCTTATCAAATTGCACGGATAGAGTCTTGACTTAAGTCTGTCAGTCAGATCTTCAGCTTGAGCTACAAAGTCAGATTTGTCGGAACAATTTCTCCGAACTCTCAGAAATTGTCCGAAAGGTAAATTCTCTCGCAGTGCACGAGGATGATGGCTGTCAAACCTCAGTAATGAGTTGCGAGACATTGACTTTCGATATAAAGTGCTTGTCAAATGCCCTCCCTTTGGAATCACAAGGAGGTCTAAGAATGACAGTTCAGTGTTACTGTATTCCACCGTGAATCTGAGAAAAGGATTCTGGTTATTCAGCCAGGTTTGAAACTCCAATATCGATTGACTATCTCCTCGCCACACCACCAAGATATCATCGATATATCTTTTCCACAAAACCATTTGGTGGTGATATGGGTTTGCATGGTTGAGGACGTGGTGGGTCTCGAAATGGTGAACATACAGATTGGCCAGGCTCGGCGCAAATTTGCTGCCCATTGATGTACCCGATGTTTGCAGGTACAAGCAGTCCTCAAAACCGAAAAAGTTTTCGGTCATAGCTATCCTTGCAAGTTCCATAATGAAACGGATAGGTGTGATACTCTCCCACGGGGTCGCTTCTAGCAGTTCTTGCACAACCTGTAAGGTTTGTGCTTGGGGTATGCAGGTGTATAGTGATTCCACATCGAAACTGACAAGAATGTCAGTCTCGGTGTTGAACTCAACCTCGGGTAGTAGTCTGAGGACGTCTTTGGTGTCCTGGAGGTAAGTTGGCATAGATTTGACTAGGGGGCTCAGAAAGAACTCCACAAATGCGGACAGGGGTTCAAGAAGAGAACCGATCCCTGATATAATCGGTTGTCCTGGCGGTGGTCTGGCTACCTTGTGGATTTTTGGTAACACATAAAAGTACGGAGTCACTGGATGTAATGTTATTAGGAATTTTGCCTCTTGCGCAGTTATCCAGCCCTCCGCACTTGCCTCTTCCACTAGATTCTTAATTTCACTGAGGAGCCGGGTGGTGGGATCCTCCTGGAGTATGGTATACGAGTTTGTGTTACCTAGCTGTCTCAAGCACTCGGTCCGATAGGTGGCGGTGTCTAGAATGACTGTTGCCCCACCCTTATCGGCCGGTTTTATCGTGATGCTAGTATCTTTTGACAAAGTGGTCAGTGCTGCTCTCTCCTTTTTTGATAGGTTTTGAAAATTGCCGGTTTTGGATAAATCTAGAGATTCCAACTCTTGTACCACAGCTGTTTCAAAAGTCCCAACTCTGGATGGAACTTGTTGCAAAAGGGGAGTGAAAGTAGATTTAGTTTTCAGGCCTGTATTTATTTCAGAACTTTCTTGAGTTTCATTTTTTCTGCTGTCTGCAAAAAAGAAATGAAGGCGAATTTTACGGAAAAAGGTTTCAATTTCCCTCCGAAGTTGGAAGGCATCTCCACTATTCGTGGGTACAAACCCTAGGCCTTTGTTTAGTACCTGATGTTCAACGGGGGACAAGACGCGTGAGCTCAAATTCACTACCAAGTCCTCTTTGCTCCCTGGTATTACAGTCACTGACCTTGCTTGCTGCGAGTGACCGCAGGATCTTGCTCGTCTGCCCATTGTACTGTATTCTGACCCCTCCGCCTCCCCCTGTTCCAGCCACGGCCCTGTCCTAAAAAAGCATGGCTGTCGTAGTAATTGGGCTGCATGGTATATTGGGGCATTGGAGGGGGAAACTGTGGAGAGCCCCATGGTGTGGGTGGCCACCAGGGACCTTGTTGGTACATGTTACCCTGTCCATTGCATCTCCGATTTGGACGATTCTGTCGACCCCTTCCTCTCCACTGTGATGTGCCACTGCTATCCGAGTCGGAAGATTCCGGATCGGAAGAGGTGGCATAATTTGAACCCCGTGGTTTCCCTTGTTTGTTGCACTCATCAGGGATATAGCTATCGCTGGTATAAGGATATATTCTCTCGTGGGAGAACTTAGCTAAATCTTTTTTAAATTTCTCAATTTTGGTAAAAAATATAGGTTCTTTATATTCTTTGTTAGCTTTATTGCTCTCTTCTTGTTGTTTCTCAAAACGTTTCGTCGTGAGAGTTGTTTTGATTTTGCTTTCTAGAACCTGGATCTCTACCAGTATTGCATCTGCCACCCTTTTGGCAGTCGTAATTATTAAAAATAGCCAATCGCGCGTGCAACGCCAGGCTATTAATGACCAGTCCTTCACAAAAGCTTTGTCCGTGAGAAAAAGTCTTGGCGCATTAGTGACAATAAGGCCTGTGGGAGCACACTTCCCGTGTAGATACTCTGCCATAATTTGTCCATGCACGATAGTGCGGGAGTGACTCTTCTTCAGATCCAATACCGTGTCCCAATCACCCAGAACGGTGGGCCCACTGGTCGGTATCAAATCTAACATACTCGGGTTCTCGTTGAGAATAGATGATAACATCTCGTCATCAAAACCTAAACCTCCAAAATCTGCCATGGTTGCCCCACCACCAAAATTCACTCCTCAGAGTGGCCCGGCTCACTTGAGCCTGCTTATTGCAGTATTGACCCGCAGCCGTATATTGGAATATACCATGGCAGTTTGTGGAAAAAGTGTCATCAATTGCCCAAAGGTGTCCTTTAAAACCATCTCCAGACCTACCCCAGTCAAAGTGCCTAGGTCATTTCCACCACAGTGCAAAATTATGAGGTCAGGGTGCGGCAGATGGTAAAAGGTTTTCACCAATGGTATCAATTGATGACATCTCAATCCTCTTTGGCCAATCCATTTTATGTGCACATTTGGTAAATCAAGGTTGTAAAAATTTCTGGTAGCTGCATACCTTTGAGCCCAGTGAATGTAGCTATGTCCAATAATCCAGACAGAGTACATGGTGAGAGGAGGTTCTGGTGCAGTCAGATGAAGTGTAGGAATGAAATGGCAGTTGGAACAGTAGGAGTTTGCAAAAAAAAACTGTGGAGTTTCAGTGCTCTTGAATCACAAGCAATGATTGGTGGATTCAGATAGTTGAAAACTGAAAGTTAGGGTGCATGGTTCTGCTGTGTGGAAGAAGTAATTTGAATGGTTAAAAAAAAGTCATTTAAAGAAAGATTGCAGTGGATAAGCTGGTGTATTGAGAGGTCAAACATCCTTGCTCATTTGATTTGCAACATTGTAGAATAAACTTTTAACCCTGGGAGCTCAGTGAGGAGGGAGTTGCTATGGTAACAGGTGGAAAGGGCTGAGGGGGGGAAGGGTGTTGATTTGAAAATAGAGAAGGAAGAGTTTTGCTTGGTTACCATGAGGAATATGTGTGTACAATGAGAGGTTTTCTGTGCCATTAATGGTTGCAGTGCCTGGAGAACATACCTTTTGCTCTGCTAAAGAAATATTGGTGTGTGTATCTGACACTGTTCTGAATCTCCCAAAGCATTTGTAAAGGTGAGTTATGATTCATTTAGATAGAGAGTTCAGATTAAGAAGCACATTGATTTTCTTTGCTGTTGGTTTGTGTGATGCTTTTTGAAAATGCATGGTTTCTATATTTGTAAAATAGAGGATTTGTATTTTGTGAAATAGTGATGTTTCAGTAGTGAAGTTGAATGGTTGTACATAGGACTTGCACTCTGTATCTAAAATGTTATTTTTAAAATCAATTTTAGGGTAAATGAATGGGTTTCAGTAGTGAAAATGAATGCTTGTACATAGGACCGGTGTTGTGTTCCTAAAATGGTAATTGTAAAACGATTTTAGTGCAAATCAATGGGTTTGAGTAGTGAAAATGAATGCTTGTATATAGGATCTGTGCAGTGTTTCTAAAATGTTAATTGAAAAACAATTTTAGTGCAAAACAATGGGTTTTAGTAGTGAAAATGAATGCTTGTAAATAGGATCTGTCCTCTGTTCATAAAATATTAAATAAAAAACGATTTTAGGGCAAATTAATGGCTTTCAGTAGTGAAAATGAATGCTTGTACATAGGACCTGTGTTCTGTTCCTAAAATGGTAATTGAAAAACGATTTTTGTGCAAATCAATGGGTTTGAGTAGTGAAAATGAATGCTTGTATATAGGATCTGTGCATTGTTTCTAAAATGTTAATTGAAAAATGATTTTAGTGCAAAACAATGGGTTTTAGTAGTGAAAATGAATGCTTGTAAATAGGATCTGTCCTCTGTTCATAAAATATTAAATAAAAAACGATTTTAGGGCAAATTAATGGCTTTCAGTAGTGAAAATGAATGCTTGTACATAGGATCTGTGTTCTGTTCCTAAAATGGTAATTGAAAAACGATTTTAGTACAAATCAATGGGTTTGAGTAGTGAAAATGAATGCTTGTATATAGGATCTGTGCAGTCTTTCTAAAATGTTAATTGAAAAACGATTTTAGTGCAAAACAATGGGTTTTAGTAGTGAAAATGAATGCTTGTAAATAGGATCTGTCCTCTGTTCATAAAATATTAAATAAAGAACGATTTTAGGGCAAATTAATGGCTTTCAGTAGTGAAAATGAATGCTTGTACATAGGACCTGGGTTCTGTTCCTAAAATGGTAATGGAAAAACGAATTTAGTGCAAATCCATGGCTTTAACATTTTTAAGAAGGAATAAATAGTGTGTGCATAATTATATAAAAATATTTGAATCTTTTACAAACATGTTACTGGTTTACATCAGATTGGGAAGCAGACTGAGTTTCTTTGCTGTTAGTTTGTTTCATTTTTTGGGTAATGCTTGGTAGGAATGTTTGCAAGAGATAGGAAATGTATTTTGTAAAATAGTGAGTTTTCAGTACTGAAATGGAATGCTTGTACTTCAGCAATGCATCCTTTCACATGGGGAAAGCGCCATGTGAAAGCGTTTGCCTCAGTCTTATGTCTGCTGTGAGGTAGGCGCAAGATATTGACGTAACAGTGTCTTAAAAGTGACGCAGTGAAATCTCATAGATTTCACTGCGTCACTATTACGAGGTTTTCTGCGGAGAAATGACCCCTCTGTGTACATTACACCTGACAGAGGTATAATGTGGCGCAGAGGTTGAAAAAGTGACTCATCTACCTACATGCGTCACTTTTTAAATATGGCGCAACAAGGCACATGTTTTATGCCGCCGATACGTCACAAAAAGTGACGCATCAGCAGTGCAAAACTGACACAGGGCCTCATAAATGAGGTTCATCTTTTTTTGCACACTACTCCAGTTTAGTCTTGTCCACTGCACTCTTGCCTCACCTTTTGTGCTCCCCTGGACAGGCTTCATCTCATCTGCACTCCTGCTTAGGTGTCAGAATCATTTGCCTCAGTCTTATGCCTGCTGTGAGGCAGGTGCAAGATTTTGACGTAACAGTGTCCTAAAAGTGATGCAGTGAAATCTCATAGATTTCACTGCATCAGTATTACGAGGCTTTTTGGGGAGAAATGACCCCTCTGTGTATATTACACCTGACAGAGGTATAATGTGGCGCAGAGGTTTAAAAAGTGACGCATCTACCTACATGCGTCACTTTTTAAATATGGCGCAACAAGGCACATGTTTTATGCGCCAATGCGTCACAAAAACTGACGCATCAGTAGCGCAAAACTGACGCAGGGCTTTATAAATGAGGCTCATCTTTTTTTTGCACACTACTCCAGTTTAGTCCTGTCCACTGCACTCTTAGACACAAGCCTCACCTTTTGTGCTCCCCTGGACAGGCTTCATCTCATCTGCACTCCTGCTTAGGTGTCAGAATCCTTTCACATGGGGAAAGCCCCATGTGAATTCGTTTGCCTCAGTCTTATGCCTGCTGTGAGGCAGGTGCAAGATTTTGATGTAACAGTGTCCTAAAAGTGATGCAGTGAAATCTCATAGATTTCACTGTGTCACTATTACGAGGCTTTTTGCGGAGAAATGACCCCTCTGTGTACATTACACCTGACAGAGGTATAATATGGCGCAGAGGTTTAAAAAATGACGCATCTACCTACATGCGTCACTTTTTAAATATGGCGCAACAAGGCACATGTTTTATGCTCCAATGCGTCACAAAAAGTGACGCATCAGTAGCGCAAAACTGACGCAGGGCTTTATAAATGAGGCTCATCTTTTTTTTGCACACTACTCCAGTTTAGTCCTGTCCACTGCACTCTTGGACACAAGCCTCACGTTTTGTGCTCCCCTGGACAGGCTTCATCACATGAGCACTCCTGCTTAGGCCTTATAATCTTTTTTTAAAATAACATTTGAAAAACAGAGAAAAGGTCATATGTATAAGCTTTTCATTACACTACTAAAATATTTTTGGTGCAAATTAATGAGTTTTACATTTTTGAGAAAGAATAAATAGTAGGACCTGCACTGTGTTTCTAAAATGTTATTTAAAAATCGATTTTGGGACAAATCAATGAATTCTATATTTTTGAGAAAGAATAAATAGTGTGTGCATGATTACATAAAAAGAATTTAACTTTTCACAACCATGTCACCTGTGTTACCTCAGATTAGGAAGCACACTGAGCTTCTTTGCTGTTGGTTTGTGTTATTTTTTTGGTAATGCTTGCTAGGATTGTTTGCAAGAGAGAGGAAATGTATTTCGTAAAATAGTGAGTTTTCAGTACTGAAATGGAATGCTTGTACTCCAGCAATGCATCCTTTCACATGGGGAAAGCTCCATGTGAAAGCGTTTGCCTCAGTCTTATGTCTGCTGTGAGGCAGGCGCAAGATATTGACGTAACAGTGTCTTAAAAGTGACGCAGTGAAATCTCATAGATTTCACTGTGTCACTATTACGAGGCTTTTTGCGGAGAAATGACCCCTCTGTGTACATTACACCTGACAGAGGTATAATGTGACGCAGAGGTTAAAAAAATTACGCATCTACCTACATGCGTCACTTTTTAAATATGGCGCAACAAGGCACATGTTTTATGCGCCAATGCGTCACAAAAAGTGACGCATCAGTAGCGCAAAACTGATGCACGGCTTTATAAATGAGGCTCATCTTTTTTTTGCACACTACTCCAGTTTAGTCCTGTCCACTGCACTCTTGGACACAAGCCTCATGTTTTGTGCTCCCCTGGACAGGCTTCATCACATGAGCACTCCTGCTTAGGCCTTATAATCTTTTTTTAGAATAACATTTGTAAAACCGAGAAAAGGTCATATGTATAAGCTTTTCATTACACTACTAAAATATTTTTGGTGCAAATTAATGAGTTTTACATTTTTGAGAAAGAATGAATAGTAGGACCTGCACTGTGTTTCTAAAATGTTATTGAAAAATCGATTTTGGGACAAATCAATGAATTCTATATTTTTGAGAAAGAATAAATAGTGTGTGCATGATTACATAAAAAAATTTGAACTTTTCACAACCATGTCACCTGTGTTACCTCAGATTAGGAAGCACACTGAGCTTCTTTGCTGTTGGTTTGTGTTATTGTTTTGGTAATGCTTGCTAGGATTGTTTGCAAGAGAGAGGAAATGTATTTTGTAAAATAGTGAGTTTTCAGTACTGAAATGGAATGCTTGTACTCCAGCAATGCATCCTTTCACATGGGGAAAGCTGCATGTGAAAGCGTTTGCCTCAGTCTTATATCTGCTGTAAGGCAGGCGCAAGATTTTGAGGTAAAAGTGTCCTAAAAGTGACGCAGTGAAATCTCATACATTTCACTGTGTCACTATTACGAGGCTTTTTGCGGAGAAATGACCCTTCTGTGTACATTACACCTGAAAGAGGTATAATGTGGCGCAGAGGTTTAAAAAGTGACGCATCTACCTACATGCGTCACTTTTTAAATATGGCGCAACAAGGCACATGTTTTATGCCGCCGATGCATTACAAAAAGTGACGCATCAGTAGCGCAAAACTGACGCAGGGCTTTATAAATGAGGCTCATCTTTTTTTCGCACACTACTCCAGTTTAGTCCTGTCAACTGCACTCTTGGACACAAGCCTCACCTTTTGTGCTCCCCTGGACAGGCTTCATCACATCTGCACTCCTGCTTAGGCCTCATAATCTTTTTTTTAGAATAACATTTGAAAAAAAGAGAAAAGGTCATATGTATAAGCTTTTCATTGCACTACTGAAACATTTTTGGGGCAAAATAATGTCTTTTACATTTTTGAGAAAGAATAAATAGTGTGTGCATGATTACATAACATTTTTTGACCTCATGTCACCTGTTCACAATCATGTCACCTGTGTTACCTCAGATTAGGAAGTAGATTGTACAGATGAGGTGAGGCATGTCCAGAGGGACAGAAGAGGTGAGGCCTGTGTTCAAGACTGTAGTGGGAGAGAGGCTTTTCTTGGAGAGCATAAGTGGTGAGACCTGTGTCTAAGAGTGCAGTGGACTAGGCTTCATGAAGCCTGTCCCCCACTGCACTCTTAGACACAGGTCTCAAGTTATTTGCACCCGTGGACAGATCTCTCTTCTACTACACTCTTCAATAGAGGCCATACTTCTTGTGCACCCCTAGACAATCCCTACCTCATCTGGAACCCTGAATAGACTTCAAATAATTGGCATGCTTAGACAGGCCTCAGCTTATTTACACCCTTGGACATGCGTTACCTCCTATGCACCTACTTACTATCAATTATACTCAATACATTGAGGCCTGTTCAGAGGACAGAGATGAGGTTAGGCTTGTCCAAGGGTAAGAGGAGGTTAGTCCTCTCCATTGTAGTCATGGACACTGATTGCTTGTACATAGGACCTGCACTGTGTGTCTAAAATGTTATTTAAAAAATGATTTTGGTGAAAAAAAATGACTTTTAGTTTTTTGAGAAGGAATAAATAGTGTCTGCATGATTAAATACATATATTTCATCTTTTCACAATAATGTCACGTGTGTTACCTTAGATTAGGAAGTAGATTGTGTAGATGAGGTGAGGCATGTCCAGAGGGACAGACGAGGTGAGGCCTGAGTTCAAGACTGTAGTGGGAGAGAGGCCTTTCCTGGAGAACATAGGTGGTGAAGCCTGTGTGTAAGAGTGCAGTGGACTAGACTTCATGAAGCTTATATCCTACTGCACTCTTAGACACAGGTTTCACTTTCTTTGTACCTGTGGACATACCTCTCTTCCACTACACTCTTCAATACAGGTCTCACCTCTTCTGCACCCTTGGAGAATCCTCACTTGATCTGTAACCCTGAATAGACCGTTTGCTTTTTGTCATTGCTTTGTTGTTTGATAATAGTGGTCTATAATGTGCTATTTTTTTTTAACACAGATTGAAATCAAGATTTCAAGAGTAAGGAAAGATGCCCTCAAGGCAAAGAAGAAGGAAGAATGAAATACGGTTCCAAACAAAAACAGCAATGGAATTACAGCACTCTTCAACAACAAATACTTCAAAAAACAGGAACAAAGCTCCTGGTAAGACCACTAAGTCTTTCTTACGGAACATATGTAGATCAAGTAAAAATGTTGGACAGCATGTAGAAAAAGAGAATGAGAGAGTAAATTTGAAAAATAAGGAGAGAACCTCAAAGAATCCTACAACTGGAGCCGGAGAGAATAATATGTATAGGAATAGAAGGCAGAATCAGTTTAGAGACATTCGTAAATTAATGTTTCGCAATAGGGTGGTTTTAAATTTGTTAAAAAACATTAGGAAAGGTAAACAGAGAGCTGCTTTTTATAAGAAAAACAAAAGTGTAGAGAAGATTGTTGATCAGGCTTTTGAAGTTAAGAAAAAATTATTTATTTTAATAATCAATAGAATTAGGACACTTAACAAGACAATTGATGTTTTCAAATCAAACAGTAGATGGAAAAGAGTAATTAATCAGACTAATTTTTGTAAAGTTTTTTCAGGAGAATGGATGCACAGTTCAAGTTGTGAGCCATTTTTTAATGAGGAGAGTTACTTCCAGGAGAATGATTTAGTGCATGCAGTTGACACCAGTGGTCCAGCGTATGAAGTGAAAGACGGTTGTTCGATTGAAAAAGAGAAACTTGTGCCTAGAGAACCAGAAGAGGTGTTAACTGATGAAGTTTTAGGGAGACGTACTAAGGGTCCAGTGTACACTTGGAAGTGTAGTCGTATTTGTAGTGTGCGACAGGAATCAATTGATTTGTTTTGTAATTTCTTACTTACATATAGTAAGAAAAGTCTAAAGCAGAAAGTGAAGTTGTTGCAAGACTTACAGCCTGATTCATGTAGGTAAATTGCACTCGCAAAGGGCCATATTCTGAGAATCTGGCCCTTTGCGAGTGCGATTTTTGCATTTGGTATTCTTGATACCAAATGCAAAAATCGCTATGTAAGAATTCGCATATTTGCGTGGAATGGCATTTAAGGAATCTCTAATAGAGATTCCTCAAATGCTATTCATGACACAAAACAAAATAGCGATTTTGGACTTTTGGGGCCGCTATTTACCGACAGGTCAGACCTGTCGGTAAATAGCAAAAACTCAGAAAAATGCTTTTAAAAGCATTTTTCAAAGTTGCATGTAGCACACACACATGTCCTTTGGACATGTGTGTGCGCAACACCTGTCCAAAAGTGCATTTTAGGGGTGCTATAGGGCGTCCTTTGGACACCCCTGGCACCCTTAAAATCGCTATCTTAGTTGCGAGTAGCAAATTGCTACTCGCAAATCCCCATTCATTCCTATGGGCCTCTTGGCCCATAGGAATGAATGGGGAGTATTTGCGAGTAGCAAATTGCTACTCGCAAATAAAGAACATGTAGGAATCGCTATTTAAGTAGCAATTCCTACATGAATGCCGTTTTGCGTGTCCTCAATAGCGAATCGCTATGATTCGCTATTAGGGACACGCAAAACGGCATGTACATGAATCAGGCTGATAGATCCTTGCATAGTGAGAGAAAACACAGGTTTGCAAGGGCATTCACTGGCTTGTCTTTCTAGAAAAGTCTGTCAGAGTGTTTTTCATCATTTTAGGATGTTAGCAGTGCATCATACCAAAATGAGGAAATTAGTGAGAATGTTGTATTATGCAAAAAGTCCAGCACTAAGCTTAAACAATTAAACAGTGCTCTTTTGCATGGAACTGAATTAGTTGTGAAGTAGATTTGTGAAGAAATTGAGATTTGTTATTTTGGTGAAAAAGAGGACAGTGTAGAAATTGACACAGCAATTCAAGGTAATGTGGAAGAGAATTTACAGATTTCAAGTACAGAAAAGTTTGAGCAGGAAAATAACCAGGTTTAAGGTAAAATCAAGTGAAAGGCCGAATTTTACTTGTGTGTGTTGTCGACGAAGTCATTATAAACATCAAACTAGATTAGTTGATTTATACGTAAAAAGTGAAAAGATGAATAATTATGGGCTCCATTAGGATATGACAACCACTCTTGTTTTCCCCTCTGCCCGATTAGGAGTGGGAGGGGACAATGGCGGACGGAAATAGATTAATATGGTGGCGGTGTCCAATGGACACCGCCACCCATATTACGATGGCTTACATTAGGGGCCTTTCCGCGGCGGCAATGCCGCCACGGAAAGGCATGCAGCAATTGCTGCGGGGGCCCCCTGCAGGGCCCCCAGGTTGGCTCCACTGTCAGTGGGCACATGGGGGGTACCTCTGGTACCCCCCCACATTTGCATTTGCAAAGCGGCAGGCACCGCGCGGTGCCTACCGCTTTGCATATGTAAATGCGAAAAAGCATTTTTTGCATTGTGGCGGGCGGTGCAGAGTGCACCACCCGCCACAATGCTAAAACTACAGGATGTGCCCGCCACTGTGGCGGGCACATCCTAATTCCGCCCTTATGGCGGGCGGTCCCGTTCTCCGATAGGGTGGCGGGCGGACAATGTCCGCCCGTCATCCTAATGTGGCCCCTCGAGTGGAAGGATTTTGCAACTTATTTGTGGGTGGAGAATTGTTTTGATTTGAGTTGTGATCAGCGTATTTGGAAATATTGTTATGATAAATTAAATCAAAACAGAATGCCTGCCAGAGCTGTTCATAATAATCTGGAGTTGGTAGACATTCCCCGTGAATTGATGGATTTAAATACATATGAGTTTTTTTTGATTCAATGTGTCCATCCTTTTCAGGCAATTGTTTGCATGGAGCCTAAGATAGGGAAATTGCCTCCTACAGATTTGCAGAGAGGATTAAAGGGAAGAGTTGTTTATTTGCCTCTAGATTTAAAAAAAATATTGATACAATTGGTATAGAAAAAGTAGAAGAGAAACCTTTAGTTATTCTAGTTAATGGGGTTCCGACAAAGAGTAAGAAAATCTGGCAAGATTTAGTGGATGTTAGGAAAGTCAAAAAGGCAACGTTGTATTTAGTCAAAAACAATGAGTATTACAAAGATGTATGTGTTGCAGCAGAGGAAACAGCTGCAGATGAAGACAGTGATTGTTCAGGCGGCCAAATTGAAAAAGTTGATGTGTCTAGAAGTGAAGAAATATATGAACATTATACTGTTCATCCTTTGCATTCCAAAGAAGTAATGGGGAATGCAATTGAATTGTTTCAAATGAAAGCAGAAAAAGGAAGTCCCATTAGTGTATGGGAAGAAAGTTTGAAAGCTCGTTGTTTTCCACAGCTATTTCCAACAGGTCGAGGTGGACGAAATGATGATCGACCACTTCAAATTCCTGCATCTGAATATCGAACTGTAAGATTATATGCTGAAGATCCAAGGTTTCGTCAATGCATTCCCTATTTGTTTCATTTACTGTATGAAAGTGACTTGTCTGGGCTTTCTTATGCAGTAAACCATATACTGTAAAGTGGAGCACATCTGCTAAATGTTTAGTCGAGGGACTTTATGGAGAAAGTGAATCTGCAAGATAATATTTTGGAATCTCATTTAATCAATCTCATGGCATGTCAGCATGGTGCAAACGAGTATTGGTACCGTCGTCATGGGGAATTGAAATGTATGCTAAGAAACTTAGGAACTCCTACATGGTTCCTCACTCTTAGCTGTGCCGAGTATGCATGGGACGACTTACTTGAATTTCTACGCGAGGCAAATGCAAATATACAAAATATAGAATTCAAAACACCTGGAGAACTGTGTTCTTTGGATCCAGTGAATGTATGCAGATATTTCAATCATAGATTTGAAGCTATGATGTCTTTTATTACCAACAAAAAAAATCCTCCCCTTGGAGAGGTTTTGGATTTCTTTTGGAGAAAGGAGTATCAAGCGAGAGGTGCTCCTCACATACATATGTTGTTGTGGATTAAAGATGCACCCAAATTTGGAACAGATTCGGATGAGACAGTGATGAGCTTCATTGAAGAGTATTCAACATGTGCTGTTCCGAAAACTATCGAAGAAAACAGTTTACGGCAACAAGTTTTACGCTTTCAATCCCATCGTTGTGGAAAGTACTGTCGTAAAAAATTCAGAAACAAGTACAAGTTCTACACAAAATGTCGTTTCAGCTTTCCACGACCAGTGATTTCTAAAGGAAGAGTAAATAATTTGATGTCTTCTCTGTGACATACTGTGACGAGGAAGTCACCAAAAAATACATACAATTTAAAAAGAAACGAAGAGTCCAAGTACATCAATGACTACAACCCAGTGATTTTGTCCATGTGGAATGCTAACATGGATATTCAATTCGTTCCTGACAACTCTATTGCTGTGGCTCGATATGTGAGGTCTTACATCACAAAAAATGAAAAAACAGAACTGAAGGAAATGTGGGAGGACATTTCACATGAAAAGAGTCTAAGCAAGAAATTATACAGTTACAGTCTGAAGATGTTGTCGCATCGAGAAATTGGAGCATATGAATGTTCTGATCGATTGTCATCAGCAAGTCTCTATGCCAAATCTAGAACCATCATTTGGGTGAGTCTAGATCTTGCTGCAACACGAAATCGAGTTTTGAAATCTGTACAAGAGATAGAGTATTTGGCGGAGAAAGAACCAGAAAGTACAGATATTTTGAAGACAAATATGTTGGATACATACTATCCAAATAGAAGTCCTCACCTTGAGAACGCTTGTCTCTATGAAGTTCTTCAAAGCTATATTTATAAGAGGAACATCAGAGAAGATATCAATAATGGAATATATGCTGTCATTGGATGTGAAGGATGTCTAGTGAAAAAGAAAAAAAGGCCATTTGATTAATCATCGAAAATTGAGTTGTGAAAATCCAGACAAAAGGGAATTTTACTATTTAGCTCTTTTGCAACTCTTTAAGCCATGGCGTACAGAAGAGGAACTACTTAGAGATTTTCTCTGTTACGAAGATTCTTTTAATGCAACCAAGGATACCATAGAATGTCCTGTTTTTCCAAATTATCTGCAAATGTTGAACGAAGAAATAGAGCAAGAAGCCACAATTGCTGCAGAGATTGCAAGAGACAGTTCTCAATACAGTCAGAGCTCTGCTTCATTGAGTCAGGATCCACTTGGAGGACCAATTATTCAAAATGAAGCTGCCACTGCCATGGATGAGGTGGAAAGAGCTATGGAACAAGCTCAAGATGATGTAGTTAACTTAGAAGATTTGGTGAAACAACTAAACCTTGAGCAGAAACAGATATATGACGAAGTCACAGATCAGATTGAACATGGATTCACTCATGAGAAAAAAGAATGCTCATGTACATCATTTAAACCAGTCCAACTGTACGTAAGTGGAGAAGCGGGAACTGGAAAAAGTTTTCTGATTAAAGCAATTGCAACTTATCTGCAGAAAAGGACTGAATCACCGCTATCTTGTGTTGTTACTGCTCCAACTGGGCTGGCAGCACATAACATTAAAGGGATTACTTTACATCGTTTACTGATGCTGCCAGTGGAGCATGATAACAAATTGCAATATCACAAGCTATCTGGAGATGCGTGTTCCGAAGTTTCGAGAGTCCTGAAGAAAATGAAACTTCTTATCACTGATGAAGTAAGCATGGTGTCAAATATAATGCTTGCTTTTGTGCATTTGAGAATGCAAGAAATTCTTAGAACAGACTATGATGTCTTATTTGGAGGAAAAAATATTATTGTTTTTGGAGATCTACTGCAGTTGACTCCAGTGAAAGTACAACCTGTGTTCAAAATGCTCACGCATGAAGATACCAGGAAGTGCCTAGGAAGCATTGGAAACGTTAATATATGGTTAAACTTCAAATATGCAGAACTGCTTCAAAATATGCGGCAGGCAAAGGATGAAGATTATAAAAATATTCTACAAGATGTAAGAATCGGAAAAGTAAGTCAGCAAGGGAAAGAAGCTTTACATGGACGATTAATTTCAAATTTTTACCCAAATGAAAACATTCTTCCAGAGTATATTTTTAAGAAAATTAATGAGAAGAAATCTGGCATATGTTTGATGGTAACTCTGAAAGAATGTTCCATGTTCAACAACAAAATGTTAAAGTTAGAAAATGAAGAGATAGTGAAACTGGAAGCTATAGATACAATTGAACATATGGGAGCAACAATTATTTTGTCTGAAAATTTGAAATCAAAATTGGATTCATTAGTGAAGACTATATCTAAAACTGCTGGTTTTGAAAAGACTGAATGTGTGTTTAAATTGTCGTATCATTTTGAGAAGGAATTTAAATGTTGAAAGAGGTCTG
Source organism: Lissotriton helveticus (assembly GCF_964261635.1). Classification (NCBI taxonomy): domain Eukaryota; kingdom Metazoa; phylum Chordata; class Amphibia; order Caudata; family Salamandridae; genus Lissotriton; species Lissotriton helveticus. The sequence continues at coordinate 1,212,902,099 of NC_136057.1, read as the reverse complement.
GTAAATGGAGCAATGGGTCATGTTGTTACTTTTGTGAATTACAAAAATAGAGATGGAATTGAAATTTAAAAAATTTAATTTGATGGCATTGAGGAAATAGAACAAATTTGTCGTTGTTCAGCTAGATTTTTGCTTGTGAAAGACTTATATGTTCGCCGAAAACAGTTTCCTATTTGTTTGGCATATGCGGTGACAATTCATAAATCTCAATGTTTAAGTGTAGATAACGCTTTGGTGAACATTGGAAGTTCTGTGTTTAAAGAGGGTATGGCATATGTGGCATTATCACGAGTCAGAACTTTATCAGGATTGTATTTGATTGAGTGTGATGAAACAAAGATTTGTGCAGATCTACATTGTGTTAAGGAATACAATAGGTTAAGAAGAGAGTATGCTCCACATTTGCCTCAATATCCTCTGATTGAAAAACGTGTGGTAGGCCGAAAAAGAAGAAATGAGAGTAATTGCAGTGAGGTAGTAGCAAAAAGACAAAAAGTAGATGAAACTGTAATTGTAAGCAGAAGGAAAAAGGATTCTGTTGAAGATGTTGTTGGATTTCAGTTTGAAAACAGTTCTGGTGTCAACTGCTATGCTAATGTAGTGGTTAATGTTGTTTTTTTCTTCAAAATATACAAGAACAGATTGTTGAAAATCGGTATCAAAGATTCTGTGGTTTTTGAATTCCGTGTTTGAGAAATGTAGCAGTGATAGAGCAAAAATAGAAAGTGTTTCAGAAATTCAAAATCTTCTAGACATATGTTCTGGTCAAAATCAATTTTCACAGAATATTCAGCAGGATTGTCAGGAATTTTTAATGTATATGTTTGATGTATTGGAAGATGAAGGTGTAGATATAAAAAATCTTTTTAGCCTTTCTTATCAATGGCAGCATGACTGCGACAACTGTACTTTATCAAGTACTACTATAATAGACACTGAAAGATTTATATATTTGACTTTACCAGACTGCAAATCAGTGCCTTTTAATAATCTAGTTAAAGCAGCGGATCACAATATGGTGTGTACCCAATGTAAGTCTACTATGCTGTCCACATTATTTCTACAAAATTATGGTCAGTATGTCATTTTAATGTTCCAACGATGTAGACCTGATGGAACTAAATTGACAACTTCTATTAAAAATTTCGTTGGTTCTCAGTTATCAATATCAGGAAGAACCTTTGCAACTGTAGCTATTATTTTTCATGACGGTCCTTCTACAACATCAGGGCATTACACATGCTATTTAAAAAGTTGTAAAGGTTGGACCCACTGTAACGACATTCATTTGACTTTCAAACAACGTTTGCCTTTTGGCTTAAAAAATTCATACCTAGTGTTTTTACAACCAAAATTTAAGTAAAGGTAATTGGCCTTTGAAGACGGGAGCAGTTAATAAAGGTTATTTTGCTGTTTAAAAATATATTCTGAGTAAAAGTGATCCAGGTAATATAAAAAATTGACTTGTCATATAGGTACTGTAAGTGGATCTCATAGTATGTGATATTAGTATTATACACAATGATGAACATGAGTGAGTCAGAGATGGTTTTACAAATACTTAAATATTGTGAAAATGTTGTATGAGCCTTTCTTTCAGAATGTCGGAAAAAAGTAATTTCAGAGTTTCTTAGAGTTAATTTGAAAATATACTCATACATCTGACACTATTTGGCCAAAAGGAAAGGTACAGGAATGAGTAAAGAGTCATGACTGAAAAAAAGGAGTATATGAAAATAATGAAAATATTTCAGATGTTCTTGGAGCTTTTCTTCTAGAAAGTCGATGAAATGATTTTTTTTGTGAACAGCAGAGTACTTTGCAACGAGAAAAGGACCTCCATGATATACTATTTGGCCTCAAGGAAAAGTAAGTCAATCAAAGATTAGTGTACATTTGTCATTTGTCAGTATCTAAGGTTTTTTTTAAAACACAATCTTTTAGATTGTGTTTTTTTTTCCCGCTGTCATGTGATGAGTAATTTGAACTCACTGTTTTAAGTGAAATTCAATATATTCTGAGAACAGCAAAAATAAACTATGTAACATGTTGTACAAGTTATACTATAATTTGGATTGTGTAAATTAAATTGTATTCCCATTCTCTGACACTCATTTTCCTTTTTCCTCTCTCTTTCAGCTCTCTTTACTCACTCACACTGCCTTTCTCTCACTCTGTTTCACACCCATTCGTTTACTGCACTTCTTTCACAACCCCTCATTCTCATTTCAACTGCCTGCATCCCCTCTCTCCCTTGCACCACTTTTCAGCTTTCAGTCTCTCTGCTTTACTTCCCTTTTCCGTCTTTTCCTCCTTTGCTCTTTTACTAATTCCTCTTTACTCACTGAGCAGTATTGTTGCACTCTATCACTATAAATTACCCACTCTCCCTCGCTTATCTTTGTTTGCTCCTTTCTTTTGACCTCTTTTCTCTATTTTTCGTTCACTACCTCTATGTCCTCAGTGCCTCACTCTCCTTGTGTTATGTTCACTTGTGTTTATCTACCTTCTATCATTTCTTTTACAACAACTTCACTGCTCCTCTCTCATCGTTCTTCATCCCATTTCTTTTACTCTGGTTCCATTACTATCCCTCATTTCCTTTCTTTCAATGTCCTTCTCTTTACTTTCATCACCAAATTATTTTCTCTCAGTACCACTCTTTTAGTCGTCTTCTCCTCCCTTTCCTTTTTTTGCTCCTTACTCATTTCCTTTTATCACTCATTGTACTCAACCTCACTCAGTTTTTCTCTTAGTGTGTCTGTCTACTAACTTCCTGACTCCATTTCCCTCAATCGTTGTATATTATCCTCTCTCCCTTCATCCCTTCACTTTGACTGTTCTGCACTTACTCTCAGTTATCTTCTATTTCTCAATCTTCTAAATGCATCCTGAATTAGACTCTTTTCCGTCTCTGTTATTATCTTTTTACTTACTACTGTTTCCTAACTTAGTTTTGCTAACTCACATTGTTTTAGTATCTTTCTTACCTTCAGTTCATTTCTCTGTTCTTCTCTTCCTCTGTGTCAGTGAATCTATATGCCCTACTCTTAGTAATTTGCTCTCATTCTATTTCTTTTTTCTCTTTTTATCCTTCTACCTTACTTTATTTCCCTTTCTGTGTCCTCCACTCTTACTTTATTTCTAAATACACTGTTATGATTTTTAACCTCTTCATTTGTATATTTTAATTTAAAATACACATTTTACTAATTATGACTTATTTTTTTCTTCTCTCTTTCACAGATACAAAGTGTAGTAAAAAAATTAATTAAAGTTATATTTATTATATGGTAAGTATGACTATAAAAATGTAATTTGTCATTACCCTTTGCTTTAAGCTCACTAATATTTTCTCAACCAACCTCACTCCTGTGTCTTTATTCTGCTTCCCTCACTTATTCTTATTCTCCATGTTTACTCCAATTTCCCTATTTCCCCTCTCATATTCAACTTCTTTCAATCCCTATTCTTTACTTCACTTACCCTCGGTTCCCTTCCTTTGCTTCTTCACTCATTCTGTTTTTCTTAATTATTTACCTTACTCCTACACACACACCTCACCCCCCTCTCAATACATACACACACATCTAACATACACCCCACACACACACCACACACACACCTCATACACACAAAAAATCCCCCCACACACACTCTTCACATACACACACACATTCCATACACACACATACATCGCACACATATACACCCCGACCTACACCCACTGACTCCCTATAAGTCACACACACTACATTACTTTCTTTGCTGTTTCACTCAAACCTATTCAGGTACTGTTTTCTTTACTCTCTTTGTCCTTTCTCTTTGTCACTCCCCATGTCTTATCCTAATTCAATTTTTCACCCTCTTTCACCCCTCTTTACTTACACTAACTGGTCTTTTCTTACCCTCACTCACCGTTCTTCATTTATCCCGGTTACGCCACTACCCTTCATTCTCAAATGTTTACTGTCCTTTCTTTTTATTTCAACACCCACTCACATTCTCCCACTATCTCTACTTTAGTCTTCTTCCTCTCTCTTCCCTTCTTTCGCTCCTTTAGTCATTTTACTTTTCTCACTTTCACCCTATTACACCTTCTCTGTTATTTACTATGTAATAAACAATCCCTCTGTGTTCATCCTGTAGCTCTCTTTCTCTTAACATTACTGTCTTTGTGTTCTTCCCTCATGCTAACTCCTTCATTAAATTTTTTTGTTTTCTATTTTTTGGGGGGGGCACGCCCCGGTACGCGTACCCTAAGAAAAAAAAAATGACAGAGATTCATTAAAAATATAGGATTATTTTTATGAATGAAAGGTAGTTCTAAAAAGAACTATTTTTTTCTTCTTTTTGTTGTTTTATATTTTTTTTAATGTTTTTTTGAACATTTTGTACTTTTTTGGCTTTTCAAAACAGTTTTATATTTTTTTTGTATTTTTTATGGGGAGAAACAAAAAACAGGGAATTGTAAATGGCTCAACAGGAGCAAAAAACAAAAAAACTGAAAAAATTACTGTTTTTGGGGCATTTGTTATTGTCACCAGCAAGGACGACGAGTTTCATGCTCTTTTCACCATAGGCGATGGGCTTGCCACATGCAATACATGTGATTCTAAAATCTGCAAATCGTGGTTGTATACAAGGCATCATCTCCGTTGTTTCTGGTCCCCATGGAGTGGGTTGTGTTCTTTTGGAGGTGGTCCTTGAAGACTGGGGTAGGTTACTGGCCAGTTCCCTGAGCTCTGCACGAGAATAGTTGTTAGGATGCTTCCGGATCATATGTCGAATCATGGTATTATTATCAAAGGAATATTTTTTGTTTGGGTTGCCCCTTGAGAGTTGTTCGCCACAGATTAGGCAAGTTACCTTGGCCGCATTCACTTTTTTCTTGCCCTCTGGGATTGAGAAAAACTCCCATACAATGTGTGACTTGGGCTTGTATGGGGTATTTTGTTCAGGCAGCCATGTTCTCCCCTCCTCCTCTTCCTCTTCCTCCTCCTCCTCTTCTTGACCACCAATGTACTGTTGTGGTGGTCCTCTTGGTGGTGGTGGTAGTGGTGGTGGTGCAGATGCTCCAGCTGTTGCAGCTACAGTAGCCATTTGAAAGTACAAAATAGTTATTTCTCTATTGCTGAAACAGGTCTTCCTCAGTCAAAGGACAAAGTCAGAATAAGGAAAGAAGGTGGGGTCTTTCATCATTTGCAAAAAACAAAGTGTCCTGAACCAATGAGAAGTGTTATTTTCAGGTCATATGACCCGGGCTTTACTCATTTGGAAACCAAAACTGTTCTGCACCAATAGAAAGTGTTATTTTCAGGTCACATGACCCGACGCGCTTACGCTACGTGCTCCGGGGCGCGCCCGCGGGCGCGTAGTGTAAGCGCGACAAGACGTTGCGCGATCGTATGCACTCGCGTGCTTCCGGGTGCGCTTACGCTGTGCGTCATATGACGCATCACGCGTCTACACCAAACGTCACAATGTTGTTTTCTTTCGTGAAAATAGCGCTAACGGTACGCTCCCCGGTACGCGCCCCGGGGCGCGCCGCAACATTGCGCTGACCGGGGCGCTCCCCGGTACGCGCCCCGGGAGCGCTCCGGCCAAAAAAAAAAAAAAATTACATAATTATACAATATGAAATTCGTTATACATTTTTTTACTTTTTATACCTATAGAGATTTGCTATTAAAAAACCTATGAAATTCACTGAAAAAACCATAGGTTTCACACCAGTTATAGTTAGGAATTAGCATTTAAAAAACCTATTAAATTCACTGAAAAAACCATAGGTTTCACACCAGTTATAGTTAGCTTGAAATTTTACTCGCATAAACCATTGAAATTCCCACGTTATAGTTAGTTGGACTCACTATAACTTGCGCGTGCAATGCACTGCTGATGACGTCACATATTACATCACTCATGACATGGTCAGTGACATCACTCATGACATCACTGATGACACCATCCTTGTGACAGAGTGACAGACCTCCTTTCACTGTAATGTAACCCTTAAAACACATATTCAAAAATAGAAACTAAAATTTTCAAAAAAATGGAGATACTCATACCAGTTACAACAACCAATTCAGTAATTCCACCATCTATATACACATCCGCTCATTCACCAACAGTTCTATGTAGTCACTCATACATATACTCACTCATCATATGTAGTGATACACCTATACATCCTGTATATGCAAATAAATGGATGTTCAATAGTATTTATTTGCATGTGTGAGTATGTGTGAGAGTATCTTTTGGATGAGTGTCGGTGTGTAACTGGTTTTATGCGAGTAAAACTTCCAGCTAACTATATTTTTCAGTGAATTTAATAGGTTTCTTAAATGCTAATTCCTAACTATAACTGATGTGAAACCTATGGTTTTTTCAGTGAATTTCAATGGTTTTTTAATAGCAAATCTCTATAGGTATAAAAAGTAAACATTTTTATAACAAATTTTATATTGTATAATTATGTAATAGTTTTTTTTTTTTTTGCCCCGGAGCAATCCCGGGGCGCGTACCGGTGAACGCACGGGTAAGCGCAGTGCTTTGGCGCGCCCCGGGGCGCGTACCGGTGAGCGTCCCGTTAGCGCTATTCTCGCGAATGAAAACAACATTGTGATGATTCGCGTAACCGCGTGATGCGTCATATGACGCACTGCGTAAGCGCACCCGGAAGCATGCGAGCGCATACGATCGCGCATCGTCCTGACGCGCTTACGCTACGCGCCCCCGGGCGCGCCCCGGGGCGCGTAGCGTAAGGGGGTCGGGTCATGTGACCTGAAAATAAAACTTTTTATTGGTTTATTTCACTTTTGGTTTCCTAATGATGTAAGGCCAGGTCATGTGACCTAAAAATAACACTTTTCATTGGTTCAGAACAGTTTTCTTTTCCAAATGATGAAAGACCCCACCTTTTTTCCTCATTCTACCTTTGTGCTTTGAGAGAGGTAGACCTGCAGTTATTTCAGTACAAAATGGCTACATTAGCTGCAGCTGCTGGAGCTTCTGGACTACCACCACCACCACCACCACCACCACAAGGACCACCACAACTTCCCAGTGGTGGAGATCAAGAAGAGGAGGAGGATGAGGAGGAGGAGGAGAGGAGATTCGTCCGAGAGGACAATATTACCTACAAACCTAAAGAGCACATCATCTGGCAGTTTTTTTCAATCCCCAAGGACAAAGAAAAAGTAAATGCGCCTAAGGCAACCTGCTTAATATGTCATCAGGAGCTGTTAAGGGGGAATCCCAACAAAAAATACTCCTTTGGCAACCACACCATGATCAGACATATGCAACGGAAGCATCCAAATAACTATGCTAGGGCAGAGGTCAGGGAACTGGCCAGAAACCCTGTCCAATCTTCTGCCAGCACCTCCCTAACTCATGTTCCCACCCCATCGGGACCGGAAATAGGGAGATGTGCTCCACCATACAAACAAAGTTTTCCAATTTTAAAATGGTTTGTATTTTTTGTGGACAAACAATATGCTATGGAGAGAAAAGCATAACACTTATTAACCATGCTTGGGATAACCACAAGTGCCCAAGGAAACATTAATTTTTTTCAGCTTTTTTTTTTGCTCCTGTTGAGCCCTTTAGAATTCTCAGTTTTTTGTTTCTCCCCATAAAAAATAAAAAAAATATAAAACTGTTCAGAAAAGTCAAAAAAAGTAAAAATGTTCAAAAAAACTATAAAAAAATATAAAACAACAAAAAGAATAAAAACAACAGTTCTTTTTAGAACTACCTCTAATGTATAAAAAAAAGCAACTTTTTTGGGAAACTCTGTCATGCTTTTTTCTCCATAGTACGTTCCCTGGTACGCGTACCGGGGCACGTACCGGTCGTTCCCCCCGCGAAAATCGATTTTTTTTTTCGTTTTCAGCGCCGGGGCCCTTTTATGTCCCCCACATCAAACCTACTGGGTCAGGGGGGTCTACCCTGCCCCCTTTTGGTTATTTCCCCCTTTGTTTTTGGCCCCTCTTGTGTTTCTATCCTACCGAGACACAAGATGGCGGCCGCTCCAGTCTGTTTGGAATGTTTACAAACACCCGAGAGCCAATCAGCTTTCCGCTCGCGTATTCGCGGTACGCGCTATTGCGCGCCCCGGTGCACGTACCGGGGCGCCCTTATAGATATATATATATTTTTTAACCTAAATTACTCAAAATCCACTGGATCACATATCTTGAGACATAGCAAAGACACATCGGGCTACCAGTCCCTACAATTTTGCCAAGTTTCGTGGGAATCCATTCACCCGTTCGGGCTAAAAGTGAGTCCAACCGCCCTACGGAAATTAACATGGGGAAAACACGTTTTGGGACCCCCCTTTTATCTCGGCCCCCGCTTGACGAATCCCCCCCAAACTTTCAGAGAAGGAGCGGACCACCGCGAGGCAAATTTGAGAAAAATTACAGGCAGATCCCTCAATCTGCGCCAAAGTTATTTTCCAATAGAATGTTGCGGATTCCCTATGGAAAACAATCCTAACTATAACTACCTACTGGCGACCGCCAGTAGGTAATATACATACATACATATATATATATATATATATATATATATATAGAGATAGATAGATAGATAGATAGATAGAAAGATAGATAGATAGATAGATAGGTAGATAGAAAGATAGATAGATAGATAGATAGATAGATAGATAGATAGATAGATAGATAGATAGATAGATAGATAGATAGATAGATAGATAGATAGATAGATAGATAGATAGATAGATAGATAGATAGATAGATAGATAGATAGATAGATAGATAGATAGATAGATAGATAGATAGATAGATAGATAGATAGATAGATAGATAGATAGATAGATAGATAGATAGATAGATATGAAACCAACAATATTGGCTAATCAACTGCAAAACACTAAATACAATATTTAATTAATAAATATAACAACATATTAAAAAATAATATATATGTATGTATATCTATGTATACGTGTGTGTGTGTGTATGTATATATATATATATATTCACTGAAAAAACCATAGGTTATAGACCATATATAGTTAGGAATTAGCATTTACAAAACCTTGAAAATTCACTGAAAAAACCATAGGTTATAGACCATATATAGTTAGGAATTAGCATTTAGAAAACCTTATTTTACTCACACAAAACCATTGAAATTCCATATATAGTTAGTTGCACTAACTATATATCGCGCACCCGCAATCCACTGCTGATGATGTCACATATTACATCATTCATGACATGGTCAGTGACATCACTGATGACATCACTGATGACATCTCAAATGACATCACTGATGACATCACTGATAACAACATCCAGTGATTTTTTGTTTCTATAAAGTTTAAATATGTCTTACATATTGAAGAATGAGTGGATGTGTAAGTGTCTGGACGAAGGATTTAGTAGGTGCATGACTGACTGTATGAGTGAGTGATTAAATGTGTCTCACTGACTGCATGGGTTAGTGACTAAACTGTCTTAATTTGTGCATCATTATGTCTGTTGTTCTGTAAACTGCTGCATGTGTTGATCAGTAGCTATATGAGTAACTATATGGGTTATTGATTGATTGCCCAAGTATTTGTATGGGAGACTGAGTGTGTGTGTGGCTAGCTGGGAGGTGTGTGACTCTGTGCAGATCAATCTGTACTTGTATCAATGATTGTATAAGAAGGTAAGTATGTGTTAGTATATGTTTGAAAATGTAAGGTGCTCTATGTTTAACTGTATAGACAAGAAAATGGAAGTGTCATTGATTCTTTACAGGACTGACTAGGTGTGTGAGTAACTCCATGGATGCGTGGCAGACTGTGAGTGTCTGTATAGGTGTATGAGTGCATATGATAGTGTTGTAAAGATGAGTGATTGTATGTATGAATGATTGTATGGGTGAATGAGTGAAGGTGTGTGTAGACGTAGCAATCAGTGAGTGCGTATGTAGTAACTAGTATTGGTGTGTCAATGGTTTCAAAAATTATACTTTCTTTTTAACACTGGGTGAAACAGAGGTTATATTAAAATGTGAGGAGATGCATTGTATTGTCACATGAATGATATCATCAGTGATGTGGTCATTGATGTCAAATGAGATGTCATCAGTGATGTCATCAGTGATGTCATTTGAGATGTCATCAGTGATGTCATCAGTGATGTCACTGACCATGTCATGAATGATGTAATATGTGACATCATCAGCAGTGGATTGCGGGTGCGCGATATATAGTTAGTGCAACTAACTATATATGGAATTTCAATGGTTTTGTGTGAGTAAAATAAGGTTTTCTAAATGCTAATTCCTAACTATATATGGTCTATAACCTATGGTTTTTTCAGTGAATTTTCAAGGTTTTGTAAATGCTAATTCCTAACTATATATGGTCTATAACCTATGGTTTTTTCAGTGAATTTCATTGGTTTTTTAACAGCTAATATCTGTAGCTGTAAAATTTATTCTTCTTTAAATCCAAAAATATATTTTATATGTTTATGAATAATTATTTTTTTAAATATTTTTTTTTCTTCGTTCCCGCTTCGCGAATCGGGAACCTTACAGTAAAAAAATGTTCAGAAAAATAAAAAAAAAAGTTCTTTTCAGAACTACCTCCCCGTTATTAAAAAATTGGTACAATATTTGGAACTGTGCCCACCTCTATTTCTCTTAGTTCGCTTCCTAGTTCGCTCGCTGGTACGCGAACTGGAAGCGAACCAAAAACAGTAAGTATAAGGGAAGGAAACACACACTTATGTTAAAAGAAAGACAGCTATAGGGGAGTAAACTAGAGATACTATTACCCATAATCCACTACTGATGATGTCACATATTACATCATTCATGACATGCTCAGTGACATCATCAGCATAGGATTGCGGGTTTTTTGGCAACATGCCTTATCGACGGTTTAATAACGCTGCCTTTTGCTTTATATAAGTTTTCAAATTGTATGAAATATATACCAATAGGTCTTTATGAACCTTTAGGTAGTGCTTTTGTTCATGAGGTCTGGTCGCTTCCATACACATACAGATGTTTCAAAGATGATCAAGAAGTTTATCTGAATGGAGAGGAATGCACTGAGACGCCAGATCATTCACTAATGTGTAGGCACATACAGTTACACGATTCATGCAACAAACACCGACCAAATATGGCTTGCGTGATGCAAGGCACGCCAGTTCCTGCTATCATCCCCACGTTCAAGTTGTTGGAAAATGGTAGTTATTTGATGCTCAATAATGAAGATTGTTCTGAGTTAATTAAAAGTATTCCTTTTATCGTAACAGTAAGTGAACGGGTTATTTGCTGCAGAAATGTTCTATTTCCTCCCACACATGAACATAGGGAGTTTTCAATCTGGCCACAAATACCAACCTTGGGACACGTTTCAACGGCATGACAAGAATAAGAGCTCTTTTGTCTCAGAGAGAGGTGGCCTTGAGTTCGGCCCGTGAAACTTTCGTACTTCACATAGCGAACACCCGTACACAGGTTTGCCTTTCAATTTCAGCAACATGTTTCCGACTATCTTTAACGCATCCTCCACAAAATCCCTGGCACACTTTTTTAAAGTTGTTACCAGTGGTCTCGTGACTTCATTTGAGAAAATCTTTGGAGTCATCCCTGCTCCCTTTCATTCCATTTTCTCCACTCTGGTTCGTGGATTGCATTTTTACTTGCATTACCAGCGGACGCTCTTGTGCTTTTTTACATTTTTAAATATGGATGTCCCTCCTATGCAACCTCCGACCCTGCAGCTGCTGACACTGTTCCGCAATCGCATGCTAGAATATTATGGCACAATGCCGTTGGCGATATTAAGCACGGCATATGGATTATCTTTTCGGTTCTCCTACTTCACCTGTGTCCAGCCTGTATTTCACTGCCTGACCTGTGATTTCGATTGGGCCATTGATTTGTGTCTCTGCAGACCGGTTTCTCCTGACGTCGACTTTAATCAGCTGATGACTCCTATCATTACTCACGAGTTGATTTGTCCTGGCGAAAGGATTATGGCTGTGGCATTGATGCATGGACTACTTGGTCCCTGGAATTTACTGGCGGCAGCACAGTCTTTCTTGGAACACAGCTTTCTTGAAAACCCACCGAGCTGTCCTCTGATGGTGATAGAGGATCCGGTGCTGGGAGAGCACGTATGTTCTTTTCCGCTTTTAAATTGGATGGCTGAACTGTTTTCGGATGAAGACGGTGACTTCCTGTTGGAGGCTGTTGCAGCTTATTTTGCATACACAGTTATGTCATAGACCTTTTTCATGTTTCATATGCTGAGTACTAGCATTTCATTGACAATTCATTGACTTAATTGTCAAGTTTTTATTATTTACCTTGCCTATTGGCTTAAGACTCGATAAAGTACTTGGCTGTTTTATTTTTCTTTAGCATTGAATTTTCCTAGTTTTTAATGCTTTACCTTGCGGACCGTCCACATATAAACTTGCAATCTGCTCTCATGAGATGGCACTTCTATTATCTTATTCAGTTCGTTTCCGGATCATGAGGAGGTGTCATCTAGGTCCTGGATATCTTTACACCGTGTTAAGTTAGCATGGGCTCATTACCGGTTTAAACGCCATTTTTCCTTTTTTGCAACTTCTGCACACGACATTTAGTTGTTGCTTTAGCTTTCCACCTAGTAGTTCATCGTGGTTTACATGAGAATAATATGTTATTGGTCTACTATCTGCTTTACTTGTTAAACTATATCTGTACAGCGAGTGCTAAAGTTTCAAGAACAACACGGTACAGAATTGTTATGAGGTCTGATCTCCACGACTTCATACTCATAACATAAGTGCAACTTCTGCCAATTCTGGGCATGAGGCGGGTTTTATATTGCTTTGCCGAACACACATACACAACAGTTGATGCGGTTCACATGAAGAGAGAGCTGGTGTATGCTGATGTGATTCCTTCAAATCTAAGACACTAAAGTATGGGCACGCCCTAAACCAACACAAAGAGACCTTCTTAGCAAATAATATAATATGTGTATTAGGGAGGGTGAGATATAAGCAGCCGCGGGCCGTGGAGGGAGTTACGGTGAGGCAGGGAGGCGGGGAGGGGGAGAAGCAGGGTGGAGCCCTCTCTACCTTGCCCCTCCCCCTCCCCGCCTCCCTGCCCCACCGTAACTCCCTCCACGGCCCGCGGCTGCTTATAAGTGTTGCTAACTCTTATTCATTTACAGCATGTTAACATACTGTCACCATTCGCTTTTTATGTACTAGTAACTATGCTGGTAATTTTGCTACTGATAATATGTGTACTTGTATTCTCCACCCTGCTTCTCCCCCTCCCCGCCTCCCTGCCTCACCGTAACTCCCTCCACGGCCCGCGGCTGCTTATAAGTGTTGCTAACTCTTATTCATTTACAGCATGTTAACATACTATCACCATTCACTTTTTATGTACTAGTAACTATGCTGGTAATTTTGCTACTGATAATATGTGTACTTTTATTATCTAAGGTACTACGCCTGAGAAGACGGCATTAGTAAATAAACATTTCAAATACACATGTGTTCTTCTTAACTCCATGTTCTGGTTTCTAAGAAATATATAACAACCGACTGTTCATGAGTTCCACGTATCCTGAGGTACTATAAGTTCATATTCTGGATTGTCTAAACATTGAGAGTTTGTTATATCCAATGTGACACTGTACCTAGCTTGCTAAATAGTTTTTGATTACTAACGTGAGTTTTGGGACACCCTAATTCGCCGAGGTTCCAATCCTCTGTCCACAGTTCTGTGTGAGAACAGAAACCCTGCGACAGGGGCACCCCCGACCCTTGCTGGACCTTCATCACACTTGCGATACAACTCCAGCAATGCGCCACCTTTACGGCACAGATACATCACGCATCTGTGCTGTTTTTGCCCCGTGATGCGCCGCATTGTAAATGCAGCACACCATAGGTGACGGAACAGCGGCACAGAATGACTAACACATCCCTGGTGATGCGCCAGTCATCATAAATCTATCCCTATGCTTCTTATCTTGTTAGAGATGAACCGCCATATGTATCATCAAAGTTATTTGCATTTCCTAAATAGCGAACTTTAAGGAATAAATAGCGATTCTTTACCATTCCTAGTTTGCGATGAGCTATTTGCTAATTAGCCGAATGTAGCCCAATGAAGCCCAATGTAGCCCAATGTAGCCCAAAGATGGCCGCCAGACACACAAAAAAACAAATGTAGCCCAAATATCAGCCAGATGTAGCCCAACTATAGCCCAGTGACAGAATGACCAATCAGCTTCGCAAACCTCCGTTACGCGAAGCGGAGCGCTGTTACAGATATATATCTTTTTTTGAACGTTAATTTCTCAAAATCCACTGGAGCACATATATTGAGACCTAGCAAAGGCACATCGGGCTACCAGTCCCTAATATTTTGCCAAGTTTCGTGCAAATCCATTCAGCCGTTCGATTATTATTTTTATTTTTTTTTTTTGCCCCGCGGGGCCCTTTTAAAACCTCCACATCAAACCTAGGGGGTCAGCGAGGATCTACTATGCCCCCTTATAGTTATTTCCCCCTTTGTTTTGACCTCCTCTTGTCTCTCGATCCTACCGAGAGACAAGATGGCGGCCGCTACGGACTGTTTGGAATGTTGACAGACGCCGGAGAACCAATCAGCTTCGCTTCACAAAGCTCCGTTGCGCGAAAAGTACGCGTCCTGGGACGCTGCCCGGTCCGCTGTTACAGATATATATCTTTTTTTAAACGTTAATTTCTCAAAATCCACTGGAGCACATATATTGAGACCTACAAAAGGCACATCGGGCTACCAGTCCCTACAATTTTGCCAAGTTTCGTGCAAATCCATTCAGCCGTTCGGGCTAAAAGTGAGGCCAACCGCCCTATGGAAAACTCAATGTTAAAAACACGTTTTGGGACCCCCCTTTTTTCTCGACCCCCCCTGGACGAAACCCCCCCCAATTTTCAGGGGCTGCTCAGAAACAAAATGTGCCATTTTCCTGAAAATTTCAGCCAATTCCGTCCACAAACGCCAAAGTTATTAGACATAGAATTTTCAAAAATCCCATAGAGAAAAAATCCTAACTATATATACCTACTGGCGACCGCCAGTAGGTAATATATATACAAACAAATAATATTATAATATTAACATAAAAAATAATAACGAATAATAATATTAGACATATTTAAAAAATATTAAGAAAAGCATTGAAGTCTGGGAATAATAGATATACTATGCCCACTCCAGTTTATGCAAAAGTATTGAAAGAGTAGTCTTTCAGAGGAGTTACATTTACTATTTCCTCTCTAAACAGGCCAACAGTAGGGACAATATTGGACTTAGGAGGGGTAAGCTTTACTATTCCACCTCCAGTCTGAGCAATAGTAGGGAAAGTGTTGGACTTCCGAGACATTACATTTACTATTCCCAATTCAGTCTGTGCAACAGTAGAGAAAGCACTGTACTTCAAAGGGGTATGATTTTCTATTCCCACTCCAGTCTGTGCAACAGTAGGGAAAGCATCAGACTTCGGAGGGGTATGATTCTCTATTCCCTCTGCAGTCTATGCAATAGTAGGGAAAGCGTTGGACTTCAGAGTGATTACATTTACTTTTTCCACTCCAGTCTGTGCAACAGATTGGAAAGAGTTGGACTATGAAGGCATACAATTTAATTTTCACCCCACATTTTGTATAGCAGTAGGGAAAGCGTTGGACTTTGGAGGGGTTAAAATTACTATTACCACTTCAGTCTGTGCAACAGTGGGGAAAGTACTTCACTTCAAACACATTACATATTTAAATAACCCTATTGCTGTAGAATAAATATGACATTTTTATATGAACATTATTAATTAACCCAAATATATATATATATATATATATATATATATATATATATATATATATATATATATATATATATATATATATATAACAATGTGTATAATTATTAATTTATGAATTATACATTTTGAAAGGTTTTAAATCATTACTTAATTAACTTCGCACACTTTACCCCAACATACCTAGCAGCCCACACTTAAAATATAGCAAACATTAATAAGAATAACACAATTTGCATAATTGTTAATCAATTAACAAATGCATTAACAATTAATAATTTAGTATTGATACATTATTACATATTTGAGGTCCCCCTTAACCCTAGAAGCATAGTAACCCCCAACCAAAATATTACTAAAATAAATCAATATTACATAATCGAGAATCAATTAAATAATTCATAATAAATAAATAATCGATAATTAATTATTACAATATTAACTTCCCACATTATATTCCCAGAAACCCAATAGCCCATGCCTATAACTAATGTATAAAGGTATAACAAAATGTACATAAATAAAAATACATTAAATAATTAATAATAAAATACAAGTTAATTGTTAATTATTTCTAAATTAACTTCCTATTCTATATCTTTGCAAATCCAGCAGCCCACACCTAAAATATAACTAAAAAATATCATTATTACACAATTTGCACAATTAATAATCGATTAAATAATGAATAATAAATTACTAAACTGACGTCCTACTCTATACCCCTGGAAACCTACCAACCATCTACAACACTATAATTTGCTATCAGGAAAAAAATACAAAATTATAAATCACTTAAAATGACAAAATATTTTTGAAAGTAAAATTATCGATTATACAAATATTAATGATACATAACATTAACACGTGAAATAAAATGAATTAAGATTTTTTTCCAACTATATTGTTCATGGACGTCATTTGGGGTAGTCAGGGGTTACAGATGTTACTTTTAGCTGGCTACCTGCTACTCCTGGCACTTCCTTTGCAACCCATGGACTCAGAGGAGGCAAACGTTTTGTCTCCTCTGAGGCCAAGGTTGCAAAGGAAGTACCAGGAGTAGTAGTGAGCAAGCTTGAGGTCACAGTTGCAACCCCTGACTACCCCATATGATGTCCATGATAATGTTGCAAACAATATTAAAACAATGATATTCTAACAACGATATTACTTACCTGAAAGATCAATATTCTTGGCAACGATATCTCTCCATAATGATATTTTTTATCACAATATTTTTTTTCTGATATCTCTTTTTCACAATATTTACAACTCAATATTTTAGTCCAAGTACCTTTATTATAGAAGTAGAAACTCAACACTATGACTGCACAAGAGAAAAAAAGATCAAACAATCCTCCCTACCAATGTATACTAGCTTTACTATTGTGTAGCAAGATAACAAAGCAAAGGGGCTGATTAAGATAACTTATCGCCACCCTATCGGACAAGCGACCGCCCGACAGGCTATCGCCGGTCCCGACAGAGGCATTACTATGCAACTATCACCATGGAGGTCGCAAAGCCTATCTTTTGCATTGCAGTGGGTGTTGCTGGCTGCAGCACCCGCTACAATGCAAAATGGGGACCCTGACATATCCATGCACAACATGGCAGTCACTGTTCGTTGCCTGCCACATGGTGCAGGGATATATAGGGGCACCATAGGTGCCTCCCAATACCCACAGCTTAGGGCCAGGCGGAAGGGAGAGGGGCTGCTACAGGTCTCCAAAGTCCCTTTCCGCCTGCCTTTTCATGGCTGGTTTACCACCATAAAAAGGTGGGCAGAAAGGGACATCATAATCCCTACAGCGGTGCCTCGTAGGCACCACCTTTATTACACGGATATGATTCCCCTCATCAAAGAGTCTGTCGGATGCATGGCGGTCGGCCTTTTCATGATATCTGCCCACCATGGTGGGCCAATATCATGGTTCCAACAACTCATTAAAAATGCTTCGGGAGACAGAGGTACCATACTCCTGGCTAGGCTAAAAACCCACCTATTAAGAGAAAAGGCAAATATTTACAGACCATAAAAAGGTAATATTGTGTTGGGCGAAGACAGTAAATGCACAAAAGAGCGACCATATAGCTACATGGGAGAGATTGATTAAGGGACATTATGAAAAAAGTCATAACACGTGTCAGCAGGCTTTCTGAAGATCAAGCTACATTGGTATCTCAACTGATATGACTGAAAGGAATCAGCATGAAATACATTGATCTTGACTAGACTACCTAACCCACAATACAGTGTACCACCTTGCTTCATGAAGAAGAGGCAGTCTGTGTCCCAACCTGACACTAACCAGTAATATGAAGTCCCTCTGGCATTTGATTGTTGTCAAACTTCAGATTGGGCGCATCACTGCCATGATATAGATTGTCTACATGGGCAATTGATCCACGGGGTGGTAGTTAGGTCATACATTCCATTGAACTTAAGTGCCAAACCTGCCTAATTAAGGATGAGGCCATACTATTTGTTATAGCTCAGCCACAGCCAGCCAGCCAACAGATTGTAGCGGACAGTCAATAACTGGGTTAAGGAAAAACTACAGACGGGCCAATCCTGCTTAAAGAGTTGAATTGAGGTTGGTTGCCGCTGCTCTGGATCCCCACCCAGCGACATACACTAATACACAGCCTGAATATTAGTGACCTGTCATCAGCTTTGCATTCGTTTTATGGTTTTCTGTTAACATTATCATTTTATTGTTTTATTGGGATATAGCAGAAATGGAAGTTGCTGAAAGTAGGGGTTTTCAGTGTGGGAGGGCTACAAGGTGAAGCACTATATCATTCTTTGCACCATGCACAGTTCAGAGGCTCTTCTTGAACCCACTCAGATGATTAAACTCTAGCAACAGTCACCTGAAATAGGCATTCTCGATGACTGGTAGTGAGGGTATAGACAAACAGCATGGAGAACCAAAATCAAAATGTAATCAATTATTTAAGCTAGGGAATAGGCCCAAAACTAACTTAACTGCCAATAAATCACTCCGCTGGAGTTAAGGGAAGACACTGAGAGATATTCTGTGTGAAGAATTTGGTGTCAAGAAAACATGAGAAGCCCAACTAGGACCTTAACAAGATTGATAAAAAATCTGTAGGGGGCTAGCAAGGTAATGACAATAGTGTAGTCCAGATATATTCAAAGCCAGGGGTATTAGTGGCTGATGCTATTTATGAAACAAAATGCAGATTATTGTGCAAGTTTACCATCCATTTGTACTCCTTAAATTATGGCAGGTAAAACCTGTCTGTTTCAATCAGGAGATGGCAACTTTATCACATTCGGAATTTACAAGTACAGTCAACGTTGACCTCTTTCTAATTGTGACCCCATGCAAGCATATGTCTGAGTAGGTGGTGTAAATGACTAAGGCAATAATAATACGTGTATGAGACTGCTTCTAGTTGAAAATCAGTTAGATTTTTTTTCCACATAACGTCCCTCTTGAAATTTTGAAAGGAATCCAGGATGGCCCAAAACATATAGCAGACACTTAGAATGCAGACTGGTATTTTGTTAAGTACTTGTATGCAATCCAGAGTACATATTGGATTAAAAATTGAGGAACAACTATTTCCATGGGAAACCTTTAATGCAGTAATTAGAAAAGAGAAAAATGTATATCTGAGAACATTTGTGCTAGAGATCATAGGTTAAGTGTAAAATTGGCAGAAAAGTTCCTTTTCTTGGAAAGGATGGCACACAACTGCATTACGAAAGAGGGCTAGGAATAGATCAAGCCAGCTGTGCCCAAGAAGAACATACAGTTAGGTTTTGGAGAAGATATAACAGATGGATAAATACCCTGATAGTACTTATCCTTGGTGGTTTAAGAAAATAAATCACAAAAATCATACCTGCATTCTAAATTTCTCCTAACAATCCCAAACTGTTTTTCTTCTTAAGTAGCAACTTCTTATATCACAGTGTAAAAAGGAATATAGTAAAGTTGAAAGTAGTATACTGTATTAAGTGTTTGACATAATAAGTCATGACACGGTGGAGAAAATGATTGCAGTGATTATAATGCAGGAAGTGAGAGAAACAATGTATTAGGTATCAAATAATAATGTCATGTGGGGGGCAGGAATAGATTGCTGTAAGAAGTTTGAATGTAAAATACTTCCAACCATGGTAGAACATTGACATGTTTAACTCTTTACTGACTAGTCTGCCAGAATAACCTTTGACACCAATTTAAGCAGTTTTCTATGCAGCTGAAAGTCAATTGTTAGTTTGAAAATAGACAGCCTATATGAACATAATAAAGACAGGCTGCTTAGCTCAGTTAAATGCTGCTCAATCCCTTGCACATATTGCGTAATCAGTAGGCAATTCTTCAGAGAAATGTGTGGTATGTTAAAGCAGTACAAACATTTTTCAAATCATAAAAATATGCACATAAAATTATCAAATCAATTTAGAAAAAGAGAATAAAATGAGAACACACCAAAAAATAGCAAATCTGATAGGGGTAAATCAAGATATAAATCTTTGCCAACTGAGGGCAAAAGGCACCCTAAAATGTAGCAATGTAAAAAAAGCATTTATAAAAGTGAAAATCAATTGAAAAATAATAACTTGTAGTACCTAAGATGAAGTTGTGGTTGAATTTTTCAAGTCGATCTTCCCTTAAAAGTTTCCACCTCCTAAATGAATCTTCTTTTTTTATGTCAGAATCGGAAATAGGGAAAAATTCAATGCTTCATTTGGAGAGGGTCACTTAAATTTGAATAGAACATTGTTGCAGTGCCACTCACATTAGCGGTGTTGCTAAAAGCTCTGAGTAGGACAAGGCTGGATTTCATAGCAGTCTAAGTCACATTGCTGCAGGGAAAGAATTGCCACCTTACCTCAGCCCAAGATTCTACCTTTGGCTTTGCTCAATTTCTTTTGCTTCCAAAATTTCCCAGCACAGCAAGGCTGGAATCTATGGCTGGTCAGCATCCATAAAAGCAGGATTCTTTCACCACAAGGTCCCACTGAACCTGTGACCAGAACGGAAACAATCTCCTAGTGCAATAAATCTGCTTTTCTTGTCCATCTATTCAGTACACTCCTTGTGTAAGCCTCAGCACCTTGTCTGATCCTCTGCTGGCTGAAAAATATGTTTTGTTCCATTTTTCTCTAACTGCTGGAAAAGTTTCTTTAGGTCACTTCTGAAGCCCGCAGGGCCACAGAGAATGTTTCTTAATGCCAGCTGTCTCTCCTTCCTACAGGGTTGGATCCATTGTGGTCAGCTGCACTCCCCTTGAGTCATGAGTTCTTCAGATTTCCTTTGTTCTTGGAGCAGCCAAGCAAGAGGTCAGCCAACTCACTCTTGCAGAGAAATCCAAGTAGCTTGGTACAAGCAGGGATTGCGATACATTAGTCTCCCTTCTTACAGCAATATCTGCTTCTTTAGATTTAGTATTACCAAGTCCAACAATGTTCTGAGGAAGCTATTGTGAGGTGCCCATGTTATCCAGTGCACTAAGCAGTGAATGTAGATATTTACCTACACAATCCTGTTCTCATCTTTAGAACACCTCCTTTTGCAGCATCTCCTCTCTAATTGACTGTAAACATTGACAGAAGCTATGACCCCAAAATGGCTAATCTTTTCTACAAGAAAACAGCTTGTGGCTTCTCCTAAGCTATCTACTATTTAGATGAGCTCTCCTGTCTCTGTTAGGTCAATGAATTTTTTCTGACTGAAGCCAGAAAGTCTAGGGCTACTCTGAAAATGAATCGGAACAGATCTAGTCAGCCCTATGTAGTATCTTCATGTTGAAACATATAGGGACTGATCTAGAATATGGTGGATGGCTCTCAGTTTTTCTTTTTTAAAGATGTTTATATAGCGCAAACTAGACCTGAGGATATCAGGTATCATACAGACACATTCATTTTTGTTAGGCACATGGAGATTAAGTGATTTGCCCAGAATCACAGGATGTTGAGCGTTGATGCCGAGACTCGAACCCGGTTCCTCAGTTTCAAGGTCCACCTCTCTAGCAGTAAGGCTACATCCTCTCCCAAATTAGTACTTCAAGGTAGTGTAGGTCATTATGTACAACACCTTAACGGACTATCATTCACAATTTAGAGATCAATGCTTGTCCAATAGTGATCTCTGTACCATGACAGGAATGCAATCAGGGAGGGTCCTGCCAAGGTTCAAAAGCTTTGGTTGGCTTTGAGGGCCACTCACCAAACTTTTAGGAACGTTTTGTGTTTCCAAAGCAAACGCCACAAATGACAGTTTGTTATTGAAAACAAAAAGAAATTACATAGTCCCCCAGGAAGTTCTTTCTCAGGGTGTTGGGGTCATTATCATGTTCTGGCTAACCAATGAAAGACAGAAAAACAGACATTACAAAAATATACCCTAAAAAGGGCGGGGTGTAGTGTACTTCCTTTGACAACTCTTACTCTGTCAGAAAGATGGAGAAAGGGTTCCATTGTAGGGGCCAAGGGGGGCTGAAATGATGGTCAGCTACAGGCCTTCCAACAGGTTACTCGTTCACATTTGTGAAGGATTACTCTGTCCATCAAACTTTAAATTACCCTTAATGTGAAGGATGTCCTTTGTACAGCCAACCAAAGCAGAACCCTCCCAGGGGGCTAATCCCAGTTATGTGACCAGTTGCTGACAACACCATGCTTCCTGGGCACAAAGACCAAGCTATTGTCATCTGGAGAGCAAGAATGTTAAAATTAGCCAGAGCCAGGAACGTGTATTTCCAGTTTTCCCTCATAGGGAACAAAGTAAATTTTTATAAAATTACATTTCAACTAAGGTAATCAAAATCTGGTTTCATCATTTGATTTTTAAAACTAAGGAGAAAATAACCCTGAATCATTTTGCTAGCATTTGTTCATGTGAAAATATAAACCAACGGATTTTAATTTTACTTAAGCCTGTGCATGGAGAATCTATTTAACCCTTCACAGTGAAAAGAGCTTTTAGACATTAATTTATGATAAGGGAGCATTATTCTAAATATGTAGTGGGTCATGTTCTTACATATTAATTACAGAGCTCAGTGGGTTTAAGGGTAACTTAATAAAATCTAAAAACAGGCTGCATACATGGCAAATGAGCTGTTCCTTGCCATGAATCAGTGCAGTGTTTATATATTGCACCCAAACCAAAATACAGTGGTGCTCCTCACAGACATATATTTTTGTATTGTATATAAGTGATGTAAATACTTCCATTCCACCTGTGAAATTTGAGCACCATCTATCATGGCCATATTTTGAATGTTAACTAAACTAGTTTTGTGAAACCCATTTTGAAAGTACTATTTTATGTCAGAGTATATACAATGTGGCACTGAATAGCAGTGTTTCAGTACAGAGTGATAATACAAGAAAAAATTAGAAATCCAAGGTGACCCTGTAGAATAGGCGACTCTCGTATAATTGCTAACCAATGTAAGCTTGATCACATTCATTCTACATTTAAGTATTAGCCTTATTTCTTGCTCCCTTACATAAGCCAATAAAACATTTATTGTGTGATCCACAAAACTCTTCTGCTGAGGAAACCTGATTTCCTAGCTGCACAATGCATAGCACTGGTGGAATGTGCACAACAAGAAGCATATTCGATAACAGTCTGGAAATCTAAAATGTCAACAAAGAGCACCCATGTGTAACACTTGTTCAGTTTTTGCACAAAGACTCAGGACAAACTCTGTTCATTTGGTTAGCCTTAGGGCTCAGTGTACTTTACCACTGCTAACCAGTGCTAAAGTGCTTGTGCTTACTCTCTAAAACAATATGCAATTGGCTTACACCTGATTGGCATATTTAATTTACTTATAAGTCTTTTGTTGAGTGGTATACCATATACCAAGGGCCTGCAAATTAAATGGTACTAGTGGGCCTGCAGCACATATTGTGTCATCCACTTAGTATCCCCTTAAAATATTCCCAGGCCTGCCATTGCAGCCTGAATGCACACAGTTTTGAACTGTTAATTCAACAGAACAATATGATCCCCTTGCCAAACTCTCATTTTATAGAATAAAAGTCACCTCTAAGGCAGGTCCTAGTTAGAAAATAGGGCAGGGTGAATTGCAATTAAAAGGTTGGACATGTACTTTTAAGTTTTACATGTCCTGGTCGTGTAAAACTCCAAAATGTGTTTTTTTCGCAACTATGAGGCCTACCTCTCTCATAGGATAACATTGGGTTGTATTATTACATTTAATAAGTGCTAACTTTTGATTTGGAACACATAAACATGTTGTGCGTGGTGTCTGAGAATCCTTAACTACAAATCCTCTTTAATGGCAAAGTCGAATTGTAAGTTACAATTTTGAAAATTTTATTTATTTATTATTTATTTAGCGATTTATAGAGCGCCTGGTGACCCGGAGGCATCCCCGCGCTGTAGCATTTGTGGAGGCCAGAGGGGAGAGGGGACTTTATTTTGGGAACAGCAGCGTTTTCAATTTTTTCCGGAAAAGGAGATGGCTGGGTTCCTGCCTCAGGGGGCGAGGAAGTGAGTTCCATCCTGAGGATGCTTTTACAGAAAAGCGTCTACCGCCGGTGCGTGCCTTCCTGTATCTGGGGACGTTGGCCAGACGCTCATTGTTCGAGCGTAGGGATCTGGGGGCCTTGTAGGGGGTAACCAGGTCTCTCAGGATAGCAGGGCCGAGACCGTTGAGAAGTTTGTGTGCGGTGCACAGGGCCTTGAATTCTACCCTTTGTCGTATTGGAAGCCAGTGGAGGGCCTTGATCGCTGGTCTGGCTGAGACTCTGGAAGGGAGATTCATAAGGAGCCGGGCAGCTGCGTTTTGCGTACGCTGAAGTTTAGCCATAGTGGCTTCAGGAGCTCCTAGATAGACCGTGTTACTGTAGTCTAGCCGCGCAAGGATCAGGCCTTGGACCAAGAGTTTCCTAGATAGGGGCGGAAGTAGTGGGAGGATCCTGCGGATGGAGCGCATGAGACCAAAACAGGTGCCTGCTGTTTTGGTCTCAATGCCACTTTTAGGAAGTTGGCATGTTCTTGCCCTTACTATCTGGTGGCTGAAGCCTCTCATAGGCCACATGACTGGGTGTAGTTGGCAGTTGGACTGTCTTTAGTCCTTCGAGGCAGCCACACTATAAATTGATTAGGTGTGCCTGGATGGGCCATCAATTGGCAGAATGGGAGGGCAGAGCTACGCACAGCCCGAACGCAACTTAATAGGCTGGTATTTGCTTTCACACAAAGGACTTGTAACCCCTTAATTATTTATGCAGCCAGCTTGGTGCACTTCAGATTGAATCCTCTAGAATCATCTCCTACTTAAAAAAAGGCACTAGGTTTAAAAATAGGACCCTTAGTCCCACTCTTCAGTTGACTTTCTGGACCAGCAGAAGGACTCTTGGAGGACAGCCTGCTGCTGTGTCCTTCCGTGTAGGCCACAAGACTGCTTAGCTGCACGTAGAAAGACAGCTTTGCTACCTGGAGCCTGCCTTGAACTCTCAGAAACCTGTCTTGTTGCTGCAGTCCTGCTCCACTGGTTGAACCCAGAATTATTAGAGTGAATTCAAAGGCTAGTGCTGGCTACTGATCAGAACCTACGGGACAGAAAATGCTTCAAACACCTTCATCTCGCAGCTGGACCCTGCCAGAGTGTGCCCTAACCCCTAAACAGTGCCCCTCCAGTCCTGGCAAACAATCAGCTCCAAGAACCAAGGTAAGACTGTGAAATACCTGCTCGTGTATCTACCCAAGATGCATTACCATGAGCCTGACTTCACTGTAGTCCCAGCTTCTTCTTCGCCTGGCAGTTCAGTCTGGACTGTTCCCATGAAGCACAGGGTCAGGTCTGATTTGCATATGGCTGGGTCCAAACTGGGGTGGCATAGTGGGCAAAAGAACGATGGATTTAAACCAGCTCTTTTGACTGAGGGAGAATGTTTGCATTGTCAGCATTCCATCCATCATTTTTTTGCAGTAACACTTTCACCCTAAGTGGGATGGTATGCCCAGACGTGGGTCCCTTGCTCACTGTGCCACTGGATTCAAGCTAGCCTGGCTGAAGAAGGGTGAAATACCCTGAAACCGGTCCCAGGATGCTTGTTTTTGATCCAGGGAGTACCTGGCCTGGCAGTTCGGTCTGGACTGTTCCCATGGGGCACAGGGTCAAGACTGATTTGCATATGGCAGGGTCCAAACTGGGGTGGCGTAGTGGGCAAAAGAATGATGGATTTAACCCGGATCTTTTGACCAGGGGAAAATGTTTGCATTGTCAGCATTCCGTCCATCATTTGTTTGCTGTAACACTTTTTGCCCTAAGTGGGATGGGTATGACCAGACGTGGGTCCTTGCTCACTGTGCTACTGGATTCAAGCAAGCCTGGCTGAAGAAGGGTGACATACCATGAAACGGGTCCCAGGATGCTTGATCCCGATACAGGAAGGACCTGGTTTGGCAGTTCAGTCTACACTGTTCCCATGGAGCTCAGGGTCAAGACTGATTTGCATATGGTCCGGTCCAAAGTGGGATGCGTAGTGGGCAAAAGAATGATGGATTTAACCCAGATCTTTTGACTGGGAAGAATGTTTGCATTGTCAGCATTCCGTCCATCATTTGCTTGCTGTAACACTTTTCACCCTTAGTGGGATGGGTATGCCCAGACGTGGGTCACTTGCTCACTGTGCCACTGGATTCAAGCTAGCCTGGCTGAAGAAGTGTGACATACCCTGAAACTGGTCCCAGGATGCTTGTTTCCATTCCGGGGAGTACCTAGTCTAGCAGTTCCGTCTGGACTTTTCCCATGGGGCACAGGGCCAAGACTGATTTGCATATGGCTGGGTCGAAACTGGAGTGGCGCAGTGGGCAAAAGAACAATGGATTTAACCCTGATCTTTTGACTGGGGGAGAATGTTTGCATTGTCAGCATTCCGTCCATCATTTGGTTGCTCTAACATTCTTCTTCACTGCAGCAAATCCTGTGCAGTCTCCAACCTGCTTTGATTGTAGTCAGACACTCATCCGATCACCATCGTAATGAGCCCCTTAGTCAGAAAGTATAAATCTTCACTGAGACTTCGCAGAACAGGTCCTAGATGGTGTCACCTTGTCCTTGTACAATGCTGAATTTCACCTTCTCAGAAAGGTTTTCTTCTAAGTCCGAAGGTAAGTGCCAACTGGGCTCAAACCAATTTTTTCATCCAATTCACACTCCATAGCGGTCAGTTATATTTTTTTGCCTTGGCCCGGTCTCACTGGACTAGATGTCCGTGTTTGGCTCTTTGATCATTTATGAGCTATCTTGTTTGCCTAAAACATTACAAATTCATAACTCCAGTTCTACTGATTAGATTTTTGTCTTTTTTGTGTCAAATAAATTATTAAAGTTTAGTCTATTTTTCTAAATTGGGGTGGGCTTTTTCTTGTGTTGTGTTTTCCCTTTTTTCTGTTTGTGTGCTGCAAAAATACTTACACAGTGGCTCTAAGTTAAGCCTGGCGGATTTTGTGCCAAGCTACCAGAAGACTAAATACAGGTTAATTTAGTGACTTTGTTGGCTCACCCTGAAAAGGACTGTGGCTGTTGCTTGAATAGTGGGTTACTCCCCATTCAACCAACAACCCAATTTCTCACATACCTACATGGTCTATGTTTGTGATAATCATCTTGCCTTGTTCGTCCGACACAGGCATGTCCGCCTTGGGTGTGCCTGCACTGTACAAATACCGCACATAAAAGAAAGAATACCCTTTGATAATTAGAAGTAACCCTCCGTTTTAAGAAATAGTGGAATATATGAGACTTCACTTTACTTTTTAAGTTCCCCACACACATAGCTTATTTTTTTATTTAATGTATTTTTAATAACCATCAATTACTCGCAGTGGAAAGACAGTGGCTTGCTCCATTTGACTATATTGCTGGCAGTTCTGTCAACATTTTATTACATTGCAGAATAATTTCATTAAATAACTCGATTTAGGTTATTCAAAGCCATGAAGTGTAATGATCTTAGATAAAAAAACGAGTTTTATGTAGTGAGCACTTTCATGCGTTCAAGTAATTTTCCTATTTCTACTCAAATACTATTTTAAATCTTAAAATCTGCTGAAAATGTAACTGAAATTTAGTATGATTTCAATGCTTCTTTTATGTTTTCACAGTATAATGTTCTTCTCAGTCTCAACGGCCTGGTTAACATTCATCCCAACAACCATCTTAAAGGTCAAATTGCTCATCGCGTTTCCATATAAAAATGGTCTTGTTGTTTAATTTGATCGAGTAGTGTTGGGATGACTTGCAACCATGTAATCTAAAGTTCTTCTCACTGAGAGCTGCAGGGTACACTTTATTTAACCTCACAATAATTGCCATGATTAAAGTGTTATGCAAAAGAAAAACAAGCTGCATTGAATGTGGTTGCTACGTGGGCTTGATGAAAAGTATAGCTGTGAAATTGTTTCGAATATGGCTAAGTTTTGCTTCCTGCCATTTAGTTCTTAAAAGAAGAATACACACAAGTAGTGGAATAAAAGCAAATAAACACTGGCAAGCACCAGAAAGCAGATTCATGAGATGACCAGCCCCCGAGACTGCTTCCTGACTAAGCAGAGATAAAAGAGATGATTTAAAATTGGATGTCGTAGTCCTTCTTTCACCCCCACCAGGTTTTCCCTACAAAACTGATCATTTCAGAAGTACACGTGTATTTAAAAAAGAAGAGAGGGTGCAAATTTGTTTCGCAAACATTGCCGTTCAATAGAAACCAAAAATCATAGCAGATAAACGATGGCTGGTTGTGTCCCTAAAGATTAAACAATTTGAAGAGACTCTAAACAACTTCGTGGACCTTGTATGATAACATTCTTGATGCAAGAGACTGTACTAAACAGTGCATTTACCCACTAATGTGCCCGGGACTGTGTTTATAGCAATATTGGAATTTTGTTATGGCTGGAGGTGACTTAAACATTAAATATTTTTTTAAGTAGACCTTCTCACCACATAAGTAAGAACTATAAATAACAGGTGTTAGTATTACTTATTATTATGCCACCCAATGTGCCAACGTTGGAAAGATGAAAGACTATATTGGTCTTCTAATGTTTCCAGCTTGTTGTCAGAGTGTCATGAAAGATGTGCTTACGTGTGTGGAAGTGGCAGTGATTCATTGACGTCTGCCTAAGTCCATTCTTGTACCAGCGGTGGCTCCTCCGCTAAGGGGGAGGAGCTTCGCTCCACTGCTTTTCAGCAGTGCAAAAAAGGAAAAATAAAATGAGAACACAATGTTATTATGATTTTTTTTTCAGTGCTAGCCAGGTTAGAATGGGGAGAGGCTGGATTGCCAGAGCAGGGGGAGGAGGAAATATGTACACTTTAGTGTGCATGATGGTTTGGCGTCCACCTTGGGCGGGCCAAACAGTCATGCACACTTACTATGTTCTCCACCTGGCTGTATTGCACAGCCTGGGCAGATAACATGAACAGGACCCACTCTGTCTGAGATCTGAGTCAGGCCGCTCAGACTAATCATGACGCTGCTCTCATGCTCGTTAGAGCAGCATCGTGATTGGCTTAGGGAAGTTAATGTGGTTTCTGCTTCCGGGAGTCAGGAAGAGTAGCAGAGGAGAGACGATAGAGGAGAGATGGCAACCTTGCAGAGGTAAGTGTTATTTTTTAATCCCTGCCCACCAAATAAGAGCCACCACGTTTTTTGCGACTTTCTCTCCTTGTCCAGGGTGTAGATAGAGGAAATAGCCAGATGGTTTTGTAACAGAATATCACAATACAAAATGTTAAAAACCAAATCAATTTCACAAATATTGGCTTTACTACATTTGTATGCAAGTAAAAAATGTAACTACAAAAATATATAATCATATATCATATATATAATATATCATCAGAAATAGGCAAGTATATCGAATGTTGTATATAGAACATTTTAGTTCCTTTAAAACATGTATTAAAAGTATAAAATATTACATTTAAAACACATATATATATGAGCAAGAGGTCGGCTGACCTCGAAACGCGTAGGGTATTTTTTCTTTGTGCCAATAAACCTTATCTGCGCACTATTTGGGCCTTGACTCTGGTGTTTGCAAAATACTATCTAACCAGGTGGTGACGGAATATATATATATATATATATATATATATATATATATATATATACAAATATATATATTACCTACTGGCGGTCGCCAGTCCTGAGAAAATCAAAAGTAAAATCATAGATATATCCATAGACGAAGTACCGTCCGAGGATTATACCTATATGAGCACGAGCTGCATGCTAATTGGCTGTCAACTGTTTCTCAACACTCCAAACTAGGAAGTGTTGGCAACCATCTTGTGTCTTGGTAGAACTCAGGCCCAAGAAAACTGAAAAAGAAGTGTGCAAAAGACGAAAAGGGGGCAGGGTAGAAACACTCTGACCCCCTAGGCGTGCTAAGGGGGTCGCACAAGGACCGCCAAGGCCCCCCCCAAAAAATTGAAAATTGCGGGATTATGAGTCGTGCATCTAGGGCGTGCACAACAGGGGTCCGAACTGAGCTGGGTGCGCAACTTTTACTTTTTACGTTAACAAATTTGCCCTTATCAGAAGTTTCTAATATTCCTGGGGATCGTATCCTCCGGGTCTTATAACAAATGTTGGGGACCGTGAGTGGAGCCACTATGTCCCCAGGGTGCGGCCGGCTTCCCGCGTTCTTGGGGAGCCGGCATTGTTTTACACATCGGGAGATGCTAACTTTTATGTGGAAATGCAATCTGGTTTGGATTTTGAAAGTGAGAACAGATTTCACTGCTCTGTCTTTCAAAATGCAAAAAAAGTTTGCTATGGGAGGGCGGGAGCTGCGAGACTTCCGCCTTCTCATAGCAAACAGCAGTGTCCCTGGGGTAGGCACCCCGGGATACTGCAGGAGCCGGCTGTGGGCGTGGTGGTGTCCAGGGTTCTCTAGGGCACCAGGCGGAGGGCCAAGCAGCCTGCCTCCCACAATACACAAATCTCCGGGGGTGGTTGTTCCAGGGGATTGAGGGGAGTCATTGAGGCCCACACACTTTTAATTTTGTAGGGCCGTTTTGGACGCGAAAGAGGTGCAAGGGGGTTGTAAATCTGGTATGCAGTGTTTTGTTTTAGTTTGCTTTCCTTTCTGTCTTGTAGAGGATCCAGGGTTAATATAACGGTTTTTGTACAGCCAGTACATTTCAACCCTACCTCCAAACGGTTTTCTGCCTGTCACCATAGTACTTCAAATTATAAATATTATTTTTATTGGAAACTGCTCCCCCCTCAAAAAAAAGACGTATATACTTTTTTTAAATTAATTTTTATTACAACAATAAATAACTGGAAACGTAACTTAAAGATAACAATACAATAAAGAACTAGAAACATAACTTTAATAAAACAATATAATAAACAAAATGTGCTGTGGACTTCAATAGACGTATGGTAGGTAATCTGCAAAACAAAAAAGAAAATTAAGTTTAAAATTAGATCGATGTGACTAAATGAGGTCAAACATTACAAGTCAAGGATTTTATGAGTACAGTGTGCCTGGTACATTACACTTGTGTTATAGGCCCGCGTTGAAGCGGTGTCTGTATGAAAGTGCGTACTGCGTTAGTGAAGCAAAAGTGGCGCAACGGGATTGTAAATAAGTTCTTTTTTTTCTAATGCATTTAATTGGATGTACTGTATATCTAGGCCGCTCTGCTTACCTTGTGTAAACACTGTTACCAGAAGAATTCACAACTTCAACGTAGCTTGGGTTCTACAAGTCATAGTAGACAGCAGCGTCCATAATTTTAAAAGAGGAAAAGAAATGATGTGAGAGAGAGTGAGAAAGAGAGAAAAAATGACATTAAAATGTGGGAGAGGGAACGTTATAGATGGAGTAGTTAATAGTGGAGTAAATTCTCATAGCTCACCTTTTGCCTCTGTTGTGGGTCCGTGCGAGTATAAAAAGTTAGTAATAGTATAGTCCACATTTTTTTTTCTTTATTTTTTTGTACACTCAGGATACTATATTACAACAAGATCCACTGTAAGGAGTGTCTGTCCACTGTTTTTCTTCCAATGTAGTATATCCCATGTACTCCTACTGCATAGCGGTGAGTTCTCAATATTGCGTACTTAGACTGTTGTACCCCATTGAGTTGCAGAGTCTGGAGGTGAGTGTTTTCCTTGAGAAGTCAGAGGCAGATTTACAAGCTCCTTATGCCACTTTTCTCATGTTAAAAGTGACACAAGATTCTAGATCTGTTCCTCAGACTGTTGTAACCTATCTTTTTCCACTGCTCAGAGGTAATTGTATACTTCTATGCAGTCAAGCTGCTGCACACTACCCACTCTCTCCTTTCACAGATAACTTGCTGTTGTTTCGTAAGCAAGTTTCTTTGCTCAGCTAGTGCCATTGGCATGATTCAAGGAGGGTGCACTATGTGTCGATGCAGGCTTCACTGTGGCCAACACAGTTCACTACTTGAACTCAGCTAAGGTTGTACATGGCAGAGTGGACAGCAGCGTCCATAACTTTAAAAGAGAAAGAAAAACGATGTGAGAGAGAGTGAGAAATAGAAAGAGATAAAAAACGACATTAAAAAGTGGGAGAGAGAAAGTTATAGGTGGAAACCGTTAATAGTGGAGAAAATCTTCGTAGCTCACCTTTTGCGTCCGTTGTGTGTCCAAACATGTGCTGGTTTATAGTCCACCCTTCAGTTTAGTGATCTGAAAGATAGTATATAGAGTTAGTACATAGTAGATAGTAGATACAACTGCACACGTATATTTTTGCTTCATTGTTTTTTTACACTAAGGTAAATATATTTGATCAAGCTCCACTGTAAGGAGGTGTCTGTGCGTTGTTTTTCTTCCAAAGTAGTATATCCTATGCACTCCCACTGCATAGCGGCAAGTTCTCAATATTGCGTACCTAGACTGTTGCACCCATTGACTCGCAGAGTCTGGAGGTGAGTGTTTTTCTTGAGAAGTCAGAGGCTCCTTGCGTCACTATTCCCATGTTAAAAGTGACAGAAAATGTGTGCATGAAGCTAGTAGATCTGTTCCTCAGACTGTTGTAACCTATCTATTCTCACTGCCCCGAGGTAATTGTATATTTCTACACAATGAAGCTTCTGCACACCAGGCGGACAACTAGAGCCAAATTTCAGGGGGGGGGCTAAAAAATATTTGGGGGGGGCAAATTTTTCCAATCATAGACAGAGTGGCTGTAAGAAGGGGTGAACATACAACAAAAGCCTCATTTATACGTAAATAGTCTTTTAAAGACCTGTTAAGTACTCGGCTGCGGCTGCAATTAGATGCTCGCCAGTCTGCAAAGCTGTCTCCGTCCGGGCTGACACACACAACGGGGGGGGACTGAAGCCCCGTGAGCTCAATGGTTGTTGTGCGCCTGCTGCACACTACACACTCACTCAGTGACCAAAGAGGCAAGGCACGTGGTTGTGGGCCCCCTTGTTCGGTAGTTTGGGCCTACATGAAGCGTGCGAACCACCAGGACGGGCCATCACAGCGCTTGCGATGGGAGAAACTCTAAAATGGCGTAGAGCACGTGCGGCCCGTCTTTTTTATAGGTAGAGTCACGTGTGTTGTGATGCATGTGCTGTATGGGAGTGGTGTGGGTGTATACCAGCCATGAGGGAGTGTGTGTGCTGTTCTGACAACTGGACCTGGAACTAAGAAATCACTACAAAGGAAATCGGGGCCACGTAGTATTGTTTAGTTTTCTAGTAGCGTAAGCAGAGTGGGCTGGCCTGACTTACACTAGTACTGCGCGAGGTTCTGAAGCATGATTCCGGAGCTATGGGGGTGGTCCTGTCGTGAGCTATATGAAATATCATGTGATTCGGGTGTCCGTTTTGTAGTGCTGATGTTACCCGGGTCTTAAAAGTAAATGTGTCATTATATCTGTAAAGTTTTACAAATTGGCCAACATGGAAGGTACGGGGTATCACTGACTGTATATTCGTTTATAGTAGCACACATAAAATATGATAGAAATGACGTATTTTTGCGAATATGAATGTTTTTTGTACATTCAGTGGAGTGTTGTAGTTGTAGTGATATAGGGCTGTGAAAGTGTAGTGTAGTTCCTATTATCCCAATAGGCTCTGCGCATTGGAATAATACCTCCAATAGTATAGACTTAGACCAGACGTTAACTAGGTCTTCTACTGTCGATATTAGACTTAAAGTTTTGGGTTTGCCAGCTAGCTCAGAGTTCACTAGAAACTTTCTCGAATAGACAAGGAGGAGTTGAACCTCCCTGGATAGACAAGAAGGGATTTAGTTTCTGACAACCATAGAACATGACAACTTTGCTCTCCCCTAATCAAGAGTGTATCTCTAGAGTCGTGTGAAAACAAAAGACAACTTATTTTACTCAGTCAGTACGTGCATTCTTAGTTTCACCAGATTGTAGAGAAAAAGAAGAGACGGGCGTGTTCAATAAAAGATGTTATTTATTGATCAGTCTCTTTTCTCGTACAAGAGAAATGAATCGATATTATTGCAATACTTATGGTTAAGTAAAGTGCATACAATAAAAGCAGAAGTATAAAATAATACTGTAAAAACATTTATATGGTTTCTAAGCCATATGGTCGTTTAAAATGGATAAAATAGATACATACATATAAACATTTGACTAATCGTACTCAACTGGTGCTTCTAACCACGCCTACCCCAGTGTATCTGACCTAAGCCTAATACGTGGGCGGGGATAGAGAGTAGCAGTCTAAGTTAAGTTTGTTTTGCCAAGTGACTGATTCAAGAATTCTCTGCAAGGGGTTATTCAGTTCCGTACCTGAGGTCTAGGATGATTGAGGGATGGTATCTCTCATCTTTGGTCTCGATATTCCAGGCTGCCTGCAAGGGCTGCTCGGAAGCGCCGGAGCTGGATTTCTCGGCAGGAGAAAGGCAGCGTCTCGTTTTCAGCGCGTCAGGAAGGCGGGGCAGCTAGTGGGCTTCGCTCTCTGCTGGGCTTCGGGAAGTCTCGCTGCTCCGATCTCGTCACCACCGCGTGTGTTTGCTTAAGGCAATATCGGTAATATTTATACCTGTAAGGTGCCGAGATTGACGTAAGGATGGACATAGATACGTCAATAAGGATGTCATACGAGCTGGTCGTTAGCGCATTCTTTTACTGAAGTTCTCGGTGAAATCAAAACAATGGCCGCAGGGTTTTTCCCAGGTTGTCATAGGTTTGATTTGTTTTGAGAACTCCGTATGCCTTATCAGGGGCTGGAGGAATATTGCTTGCCTAATTAGATGGCAAGCGTTATGACCTAATCAGATAACGCGCTCCTGTGCCGTGGTCTGGCGTAATCAGATAACGGTTTCTGCATCATGGGATGGCTGCTAGTTAACTCGTTAACCAGAATAGGGTCAGGAATAGGGGGATCGATACAGAACCTATAGGAATACATCACACCCACTCCACGCTAACTATGGCCATATTTACGAATCTAGGCATAGTAAAACATACTGTAGAGTATCGTGTATACCTTACCACCCCAAAATACACATAATGCATTTTGAAATTATGTAACATACGGGAAAAAAATAGTCATATGTACTATATGCACTCAAGCAGTAGAATAATGCTAAAATAATCACGCATATGTATACATTATTAGTAATTGAATATTAGAATTACACATGAAATGGCTCTTAATACAGAAGAAAAGTTCGAGACCACTTCATCACAGTTCAAAAATATTTATAAACATACCAGCGGGCAGCTAATGTCTATGAAGTTTCTAAAAATAGAAATTAGTTCTCTAAGAATAGTTCTTACTTTAAGCAGAAGAAAAGTGTCCCGTAAAATTTAACAAAAATATTTTGGGGCTGCTAAAAAATTGCTGTCCGTGAACTGGAGGAAAAGTCGATCTTGCTACTTTATTATTAAAGTTGAAGGCCAAATTCAAGGTGCCGGGAACGCCGTGTGCTAGCTTGTTCAAGAGTCATTATTTCTGCTCTGGTGAGAACATCATATCGTTGAGACTGCTGAAAAAGCTGTCAACAGCTGCCTGTGATAGTTCCACTAATTCGGAAAAGGATGTAACCATGCATTCATGTGCATGATTGTCTCCATTGACGTTTTGAGTAGTATTGCTGACAGAAGGTTGTACCTGATCGATGCTGCTTTCATCTTGATCTTCACTACCCCTTAATCGTAGTGGTGAAGTTTCCACGAATGCCGTCTTCAGGATTGGCAGCCGTTGAGGGCAGCACAATGCATGAGCCTTTACCGGACCCAACAATGTTTCTGCATCCATTGGCGCATCCGATTGTAGCGTCAGACAGGTGTCCAACACGCATTCTTCTCCGCACAGCATGCACCTTAATACAGGTAAAACACATCTTTGCCATATCGGTCGAAATGAAAGAAACCAAGTCATGTTCAGGTCTCTAAGCCGGGTTAGTCCCAGGATTTTTGATATCCGGTCCCGGTATCCAATGGCTCGGATTGTTTCTACCCTTGTCGCAGGTGTTTTGTCTGTGACATGGTTTGCCATAACGAAATATAAGGACTAAGAATAGGATTCCTGCAATTAGTCCCAAAATGAGGGGAACTCCTCCAAAAATCGAATGGACGAAGTCTGGAAAAATACCCAGTATGGCTTTGAATGGTGTTAATGCCATCGAAAATACTGTCTTAAATACATTTGAGACTCCACTGGTATCAGAAATATTTAAGATTTCATTCAGGATTTCTGCGAAATGTATGGGGGAATTAGTTGATAACAATGAGTGAATCTCTGCAGTCGTCCTTGCGACTAGGAGATCATACGTTTCCTTTGATGACGTGAGCCTGGTCGGCGTCTGAAGAAGCACTGTTTTCATTCTGCTTAAAGTATCAACTCGAATAGAAGTAATTTTCAAGTGAGGCCATGCCCTTGCCTCCCTGTCTGGAATGGAGCTGGGGAACAATAAGCGTCCACAGCACATGACCTTCGCAGTCGTACTAACGAGATAAGGAACCCCGGGCAGTAGACTACAACATCTGCGATCCACAATTAGAATGTAACTCCCGTTATAGAGTCTTTTAAAGAATGGTTCTATCTCTGTTGCAGGTGTGCCTAGCTGGTGACATGAAAGGTTATTTGAGTTCCCTTCACAGGCTCCATGCAAACTAATTCCATTACACAGAAGTGTACCGCTTAGTGACATCGCACAATTATTGCCACTAAGAAACACTTTCTGTCCTTTATTACTGACACATGCATGTGAATAGGGCAAGTTCCATGTTGTCTTAATGTACCCTTTTCCCAATTTTTTGTACATGCCAGCCTGTATATATTTTTGGCAGTATTGAAACCTGAAAGTAGATATCGGAATATTAATTATCCCATGTATTATCCATTCAATGACAGGTCGTTCTGACATTGTCAATGGTAATCTCTCGAGTTTCTCAATGCTCAGGATTGTATAATCAGCACCCTTCTGTGCCATACTGATCTGTTTATCAGTAAGGTTAAAGATAGTGAATAGTGACGTTGTGTTGATTAAACGCCAAGGCACATAGCCTGAACGCAGATTTTGTAACGTCCAGCCAAGCTATACAATAGAACGCAATTGAGACTGACCGTGTTGTAATAACAGTAAGTCTTGCGATGTTATGTCGATTGCTGATGACACAATGCTGTCCAATGAAAAAATTCTGGAGGACAGAGTCATTAACCCATTGTCCACTACAGAAAGCGATTTTTCCAAATTAATACGGTCAATTTCCCGTATACTTTCTGCTGTCTCAATTTGAGTTATCTTCCAGGCCTTGTTGTAAGCTGCATATATAGAGGCTGCTATGAAGCGTTTTTGACGCTGTTTGCGTGGTCCCATAATGAAATCACGCAAGTCAGCACCATCAGTAAGTAAAGTTAGGTGTTGCTTAATTTCTGTCAGTGTGGAAGTTTTTAGCCAATGAAGGCATAGTTTGCCCACACTGTAGGTGGTGATTATCCCTGGGTGTTGTCTTTGGGAATATCTAGGATCTGGCCTGGTCAATGTGAACCCCTGTGTTTTGTTCAGGAATCTGTCTTGACAGTTATTAGTATCTGTGGGCCAGATTAACCATTGTTTCCAATCAGGATTTGTTCTGTTTTGGTTTAATACATAGTTTACGTCTATCTCTTCATCTGCAGAGTTATTGCTGTTCATTGTTGGTTTTGGAATAGACGGTTTATTTAAGTCTTTGATTTTGGCTAATCCAAGACAGGTAGTTTGTTGAATAGTTTCATTCAAGAATATAATTTGTTCTGGGATCATGCAGGCTCTAAACAATGATTCTATACCTTGTACTTGCCATTCTTTTGTACCCCAAACACTTTTTACTTCAACATTTTTGTCCCAATAATCAAAACCAAATGTATTCATTTGTTCAAAAAATGAGTCCGAATATATCAATTTTGTGTTTGTAAGCATGGTTTTTGTTCCTGTCTTATTTGACAATTTGAAATAAAATGTTTCAGCATTACTTGTGTTGAACCCTGAAAAGTATGAATATTTGTCATAAAAGGTTCTTGAGCTTCCTTTTGGAGGGGTTGCACAATGTTCCCATTGATTATAATTTAAAACATTTCTAGGCTGTGCTGATTTATGTAAAAAATGGTTACCATAGTGGTTGTAGCAGTACATACTATCATAATTAGATGAACCCTGCAAATAATCATGTTTGGTAAATTTAGCAGACATCACTAGATCAGACATCATGTTATTAATACTTTCAAAGTCCCAATCATCAGCAAATGAGTTTGGTTTTACAAAGTCACTCAACGAGATCTTGATTTGGTGTGGATATTTGAGGATCTCTACCGGACCATAAATTTCATAGTCAGTATTGTCCCATGCTACCCCACCCGGTATAGGATTGGCTGTGAAATTGACTGAAGAAAGTTCTCTTTTCTTGACGTGTGAAGACGTGTGTGGCTTGAGGATCAAGTTGATTTTCTGGCTTGCTGTGTCCATTTTAGCATATTTTCCCTCAATGAAGCGTCCCAAACATAGTATCATGATGAGCCAAAGTATCAGGATAAATACTCCAAATGACACCCAAAATTCAATCCACGGAGAAATCAGATAGGTTTCTTTCAGCTGTTTCCATATTTCCTTAGCTTTATCTTTAAAAGTTTTTGTTGATGGCTGTGTCTTTGATTCACTTAGATCTTCAGAAGAATCTTCAAAGTTGATGAAGTAGCCGGATGCCGTTCTGTCTATTGTTCCAATTGCTTCAGGATTACTGTTTCTTGCAGCTTCAGCATATTCATTTGTTACTTCATTGTAGGTTGGTGTGTCTCTACTAAATGTTTTTATTTGGGTTTTCAGAGGTGTGAGTTCCATTGCATTGTTGCATAGTCCTTGTTGTTGTTCTGTAGGCGTTTCGAATGTGATTAGCCTTTTAGTTAGCACCTCTGTACTTGTAGCAAACCTTGGTGTTCTACTACTTATCGGGAGTCCACTTGGCCTACTGTTTGTTATCGGCCACATGATTGTGGTTTTACCAGGTCGATGGATATAACTCGGTTCTCCTTTTTACCAGCAAGCGGCGGTAGTACAACTGATCTTGTCCCGTTGATGGACAAGACAGGAACTGCTTTTCTGTAAGAAGGCCCAAATTCCTTCTTTACCGCGATCTTTTCTCTGACTAGATCCCCGACTTTTGGAATCCAGACAGGTCTTGCTGGGACAGGTGGTGGTTCTTCAGTGGTTGTTGGCTGCTGTTTCAACTTTATGTTGCTCAGGTCTTTTCTTGTTTCGTTTAAGTCCTGTAAAATAGCCAAACGATCTTTGATATCAAAGCTTTTTTCTTTTACCACTGAAGTCTGACTGTCAAGATCTAAGACTAGCATCCTAGTTCCAAACAGTAATTCGTACGGACTGAATCCCCTCAGAGAATTTCTTGGCAAGTTGTTTAGACTACGTTGGACACTTATTAGATGTTTGACCCACCCAGCTCCCGAACCTAATACCTTTGATGTTATAGATTGCTTTATGTCACGGTTTTTTCTTTCAACAATTCCGTTTCCCTCGGGATGAAATGGACAAGAATACCGCAATGTAACGCCCATGCTGACCATGGCCTCCTTATAAGCTCTAGAGCTAAAAGCAGGACACTGGTCCGAATGCAGCATGCCAATTGCGTATGTGCCGATAAAGACTCGCACATCTTTTATAACAGTTCTGGCGTCAGCCGTTCACTGGGGCCACATCCATATGAATCTCATGCATGAATCCACTGCGACCAAGATATATTTATAGTTACCATCCCTTTGTAAGGGACCACAGTGGTCCAGGTAAACACAGGCTAATGGTTTATCCGAGATTAGAAGGGGCGTCTGTGCTGGTCGTCTCACTGTTGATACTTTCATCTTTTGACATATTTCACATTCCAGAACATAGTTCCTGGTTTGTCTTCTCATTTGTGGCCACCAGTATCTCTGTTTTAATAACGATACTGTGGCTGAGACGCCAGCATGTACAGAAGCAAGGCCTTCGTGTGCCGCTATGATGAGTCCTAACCTATGT
Organism: Lissotriton helveticus; assembly: GCF_964261635.1. NCBI lineage: Eukaryota > Metazoa > Chordata > Amphibia > Caudata > Salamandridae > Lissotriton > Lissotriton helveticus. The sequence goes on along the minus strand of NC_136057.1, from coordinate 1,212,861,696 downwards.
TCCATGTTTGGAATTACTCTATCCCCCACTCCAGGGATTCGAGCAAATGGAACGTTATTTGCATCAGTTATGTATGAGTACTTTACTGGAAAGCCTTTCGGGAGTGTTTCTATCGCATCTTTTACTGTAGCGCTGACAGCTTGTAATATATCGCTGTCTATTTTTGTTTTTGACCGAGTGATGGCAGCTACGGAAGCCGTTTGCACAGCTGCCTTCGCGGCCTCATCAGCCAATGAATTCCCTGCAACGTGAACGCCATCACGTTGATGACTCAGTGTATGTATCACGTGAGTCTTTGGTAGTTCCTTTTGTAAAAGAACTACTTGTTCCCAAAGCATTTTATGCTTGATTGTGCCTCCTTTTGCATCCTTAAAACCATTCTGAAGCCAGATCTGTAAGTATTCATTGTAAGACTGAACGCAATAATACGAATCACACACTATGAGTGTGGGGAATTCTCGATCGGTATTTTCAAGCGCCATCTTGAATGCTAGTAGTTCTGCTCGCTGAGCTGTACAATCTCCTAGAGATTGTGTTTTAGTGACCGCTGGTTTGAATTTCCCATCGTGCCAGCGACCTTTTACAATCGCACACGCAGCACTGTAAGCTTGTTTACCTCCTACTGCGGGTTGTGCTGATCCGTCTGTATATATTATACAGCCGTAATGTTCTAGAGGCAGAATTTCGATTGGCGTCGGACATTCAAATTCGTTTTGGAGAAACTCTTGTGTTTTTAAGTTAGGATCAAATTCGTATGCCACGTCTGTTGCAGCAAGAGAATTAGCCCATTGTATCCATCTCGGATGGAGCGCTTTAGCATTCGGTATGCTTGCTTTCGTTACAGCCTCTAGGGCTGGTATCGGTGTAACGATTATTATTCGTTTACCTTGTGAAAGGGCTCGTTCTTTTGCTATAGCTGTCTGTGTTGCAGTAAGAATTTTTTCCGTTGGGCTAAATTTCATTTCAGCTTTAGTGTACAAGTGTGATTTGAATGCAATTGGTACCTTTTCTCCCTCATTAGAGGTCAGGTATGTGAATCCGCATCTTCCTGGGATGACTCGAATCACAAGGTTGCGTGTGTTATCACGTGTTTCTAATTTTGTTTTAATTAACATATCTGTTTGTAGGGATCTCAGAATTTCTGTGTGTTTTTGAGTCCAATTTGATTTTTTTAAATCTGGTTTTATTAGATCATAAAGGGGTTTGACCCTTTCTGCGTAATTTGCAATGTATGTTCTTCCGAAATTTAGGAAGCCTAGAATTGACTGTAGGTTTTTTAGTGTTCTAGGTGCTTGGAGTACGGCACATTTCTCTAGGAAATTGTCAGCCAGGCTTTTGCCTTCACTTGATAATTCGTATCCTAAGAACAGGACTGTTAGATGGGCAATTCTAGATTTTTTAAAGTTGAATTTGTAACCCTCTGCTGCGAACCCAAGTATTATGGTGTTCACTCTCTTCAAGTGAGTATCCAAGTCATCATCTATTAGGTATATGTCATCGACATACGATAATGCTTCGTCATCATATGTTTGTAGTAACTCTGTTACCCTCGCTGAGAATACTCCTGGGCTGTTCTTGTACCCCTGGGGTAACCGACAGAATTCTTTTTGAGCGCCATTTATTGAGAACGCTGATAAGTATCTGCTCTCTGGTGCTATATTTTGACAAAAGAATCCATTAGAGATGTCTAATGTTGTTTTATATTTTTTGCGCACTATGTTATTCATTAGTGCAGCACTATGCGAGTTTTGTACTGCAAAGGTTTTGCAACAAGAGTTAAGGTGTCTGTAATCCAAAACTAGACGATATGAATTGTCTGGTTTGGAGACAGGAAACAAAGGGTTGTTCATTTGTGAGGTGCAAGTTTCAATCACCCCCTGGTATTCTAGTTGATCTAGAATTTCTTTTACTTGTTTTTTAGCTTCTTGCTTGATTGGATACTGCCTTTGTGCAGTAGGTTGTGATTTTAACTGGATTTTGTGAGGAGGAGAGTCCTCATCCCATCCTACATGATTTTTATATAAAGCAGGAGCTTGAGCTACTGCCCACTTTCTTGCAAGTGTATATTTTTTATGAATTGGAATATTATTTGAGAAGGCAGGCATAATTATTTCTTCGCCATGTGGGCACTCCCTGACGAACTCTGGTGGCCAATCTTTTTCAGCTAGAAGGATGTCATAGCCCTTGGAGAGATTATCCCAAAAAAGGCCCCTTATTTTTCTAGTCTTATCCCCTTCTATACGTAAAGTTATTTCATATATTTTGTGAGGTTTGCTAACTCTGGTGTCTGCAGTTTCCACCTGAATGTATTCATTCGTGTCCACTGTCTCCAGATGATTCATAAGGACTTTGCGTGCTATGCTCACTTCTGCTGCGCTGTCTAGCATTGTCTGAGCCCACTCTCTGTTTTTCAGCTGTGTCCTCAGTATTCTCGGCATTGTTTTTTTTTTTTTTTTTTTTTTTTAAAGACCTTTATTGCACACTCAAATCAAGACACAGTTGAATGCCTACAACCTCTGGGGCCGGCCTCAAACATTTCAGCGACAATGATGGAAAGTGGAAATTTACACAGCCGTTTAGCCGGCATCCCTGAGGCCCGGCGGCAACCATTCCATGTGTGCATCTTTACGTTGGCAATTTTGTCGGAAGTCACAAAGGTCTGCATTTTAACCGTAGAACCAAACAATAGCAAACAACAAGAGCACAGCCATCAAATACAACCACAAAGTGTACCCAGAGGGCAGACAGATCCATAGTCGTCAGCAAATCATCCGAACATTAGTGACGTAGTCCATGACCCCTCCCGGCTCCCCCCTTTTAAGCAACAGCAGGCGTCCACCAAGGCTAGCGAACTCATCAGCACACACTCCCTCGTTAGAATTCTAAAACTCAATCCGACAAACCCTCATCCAAATCTTCTACCGGAGGTTCGCAGATGTCTCCCCTGTACTTGTTCCACGCACCCCAGATCAGACCCCATTTCCTGGGGCAACCTCTCCGGACAAACACCGCCTTCTCCGCCACCATTGCGTCATCCATATCGCTGCACCAATCTCTCAGCCTGGGCACCACAGGTGATCCCCACAATTTAGCCACATTACGCTTCGCGACCATCAGGCCCAACACCACCCAGTCCCGCTGCCGATGGGTCAAGTCCGTGGCCTCCCAAATGTTCAGCAAGCAGCATCGCGGGTCTAACCGCAGGGAAACATTCACAGTCTGAGAAATAGTGCGGAACACTGCCGTCCAATACCCTGCCAGCCTCCCGCAATCCCAAATGGTGTGAAAGAATGTCCCCCGGTCTCCGCATCCGCGGAGGCAGTACTCCTGATCAGCCCTTCCAATTTTGTACAGAACCGTCCGGGTATAGTACGTACGGTGCAGGACTTTCAACTGCACCAACTTAAGCCTGGACGGAATCGCCGATTCGCAAGGTGATGAGAGAGCCTCCTGCCACTCTGAGTCATCAAGGTCCCCTATGTCCGCTACCCAACTGGAGCGCAATTTGGACAACAAGTCAGGGAGATTGTTAACTAGTTTCCTGTATGTGTATGAAGTGGCTTTATGTGGCATGTGCTCGGTCAGCAGGCGGTCCTCAAGAGGGGTAGACTCCTGCAGAGTTGCATCTGCCGGAATGGCCGCCCTCAGTGCGTGCCGTATCTGCATGAATCTGTATCGTTCGGACTCTCCCATACCATATTTGGCCTGTAAGAACCCAAAATCCACGATTCTGTGATTTTTCCAGAGGTCCCCCACCACTGAAATTCCAATGTCGTCCCATGCCTTAAACCCTTTGGTATTGCCCATGTAACCCAACCTGTGTGAGTCCCATAGGGGCGTCATCTGTGTAACAGTGTGTGCGCAGTGCAGGTGCCTGTGTGCTTTATACCAGAGTTGGATCGTGTGACGTGTCGGGCCCTGTAGCCCCGACGGGACGGTGCGGCTATAGAGGTTCCTCAGCAGACCTCTGGGTTCGATATTCTGCCTGTCCGCCATGTAGGCTGGGTCTGTGTGTGGGACATGTAACCAGTAGTTGATCTGTTTAAGGTGGGCAGCCCAGTAATACAGTTCAATACTAGGGAGCGCTATCCCCCCATCGTACCAGTCCCGCACCAGCTTGCTCTGCGCAATGCGGGCCGGCTTTCCATCCCAGAGCAGATTAGAAATTGCCGCCGAGATGGCCTTAAAGTAGGCGGGGGGCACAGGAAACGGCGTATTCTCCAGGAGGTACAAAAAACGAGGCAGAGCCATCATTTTGAACAGGGCAGCTTTGCCCAAAAGAGTAAGTGGAAGGGAGCGCCACACCCTGACATCCCGAACAAACCGCTCCAGGGGGGGTCTCAGGTTCAAAGTGTGGAATACGTCCGGACTAGGAGTAATGTAGACCCCCAGATATTTAAAGGGGGCAGCAGTGTACGCTAACGGACAGCCCCTCGGAAGTGGGGGGGGGTGGCCAGCAAGAACAAACAGCACGACTTCGCCCAGTTAATCCTATAGCCGGATACCCTCCCGAACTTCTCGCAGACATTGAGCAGTTCCGGGACAGATTTCCGCGGGGCGGTGAGGTAGAGCAGGACATCGTCGGCGTACAGCGAAATCCGATCTTCCCACGTTGGTGACCACTGGATACCCTTAATTGAGGGTTCTCATCTCACCCAAATCGCCAACGGCTCAAGGACTAACGTAAACAATAGAGGAGACAACGGACAACCTTGTCTCGTCCCACGCCCAAGCGGGAAGGTCCGAGAGATGTGGCCATTCGCCACAACCTGCGCGAGGGGGCTAGTATACAGAAGGCAGACCCATGCACAAAAGCGGGGCCCAAAGCCCATGCGTCGGAGCACCGCGAAGAGATAAGGCCACTCCACCGTATCGAACGCCATAGTGGCGTCCAGGGAGAGCAGTACCGCTGGTTCCTGAATACTCTCCCTGCGAGCCAGGACCGCCTGTAAACGCCGCAAATTATGCGAGGTATTGCGATTCTGCATGAAGCCTGACTGGTCCGGGTGAATTAGAGTGGCAAGGTGGGGGGTCAATCGCAACGCCAATAACTTGCCAAGTATCTTTGGCTCCGCGTTGAGCAGGGAAATGGGGCGGTAGGAAGTACATTCCTCCGCCGCCTTACCGGGTTTATGGATCGGGATGATAGCGGCCAGGCGCTGTTCACTCGGCAGCATTCCCAATTCTAGGCTGTCCTCGAGCATGGTAAGAAGATGGGGGGCCGTCGTCTGGGACGTGTGTTTGTACAATTCCACCGGGATGCCGTTGGGTCCCAGGGCTTTCCCAGACGCCAACGCCTCAGTCGCGTCCCTTACTTCCTGCACGGTAACATCGGCCTCCAACAAGAGTGCCTCTTCCCACGAGAGACAGGGGATCGTCAGATCCTTGATGTAGTCATAAGCCTCCTCCGTTGTGAACCCCGCCTGAGGAGCGTAGATAGCTTCGTAATGATCCGCCAGCAGGTCGACAATAACCCCGGGGTCAGAGGTCGCCCGTCCATCAGGCAGTGTCAGTTGGGCAATAACCCTGCCAGCCCTCTCCTTTTTATCGAGCCAGGCCAACATCTTTCCCGCCTTATCGCCCAGTTCGTACACTCTATGGCGGGTGGCCTGGAGTGACGTCCTAACCGATTCCCGCTGGTACGCCATCCATTCTACTCGGCACAGCCGGACCGCTTGGGCAGCTCCCAGAGATGGATTGGATTCCTGTCTAGAGATGGCCACCGTGAGGGCCTCCTCCAGGGCGCTGAGTTCTTGCTGTTGTGTTCTCCTGTGTGCCGTCACCGACGCAATCGCTTGCCCCCGCAGCACTGTTTTAAACGCCTCCCACAGAGTACTCTGGGAGGCCACTGAGCCCACATTCTCCCGAAAATAGTGCTCGGCAGTAGTGGTGAGTGATTTTTTCAAAGGGGCATGTTGTAAATAACTTGCATGGATCGGGAACGTACGACACCTGTGTGCGCGGCGACTCGTGTACGTGAGCAGGAGAGGGGAGTGGTCGGAGATACCTCTGGGGCAGATGGCCACCTCTCCGACCCCACCAAGCCCTTCACCGGACATGAGCACATGGTCAATCCGTGAGAGGCAATTATGTGTTGCCGAGTAGTATGTGTAATTTCTGTCGAGGGGGTGTTTGTAGCGCCAGCAGTCCGTCAGTCCCAAGGCGTCCAACAGGCCGGAGAGTCGCCCGCCTCCCCGCACCGTCGCAGCCTGAGGGTGTCTGTCAAGGGTATGGTCCATCACATCATTGAAATCTCCCCCTACAACCAGTGTCGCTGTCGGCAATGCGAGGAGGAAGGAGGCTAGAGCAGTGTGAGCTTCGGTGTGTAAATTAGGCGGGATGTATACTGACACGAAATTAAAGAGCTGGCCTTCCCACTGTACCGTTACCGCTGCGAAGCGGCCCTGAGTGTCCACCCTCGTGTGTGTGCATACCAATGGGAAATTTTTCCGTATAAGGATTCCAGTCCCTCTAGAACCGGACGAGAAGTCCGCATGGGCGACGAATTTGTATCCCCACCTGTCCATCGCTCTAGAGGCCGTGCCCACTAAATGGGTCTCCTGCAGCATAACTATCGCCGGTTTACAGCGTTTCAAATATTGTAACACTAGGCCTCGCTTCACCTTATCACCCAGTCCCCGAACATTCCATGTAAGTGCCGTCAGTGTCATAGAGCGGGAGGGGCCTGTCATGTGGAACTCAGGTGTAGCCTGTGAGTGTGTCGCCATCTGTCAGGGTGAGGTATGAGCCCAAGAGGAAGGAACGTAGTGGAGCAACGTCACCTATGACCAGGTCACCCTCATTCAGTGCAGTGAAGCTTGTGCTGTGCCAAACATAACAACAAATAAACAAAAAACCTAGAGCCAAAACAACCATCCAATCCCCCCCACCCCCCTCCCTGCCTCCCTGCTGTACGGGTCTGAAACCGCCCGCCTCCCCCAACTTAGCAGAGCGCTTAGTCCCATCCCAACCCAGAGTACTTGCTTGTCGGGGGTGTGTAGCTCTGCAACCCGACGGCAGCTCCAAACGACCTCAGTCGCCCGGCCCTGTGCAGGGCCCAAGTGTCCACTGGCAATGCTTGATACACGAACGCCGGCCCTCACTCTTCGGAATACTCTCTCTCCTCCAGTCCCGGTTCAGCAAATAGGTCTTGGCTGTGGCCCTGGGACGGCTCCTGGTCCGGTTGTTGCTGCGAGCCTCTGTCGCGATGAAATCTGCCATCTCGCCTAGGTGCCTCCACACGTCTCCATCCGTCCAGCCACTCCCTCGCCGCCTCAGGTGTGTCGAAGAACCATGCCCTGTGATTGTCTACGACCCTCAATCGTGCCGGAAATAACATAGAGTATGGTATGTCCTTGTCCCGCAGGCTCTTTTTGACATCGAGAAATGTCTTACGTCTTCGGGCCACCTCAGCTGTGTAATCAGGGAAGAACGCTATAGTGGAGTTCAGCACCTTGATTGGGGCGGAATTTCTGGCCGACTGGAGTATGGCATCCCTGTCCCTATAGTTAAAGAGTCTAGCCAGCACTGGCCGAGGCGCTGCCCCAGGTTTCGGCGTCCCCCCCGGGACTCTATGCGCCCTTTCGACAGAGAAGAATCGGGAGAGGCCCTTCGGCTGCAGTTTCGTCGTGATGAGCTCCTCCACATATAGATCCATTGAGCGCTTGCCTTCAGATTCCGGAATGCCCAAGATACGGACGTTGTTCCGTCGTGACCGCCCTTCTTGATCATCCAGGCGGTCCTGTAGCTTCTTGGCAATCGTTTCCAATCGTTCAGTGGCCAGCTGCAGTTCAGAGGTGTCCTCTACCAGCGCTTTAGTGACTACTTCCACCTGGGCCACTCGTTCCGTCATTTTGTGGAAATCCGCCCTCAGCAGCCCAACGTCAGTAGAGATCGCCCCCACAGTCGCCTGCACACTCGTGAGCATCTTCATCAGGTCCTCCAACGTCACTTTCTTGGTGCCCTCACCCACCGGACTCTTGCCCCCCGAGGGACGACCCTCCGAGAGATTTGCGGCACTTTTTTCGAAGGCGTATTTTTCCAGCTTCGCCTGTGCAGCCGCGCTTCTGTTACCCCTGTTTGCCATAACTGCAGGTCTTCAGCCCGCGGGGGGGCCGCTCCAGAGGACCCTCGAGTCAGAAAATGGCGCCGAACTGAAAGCTCCCTCACTCCTCTGGGTAGACTACACAAGAACGCCGTCGGGTAGGGGGCAGCGGTCAGAGCGGCCTCCTCCGGCGTGCGAGGGCCCCAAGAGGACCTCAAAACTCAGGCTCCTGTGTCGCTCTAGGTGGCAAACGGCGGCGCGGCCCTCTCCCCCACACGGCCAGAGTTACAGGTGCTGAAGCCTCGGGGACGCACCAAGTCCCGCGGCGCGGGTCAGAGGGTGCTGCTCTCACGGCCAAAAGTTCGGGACTCCGGCTCAGCGCCAGGGACGGTCTACACACACAGTCCTGGGGGTCAGGGGCCCCCCACGCACCTCCGTACTGCCAGGCAATTGCACCCTCCGTTGTAAGCAGTTTATGATGTGGGTACGGCAGTGCGCCCAGCGCCCACCGATCACTCAGCCCCACCGCTCCTACAGTTAATGGCGCACTCCGCCCACGCTCTCCCTGTCCCGGCCATTCTCGGCATTGTTGAATACTTTAATACTGGCTACCTTCTTTTTTGGAAACTGTAATTTTTTATTTGGATGAGCAGGTTCCTTGTCTTTGTACTTGACGTGCCCTTCCCTGGGTTCCGATCGTCCTCTTCTTTCCGATTTCTGCGAGGAAGTCTGAAAAGATTGAGAGGGACGTGTATCAAAGTCTTGATATCTATCAGGTTTCTTTATGTTATCCCTATTTCTAAGGTTGTATTTTTTCACAGAGGGCTCCCTTTGGGGAGACTTGGGTCCTTGGTCCGGAGATATTTCTCTCCGCCGAGGAGACCTTCCTCTGGACTGGAATCTCTTTTCTTTTGGATTGGATTGTTTGTTTCCATCCCAGTTCTTCTTTTGACTGTTTAGATTATTTTTAATAAATATTTTTTCAGGACTTTCAATTAGTTGGGGCTTCACTGGTATTCCACCCAAACTATCTCTACCTAGTTCTTCATAGGATTTTTCTATAATTCTGGCAATTTCAGCTGGTTGGTCTGCTATATCTGCCTCTTTTAACCTCTGGCGGATCGCCACATTCGCTGCTTCTCCTTTTATGTTGGCTAGTAATATTGCCGAGACCTGCTTGAAGTCTTTTAGTAATTTCATACCGAGAGTTAAAGCGGGTTCTGGACCGTATTCGTCTTGAATTTGTTTTAGCACATCTGGTATTACTCACATGGATGGAACTCCATGTGTTTTTGTGTAAATGGAAGCAAAGACTGTACCCCAAGTGTCACAGTCCTCCACGTGTGGTGCGATTCCCATTGGAAGACAGATAGTCTGAATCCTGTGTTTATCCACAGGGGTTGTGTCTGGAAACACCGCCTCTATTTGGGTGATTTTTTGTGCTAACCAGAATGGTATTTGTTCCCGTTTAGCTGGTACTTTACCTAGGCAGGACTGTATGTTCTGTGGTGTAATTTTATTTGTGTTCTCCTGATGAGGGGTCAGCTGTGGAATTTTAATTACAGGTTGGATGGTTGAAGTCCGCATTACATATTGGACTAGTTGTCTATATATTTTAATTAATTGTTTTAGTTGTACTAAAACATCTGCTGCAGACATCCTTTCGATGTCTGGATGTGGTGTGTATCCGGCTAGGACCGGCCACGTTGCTCCTGGTCTACCTAGTGGACCGAGCCTGGTGATGTGAATATTATGTTTTAGGGCGCCATTAAACAAGAGCAGATGCTCTTGGAATTTGAGTGGTACTTCCACTTCCTCGAAAGGAGTGTAGGTATCCTGAGGTTCCTCTATTTTATAACAGTGGAACTCCTTTGTTACAGCATTTGCTGCTGGAAAGTTTATCCATGAATAGAATACCTCTGTCTGCCGATATTCGTGTGCCTCAATTACGAATATGACTGTACCACCTCTTGGTGTCAGTCCATTTTCTATACGTTTTAATGTTATAGATCTTCTTATGTTGACCGGGATGAGTATTATATCCGGGTCTGCTTCTTGCATAGTATTATCAGCTGCTATTACTTCAGCTGCTACTCTAGCTCTCTCTCCTTCATCATCACTGTCTGGCATTTTACTGTCAGGATGGTTTTTCTGTTTGTTTGCAGATCAGGTTTCTTATGGAAACAAAGATGAGATGCACAATATTTTGGAACAGTGTATCCTTCAACGTTGATTGAACCAAGAACCATACATAGGAGTTCCCTCCTGCGAGGTTTGGCGGATTTTACCTCTCACCCACTCCAGACGTCTTTGGAGTATTATGGGAAAAAGGGGTCTGAGTGAAAAAGCACGACTGAGTTACTCTAAAGTCTTGTGTTAGTTTTATCGCCTATCCAAACACGTTGGGCGCCATGTAGTGTAGTTCCTATTATCCCAATAGGCTCTGCGCATTGGAATAATACCTTCAATAGTATAGACCTAGACCAGACGTTAACTAGGTCTTCTACTGTCGATATTAGACTTAAAGTTTTGGGTTTGCCAGCTAGCTCAGAGTTCACTAGAAACTTTCTCAAATAGACAAGGAGGAGTTGAACCTCCCTGGATAGACAAGAAGGGATTTAGTTTCTGACAACCATAGAACATGACAATTTTGCTCTCCCCTAATCAAGAGTGTATCTCTAGAGTCGTGTGAAAACAAAAGACAACTTATTTTACTCAGTCAGTACGTGCATTCTTAGTTTCACCAGATTGTAGAGAAAAAGAAGAGACAGGCGTGTTCAATAAAAGATGTTATTTATTGATCAGACTCTTTTCTCGTACAAGAGAAATGAATCGATATTATTGCAATACTTATGGTTAAGTAAAGTGCATACAATAAAAGCAGAAGTATAAAATAATACTGTAAAAAAATGTATATGTTTTCTAAGCCATATGGTCGTTTAAAATGGATAAAATAGATACATACATATAAACATTTGACTAATCGTACTCAACTGGTGCTTCTAACCACGCCTACCCCAGTGTATCTGACCTAAGCCTAATACGTGGGCGGGGATAGAGAGTAGCAGTCTAAGTTAAGTTTGTTTTGCCAAGTGACTGATTCAAGAATTCTCTGCAAGGGGTTATTCAGTTCCGTAGCTGAGGTCTAGGATGATTGAGGGATGGTATCTCTCATCTTTGGTCTCGATATTCCAGGCTGCCTGCAAGGGCTGCTCGGAAGCGCCGGAGCTGGATTTCTCGGCAGGAGAAAGGAAGCGTCTCGTTTTCAGCGCGTCAGGAAGGCGGGGCAGCTAGTGGGCTTCGCTCTCTGCTGGGCTTCGGGAAGTCTCGCTGCTCCGATCTCGTCACCACCGCGTGTGTTTGCTTAAGGCAATATCGGTAATATTTATACCTGTAAGGTGCCGAGATTGACGTAAGGATGGACATAGATACGTCAATAAGGATGTCATACGAGCTGGTCGTTAGCGCATTCTTTTACTGAAGTTCTCGGTGAAATCAAAACAATGGCCGCAGGGTTTTTCCCAGGTTGTCATAGGTTTGATTTGTTTTGAGAACTCCGTATGCCTTATCAGGGGCTGGAGGAATATTGCTTGCCTAATTAGATGGCAAGCGTTATGACCTAATCAGATAACGTGCTCCTGTGCCGTGGTCTGGCGTAATCAGATAACGGTTTCTGCATCATGGGATGGCTGCTAGTTAACTCGTTAACCAGAATAGGGTCAGGAATAGGGGGATCGATACAGAACCTATAGGAATACATCACAAAAGGTTTAAGCTGTAGTTTTTGGCACATGAAGGGCAGCTACTTTATATACGTATGTTCTCATTCAGGTACCCTATGCAACTTGATTGTGGAAATCAGTGTTCGAATTAAATATTCATATAATCATATACACTGCGATCGTTTAGTTTTTCTGTGCCTATACTCAAGACACTGTTTCTGAGTTTTGAGTATGGGTTTAGGGGGACAGACGTAGGGGGTGTGCTTGTGCTGTGGATAGTGTGTGGTATTTCGGGGGAAAATGCGATGTTAAAGTTGCGTTGTGTCAGCGTGCTTTGTGAATGTGTGTGCGATGTAAAGACGGCAAAGTGAATGTTTGCAATGAAAACGTGTGTGGTGTAACCTTATAAATCCACAGTTTCTAGAGTAGTAAATGTGTTTTGATAAAATGCAAAGTCTAATATTTTTTGTCTAGAATCACACTGTGTGTCTGTGTGCATTTACAAATTATTCTGAGAGAACCATTTTTGTATGTTTTGTGTTTGCAGCCACGTAACTGCTTACAAATCTATCCTTTTTTCTAGTTTTGATAGAATAGAAACCAGTTATTGCTTTTGTATTTGTCAAATGACTCATGGTTGTACAGTAAAATGCAGTTTTTATATTTCTGGAATGTGTGCAGTCATATTAGCCCTTCAAGAGTGATTATTAGTGTTGCTTTTCTAGAATGAGACTTGTGTTTCAAATCTACAATTCCCCAGTCAGTATACATACACTGCTGCAGACAGTCTGGGGCAGATTTACAAGCCCCTTGCGCCGCTTTGTGGTTGTATTGTGTCACTTTTTTGATGTAATGTTGGTGCAAATAGTGCAGCAAATTGCTTATGTATTTGCAAAATGAGTTAGGGTTGTACAGTAAAATGCAGTAGTTAGATATATAGTAGGTCTTGGGGCATGGACTGCTTCAAATCCCTATGCACTATGTATGCAGTCTTGTATGTACCTGCACACTTGTGTTTCACATCTTCATTTCTCCACTCTGTATCATTACACTTTCACCAAGCAGTCTGTGACAGCTGTTGCACTATTGTAGTGCCCCATTCAGCAGTATGCGCTTATGCATTCACTGTTTTAAAACTGAAGCACTATACATTCAGTCAGGCACTCTCCTTGCAGAACTGCAATCATTCAATCAGTATCCAAGTACCCATGCAGCAATGCACTATGCCTGCAGTTTTGTATCTACCTGCATACTTGTCTTTCACACCTTCAATTTCCCAGCCTGTATCCTTACACTTCCAGTAAACATTCTGTCATTGCTCTTGCACTGTTGTAGTGATCAATTTAGCGGTATGTATTGATTATTCAGTGCACTAGAACTCAAACACTTATAGATTCACTTAGACACTCTCCTTACAGTACTGCAATGATTCATTCAGTACCCACGCTCTCTTGTAGCGAAGTAGGTCTCAGGACAAGGACTTCTTGAAACCTGTATGCTGTATGCATGCTCTATTCTATCCACGTGCACATTTGTCTTTCATACCTTTAATTCCCCAGTTAGTTACCATGATGTTGCAGCAAATACTCTGTGTCTCACCTCGTACTGTTGTAGTGATGCATTAAGCACCATGTACTAATCCATTCACTGTTCCGAAATCCAACCATTTATAAATTCATTCAGGTACTCTTCTTGCAGATGTAGTTCTTGAAACTCATATGCAGTATGTATGCACTTCTGTTATCAGTTACACATTTGTTTTTTATACTTAGTCATTGTAGATTGTATTTTTTTAGTAATAGAATAGTATATTTTATAGATTTATTTTTATAACATTATATTTATTTTTTATAACAGATTCTATTTATCAACACTAAGAGAAATTCATCATGCCTAGAAAAAGTGAAAAGAGGAAAAAACGTACTAAAACTTATTATTTCAAGAGACGTCATCCACAAGATTTACCTGAACAACAGTCTGTGGTGAAAAAGAAAAAAATCTTCTGGTAAGAGAACTAAGGATTTTCTAAAGAAGCTATCAAACACTAGTAATAGTGTGGATAATGTGAAAAATAAAAAGAATGTATCTGCAACAAAAAAGAAAAACAAGAGAAAAAACGTAAATGATGGGAAATCATGTTCTAAAGAAACAATGTATAGTAAAAGGAGGAAGAATCAATTTCAAGAAATTAGAAAAAGAATGTTTTACAATAGAGTTGTCTTAAAATTATTAAAGGATGTGAAGAGATGTAAAAGAAAACCACCATTTTACAAGAAGAAGAAACATATTGAAAGTATTGTTGAGAAAGCTTTGGAATTAAAGAAAACATTATTTATTTTAGTAATCAATAGAATTCGATCACTAGATAAACCAATCCATTTAATGAAAGCCAAAAGTAAGTGGAGAAACTAATTAACAGAATTTATTTTTCTGATTTTTTTGGGGTGAATGGAAGCACAGTTCAAGTTCTGAGCCTTTTTTTAATGAAGAGAGTTATCTTCAGAGTAATAATTTGTTGCATTCAGTTGACACCAGTGGTCGAGCTTATGAGGTAAGAAATGGTTGTCCTATTGAGAAAGATAAAATTGTTCCCAGAATTGCAGAGGAGGTGTTAGCTGATGAAGTTTTAGGGAGACGTCCTAAAGCTCCGGTGTACACTTGGAAATGCAGTAGTATTTGTAGTGTACGACAGGAATCTATTGATTTTTTACGCAATTTCTCACGTGACTATACTAATAAAAGTGTTAAACAAAAGATTAATATGTTGCGAGGACTAGAACCTTGCAGAGAGAGAGAAAATACTGGTTTGCAAGGTCATTCTCTGGCTTGTCTTTCTAAAACAAAGGATTGTTGACGTGCTTTTCACCATTTCAGGATATTAGCAGTACATCATACTCAAATGAGGAAATTGTATTATGCAAAAAGACCAGCAGTAATGTTAAAAAAGTTAAAAAGTGTTCTTTTGCGTGGATCAGTATCGGATGTAATGAACGTTTGCGAAGAAATTGAGCTTAGTTACTTTGGTGCTGAGCAAGACAGTGCAGAAACTGATACATTAATAGAAGGAAATGTGGAAGAGAATGTACAATTTGAGCAAGAAATTACAAAGTTTAAGGTGATTTCAGGTGAAAGGCCAAAATATTCTTGTATCTGTTGTCGATGAACTCATTATAAAAATCAGACTAGGACTGTTGATCTGTATTTAAAAAGTGAAAAAGAAAATAATAATAATTGAAAGGAATTTACAACTTATTTGTTGGTAGGGAATTGTTTTGATTTGGGTTCTGAACAACGTATTTGTAAATATTGTTATAACAAATTAGACGAGAACAAAATGCCTGCTAGAGCTGTGCATAATAATCTTAAATTAGTAAATAAGTTGGTAAATATTCCTTCTGAACTGATAGAATTTAAATACCTATGAGTCTATTCTTATTCAATGTGTGCATCCCTTTCAGGCTATTGATCGTATGGAGCCTAAGACAGGGAAATTGCCTCCTTCAGATTTACAGAGAGGATTAAAGGGAAAAGTTGCATATTTGCCTCTAGATTTAAAGAAAAATATTGAAACAATTGGTGTAGAAAATGTAGAAGATAAACCTCTAGTTATTCTAGGTAATGGTGTTCCTACTAAGAGTAAGAAAATCTGGCAAGTATTAGTGGATTTTAGGAAAGTGAAAAAGACAACGTAGTATCTGGTGAAAAATATTCAGTACTATAAAAATGTGTATGTGGGAAAGAAGATGTAACTTTAGAAGAAGATACTGACTCGTCAGCTGGATAAATTGAAAAAGTGAATATATGTCCAGAACTAAAGAAATTCATAAACATTATAGTGTTCATCCACTTCATTCCAAAGAAGTGATGGGGAATACTATTGAGTTATTCCAAATGAAGGAAGCAAAGGGAAGTCCCATGAGTGTATGGGAAGAAAGCTTGGAAGCTCATTGTTTCCCTCAGTTGTTTCCAACAGGATGAACGACCTGTGCAGATTCCTGCATCTGAAAACCGGACATTAAGATTGTATACAGAAGATCCAAGATTCCGACAATGTATCCCATATTTGTTTCATATGTTGTTTGAGAGTGACTTGTCTGGACTTTCTTATGCAGTCAACCATATATTGAAAACAGGTGTACATCTGCAAAATGTTTCGGCAAAGGAATTTATGGATAAAGTACACCAGAAAGATAATATTTTGGAATCTCAGCTGATTAATCTAATGGCATGTCAGCGTGGTATTAATGAGTACTGGTACCGTCGTCATGGAGAACTCAAATGTATGCTAGGGAACTTAGGAACTCCTACATGGTTCCTTACTCTAAGCTGTGCTGAATATGCTTGGGATGATTTACTTGAATTTCTTTGAGAGGCAAATCCAAATATAGTAGATATTGAATACAAGACACCTGTAGAATTGTGCTCTTGGATTCAGTTAATGTATGCAGATATTTCAATCATAGATTTGAAGCTATGATGTCTTTTATCACCAATAAAACAAATCCTCCTCTTGGAGAGGTTGTGGATTTCTTTTGGAGAAAGGAGTATCAAGCAAGAGGTGCTCCTCATAGACATATGCTAATATGAATCAAAAATGCTCCCAAATTCGGAACAGATTCACGCTACTCTGTGTTGTCTTTTATTGAAGAATATGCTACATGGGCTATACCCAAAAGTACAGAATAAAAGAACTTAAGACAACAAGTCTTACGATTCCAAAGACATCGTTGTGGGAAATACTGTCGTCGAAAGTACAAGTCAAAGGAAAAGTTTTATACCAAATGTCATTTTGGTTTTCCACGTCCTGTAATATCCAAAGGAAGAGTAAACAGTTTGATGTCAGCTATGAAACATACCATCACAAGAAAGTCTCCGAAGAATACTTATAATTTGAGAAGAAGTGAAGAGTCAAAATATATAAATGATTATAATCCAGTTATTCTGTCCATGTGGAATGCTAACATGAATATTCAATATGTTGCAGACAATTCCATTGCAGTTGCTGGATATGTAACATCCTACATAACAAAATCAGAAAAGACGGAATTGAAGGAAATGTGGGAAGAGATATCCCACGAGAAGAGTTTAAGTAAGAAATTATACAGTTACACTTTGAATATGCTATCTCATCGAGAAATTGGAGCGTATGAATGCTCAGATCGCTTATCATCTGCAAATCTATACTTCAAATCTAGAAGAATCATTTGGGTGAGTATAGGTTTTGCTGCAACACGAAATCGAGCACTTAAATCTGTACAAGACATTGAATATTTAGCTGAAAAAGAGCCAGAAAGTACAGATATTGTGAAAACAAATATGTTGGATACATATTATCCAAATAGAAGTCATCATCTTGAGAGCATTTGTCTCTATGAAGTGCTGCAAAACTATACTTTTAAACGGAATATCACAGAAAACATCAGTAATGGAATATATGCTGTAATTGGTTCTGAAGGATTTTTGGTGAAACAAAGAAAAGGACATTTGATTAATCATCGAAAACTGAGTTGCGATACTCCTGACAAAAGGGAATTTTACTATTTAGCTCTTTTGCAACTCTTCAAGCCCTGGCGTTCAGAATTGGAATTACGTGGAGATTTTCAGAGCTATGAAGATTTGTTCTACGCTACTAAAGATACTATAGAATGCCCTGTTTTTGCTAATTATGTGAAAATGTTGAAGGACGAAATTGAGCAAGAAGATACAATTGCAGCTGAGATTGCTAGAGACAGTTCACAAACAGTCAAACTTCTGCTCCGTTGAGTCAGGATCCACTAGGAGAACCCATTGTTCATAATGAACCAGCAATTGCCATGGATGAGGTAGAAACAGCAATGTATCAAGCTCAAGAAGATGCAACAAACTTAGGAAACTTGGAAGAACAACTAAATGTTGAGCAAAAACAAATATATGAGCAAGTCAGAGAACAGATTGACCATGGATTACTTCATGAAAAGAAAGAGTGCTTATGCATGTCATTTCAACCTATCCGAATGTACGTAAGTGGACAAGCTGGAACAGAATTTTTTTTAATTAAATTAAAGTAATTACAAGTTTTCTACAGTAAAAAACTGAGTCGCATTTGTCTTGTGTTGTCACTGCTCCAACTGAGTTGGCAGCACACAACGTTAAAGGAATTACTTTACATAGTTTACTAATGCTACCAGTAGACCATGAAAACACATTGGAATACCACAAGCTATGTGGAGTAGCTTGTTGTGAAGTTTCAAGAGTCTTAAAGAAAATGAAACTTCTTATTATTGATGAGGTAAGCATAGTATCAAACTTAATGCTTGCCTTAGTGCTTTTAAGAATGCAGCAAATTCTTAAAACAGAGTACAAAGTGTTATTAGGAGGAAAACACGTTATAATTTTTGGAGATCTACTACAACTTACTCCTGTAAAAGGACAACCAGTATTTAAAACTCTTGTACATGAAGATATCAGAAAGTCTTTGGGGTAGCATTGGAAATGTTAACATTTGGTCATATTTTGAATATAAGGAACTTATTACAAATATGCGACAAGCAAATGATTCTGTTTATGGAACTATTCTTCAAGATATAAGAATTGGAAAAGTGACTGAACATGGCAAACAAGCTTTAGAGAGACGCTTACTTTCCAATTTATTTCCAAATGAAAATATTGTTCCTGAGAAAATATATATGAGAATTGCAGAAAAAAAATCTGTAATCTGCTTAATGCCAACACTGCGTGAATGTTCTATATTTACTGAAGACATTTTAAAGTTGGAAAATGGAGAATTATAAAATTGGAAGCTATTGATAAAATAGAGCATGAAGGCATCACTATTATTTTGACAGAAAAGTTGAAGAGAAAATTGGATTCTTTAGAGAAATCGATATCTAAAACTGCTGGTTTAGAAAAGAATCTATATGCATGTATAAACTGTCGGGTAATTTTACGATGTAATTTGAATGTGGAAAAAGGTTTAGTAAATGGAGCAATAGGTAAAGTTGTTGATTTCGTTAATTATCCAAATAGAGATGGTATTGAATTTTTGAAAATCAAATTTGATCAAATTGAAGAAGGCTGGGAGGCGGACGCTCAGGATTACCATTGGACAACTTCCAAACAAAGGATTTGACACATACTATTTGGCCATGAGGAAAAGTATCTAAAACAATTAAGGACCTTTTGTTGTATATTTTGTCAGTATATATTTATTAAACAACATTATTTACAGTGTATGAAAATAATAATATTGTTTTGTTATTTTATGATTGTTTGAGGTGTCTCATATTTACGTAAGAAATTGCTCTTAGAAAAAAACATTTAACATATGTTGTATTTCTATGTTTTAGATTGTAATTGAGAATGTTGAATGTTTTTTTTTTAAATAATCTTATTGATTGTCTTTTTTTTTGCCTGTTGTTATGTGATGAGTACAATTGAACTCACTGTTTCTAGTGAAATTCAATATATTCTGAGAACAGCAAAAAAGGCAAATGAAATGTTTTACAAATTATTTTGTGTTGTAAAATATATATTGCAACTTTTTTTTCATGTCTTCCACAGATGCTAATTTTATAATATATAGTGTTTTTATTATTTATTATTTTTAAAGGTAAGTATAAGTATCTACAAAAAATGGGCAATGTGTTGTCCTTGTACACAGCTGAAGAAACAAGTGTTGGACGGAGTACATTTCTGTGCAAAGATGGTTTGTATCTTTTAAAGATATATCATAAAGTTAATATGCATACTGAGTGTACCTGAGGACCCACTATCTTAGAAAATATATTCAAAAAAGTGCCACAGTGTTTTATTACAGAGATGTATAAAATGGGACATGGCTTGAGAACAGCTCTCTGCAACACACCTGTATGGTATTGAATAGAAAGATATGCTTGGCTAGTAGAGATCAGGGACTTTCAGGATTAATAGAGACCAAATTGATCAACATAAAATACATCACAGAGTGTGTTTTCAAATAATCTTTCATATTTAGAAGGACAGGATAAGTTACTGTGTGAAGCTTTTCTTCTCTATGTAAGTATGTCCTCATCATACATAATACTTTGTGTTTATGTTTAAAGGTGAGTACTGGATAGGTCTTTAAGGATTGTAGTGTGTCAAAACACATGAAATATTCAAAAACTAGTTTCAGAATGGTACTTAAATACACACAGATTCACGATGTTATTCTAGACAAGCAACAGTATCATTTGCATTTTACTAAAACACATTTAGTAGTTTGTAAGGGGGCAGTTGAATATACATATAGATATTCTACATCTTTTAGTACTGCATTTTAGTATAAGAGCCTGAGTGATTTTCCATAGTCATAAGCAGTGACTTGTTTCGAATTTTACGAGAATAGGATATCTTTATAAGCAATTATATTTATATAACCTAATCAACTACTAAAACTCTACCGTTGGAATGTTATTAGACAATGGTAATTACATAATATTACATAATATTGTTTTATGGATAAAATAGTTGATAAACCAACTTTAGTGTTATGTACTAATAAAACTGAGAAAGTGAAGTATTTATGTTTTCGTGGAAGGACCTAGAAGATAACGGATTTCTTATGGATGAAGAGGGGAATATTACCAAAGACACATTGAAAATGAGCAACAGTTTAATTGAAGTACAAAATCTACCTATAACAGGCAGCGAGACTGAATCAGACGACATCAATACTGAGATGTCACTTGTGATTTTGAAAATGAAAGCAATGATGCTGAAAGCACTGAAAGACGTAGAGTTACTATACGCTATATACTCTGAAATGGCAAACCAGCAGTATGATCTGGAAGAAGTACCAGATGAACTCCTTTTAGAATCTGTGTTAAAATATGAGATGTATGAAGAATAATTTTATTGTTTAATAATAATATAGCATTCACCACTATGTACTAATCCATTAACTGCACTAAAAGTCAAGCACTTATAGATTCACTCAGGCACTCTCTTTACAGTATTGTATTGATTCAGTCAGTAGCCAGTACTTATGCAGCGAAGTAGGCCTTAGGACAAAGAGTGGTTGAAACCCTTATACAGTATGTATGCAGTCTTGTATCTACCTGTACACTGGTCTTTTATAACTTCAATTCCGCATTCTGTATCCTTACACTTCTACCAAGCACTCTGTCACTGCTGTTCCACTATTTTAGTGATGCATTCAGCAGTTTGTTCTAATCTATTCACTACACTAAGCACTTATAAATTCAGTCAGACACTCTCCTTGCTGTCATCATTTACTCTGTACCCAAGTACTCATGCAGCATAGTAGGCCTTAGGACTTCAACTGCCTCAAACCCCTATGCAGTATGCTTGCAGTCTTGTATCTACTTGCTCACTTGTCTTTCACATCTTCAATTCCGCAGTCTGTATCCTTACACTTTCACCAAGCACTCTGTCACTGCTATTGCACTGCTGTAGTGACCCATTCAGCGGTATGTACTAATCCATTCACTGCATTTAAACACTAACATTTACAAATTTACACAGGCAGTTTCACCAGCAGTGCAGAGGAAAGCATAGACTTTTAACATATTTATGTACATATGTTACATTCATGTGCTTTGGAAGTACTACAGTATACTGTAAGTAAACACCTTATAGAGTTATGCTGTAGCACTTCCTTATAGTTCTGCACTTTCACATTCACCATACACTGCTAATGTATTCTTTCATTAACCTCTTGGGCGCGGGCGCGATTCTGCGCCTGTGCGGCACATTCCGATCGCGGGTGCTGTCATGATGGCCGGGAACCGTCATCAGCACATGAGCACTGTGTGCCATGACGGCTCCCGGCCGTCATCAGCATAGAAGGGGTTAATTTATACACTACACATTCATTCAAAAAAACTTTTACACACTATCATATTAATGTAGCTCTTTTTTTGAGCAGTGAAGTTAGTTCTTAAAATAACTTTAATTTGTCTTTTTTGTAGTTTTGTATTCTTTTTTGGATTTTTTTCGTTTTTTTTCGAAGGAAAAAAAGGAACTGCACAAACAAAACAGTCTGAAACGGAAACAAATAAACATGAACAAATTAATGGTGGGAGCAATGGTGCTGCTGTTTGCGCCTGCAAATCAAATCAATAGACTGTTCTCCATAATATGGCTTTGCAAAATGTGCATGAAATAATGAGGTCTGCGAAATCGGGACGGAAAAGAAATATCGAAATGGTACTGGGCCCTTGTAGAGGCCGGAGAGGAAGACTGTCCAGTCCCAGAAACAACTTGGAGGAAAGATATGCCTGAATTAGATCTTCATACTCTTTGGCAAAAATCTTTAGAAAATTGCTGGTCTAGCCTGAAAGCAGCAGCCCTGAAAAGAATCCACTTGTTTACAGTCCATAGGTCTTACTGGACCCCAAAAACACTATCGAAATTTAAAGGAGCTAACATAAAATCTTGCTCCAAATGTGGATTGGAAAAGGCAAACGACATTCATATGTTCCAAGAATGCCCTCTACTCACAACTTTTTGGTATGAAGTCGGTAAGACGATAACTATGGTCTTGGGTCATCAAATAGATGTAAGTATTACCTTAATTATCTTTGGGATCCATCTTACTAGGGAAATGGAGATAAGTATTTTGACTAAAAATCAGGAAAAGCTATTATTTGTATTAATACTACTTGCAAGGAGCGAGATTTGTATCAACTGGATTAAACCAGCACCTCCTTTGCACGCATACTGGCTGAATTCAATATTAACAATAATTGGATAGGAAAGGGAACATAAGCAAAAAGTCAAATTTTTGGGAAATATGGGAACAACACTTCCAAACACCATTCTAATGGCTCAGTAAGACCCGCTAATTACATCCAATGATTAAAGCGATGACAATAATTCAGGTGGAATAAGCTCTGCCGAGTAGCCAGGATGGCTAGCTCCCCTCCTTTACAAAAAACAGAATTATTGGTAATGATAAAAGATAAACGAGAAATCTGTTTATAATCAACACTGAAAGGGATACTCCCTAACTAATTCCGAGATACACGGGGCAGTGAAGGAAACTCCTTATACATACAATCGCAAAATGAGGATAAAGAAAAAAATATTTAAAAAAATAAAAATCGGGACGGATGTCCGGATGTGGACTTGATGGTGCTGACAAAGAGTTCCGACAAAGAGTAATAAAATCTGGCAAGAAGTCAAAAAGTCAACGTTGTATCTGGTAAAAAATAATCAGTACTATAAAAATGTGTATGTGGGAGAAGAGGAAACAACTGTAGAAGACGACACTGATTTTGCATCTGGGCAAATTGAAAAAGTTGATGTATCTAGAAGTGAAGACATTTATGAACATTATAGTGTTCATCCATTGCATTCCAAAGAAGTAATGGGGAATGCTATGGACTTGTTTCAAATGAAAGAAGCCAAAGGAAGTCCCATTAGTGTATGGGAAGAAAGTTTGGAAGCTCGTTGTTTTCCACAGTTATTTCCAACAGGTGAAGGTGGACGATATGACGACCGACCTGTTCAAATTCCTGCATCTGAATACCGGACTTCAAGATTATATGCAGAAGATCCAAGGTTTCGTCAATGCATTCCATATTTGTTCCATCTACTGTTTGAGAGTGACTTGTTTGGACTTTCTTATGAAGTAAACCATATACTGAAAAGTGGAACACATCTACAAAATGTTTCGGCAAGAGATTTCATGGATAAAGTGAAACTGCAAAACAGTGTTTTGGAATCTCAGCTAATTAATCTCATGGCATGTCAGCGTGGTACTAACGAGTATTGGTACCGTCGTCATGGGGAATTAAAATGTATGCTAAGAAACTTAGGAACTCCTACATGGTTCCTCACTCTTAGCTGTGCTGAGTATGCTTGGGAAGACTTACTTGAATTTCTATGAGAGGCAAATAAAAACATTGAAAATGTTGAATACAAGACACCTGGAGAACTGTGCTCTTTGTATCCAGTTAATGTATGCACGTATTTCAATCATAGGTTTGAAGCTGTGATGTCTTTTATTACAAACAAAAAAAATCTTCCGCTTGGAGAGGTGTTGGATTTCTTTTGGAGAAAGGAGTATCAAGCAAGAGGTGCTCCTCGCATACATATGCTGCTATGGATTGAAGCTGCACCAAAATTTGGAACAGATTCAGATGAGAAAGTGATGAGTTTCATTGAACAGTATTCTACATGTGCTGTTCCAAAAAGTACAGAAGAAAACAATTTGAGACATCAAGTTTTACGCTTTCAAACTCATCGTTGTGGAAAATACTGTCGTCGTAAATACAAATCCAAGGAAAAGTTCTACACGAAATGTCGTTTTGCATTTCCACGTCCAGTAACATCGAAAGGAAGAGTGAACAATTTTATGTTTTCTCTGCGACATACTGTGACAAGAAAATCACCTAAAAATACATACAACCTAAGAAGAAATGAGGATTCTAAATACATAAATGACTACAACCCAGTCATTTTATCCATGTGGAATGCTAACATGGATATTCAATATGTGGCTGACAACTCTATTGCTGTGGCTCGATATATGACGTCTTACATCACAAAATCTGAAAAGACGGAACTGAAGGAAATGTGGGAGGAAATTTCACATGAAAAGAGTCTAAGCAGAAAATTATACAGTTACAGTCTGAAGATGTTGTTGCATCGAGAAATTGGAGCATATGAATGTTCTAATCGGTTATCATCAGCAAGTCTATATGCTAAATCTAGAACCATCATTTGGGTGAGTGTAGGTTTTGCTGCAACACAAAACCGAGTTTTGAAATCTGTACAAGAAATAGAGTATTTGTCGGAGAAAGAACCAGACAGTACAGATATTTTGAAGACAAACATGTTGGATACATACTATCCAAATAGAAGTACTCATCTTGAGAACGTTTGTCTCTATTAAGTTCTTTAAAGTTATACTTTTAAAAAGAACGTCACAGAAGACATCAATAAAGGTGTATATGCTGTAATTGGATGTGAAGGCTGTCAAGTGAAACAAAGAAAAGGCCATTTGATTAATCATCGAAAATGGAGTTGTGAATCTCCAGACAAAAGTGAATTTTATTACTTAGCTCTTTTGCAACTCTTTAAGCCTTGGCGTACAGAAGAGGAACTACTTGGAGATTTTCTTACTTATGAAGATTCGTTCAATGCAACCAAGGATACCATAGAATGTCCTGTTTTTTCAAATTACCTGCAAATGTTGAACGAGGAAATACAGCAAGAAGCTACAATTGCAGCAGAGATTGCTAGAGACAGTTCTCAAGATAGTCAGAGTTCTGCTTCATTGAGTAAGGATCCACTAGGAGGACCAATTATACAAAATGAATCTGCCACTGCCATGGATGAAGTTGAAAGAGCCATGGAACAAGCTCAGGAGGATGGAGTTAACTTAGAAGATTTAGAAAAAGAACTAAACGTTGAGCAGAGACAAATATATGATGAAGTCACAGAACACATTGAGCATGGTTTAACTCATGAGAAAAAAGAGTGCTCATGTACATCATTTATACCTGTCCGACTGTACGTGAGTGGAGAAGCAGGAACTGGAAAAAATTTCTGATTAAAGCAATAGCAACATATCTGCAGAAAAGAACCGAGTCATCGCTCTCTTGTGTTGTTACTGCTCCAACTGGGTTGGCAGCACACAACATTAAAGGGATTACTTTACATCGCTTATTGATGCTGCCAGTGGAGCATGATAACAAATTACAATACCACAAGCTATCTGGAGAAGCTTCTTGTGAAGTTTCAAGAGTCCTAAGGAAAATGAAACTTCTTATCATAGATGAAGTAAGCATGGTATCAAATGTAATACTTGCTTTTGTGCATTTAAGAATGCAAGAAATTCTTAAAACAGAGTATGATGTGTCATTTGGAGGCAAACACATCATTGTTTTTGGAGATCTACTGCAACTAACTCCAGTGAAAGGACAGCCAGTGTTTAAAATGCTTACGCATGAAGATACCAGGAAGTGCTTAGGAAGCATTGGAAATGTTAACATATGGTTAAATTTCAAATATGCAGAACGGCTTCAAAATATGCGACAGGTAAAGGATGAAGATTATAAAAATATTCTACAAGATGTAAGAATTGGAAAACTAACTAAGCATGGCAAAGAAGCTTTACATGGACGATTAATTTCAAATTTATTTCCAAATGAAAATATTCTCCCAGAGAATATTTTTATGAAAATTCCTGAAAACAAATCTGTTATATGCTTGATGCCAACTCTGCAAGAATGCTCAATCTTCAACAACAAAATGTTAACTTTGGAAAATCAAGAGATTGTGAAACTGGAAGCTATTGATAAAATCGAACATGAAGGAGCAACTATTATTTTGTCAGAAAAGTTGAAATCAAAATTGGATTCTTTAGAGAAGACAATATGTAAAACTGCTGGTATGGAAAAGACTCTGTATGCATCTTTAAATTGTCGTATAATTTTACGACGTAATTTACATGTGGAAAGAGGTTTAGTAAATGGAGCAATGGGTCATGTTGTGGATTTTGTGAATTACCGAAATAGAGATGGAATTGAATTTATAAAAATTAAATTTGATGATATTGAAGAAGTACAACAAATCAGTCGTTGTTCTGCCCGATTTTTGCTTGTGAAAGATTTATATGTCCACAGAAAACAGTTTCCTGTTTCTTTGGCATATGCAGTGACTATTCATAAATCTCAAGGTTTAAGTGTAAATAGTGCTTTGGTGAATATTGGAAGTTCTGTGTTCAAGGAAGATATGGCATATGTTGCTTTATCTCGAGTTGGAACTTTATCTTGATTGTACTTGATTGATTTTTATGGCACAAAGATTAGTGCAGATCTAAATTGTGTAAAAGAATATAATAGGTTAAGAAGAGAGTATGCTCCAAATTTACCTCAATATCCTCTATTTGAAAAGCATGTAGTAGGCCGATAAAGAAGAAATGAGAAAAATAGTAGTGAAGTTGTAGCAAAAAGAAAAAAAGTAGATGAACCAGTAATTGTATGCAGAAAGGAAAAGGATTCAGTTAAAGATGTTGTTGGATTTCAGTTTGAAAACAGTTCTGGTGTCAACTGCTATGCTATTGTAGTGGTTAATGTTGTTTTTTTTCTCTAAACTGTACAAGAGCAGATTGCTGAAAATCGAGATCAAAAATGTTGTTGTTTGTTGAATTCTGTGTTTGAGAAATGTAGCAGTGATAGAACAAAAATAAGAAGTGTTTCTGAAATTTGAAATGTTCTGGTCTAAATCAATTTTCACGGAATATTCAGCAAGATTGTCAGGAATTTCTAATGTATATGCTTGTTGTATTGCAAGATGATGGTGTAGATGTAGAAAATCTTTTTGGCCTTTCTTATGAATGGCAACATGACTGCGACAATTGCTCCTTTTCAAGTAGTACTACAATAGACACTGAAAGATTTATATATTTGACTTTACCAGACTGCAAATCAGTGTCTTTTAATAATCTAGTTAGAGAAGCAAATCAAAACATGGTCTGTACTCGATGTAAATCTGCAATGCTATCAACATTATTTATACAAAGTTATGGACAGTATGTAATTTTAATGTTCCAACGATGTAGACCTGATGGAACTAAATTGACAACTTAAAAATTTTGTGGCTTCTCAATTGTCAATTTCATGAAGAACCTTTGCAACTGCAGCAATTATTTACCATGATGGACCTTCAACAAAATCAGGACATTACACAGCTTATTTAAAATGTAAAAAAGGCTGGAGTAACTGTGATGATACTCAATTGGCTTTCAAACAACGTTTGCCTTCTGACTCACAAAATTCTTACTAGTGTTCTTACAACCAAAATTTTAGGGAAGGTAACTGGCCTATGAAGATTGGAGCAGTTAATAAAATTTAGTTTGATGTTCAAAATTACTTTCCGAGTGAGAGTGCTGAAGATAATAAAAAACATGTAGTTGTCATAGAGGTAGTATAAGTGTATCACGTAGTGTGTGATGTGAGTATTGTAGGAAATATTAATGAAAAGTAAGCGAGGAGTTGGAAATAAAACTATTGTTTCATAATGTAAAAGATGTTGGAGCTTTTCTTTCAGAAACTCGGGTAAATGGGAGATTAAGAACAGTAATTTCCAAAGAAAAGGACTTTCCATATACTATTTGGCCTCGTGGAAAAGTACGTGGATCAAAAGTGACTTAAGATAAGTTTTTTCTAAATTTTACAATATTTATTAAAACGTTCTATGGGTTTTTTAAACACAATCATTTTGATTGTGTTTTTTTTTACCCGCTGTCATATGATGAGTAGTATTGAAGTCACGGTTTTAAGTGAAATTCAATATATTCTGAGAACAGAAAAAATAAACCATATAACATGTTGTACAACATTTTTTGAATTTTGTATTCTCAAATATATATTATGCCCCCCTTGTTTTATGCTCACTTACCTTTTTCCATTCTTTATCACTCCTTTTAACTCACCCTCACTAGCCTTCTCTCACTCTCCCTGACCTCCCTCGCCTTATTCCACCTTCCTCACTTGTCCTCATTCTCTATTTCTTCACTGCTTTTTCCCTCTCTCTCATCCACCACTTTCCAGCTCTCAGTCACTCTACTTCACTTCCCCTCCCCTTCTTTTCTTTCTTTGCTTCCTGAATAATTCCCGGTGTCTCAGTAACCTTACTCCACTTCACTCACTTCTTCTTTCACTCCCTCTGTCCTCTCACATCGTCACTCCCCTTACCTCTCTCCCTCTCTCTTAGCCTCACTCTCTCGGTCCCCTCACTCTCTCACTCCTCTTCCATGATGGTCACTCCCTATAACTCATCCACACTCCCTCACTTACCTTTCTTTGTTCCCTTACTCAGTTCTTTTCTCTCACTCTTTCCTTCACTACCTCTATGTCCTCACTCCCTCAGTCCCCTTGTCTTATAATCACTCGCCTTTATCCATTCTCTATCACTCGTCTTTCCTCGACCTCACTACCCTTCTTTCAGTCAACATCACCCCCGTTCCCTTACTCCACTTCCCTCAGTTATTTTCATTCCTCTTGTTTACTGCCCTTTCCCTAACTCCCCTCCCACACTCAACTTCTTTCAGTATCCCTTCTTCACTTCCCTTCCCCTCTCTTTCTTTCATTTACTCCCTCCCTCACTCATTCTTCTTCCTTTACTCACCTTACTCAAATTCTCTCACTCCTTAAGTCACTCTCTCTGTCCTCTCACTTCCTCAGTCCGCTTCCCTCAGTCCCTCTCTTTTAGCCTTACTTTCTCCGTCCCTTGAGTCTCTCACTTCTCTTTTGTCTCACTCACT
The DNA here is from genome assembly GCF_964261635.1 of Lissotriton helveticus. Taxonomy (NCBI): domain Eukaryota; kingdom Metazoa; phylum Chordata; class Amphibia; order Caudata; family Salamandridae; genus Lissotriton; species Lissotriton helveticus. The sequence continues at coordinate 1,212,832,694 of NC_136057.1, read as the reverse complement.
CCCTATAACTCACTCACACTCTCTCACTTACCTTTCTTTGCTCTCTCACTCAGTCTCTTTCTGTCTCTCTTTGTTTCACTACCTCTATGTCCTCACTCCTTCACTCCCCTTGTCTCATTCTCACTTGCCTTTATCCTCCTTCTATCTTCCATCTTTCCTCAACCTCACTGCTCTTCACTCACCCTCCCTCACCCTTGTTCCCTTACTCCGGTTCCCTCAGTTATCCTCATTCATCATCCTTAACTCCCCTTCCTCTTTCTCTCCTCAAGCACTCATCTTTTCCAAGTCCCTTTGCTTCACTTCTCTTCTCCTTCTTTCCTTCCTTTGCTCCCTCAGTCATTCCCCTTCCCTCACTCACCTAACTTCCCTTTATTCACTCTTTTTCTCACTCCCTCTAGTCTCTCATATTCTCACTTGCCTTCCCTCACTCCCTCTCTTTTACCCTCTTTTCCATTGTCCCCTCACTGTCTTACGACCCTACATTCATCCTCACTCACATTCCATCCCTCAATGTCATGAATCCACCATCAATTACTCCTGCTTCCCTGTCACTCACTCCCCTTTCTTTACTCTCCTTTCTTTCTTTAGTTTTCCTAATGCACATTCCTTTACAATCTTACTCACTTTCACTTCATTTCTCTCTCTTTCTCTTGTTCTCTGTCACTGAATGTATCCATGACATTTTCCTCTTAGTAATTTGCTCTCCCTTGATTTCTTTTTCACTCTCTCTGACCTTCACCATTCCTTTGTTTTCCTTTCTGAGTCCTTCACTCCTACTTTATCTCTTACTACCCTTTTATGACTTTTAATCTCCTGCTTTCTCTCTTGTATTGTAAAATATATATTATAAATATTATAACTTTTTCTCTTCCACAGATATTAAATTTAATGAAAATATGTAAGTAAATTTACATTACTTATATGGTAAGTTTGACGTACAAAATTTAGTTTCTCAACATTCTTTTCCCTAACCTCACTACTCTTCTCGAGATCCACCCACACTCCCGTTCCCTTACTGCGTTTCCCTCACGTATTCTCAATCCCCATGTTTACTCCCCTTTTCGTCACTCCCCTCCCACACTCACCTTCTTTCAGGCCTTCTCCTTTACTTTCCTTCCTCTCTTTTCCCTTCCTTCGCTCCTTCATTCTTTTCCCTTCCCTTACTCTCCTTACCCCACTTCACTAACTCCTTCTCTTACTCCCTCTGTCCTCTTACTTATATAATCCCCTTCCCTCATTCTCTCTCTGTTAGCCTCATTCTCTCTGTTCTCTTAATCTGTCACTCCTCTTCTGTCACGCTCACTCCCTATAACTCAGGCATACTTCCACACTCACCTTCTTTCAGACCTTCTCCTTTACTTTCCTTCTCCTGTCTTCCCATCCTTCGCTCCTTCACTCTTTTTCCTTCCCTTACTCTTCTTACTCCACTTCAGTAACTCCTTCTCTCAATCCCTCTGTCCTCTTACTTCCTCACTTCCCTTCCCTCACTCCCTCTCTCTTAGCCTCACGCTCTCTGTCCCTTCACTCTCTCACTCCTCTTCCGTCACACTCACTCCCTATAACTCACCCATACTCCCTCACTTACCTTTCTTTGCTCCTTCACTCAGTCCCTTTCTGTCACTCTTTCCTTCACTACCTCTATGTCCTCACTCCCTCAGTCCCCTTGTCTTACCCTCACTCACTTTTATCCACGCTCTTTCACCCATCTTTACTCACGCTCTCTGCCCTTCTCTTACCTTCCCTCACCCCCATTCCCTTACTCAGGTTCCCTCACTACCCCTCATTTACCATCCTTCTCTCCCATTCCCTTTACTTTCATCCCCCACTCACCTTCTCTCAGTACCTATGCTTCAGTCCTCTATCCCTCTATTTTCCTTCCTTCGCTCACTTACCTTACTCCACTTCAATCACTCCTTCTCTCACTCCCTCTGTCCTCTCTCATCCTCACTCTCCTTCCCTCACTCCCTCTTTCTTAGCCTCACTCCCTCCGTCCCCTCACTCTCTCAGTCCCCTTCCCTCATGCTCACTCCCTTTAACTCTCCCACACTCCCTCACTTATCTTTCTTTGCTCCCTCACTCAGTCCTCTTCTCTCACTCTTTCCGTCACTTCCTCTGTCTCCTCACTCCCTCACTCCCCTTGTCTAACACTTACTTGCCTTTATCCACTCTCTATCACCACTCTTTCCTCCACCTCACTGCTCTTCTCTTACCCTTCCTCACCCCTGTTCCCTTACTCCGCTTTCCTCACTTATCCTCATTCCCCATGTTCACTCCCCTTCCCCTCACTCACCTCCCACACTCACCTTCTTTCAGTCCCCCTACTTCACTTCCCTTCCTCTCTCCCTTTATTTGCTCCCTCAATCATTTTCCTTTCCTCTCTCACTGCACTCCACTTCACTCAATCCTTTTGAATTTGTAAAAAATACAGCTCTTTTTGGAGAATTGGAGGTAGTTCTAAAAAGAACGTTTTTTTTTCTTCTTTTTTTGGGTTTTTTTCTCAACAAAAACAAAAACAGGGAAAGCCAAACTGCTCAACAGGAGCAAAAAAAAGGTGAAAAATTAGGACTGGGGAGGGCATCGGTGTTCTTCCCTTTTGCGTGCAATGAGCGTGATACTCTGCTCACCGTAGCAAAGCAGTTCATCACATTGCTTACACTTGATAGTGATGTCACTGAAAACAGGCTGAATGTTGGGGATCAGCTCCACTGCTCTTCCTCTCCCCGATGTTGTTGCTCCTCCAGTGGATGTTGAGGCACCATCCCTTGGGGGATTACGTGCCAGGTCTCTGACACTCTCCCGGGCATAGTTCTGGGGGTGCCTCCGTTGAACATGGCAAATCATTGTGGAGTTGCCAAAACTATACTTTCTTCTAGGGTCACCCTGTGAAAGTACAGTTTTGCAAATTTTGTACTCCACCTTTGGAGCATTAAACTTTTTCTCTCCAGGTGGTATGGAATTGGTTTTCCATATAAAGTGCTCCTTCACCTTGGGTTGAGGAGGCTCCTCCTGGATGAACTCATCAGACTCCTCACTGCTGCTGGGTGGTCTGGCAGCCATTCTTTTCACTAGACGGAAGAACAGAAAGGAACAGGTCTTGCTCTCTCCAAAGTGAAAGAAGAAGTGAAGGAAATGGGTGGGGTTTTCATTACTTGTAAAAAAAAACTGTTAACAACCAATGAAAAGAGTTATTTTAAGGTCACATGACTTGACGCGCTTACGCTGCGCGCACCGGAGCGCTTCCGGGGGCGCTTACGCAGCACGAACGTAGGCGCTTCTGGGGGCGCTTACATGGCGCACCTAAATGACGTTTTGCTAGCTTTACGGAAATGCATGTAAAGTTAAAATACGTTTTTAAAAAAAAATCAAAAATACTACTTTTATAAGTATGCTACTGAATGCCTTGCATTATTATTTAGTTTAGTAATACATACTTTTTTTTTCCGCACACGGAAATAGCGCTCTCACTGCGCTCTCGGGTGAGCGCACCCTGAGCGCTCCAAGACAAAATGATAAAAAAACTACTTGAAAAATACATTGGAAAAATAATTTTTGAAAAAAATAAATAATAATAATTAATAGTTATAAAAGATAGCTAATAAAAAAAACACTTTAAAAAATGGTAGGTTACAAGCTCGATATACAAAGGAATTAACTTTTAAAAAACCTTTCAAATTCACTGAAAAAACCATAGGTTTCACAATCGTTATAGTTAGGAATTAGCATTTAAAAAACCTTTGAAATTCACAGAAAAAAACATAGGTTTCACAATTGTTATAGTTAGGAATTAGCATTTAAAAAACCTTTGGAATTCACTGAAAAAACCATAGGTTTCACACCAGTTATAGTTAGCTGAACATTTTACTCATACAAAACCATTGAAATTCTCACGTTATAGTTAGTTGGACTCACTATAACTTGCGCGCCCGCAATCCACTGCTGATGATGTCACATATTACATCATTCATAACATGGTCAGTGACATCCCTGATGACATATCAAATGACATCACTGATGACATCACTGATGACATCTCAATTGACATCACTGATGACATCACTGATGACATCATTCATGTGATAATACGATGCACCTCCTCACACTCTAATCTAACCTTTGATACACCCAGTGTTAAATACAAACTACCATTCTTGAAACCATTGACACACCAATACCAGTTACTACATGCACACCCAATGATTCCTAGGTCTACACACACATCCACTCATTCACCCATAAAATCACTGCCACTCATCCAAGGAGTTACTCACACACCTAGTCAGTCATACAAAGAATCAATCACACTCCCATTTTCTCGTCTATACAGTTATACACACCTTACTTATTCAAACATATACAAACACATATTTACTCTGTTATACAATCACTGATACAAGTACACATTAATCCATACAGCCACTTGCACAATCACTGGCTCTCATGTATAGTCATTTATATATACCAACACTCACATGAACTGTGTTTTACATATGTACTTACTTGGTCATGTAGCACTGAGATATACATTCACTCACCAACACACCAATGCACACAGTCAACCGCCCATACAGCTGTTTCGGCATGCACTCTTGAACCCATACACCTAATGAATCCAATCCAATCCAAAAATTCTTTATTTCGGCCATAAGACCATAAAAGATGCAATAAAATACAATACATATATTAAAAAAACAATGTTAACACATACAGAAAGTCTCTTCTCGACCAGCGAGGAGTAGAGGATGCAAGACAGTACCATAGTTCAGAGGGCTATTTTCTTCCTGATTATCCATGCTGCCATTAAAAATTTGGATATGGCAAACACAACATGACCCAGAGTACTAGTTTTCATAACTCTGTATGCCTGTAAGCACTTCCTGAACCCCAAGTTTCTACAAAGCGGTGCTATCCAATATTTCCTGGGTCTATAATATGCGGGACATACGAACATGATATGTAAGTCATCTTCCTCGTGGGTGTTGCAGCATGGACACAACTTATCACCCCCTTTGGTCCATTTGCAAGTGAAGGTTTTAGTAGGAAGTGTGCCACACCTCCATTGCACAAACAATTTCCTCACCAGTACAGGAAAAATAAAATCCATAAAAGGTTCAAAAACATAAGAATTTTTGGATTCCATAAAACGCGCAGTAAGGGTGCCGCTATTGTGAGCATTAACCATAAGTGCCAGGCTCTTGTCCTTATACAGTTGGGTCAAGGCTTTGCTTGAAATCCTTTGGCAACCTCGAGTAGGATCATCCCACAGTTCTGATAAGTTCATACTAAGCAGTTCGTTCTTTACGAAAGCAAGCCAGGGGATTTTGCTGTTACGATTCAGGCTCATGGCATGGATTAGGTCCTGTCTGTAATGATGTAATTCGTCAGTGGACCAGAGTCGGTGCCAGAACTTCACTGGCTTTGACACAAGCTCTTCAGCAATGGAGGGGAGACCCATGTCTAGTCTTAGTGGCAGAAGTGGCGTACCTTGCGGAAGACCAAGTAGGCGTCTTAAAAAACTGTTTTCTACTCCTGCCAAGTCTTTCCCTGCTTTGTGCCCCCATAACTCACTACCGTACATGGCTGCTGCCTTAGCTTGAGTCCTATATGTTTCAAGGGCCGGGCTTAATGGCTTGAAAGTAGAAGCATTTGCCACCTTCAAAATAGCACCCGATAGCTGGGATAATTTGACCCTTGATCTGGCTATCTGGCAGTCCCATGAAAGGTTTTCCTGGAGTGTTACCCCCAGATATATGAAGGTAGAAACCCTCTCGAGGCTAACGGTTCCCAAGGTGGGGTTGGGTCTGGCTATATTGGGAGGGTTGAAAATCATGAACTTGGTCTTCTCTGTGTTCACCTCCAACCCGTGTTGGCGACAGAAAAGACCAAATCCGTTCACGATCCTCTGGATCCCCATGGGGGATTTGGAAAGCAGGAGGGTATCATCAGCAAACATGATTGCCGGAACCCTCCTGCCTGCCAGAAGTGGGGCGTCATTGTCCTTAACGTTATCTAGGTGTAATATAACGCTATTAATAAAAAGACAAAACAGTGTCGGTGCCAGGACACAGCCCTGCCTGACTCCTCGGCGGACTGGAAACCTGGACGAAAGCTTACCATCCCTCCCACACCTCACCTGAGCGTAGTTATTCTCATGCAGCCTGGTTATGATGCTGAGTAGTTGAGGGGGTACTCCTAACTTTTCCAAAACCTCCCACAATTTGCTACGCGGGACTAGGTCAAAGGCTGACCTCAGATCCACGAAGACCATGTACAGCCTTCCCCCCTCTAACGTCACCGTCTTCCAGTAGAGGAGTACGAGGCGGAAAATCTGGTCCATGGTCGACGTGTTCTTCCTGAAGCCAGCCTGCAGGGGGCTCATAATGTCGTTGTCCTCCACCCAGTCCAGCAAATGGTTGAGAATGAGGCGCGCAAAAAGCTTTTGGGGTACATCTATCAGGCTAATCGGCCTGTAGTTGGCTGGGAGCAGAGGAGACCCCTTCTTATGAATCGGTACAATCTCCGCCCCCAGCCAAGAGCCGGGGACCGACATACCTCCTAAGATGGCATTAAAGAGAATAAGGAGGTACGGGCCCCAGATGTCTGGGTGATGCCTAAAGAGATCCCCCGGTAGCTTATCCAGCCCCGGCGCCTTCCCCAGCGCTAAGCGCTCCAGAGCAGTCATCACTTCCCCTAGAGAGAATTCCAGGGCCGTGTCCGAGGTGCTTGTGGGCATTACCACCACTCCATCTGGCCATAGAGGAGTGTCTTGATAAAGTGCCCCAAAGTGGGCCTCCCACAGCGAGGGGGCGATGTTAGGTTCAATTGCTGTTTTAAGTTCCCCCATCCCATTATTGACCAAGGCCCAGAATTTTCTAGAATCTCTGGCTTTTAGAGCTTCAGACAATTCATGCCAGTGATTCCAGTCCCACTCTGCCCTTGCATTGGCCATTGCTGCTTTATACTCCCTTCTAAGGTCTCGAACCTTACCCTTATTTGACCCCTCCCTGATTGTGGCAATTAGCTCAGATTTAATTGCCCTACAGGAAGAGGTGTACCAAGTGGGGGCACGAGTCTTTTTCCTTCGAATTGGTACCACCGGATTGAACACCTCTCCAAGTGCCCTTACTAATTCCTGGTGAATGCTCGCTAATTTCTCGTTATAGACCAGGGATCTTGGTTCATTTATAAGCGCATCCACCTCCCTAAATCTAGGAAGTGCCAGGCCGTAAAGCTTATTAATGGCATCCTCTGTGCTCAGAACCTTTGCCCATTTAACCCGACGCCTGTTTGTGGTGAGGAGCATATCCCCCTGGTCCTCTCCACCGGGATTAGTGGGCGAGCCTGCTAGGGACAGAGGATGCTGGATGTCTAAACGGAGAGCATTGTGGTCGCTATCCGACCTTGGTAACACCCTAAAATCAAGGACTCTTGGCCACAATGTGATATCCAGCATTATGTAATCCTACCTCGACTCATGGCCCTTTCTATTGAAAGTACACACTGAGGGGGTATCGGAGGAGGTACGACCATTACATGCCCTCAGTGCAAAGTTCAAGGTAAGGGACATGAGTTGCACTGCTAGTGGGGACCAGGCTTTAGGATGGGGCGAAGACAAGGGTGGGACCCCCCAGTAATCATCCTCGGCAGTGAGGGCACCCTCTTTTAGTCCTTGTAGGGGTTCGAAGTGACAATTAAAGTCCCCTCCCAGCACTATCTTATGGTCACCTGGCAATTGGCCTAGGAAGGAGGAGAGCTCATTTAAGGTAGGGGATTCGTTTGGCGCGGCTACTGGATGCGAGTAAACGTTAACAATGGCCCAAGATGTTTTGCCAGGCCACGTAAGCGACACGCACTGAATGTCCTGCGAAAACGTGTGCATCTTTTCCGCCTGGCACCCAATGTGACTCGCTACCCAAATTGCCAGTCCTCCCGATGGCCTCCCCCTCCCGCTCCACTTTGCTGGGATTCCAAAAATTTCAAACCCTGTTCTAGTTTGTGGTTCCCTCGCCCATGTCTCCTGAAAAAGGAGGATATCACTAACGCTTAACAGGAGATCCCACTCCGGTGTACCTTCCTTATTTGCGATCCCTGCCACATTCCAGGAGAGAATTCTCAACCCTGGACCTTGTGGTGATGATCCTGACCCTCCAATGGAAAATGGAGCAATGGCTATGGGGGGGTCAGAATCTTGCGGGCCAGTAATAGTAGCCGGAGTGATAGGTGATGCAGCCACCTCCGGTACTTGCAAACTGCAGCCAATCCGAGTACTAAATAATGGCCCTTCTTGAGCCGGAATGCCTTCCGGGGTACCCCTTCGTTCTTTGGCAGTATCCTGTGGCTCATAATCAGTTACAGGTACAGCACTCACTCCCCCCCTGCTTAAGACCCCACAAACTAGCTTCCCCGGACTCGGAGGAGTGTCCCCCTTTTGTGGTCAGTCCACCTGATCAAGGCAGGAAAATCTATTATGGTGGATGAAATTGGCAGGAGCGGGAGGTATAAAATGCTTGGGCCTGTAACGTGAGCCATCTACGGCAAAGCCTACTCTAGTCCACCCCTGCTCCCTCCCCACCTCCGTGTTACAAGCATTTGGATAGAAGTGCGAGAGAGGCACTAGTTCAATGGTGGACTTATCAGGCCTAACAAGCCAGTTACAAATATAGGTGGCAACCTGTGGGCTTTTAAAACTGACAATAATACAATCCCCCGCCCTGTTCTTTAGGGTAAAACCAATCCATGAAATCCTCCTGACCATCAGCACCTCACCTTTCAAGTTCGGAGGGAGAGGCCTGTTGATGTTGAGCCAGCTTATTACCTTGTTACGTAAAGAGTCCTGCGGCTCCTTTGTATCACCGGTAAGCTCAGGCACTCCCACCATAATCGCTGTATAAGGTACTGCTTCGGGGGGCAGATTAACCACCCTGCGCCTAGCATGGGGGCTAGTAGTGTGGCCAGTAGGCCCATTGGCAGAGTTCTCATCTCTCATCGGTTGTGACGATGCAAGTTGCTTGGATCTCCTGGGAGCAGGAACAGGAGGCCTTGATGTTTGGGATGGCAGTGGGTGCCTTTGTGGGGATGAAGCACCGTTTTTGCTATGCAAGGCCCCTGACTGGACTGGTATCACATTGGAGGCCTGGGAGGTCATAGCAGAAGTCGAGGGACTATTCCCAGTCGACTCCCGGGGAGCTCTTGGAGTATTTGGAGCATTTGGGCCCGGCCCAGGATTGTTCCTTTTATGAATGCTTTCTATGGCCAGCAATCTAGCCTCTATGGCATCCAGTTTAGCAGACAGGGGGTTCAGCAAGTTCTTAAAAATGTCTGTAAGTGAACTGATAAGCGTGTCTGTGATGCTGAGAGGTGCCCCACCAAATATAAATGGGCCTGAATGCACTGGTAAGGCCGTAGCTCAAGGAGGGCCGGAATAATCTGACCTAGACCCTGGGGAAATGACCTCAGGGGAGGCTGAGATGTCTGTGCTGCCATCCAGAATTTGCTCGATTGTGTCGACTTTGGCCCTCTTTGCCCTTTTTGATTTCCTCGTCCGTTTCCTTTTCGGTGGTTGTTCCATTCCACTACTTGCAGGATCTGTAAGAAGTACAGCCTGGCCCACTTCCTGCGACTCAGTTCCCGTGCAATTCACATTAAAAGAGGGAACAGCGATCCCAGATGGCCGTGGTGAGTCTCTATCCCTCTGAGGGTTTGATGGGGTTCTTAGTTGCTGCAGGACGGACTCGATGGTCTGGTCGATACTGTCCAAGAGTGACAGGTGGGTGGCGTTCACAGGTAATGGGGTACTAACATCAATTAAAGAGTCCGTGGAGTCCAATGACACATTTTCTGAGCCCATCTCGAGATGATTGTCCAGCACTGGCGGGCATTTGTTTGCTAGAGCACTGGCTTTGGGGAAAAATGTTTCCAATGTACTAGAACACTGTAGTACAGTTTTACTCCTGGAGACCCTAGTTGCCATTTCTAGGTCGGCACAAAGAGGCCGTGGATGCAGGACGTCAGAGGGGTGGCCCGGTCCGGTCTCTGCCGGCCTCTAACGGCCTAGAACGGCCCGCCCTTTGCCCGGGCTTCGCCCGCGCGCGTCCCGCGATGCACGTCCTAGAGCGTGATGTTATAGCTGATGACCTCTGGGGGCGTGGCGAACGGGAAGAGTCTCCAGGTGCGGCTCGTGTGCACGCCGCTTGTGACCCTGGGACCCGCAGTCCCGCAGCTTCGCCGGTGTCTCTCCGCACTTCCTGGAATCCTGGCAGCCCCTTTCAATCAGGTGTGTCCCAGCTTCAAAGCCCAGCAAACTACACGCAACTCCGAGCAGCAACCCGCAGAGCGGGGGCCGCGAGTCACGGTTTTATTCAGCCAGAGCGGGGGGGGGCGCGGCCAACGGGAAGAGTCTCCAGGTGCGGCTCGTGTGCACGCCGCTTGTGACCCTGGGACTCGCAGTCCCGCAGCTTCGCCGGTGTCTCTCCGCACTTCCTGGAATCCTGGCAGCCCCTTTCAATCAGGTGTGTCCCAGCTTCAAAGCCCAGCAAACTACACGCAACTCCGAGCGGCACCCCTAATGAATCAACTGCTCACACATCCATGCACAGAGTCACACACCTCCCAGTCACCCACACACACACTCAGTCTCACATACAAATACTTGGGCAACCAATCAATAACCCATATAGCCACTCATATCGCTACTGATCAACACATTTAGAGAGTTTAGTCACTAACCCATGCATTCAGTAAGACACATTTAATCACTCACTCATACAGTCAGTCACACACCTACTAAATCCTTCATCCAGACATTTATACATCCACTCATTCTTCAATATGTAAAACATATTTAAACTTTACAGAAACACACAGTCACTGGATGATGTCATCAGTGATGTCATCAGTGATGTCAATTGAGATGTCATCAGTGATGTCATCAGTAATGTCATTTGAGATGTCATCAGTGATGTCATCAGTGATGTCACTGACCATGTCATGAATGATGTAATATGTGATATCATCAGCAGTGGATTGCGGGCGCGCGAGTTATAGTGAGTCCAACTAATTATAACGTGGGAATTTCAATGGTTTTGTATGAGAAAAATGTTCAGCTAACTATAACTAGTGTGAAACCTATAGTTTTTTCAGTGAATATATATATATATATATATATATATTACCTACTGGCGGTCGCCAGTAGGTATATATAGTTAGGATTTTTTCTCTATGGGATTTTTGAAAATTCTATGTCTAATAACTTTGGCGTTTGTGGACGGAATTGGCTGAAATTTTCAGGAAAATGGCACATTTTGTTTCTGAGCAGCCCTTGAAAATTTGGGGGGGGGGTTCGGCAAGGGGGGGCCGAGAAAAAAGGGGGGGTCCCAAAACGTGTTTTTAACATTGAGTTTTCCATAGGGCGGTTGGCCTCACTTTTAGCCCGAACGGCTGAATGGATTTGCACGAAACTTGGCAAAATTGTAGGGACTGGTAGCCCGATGTGCCTTTTGTAGGTCTCAATATATGTGCTCCAGTGGATTTTGAGAAATTAACGTTTAAAAAAAGATATATATCTGTAACAGCGGACCTGGCAGCGTCCCAGGACGCGTACTTTACGCGCAACGGAGCTTTGTGAAGCGAAGCTGATTGGTTCTCCGGCATCTGTCAACATTCCAAAAAGTCCGTAGCGGCCGCCATCTTGTCTCTCGGTAGGATCGAGAGACAAGAGGAGGTCAAAACAAAGGGGGAAATAACTATAAGGGGGCATAGTAGATCCTCGCTGACCCCCTAGGTTTGATGTGGAGGTTTTAAAAGGGCCCCGCGGGGCAAAAAAAAAAATAATAATAATAATCGAACGGCTGAATGGATTTGCACGAAACTTGGCAAAATATTAGGGACTGGTAGCCCGATGTGCCTTTGCTAGGTCTCAATATATGTGCTCCAGTGGATTTTGAGAAATTAACGTTCAAAAAAAGATATATATCTGTAACAGCGCTCCGCTTCGCGAAACGGAGGTTTGCGAAGCTGATTGGTCATTCTGTCACTGGGCTATAGTTGGGCTACATCTGGCTGATATTTGGGCTACATTTGTTTTTTTGTGTGTCTGGCGGCCATCTTTGGGCTACATTGGGCTACATTGGGCTTCATTGGGCTACATTGGGCTACATTTGGGCTCCAACATATATATAGGCCAATGTAGCCCAATGTATATTTTCAAAGTTAATTTTCGTAAAAACCACTGGAGCATATATCTTGAGACATAGCAAAGGCACATCGGGCTACCAGTCCCTACAATTTTGCCAAGTTTCGTGGAAATCCATTCAGCCGTTCGAGCTAAAAGTGAGTCCAACCGCCCTATGGAAATGAAGGAAATGAATGGGTAATTTGTAATTAGCAAATAGCTAATCGCAAACTAGGAATGGTAAAGAATCGCTATTTATTCCTTAAAGTTCGCTATTTAGGAAATGCAAAAAACTTTGATGATACATATGGCGGTTCATCTCTAACAAGATAAGAAGCATAGGGATACATTTATGATGACTGGCGCATCACCAGGGATGTGTTAGTCATTCTGTGCCGCTGTTCCGTCACCTATGGTGTGCTGCATTTACAATGCGGCGCATCATGGGGCAAAAACAGCACAGATGCGTGATGTATCTGTGCCGTAAAGGTGGCGCATTGCTGGAGTTGTATCGCAAGTGTGATGAAGCTCCAGCAAGGGTCGGGGGTGCCCCTGTCGCAGGGTTTCTGTTCTCACACAGAACTGTGGACAGAGGATTGGAACCTCGGCAAATTAGGGTGTCCCAAAACTCACGTTAGTAATCAAAAACTCCTTAGCAAGCTAGGTACAGTGTCACATTGGATATAACAAACTCTCAATGTTTAGACAATCCAGAATATGAACTTATAGTACCTCAGGATACGTGGAACTCATGAACAGTCGGTCGTTATATATTTCTTAGAAACCAGAACATGGAGTTAAGAAGAACACATGTGTATTTGAAATGTTTATTTACTAATGCCGTCTTCTCAGGCGTAGTATCTTAGATAATACAAGTACACATATTATCAGTAGCAAAATTACCAGCATAGTTACTAGTACATAAAAAGCGAATGGTGATAGTATGTTAACATGCTGTAAATGAATAAGAGTTAGCAACACTTATAAGCAGCCGCGGGCCGTGGAGGGAGTTACGGTGAGGCAGGGAGGCGGGGAGGGGGAGAAGCAGGGTGGAGAATACAAGTACACATATTATCAGTAGCAAAATTACCAGCATAGTTACTAGTACATAAAAAGCGAATGGTGACAGTATGTTAACATGCTGTAAATGAATAAGAGTTAGCAACACTTATAAGCAGCCGCGGGCCGTGGAGGGAGTTACGGTGGGGCAGGGAGGCGGGGAGGGGGAGGGGCAAGGTAGAGAGGGCTCCACCCTGCTTCTCCCCCTCCCCGCCTCCCTGCCTCACTGTAACTCCCTCCACGGCCCGCGGCTGCTTATATCTCACCCTCCCTAATACACATATTATATTATTTGCTAAGAAGGTCTCTTTGTGTTGGTTTAGGGCGTGCCCATACTTTAGTGTCTTAGATTTGAAGGAATCACATCAGCATACACCAGCTCTCTCTTCATGTGAACCGCATCAACTGTTGTGTATGTGTGTTCGGCAAAGCAATATAAAACCCGCCTCATGCCCAGAATTGGCAGAAGTTGCACTTATGTTATGAGTATGAAGTCGTGGAGATCAGACCTCATAACAATTCTGTATCGTGTTGTTCTTGAAACTTTAGCACTCGCTGTACAGATATAGTTTAACAAGCAAAGCAGATAGTAGAGCAATAACATATTATTCTCATGTAAACCACGATGAACTACTAGGTGGAAAGCTAAAGCAACAACTAAGTGTTGTGTGCAGAAGTTGCAAAAAAGGAAAAATGGCGTTTAAACCGGTAATGAGCCCATGCTAACTTAACACGGTGTAAAGATATCCAGGACCTAGATGACACCTCCCCATGATCCGGAAACGAACTGAATAAGATAATAGAAGTGCCATCTCATGAGAGCAGATTGCAAGTTTATATGTGGACGGTCCGCAAGGTAAAGCATTAAAAACTAGGAAAATTTAATGCTAAAGAAAAATAAAATAGCCAAGTACTTTATCGAGTCTTAAGCCAATAGGCAAGGCAAATAATAAAAACTTGACAAATAAGTCAATGAATTGTCAATGAAATGCTAGTACTCAGCATATCAAACATGAAAAAGGTCTATGACATAACTGTGTATGCAAAATAAGCTGCAACAGCCTCCAATAGGAAGTCACCGTCTTCATCCGAAAACAGTTCAGCCATCCAATTTAAAAGCGGAAAAGAACATACGTGCTCTCCCAGCACCGGATCCTCTATCACCATCAGAGGACAGCTCGGTGGGTTTTCAAGAAAGCTCTGTTCCAAGAAAGACTGTGCTGCCGCCAGTAAATTCCAGGGACCAAGTAGTCCATGCATCAATGCCACAGCCATAATCCTTTCGCCAGGACAAACCAACTCGTGAGTAATGATAGGAGTCATCAGCTGATTAAAGTCGACGTCAGGAGAAACCGGTCCGCAGAGACACAAATCAATGGCCCAATCGAAATCACAGGTCAGGCAGTGAAATACAGGCTGGACACAGGTGAAGTAGGAGAATCGAAAAGATAATCCATATGCCGTGCTTAATATCGCCAACGGCATTGTGCCATAATATTCTAGCATGCGATTGCGGAACAGTGTCAGCAGCTGCAGGGTGGGAGGTTGCATAGGAGGGACATCCATATTTAAAAATGTAAAAAAGCACAAGAGCGTCCGCTGGTAATGCAAGTAAAAATGCCAATCCACGAACCAGAGTGGAGAAAATAGAATGAAAGGAAGGAGGGATGACTCCAAAGATTTTCTCAAATGAAGTCACGAGACCACTGGTAACAACTTTAAAAAAGTGCGCCAGGGTCTTTGTGGAGGATGCGTTAAAGATAGTCGGAACCATCTTGCTGAAATTGAAAGGCAAATCTGAATTGAAAAGGGTCTGCACCTCTGTACGGGTGTTCGCTATGTGAAGCACGAAAGTTTCACGGGCCGAACTCAAGGCCACCTCTCTCTGAGACAAAAGAGCTCTTATTCTTGCCATGCCGTTGAAATCTGTCCCAAGGTTGGTATTTGTGGCCAGATTGAAAACTCCCTATGTTCATGTGTGGGAGGAAATAGAACATTTCTGCAGCAAATAACCCGTTCACTTACTGTTACGATAAAAGGAATACTTTTAATTAACTCAGAACAATCTTCATTATTGAGCATCAAATAACTACCATTTTCCAACAACTTGAACGTGGGGATGATAGCAGGAACTGGCGTGCCTTGCAACACGCAAGCCATATTTGGTCGGTGTTTGTTGCATGAACCGTGTAACTGTATGTACCTACACATTAGTGAATGATCTGGCGTCTCAGTGCATTCCTCTCCATTCAGATAAACTTCTTGATCATCTTTGAAACATCTGTATGTGTATGGAAGCGACCAGACCTCATGAAGAAAAGCACTACCTAAAGGTTCATAACGACCTATTGGTATATATTTCATACAATTTGAAAACTTATATAAAGCAAAAGGCAGCGTTATTAAACCGTGGATAAGGCACGTTGCCAAAAAACCCGCAATCCTCTGCTGATGATGTCACTGAGCATGTCATGAATGATGTAATATGTGACATAATCAGCAGTGGATTACGGGTAATAGTATCTCTAGTTTACTCCCCTATAGCTGTCTTTCTTTTAACATAAGTGTCTGTTTCTTTCCCTTATACTTACTGTTTTTGGTTCGCTTCTGGTTCGCGTACCGGCGAGCGAACTGGGAAGCGAACTAAGAGAAATAGAGGTTGGCACAGTTCCAAATATTGTACCAATTTTTTAATAACGGGGAGGTAGTTCTGAAAAGAACTTTTTTTTTTATTGTTTTTGTTGTTTTATATTTTTTTTATTATTTTTCGGAACATTTTTTTTACTTTTTTTGAATTTTTCTGAACAGTTTTATATTTTTGGGGGTTTTTCTTGGAGGGGGCAATGAAAACGATTCATTGTAAAGGGCTCAACAGGAGCAACAAAACAAAAAAAGAAGTATTTATTATTTTGGGCGTTTCGTACAAACTTGCATATGATAGTCAATAGCTCTGTTGATCAGAGTGATGCTTTTTTCTCCGTAGGAAATGAATCCATCGCAAAATACGCAGATGTGTTTTACTTCACCAAATTTCATTTGTATATTTGGCACCATCTCCCTGCCCTCTGGTCCCGTTACTTCCGGTACAACAGATCTTCTGGCCATAATAGGGAGATTATCTAGGTCGTTCCGAAACTGTGCAGCACTGTAGTTGTTAGGATGCCACCTAGTCATATGGCGATGCATTGTGTAGTTTCCGAAACTGTATTTTTTCTCGGTTCCTCTGGACAGTCTATCTTGACATATAAGGCAAGTTACGTATCTTGCATTTACTTTTTTCTGACCTTTGGGAATTTTAAAAAATTGCCAAATGAAGTTTTCTTTCCGGTGAGACGTCCTGGGCTGCTCAGGCAAAAACTGCCTCTCTTCGTGCTCGTCGTCCTGTTCCTCTTCTTCTTCTTCTTGTTGAATTATAACTTGAGCAGGTGGTCCACTCTTCCTTGGATGTGGTGGAGGTGGTGGGGAAGCACCAGCTGAAGCTACTAAAGAAGCCATTGCTCAGTGATCACAAAGGGTCTTTCTCTCACAATGATGAAAGTCAGAGTGAGGAAAGAAGGAGGGATTTTCATCATTTGGGAAAAACAAGAGTTCTCAACCAATCAAAAGTGTTCATTTTAGATTATATGACCTAGTCTTACATCATTAGGAAACCAAAAGTGAAATGAACCAATGAAAAGTGTTATTACCAAGTCACATGACTTGCTGTGTTTACGTTAAGCGCTTTGCAGGGCCTCCCGGTTTGCTTCCAGAAACCTGCGCTTTGCGACTCGCTTCGCGTACCAGTTCGCTAACGTAGCACGTCATATGACGTATCACGCGACAACGTGAAACGTCATGCGGACGGGAGGCGTCACGATGTTGTTTTCTAACGCGGCACTTGCGGTAAAGAAACGTTTACCGGCTCGCGGTCTATTTCGCGGCATCAAGGTCAGCTAACGGGAAGCTTCCCGATTCGCGAAGTGGGAACGAAGAAAAAAAAATATTTTAAAAAAAAATTATTCATAAACATATAAAATATATTTTTGGATTTAAAGAAGAATACATTTTACAGCTACAGATATTAGCTGTTAAAAAACCAATGAAATTCACAGAAAAAACCATAGGTTATAGACCATATATAGTTAGGAATTAGCATTTACAAAACCTTGAAAATTCACTGAAAAAACCATAGGTTATAGACCATATATAGTTAGGAATTAGCATTTAGAAAACCTTATTTTACTCACACAAAACCATTGAAATTCCATATATAGTTAGTTGCACTAACTATATATCGCGCACCCGCAATCCACTGCTGATGATGTCACATATTACATCATTCATGACATGGTCAGTGACATCACTGATGACATCACTGATGACATCTCAAATGACATCACTGATGACATCACTGATGACATCTCATTTGACATCAATGACCACATCACTGATGATATCATTCATGTGACAATACAATGCATCTCCTCACATTTTAATATAACCTCTGTTTCACCCAGTGTTAAAAAGAGAGTATAATTTTTGAAACCATTGACACACCAATACTAGTTACTACATACGCACTCACTGATTGCTACGTCTACACACACCTTCACTCATTCACCCATACAATCATTCATACATACAATCACTCATCTTTACAACACTATCATATGCACTCATACACCTATACAGACACTCACAGTCTGCCACTCATCCATGGAGTTACTCACACACCTAGTCAGTCCTGTAAAGAATCAATGACACTTCCATTTTCTTGTCTATACAGTTAAACATAGAGCACCTTACATTTTCAAACATATACTAACACATACTTACCTTCTTATACAATCATTGATACAAGTACAGATTGATCTGCACAGAGTCACACACCTCCCAGCTAGCCACACACACACTCAGTCTCCCATACAAATACTTGGGCAATCAATCAATAACCCATATAGTTACTCATATAGCTACTGATCAACACATGCAGCAGTTTACAGAACAACAGACATAATGATGCACAAATTAAGACAGTTTAGTCACTAACCCATGCAGTCAGTGAGACACATTTAATCACTCACTCATACAGTCAGTCATGCACCTACTAAATCCTTCGTCCAGACACTTACACATCCACTCATTCTTCAATATGTAAGACATATTTAAACTTTATAGAAACAAAAAATCACTGGATGTTGTTATCAGTGATGTCATCAGTGATGTCATTTGAGATGTCATCAGTGATGTCATCAGTGATGTCACTGACCATGTCATGAATGATGTAATATGTGACATCATCAGCAGTGGATTGCGGGTGCGCGATATATAGTTAGTGCAACTAACTATATATGGAATTTCAATGGTTTTGTGTGAGTAAAATAAGGTTTTCTAAATGCTAATTCCTAACTATATATGGTCTATAACCTATGGTTTTTTCAGTGAATTTTCAAGGTTTTGTAAATGCTAATTCCTAACTATATATGGTCTATAACCTATGGTTTTTTCTGTGAATATATATATATATACAAATACCCATTGATTGTGGGAAATCTGTCATGCCTGCCGAGCATCCGCGGATAGCACAGATGAAACATCGAAACCAAAGCAAGATGGTTTCAAGGAACTGCGCATGTGCGAGGGAATCGGGCCGGCACAAAAGCTCGTTCCTCCCGGAGTCTAACGCTTTGCGCTCTAGTTTCCCCGTTGGTATTTTGCGACACTTCCGCTTAGCCATTTGTCCATTCCTATGCGCACCTTTAGTGTGTATGCTTGTCTCTGTGTACTCGTTCACTGTTGACCTTTCGCAGTGTGGTTCCCGGCTGGGAGTCACTTATTTGCGGACATCCGTTCTGAACGTCCGCTATCACGGAGTTCCTGATTTCCTGTTCTATTTTCTTCAGAGTACCGCTCTGAGGTTCTTTGGCAACTCCAATCTTTGCAAGTCGAGTGTCTCTCGGCTTATACGCCGTACAGGCTGTACGGAGTGTTCCTACCTACACTACCTGGTAGACCCACGTGAGCTGTTTAACGTGGGACCTGTTGTTTATTATTTCCCTCGACCAGTGCCGGCGATCTTACCCGGGTGTCTTCGTGATTCCATACACTCTGCTAGTTGCTGACCCGTCGTTGGGCGGATTACGGTCCCGTCTAGCGGACGGTATTTGCGGATCAGGGGAGTGTGGGGTTACGGGGCATTGTGGGATTTGTGGTCCGCCTGGCGAGTATTCTTTATTCCCCTTTTTATTTTACTCCCTTGCATTCTCTGGACTTCCCGGATGCTGGCATTTATCACAGTATAAGGACCAGAAGACCCGGTAAAGCGCTTGTAGCGCACTAATATTACTTTTTATATTTGATGCATACCACTTGAGGTAATTATGTATGTTCACCTTACTCTACAGGTCATACCTGTTGTGACTCAAGGCCTGCCCCTTATCTTTCCATAAGTTTGGAGGGAAATCGAATAGGTGAGAAAGAGCCTCATTCCTGTGAATGTGCACACATAGAGGTCTTACTGGCATTATAGTATTTATTCCTCCATTTAGGTTATACCCAAACACCATAAAGTTTTGATTCTACTATACAGTTCCAGATGAGACAGTAGATGTTTACATTATCACTCCTGTGTACTCTCAGGTGATTGTCGGTCTTGGTGTATCATTGAAGGGGTGGAGTGGTTGATTGGTTGTTGTCTTAACCCCTCTATTCCCTGCAGCTTCATCATCAAACAGAAGCAGAAGAGAGCAGGGTCCGAAGAGTCCAGTGTTTTGTCTTCCCCTACTTTCCTTGTTTTGTTCCCTCCTTTCCTTCCATATCACCACTGTGGCCTAGAGTTTGATAGGCACAGGAGGTGTGGGGAGGAAGGGTTGGGGTTCTCATCGGCTCCTGGCACTCCTGCGGAAACAGAAACCGGATCCTTACAAAATCAAGCCCAAGTGGGCATACATGATATAACACTTGAAAATTGTTAATGAAGGAGAGAAAAAGTGCAAGTGCGTATTAATTCAAACCAATAGCATTGCAGATCATTAACATTAATGCCATGCCCTTATACACATGATCCATCAGTTAAAATAGTCTGCATGCAAAACTTCCTGCCCAAGTGGATATCACAGGTACTTCAGTAAAAAGTTTGAGCATCACACACGGGTATACACATGTTAATAAATACCCATTCATTATTGGGACATCAGGCCCAAGTGGGCATTCATGATAAAACACTTGATGATAATCCCGAACATTTGTTGTGATATCGATTCATGACATTAAAACTTACATTAACTCCAACACAATATTGTATCAAAAAATATCAAATTTCTCTTAGTCTGATTATGAGCCTTGCAGCTAGTTAAACCGTTATTCCCAATATGATGCGAGTTCCTGTTTGCACAAATGACAAAACAAAAATAAAGAATACAAATAAAAAACTTGTGATTGTGAATACTATTTACAATTAAAAAAACATTCAATATTATTCTTGTTCAAGGAAAAGAAATCTCATTAGTCCATTTAATGAAATATATTCTCAAATCTCATGAATGTCTTAATTCCTGATATAGATTAGTTCATTAGTCTAAAAAAAAGTATTTTATTCCAGAGCCTCTACTCATGATTATTCTTGTATTCAGCCCAGATTGATAGCCAACTCTTCACTCAAATTCAAGCCAACCGGAATTAATGTCTATAAATCAATAATGTATTTGGACTCTAGGATCCTTAGTTGTCGTTCTCTGTCTCCCCTACTTTCCAGAGGTCTTACTGCATCTAAGTTGACAAAGGGCAAGAGTCTGTCATTTTTTCCATGGAGAGCCTTAAAATGACGAGCAACCGGATATTGTTCTTTTTTTCTGGTGTATTGCTCTTTTCTGTTCCAGAATACTTTTTCTAGCTTTGTGTATGGTACTGCCTATGTAATATTTTTTGCACAGGCAGATTAGATAATACCACAAAATTCTGTATTACAGTTGAAATTACCCTTGGTTGTAAAATCTCTATTACTGTTCGGTACTCTTATCTTAGTGCAGTTGTTGCTTCTTATAGAAGCCTTACAATGCATGCAACCTGAAAATCCTGTACCACCTTGATTCAAATTAGGTGTAGTATTCGTTGTAATTTGATTATGCCTGAGTTTGTGTGTAAGGGATCTCCCCTTTCTGAAAGTTATTTGTGGTGACTCATGAAGGTAACAATCTAAAATGGCATCAGTTTTCAAAATATGCCAGTTTCGATGTAATATCTTCCGCACCTTGTAATATTGACTAGAGTAGGTACTTATACACCTAATCTGATTTGCATTCTGTAATTCATCATTATGTTTAGGATTGAGCAGGGAAGTTCAATTTAATTTGTTGACCTTCTCTACTGCAGCTTGAATAACCTTATTAGTATAGCCTCAAGCATGCAACCTTTGTCTCATTTAGAATGTTCCAGCCAGAAATTCCTGTTCAGTGCTACAATTCCTTTTAGCTCTGATTAATTCCTCATAGGGATGCTTTGAATGAGGCTGCATGGGTGGGCACTAGAAGCACATAGGAGACTTTTCCCAGCCGTCTCCTTTCTGTCAATTTGGTAACTAAGTGGTTGTCCTCCACTGCCACTTCAACATCAAGAAAAATGATCTTACTCTTGCTCATGTGTGATGTGAGCTCTATATTCAAAGCATTTCTATTCAATGATGCTACAAATTCTGTGGCACTCAACTCATCACCCCTCCAAATTACAAAAATATCATCGATAAATCGGGTCCACAGTACAATCTGATCTCCAAACATTTCATAGCGATTGGACACCTGCCCATCGCCGTACCTTGTATCTGTCTGTACAGTTTGTCATCGAAATAGAAAAAAATGTTGGTCAAACCATACTTGATCATGTCGATCAACATTTCAGTGTGCAGTAAAAGTGAGAATAGTCTTGCTCTAAAAAATGGCGTATTGCCTAAATACCTCAATTGTGCCTAATAGATGTATACAAGCTTGTCACATCTAGTGTGACCAGTAGAAAATCATGTTCCCATAACAAACCATCAATCATTTTCAAGAAATGCATAGTGTCACATAAGTATGTGGGTAGGCTGGTAACAAATGGTCTTAAAAAGAAGTCAATGTATTTCAAAATAATCTCCAAATGTGAACCAATCGAGGAAACAATGGGTCTTCCTGGAGGGGTTCTTGGATTTATGTGCAGTTTCGGTAAAATATAAAGTATGGGTGTTTTTGCATTCTTGCATCCCAAACTGCAATATTCCTCTCATTCGAATAATCCTTGTTCCCTTCATCCTTTTAGCATTTCATTGTACTTTTTTATAGGAGGACAACACTTCACCCTTCGATGACTATTGGTAACACTCTAAGTCATTCAGTTGACCTTGGCCCTCCCTCAGATAATCTTATTTTGCCCACACCATATGTCCCCCTTTATCAGATTGGCGTATAACGATTGTAGAGTCGCTTCTAAGGCTTTCTAATGCTTTAATCTAGGTCTTTTTAAGATTGCGTTTTGATTGATTTTTACCTGAATATCTTCTGGCTTTAGTTCCTTCACAACACTCTTTTCAAATACTTCAAGTGTATCGCAGTGCACCATAGGTGTGTAGGTCGACTTCAGTTGAAAGCCACTGGGGGCAAGCATTACCAACAGTCGAATCCAAATTGTTTAAGTTCACATTGGGATCATCATGATGCTCAAAATTGGAGTCTAATTGAGAAAGTAGATGTAGTGTCTCCACATCTAATATACATAAAGTATTTTGGGTTGCTGATTCATTGCACATCCTAGCTGTTGGTGTATGCAAGTAAGACCATTTTTTAAATTTTACCTTGCGCAAGAATTAAAACATATCAATGCATGTTTGTACATAATCCATATTTTTAGTTGGACAGAACGATAGACCCAGAGATAGTAAATTAATATCAGTGGTTGTCAACTCATGTTTGGAGAGGTTTACAACAGTCATTTTGTTCCTCTCTTGGCACTGATAACCATTGGCATTGCTTTGTTCAAATCGTCTTTTCCTTCTCCGCCTTGCTTTCTTGTTCCTCTTGTTCTGCAGGGTAGCCCACGTACTCAACAATGCCGAAAATCCTGCTCTGTTGATTCCAGATTTTGTTTAGCTTTTTTAATCCAGTGAAACTGTTTAAGAACATTTCTTCTACCCTGAATATTAGTTGCTGTCTATTGACTCAGTCCCTCCACTGAAACATCCGAAGTATTACTATCGGATAAATCACTTTCCTCCATCGCAAAGTTCCTTTCCCCAGGACCAGATGTCATGTTTCCTGTATTCTTGACTTGTTGTTCAATTCCTTCTGCAAACAAGTGATCATATTTGCGATGGAAGGTGAGAGTCCTACCAGATTGGTAGTCTTTAAAATCCCTTATGAACTTCCTTTGTTTTTTTATGGGGATTTCTTCCTCCAAATTAGTCAAACGAGATTGTAATTTTGATATAAATTCCTCCAAGTTTTCTTTGGAAACCAATTTAGCCAATTCTGCTGCCATTGTCTCAATCTCTTCCAATGTCTTGGCTCTGCCTCTCAGGGCATATTTGATTAAAATGAGCATCATTGTTATGGAACAGTCTTTGAAATTTCCCGCCCATTCATCTAACATCTCAGGGTCTGGGTTTTTGTATTTGGGAATCGTGTATATACGAAGCCTCCTCGGGACCCGCCCCACATCAATTTAGTTCTTAAATGATTCAGCTTCCCACCATTTTGACATCTCTCTTTCATAGAATTTCTCCAATTTCTCCTGTAATACTTGGGCTTTTCTTCATTATTAAGTAGAACATTTTCCTCGCTAGCTTGGGTCAATGTAGAGTCTCCATCCGCTGTTTGAGAAAAGAACAGCCAATTAGATTTCTCTTTCCTTTATGCCTCTGTTAGAAATGGGGGTCTCTGGTTGGCAACCGCTAGCGCCACTATCCAAATATGGACCCTTCTTCCTAAGTCAGGGTAATTGGGCCACCATCTTTGACAACCACTGCTCAACCCTGTAGTAACGTAGCACAATCAGTTAGGGCTATCTCAGAGGCAGTGTGTGAAGCATTTATGACAACGTACAATAAGGCAATAATGACACCACAAAAGGACACAACCCAGGTAGGTATAGAAAAATATTATCTTTATCTAACTTTTTCACGTAATAAATGCAACTTGGAGGAATAGAATTCACTACTCCCATTCCATCCTGAGCACTAGTAGGAAGGGTGTTGAACTTTGTAGGGGTAACATAAACTATTCCTACACTAATCTAAGAAATGCTGAGTATAGAAAAATAATATCTTTATCTAACAGTTTTACTCAAAATTCTCAAAGCTTTTCAACAACTACAATTCACGTCAGCCCGTAGGGACTCAAAAAGACAACAGCATATTTACTAAAGCGTGACTGAGTTCAGGGCCGTGGCTTACGCGACCCGGTGCACACCAGATACTTGTAGTGGAGAGGGGGCACAGCACACTGCTTCTCGGAGAAGCGGAGATGGTGACAGGCGGAGATGGTGACAGGCGGACTCCCAGCGGCCACAAGTCTTGGGGGCTGAGGTCCGCAGCATGCACCCACACTATGTGTTACTTTGCATCATCATTGTGATTTGCCCTGTGGGCTGCCGCAGCCAAGAGAGAGCTGTAGCTGCTGAGTGACCGCACCTTTCTGCTAATTGGCATCATTGTGATTTGCCCTGTGGGCCACCGCAACCAAGAGGGTGCACAGCACGGAACTTCTCAAAGAAGCGGAGACGGTGACAGGTGGACTTCCAGAGACCTGCGAACAATAGAGAAAGTGTTGGACTAAAGAGAGGTCAGATTTACTATTTTCACTCCAACCCGAGCAACAGTAAGGAAAGTGTTGAACTTTGGAGGGGTCAGGTTAGAATATGAAGGGTTCAAATTTACTACAATACTAAAAGGTGGATAGGTATTATCAAGCCCACAAAACCACAATATGATATTTCTCAGTGGTGTTTCAACAGAAAGGTGCACAGGTTTGAGGGCCTAGTCATGAATTTTTGGGATGTATTGAATGGTAACCCAATGCAAAGAAAAAGCAAGTTAAGATGGTCAAGATCTTAGTATAATCTTTTTTAATTTGTTCAGAGATTTCCTAGATGTTGTATTCTCTGTTCACAGCACATTCATATTTCTAGCAAACACTCTTTTTGTTAATGGATCGATTTCACACCGAACTTTCAGGCCTAGAGTAAATAGAATTTAGTATGGTAGTACAGGGTGGTAAACATTCATAAACCTTCAACAAGGTCACACCAACCTCATGAGTGTTTAGGAGAGGAACTGTTGGATAAGAATTATTCCGGAAAAGCGTACATGCACAGTGAAAGAATTTAAAGCAATGCTCACTGTGTATCAAAATCAAAACATGTACAACAAATACCTCATGTGACACAATAAGCAGTTAGCTGCCATATTTCTGTTTAGTTACGTAGATGTATGAGTTCAAAAGCATTATGTGGGGAGTTGCATGGAAAACAAAAATGAGAGTGTTGATCAGGTCAAAGTCCAAAAAGTGTGTGAAGAGTTTACCCATAACTATTGCTAACATTTCAAGAATCAACTTCTCATTGTAGTAAATAATAATAACTAATCTGAAATATATAGGACAACTGACATCCAATAATTTAGACCTGTGTACTGGAAATTCAAAACACCAAATATTCTAAAACAACATTGAGCCACAGGGTGTATAACCCAATCACAAATTGTACTATATCCCTATGGCTAGATTAAATAATTAGTCAATAAGGTTCTAGAAAAGAGCTCTCACCCATGTTAATATACAAGTGTATGTTTAACAGGTGTCGTTCACTATATCAGTGCATTATTCATATCTGGATCAGAAGGGGCTAATAGTATCTACAAAGTAAAATAAATCTGCTTGGCCTAATTTGTGTGGTTTCACCTGACTTTTTGCCTTCTGACCTCCTGTTTTTTATTGTTTTGCTGGCTTCATTTTTGCTGACCACCGCTAATTAGTGCTAAAGTTCCTGTACTGTTTACTTAAAGCATGGTAACATTGGTTTATCCATAATTGGCATATTTGCTCCACTTACAAGTCTCTAGTAAAGTGCACAACATGTGCCACGGGCCTGTAAATGAAATGCTACTAGTGGGCCGGGAATACTGATTGTACCACCCACTGAAGCTCACTACTGCAGGGCCTTTCTCTCCCACAGGATAACATTAGAATTGTCTTATTACAGAGTTTAAGTGTAATTTCCAATTGGGAAAAGATGGGACCCCCAAATGTGGTGTCTCTGGAATCACAATGTAAGAACACAACTTATGATGAAGTTGTTTTTTGAATTGCAATTCTGAAAATAACACATTTTTTAAAAAGTGGCATTTTGTTACTGTAACCATTTGGTGCCGTCTGGCTGTCTCTGAATACATGTCTGGGGTGGGTGAAAGATGGCTTCCTGCACTCCCTGTAGACAGCCACACACAAAGGAAGGGTAGGTGTGACTGAGTGGCCAGCTGCATGCTGATGGGTCATCCTAAGTTGGATGGGAGGAAGGAGCTGGCACTAACACCTGAAAGAGGTATGTCCTGTAGCCACACAATGGGTGGTGTACCTCCCTGTAGTGAGTCTGAAGCCAGGGGAAGAAGGACAGGGTCCTGTGAACTTCAAAGGCATCTCTTTGAAGTCTCCATACTTCAAAGACCCAACTGGGTATGAATACTGGACCTCTGACACCACCAAATCAGAACCAATCTAGAACTGACGACATTCTAACAGGAAGAAGGACTGCTGTGCTGGCTGAAGGGTCTGCCACTTTGCTGAACTGCTTTGCTTTGTTTGCCTGCTGCCTGCTGTATCTTGCCTGTGAGTGAGTAGGACTGGATCTGCATCACTACATCCTAAAACCAAAGTATCTCCAAGCACTTAATGACTTGCCTCCTATTTCTGAAGTATTTGATATATCAAAAACGTCACCCTGCAACTGGCAACTAGCACCTAGACTCTGTCTGCTGTGAGTCCTGCTCTGCCAAGTTGTGGCAATCCAGTCCTGGGCCCTTGGAATTGAGTTTTTTCTTCTGGAACCCAGAAAATGCATGCATCAACGCTGTTGCACCAATCAAAATCTGGGCATTTCCTTTGACATTAATGCATCGCAAATGCTGCACAGACCGTGGACACCACATTGTCGAAGGTGCATTTCATCATCCCTGTTTCCAACACAACTTAGATTTTGAGCGCTCAGTACGTACACATATACGGCTTGCATTGCCTACAGCCGGTCGACAATGATGCATCACCCCGATGTTCAACACATCTTGACTCTTGACACATCTTTGACTTTGAGCGGCTCAGAACCAATGCATTGCCGCATCTTCGAGATAAACAGCAACGCATTATCTTCTTTGCTCCATGCATGATGCATCCAAGGTACTGTTCTGCAGGCCAAGGATGGTTGCTGTATCTGATCCGGACTCCATTGCAGTTGTCCAGAACTTTTGGCTTGGTTGGTGGTATTTGTTTCTAAGCACTGGAAAACAGTTTATTCTTTAAAAAATTCCTAACATGACTTCAGGGGAGGCTGAGATGTCTGTGCTGCCATCCAGAATTTGCTCGATTGTGTCGACTTTGGCCCTCTTTGCCCTTTTTGATTTCCTCGTCCGTTTCCTTTTCGGTGGTTGTTCCATTCCACTACTTGCAGGATCTGTAAGAAGTACAGCCTGGCCCACTTCCTGCGACTCAGTTCCCGTGCAATTCACATTAAAAGAGGGAACAGCGATCCCAGATGGCCGTGGTGAGTCTCTATCCCTCTGAGGGTTTGATGGGGTTCTTAGTTGCTGCAGGACGGACTCGATGGTCTGGTCGATACTGTCCAAGAGTGACAGGTGGGTGGCGTTCACAGGTAATGGGGTACTAACATCAATTAAAGAGTCCGTGGAGTCCAATGACACATTTTCTGAGCCCATCTCGAGATGATTGTCCAGCACTGGCGGGCATTTGTTTGCTAGAGCACTGGCTTTGGGGAAAAATGTTTCCAATGTACTAGAACACTGTAGTACAGTTTTACTCCTGGAGACCCTAGTTGCCATTTCTAGGTCGGCACAAAGAGGCCGTGGATGCAGGACGTCAGAGGGGTGGCCCGGTCCGGTCTCTGCCGGCCTCTAACGGCCTAGAACGGCCCGCCCTTTGCCCGGGCTTCGCCCGCGCGCGTCCCGCGATGCACGTCCTAGAGCGTGATGTTATAGCTGATGACCTCTGGGGGCGTGGCGAACGGGAAGAGTCTCCAGGTGCGGCTCGTGTGCACGCCGCTTGTGACCCTGGGACCCGCAGTCCCGCAGCTTCGCCGGTGTCTCTCCGCACTTCCTGGAATCCTGGCAGCCCCTTTCAATCAGGTGTGTCCCAGCTTCAAAGCCCAGCAAACTACACGCAACTCCGAGCAGCAACCCGCAGAGCGGGGGCCGCGAGTCACGGTTTTATTCAGCCAGAGCGGGGGGGGCGCGGCCAACGGGAAGAGTCTCCAGGTGCGGCTCGTGTGCACGCCGCTTGTGACCCTGGGACTCGCAGTCCCGCAGCTTCGCCGGTGTCTCTCCGCACTTCCTGGAATCCTGGCAGCCCCTTTCAATCAGGTGTGTCCCAGCTTCAAAGCCCAGCAAACTACACGCAACTCCGAGCGGCACCCCTAATGAATCAACTGCTCACACATCCATGCACAGAGTCACACACCTCCCAGTCACCCACACACACACTCAGTCTCACATACAAATACTTGGGCAACCAATCAATAACCCATATAGCCACTCATATCGCTACTGATCAACACATTTAGAGAGTTTAGTCACTAACCCATGCATTCAGTAAGACACATTTAATCACTCACTCATACAGTCAGTCACACACCTACTAAATCCTTCATCCAGACATTTATACATCCACTCATTCTTCAATATGTAAAACATATTTAAACTTTACAGAAACACACAGTCACTGGATGATGTCATCAGTGATGTCATCAGTGATGTCAATTGAGATGTCATCAGTGATGTCATCAGTAATGTCATTTGAGATGTCATCAGTGATGTCATCAGTGATGTCACTGACCATGTCATGAATGATGTAATATGTGATATCATCAGCAGTGGATTGCGGGCGCGCGAGTTATAGTGAGTCCAACTAATTATAACGTGGGAATTTCAATGGTTTTGTATGAGAAAAATGTTCAGCTAACTATAACTAGTGTGAAACCTATAGTTTTTTCAGTGAATATATATTACCTACTGGCGGTCGCCAGTAGGTATATATAGTTAGGATTTTTTCCCTATGGGATTTTTGAAAATTCTATGTCTAATAACTTTGGCGTTTGTGGACGGAATTGGCTGGAATTTTCAGCAAAATGGAACATTTTGTTTCTGAGCAGCCCCTGGAAATTTGGGGGGAGTTGGTCCAGGGGGGGCCGAGAAAAAAGGGGGGTCCCAAAACGTGTTTTTAACATTGAGTTTTCCATAGGGCGGTTAGCCTCACTTTTAGCCCGAACGGCTGAATGGATTTGCACGAAACTTGGCAAAATTGTAGGGGCTGGTAGCCCGATGTGCCTTTTCTAGGTCTCAATATATGTGCTCCAGTGGATTTTGAGAAATTAACGTTTAAAAAAAGATATATATCTGTAAGCGCGGACCAGGCAGCGCCCCGGTTCGCGGACCTTACGCGTAACGGAACTTCACGAAGCGAAGCTGATTGGCCCTCCGGTGTCTGTCAACATTCTAAACAGTCCTGAGCGGCCGCCATCTTGTCTCTCGGTAGGATTGAGAGACAAGAGGAGGACAAAACAAAGGGGGAAATAACCATAAGGGGGCATACTAGATCCTCCATGACCCCCTAGGTTTAATGTGGAGGTTTTAAAAGGGCCTTACTTACTCTATTTTTTTTTTAAAAAAAATTTCGGGTTAGCTCCCGGTTCGCGTACCGGGAAGCTAACCGGGAAGCGAACCAAAAGAAATAGAGCTTGCCAGAGTGCAAAACATTCTAGCTAATTTTTAATAACGGGGAGGTAGTTCTAAAAAGAACTTTTTTTTTTATATTTTTGTTGTTTTATATTTTTTTTTGCTTTTTTGAACATTATTTGTTTTTTTTGTATTTTTTGAACACTTATTTGTTTTTTTTGTTTTTTTTCAAAGGGAAGGAACAGAAAGAGGCATTGAAAAAGGCTCAACAGGAGCAAAAAAAAAATTTAAAACTTGCTGCGTTTGGAGCATCGGTGTTTCTCGAAAGCCAAATTAATTAATTTCAGACTCATGTTTGCGCATGAAATTAAAGTGCCACAATATAAGCATGTCACCTTCATATGGACAAAATTTTTTTGGATATTTGGCGTTGTTTCGTTGGCCTCTCCAAATGTGAGAGACATATCAGGTGATGTTCTTGTCACCGAAGTTGGGGGGTTCTGTTGTAGTTCACGCACCTCTGCACGACTATAGTTGATTGGATGCCACCTCTGCATATGTCGGTGCATCGTGTAATTTCCATAACTGTATTTTTTATTAGTGCCCCGGGATAACTTTTCTTGGCAGATAAGGCACGTAGCATAGCGTGCATTGACTTTTTTCTCTCCTGGTGGAATGGAAAAAAATTGCCAGATAAAGCTAACTTTGCGATGAGATACCCGGGGTAACTCTTTGACAAATCGTGGTCCCTCTTCTTCCTCTCCGTCTTGTTCTTCATCTTCCTCCTCTGTGTCTCCAATAAACTGTGCAGATGGTCCTCTCTTCCTATGAGGAGATGGTGGTGGTGGTGGTGGGGGTGGGGCGGTCGCCAGTAGGTATATATAGTTAGGATTTTTTCCCTATGGGATTTTTGAAAATTCTATGTCTAATAACTTTGGCGTTTGTGGACGGAATTGGCTGGAATTTTCAGCAAAATGGAACATTTTGTTTCTGAGCAGCCCCTGGAAATTTGGGGGGAGTTGGTCCAGGGGGGGCCGAGAAAAAAGGGGGGTCCCAAAACGTGTTTTTAACATTGAGTTTTCCATAGGGCGGTTAGCCTCACTTTTAGCCCGAACGGCTGAATGGATTTGCACGAAACTTGGCAAAATTGTAGGGACTGGTAGCCCGATGTGCCTTTTCTAGGTCTCAATATATGTGCTCCAGTGGATTTTGAGAAATTAACGTTTAAAAAAAGATATATATCTGTAAGCGCGGACCAGGCAGCGCCCCGGTTCGCGGACCTTACGCGTAACGGAACTTCACGAAGCGAAGCTGATTGGCCCTCCGGTGTCTGTCAACATTCTAAACAGTCCTGAGCGGCCGCCATCTTGTCTCTCGGTAGGATTGAGAGACAAGAGGAGGACAAAACAAAGGGGGAAATAACCATAAGGGGGCATACTAGATCCTCCATGACCCCCTAGGTTTAATGTGGAGGTTTTAAAAGGGCCTTACTTACTCTATTTTTTTTAAAAAAAACATTTCGGGTTAGCTCCCGGTTCGCGTACCGGGAAGCTAACCGGGAAGCGAACCAAAAGAAATAGAGCTTGCCAGAGTGCAAAACATTCTAGCTAATTTTTAATAACGGGGAGGTAGTTCTAAAAAGAACTTTTTTTTTTATATTTTTGTTGTTTTATATTTTTTTTTGCTTTTTTGAACATTATTTGTTTTTTTTGTATTTTTTGAACACTTATTTGTTTTTTTTGTTTTTTTTCAAAGGGAAGGAACAGAAAGAGGCATTGAAAAAGGCTCAACAGGAGCAAAAAAAAAATTTAAATCTTGCTGCGTTTGGAGCATCGGTGTTTCTCGAAAGCCAAATTAATTAATTTCAGACTCATGTTTGCGCATGAAATTAAAGTGCCACAATATAAGCATGTCACCTTCATATGGACAAAATTTTTTTGGATATTTGGCGTTGTTTCGTTGGCCTCTCCAAATGTGAGAGACATATCAGGTGATGTTCTTGTCACCGAAGTTGGGGGGTTCTGTTGTAGTTCACGCACCTCTGCACGACTATAGTTGATTGGATGCCACCTCTGCATATGTCGGTGCATCGTGTAATTTCCATAACTGTATTTTTTATTAGTGCCCCGGGATAACTTTTCTTGGCAGATAAGGCACGTAGCATAGCGTGCATTGACTTTTTTCTCTCCTGGTGGAATGGAAAAAAATTGCCAGATAAAGCTAACTTTGCGATGAGATACCCGGGGTAACTCTTTGACAAATCGTGGTCCCTCTTCTTCCTCTCCGTCTTGTTCTTCATCTTCCTCCTCTGTGTCTCCAATAAACTGTGCAGATGGTCCTCTCTTCCTATGAGGAGATGGTGGTGGTGGTGGTGGGGGTGCAGAAGCTGAAGCTACTATTGAAGCCATTTTTTAATCAGAGCAAATGATCAGGTCTTCCTTTCTCAAAGTTGAAAGTCAGAGTGAGAAAAAAGGTGGGGGCTTTCATCATTTGGGAAAAAAAATAGTTCTAAACCAATGAAAAGTGTTATTTTTAGGTCACCTGACCTAGCCTTACATCATTATGAAACCAAAAGTGAAATGAACCAATGAAAAGTTTTATTAACAAGTCACATGACCTCTCACGCTCATGTTACGCGCTGCGGAACGCGCCCCGGTTAGCTTCCGGGTCGCTGCGCTTCGCGCCTCGGTCCGCGCCCCGGGGCACTTCCGGGTGCGCTAACGCGGTACGTCACAAGACGCATTACGCGGCAACGCGATACGTCGCGCTTTTGCGACGCGCCGCGGCAACGCGATACGTCGCGCTTTCGCGATGCGCCGCGGATCGCTTCCGGGGAGCTGCGTTTCGCGCCTCGGTCCGCGCCCCGGGGCACTTCCGGGTGCGCTAACGCGGTACGTCACAAGACGCATTACGCGGCAACGCGATACCGTCACGATGTTGATTTCTTACGGGTTCGCGGACCGGGTCGCGGCATTAATTTGAGCTAACGGGAAGCTTTCCGGTTCGCGGACCGGGAGCGAAACAAAAAAAAATATTAAAAAAAAATTATTAATAAACATATAAAATATATTTTTGGATTTAAAGAAGAATACATTTTACAGCTATAGATATTAGCTTTTAAAAAACCAATGAAATTCACTGAAAAAACCATAGGTTATAGACCATATATAGTTAGGAATTAGCATTTACAAAACCATGAAAATTCACTGAAAAAAACCATAGGTTATACACCATATATAGTTAGGAATTAGCATTTAAAAAACCTTATTTTACTCACACAAAACCAATGAAATTCCATATATAGTTAGTTGTACTAACTATATATCGCGCACCCGCAATCCACTGCTGATCATGTCACATATTACATCATTCATGACATGGTCAGTGACATCACTGATGACATCACTGATGACATCTCAAATGACATCACTGATGACATCACTGATGACATCTCAAATGACATCACTGATGACATCACATCACAACTGAATGAGTGGATGTATAAGTGTCTGAATGAAGGTTTTAGTAGGTGCGTGACTGACTGTATGAGTGAATGATTAAATGTGTCTCACTGAATGCATAGGTTAGTGACTAAACTGTCTTAATTTGTGCATCATTATGTCTGGTATTCTGTAAACTGCTGCATGTGTTGATCAGTAGCTATATGAGTAACTATATGAGTTATTGATTGATTGTCCAAGTATTTGTATGGGAGACTGAGTGTGTGTGTGGCTAGCTGGGAGATGTGTGACTCTGTGCAGATCAATGTGTTCTTGTATCAATGATTTATAAGAGAGTAAGTATGTGTTAGAATATGTTTGAAAATGTAAGGTACTCTATGTTTAACTGTATAGATTAGAAAATGGAAGTGTGATTGATTCTTTACAGGACTGACTAGGTGTGTGAGTAACTCCAAGGATGAGTGGCAGAGTGTGAGTGTCTGTATAGGGTGTATGAGTGCATATGATAGTGTTGTAAAGATGAGTGATTGTATGTATGAATGATTGTATGGGTGAATGAGTGAATGTGTGTGTAGACGTAGGAATCAGTGAGTGCGTATGTAGTAACTAGTATTGGTGTGTCAATTGTTTTAAAAAATATATTCTGTATTTAACACTGGGTGTAACAGAGGTTATATTAAAGTGTGAGGAGATGCATTGTATTGTCACATGAATGATATCATCAGTGATGTGACCATTGATGTCAAATGAGATGTCATCAGTGATGTCATTTGAGATGTCATCAGTGATGTCATCAGTGATGTCATTTGAGATGTCATCAGTGATGTCATCAGTGATGTCACTGACCATTTCATGAATGATGTAATATGTGACATGATCAGCAGTGGATTGCGGGTGCGCGATATATAGTTAGTACAACTAACTATATATGGAATTTCATTGGTTTTGTGTGAGTAAAATAAGGTTTTTTAAATGCTAATTCCTAACTATATATGGTGTATAACCTATGGTTTTTTTCAGTGAATTTTCATGGTTTTGTAAATGCTAATTCCTAACTATATATGGTCTATAACCTATGTTTTTTTCAGTGAATATATATATATATATATTACCTACTGGCGGTCGCCAGTAGGTATATATAGTTAGGATTTTTTCTCTATGGGATTTTTGAAAATTCTATGTCTAATAACTTTGGCGTTTGTGGACGGAATTGGCTGAAATTTTCAGGAAAATGGCACATTTTGTTTCTGAGCAGCCCTTGAAAATTTGGGGGGGGTTCGTCAAGGGGGGGCCGAGAAAAAAGGGGGGTCCCAAAACGTGTTTTTAACATTGAGTTTTCCATAGGGCGGTTGGCCTCACTTTTAGCCCGAACGGCTGAATGGATTTGCACGAAACTTGGCAAAATTGTAGGGACTGGTAGCCCAATGTGCCTTTTGTAGGTCTCAATATATGTGCTCCAGTGGATTTTGAGAAATTAACGTTTAAAAAAAGATATATATCTGTAACAGCGGACCTGGCAGCGTCCCAGGACGCGTACTTTACGCGCAACGGAGCTTTGTGAAGCGAAGCTGATTGGTTCTCCGGCGTCTGTCAACATTCCAAAAAGTCCGTAGCGGCCGCCATCTTGTCTCTCGGTAGGATCGAGAGACAAGAGGAGGTCAAAACAAAGGGGGAAATAACTATAAGGGGGCATAGTAGATCCTCGCTGACCCCCTAGGTTTGATGTGGAGGTTTTAAAAGGGCCCCGCGGGGCAAAAAAAAAAATAATAATAATAATCGAACGGCTGAATGGATTTGCACGAAACTTGGCAAAATATTAGGGACTGGTAGCCCGATGTGCCTTTGCTAGGTCTCAATATATGTGCTCCAGTGGATTTTGAGAAATTAACGTTCAAAAAAAGATATATATCTGTAACAGCGCTCCGCTTCGCGAAACGGAGGTTTGCGAAGCTGATTGGTCATTCTGTCACTGGGCTATAGTTGGGCTACATCTGGCTGATATTTGGGCTACATTTGTTTTTTTGTGTGTCTGGCGGCCATCTTTGGGCTACATTGGGCTACATTGGGCTTCATTGGGCTACATTGGGCTACATTTGGGCTCCAACATATATATAGGCCAATGTAGCCCAATGTATATTTTTCAAAGTTAATTTTCGTAAAAACCACTGGAGCATATATCTTGAGACATAGCAAAGGCACATCGGGCTACCAGTCCCTACAATTTTGCCAAGTTTCGTGGAAATCCATTCAGCCGTTCGAGCTAAAAGTGAGTCCAACCGCCCTATGGAAATGAAGGAAATGAATGGGTAATTTGTAATTAGCAAATAGCTAATCGCAAACTAGGAATGGTAAAGAATCGCTATTTATTCCTTAAAGTTCGCTATTTAGGAAATGCAAAAAACTTTGATGATACATATGGCGGTTCATCTCTAACAAGATAAGAAGCATAGGGATACATTTATGATGACTGGCGCATCACCAGGGATGTGTTAGTCATTCTGTGCCGCTGTTCCGTCACCTATGGTGTGCTGCATTTACAATGCGGCGCATCATGGGGCAAAAACAGCACAGATGCGTGATGTATCTGTGCCGTAAAGGTGGCGCATTGCTGGAGTTGTATCGCAAGTGTGATGAAGCTCCAGCAAGGGTCGGGGGTGCCCCTGTCGCAGGGTTTCTGTTCTCACACAGAACTGTGGACAGAGGATTGGAACCTCAGCGAATTAGGGTGTCCCAAAACTCACGTTAGTAATCAAAAACTCCTTAGCAAGCTAGGTACAGTGTCACATTGGATATAACAAACTCTCAATGTTTAGACAATCCAGAATATGAACTTATAGTACCTCAGGATACGTGGAACTCATGAACAGTCGGTCGTTATATATTTCTTAGAAACCAGAACATGGAGTTAAGAAGAACACATGTGTATTTGAAATGTTTATTTACTAATGCCGTCTTCTCAGGCGTAGTATCTTAGATAATACAAGTACACATATTATCAGTAGCAAAATTACCAGCATAGTTACTAGTACATAAAAAGCGAATGGTGATAGTATGTTAACATGCTGTAAATGAATAAGAGTTAGCAACACTTATAAGCAGCCGCGGGCCGTAATGAGCCCATGCTAACTTAACACGGTGTAAAGATATCCAGGACCTAGATGACACCTCCCCATGATCCGGAAACGAACTGAATAAGATAATAGAAGTGCCATCTCATGAGAGCAGATTGCAAGTTTATATGTGGACGGTCCGCAAGGTAAAGCATTAAAAACTAGGAAAATTTAATGCTAAAGAAAAATAAAATAGCCAAGTACTTTATCGAGTCTTAAGCCAATAGGCAAGGTAAATAATAAAAACTTGACAAATAAGTCAATGAATTGTCAATGAAATGCTAGTACTCAGCATATCAAACATGAAAAAGGTCTATGACATAACTGTGTATGCAAAATAAGCTGCAACAGCCTCCAATAGGAAGTCACCGTCTTCATCCGAAAACAGTTCAGCCATCCAATTTAAAAGCGGAAAAGAACATACGTGCTCTCCCAGCACCGGATCCTCTATCACCATCAGAGGACAGCTCGGTGGGTTTTCAAGAAAGCTCTGTTCCAAGAAAGACTGTGCTGCCGCCAGTAAATTCCAGGGACCAAGTAGTCCATGCATCAATGCCACAGCCATAATCCTTTCGCCAGGACAAACCAACTCGTGAGTAATGATAGGAGTCATCAGCTGATTAAAGTCGACGTCAGGAGAAACCGGTCCGCAGAGACACAAATCAATGGCCCAATCGAAATCACAGGTCAGGCAGTGAAATACAGGCTGGACACAGGTGAAGTAGGAGAATCGAAAAGATAATCCATATGCCGTGCTTAATATCGCCAACGGCATTGTGCCATAATATTCTAGCATGCGATTGCGGAACAGTGTCAGCAGCTGCAGGGTGGGAGGTTGCATAGGAGGGACATCCATATTTAAAAATGTAAAAAAGCACAAGAGCGTCCGCTGGTAATGCAAGTAAAAATGCCAATCCACGAACCAGAGTGGAGAAAATAGAATGAAAGGAAGGAGGGATGACTCCAAAGATTTTCTCAAATGAAGTCACGAGACCACTGGTAACAACTTTAAAAAAGTGCGCCAGGGTCTTTGTGGAGGATGCGTTAAAGATAGTCGGAACCATCTTGCTGAAATTGAAAGGCAAATCTGAATTGAAAAGGGTCTGCACCTCTGTACGGGTGTTCGCTATGTGAAGCACGAAAGTTTCACGGGCCGAACTCAAGGCCACCTCTCTCTGAGACAAAAGAGCTCTTATTCTTGCCATGCCGTTGAAATCTGTCCCAAGGTTGGTATTTGTGGCCAGATTGAAAACTCCCTATGTTCATGTGTGGGAGGAAATAGAACATTTCTGCAGCAAATAACCCGTTCACTTACTGTTACGATAAAAGGAATACTTTTAATTAACTCAGAACAATCTTCATTATTGAGCATCAAATAACTACCATTTTCCAACAACTTGAACGTGGGGATGATAGCAGGAACTGGCGTGCCTTGCAACACGCAAGCCATATTTGGTCGGTGTTTGTTGCATGAACCGTGTAACTGTATGTACCTACACATTAGTGAATGATCTGGCGTCTCAGTGCATTCCTCTCCATTCAGATAAACTTCTTGATCATCTTTGAAACATCTGTATGTGTATGGAAGCGACCAGACCTCATGAAGAAAAGCACTACCTAAAGGTTCATAACGACCTATTGGTATATATTTCATACAATTTGAAAACTTATATAAAGCAAAAGGCAGCGTTATTAAACCGTGGATAAGGCACGTTGCCAAAAAACCCGCAATCCTCTGCTGATGATGTCACTGAGCATGTCATGAATGATGTAATATGTGACATAATCAGCAGTGGATTACGGGTAATAGTATCTCTAGTTTACTCCCCTATAGCTGTCTTTCTTTTAACATAAGTGTCTGTTTCCTTCCCTTATACTTACTGTTTTTGGTTCGCTTCTGGTTCGCGTACCGGCGAGCGAACTGGGAAGCGAACTAAGAGAAATAGAGGTTGGCACAGTTCCAAATATTGTACCAATTTTTTAATAACGGGGAGGTAGTTCTGAAAAGAACTTTTTTTTTTATTGTTTTTGTTTTATATTTTTTTTTATTATTTTTCGGAACATTTTTTTACTTTTTTTGAATTTTTCTGAACAGTTTTATATTTTTTGGGGTTTTTCTTGGAGGGGGCAATGAAAACGATTCATTGTAAAGGGCTCAACAGGAGCAACAAAACAAAAAAAGAAGTATTTATTATTTTGGGCGTTTCGTACAAACTTGCATATGATAGTCAATAGCTCTGTTGATCAGAGTGATGCTTTTTTCTCCGTAGGAAATGAATCCATCGCAAAATACGCAGATGTGTTTTACTTCACCAAATTTCATTTGTATATTTGGCACCATCTCCCTGCCCTCTGGTCCCGTTACTTCCGGTACAACAGATCTTCTGGCCATAATAGGGAGATTATCTAGGTCGTTCCGAAACTGTGCAGCACTGTAGTTGTTAGGATGCCACCTAGTCATATGGCGATGCATTGTGTAGTTTCCGAAACTGTATTTTTTCTCGGTTCCTCTGGACAGTCTATCTTGACATATAAGGCAAGTTACGTATCTTGCATTTACTTTTTTCTGACCTTTGGGAATTTTAAAAAATTGCCAAATGAAGTTTTCTTTCCGGTGAGACGTCCTGGGCTGCTCAGGCAAAAACTGCCTCTCTTCGTGCTCGTCGTCCTGTTCCTCTTCTTCTTCTTCTTGTTGAATTATAACTTGAGCAGGTGGTCCACTCTTCCTTGGATGTGGTGGAGGTGGTGGGGAAGCACCAGCTGAAGCTACTAAAGAAGCCATTGCTCAGTGATCACAAAGGGTCTTTCTCTCACAATGATGAAAGTCAGAGTGAGGAAAGAAGGAGGGATTTTCATCATTTGGGAAAAACAAGAGTTCTCAACCAATCAAAAGTGTTCATTTTAGATTATATGACCTAGTCTTACATCATTAGGAAACCAAAAGTGAAATGAACCAATGAAAAGTGTTATTACCAAGTCACATGACTTGCTGTGTTTACGTTAAGCGCTTTGCAGGGCCTCCCGGTTTGCTTCCAGAAACCTGCGCTTTGCGACTCGCTTCGCGTACCAGTTCGCTAACGTAGCACGTCATATGACGTATCACGCGACAACGTGAAACGTCATGCGGACGGGAGGCGTCACGATGTTGTTTTCTAACGCGGCACTTGCGGTAAAGAAACGTTTACCGGCTCGCGGTCTATTTCGCGGCATCAAGGTCAGCTAACGGGAAGCTTCCCGATTCGCGAAGCGGGAACGAAGAAAAAAAAATATTTAAAAAAAAAATTATTCATAAACATATAAAATATATTTTTGGATTTAAAGAAGAATACATTTTACAGCTACAGATATTAGCTGTTAAAAAACCAATGAAATCCACAGAAAAAACCATAGGTTATAGACCATATATAGTTAGGAATTAGCATTTACAAAACCTTGAAAATTCACTGAAAAAACCATAGGTTATAGACCATATATAGTTAGGAATTAGCATTTAGAAAACCTTATTTTACTCACACAAAACCATTGAAATTCCATATATAGTTAGTTGCACTAACTATATATCGCGCACCCGCAATCCACTGCTGATGATGTCACATATTACATCATTCATGACATGGTCAGTGACATCACTGATGACATCACTGATGACATCTCAAATGACATCACTGATGACATCACTGATGACATCTCATTTGACATCAATGACCACATCACTGATGATATCATTCATGTGACAATACAATGCATCTCCTCACATTTTAATATAACCTCTGTTTCACCCAGTGTTAAAAAGAGTGTATAATTTTTGAAACCATTGACACACCAATACTAGTTACTACATACGCACTCACTGATTGCTACGTCTACACACACCTTCACTCATTCACCCATACAATCATTCATACATACAATTACTCATCTTTACAACACTATCATATGCACTCATACACCTATACAGACACTCACAGTCTGCCACTCATCCATGGAGTTACTCACACACCTAGTCAGTCCTGTAAAGAATCAATGACACTTCCATTTTCTTGTCTATACAGTTAAACATAGAGCACCTTACATTTTCAAACATATACTAACACATACTTACCTTCTTATACAATCATTGATACAAGTACAGATTGATCTGCACAGAGTCACACACCTCCCAGCTAGCCACACACACACTCAGTCTCCCATACAAATACTTGGGCAATCAATCAATAACCCATATAGTTACTCATATAGCTACTGATCAACACATGCAGCAGTTTACAGAACAACAGACATAATGATGCACAAATTAAGACAGTTTAGTCACTAACCCATGCAGTCAGTGAGACACATTTAATCACTCACTCATACAGTCAGTCATGCACCTACTAAATCCTTCGTCCAGACACTTACACATCCACTCATTCTTCAATATGTAAGACATATTTAAACTTTATAGAAACAAAAAATCACTGGATGTTGTTATCAGTGATGTCATCAGTGATGTCATTTGAGATGTCATCAGTGATGTCATCAGTGATGTCACTGACCATGTCATGAATGATGTAATATGTGACATCATCAGCAGTGGATTGCGGGTGCGCGATATATAGTTAGTGCAACTAACTATATATGGAATTTCAATGGTTTTGTGTGAGTAAAATAAGGTTTTCTAAATGCTAATTCCTAACTATATATGGTCTATAACCTATGGTTTTTTCAGTGAATTTTCAAGGTTTTGTAAATGCTAATTCCTAACTATATATGGTCTATAACCTATGGTTTTTTCTGTGAATATATATATATATACAAATACCCATTGATTGTGGGAAATCTGTCATGCCTGCCGAGCATCCGCGGATAGCACAGATGAAACATCGAAACCAAAGCAAGATGGTTTCAAGGAACTGCGCATGTGCGAGGGAATCGGGCCGGCACAAAAGCTCGTTCCTCCCGGAGTCTAACGCTTTGCGCTCTAGTTTCCCCGTTGGTATTTTGCGACACTTCCGCTTAGCCATTTGTCCATTCCTATGCGCACCTTTAGTGTGTATGCTTGTCTCTGTGTACTCGTTCACTGTTGACCTTTCGCAGTGTGGTTCCCGGCTGGGAGTCACTTATTTGCGGACATCCGTTCTGAACGTCCGCTATCACGGAGTTCCTGATTTCCTGTTCTATTTTCTTCAGAGTACCGCTCTGAGGTTCTTTGGCAACTCCAATCTTTGCAAGTCGAGTGTCTCTCGGCTTATACGCCGTACAGGCTGTACGGAGTGTTCCTACCTACACTACCTGGTAGACCCACGTGAGCTGTTTAACGTGGGACCTGTTGTTTATTATTTCCCTCGACCAGTGCCGGCGATCTTACCCGGGTGTCTTCGTGATTCCATACACTCTGCTAGTTGCTGACCCGTCGTTGGGCGGATTACGGTCCCGTCTAGCGGACGGTATTTGCGGATCAGGGGAGTGTGGGGTTACGGGGCATTGTGGGATTTGTGGTCCGCCTGGCGAGTATTCTTTATTCCCCTTTTTATTTTACTCCCTTGCATTCTCTGGACTTCCCGGATGCTGGCATTTATCACAGTATAAGGACCAGAAGACCCGGTAAAGCGCTTGTAGCGCACTAATATTACTTTTTATATTTGATGCATACCACTTGAGGTAATTATGTATGTTCACCTTACTCTACAGGTCATACCTGTTGTGACTCAAGGCCTGCCCCTTATCTTTCCATAAGTTTGGAGGGAAATCGAATAGGTGAGAAAGAGCCTCATTCCTGTGAATGTGCACACATAGAGGTCTTACTGGCATTATAGTATTTATTCCTCCATTTAGGTTATACCCAAACACCATAAAGTTTTGATTCTACTATACAGTTCCAGATGAGACAGTAGATGTTTACATTATCACTCCTGTGTACTCTCAGGTGATTGTCGGTCTTGGTGTATCATTGAAGGGGTGGAGTGGTTGATTGGTTGTTGTCTTAACCCCTCTATTCCCTGCAGCTTCATCATCAAACAGAAGCAGAAGAGAGCAGGGTCCGAAGAGTCCAGTGTTTTGTCTTCCCCTACTTTCCTTGTTTTGTTCCCTCCTTTCCTTCCATATCACCACTGTGGCCTAGAGTTTGATAGGCACAGGAGGTGTGGGGAGGAAGGGTTGGGGTTCTCATCGGCTCCTGGCACTCCTGCGGAAACAGAAACCGGATCCTTACAAAATCAAGCCCAAGTGGGCATACATGATATAACACTTGAAAATTGTTAATGAAGGAGAGAAAAAGTGCAAGTGCGTATTAATTCAAACCAATAGCATTGCAGGTCATTAACATTAATGTCATGCCCTTATACACATGATCCATCAGTTAAAATAGTCTGCATGCAAAACTTCCTGCCCAAGTGGATATCACAGG
Source organism: Lissotriton helveticus (assembly GCF_964261635.1). Classification (NCBI taxonomy): domain Eukaryota; kingdom Metazoa; phylum Chordata; class Amphibia; order Caudata; family Salamandridae; genus Lissotriton; species Lissotriton helveticus. The sequence continues at coordinate 1,212,789,619 of NC_136057.1, read as the reverse complement.
TACTTCAGTAAAAAGTTTGAGCATCACACACGGGTATACACATGTTAATAAATACCCATTCATTATTGGGACATCAGGCCCAAGTGGGCATTCATGATAAAACACTTGATGATAATCCCGAACATTTGTTGTGATATCGATTCATGACATTAAAACTTACATTAACTCCAACACAATATTGTATCAAAAAATATCAAATTTCTCTTAGTCTGATTATGAGCCTTGCAGCTAGTTAAACCGTTATTCCCAATATGATGCGAGTTCCTGTTTGCACAAATGACAAAACAAAAATAAAGAATACAAATAAAAAACTTGTGATTGTGAATACTATTTACAATTAAAAAAACATTCAATATTATTCTTGTTCAAGGAAAAGAAATCTCATTAGTCCATTTAATGAAATATATTCTCAAATCTCATGAATGTCTTAATTCCTGATATAGATTAGTTCATTAGTCTAAAAAAAAGTATTTTATTCCAGAGCCTCTACTCATGATTATTCTTGTATTCAGCCCAGATTGATAGCCAACTCTTCACTCAAATTCAAGCCAACCGGAATTAATGTCTATAAATCAATAATGTATTTGGACTCTAGGATCCTTAGTTGTCGTTCTCTGTCTCCCCTACTTTCCAGAGGTCTTACTGCATCTAAGTTGACAAAGGGCAAGAGTCTGTCATTTTTTCCATGGAGAGCCTTAAAATGACGAGCAACCGGATATTGTTCTTTTTTTCTGGTGTATTGCTCTTTTCTGTTCCAGAATACTTTTTCTAGCTTTGTGTATGGTACTGCCTATGTAATATTTTTTGCACAGGCAGATTAGATAATACCACAAAATTCTGTATTACAGTTGAAATTACCCTTGGTTGTAAAATCTCTATTACTGTTCGGTACTCTTATCTTAGTGCAGTTGTTGCTTCTTATAGAAGCCTTACAGTGCATGCAACCTGAAAATCCTGTACCACCTTGATTCAAATTAGGTGTAGTATTCGTTGTAATTTGATTATGCCTGAGTTTGTGTGTAAGGGATCTCCCCTTTCTGAAAGTTATTTGTGGTGACTCATGAAGGTAACAATCTAAAATGGCATCAGTTTTCAAAATATGCCAGTTTCGATGTAATATCTTCCGCACCTTGTAATATTGACTAGAGTAGGTACTTATACACCTAATCTGATTTGCATTCTGTAATTCATCATTATGTTTAGGATTGAGCAGGGAAGTTCAATTTAATTTGTTGACCTTCTCTACTGCAGCTTGAATAACCTTATTAGTATAGCCTCAAGCATGCAACCTTTGTCTCATTTAGAATGTTTCAGCCAGAAATTCCTGTTCAGTGCTACAATTCCTTTTAGCTCTGATTAATTCCTCATAGGGATGCTTTGAATGAGGCTGCATGGGTGGGCACTAGAAGCACATAGGAGACTTTTCCCAGCCGTCTCCTTTCTGTCAATTTGGTAACTAAGTGGTTGTCCTCCACTGCCACTTCAACATCAAGAAAAATGATCTTACTCTTGCTCATGTGTGATGTGAGCTCTATATTCAAAGCATTTCTATTCAATGATGCTACAAATTCTGTGGCACTCAACTCATCACCCCTCCAAATTACAAAAATATCATCGATAAATCGGGTCCACAGTACAATCTGATCTCCAAACATTTCATAGCGATTGGACACCTGCCCATCGCCGTACCTTGTATCTGTCTGTACAGTTTGTCATCGAAATAGAAAAAAATGTTGGTCAAACCATACTTGATCATGTCGATCAACATTTCAGTGTGCAGTAAAAGTGAGAATAGTCTTGCTCTAAAAAATGGCGTATTGCCTAAATACCTCAATTGTGCCTAATAGATGTATACAAGCTTGTCACATCTAGTGTGACCAGTAGAAAATCATGTTCCCATAACAAACCATCAATCATTTTCAAGAAATGCATAGTGTCACATAAGTATGTGGGTAGGCTGGTAACAAATGGTCTTAAAAAGAAGTCAATGTATTTCAAAATAATCTCCAAATGTGAACCAATCGAGGAAACAATGGGTCTTCCTGGAGGGGTTCTTGGATTTATGTGCAGTTTCGGTAAAATATAAAGTATGGGTGTTTTTGCATTCTTGCATCCCAAACTGCAATATTCCTCTCATTCGAATAATCCTTGTTCCCTTCATCCTTTTAGCATTTCATTGTACTTTTTTATAGGAGGACAACACTTCACCCTTCGATGACTATTGGTAACACTCTAAGTCATTCAGTTGACCTTGGCCCTCCCTCAGATAATCTTATTTTGCCCACACCATATGTCCCCCTTTATCAGATTGGCGTATAACGATTGTAGAGTCGCTTCTAAGGCTTTCTAATGCTTTAATCTAGGTCTTTTTAAGATTGCGTTTTGATTGATTTTTACCTGAATATCTTCTGGCTTTAGTTCCTTCACAACACTCTTTTCAAATACTTCAAGTGTATCGCAGTGCACCATAGGTGTGTAGGTCGACTTCAGTTGAAAGCCACTGGGGGCAAGCATTACCAACAGTCGAATCCAAATTGTTTAAGTTCACATTGGGATCATCATGATGCTCAAAATTGGAGTCTAATTGAGAAAGTAGATGTAGTGTCTCCACATCTAATATACATAAAGTATTTTGGGTTGCTGATTCATTGCACATCCTAGCTGTTGGTGTATGCAAGTAAGACCATTTTTTAAATTTTAACTTGCGCAAGAATTAAAACATATCAATGCATGTTTGTACATAATCCATATTTTTAGTTGGACAGAACGATAGACCCAGAGATAGTAAATTAATATCAGTGGTTGTCAACTCATGTTTGGAGAGGTTTACAACAGTCATTTTGTTCCTCTCTTGGCACTGATAACCATTGGCGTTGCTTTGTTCAAATCGTCTTTTCCTTCTCCGCCTTGCTTTCTTGTTCCTCTTGTTCTGCAGGGTAGCCCACGTACTCAACAATGCTGAAAATCCTGCTCTGTTGATTCCAGATTTTGTTTAGCTTTTTTAATCCAGTGAAACTGTTTAAGAAAATTTCTTCTACCCTGAATATTAGTTGCTGTCTATTGACTCAGTCCCTCCACTGAAACATCCGAAGTATTACTATCGGATAAATCACTTTCCTCCATCGCAAAGTTCCTTTCCCCAGGACCAGATGTCATGTTTCTTGTATTCTTGACTTGTTGTTCAATTCCTTCTGCAAACAAGTGATCATATTTGCGATGGAAGGTGAGAGTCCTACCAGATTGGTAGTCTTTAAAATCCCTTATGAACTTCCTTTGTTTTTTTATGGGGATTTCTTCCTCCAAATTAGTCAAACGAGATTGTAATTTTGATATAAATTCCTCCAAGTTTTCTTTGGAAACCAATTTAGCCAATTCTGCTGCCATTGTCTCAGAGACTCTGTCCCTCACCACCCCTTGTTGTAAATATTTTTGTCCACCCTAAGCGTGGAAGGGTATACTCAGACATGAGTCCCTTGCTCATTGCACCATCAGGATTCAAGCAAGCCGGGCCGAAGACGCCTGAAATGGCAGAAACCGGTCCCCGGAAGCTTGTTTCCTTCCCAGTGTAAGAATTGGCTTTTGTAGTTTGGTTTGCCCTGTTCCCATCATGCACTGGGACAGGAACAGACTAATTTGCATACAGCCAGGTTCTGAAACTGGGATGGTGCAATGAGCTAAAAAACGGTGTTGGATCTAGCCCTGATCTTTTGACTGGGTGAGAGTATTCTGCTTAATTCAGAGACTCTGTCCCTCACCACCCCTTGTTGTAAATATTTTTGTCCACCCTAAGCGTGGAAGGGTATACTCAGACATGAGTCCCTTGCTCATTGCACCATCAGGATTCAAGCAAGCCGGGCCGAAGACGCCTGAAATGGCAGAAACCGGTCCCCGGAAGCTTGTTTCCTTCCCAGTGTAAGAATTGGCTTTTGTAGTTTGGTTTGCCCTGTTCCCATCATGCACTGGGACAGGAACAGACTAATTTGCATACAGCCAGGTTCTGAAACTGGGATGGTGCAATGAGCTAAAAAACGGTGTTGGATCTAGCCCTGATCTTTTGACTGGGTGAGAGTATTCTGCTTAATTCAGAGACTCTGTCCCTCACCACCCCTTGTTGTAAATATTTTTGTCCACCCTAAGCGTGGAAGGGTATACTCAGACATGAGTCCCTTGCTCATTGCACCATCAGGATTCAAGCAAGCCGGGCCGAAGACGCCTGAAATGGCAGAAACCGGTCCCCGGAAGCTTGTTTCCTTCCCAGTGTAAGAATTGGCTTTTGTAGTTTGGTTTGCCCTGTTCCCATCATGCACTGGGACAGGAACAGACTAATTTGCATACAGCCAGGTTCTGAAACTGGGATGGTGCAATGAGCTAAAAAACGGTGTTGGATCTAGCCCTGATCTTTTGACTGGGTGAGAGTATTCTGCTTAATTCAGAGACTCTGTCCCTCACCACCCCTTGTTGTAAATATTTTTGTCCACCCTAAGCGTGGAAGGGTATACTCAGACATGAGTCCCTTGCTCATTGCACCATCAGGATTCAAGCAAGCCGGGCCGAAGACGCCTGAAATGGCAGAAACCGGTCCCCGGAAGCTTGTTTCCTTCCCAGTGTAAGAATTGGCTTTTGTAGTTTGGTTTGCCCTGTTCCCATCATGCACTGGGACAGGAACAGACTAATTTGCATACAGCCAGGTTCTGAAACTGGGATGGTGCAATGAGCTAAAAAACGGTGTTGGATCTAGCCCTGATCTTTTGACTGGGTGAGAGTATTCTGCTTAATTCAGAGACTCTGTCCCTCACCACCCCTTGTTGTAAATATTTTTGTCCACCCTAAGCGTGGAAGGGTATACTCAGACATGAGTCCCTTGCTCATTGCACCATCAGGATTCAAGCAAGCCGGGCCGAAGACGCCTGAAATGGCAGAAACCGGTCCCCGGAAGCTTGTTTCCTTCCCAGTGTAAGAATTGGCTTTTGTAGTTTGGTTTGCCCTGTTCCCATCATGCACTGGGACAGGAACAGACTAATTTGCATACAGCCAGGTTCTGAAACTGGGATGGTGCAATGAGCTAAAAAACGGTGTTGGATCTAGCCCTGATCTTTTGACTGGGTGAGAGTATTCTGCTTAATTCAGAGACTCTGTCCCTCACCACCCCTTGTTGTAAATATTTTTGTCCACCCTAAGCGTGGAAGGGTATACTCAGACATGAGTCCCTTGCTCATTGCACCATCAGGATTCAAGCAAGCCGGGCCGAAGACGCCTGAAATGGCAGAAACCGGTCCCCG